>NC_069380.1:150584910-151839285 GCF_027475565.1 Acinonyx jubatus | reverse complement strand
TTATTTTTTTTGAGAGAGAGATATTGACAGAGTATGAGCAGGGGAGGGGCAGAGAGAGAGAGAGAGAGAGGAAGACACAGAATCTGAAGCAGGCTCCAGGCTCTGAACTGTCAGCACAGAGCCTGATGCGGGGCTCGAACCCACGAACCGTGAGATCATGACCTGAGCTGAAGTTGGGCGCTCAACCAACTAAGCCACCCAGGCACCCCACAATATTATTTTCTAATAAGATTTCCATTCCCCTCTGCTTCGTGAAGGAGTGTACAAACAGCATTACGGGGAAATAACATAAATGGGAAAACAGAGACTTTTTCAACTTTGTTTTCTGATATAATTCTAGGCTTATAACATCAAAATACTAAAAACAATATTTGGTGATAGAAAAAAGACATTTGATTTGCATTCTATGCCGTTATATTTTGAGTATATAGTACACGGTAATATTACCTATTAAGTATATAGATTCATCAAAGTTTAATTAGGACTATAAAAGGGAATTTGTTTGACCAATGACCTGTGTCAGTTATTAGCTGTATGCAGTTCAGATTAACCACACAAAAAAATAATAAAGTCTTTTACTTTTTTTATTATTATTTTGAGAGAGCACATGCATATGAGTGGGGAAGGTTCAGAAAGAGGGAGAAAGAGAGGGAGAGAGAACCCAAGTAGGTTCCACAGTGTCAGCTCAGAGCCCAACATGGGGCTTGATCTCACAAATCGTGAGATCATGGCCTGAGCTGAAATCAAGAGTCAGACACTCAACCAACTGAGCCACCCAGGTGCCCTGAGGTCTTTTACTTTTTAAATGGAGCTTATACTACCAATTTTGAAAGACTTTTTATTATTACATGAAATTCATTTTTAAAAGGGTATTTCTTCACACATAGTAGATGATCAGTAGTTTATTCTTTTTTTTTTCCATTCCACTCATTCTTTAACTAAATTAAACTTGCCTCTATCATATATACTTTTTGCTCATTCAAATGCCTCTGCCTGCCATGCCCATTATTCCTACTCTAATGTGCCCCAAATCTACTCTTCAAGAATTAATTAAGGGGCACCTGAGTGACTCCGTTGTTTAAGCATTTGACTCTTGCTCAGGTCATGATCCCACAGTCATGAGATTGAGCCCCGCATCTGGTTCCATGCTGAGCATGGCTCCTGTTTGGTTCTCTCTTTCCCTCTCTCTCTGACCCTCCCCCTGCTCGTATGCACTCTCAAAATAAATAAATAAACATTTTTTAAAAATTAATGAATTCAAATGACACCTCTTCCATGCTTCTATTCCCAATTCTTAATGGTTAATAGTGACCTTCTGAACGATGCTTTATCTGTTCCACTTTGGAACATTTATTTCATCTTCAGTGTTATAGTCTAAGGCTAATGGCAAATTCATGTCTGGCACATGTTTTTAACTTTTTAAGTTTATTTATTTTGAGAGAGACTGAGAGCACAAACAGGGGAGGGGCAGAAAGAAAGGGAGAGAGAGAGAGAGAGAGAGAGAGAGAGAGAATACCAAGCATGCTCCACACTTGTCAGCATGGAGCCCAACACAGGGCTCAAACTCACAAACTGCCTAACTTAACCGACTGAGCAACCTAGGAGCCCCCTAGCTGAGGTTTTAATGACTCCTCTTTCCCTAACATCTAACGTGGTACCCTACAAACAAGCACCAAAGTACTTAAAGAGTAAATACATGTTATCTGAACATAATTTATGGTCAACAACAACAAAATCAGAACCACAGAAATTATTGAAATAGGTCCAACAGTTACAATAGGGTAGCAACAAAATTTGAACCCTGTTTTGCTGCATCCTAGGACCTTAGAACCTACATTATGCTAATCCTCATTATGAAGGGAGCATGGGTTTTCCTATTTTCTTAGATTTGAAAGATAGTACCAGTTTCTGTGGCAACATCTAAATAGATTGAATGTTCTTTACTGTGGATATGTACTAATTGTTTCTATAGTCCAAATAAAAACAATTAAAAATATCGTGCTTGGACTTCCAGTCAATGACTTTTTTTAGACCCATCAGCGAACTGAAATTGTAGGGAAAACTGCCACTCCAATATCTGTGGAGGAAAATCCAGAAAGTTATAGAAGATCTGCCTACTTGTGATAGAACCACTGAAGTATAAACTGGTAAGAACTCTTAAATGGTAATTTTGATTAATTACTGGAGCCTGAGTGTGGACTAGCATAAAAGTGAGAAACTCCTTGGGGGCCACAGTCTGGATGGAGCCCCCAGAGTTCTGTGAATTTTGTGAACCCCACTAGGTTCTCACAGTGAAAATCCAAGAAAAATCCTCTCATAATTGTGGCAGAAGGAGAAATGATTGATTACTGTGAAATATGCCCAAAGCATTCTATATAACAAAGATCTCCTTTCCAGATAACAGACCTTACTTGAGTTCATCTCAGCAGAGTGGAAGGGTGTTTCTCCCATTTCAGCCCCCTCTAATGTTCCTGCCTCACCTATGAGGGAAACAAAAAGCCTCATGATAAAAACCCTCAGCAAACTAGCAAGAGAAGGGAACTTCTTCAACTTGATAAAGAGCATCTATAATTAGCCTACAGCTAGCATCATACTTCATGGTGAAAATGAGATGTTTCCTCTAAGATCAGAAACAAGGCAAGGATGCCACTGTCACCATTTCTATTCAATAGTGTATTAGAAATCCTAGCTAATGCAGAAAGAAAGAAAGAAAGAAAGAAAGAAAGAAAGAAAGAAAGAAAGAAAGAAAGAAAGAAAGAAAGAAAGAAAGAAAAGAAAAAAGAAAAAGAAAAGAAAAAAGAAAAGAAAAGAAAAGAAAAGAAAAGAAAAAGAAAGACAGTACACAGATTGGAAAGGAAGAAATAAAGCTGTCTTTGTTCATAGATGACATGATTGTCTGCAGAGAAAATCCCAGAGAATCAACAGAAAAACTCCTGGAACTAATTAATGATTATAGAAAGGTTGAAGGATACAAAGCTAATATACAAAAGTCAAATGCTTTCTTATATACTAGCAGTGAACTGGGACCTGAAATTGAAAGCACAATACCATTACATTAGCACCAAAATAAATAAGTAAACAAGACACTTAAGTGTAAATCTAATGACAAGATGTAAAGGAGAAAAACTACAAAATCTTATGAATGGAACCCAATAATATCTTAATAAATGAAGAGATAGTTCATGTTCATGTATCGGAAGATAATATTACTAATTTGTCAATTCCTTCCAACTTGATCTATAGCCTCAACACAATCCCAATTAAAATCCAAACAAGTTATTTTGTGGATATCTATTAATGGTTCTAAAGTTTATATAGAAAGGAAAAGACCTATATTAATTAACATAATACTTAAGAGGAACAAAATGAAAGACTCACACTACCCACTTTCAAGACTTACTTAAGTTGTGATAAGCCAATATATTATGGAATTGGCCAAAAATGGACACATGAATCAATAAAATAGTACAGAGAACCCATAAACAAACCTATACAGTCGACAGGTCTTTGACAAAGAAACAGATAAAATTCAATGGAAAAAGGACAATCTTTTTCAACAAATGACACGGGAACAATTAGATGTCCAACTACAAATAAATTAATTAATTAATTAATTTAAAAAATCATCCTGGTAGAGAAATATATTACCATAGACTATAACAAAATAGTTTCTTAAGATTCTCTTAATTTCCTTTATAGCTCTGATTATTTTATCATTATTTTCTTTTCTGATGTTTCTCTTATCATATATTCATGTGTATATTCATTTAAATAAAAAATATTTAATCTAGCTTGTATCATTGCTATTTTAAGTAACTACAATACAGTGATGAATTTAAAAAAAAAAGGAGGAAGAGAGAAAGAGACCCTATTTTCTTGTGTGTGTGTGTGTGTGTGTGTGTGTGTGTGTGTGTGTGTAATATGAGTTGGATAAATAACATATGTTCATACTATTTTATATATGGCTTCCAAATTTTCTAAATTGAATTTCAACTTTTTGAAAAGCTATTATACTGCCTGGCGAGAAGGTGTAGAAGAGAGGAGAGGTATAAAGTTGAGACAGGTTCATGAGTTTCTAGATATAACAACAAAAACATAATCCATGAAAGAAAAAACTGATGTTTTATTTTATTAAAACTAAAAATGGCCACATATGTCCACATAAAACTTGCACACAAACATTGATAGCAGCTGTATTCACAATTGTTAAAAACTGGGAGAAACTAAGATGACCTTCAACAGGTGAATAGATAAACAAACTATGGTGCATAACTACAATGGAATATTATTTAGTAAAAGAAGTGAGCTATCAAGCCACAAAAAGCATGCAGGTGGATCCTAAACATATATTGGTAAGTGAAAGAAGCCAGTCTGATTTCAATTCTACGAAATTCTGGAAGAGAGGAACTATAGAATTAGTAAAAAAAAAATCCATCTATGATTTCAGAGTTTGGGGAGGGGAGATTGAATAGGTGAACCACAGAGGGTTTTCTAGAGCAGTGAAACTATTCTGCACAATACTTTAATGGTGGATACGTGACCATAATCTATCCATTTGTCAAAATTCATAGAATGTGTAACACAAAGAACAAATCCTAATGTATACAATTTTTTAAAAACACTTAAGAGGTCAGGGGATGGAACACAGAATGTACAAAAAGATCCAGCCATATTATCAATATATACAACAATGTCACCTTGGAAACGAGTAGAGTCTTTAAGACTAAAACATACAAGAAACTACACATAAACACCATCCTCTGGTTGATAAGGTTCTTTCCTAAGATGGCATGCATTTAAAACTCTGCTATGTCCATAAGTGTATACTAGAATTGAACAACTAAGTAAATGGAAGGTGGATGGGGGAAGCTAGGCTTCTCACTGGAGTAGTGAGACTTACACATAAACAAGGGGAAGAAGCTGGAAAACTGCATTTACAATAGATTATAAAAATGCAGACATCAGTATAAACTCATATTTAGCTAAATATAGATGCAGATGACTCCTTGGAGAAAAGGCAATGTTTAGGACTGAGGCAAGAAATACACAAGGTAAGTCTAGAGTTCCCAATGGCCAAGCTGGAACAATTTAAGTGCCTAAATAAATAATTAACAAAAAAATAAAATAAAATACACCTAAGTAAATGATTCGGTTTAATAAATAGGGGAGAGGAGACAAACTCCAATGCACAAAATTCCAAATAATTTATGTAAATACTTCACCATCAAAAAGGTAGAACAGAACTTTACACTGCTGAAGTGTGGGCTGAAGTGTGCATAGTAGCTTCTTTCTAAAGAGTACAGTAACAGGAAATGTAGTTTACAGCGGAGAATTCTAACAACCACCACCGTAGCCGAGGAGCTTGGGTTAACTTTAACAATAGTAACTTGTTTTACTCTTCCTATGATGTGATGAAAACAGGTTTTTACCTCTGGTATCTGTCTCTCCAAAATGCATAACACCAGTCTAATCATGAGAGAAATGTCAAAAAACTATCAGTTGGGAGACTTTCCACAAAATACCTAACTAGCACTCCTCCAAGCTGCCAAAGTCATCAAGAACTAAGGAGGAGTGAGAAACTATCATAGCCATAAGGAGACTAGGAAACACGAGGATTAAGGGGGATGGTGGTGTCCTAAATGAGATCCTGAAACAGAAAAAGAAAATGTGAATGAATTATGCACTTTAATTACTAATAATGTATCAATATTAGCTCATTAATTATAACAAATGGATCATGCTAACCTAAGAAGTTAATGATAGGGCAACCTGGGTACTGGTTTATGAGAATTACTTGTACTTTTTCCAGAATTTCTCAATAGATCTAAAATTATTCTAAAATAAAAGGATTATTCAAACAATGGTGGCTTAGAAATAGATAAAATTACATCCTAAACTTTGTCAAGCAGCACATTTCCTCAAGAGTGTTTTGCTGTACAATGGCAGCAAGAGTATTCCAGAGAAGATGACACAGGGCCTTCCTGCAGCAACCTATGTTCCAACTGGCTTCAAAATTATGGCCCTTTATAGGAAAAAAGAAAGTGAGAGCACAGACCATTTTCAGGAGTCAAAAATACCAGGTTTAAGGTTCCATTTAGGCAAGATCTTTACATGTGTTTTTTCACAGGTAAAAACAGACAAAATTTTTACTAAAGTGTATAGGGAAATGAACTATTGAGCAAGCTAGCAAAGAACCACCTGTGACTGTGCACTCTGCAATGGAACCCCCCAGGCCTCCACATCTGCACCATAGAAAGTGGGAGGAAAGGTGCACGACCGCCAGCGGGTCACATTGTCCAAAGCCCAGATGAGACGTGGCCATCATGACACTGGGCATGAAAGTTCCTCACAGAGAGAAGAGCAGGACAGGAAGCCCCACTACTCCTACCATTGAGACTCAGTTATTGATATAAACCACATGACTGCCGTATGTCCCTTCTCCCCCTTTCAGATGAGACTTTTCAGTGTAGTCATTGTGACCTGACCTAAACCAACTCAGATATCCACAATTATGTTATTTTTTTCCTATGTATTGGCTTCCCAAAGTTACAGAGAAGTGTAACCTAAATGCTCACTCCCTACAACTTTCTCACACTAAAATCAAATCTGCCACATGTGACTTTTATTATGTGACTATATAATGTTTTCTATATATGCAATGAATTTTCAGTTCCTGCCCCTTTTATTCACTCTAACCATACCACGCATGGAAGAATTATTGAAGACAAATGGATATTCTAGCTGTAGGATTCATCTTACAGAGTTGGATTAACTCAAAGAGCCTCTCCACATGTGTTTCAATACAGTACACTACAAAAGCCCAAGCTATAGAAGTCACTAGATTCTTATACCCTATTCATGCGAAGGTAGAAAGGAGCATGTAGCATTTTTAGACAGTACATGTATCTTAAACATTACTTATTTCATGAAGCAGTAATCATTTCTAAAGTGGATTATCTTAATTAATAAATCCTTTGTTGGTGGTGAGATCAAGATAATTGAAGGGATGGTTGCAGCTGCAAGGGTAGGGTGAACTCTAGTAGATGCAATGCCAACTAAAGTGCTGCCATTGTTAACCAATCACTCCATAGAACATATATTAAAAGCGACACACACATAAACATAGCACTATTCTTAAAGTGTTTTCAATCAAATTTCAGATGTGATTTTTCTTTACCATTGTGCACTGGGCATGCAGGGAACAGGGTAAGTTTTGGTTTTAAGTAGCTCAATCATGGAAAATCTTATCGTGACCAATGCTCATCACCTACAACTTTTAGACTTTGAGTTGGGTGTGGTAAGGAAATTATATTCAAGGATGGTCTCCCATGGGGAAGAGGAGAGTTCTCTAGTCTTTTGGCATTATGCATTTCTTTAATAAGAAAACTATAGTCCGGATTCTGTCTTCTATTTCAATAATCTGCAGCCAACCAGTTGAATGACAAGGATACTACTTTTCTCAAAAAAATTAACCAACTGCCTCTGAATTTTCTAGTCATCAGTAAAAGGAGAAGGGAGCCTAAAAGAACATACACACATATAAGAGTATAGCTTTAAAAAATATTAAAATTAGGCTGATAGCAAGCCACTTAAACACTGATATCAAAATAACAGTTTTATAATGCCAAGTAAACAACAAGCCACCTACATTAGCTTATAAAATACATTTTACAGGACAAAAAATTTAAAATTTTGATTTTCTACCTCACCTCTTTCTAGTCTTTACTTCATTGACACCATCTCAATTAGGCACTCTTTGGTTAGCGTATCTACAACTGACCATTCCCAATATTCCCTGATCCCCTTTGCTTCATTATTTTCTTAGCACTCTTACTACTAATACATGGTATCATATGTATTTTACTTCTCAGTATTATTTATGTCATACAAATTTCCTTGAGAGCAGGACTTTTTTATCTATTTGGCTCATGATTATGTTCCCATTGCAAGATCCACATCGAAAAATTAGTAGTAACTGCTCAGTTGTTGAATTAATTAACATTAACAACCTTTTGTTCTTGTGGGTGAAATGACAGATAACCATTGTGATATGTTGCCTAAGTGGTAAAATTTGGGGAAAAAAATAATGCAATTATATTTTTTAATTTAAGAAAATCAATACCTTGGGACACCTGGGTGGCTCAGTTGGTTAAGCATCCGACTTTGGCTCAGGTCATGATCTCACAGTTCCTGAGTTCTAGCCCCATGTCGAGCTCTGTGCTGACAGCACAGAGCCTGGAGCCTGCTTTGGATTCTCTCTCTCTCTCTCTCTCTCTGCCCCTCCCCTTTTCATACTCTGCCTCTCTCTCTCAAAAATAAATAAGCATTAAAAACATTTTTTTAAAAAATTAAAAAAATCAATACCTTGAACTTTTATCTAAATGACAAATGATGATAGACAAGAAAACAAACAAGGCCTAGGCAAGTATACCGAAGCATAAAGTATCAATTTTTTTTTAAAAGTACCAGTTTTCACTGTAGATCCATTACTTTTCCTACCTTTATCTTCAAAGCATATACCATTATTCAAACCAAGTAAGTTCACTTTCATTTTTTACATTAAAAAAATCACTTTTAATGGTTTTTTTTTTAATTTATTTATCCATTTTAAGAGAGAGAGAGAGAGCTGGGGAGGGGCAGAGAGAGAGAGAAAGAGAATCCCAAGCAGGCCCCACACTGTCAGCACAAAGCCCAATGCAGGGCTCTAACTCACAAACTGTGAGATCATGATCTGAGCAGAAACCAAGAGTCATATGCTTAACTGACTGAGCTACCCAAGCTCCTCATCACTTTTAAGTTTTTAAAGAAAAACCAAATAAATGTCAAATTAACATATTAGAATTCTGTAATGAATTTTCTCCCAGTATTTGGAAGTACATTATCAAAAATTTACTAATGATTACTCATTTAGCTACTCTCTGTTAAAAAGATACAGACTTAAAGCTGAGAATGATACAGAAAGAGCATTTCTACTAAAATAAGAAAAGAAGCTAAACTGTGATCATGACCAAAAGTCTAAGTAAGCCAAACGTATTCCAAATCGAGAAATGGAAAAACTCTTCAACCTTGTTTCCCAGTAACATTTTCACTACTAGACACTGAATTAGAAAACATAAAGTTTAAACATAAACTCTTATTATGAAACAAACATTCATCTTGATCATAAAAAGTGAAGAGAAGTATAATATGACTAAGAGTGGGAATTATTCTAAAATTATGCCCTGGGTTTCTCACTTATTAGCTTTGTGTTCTTGGGAAAATTACTCAACATCTTTGAGCTATAGCCTTAATTTATCCCTCTGCAAATGAAAGACTGTAGGTGTAATACTTTCTTCTTCAGGTCATTGTAAAGACAAACAGTATCATGTCCACCAAGTGAATGACATACTGTCTGCACACATTAATAAACTGTAGCTTTAGTTAACCAATCTGCAACTGAACCACAAATGCCCACATCAATGCGCATCCTTCACTGTACTGAAGATCCAGGTTACCTAGCAAGTACTAGAGTTGTAGTCAAAAGGCTTCCATGTTGGTAAACTTTATTACATGAATAAGATTATTTATGATTATTATTTAATATTATCATTGTTTATGATATCTATAAAGAATCAGGATGTTCCCTTAATAACAGCCAGTGGGAAGCCCCTTCTCAAGGGAAGAAAATAGTTCTGAAGAAGATAGAAATGAAAATGTAGAGCAGAATCAAGTACCAATTACACAGAAAATAGAAAAAGTTAATATCCATAACACAGATATAGGGACACTTAAAATTAGCCAAAGTACAAATACAAGGATGAGGTACTAGTGTAAATTCTTTTTCTCTTTTTGTCCATTCGTTTTTTTTTCTTTAAAGCTTTTATTTAAAGTCTAGTTGATTGACGTACAGTGTAATATTGGTTTCAGGATGAACATAGGAGAAGGGGGGAAAAAAGAGAGGAAGGGAAACCATTTTCTTGAAGGTAGATCCATAGAGAGATGCCCTGTAAGTTATTTGACCCTGCACATGCAATCTATGGCTCTACCTCAAATTTGTATCTTTTCACTCAGCTTTTTTAAATAAATATTAGACAGTAAGTCTGATATTAGGATTTCATCCTAGAAGATTTAACCCCCAACTAAGTTATCTATTTCATAGGAGATACCCCAAGGTGCAATGATGACATACCTCTTGGTTATGTAAGACTGGGTTCATTAAAAAGAAAGCTTTGTTTTGTTTTGGAGACTTTAAAAAAGAGCCCTGTCTACACTATTCTCCGAGTATTAAACTTTTAAAATAAGAATGCTTCTGCATTTTTTTTGCTTTGCCTTGCTTTGCAGCCTTTACTTACATAGCAAAATTGGCTGATTAGAGATCTACTTCTCTCTAGCTCCAAATCCTTTAAGGTCCTTCTTATAGAGAGAGAATGTTTCTTGTGCCAGTTATTACTTACAAAAAGAAAGATAAGGGATTCCAAGATCAAAACCTATTGACCGCAATTCCAAAGTCAATCTCACATTTTTCTTCCCATAAACCAAAGAACACTGGTTAATCTGCAAGCAAGCAGACCAGACCCCAGGCCAAGCCACGATCACCATTGAAACAGGTATTTAGCACAATAATTCACCAACGATCCCTTACAAATGATAAACAATGAACTCACCTCAGACAAACACTATTAATGCCTTAAGGAATACAACTTATTTTAAAACTATATTTATGACAACAAATTCCACAAAAGCCACGTTCATTTTTTTTATTTATTCATCACTTATATATGACACCCAGTGCTCATCCCAACAAGTGCCCTCCTTAATGCCCATCACCCATTTCCCCACCCCCATCAACCCTCAGTTTGTTCTCAGTACTTAAGAGTCTCTTATGGTTTTCCTCCTTCTCTGTTTTTATCTTATTTTTCCTTTCCTCCCCCTACGATCATCTGTTAAGTTTCTCAAATTCCACATATGAGTGAAATCATGTGGTATCTTCTTTTTCTGACTTATTTCACTAAGCATATTACCCTCTTGTTCCATCCATGCTGTTGCAAATGGCAAGATTTCATTCTTTTTCACTGCCTTTGTGTATATATATATATATATATATATATATATATACATACATACATACACACAGTATCTTCTTAATCCATTCATCAGTTGATGGACATTTGGAGACACCTTCATTTTTAATAAATGTTTTATTTTTTGTTAGTAGTAAGCTATTATTACTTCAATGTGTATCTTTACAAGGAGACTTTACTTAACTGAGACTTTTAATAATGACTCTGAGACTCTTGATAAAACTAGCTAAGAACCATGAAGGTATTTTAAAAAGAAAAAAAAAGCCTCAGTGTCATACTTACACATTTAAAAAAAAAGGTTTAATGTTCTGGGGCTCCCTTTGCCTAGTTTGTTTGAAGTTGCAGGGACCCTTCAAAGATGCTGAGGGTATATACAAACATCCAGTTTCTGAGAATGGAATTAAAATATACTGATGAACCTACTCCCCTTTCCTCTCATGGAATCAGAGCCTAGTGGGAGAGATGGAAGCCAGTTATAATCAAGCGCAGGGTTCCCCTCAGTGGATACAATAGCAACTCAAATGGATTAAGAGTGAGCTGTTTAAGAGTGAGGTTAAAATTTCTTTCCAACATATGCACTGCCCAAACACATCTTGAAGGTGGTCTCACACACAAAATCACAATACTTTTTTTCTACTTTAAGTGTTTTTTTAACATGTTGTTAAGCATCAGATACTTCTTTGCATTGAGTGTCTTGTAATTTCTTTGCCAGAAACTGTTTCATATTTCTTATCACTTATACTCATGACAATAATATATCCCAGAAGTATTTTCTAGAATAGATATTATAAGTTAGGAGGGACATTACACCACATTAATTCTAAATAGATAATGTTATTGCCTAATTTAATAATATTTGGTAACCTGATTTAAGAATCATGACCATTCTAAAAAGTCATAAAAGAAATCTTTTTAATGAACCAGAAAATAAATGGAATCAAACAACATTAAATGGAGTAGCTTGAACAGTGGAGGATTGAAATAATAATCCTTTGCTATAGTCAGTCACCAGAGTTCTTACATCATAAGAAAAAACTTCTTCCCTCAATGAGAGCTATAGTTGATTATTGCAGTCTGCTCTTTAAAAAAAAAAATCCCATTAGAACCTCTATTTTGATTCCTTCATGATCATGAACCTTAACTAAACTCACCTGGAGATAATGGTGAAGATACTTAGCAGCCTTTATTTGCAGTCAAGTAGACTATTTTTATACCCAACCAGACAACATTTTTTATGACAACCCTTGGAGTAAAATTGGAAGAAAAAAAAATAATCTAGAGAAAAATGTGAAAGAAAGCAAGATTTTTACAAATATTTGCTTATTTACTCACACTTTTTTATTACTGTTAATTTTAGAAATGGGATAATATGTGATAGGATCCCATGATTGCAAAAAACTAATTCTCAAACAGAGCTACACTGTTGAATTAAAGCTGTTTGTGCATGTGTGCGCGCATGTGTGTATTTTCACATAAAAATGTGCTATGTGAAAAATGGAAAGTATTTCATAGTGTTGCTGGCTAGATGGATGTGCTAATAATCCGGGTCAGCACACATGCCCCTATTCAGCAGCTCTGGGTGCACTGCGATGATTAGGAATGCTATTTTGAAAGGTGAAGCAAGAGGTCTGCCCTTGCATACACAAAAGTACAGTCCTAAGCAACTAGATGATAATTACCCACTCCCATTACCATTCTTTATAAAAGAGTAAGCTATTAGTTGTAGAAAAATTACATACATGCATGGAATGTACTGGGAGAAATGACTGAACACCATAAATATTACTAAATACTTAGACTACCCTACTGTCATGAAATTATAGATGGATACAGTGAAAACTGAGCATCTGAAATCAACTCTTCCCACATAAAAGACACACAAAATGGTTCTTATTTTTATGCCTGTTGGCATTTTGCTACCTATGTATTGTGTATAAAGCTGACCCACATATGTCAAGTCCACAGATTCTAAGTGCCTTGGGAGGGGTCAGGATGGAGAGCCTGAGTGGTAACACCTACACTAGATCTCAAGCCCATACTTTCCTGGTGTTCTTCTTTCTTTTGACCAGGTTTTCCTATCCTTGTGGCCCCTTTTTTTTCCTTTCCTATCATAGTTCTTCACCTACCATAGTTCTAGATCTCAGGCAAGGAGTGGCATCTGCTTGTTATCCAGGAAACTAAATGTTAAAGGGACTCTTAATTAATATGTGTGTAGTGTAATTGAAAAATTGCATCAGTGAATCAAAATTTACCCTTGTGAACTTATTTTTAAAAATAAATTTAGAATAAATCAATGTGGGGGGAAAAAAGAGAAAAGCCTTTTTTAAGCTGTTGAGATGTTCTAGAAAGATCCCATAAAGGTCAACATTGACAACGCAGTGCACACCGTCATTATTTTCTTTTATCTTGCTCTCTAGTGGTTGAGGGGACACATTTTTCTTTTCTTCTTTTAAAGACATTTAAAAGCAGTGTTCCAGTTTCACAGCCAGCATCTTCACACCATTCGAAAGACATACAGTCAATCATAACCCCAAAGAGGAGGCAGAGGGTTAGTTTTCACTTAAGTAAAGTTTAGTGAAAAGCCAACAGAGCAGTGTGATTATGGCTAGATCAATGATGCATAGTTCTGAAAGGTTTCACACAAGCAGCAGTCTTAGGATGCAGCTCTAAGGAGCAGGTAGGTCAGAAAAAAAACATAAACTCAATGCCCAGCACATGTACCTCCCTTTGGGTCCATAAAGAATCTGACCAGATTGTCTAACGGGAAGCCATTCTTGCCACAGGGGCAGGGTTGAAGTGCTTCCATTTCCGATGACTGCATTTCAGCCTTGAGTATGTCAGCTAAGGTTTTCTGCTGGTCAAAGTCACAAAAATTCCGGTCGATATCTTTTATGAGGAATGACAAATGTAAAAAGATAAACTCGACGGTGTCAGATAAACTATATGGGCTTTTACTAGATCCCAAGCAAAGATTTAACAATGTGTAGTCAATTTCAAAGTCTTCTGCTAATTCAAGGAAACAAAAGACTCTCACTAAAAAGATTTCTACCAGGCTGGAGACTATTATGTTCAGGCTATGAAAACCTTGAGAACTGTCCTTTTCAGATAGGAACTGTTGTAAAGAACTTTAAAAAAAAAAAAAAAGTTTCTCGTGACTGATCAGATAAATGGGAATCACGTCAAAGTATTTCTTCAGAAGAGATCAATTTTGAATAATCTACCCGTGGCAGAAAACTCTTGGAGCTTCTACCATCTCAGGTTTTCAAAAGCCCCCACAGGGACTTTTGTTTTTAATAGAGAAACTACATTTCATGAGTAACCATCCCCGATCTCTCCTTTAAACAGTAGAAAGATTCTTTTTACTCACATGCGTTCTAAACTATCTCTGGATTATCTCTAAAAACAGGGACAGGGGGATTTAATCTATCAGAAATTTGAGTGAGAGCCTACTTACTCTTTTAGGCATTAAAAAAATTAAAAACTCCTCACCTCTGTTAACATAAGCACATATTTTGCCTATGTCTCTGTGAGATTCCTAGCTGGTCTTTTTTTTTTTAATCTGCAGGGGTCAGCTAGGAATTTTTTCCTCCTTTTCTTCTTCCTCTCCTTCCTCTCCCCCCTCTCTTTATCTACCTTCATCTTCCAATTCTGAATATGGAATTTGAACATCTGTCACAATAAATTTTAACTATCATTTTATTCTCTCTCACCAACCTCATTTAAAATAGCTTCCATTTGGAAGTCATATATAAACACCAAGGAGATTATGAAAGGGTCAGCAGTATGTTCTGCATGGATTCTAATCACAGCTATGTCACAACCTGCCTTGTGACCTTGGCACAGCCACAGTTGATTGTGTTTAAAATATCAAAAAATTATTTCATTCGCTAGTGTGCATAGAATTTAAAAAAACGTTATTTGATACTTCAAAGCAACAAATTCTAGTTCAATGTTTTCATTAAAATATCAGGATTTGTAAACAATTACCTTTATGCTCTTTGGCATGCACAAAACAACTTGGTACTGTAATCCTGCAGTCAAATAAATTGTACATAGGTACAGCCAAGTGTCAAAGTAAATTCCCAGATTCTTGTGCACATGTAGCATGCCTGTGCCCAAGATAATGGTGAAATAAAAATGACCCCTATACAAATGTCCTTAATAATGAAGAAAAAGGAATATATAATACATACCCAAAATAGTGTGTAAATTCAACATTTTTCACATTTTTCCAAGCCTCTGTAGCTTTTAAAGAAAGATTTCAGGGGTTACCTATCCTGTAGAAAGCATCAAATCAAAAGGATTGACCATTAAGTTTAGCAGCATGATTCATTGTATCAACTTCCCTCAGTCTTCTAATACTCCTTTTCAAAAATTGTGCAAACTGTGTGAGACTGTGCGTGGATTAAATTACACCATTATGTCCTTAGAGGAAATATTTTCTATTATTCAGGCAAGGAATGATCTTTGCTCAACCATGAGAGGTTCACAACTAGCTGATCCAGAATTTCGGGTTGGTGTTCAACACAAGCCAGTCACACCCTTCCCAAGGCAAACAATTATTTCTAAAGAGTTTTACTGGTGTCATATGTTCGGTCCCAAATAATAGGAAATCTTAGGAAAAAAAGATCTTGCAACTGGTTACATTGCTTCCTGCAGTAAAGTAATCCCAGTTATAAACACACACAAACACACACACACACACACACACACACACACACACACACACAACTATTTAAATTTAAAATAACAATTATTTTCTCATTTGTGGCTAAATTTTTTTTAACTCTAGTTCCATGGATTGAGTTGATTTATCAGTCAATAATACATGTTCTCCTTCCAGATAAAGTAGATCTACAAAGCAGCTGTCAAGCAACTGTCGACAGTATAGGCACATGTAATGGGTCAGAAGATAGTTAGCTTAGGACTTCTTACAAAATATCTTTTATTGTTCTTTTTCTGCTCATATGTGTTGTTACACTCCCTTCCAATACATTCCAGTACTCTCTTCCACTCTCCTTTGCTTTCTTGTAACTTGAGAAGTTTATCTAACTAGAATATTTCTCTTTCCCTAGTAACAAATTATAAATCCTAAGGGTGTCCTTTTACTATGATTTCTTCTAATGTCAACGTCTAGAAAATTCAACGTCTGCAAAAACAGTGATAAAACCCAAGAATGTTAGAAAAAAAATGTGTATTTTACTACTTCAGACAAATCAATTGCCTAAACAATGATTCAGAAGCAAGAAATAAAACTTAAAAATTGCTCCTTCAAACAGATATGGAAGTCAGGAAACAATTCAGGCTTAGACCTGAAATATTAGTCACAGCACTGTGACCTATCACCTTAAGTGATAAAATACACAGGTCAGAATTGACAATACATACTCATGGCTGATCATGGCTGCTAGTTATTGATCAAAGGAGAAAAAAAATACTTTGCTGGAAAAACATTGCTCTGAATTACAAACATCCATTCTCTTGAGACTCAGCAACTCTCTGGGTTTCTCCCTCTGGAACTGGAAGCAAGAAGTGAGTTCAGCCAGTATTTAATATCAAGTGAATGTGGTGCTTAATCAATAGTCTTCTGCTTTGTTCCTCGATGTGGAAAGCAGTGTCTATTCATTCAGCAAAGGTTAATGCCAAGGGTCAAGTGATTTCACACTCTCGGTAGGATCCACAACATTGCAGTAGTTCAGATGCCCTAGACAATGATGACTCAGTTGGACTGATTTATTGCCACTCGAAGGCCCTGCTTAATACTAAAGTGCTCTCTTATGATAATACCTCAGAAAATAGCACTGATAAAAGAGGAGGCAATAATTACCTACATCTTGAGGTAATGTCTTCATTTCTAACATCCTATAAAGATGTAGGGTCCATTTTAAATGATCTGCTTCTGGTATTAGCAAGCCATTTAAACAGGATCTTATCAGTATCTTCTCTTTTATGAAATACACCACAGAAGAAATTCAGTAACCATATGATACAAATGTAAATTATAAGTGATGCAGGATTTAACATATGTTTTAGGGAATCCTTTTAAATATTTACTTATTGTAGTATTTTTCCTATTAGATAAGAAGAAAGGAAAAATATTTGCTGATGGGAGGAAAAAATGTAACTTAATATAGTTAATTCCATTAAACAAGGGAGACACAGTTTGCAATTTGATTTCATTCTTTTTTGACCAATTCTACCACATGACAGGCAGGCTAAAAAGACCTGTCTGTATATTTTTTTCTAAATGTGGTTCACTTAAAGCAGCATTAGTTGAGGTCACTGTTTTAAACCAGAACACATTTGACTATGTCAGGGGTCCAATCCTTAACATGTTAGCATCCATGATTATTATTCAGCAATGTCTCATTCCAGATGTGTTTTATATAATGAAAGAAGTTCAAATGTCACCAGGAAAATACTGTGAGAAGAATTAATTGGAAAGCTTATCACAGGAAAGTGATTTAGAATCCAGCTTTCACTAATATATCTGCGAATGATGAATATACTAATTAATTAGTAAAATAAAATAAATTCTGTAAAATTATCTAAAGACATCCTATCACTACAAGTGGAAGAACATTTGAAATAGTTTATTATATACCATTCCAGATGATTAGTATGTAAAGCACTCTAATAAAATTTCTTCCTTCTACTCCTTTTTCATAGGAACTATGGGATTTAAAAATCATAATCCAAACTACTTAAAACAATGGTTAATTCAGAAATACTATTTAAAACTATTTTCAACTATTTAAAAATATATGTGCAGTCTTACAGATGAGTTAAAAATATATTTTTTGGTATTCATGTAACTCAAGAAAACACATTTAATTCTCAATGAGAATTTGCCTTAAAAACACACAAAATGGGTAACAATCAGTAACTTTGATATGAATACCAGTTTCATTGTGTAGTGATTACCTGTATAATGTCCAGAGGCCTGAATTTACCTTTTAATCGAACACTTGTCTGCAATTCTTTCCCAATGAGAATGATTTTATAGGCCATATATTTCAAGACCTGTAATAGGAAAAAAAAGAAGAAGAAGAAGAAGAATTACCAATACAGCTTTTGAAAATAAAAAGAGTAATTAAACAAACTAAATATATTGGGTTTTTCTAAGCAAAAATGCCATTCATGACCTAAAATCCCTATTGAAAAAGATTGTGAGTTGACAAAATTGAATATTTTAAGAATATCCCAAAAGTGTTTTTTCACAATAACTTTCCCATGCACAGTCCTTCCTTCAGTCTCAAGATATTTACTAGGAAATGCAGTTCAGTTAATTCACATGGGAATAAAACAAGTAGCCTAAAAAGGAAGTGTGTGTAGGTCTAATTGTGCACTTCAAAACTACCAAATAAATTACAAATAATGTCATCATTTTGAATGGCTAATAAAATACCTGCATTCTTTGATTTTTGCAGTTGTATCTAACATACATATAATGGCCAAAATAAATGTGCTATGTTGCCATTTTGCCTATAGTCATAATAAGTATGAAATACAAACAATTGTTCATGTTTTAGTGTGACTGACAAAAAACATTTTCAAGAGCGCACTTTTTATTTCAATAGCAATTATTTCTTGAAATCCTGCCCAGTTACTGTTTTTTTTAAATATGTGTGGTCACTGTCTTGTATCTTCTGTTATGTGCTCATATGTGTAAAAACAAAGGAAGCTATATAGGAACCTCTGTTAATGCAGCTCTTTTCTTAGAAATTTAAACACTATGTAGAACTTAAAAAAAATTATCTCCTTTCAGCCATGCACACTCATCAGCTATAATTCAAAATCCTCTAATGCTGATTTCAGTGCCTTATGTGGGAATTATCTTGAGGACTAGATCTCTCTCAATAAAAACATCGCTTAGGTCAGGACAGCAAGCTTAATAGGCTGATATTTTGATGATCACTCTACAACATATGTGTAGCTAACTCACTTCAAAATATCAATTTCAGAATACCTAAGTAGGAAAAAGGGAAAAACATCTTTCCCTTCATGCTTTCAAAACCGTTAAAGTTTTTCATGAAACCTTTATTTAAAGATTCAAACTATTATTATAATAAATATTGCCAGATAGTATAATGAAATAAGTTTTCTTTAACAATATTATCTAATAGGTCACAAAATGATAATAAAATATATTATGCTTTTCTCAATACAGAGACAACATACTGTTCATCTTACAAAATTAAGAAAATTCAGTCTAGCACGGTGACTATACTAAACAAGACTGTATTATATACTTGAATGCTGCTAAGAAAATAGACCTTACGTGTTCTCATCACAAAGAAGTAATGGGTATTATGTGAGGTTGTCAAGGTATTAACTAACACCACTGTGATAATGTTTTAGCAATATATGTATATCAAATCATCATGCTGTACACCTTAAATTTATACAACATGTCTATTACATCTCAAGCAGCTAAAAAAATATTTTAATTCAAATAACCGAAAATTAAAATTAAAAAGACCCTTCATTTCACCTATTTATCCGTCCATCCAGTCTTTTGTACATGCGTGTACACAGATATCAACATATACATACTATATGTATGTATATGCAAAAAAACACTAACATATAATGTGCTCATTATAGGATCAGGGTGGCCCATACTCATTTTCAATTTCTTTTTTTAGTAGCAATATACTGTGAATATCTTTGCATATACTTATGTATTCTTTTACATCACATTAATGATTATATCAAATTTCACTTACCACAGTACTCTAATTAGCCGTTATCCCTCCTTCTGAACATTAAAATCATTTTCTTATTACTATTACAGATGAGGATATGCCCTTTTTTTTTAAGAAGGCTTCATGCCCAGTGTGGAGCCCAGCATGGGGCTTGAACTCATGACCCTGAGATCAAGATCTGAGTTGAGATTAATAGTCCGATGCCTAACCAACTGAGCCACCCAAGCATCCCGTGCCAACCCTATTTTTAACAAAATGTATTTAGAAAAAATATCTTAGAAAAAAATCAGAGGCTCAAAGCATACAAAAAGTCAAAAAACTTTGGATAGGTTAGAAGAATAATAGCTCAAAATATGGAAATTTCATTGTTAACTTTGTGAAGCAAATAAAGAATGGAATCATTTTTGACCACTTTAACCACACAACTTCCCAGATACTGTCATATACTCCATAGTAGGTCTTACATTCCAATATCTTAATAGTCGTTAACTAATAAGTTTCCACTTGCTATTTTGCTCAAAGTTATTTTAATGGGAAATACTCTATATAACCATCCTCAACCACATAATGGGAATTTATGAGAGTTTCATCAGCTTTTAGAGGTTGAAGAGTATAACAAATATATAATTGTATAGAATGTTCTAGATTCATAATTTTGTAGCCACTTTAAAGATAGTTTGACTATGCTATTAAGACCATGTATTAGTCATTTGTACAATATATAGTAATAAAATGAGTAAGGACCAAACCACAAATCTTATTTAGATGTATAAAAGTCAGCTTGCTTAAAAAATTCAACATAAAAACTCATAATTTCTAAATCTCAATATAAATCAAACCCAAATTAAAGGTTATTTTGCATAATTTGCTTTCCAAATGATTATCCACTAGGGAATTTAATGAAAGAACTTAAGTATTTGTATATTGCCCTTTGCTGTTCATCAACATTAAGTAAAATGCATTCTAAATTTTTGTTATATTGTATGCACAGATTAAATTTTTCCTCTACTCGAAAGGTATTTTTAAAAAATAAGAACTCAAATATTCTCATATGAGCCCATCAGTAGTTTGCCATTATTTATTATTCATTCCCTGCATTTTTACAGATGACAGGTTTAAAAATAATTGTGTTAAACTGATATTAAAAATCACTGGCAAAATCAAGAAAATAGTAGTTTTTAGATATTACTACTCATGAAAATTTTTATTTAGAATTGTTATTATCAATAAATACTATATACCAAAGGCATTAAAATGTTAAAGTTGACAGAATTTACTGTGAAGTAAATTTTACTTATATCTCAACATAATGTTGTGCATGGGTTTTATTTTTAGGCCAATAATTGTTTTTAGATCAGTAATTATACAAATTATCCACCTGTATAAAAAAGGCCATTAAATAGACCAATAAAAGCATAAGACTGGTCATTCTGTCCTTTGACCCAGTATTACAAATTAGACATGCCACTCACACAATTAGGTAAATCACAATCTTCCTGGGTTTTAGGAAGAGTTACAGGCTTTTAAAAGTATCCTCTTTTTTTGGTTCATTCAAATAAAAAGTTGTCACAGCATAGTTTAAATTTTAGTCCATAGGCTACTGTTTTTATATATAAGCCTAAAAATTGTGGAAAAATTAGGACACCCCAGTAAATTTTTACATATTTAAAGGATGTTCCTTTATCTTAGCTTACTTTTCAAGTACTGCATCCAAGAAGAAAATACAATGATTGTATAGATTAGGAAAGGCAAGATTATATGGCGAAAGTGAATAATACCCAAATATTAGTACCCAAATTTTTATTTCTAACACACTACCTGGTCAACAGATAGATAAGAGGTTCCATTTATTGTAGAGACCTAGGGACTCAGGCTGAGGATTCTCTCAACCCAGCTTTCCACAGTCAGAGTGCCAGAGGGAAGACAATATAACCTATTACACACTTCTCACAAACCATTTGCTAAATCTATACTTTACATACCTAACTTTAAGGATTTAAGGACACAGAGAAAAAGTCGAAATGTTGGTCACTGGCCCTAATTCTAACACAAACACTTAAGAAGTTTAGCAGGTGGTGAAAATGCATTTTGTTGGATAAAGTCATTGAATTCCATAAATAGGGAAATGGTGAAAATCTTTCAATATATTTGTGTATTATTGAGTTACTGGCATAAAATAACACTTCTTAAATGTTGGAGAATTAATGAATGATTGAATTAATGAATGAGTTTTTTAGTGAGTAAATACTCACAAAACTTTCTCCCTGAGAAAAAACCAATGACATCATGAAGATAATTCTGTTACTGTTTGAGAAACTTGCCAGGGAGGATATTTAATGGAAGTTCCAAAATTATGTATTTACTAGCACGATCAATTAATTTCTTGGCAATATGTGGATTGAGACTGAGGAAATAAAATATTTTCCTTTTAAGATAATTGTCTATTCAATTAAACGAGTTTTCCCCTCAAGTACCACCCAAATGTGTTATACATTCTTGATTCTGCCAAAATAATAAAAAATCAAAAGTATAATATTACATTTAGACATGCCCCAGAATTACAGGTATTTTAAGTCAGGATAGGAGACAAGCATGGAAACAGGACTATAACATAAGGCAGAATAAGATCACTACTATAACACAGGTCCGTACTGGTCCCAAAACATGAGTGTTCTATGCCACAGCCATTTTAACTTCTCATTCTACAAAACAAAACTTTCACAGCTCAAATAATTTCAGTAGCTCATAAATTTATTCTTATTACACAAGAAAAAATAATCCCTATTGGCATCCTTTAACAAAAATACAGCCTTAACATTCCTTATGTAAACCTAGAATAAGTTTTCTCAGTTTACAAGAAAAAAAATCAGAAATGTTGACATAGTTTTAGGATTATGTTTGCTGGTCTTTTTTAAGAGTCTTCAAGGTATTTTTTCATTTATATGTATGTACACACACACACATACACATAATTAACTTCTCTAATATTTAATAATTCATATAGGGACTAATTTCACTCATTAAAATGTGGCAGATGCTGGCAAATACAGTAATTTCCCCATGTGGCAAATGGCCTTCATCACAAACTACCCCATTCTAGAAGCCATTTCACATTCAAGTATTTAGTTTTCCTGTCTGCATTAACTTTAAAAAAGCATTTAATGTTGCCATTTGTGCCTGTATGATGTGATGATACTAACTCTAAAGAACACATTTGTTAAACACCTTGTAACTCAGAACAACCAGTTCACAAATCAGTTTGAATCATCCTTAATCATTTCTAGAAAAAAGATTAAGCTGGTGCTGTTTCAAACATCCAACTCTTTGCATGATACTTCAGCCACAGTAAGTCTGTCTGCCCTTCCAGACATCTTGGCAGAGCAGCTGAAATCTCACTCTGTTTATTTCAGAAGGCTTGTTCCTACTACAATTCCATCATACTATGCTGAATATTACTATGAAGAGAAAGTTCTTCTCTGCCTTAGGCAATTGCAGGCAAGGATTATATAAAAATATCAATGGACGAGAGAATGCTGCAGACACAATGTAATATTTAATTCTGGGGGAAGGGGACTAGCTGGACTTTAAGACATATATACGACAACTTTTTCTGAGACCATGCTCAAATTATCCATTTAAATCCATATGCTGGTTTGAATCAGGCTCAAATTCAGTAATGAAGCTATTATTGATTCTATGGAACATGACTTCAAAATTGAGCAAATACTGAACAAACTATGAGGAGCTCTTAAACTCTGGACGTATGTACCTAGACATCTCAATTTAACAACCAGACATACATTAAACAGCATTAATAGCCAGGCACTTAATGGATCAATTCCCACTGTTTGTGTAATGTGGAAATAAAAAAGGCTTATTAAATGACAAGCTTTCCCTGGTTTGTGCTAATTAATTATACACCACATCTGACTGCTAATTTAGTGGGAAAATGCAGCCCCGAACCACAGTTTCAGCTTGAACTTTGCCTCACCATCACCCAGTTCAGCACAGAGTGCCGCTGCAGCCCGCCTCTGAACGACACCAGTATTAAATTAGAGCACAAGGCCATCAATTTAATAAGTGCTGCAGCAGGTAATTTGAATAAGGACATATTAGTATTCTACCAGTGCACAACTAAAAGCAGCTGACCTTTCAGACCAAAGAAGATCCTTGAACACATTCAGCTGAATCTGAGAACACAGTAATAATCTGACAGTGGTAAGAGTGCCAAGAGAGACGTTTACGATCCTGGACCCATTACTATACATCAGGCTCTCTGTGGTATTACGCGAATAGTTTATATACCTCGGCCTCTCATTTTGCTCTTGCTCCCTGCCATGAAAGAAAAGACACAGAACTCAAGCTCATAAAAAAAAAAAATCTTATTTTCTTTCTTTTTTTAATCTTGTTTTCAATACGTTTAGAAACGCTTATATTTTGGATTTGTGGTGCCAAGAACACAAAACTAATCGATGCACATGTAAATCAGATCTGAGAAGCCACATAAGAAATCATCAATTTCCTAAAATACGAGGCAAACTTAACATTAGCAAAAGTAAACTTGAATCTATTAAAAAAAAAAACTGCTGTGAAACAACCAGGAACCACAGGACCTAGAGCGAATAAGAGCTTGGGCGCAGGAGTAAGAGTAGAACTGGGTTTGAGTCCCTGCTCTGTCACACGTTCACCATCAAAGATGCAGTTACTGAATTCAATGAATTCAGTTCAACAGATGTTTATCAAGTCCATCTCAACCCATGTTGTAAGCCCTAAGGTTATAAGGATGAAAAAAGATTTGATCCCTGTTTTCAAGGAGATCAAAATCTAGCAATGGTGACAGACACAGGCACTATTAGTCACAGTACAGAATGAGAAACCCCTTCAAGCACAGAGAACAGTGATGAATTTGCCTGGTGGTTTCCAGGAAAGGTCCTCACACATGGCAATAGCGATTCTGGGTGTCACGAACATTTCACCAGCACAGAGGAAGGAATGCCCTCTGATGAGAAGTTTTCATCAAATGGCAAAACTACTACACTGTAATAGGAAGATATATTGGATTAAGTTGAAGAAGTATGAGAAGTTGTAAGCATGTGATCCTGTGTGCTTGAAAATGGTCTCTATGTAAGTATAAATACAATGTATTAGTGGGTTTAAAATCAACGTTTGGAGGGAGCGGCCAAAATGTTTAGTTTCTCGGCCTCACAATAAAAGTGTAAGTCAAAAACACATCTGGAGTTCCACCCAAAGGAAGGAATATGCAACTAAGCCATGAGTGTGCAAGCGCCACACTTTGGTAAAGGGGTTTCCCTCCCTAGACTTACTACTACACCATCCTCTCTTCCTCTCCTATTTAGGTAACCAGTGGAGGGGAGGACAATAAGAAAGATGTCATTACAGATCTTAAAGCCACTTTATCTTTTTTTAAATTCTAAACTTTGACACCTTATCTACTATTACTTACAAAATACTTCTTTCACGTTCTATAACCAGCACTGACACTTACACAGCAAATACTGATGCCGCCTTACTGCTTATTTACAGCTGCATGTATTTAACCAGTTGTTGCCTGTGCTCTACATGTTATTGAATATTTTGAGTATCACCTGCATAGCCACAGTCCCAGCAGAACACAGAGGATGAGGTAACTGAAGGGAAGAACTATTTAGAAAGTCTAGGTAGGAGTAAAAGAAACCACCGAGGTGCCTTGGGGCTGCTAATTTGGGGCTGCAACCACTCCTATGACCAAAGAGGCAGGACAGGAGCCTTAGGAGAGAAACGGCCAATACATTGGCAATGTGGCAGGGCCAAACCTGATGAAGCAATACCCTGACCTCACTGAGCTGTCACCTTTGATCTTTTGCAATACCTCTTATTGGCCATATCCAACCAAGAAGCTTAAGTCTAAGAAATCCATGGATGCAGAACTAAAGTTTCTTTGTACCTATGGGGCACAAAGCAGAGAAGAGAGTGGTAGAGAGTGGTTCTGGAAAAGTGAAGGAAAAATAATCTGGCACATATTTTGCTCCTGCTTGTATTAACGGAGTTACACCAGCATGTTCAAAGTCACAATGGAGAACTTCCTCCCAAGTCCAAGTCAGTCTTCCCGGTTTCTAGGGTCCCAGACAGTCTATGCTTCAGGAATCCCATTCCTAATCCTGCCTTTGTCTGGGAATAGCCTATTGTCAACAGCTTTCTGAAAATCTGAGTTGCCTATTAAAACATGCTATTCCTCTAGACTACTCTCTTTATAAATGATAGCTAAAGCTAAAAGTGGTTTTGTACCAATGGCTGCTGATATTCATGTATGCTCTTTTCACTTAACTTTTGAAAATTGCCTTCTTTGTAATGCAAAGCTGAACCAAAGGAAATATCAGTAATGACAGTCTTTTTGAAATCTACAAACTCATGTAGCAGCCTTCTGTTGCAGCCAATAAAAGTAAAATGAGAAACCATGCAGGCTTAGTCTAGGATAGTGGCATGGAGAGGTGATGGGGTGGAGGTGACATATCCCCAAGATAGGACTTCATGACAATTGAATTTGGATGATGAGGCAAGAGTCATGAATAACTGGTTTGAGTGACTAATTCATTGCATAAGAATTCAATTAGTCAAGATGAAGAATAAAAGGAAATGTATAGGCTTTATAAACTTCATGAACCAACCTTATTTTTTCTTTATTGACTAAAATGCAACACTAAGAAAATAATTAAGTTTCAGGGAACCTGGGTGGCTCAGTCAGTTAAGCGTTCGACTCTTGATTTCAGCTCAGGTCATGATCTCATGGTTATGAAATCAAGCATTGCGTCAGGCTTGGTGCTGACAGCGCAGAGCCTGCTTGGGATTCAGCCTCTCCCTCTCTCTGCCTCTGCCTGCCTCTCTCTCTCTCTCTCTCTCTCTCTCTCTCTCAAAATAAGTAAATAAATAAACTTTTTCAAAAAAGAAAACAATTAGGTTTTCAATGATTTGTCAGTTTAGAAGAAGTGCAGGAGGTAAGCAAGTGACATTTGGGAATCCCTCAAGAAAATGCTACATTTGCAGGGTATAAGACTGGAATAAATTCACCCCATAAAAAGTGACCTAAAGCCTCGTTACAACATTATGAATATGAAGTTATCATAGTATAAACATCGAGATATCTTAAATAACTGCCATTGTCATTCTTACATATAAGCTACAAGGTTTGGGAGAAAAACACCTCACTTGAATATTAATTTTTAGTAATACACAAGGAAATGAAGGACAAAACATAAACACAGCTGAAGTAGCATAGGTAAATATATTCAGTGTCACATTCATTTATTTTTAAACCCATTCATTTATTTTTAAACTCATGTCATCAAGGTACTTAATTATAGGCAGGAAAAACCAACTCTAAGCAGAAAATAAAATTATTAAAATAGCAGGTTATAGGGCACAGGACAGAGAGCTCTGTAAAAGCCTCCAGATACAACAACAGGTAAGCAGTTGAAACAGGGAGACCTTGATTCACTGTTGCAATTGGCAGTGAGAAGTAGCCCCTAGGGCAGAACCGTTCCAATCATCCCTGCTCTTTTTCCTCAGTGCCAGCATTTGTCTCTACTAGCAGCAACCTTCAACACGGGCAAAGAAAATGCAGAAACTAGAGAGAATATCACTTACGTCCTAACAATAACAAAGCAGATTACCTATAAAATCACAGATGGTTTTACATCCATTAGTGTGCTGAGAATGCAAAGAAGCCCAATAAACCATAATCCAGAAAATGCTGAACTTCTTGGCTGCTTGTGTCTTTGGTACAGACATGAGAGTAGAAAGAAGCCACCTTGGACACAGGTAAGAAGAAAACACCTACAATTTTAACTAAACTTTAAATACCAATTAGGGGATGGCATGAGACTTTAGAACCCCTGGGAGAACTAAACAAAAGAATCTGCACCTTTTCCACAGGCCTTCATCAAATGTTCAGGAGTCCCATCTGGGGATAAATGCAAGCTTGAGAAGATACCAGCACCCCCATGTTCATTGCAGCATTATTTACAATAGCCAAGACATAAAAACAATCTAAGTGTCCAGCAAAATATCAATGGGTGAAGAAAATGTGGTACATATCTAAAATGGAATATTAGCTACAAAAAGTGAGAAATACTACCATTTTCAACAACATGGATGGACCCTGAAGGCGTTATGTTAAGTGAAATAAGTCGGAAAAAGACAAATACTGTATAACCTCACTTATGAATGGAATCTTTTAAAAAATCATAGGGAAATAGATTGTTGGTTATAAGTGTGGGGGGTGGATAACTTACAGTTATAAGATGAAGAAATACAAAGGATGTAACCTACAACATGATGACTGTAGCTAACACTGCTGCATGATATACTGGCAAGTTGCTGAGAGTAAATACTAAGAGTTCTCAATGCAAGAGAAAAAATTGTTTTCTTGTTCCTTTTTTTCTTGCTCTTCATTTTATCCATATGAGATGATGGATGTTAGCTGAACCTATTGGGGTAACTGTTTAACAACATATGTAAATTACACCATCATACTTTATGCCTTGAACTTACACTGTCAGGTATGTCAATTATTTCTTAATAAAACTGAAGAAATTTGTTCACAAGGAATATTAAGAGAAAAGCAGAAGAGATGAGCGAGACTCACCTCACTGAGGCACAGGTGTACAGGACCTGCAGAAGTCTGAGACCATGACGGAGGAGGAGAATTAAAAATTCTGTAGGCATTCTGGGCCCCACATTCATCAATACTTGGAATTAAAGATGAGGTATTACAGATCCTAGTGAGATTAAAGAATAATGAGATATTATGAACAATCATATGCAAATAAATGTGATCACTTAGAGGAAATGAACTGATTCTTTGAAAAAACTTACATAAACTGACAAAACAAATAAAAAATCTCAATAGCATTATACCCATTGAAGAAAATGAATTCAGAATTCAAAAATATCCTATAGGACCTCTACTCCTGACCATGATAGAGTAATAGGGCCCAATCTCCACCCCACCTCAACCCCAGAAGAGTAGATAATTCTCAGAGATTGCACAGAGCTGCGCAAAGTTTGTGTTCCCATCAGTCAGAGGGAAAAGGCCTCCTAATTCTTAGTGAAATGAATTAAAATCCTCAAAAGTATATCTCCTAGAAATGTAACTCAATTAGCACTACACTAAACGATGTCCTGGATCCTCACTAACAAAGCATAAAAGCAAACTTCAAATGAATCAAACTAACCCCCAAAATTTAACTGCATGACATTTTTTTAATCCAACACTAAAAAGAATGTAGCAAAAAAAAAAACCACAAGAAGAGAGGGGGGTGACTGTCTGGCACCATATCAAAATTATCAGTTATATACAGTGGCTAGAAAATATGACTCAGAACCAGGAGAGAAATCAGTACAATCAGATCCAGAAATGAAAAAGATAATAAAATTAACAAAGATATAAAAATAGCTTTGTAAGTATCCTCAAGTGCTGAAGAATATAGAGAAATAAACAAATGGGGCTATATCAAACAAAAAAGCTTTTGCACAGTGAAGGAAACCATCAGCAAAATGAAAAGGTCAACCTACTAAATGAGAGAAGATATTTGCAAATGATGTAACTGATAAGGGGTTAATATTCCAAAACACATAAAGAACTCACACAACTCATTATCAAAAAACAAACAAACCAATTAAAAAATAGGCAAAGGATCTGAAAAGACCTTTCTCCAAAGAAGAATACATAGAGATGGCTAACAGAAATGCAAAAAGATGCTCAACATTACTAATCAACAGGAAGATTAAAATGGTATTTGTCTTTAAAAGCACATCAAAACACAATTAGATATTATCTCATACCTGTCAGAATGGCTAGTATTTAAAAAAAAAAAGTAAGAAAAAAACAAGTGTTGCTGAAGATTTGGAAAAAATGAAACACTTGTGCACTATTGGTGGGAATGTAAACTGGTTCAACCACGACGGAAAACAGTATGGATGTCCCCGCCCTCCTTTTGTTAAGTTTATTTATTTATTTTCAAAGAGAAAGAGAGAGAGAGAAAATCCAACGCAGGCTCTGTGCTGACAGCAGAGAGCCCAATGCGGTACTCAAACTTACTAACTGTGAAATGACCTGAGCCGAAGTTGGATACTTAACAAAATGAGCCACCCAGGCACTACTCTAAGATCCTTTAAAAGTTAAAAAACAGAACTACCATGGGATCCAACAATTCCACTGCTGGGTATTTATCGAAAGTATACAAATACTAATTAACCATTTGCAACTACGTGGACAGAACTAGAGGGTATTATGCTAGGCAAAATCAGTCAGTCAGAGAAAGACAAATATATCACTTCACTCATATGAGGGCTTTAAGATACAAAACAGATGAACATAAGGGAAGCAAAAATAATATAAAAACGGGGGGGGACAGAAGAGACTTAAATATGAAGAACAAACAGAGGGTTACTGGGGGGGTTGTGGGAGGGGGGATGGGCTAAATGGGTAAGGGGAATTAACCTATCTACTCCTGAAATCATTGTCGCACTATATGCTAATGTGGATGTAATTGAAAACAATTTTAAAAAATGATACTAATTAAAAAGATAGAAGCACCTCTATGTTTATTGAAGCATTATTTACAAAAGTCAAAATATGGAAGCAACTTAAGTGTCTACTGATACATAAATGGATAAAAAAGGTGTGGTTACACATATGTATACAATGGAACATTACTCATCCATTAAAAAAGAATGAAATCTTGCCATTTGCAACAATATGGATGGCTCTAGAGTATATTATGCTAAGTGAAATAAGTCGGACAGAGAAAGACAAATACCATATGATTTTATTTATAGGCAGAATCTGAAAACAAAACAAAGGAATAAATGAAATTAAACAGAAATAGACTCATAAATACAGTGAACAATCTGGTGGTTGCCAGAGGGAGGGAAGGGATGAAATGGGTGAAATAGGAGAAGGATATTAAAGGTACAAATTTCCAGTTATAAAATAAATAAGCCAGGGATACAATATACAGTATTGGGAATATGGTTAATAATATGTAACAACATTGTATGGTGACACATGGAAGTTATATATATCGTGGTGGTCATTTCATAATGCATATAAATGTTGTATACCTGCAATTAATATACTATTGTATGTCAACCACACTTTAAAAAAAGAAAACAAAGAATATAGAGGAAAACATGAGCATAATGAGGAGACATAAAAGATACTATCAAAATTAAACAAAAGAAAAATAAATGAAGTGTCCAAAATAAAAACTATACCAGATGAGATTAACATATTATAGACTGCAGAAGAAAAGATCTGTGAACTTGAAGACATAGCAAGAAAAACTATTACATATAAAGCACACAAAGGAAAAGATAGCAAAGAAACACTGAGCTCACGACTTATGGGACAATGGCAAATAATTTGTAATCACAGTCTCACAAAGAAGGGAAAAGACAGAAAAGATTTAAAGAAACAGTGGCCACACATTTTCTAAATTTAATAAAAATTATAAAAGCAAGTCAAAGAGTGTCAGTGTAGCCCAAAATAACAAACAGAAAGAACTATATAACAAGGCACACCATAATTTAATTTCTAAAAACCTGTGATAAAGAGATGATTTTGAAAGCATTTGGGGGGTGGGGGAAAGAACATGACCAACAGAGGAACAAAAACAATAATTAAGCCTATTTCTCATTAGAAACTCTCCAAGCCAGAAGAAAAGAGAGTAACAAATTTAAAATACTGGAAGAAAACTAGAATTCTATACCCAGTGACACTATCTTCCAAAATGAAGAGAAATTAATGAAGACTTTCAAACAAACAAAAGTTGAGAGAATCAATTGCCATTAGATCTGGGCTGCAAGAATGCTTGAAGGAAGCTCTTCAGAAAGAAGGAAAGGGATACTTGATGAAAATATGGAATTACAGAGGAATAAAGAGCACCAGATCTGTGACTATATAGGCACATATAAAAACTATTTTTCTTGCCTTTTTAATCTCCTTAAAAATATTAACTCTTTAGAGAAAAAAATAACTTATCACAAAGTTTATAAAACACATCAAACCAAAATATATGAAAAAATTGCACAATGGAAAGAACAAATGAAGATATCTTATTATAACATTCTTTCACTGAAAAGAGGTATAATATTATTTGAGGGCACTCCATGATACATTAAAGATTTATTTTTTAAACCCTAGAATAACCACTAAGATGAAACAGAGACATATAGTTTATAAACCAATAATATAGATAAAATAATGAGTTAAAAGAGTGTAGAAAAAAGAAAACATAGAATATATTAAAAATAGCCCCTACACCTTCCACAAAAATTGACTCAAAATGGATCATAGACCTAAATGCAAACACAAAACTATAAAACTACTGAGGAAAACAGCAGAAAACCTAATGACTTTTTAAATACATGGCAATGACATTAAATATAACATTAAAGGCACAACCCATGGAGGAAATAATAATTTGGACTTCATTAAATTTAAAAACTTTGGCTCCGCAAAAGACACTGCCAAGAGAACAGGAAGACAGGTTACAAACTGGGAGAAAATATTTGCAAAAGACATGCCTGATGAAGGACTGTTATCCAAAATATAGGAAGAACTCTTAAAACTCAACAACAAGTGGGGTGCCTGGGTGGCTCAGTCGGTAAAGCGTTTGACTTCCTCTTAGGTCATGATCTTGTGGTTTGTGAGTTCAAGTTCCATGTCAGGCTCTGTGCTGACAGCTCAGAGCCTGGAGCCTGCTTCAGATTCTGTGTCTCCCCCTCTCTCTGCCCCTCCCCTGCTCATGCTGTCTGTCTGTCTCTCAATAATAAATGTTAAAAAAAAAATTTTTTTTAAACTCAACGAGAAATAGATTCTAGACCTGAACAGACACCTTACCAAGGAAGATATATAAATAATAAACATATGAAAAGATGCTCCACATTATATGTCATCAGAGAAATACAAACTGAAACAACAAGATATCAGTGCACATCTATTAGAAAGGCCAAAATCCAGAACACCGACAACACCAAACGCCAGCCATGCTCTGCAGTAACAAGAATTCTCATTCACTGCTGGTGAAAATGCAAAATTGCATAGTCCCTTTGGAAGATAGTTTGGCAGTTCTTACAAAACTAAACATACTCTCACCATATGATCCAACCATCATGTATATTGGTTTTTAGCCAAAAGAGCTAAAAACATGACCACATAAAAACCTGCATACTGATGCTTATAGTAGCTTTATTCATAACTGCCCAAACTTGGAAGCAATAATGATGGCCTTCAGTAGATGAACAGATAAGTAAACTGTGGCATATCCAAAAGAATCTTATTCAGCAGTAAAAAAAAAAAAAAAAAGAGTGAACAAGTCATGAAATGACATGGAGGAATCATAAGTACATTTTACTAAGTGAAAAGGCTACTTACTGTATGATTACAACTATTTAACATTCTGATAAAAAGAGATGATGAGGGTATCAGTGTTATACCAAGGGTTGGGAGAGAGGAAAAAGTGAATGAACAGAGAAAAGAGGATTTTTAGGGTAGTAAAACTATTCTAGAGTACACTGTAATTGTGTATATGTGTCATTGCACATTTGTCAAAACCCAGAGACTGGGTAGCACTGGGAGTGACCCCTGGTATATACAGTGGAATTTGAGTGATAATGGTATGTGTGTGTAAGTTTATCGATTGTAATAAACACACAACTCTGGTGTGGGATGTTGACAGTGAGGGAGGCTGCGACAGAGATGCAGGGGTAGTAGTTTCAGCTCCATTTTATTGCCAAAGTTGACTTACTTTTTTTCAGCAGTTTTACATTCACAACAAAATGGAGCAGAAACTACCTACCCCTGCATCTCTGCCCCAACCACCCTCACTATCAACATCCCATACCAGAGTGCTTTATTACAATTGATAAACTTACACACGCATACCATTATCCCCCAAACGTGATGGGAATTAAGGAGGGCACTTTTTGGGATGAGCACTGGGTTTCATATGTCAGAGATGAATCACTGGGTCCTACTCCTGAAGCCAAGACCACACTGTATGTTATTTAACTTGAATTTAAATTAAAAAAAATAAGTCTACTTTGAAAATTAGTAAGATAATACATTTCAATGTGAGCATATAGAAGAAAATTCTATTAAATACAAATGGCCTAAAAGCCTAAATTAAAAGGCAGAGTTGTCAAACTATATATTTAAAAAAGGAAAACCAACTATATACTCCATACAAGAAATCCACTTTAAAAATAATGACACAGATAATAGAATAGAAATGAATCATAGGAAAGCTACAGGAGCTATATTATTTTCAGACAAAGTGGTTTTCAGAACAAGACATATTACCAGATATAAAGAAGACTATTTCATAATAACAAAAAAAGTTAATTCACCAAGAGAATATAACCCTAAACATGTATGTACCTAAAGCTGGAGCTTCAAAGTATATGAAGCAAAAACTGATAGAACTAAAAGTAGAAATAGAAAATTCTCAATTTTAGTTGGAAATTTCAACACTCCTCTCTTGGTAATTAATAAGTAGACAGAAAAATCAGTTAAGGATATATTCTATTTGACCTAATTGACATTCCATCTCAGGACAAGAGAAAACATATTCTTTTCAAGTACACATGTAGCATTCAACAAGAACCACCATATTTCTGGGCATAAAACAAATCTCAAAAATTTTTAACAATTGATATCACATGACATATGTTTTCTGAATGTGGCAGGCAGAATGATGGGCCCATAAAAATGTATACTAATCCCTGAAGCCTGTAAATATACTAAGTTACATGGAAAGTAGGAATTAGGGTCACCAGTGAAATTAAGACTGCTAATTTAGTGACCTTAAAATACAGTTGGAATTCTGGATTTTTCAGATGAACCTAATGTTATCTACAAGTTCCTTTAAAGTGGAAGAAGACAGAAGAGGGAGAAGAAAGATAGCAACATTAAGGCTCCACACAACATTGCCGACTCTGAAGATGAAGGAAGAGGCCCATGAGCCAAGGATTATGGGCAGCCTCTAAAAGCTAGAAAGATAAAGGAAATGGATTCCCCCCTCCCCACAGACTCCAGAAAAAAATGCAGCTTCACTGTCATCGTGATTTTTTTTTAAACAACAGTGTGTGTAATGCATCTTCCCAGTAACATTTCCTTTCATTAAGATATAAGTGCCGATAAATTTATGTATAGAAGCAAACTGGATAAGCCATGAGCTTAAATCCTTGAAACTACACTGTGTATAAGCCAACCTTCAAGTAACATCTTCTTTCATTAAGATGTAAGTGTTTTTAATCTTATGTGTAGAAACATATGGGAAAAGTCATGTACCTCCCTCCTCCACCCCAGATGTCTTTTCTAGCATGATGCCCTTCTTCATCCACATTTGTGTTTCAGGTGTAGAGAGGAGAGAGTGAACTTTTGTCTGTTGGTCTCCCTGGACTGAAGAGACAGAGGGTGCAAAGCCAAGACTGTTACAACTCTCAGAATGGCTTATTACCCAGAGCTGTCTGTCTGGGTCAGACAAGGAAATGGAGGGAAAGCTTCCTGTGGAAAGACTTCCTGTCCCAAAGGAGGTGAACCGCAAAAGGATGAAGAGATGGACGCTGCCTCCCTGGCTCCTCTTGGCAGCAATGAACTCCACTCCCCAGGCATCGGTCACCTCTAATCTTTTTAATCATAACACCTCCATTTGTATCTGTGTGTTGGTATTGATGAGATCATTATATCGTATATGGGAATTTTTTCTGTGTAAATCATCAAGTATAAGAAACTATGGGACTCTGAGCCTTGCTTTAGAGAATTTGCAGTGGAAAAAATGGGTGTCATCCAACCAGCTTTTAATCATCTTGACTCAAGTGAAAATGCTCATAATTTCACACTGTGAATCGACATTTACAACCCTTAAGGGTGGGCCTTCAGGCCTGGCTCTCGACGATGGTGTCTTGCACAACTCAGACTCCCTCTGCTCTCACCCACAGGTCCACTCCTGCTTTTCCACTCACACAGCTCCTGAAGCTCACTCTGCTTCTTGCAGACGCTGAGCCCCCAATTTTTTTTTTCAATTTGGATGTAACAACCCTAGTAGTTTATGTTCATCAGTTGTCTGTATATCTCTATATTTTATCCATTTTTTTTTTGATGTGTAGAACTAGTTTGAAACTCGTTGTTTCCTTGTGGTAAGTGGTCAAGATGCTACCACAGGACCTGAGGCACTGATGAACGGTGTTATTTTGGACTTTCAACATGCTTCTTGGCGAGGTAGCTCTGATGGAGTTCCTTTTTATTTCCATGTTCTATGAAGGTGTTGGTACTCTGCCTGAATGTTGTTCTCTAGACTGGATTGACTTGTTTCCTTGTGTCCTCAGTGTGGCTTTCTTCTTCAGTGTTGTAGGTTGGACAAATGCTACCAGAGAGAGTAAGAGACTTACATCTCTTGGTTGGCACTCATGGACACACAGTCACTGGAGCGGGAGCAACCACAAAACTCTTATTTACTTACTTCTTTTTGGGAGCCTCACCTATCTAGCTTAGAGAAAGAAAAACAATAATTTTACAGGCATTTTTAGGGGTCTCTTTTAGTTCTTTTGTTTGAAAAGATATTTGGGGGGGCAAACTTTTAAAATAAATGTCCTCTTCAAAAAAATCCAAAAAAAAAAAAAACCTGGCATCTGAGTAGGAGTATGAAAATTACACCTTTCCCAAAAATTAAGTTGGAAAAAATGTCTTTATAAAATTTTTTTAAAGGTAGAGTGCTCTTTTTTACCAATTTTAATAAGGAAGGAAGGAAGGTGTAGAATTAACATTTCTGTCCCAGCTCCCAGTGAAATGGATAAAGAAAGATATAATCAGACAATACCATCTACTCATGGATTGTTGTTGTATGAGCCAGTCTGAAGGCCCACCTTAATTTTTATTTAACTGTCTTGTAGCTCTTCTTCTGAGAGAGCAAGCTTTGTTCTGTACTGTTCTGCTTCTGACTATTAACACTGGTGATGCACACACTGCACTTCTTCATTCTCTTCTTGCTCCCTTACTGGCCTGAGTTTCTTGTGCGTTTTCCTCCACATCCTTCTTTGTTAGAATAGGTATATCAGCTGTGTAAATAGAGCAAGAAAACCGTACTCTGCACCTGTAGCATTTATGCAGTGTTGCAGCTGTGCACTGGTAAAAATGCAGGCTTTTTAACAATGTGATCTTTACTGATGTGCCCACAAGTACCCCGTGTGTTTTAGGTATTTTAGTAGTATCTGTTCAATAAATATTCAAGTTGTAGAAAAGAAAAGAAAAGAAAAGAAAAGAAAAGAAAACAAAACAAAACAAAACAAAACAAAACAAAACAAAACAAAAAGTCATATGCTTAATGCTTCAAACTATACTGTGCATAAACTGTCCTTCAAGTAACATCTTTCATTACAATATATAAATGGGTTGGGGACTTTTTAAAATTTTTTAATTAAGTTTTCATTTTAATTCTAGTATAGTTAACATACAGTGTAATATTACTTTTAGGTATATAATAGAGTTATTCAATAGTTCCAAACAACACCCAGTCAGGGCTCACCACCACCTTACTCCCAATCACCTATTTCACCCATCCCCCTACCCTCTTACCTTCTGTTTGTTCTCTACAGCTAAGAGTCTGTTTCTTGGTTTGTCTCTCTTTTTCTTTTGCTCATTTGTTTTGTTTCCTAAATTTCACATATAAGTGAAATCACATGGTATTTGTCTTTGACTCACTTACTTTGCTTAGCATTATACTCCCTAGCTCCAACCAGGTCATTATAAACGGCAAGATTTCATTCTTTTTTATGGCTGAATAATAGTCCATGATATATATATTACATTATCTTTATCCATTCATCCATCTATTTTCACCCAGGGAAACCACTTCATAATCCTCAACTACTGAACTGAAAGATAATAAATTTGTAATGTTTTCAGCCATTAAGTTTACTATAATTTATTCCATAGCTTCCATAGAAAACTACTACAATTATAGTATAATTAAGCTAAAAATCAGTAACAGAAATTTATAAGAACTAATCCCTAAATATTTGGAAGTTAAGCAACACACTTCTAAATAACCCACAAAGAAGAAAATTCCAGGAAAATTTAAAAATATATAGGTTTTGGCTTGCCTGGGAGTCTCAGTCAGTTGAGCGTCCCACTTCGGTTCAGGTCATGATCGTGAATTCGAGCCCCATATCGGGCTCTGTGCTGATGGTTCAGAGCCTGTAGACTGCTTCAGGTTCTGTGTCTCTCTTTCTGTCCCTCCCTAGCTCACACTCTGTCTGTCTCTGTCTCTCTCTCTCTCTCTCTTAAAAATAAAAAAAAATTATTTGAAATTTTTAAAAATATACATATACAGGTTTACATATACAAGTGAACATCAGATCTCTGTAACATGCACACTGAAATGTACAAAAATGCTACATATACTGACTTGAGGATGAATCTTAATGTAAACTACAGTCTTTGGGTAATTATAATGTGTCAATACAGGTTCATCATTGGTAGTAAATGTACCATTCTTGTGGAGTATGTTGATAAAGGGGGAAAGAAGAGGTGCATGTGTGGAAGCAGGAGATACATGGGAATCTCTGTGCCCTGCCCTCAATTTTTCTGTGAACTTAAAACTTCTCTAAAGAATAAAGTCTAGTTAGAATTAAAATTAAAAATTAATTAGTTTTTAAAATAAAAAATTTAAAAATAAGTAAAGCTGTTATATTTAAAAGTAAGCTTAATAAAATTGTTATATAAAAACAAACTGAATCCTGCTTTCCTAGCATGGCAAAGAGCTTAAAAAGCTTGGTATACAGATATACATACCACCTAATACTGGAACTTGCCCTTTTCATATTCTATGTTTTTTTTAAAAAAGACGTATTACTTGATCTGTCTATAAAACTTGCAAGTACTGCATGGGGGGAAAAAAACACATTAACAAAGCATGACTTATTCATGAATGGCACCCTTAGCCTGATATGGGACAGCAAGCACGCTATCATAGGCATAACTTATTGCTAGAAATGGATAAAATCTCCTTTGCCAAAATTATTAAAATTTCTCCTCTACCCTTCAAGTCAACTTGATTCCAAACATCAAGAGTTTCCCTAAATTTCAGCAAATATTTCATAATTAAAACATAAAATGCATTTGCTAAGAGTACCAAAGTAAAATTACAGTTTACTCAAATATATGAAATATCAATCTAAATTTAGAGAAAAATATTCAGATATTTTTACATAAAATATGATGCCTGTTTCAAATGGAATAAGTGTTCCTTAATAAAAAGGAGCTTCCTGGCACACACGTTATGTTCGTAAGTCAGTAATATTCTAGGACATTCTCCCTGTACTATATACTTTCTCTTTGCCACTTAAATCTTTCAACAACACTGACTTTCTCTTGATAACTTTATAAAAAATTATTATTGACAATAAGCTAACTCAACTTTATACAGTATAAAAATTTATATACAAAATATATATGTACATATATATGTCATCATGTGCTTTATAGAAAGAAGCAGATTGGAAATTTCCTTATCAGAATTTCATTGCTTTTTAGATACTCTGGTAATTCAACATTCATCTGGTACCCTAGAGAGCGTAATACAGGCCTGGCAAGATCTAATATGAACTAAAGGACTCAATGCTAAGTATTTCCAAAACTTCAAAAACCAGTAATAAAAATAGGAAGGTAATAATATACTTTGAACTAGAGTTCTAGGATATCTGATGGACCCCATGGCAAAGTACAAACAATAGAATTCTTTCTTGCAGAACATCTGGATAGCAGGCTCAAAAAAAGAAAAGGTTTTGAGTTTCCTCTATTTCTTTTTATATTCGATCCATTAAGTTACTATTTGTAAATGGTTATTATACACGGCCCTGCACAAGCTATTATGATCACTACAGAAGCTCCTCAAGAGACAAACCTCTTATATCACTGTGTACAACAACATGAAGAAACTGATGCTAAGAAATTAAGTTAATCTAGGGAGCTATTCCTAAGAAAGGAGTACACTTCCATATTGCTACAAGCTGAGACACACTACCATGTATTTATTTTAATATTGCTAAAAAAATATGTGGCTGATGTGGAAAATCATTTCTAGTTCCAATGTTAACTTTGTTACTTGTATGGGAATACATCAGCGCATTACAGTGAAATCTAACATGTAACATTTGGAAGGAAATGGAAGGAAAAGGAAGGAAATGGAAGGAGAAGAGACACAGAAAAGAAAGGCTGGAAAAAAAGTGAGCATTCTGCAGACATTAGCTCCAATGACTGTCCTAAGAAATGAGGGAGAAATATATGAGAAGGCCTCTGTGGAAATATTATCTTTCCCAAAGTAAATGTGTAACATAATTGGTATTTAAATCCAGGTCTTTGCTGAATGCAAAAGTATGCTCTTTCCTTATCCTCAGGATACCTCTCCTGCCATCTACTTTTTGGTTTAGCAATGGTATCAACACATGCATGAAACCAAGTTCTGTCCAGTGGGGGAGCTTCAAGTCTTTCCAATAAATTGTGTATTAGGCAGTCAGTCGACTACTGGATGTGTGTCTAACCATTCAACAAATATCTTTTCCTTCTCTGACCATAGTAAGTGACAGGGAGATTTCTCACCTTCTAGTTAGTATCCATTAGCAAGCAACACTCTGGAAGCCTAGTCCTCAAAAAACCACAATGCAACAAATGTGTTGAAGATAATGCACGGCAAGACTATAGAATGCCTCACCTCCTGCTTTTTTCTCCCTCTAGGTTTGTCACCCACTGTTATTTATTATTTATATTGAACCATAAATGTACAACTCTGTTGATGGGAGTGAAGCCTGTGCCAGAAAGGTCATAGATTTAGTTCACTTCCTTTTCCTTAAACAGTTCTGTGATTTATTAGCTTTTTAAAAAATTAATCAGTAAGGTTTTTTTGAGTACCTAATTGAGGGGACAACCCATCAACTTTTAATGAATTGTTGGAACATTTTCAAATGTATAAGAAATATATAAACATAATTAATATTTCGCTAAAGGAATAAACTCTAACATTTTTAATGGACTTTTGTCAAAAAAAAGAGGTAAAGTCTCTTTTCAAAGATGAATCAAGGGGTGCCTGGGTGGCTCAGGTGGTTGAGCATCCGACATAGGCTCAGGTCATGATCTCCTAGTTTGTTGGTTTGAGCCTCACATCAGGCTCTGTGCTAACAGCTTGGAGCCTGGAGGCTGGAGCCTGCTTTAGATTCTGTGTCTCCCTCTCTCTCTGTCCCTCCCCCACTTGTGCTCTGTCTCTCTCTCTCTCAAAAATAAACAATCATTTAAAACAATTTTTAATGACATGCATCACAAAATGTCACAGATCTCAATGGCAAAAGCAAAATTAAATGACTTGTTCAACATTTTGAGTTTGGTCGAGCTGAAACAATACATATTACTAAAAAATATAACACTATTCCCTAACCCTAATGTTGGGCTCATAGCCCAGAGTGGAGCTCTCTTCCTAGCAGACACACGAAAATGTGGAGGACAGTGACTGTTGTAATATCCAGGGGTGGGAGAGTGGAGGTGGAGGTGGGGTGCTATGTGCAATTAATTGCAGAGGGTGCATAATGATAACCATCTTGCAAGATGTAAGACATTGCTTTACAAGGAAGAAATGCCCACCAAAAATGTCAACAGCACCCTGTTAAAAACACCACATGGGCCTATTAAAATTGTAAAAAAAGAAGAATTTTACCCAGTCTATAATGCATGATTTAGCTTTCAAAGTGTTAAAATAAATCTTAATGGAGTAAGTGTGCTCCAAGATGACAAACACTGCCACTCTATTTTCTTCAACCTATCTTTGTGACTCAGTTACCTGTCAGTCTCCTAGAGGCACTTAAAAAAAGTTGACAAGTTCTAAATCCTGATCATTATACACCTATGTAAATGGGTGTCTCCATCCAAGTTAGGTAAATGGTACATTTCTCTAAAATTATTTTAGTTCTGGACATGTATTTCAATCACAGATCCTGAAATTTTGAGCATGTCTTTCTCATTAGAACTCAGGAAGAGTAACAGATAGGCAATATATTCTTAAATAAAATGCAATTTTTATCCTTTCAAAAAATGAGTCTTTTTATGGATAATTTTGTGATGGTTCAGTCTCCAAAGTCCATGGACAAGAGAGCTACAACTGTCCTGGCTTTGTTTGTATTGGTGGCTTTCTCCTTGTGAGGTCTCAAGATGAACTGGTCAGAGGAAGTGCAAACCCTAAGACTCCGTGTATTCATTTTCTGCGGTGTCAATTCAGGTTGACTATTTATAAATATGAGACTATTTGTGTTCTTACAGTTCTATAAGAATCATTTTGTTAGTGTCCAGTTTTATTGCAAGTTCTCAATTATATGCTGTAATTCCTTGATCTGGATCATAATTTCTCAAATCTGTGATAATCACTAAACTGTTTGGCTTAACCTTCATTTACCTCTGTAAATGGAGTTCAGATTTTAACTCTAATGCATGCTCTTTGAGGCAAGCAAAATGATAAATACAAAGATGTTTAAAGACAAAGCCAAACAACATCCCTTACCAACATTGCCCATGTTCTAATTCTATCATCCCCCCTTCTCATAACAAGTGACTGGCATTAACAGTGTGGCAACTTTCATCCATTTCTTCTTGTTCACAGACATATGTAAATATGTATCTACATATATAAGCACATACATAATGCCAGGTGGGGTTTTTCATTTGTTTCATTATTTATATTGAAATAGGATCATTAATGACCTGAACCAGGCATGTTTTCATCCATAATATATCCTGAACATCCCTACAAGTTAGTAAATATAGATCTCTTGGTATGTTTAATTGAAAGGGAAGGAGATGGGAAGAAATGAAAATTACCAAACTTCACAGACTGTATGAGACAGAACCACAGAGCTGTTCAGCTGCACATAGGCACTATTCTTCAAAACAAAGGAAGAATGACCCTGAAGGCAATTCAGAGATCAAGACCCTCCTCATTTTGAAAAGGCAGGACCATTACCTCACTCTCAACAGGCCAGATGACCTCTGCCCAAAGCCATGAGGACAGGACCCAACCCAAAATAGTAGAGGAAGAACTGGTCAGCAGAAGCCTAGGGACCCTGCCTGGCAGAGCTGCTGGGGCAGGACCTCCACTGTAGTGGATCCAAAAAGCATGACTGCTACCCCAGTGGGTCTGGAAGGCAAAGCATCAAGGCAAAGCATCAAGTCAAAGAGGATTATTCTCAAAACTTAAAATCTCCTGGAGCTTGTCTTGCCAGACTTTGGACTTGCTTGGGACCCATCACTCCTTCCTTCTTTCCTATTTCTCCCTATGGAGTGGAATTGTCTATCCTATGCCTGGCCCACCAATGTACTTTTCAAGCATGTAACATATTTGGTTCACTGCTGGAAAGCAACTTGCTCCAAGATGAATCATACGTCAAGTCTCATTCATATTTGGTTTAGATATTTAAGTGACTTGGGACATTAGACTTTAGAGTTGGTGCTGGTATGAGTTAAGACTTTGGAGCTGCTGGGATGGAATAAATGTATTTGGCTGGGGGTGGTGTACAGGGGAGGAATGCAGTAGGTTGAATATTGGTATTCCCCCCAAATTCATGTTGAAACCCTAATCCCAAAGCAATGATACCTAAAGGTGGAACATTTGGGGTGTAATTATATCATGAGGGTGGAGTCCTTGTGAATAAGATTAGTACCCTTATAAGAAGCCAGAGACTTAGCTAGCTCTGTTTCTGCTGTGTGAGGACACAGCAAGATTGCTATCTATAAACCAGGAACAGGGCACCCATCAAAAACCCTAGCTTCCTGGCACCCTGAACCCAGACTTCCAGCCTCCAGAACTATGAGAAACAAATGTTTGTTGTTTAAGCCACCCAGTTTATACTATTTCATTATAGCAGCCAAAGTTAACTAAGACAGATTCATTCTAATCACACTTGTGCCCCCTTATGTCTTCTAAAATTGCTCTCATCTAGGTTACCAATGACCTCCACATCATTACATCAATAACCAATTCTCAGTCCCCATCCTACTTACTCTATCAATAGCACTTAATCCTATTTATTAATTCCTTCGCTTGTTAGATTTTCACTTTTTTCCCCAAGTTTTCCATCTTCAGTTTGGCTTTTCCTTCTACTTCACTAGTTGTTCTTATTCAGTCTCCTTTGCTTCTCCCCAAATTCTTAGTATTTGAGTACTCCAAGGTGCAAGTCTAGGACCCTGTTCTCACATCTTCTCATTCCACTGGCAACACCACCCAGTCTCATGGGTGGTGTCATCTACTGTGAAGCCAGATGTATCTCCTGGTCTTCTCCTCCTTATTCAGAGCACTTCCTCACATAAAACATATCATAGATGTTTCTTCCTTGGGGCATTTGCTCAACTTGATCCCTCTGTCTGGAATATTTTTCTTCTTTTTTTTTACTGTTTATTTATTTTGAGAGCAAGTGTGCATGCAAACAGGAAAGGGACAGAGACAGAAGGGGAGAGAGAAAATCCCAAGGAGGGTCTGCACTATCAGTGCAGAGCACAATGCAGGGCTCAATCTCACAAACCATGGGATCATGACCTGAGCCAAAATGAAGAGTTGGATGCTCAACCAACTGGACCACCCAGGTACCTGTATGGATTATTTTTCTGATAATTCCTTTCAATTCCTTGCTAAAATGTCACCTTTACAAATAGGCAATCATAAGATGCTATTTAAATTGTCAACCTACATCACTACCATCTCATTTAATCATACTATACACATACTCATTTCACAATGTGATCTTTTATGTTTTTCTCCCCCATCCTATAATGTAAGCTTCACTCTCAACTGTTTTGTACACTAATATATCCCAAGTATCTAAAGTAGCTCTGGCTCATAGTTAGTGTTTAATATTTGTTGAATTAATGAATTTAACTATTGTCCTACCAAAGACATTCCACTTATCTCTAGATTTTTGTCACTATAAATAATGCTGCAATAAATAGCTACTAGATCCTTATATACTGAAGGTTTCATTTCTATGAGCTAGATCACTATAAGTGGGGACTACTATGTCAAAGGTATACATATTTTTCTTTTAATAGATTTCAGATTACTTTCAAGACATCTGTAACAATATAAATTTCCGTCAGTATTGTAGATGACTATATATTTATATCCTCATATTCCAGTCAACAATAGATTTTGTTTTAAACAATTTCCTCTATTGTGAACATACAGCATCATTTTGCATATCTGACTACTAACAGATTTGATTATCAGCAGACAATGTCTTGAAAGAAAATCAGAAGAATTATTTAGGTTGACTTAAGTATCCTGTCCTCAAGTTATTCATCTATGAAATAATATTTGAAATAAGATGACCCCTCTGCAAATCTAGAAATATATGAATCAATACAAGACAATCTATTTTCGAATTTTATCGCAAGGCCAGAAATGGAGACTGGACCATCTTATTATCTTCACATGAACTAATTTATCAGCTCAGTTTCAGAGAGAAGTCTTCTGAGAAACTAAACCCAAAGATAATTGGGGAATGGTTTAAAACATGGGTCACAAGTCTGGCTTATCTATACATTAGGTACTTAGGACATTGGGCTCTTAACTCCTAGAAAAGAATAGAGGAAGAAGGATGGGCTTGAACCAATTATGACCTGTTTCTCAGTATTTCTAGCATTAGCCCTAGCCCCTGGTATTTATTTTAATAACTCAAATACTGTCATGTGGGAAAAGGAATAATGGCAAGACTGTCATAATAATAAGCTTTCTTGATTTCTGCAAGCTTTATTTACAAATACTTATTCCTTGTCAAATCAAATCAAAGGAATCGCTTAGAAATTTATACACCCTTACTCTATTGGGTTTCACTGGTCCTTCTTAATGGAAAAATCTTCCACAAGTTGCCACTGACTGTCTTTACAATTATAGATATATTTTATGCTTTCCTCTTCGTAAAGACTCTGCTTAACACAAATTGAGAACTAAAATTCCCACTAGCATAATAAAATCTACACCAAATACAGCATTTCGAACACAAAAGAAAATGAATATATGCTTTGTGATCAGAATAACATAAAAATAACCATCCCCAATGAATTCTTATGAAAAAAATTTTATCTCAATCTGAATCTTAAATTAGTTTATATAGCTCCTTTAAAATATCTTTTAATACCACTGGGTCACTTGTGCTAATAATTTTGTTAAATTGAAATAAAATAATTATTGAAGCCCATCATGAGTTCATAGTGTGTTTGAGGGAAAATTTATGTTTATAATTAAATGTTTAAAAAGATATTCATGATTACAATAGAGTTGAGTATATTGTCCTCCATTTGTGATATCTCAATCAAAAATATTTATCCTGGGGTGCCTGGGTGGCACAGTCAGCTAAGGGTCTGACTTCAGCTCAAGTCATGATCTCGCAGTTTGTGAGTTCGAGCCCCACGTCAGGCTCTGTGCTGACAGCTCAGAACCTGGAGCCTGCTTCGGATTTTGTGTCTCCCTCTCTCTCTTCCCCTACCCTGTTTGCCCTCTGTCTCTATCTCTCAAAACTAAATAGACATTAAAAATATATATATATTTATCCTGTCATTGCTTATTCTCTCTTTATCTTGCATAATCTACCATGAATAATATTATTCATACAACATTAAATTACAGAGATTAATCAGATTCCTCTTATAAGTGGTTTAGACCGATTAACTTTTTCTGGAGAGAGTGAGAATGTGTAGGAATGGGGTGACTGTCCTTGTTTTTAATTAAGTTATAACTACATCTCTACTGTTCCTCATGAAATCACAGAATCCAAGAATTGGAAAGGACACCAAAGGTCATATAGTCCAGCCTCTCACTAAATAGTAACTCCCTCCACAACACTGCTTACTGTTAGTAATCTAAAATATGTCTTACTGCTTCCAGCAGTGGGGCACTAACCCCCCCCACTGGGATGGTTATAATTTCCAGAAAAACTTTCTTATATTTGATCAAAAGTATTCTACCTCAAACTGATACCCAATGTTTCTAATTACTTCTTCTGAGTGGCAGAAAAAATTACTGCATCTTCTACACAACATTCACAAAATATTTCAAAGTAGCTATTATGTACTCATTAATTCTCTCTTCTTCAGGGGGAATATTTTGGTCTTCTACAGTTTTCCCACTTAAGAGATGCTTTCCTTTTAAATCCACCGTCTCTGGCTTCTACTTCATTGTGCCTCACCTCTCACTCCCTTTCCACTCAAACTTCTTAGTAGTCTACATGGTTTTTTTTTAAGCAGAGCATTGCAGCTTGCTCCCCAGCTTTGCATTCCCAAACTTCTCTGGTATGTGGCTCTAAAGACAGGATCCACAGGCCATCTCCACAATCCTTCCCTACATGTCTCTAAAAGGAAACAAGTGTGTGGAAATGTTCAAAAACAAACTGCTTGAATGGGTTTCAGGATGTCCCACTGAACAAGTAAAAGAATCAAGCTGTGTGTGATGTCTATTGGTAAACAAATAAAATAAATGACATCATAGAGACTAAAGAGATGAAAATCTTCGACAGATTTTTGATGAGGAAGACAATTCTCATGTTAAAGGTACAAAGGAAAATGGGAAAAAAAAATAAAAGGATTAGAAAACAATCTATTTTACTTTATAAAAACTTTCTAATTCCTTTTCTGATAAAAAGGAACTAGAGGGGTGCCTGGGTGGCTCAGTCGGTTAAGCGTCGGACTTCAGCTCAGGTCATGATCTCGCGGTCCATGAGTTTGAGCCCCGCATCAGGCTCTGTGCTGACAGCTCAGAGCCTGGAGCCTGTTTCAGATTCTGTGTCTCCCTCTCTCTCTGACCCTCCCCCATTCATGCTGTCTCTCTCTGTCTCAAAAATAAATAAACGTTAAAAAAAAATTTTAAAGAAACTAGAAAATAATTCAAAGAAATTCATAACAGCATGCACATCAAAGCAAAATGACCAACCACACCATCACACATGTTACAAAGAAAAATATCTATAAAAACAATAAAATAATGACACACTTACAAGGCCATCACTTTCAATAGTTGTGGAATCCTTTTTTTTTTAAATGTTTATGAAAGAGTGGACCTACGCCAGCTGACTCCATCTTGTTCTGTGTCCTCCACCTTGAGTGACTGTGTCCCCGACACACCCCCTTTCCGGGAAAATCGCAGAAACCTCAGACCACGCCTCCTCCCCTTGAGTAACCTCCCGCTCACCCGTTCAAACTTCCCAATCAAAACACGCCCAGTGACCTGCCTAACAGGACTCCGACCCTTCCCCAGCCAATCGGCTGAGGCCACAGCCATTACCTCACCAACTGCCCCTAGACCCCTATAAAACCTTTGTGCTTTGGAAACTCGCTCTCTCTTCGGTATCTCACCGCTGTGTCGGTGCACGTAGGGGATTGAGCTCAAGCTAGCTCGAATAAAGGCTCTCGGCTCCCTGGTGGTCTTTGGGGATCACGAATTCTGGGCACAACAGTTTATTTTAATTTTTGAAAGAGAGAGAGAGAAACAGAGCACAAGTTGTGGAGAGGCAGAGACAGAGGGAGACCCAGAATCCAAAGCAGGCTCCAGGCTCTGAGCTGTCAGCACAGAGCCCAATGCAGAGTTCAAACCCGTAAACCATGAGATCATGACCTGAGCTCATGACCTGAGCTCAAGTCAGTCACTTAACTGACTGAGCCACCCAGGGGCCCCATTTATGGAACCTTTATATGATTTCTTTAAAATATACTTAGCTTAAAACAAAAAATACCAGTGGCACTGTAATACCAGATTGTTTTAAGTGAGGCTTAGGTTTATAGTCATCCATTTACATAAATTCCAATTTATCGTTTGCATTATTATTAAATCCAATTTATCACAGACAGTAGTTGGTGGCCCAGCTATTCAGAAATATTGACTTGTCTTTCAAAAGAAAGACTACAGGCACTCAGGCAATTAACTACTATTTAAATGAAGTGTAACATACATATACAAGGCATACTACTCACAAATGAAAACACTTATTTTACCAGTACCTATCAAGAAATACAATATTCCCAAAACGCAGAAGGTCCCCTCATGCCTTTCTATTCACAGTCCTCCAGCAACGAGGACTATTGTAATCACTATTCTGTCTTCTAACAGGGTACAAGTCAACTCTGTTTTGAACTTATAAAAAGGTATAATACAGCACATACTAATTTCAATTTGGATTCTTTTAATAAATACTGTGATACTGAGATTTATCCAAATGGCCAGGAAATTGACTTTTAATAGTACTAAAGCAGTCCCATGTCCACCTGCATTAGGATTATGTAAGGATGCTTCGTTTTTAAAAAGGCACAGTCCCAAGCAACCACCCAAGACCTAGAGAATCTGAAACTCTGGGAGGAGGGAGGAAATTAAGCCAAAATCTCTAACTTGTATAAACTCATCCAGTAATTATTTTGCCTACTAAAGGCTGAGACTCTATACTAAAAACTTAATGCCTCCCTTCACTTGCTTTACCAAAAGAACTTTTACAAGAGGCATGCTTTTTCTGGCATCATACCAATTTTACCAGTACTTCAGACTCTGAAACTGATTAGTTGCATTTTTAATAGTTTTAATAACCTCAAAAAATCTACTAACAATTCTTTCTAATTTCAGTATTTTAGCATCATCTATTTCATAAGAGTATCATTCTATAGCCTTAGAAATTACAATATCAGTTTTGAGTGTGTTTTTACTTCTTTCCAAAATTTCCCTTGCCTTTCATTATACAGTCACTAAGTGCTTGAAATCTAACAGAGCCAAGTTAATTTTGGTGATTTTCCTAAATCCACATATAACATAATGACAGTTTTACTATTTAAGGACCATCTTTTCTAGTAAAATTAAGATCAAAAAACAGTGGGGAAATATGCAATAAACCAATGATGAACCCTACCTAGGGCTAATTGGTATGGAATGTATTTTCTTCTTCCTAAAAAGAAGAGGCATGGCAAGAGAAACGTATTTCAATGTCCCTTGACGATTCAAAAGATTTAAGAACTTGCTGATATGTCCTGGTCACTCACTTGTGCTAGGATTAGAATTGTTAAATCACCGTTAGACTTAACACATATAATCAGGCTAGAGAAGTCTCTAATAACTTCCAATAAAGATACTATCTCAATAAGATCTTGTACAATTATCTCTCTGATAACACCATAGTCACTGAGTATGAGTGAATTTCTGAAGCTTATAGTTGCTTCTTCAAATAAACTAGGACTTGCTGAATGACATGAGCTTTTCAAAGTTCTTTTAATCTGTTTCTTTTCATAGATGCTTCCTTTTTTTTCTGTTTAATTTTTTTTAAAGTTTATTTACTTTTGAGAGAGAGAGAGAGAGAGAGAGAGAGAGAGACAGAGCATGAGCAGGGGAGGGACAGAGAGAGAGGGAGACACAGAATCCGAAGCAGGCTCCAGGCTCTGAGCTGTCAGCACAGAGCCTGACGCGGGGCTGGAACTCACAGACTGCGAGATCATGACCTGAGCTGAAGTTGGACACTCCACCGACTAAGCCACCCAGGCGCCCCACTTCCTTATTTTTTTTTCTAAGTGAGACTCCTCAACATATCTGAGCCTAACTATGATTCTTTAAGAATGTAAATATCAATGCTACTATTGGGTAAAATGGATTCTAGTTTACATTCAAAGGCCAATGGTTCTTGATTGGATAAGTTCAAGAGTTTTAAATTTAAATACTAAAATAGGGCTGTTAACATTCAAGAAAATGAAACAATTTTAGAAATTCCAGATTATTCAGATAGTACAAATTTTTTTCTACTGGTAGCCACTTAAAATAGCAAAAATAATAAGCAATTACAGTGTTTACATTACACTTGTCAATCTCAACACAACAGTGTACAATCTTAGCATCACTGGGCAGAACCAATTCTCAAAGGATTCCCTAGCTCATCCCTTTGCCTTCAGCAGTATAAGGACTTTGCTATTTTCAAGGTCTTCAGGGACAAAAAGCCCACAACTACTTGTTATAATAATTTTAAAGAGTTATTCCTTTCCCTCTAATATTTAAGTTTAAAGATATTCCATCCTGATTCCACTTTCTAGATATGAAAGTTAAGTACTTGATTCTATAATTTAGAGACACTGTTACAGGAACGAACTCTCCCTCACGTCTTCATTTTGGATTACAGAGAAGAGAATTCCAGCTCAGTCTTCTACTCTTGTGAGAGGAAGCTTCTGTACCTAACTCTACCTTGCTATAGATTGAATGTTTGTAGCTCCTCTGCCACACCAGCCCCAAAATTCATATGTTAATTCCTAACACCCAGTGTGATAGTGTTTGAAGGTGGGACCTTTAGAAAGTGATTAAGTCTTGAAGGTGGAACCCTCATGAGTGGGAATAGTGCCCTTATAAAAGAGACTCAGAGTGTGTCCTTGCCCTCTCCAACATATAAGGACCCAGAAAGAATATGGCATCTATGAACCAGGAAGCAGATCTTCACAAGACACCAAATATGCCTACATCTTTATCTTAGACTTCCCAGCCTCTGGAAGTGGAAAAAAATAAATAAACTCCTGTTGTTCATAAGCCACCTAGTTTATGCTATTATGTTAAAACTCTGGAGAGATTAAAACACACCACTTACTCTTTTCATCAATGGGAAAGTAGCTCTGAAGGCTGGCACTCCTATTAGACATGTCCCATGAATTAGAGTGAGGTTATTTTGTCTCAAGAGCAGATTAACAAGTTCCATTATTTTGCTCTAGCTCTACTCGGCAATTTCATCAAGACTTTCTGATAAAAACGCCATGAAGCAAATGACCTTGCAAGACCAGCCAAACCTCAGTCCTTGCTCTTGCAATATCTTTACCTGCCCCTATATTTGCAAGTCACTTTAATCCTCTGCAGAAGGGTTCATATCTTCAAAGTAGTAAGAAGCCTTAAAAACATTGACCTCAAGTCTTAGATTTCTCAATTACGAATATGGAGACAATAGTTCCTCAGGTAAGTGTTAAGGAATAAAAGAGATCATATAAAGTGCTATGGAAACAATAAAGCATTCTATGAATACATGCTGCTAAGAATAATTTCCTCCATCTATAAAATAATGGGGTTGCCTAGTGCCTCAGAATGTGATCTTATTTGGAAAAAGGGTCATTGCAGATGTAATTAGTTAAGATGAGGTCATACTAGAACGGGTGTGTCCTTAATCCAATAGGAAAGGTATCCGTAGAAGAGGAGACAGATGCAGATAGAGGTGTATCATCTAAAACTATAAAAACACAAAGGGAGAAGACAGCCATGTTTTGGCAAAGACTAGTGGCAGAGATAAGTTTGCTGCTATAAGCCAAGGAATTCCTGAGGACACCAGAAGCTGAGAAAGTCAAAAAAACCTCCTTGTCTATAGGTTTTAGAGTGAGCATGGCTCTGCTGACACCTTGATTTTAGACTTACAGCCTATGTAAGAAAAAACAGAAAAAAAAGGAAGCATCTATGAAAAGAAACAGATTAAAAGCATCTTTGAAATGTAAAAAAGAAAAAGAAAGAAAAAGAAAAAAAAAGCTAAAAACTGGTTTGAACAAAAGCATTTCTAAGGAACATTAAATTCTAACATTTTCTCCAACCCAGATCTGTCTTCTAAATCTCAGACCCTTAATCCAACTACTTAATTATGGACACAAATTAGGTAAGTATATAAATACTTAAATAAGCCACTTGACTCTTTTAGAGGTCCAAACTCAACATGTCCAAAAATAAACTCATTATCTTTCCTCCTATATTTTTGTCAATTTTCCCTATTTTGGTAAAATAACATGTCATCTACCCAATGACATAACTCAGCAACCAGGAAGTTATCCTTGACTCTGCTCTCACCCTCAAATCCAATTAATCACAAAATGCTGACAATTCTTCCTCCTAAACATCTTTGAAATTGGTCCTCAGTTCTCCATGTATACTGCCATTACCCTAGTACAAATCCCCATCATCTCTCAGCTGGACTACTGACCTCAATCCCCAACTGGGAAATAATTCCCAACATGTCATTATTTCCTTTCTTTAAATCCTTCACCATACTAGAAACTGAATGATCACTTTAAATTACGAATCTCTTTCTGTCAATCTGCTCAAAAACACACAGTATCCTGTGACTGTTAATATACAGTTCAACTCCTCAACATAACTAAGGAAGCCCTTGCCACATCCAATGCTTCTCTCCTTCTTCAGTCTTTCATCATACCCTCCCAATGCATAATTTCTGTTCTCCTATTCTTCTGCTTTCCTGATTCCTTGAATATCCCTTGCCCACTTGCCTCACTTCCTTACCTTGATAGGTCATACTCAAATTTGAGTTCTCAGCTTCTCCGTTACTTTCTCATAGGAGACCCCTCTTGTTACCCCAGCCCCCTTTTTTGAGTAGAATCCCTCATAATACATTCACTTAGTACTATTTAATTCTTTACAGCACGTTAAACATGTAATTAGTCAATTATGGGGTCATTTTCTTAACGATAAACTCAGTCTTTGAAGGTAGAAAATGTGTTTGCCTCAAAGTGGCTGTATCCCAATCATTCTGTTCTTGCCTAGCATACTTCAATGGAAGGAAGGATATCTTGCACATACTGCTGAACATGAACAAAGCACATACAATCCAAACACAACACCAACAATGAAGATACCAACATGTTTCTCATTGGTGTCTGAGACTTTTTTCCTCCTTAGAAGTCAATGTGTATAGTAAAAATAAAGACATGACTTTTGTTTCTCCACAACTTTAAAGCCCCCTTGCATGTCAAGGATTTCCTGATTTTTATGGTCACCTACTAATAACTGAGTCCCTACTAACAATAACTACTTGTGTCATTTCAATAAAGCCCTTCCTGAATTTTTTTAAAAGCATAATGATATCTTTTTAAGGTTATGTAGTTTTGATGGATTAAAAATAGCATACTAAAAATTATGAAAGGATTATCAAGAAATTCTTTGCTTCCAGTTATATTAGTTAAGGTAATACTAGCTAACAAACTCAAAAATGCAGGATGGCTCAAACACAATAATTTCTTGTTCATATAAAGCCAATTTATTTTTTCTTCTGAGTATCAAGGACTTTCATCTCAACAGCAATGCAGGAAGTCCGAATTCCTCCTTTCTGTGACCCCATATACCTAAAATGTGGTTTCCCAGGCCACTGGGACAAGCTCTGCCAAAATGATAGAAGAAGAGGTTGGAAGATTATGTCAGAGTTCCACAAGCCAAACCTGAAAATGGAGCTTGTCACTTCTACTCTCATGACAATGGATAGATCATCAACACTCAGGCTATACCTGAGTGCAAAGGAAACTGGGAAATGTGGTTTAACTATGGGTCAAGAAGAGAAAATATGGTTTAGTTAAAAGCTCATCAGTCTCTACCATACCACTACCTCCCCAGTAAGATTTCTCATTGGTTTGTTCTATACCCATTTCCTTTAATTCATTTTTCCTCAAAGGTTACTCTTATAAACTGACAATTCTGACCAATAGAAGATTTAAAGTATAATAACATAATTATTATGTACTGCATGCAATCTCAACATTATAATACTTGTATAGTAATTTTGTCCTTAACAATAATTTCATGCAAATGAACGCACATCCTTCCCATTGTTAACTTTCTACTTATAATTCTTCCTTTCTAAAAAATAGGAAAGGGAAATAATCTTCATAGGTATATTTATAAAGAAGTGTAAAAACAAAGTTAGTAAGAGAATGACTTTAGCTTAAGAACTATTCATTTCATAACAATTGCATAAAGAAACTTGAACAACACGACTTAATTTATGCACATGCTAAATGTGAATAATAAAATTAGCATTCAGTGACTGTCAGCTATACTTATCTGTATAGTAATATTCATTTGCATGAATTGAGAATCATTCTCCATTATTGATAGGAGAAAAAAGTGAAACAAAAAAGGAAGATAAAGAGATTAATAAGTCTGTCAGAGTGACTATAATGGAGGAAATATGGATATTCAAGAAAGGCTTGATGTATCCACCTTACTTTTAAGCCAACTCTGATTGTACCTGAACACTGAAACTTGCTTCAAGGAAACTGCCAAAACCAATGTTTTTGACCCTCTTCAATCTCCCTTTTTCACATGGCCTACCCAGAATCCAGAAACCCTTCCAAAGTCCTAAAATATTTGGAGGTACTTTGAAATCTGCTATCTATGATAGCGCATGAAGGCAATGACAAAGAATCTCCCTATTCAAGAATTAGATCATAATTTAAAAGATAAACTATTAAAATTTCAAATACATACAAACATATAAACCTAAAAAGTCACAAATCACACAGAAGTGGTTATTCAAATGCAAGAGTAAACCAAAATATTAACTCAGACAAGATATTGTCTGTGATATACGACTGAGAGTTTGGTACATAAACATAGCAGTTAAGATAGGCATATAATGATAATTGAGTCAACTTGAAACATAACCAATTATACAGTAGCCTAAATAAGACTGTGGAAATAAATAGTAGAGAGATGGTCAATTTTGAACCACAAATAAACAAAGCTTAAATACTAGAAACTGGTTTTGAACAAGCATGACACAGAGAGAGGGTACCCTCAACCACTAATTTATGCACTCTGTTTCTGTTATTTATCACACTATTAACCTTGATGATTCTGTCCTCATCAAGTGGTCTTCTGATTGTAATTTAGTTTTCCGTGTAGCTCTACCTAAAATAAAAGAATATGCTGGTCGGGCCACTTGACAGTCTTACTTCTCATTGTTCTTTAACAATTTGGTCCTAGGTCCCTGGTAAAAATGACTCTGATCCTGAGAAATGGATGTACTCTTCATGTCCAATAAAAGCACATTTCTAATCCCAAAGAACAAGACAAAAAACCCCAGGTTATGATTAATACAAACACAATACGTTCCATCTTGACACCATCAGGACAGCCTGTCATGTGATCAATATCCCTTCTTTACTACTGGCCTTTCATTTAAATTACAACAGTGTTTGGAACTTGCCAGGCAACACACCCAGTGTGTGAATATACCCAGTGAGCAGCATCCTCAAAGACACAAACTCAACAATAACAACAGTATAAAACTTCTGATCTATACCTCTAATTTGACAGGGTGAGTCCAGATTAAATTTATAATAAGGTTTATTTTCCACATTCTCCTTCCTGCCCTTTGATTAGTCAGTCCTTCTTTCTGGTCCAATTAATATGCCTTTTTTGGGTAGGGCCCTAAAACAAGTCTTTCTTTACACAATGACTTGTACAAATTTCAAAAATGGTTTTAATTATTTTTGAAAACAGTAACATCTCATAGCTACATCAGGTTATCTTAACATCAAAGGGCTTTTCATTTTCCTGTATCTTTCCAACTGACTCTCGCTGAGTCCTATGGCAACAGGCCCACAATTCAAACCTCAGGAGACTACACAAAAAACCAGAACCATGAATGGCTTAATAGGAAACTGTAAACTTAGAAAAAATATAATAGGCATTCTGTCTCTGATCCTTTAACCACAAAGAAGCAGATTTTGTATAATAGGAGATAAAATGAATATTAAGATTAACTATTACTTTATATACTGATTAAAATAAAATGCTAATTAAATCATGACACATTACTGATTGCAAGATGAATCCTCATTTCAAGGAATTAAAATATAAACCTAGAATTAATGACCTACAGTATTAGCTTTTATTGGTTTTTACTGAGTTCCAAACTCACTAAGGTTAACATCAAACTCAAGGCATCATTTCTTGAGCAGATGTGATGCAGGGAAAGGATTTCAATAGGCCAGAATGAGTCTTAAAAAGACATTTCCAGGGGCACCTGGATGGCTTAGTCTGTTGAGCGTCTAACTCCTCTTTCAGCTCAGGTCATAACCCCAAGGTCGTGGGATCAAGCCCTGGTTGGGCTCCACACTGGGCATAGAGCCTACTTAAGATTCTTCCTTTTTCTCTCTCTGCCCCTCTACCCCACTTGTGCTCCCTCTTTCCCTCTCTCTAAGAAGAGAAAAAAAGTAATAAATAAAAAGGCTACCTCATATCCTGCCTGGAAGGTTGTGATCTAACTGCTACAAATTACATAAACTTCCCCCACCGACATTTTTATCCAGAATATTTTAAGTTCTCTACAATCAGTATCTCTTCTAAAGTTTCATTTAAATCCATCTCATCCATACAAGGACAGTTGGGGGGGGGGGGGTGATGACCAAGTTCACTCTCGTTATGATGATGGCCCGATGGGCATACATATATGTCAAAACTTATCAGATTGTACACTTGAAATATATGCAGTTTACTGTATGTCCATTAAACTGTCAAAGCTGTTTTTAAAGATAAAGACTGTTCAGTCCTGGAGAAAATGCAACCTATCTAGTCCAATGAACTTTCTTTAGGTTGATAGTCAAGTAGAGAAGACAATCACATAAACAAATTATTACACTACAATAAAAGATCTGAAAAAGCACTGGGGATCTAGCAACTAGCTGTGGACAAATATCTGGACTTGGAGTTCAAAGATAGCATCCTAGAGGAAACAATGCCTCTGGTAAGTCTTGAAGTGAAATAATGATTTATCTCAAAACAGTAAACAAAAAAAAGGAAGAATGAGTCCTCTCTAACTTAACTTTTGTTGATTGGTTAGCTTCAGAGTATTATTAAAAGAAATTTTCAATCATATCTGCTCCATAACATCTGCTTATAAGAAACATTCAACTACTTCTATCCTTTGCATATATATACTTATTTCCTTTTCTATTTTTAGATTTCAGGGTTTTTTTTTTAATTTTTTAAAGTTTATTTATTTTGAGAGACAGACAGCATGAGCGAGGGAGGGGCAGAGAGCGGGGGGGGGAGAGAGGGGGGGAGAGAGAGAGAGAGAGAGAGAGAGAGAGAGAGAGAGAGAGAGAGAATCCCAGTCTCCATGCTATCAGTGTAGAGCTTGATGTGGGGCTTGAATCCACAAAACTGAGATCATGATCTGATCCAAAACCAAGAGTCGGACAGTTAACCGACTGAGTCAGCCAGATGCCACCTCAGTCTTAAGTGTTTTTGCCTATGGATAAAGTATACATGATAAACTGTGCACGGACTATATGAAAACATAACAGAAAATTTTTAGTATCTAGTGGATTTAGCAGCAACAAATTGAGAAGTCATATTTAGGCATACATAGAGGAGACACCTGTGGCTGACTTTAGAGGTTACCTGATGACCATGTATTTGGTAGAGGTCCTTGGGGAAATTCTTTTACATTAGGTCCTGGGTCCTAAGTACTATGTTGTAATAACCTAATTCCTTAAATAGTGGAAAGTATGTACACTTTATATGTAAACCTAGTAACTTGCTAGCAATACTACAATATGAGTTTAGTCATCAATGCTGCATTTGGCATCTAAGTGCATGATTGTCTTACATCTATGTGTTCTAAAAGGACTACTAGTTCCAATTTCTGTCTACCTGGTCATTCCTGACATGTCTGAGTACAAAACTGCATTAGTTCCAGAGGGCTGCCATGACAAAACACTACAAGGTGGGTGGCTTAAAATAAGAGAAATTTATTCTTCCAAGGTTATGGAGTCTAGGAGTAAAAAATGAAAATATCATTTGGGCTAGGCACCCTCTGAAGACACTAGGGAAGAATGCTTCTTCCCTCTCTGCTGTTGGTGGTTTCTAGGAATCCTTGGCATTCCCTGGATTATAGATGTTTCCCTCCAATGTCCACCTCCTTCACAGGACATTCTCTTCTGTGGTTATGTGTGTGTCTGTGTCTTCACATGGGCATTTTATAAGAATGCTAGTCTTTGGACTAAAGGTCCATCCTAATTCAGTATGACACCATGTTAACAAATTACATCTGCAAAGACACTATTTCTAAGTGATTACATTCTGAGGTTCTGGGTAGACGTGAATTTGGAGGGACACCATTCAATCCAGTATAGTCCACCTTTGGCCCCCCAAAGTTGTATCTGTCTTGGAATAAAAAAGAAAACACCCACCTCATTTCGTATCTTCAACAGTCTTAAACCATTCCAGTATTAACTCTAAATACAAGTATCTCATCTAAAAACCAAAACAAAGAATTATGTATCTGCTCAACAAAATCATCTGATTCAGTAACATCTGGGTGGCTCAGTCACGTGAGCTTCCAACTCTTGATTTCAGCTCAGGTCATTATCCTAGGGTCAGGGGATTGAGTTGTGCATCATGCTCTGCACTGAGTGTGGAGCCTGCTTGGGATTCTCTCTCTCTTCCTCTGCCCTTCTACCATTCATGCGCGCTCTCTCTCTCTCTCTCTCTCTCTCTAAAATAAAAAAATAAATCAATAAATCACCTGAATCAGCTACAGGTGAGACTCTGAGTATTGCCCATCCCGAAGCAAAATTTCGCTCCATCTGTGAACCTGTGAAATGTAAAAACCAACTATCCTTTCCCAAAATACAATGATGAGACAAGCATAAGATATTTTTATTCCAAAAGGGAGAAACTGGAAGGCACAAAGGGGTCACATGTCCCAAAGAAGTCCAAAATCCAGCAGAGAAAATCTTATTTGGCTTTAAGGCCTGCAAGTAATTCTTTGTTTTGATGCTATATCCTCTGGGTCCTCCAGGGAAACTTTGATCATTAATTTGGAAGTCATTTTTCAATCACAGATGAAGATTTTCAAATAGGTAATAATTTTAAAATATGAAAAATAGTCCTTCATTTGCATAAAATAAATACATAATTTACCTGACCAAATTCAGAACAATGTAATATAATTTATATCTCTATAATTTTTTGTTATTCAAAACAAGAAGAAAATTATAAAAACACTTGGCAAGCTGAATTTTCTACACTAATATATATTTCTTCTCTTTTATCTTTAGTACTATAAAGAATTGCAAAACCCCAAATCTTTATCTAAGCATCTGGTATCTCTTTTCCAAACACATTTAATAAATTGCAAAAATGTAACAGAACCTTGCTGTCACCTTTAAGTACCCTGGGGCTAGAAATCTAATTCTGTCACCTAGCACTAGAATAGCAGAACCTTATATTGTTAAGGACAAATTTAATGAACTGAAGCATTAATATACGATAGCACCTAAAATTATAGCATCAAATGAAATGGAAAATAACTTATTTATAGCTCTGCTTAGAAAAATTTGAGTCATAAACAAACATTGATATACTGCATATATTCCTTAAAAAGCATACCTTAACAATATTTGTGTATGTACTTAAGATGGAGACATTAAATATAGTATATGATTTATTCTTTAAAAGTTTTATATCTCAGTGAAATCAACCTGAGGACTGACACAACAAACTGCACAACTAGAGGAAGAGAAGAGGTCACATCCAGGAAGGTAGGAGGTGTGGAGGCATGGTTTGGTGGAGAAATGGAACATGGGTGCTGAGCAGGGGAGGGAGCCCTGGTCATGGAAAGAGGTCAGAGAGAGAGAGAGAAGCACACAGGGGACTGCATAAGGAGAACACTTCCCCAAAGCCATTGGCTGGGAAAATGAGTGGGGCTGATTTTCGTGACTTTTTGCAACCATCAAGACTTTAAGAATGAAGTCTTCAAGGTCTGGGGCATGGCTAGGATAGAGCCCTGAGAGTGCTCCCCTACTCATGGAGAAAAAGCAGGCAGGGAATCCAGAAGGGGCAGGGAGGCGGCCTAAGGCACAAACTGATGATCACCTAAGACTCACAGGGAGAAACTGTTCCCTTTTCTTAGAGCACATCTGGGAGAGGTGGCATAGCCTCTCTGGGAACAAAAAAGCTAGCAGGCACTGTTCCCCTCCCCTACCCCTCAGCATAGGAACAGAGACACCTACTGAGGGCAGCCACCCTGGACACTGGCTGTTTAACATGTTTTGCTCCAAATCCCATGCCCATGCACTCTGGCGAAACTGCCCTCCTTAGTCAAACCTACAACAGTCCCAGCACAGTGAGATCCACTCCCAGAAGACCAGCTCAGGTCCTCACCACATCAGATGCCTAATGTCTGGAGTTTTAAAAGTTAGCAAGCTTGGCTGAGATAGACCCCAAAGTGCATAGCACTGTTTCAGGCAGGCAAATAATGCCAAGAGACAGTGTGAAAGCAACAATCTAAAAAATGCCTAGGATGCAGAGGGGAAGTTATTTGCTCTTCTGAGAGGGCTTCCCTGAGAACAGCAAGCACAGACTCCACCACTTTCTCCTCTCAGGGACAAAGGAGCTTCCTGGGGCCATTTTCCTCCCCAGCCCCTCAGCATAAACTAACTTCAACAAACAGCACAGGCTGCTTGATGTGCTTACACCAAGTCTCACCCTGTGGCGTACACCCTTGGCACTCTGCCAGTACTGCTTTTTTCAGGAAAGTGTGCCTAAGGATCAGTATAGTGTGCCCCTTCCCCCAGAAGACCAAAACGAATGCCCATATAAATGACATCTACTGACCATAGAGTTCTGAAAAACTTCAATTCTAGTGGAAATAGGATCAGGTCTCTTTTAGCAAGCAGACCAGAGCAAACCTAGTTAAAACTCTCCACACTCTGGCAAAGTTGCAAACACTCCCTACTGCAGACAAGTAGAAATGCTACAGAGGACTGACCTAAGGGATAGAGCAGCCATAACACAGTAGTAGAGTGCATGCAATACACACACCAGAGACACTTCCTGATGTGCCAGATCCTGGACATTATATGACCTCTTCTGTATAAAGCCATTACTCTCAGGAAAGGGAAACATAACAGGCTTCCTAACACAAAGAAGAAGACAGAGACCGTGACCTACACAAAATGCCCAGGTGGAGGAATTCATACCAAAACAAAGAACAAGAAAAGGTCACAGCCACGATCTAATCAAAACAGATATAAGAAATGTGCCTGATCCAGAATTTAAGGCAACAGTCATAAGGATACTACATGGGCTTGAGAAGAGCGGAGAGGTCATCAGGGAGACCCTTACCAAAAAGATAAAAAGACTTAAAAACCAGTATGAAATGAAAAATGCAATAACCAAGATTTGAAACTGACTGACTATAATGAGCACAATGATGGAAGAAGGGGAGGAACACATCACTGATATAGAAGATAGCAATATGGAAAATAATAAAGCTAAACAAAAGGGGGAAGGAAAAAACTTGAATCATAAGATTCCCTAAGTAGGCTTAGGGAACTCAGTGACTCCATCAAGCATAATGACATTCATGTCACAGGAGACCCAGAAGAAGAAAAGGGGGCAGGTTGATTTGAGCAAACTGTAGCTGAAAACTTCCCTAATCTGGGGAAGGAAACCATACATCCAAATCCAAGAGGCACAGAGAGGCACAGCAAAAAACAGCATAACACCAAGACATAATAGCTAAATTTGCAAAATATAGTAAAGTTAGCAACAGATCTCTCCACAGAAACTTGGCAAGCCAAAAGGAGTGGTATGATATACTCAACGTGATGACTAGGAAAAATATGCAGTGAAGAATATTCTATCAAGCAAGGCTATCACTCAGAATAGGAGGAGAGATAAAAAGTTTCCCAGACAAACAAAAACCAAAGGAATTCATGACCTCTAAACCAGTTCTGCAAGAAATATTAAAGGGGGACACTTTGAGTGGGAAAGACCAAAAGCAACAAAAACTAGGAAAGAACTGAGTAAGTCTCCAGAAACAACAACAAAACAAGTAAAAAAAAAGGCACTAAATACATATCAATAATCACTTTGAATGTAAATGGATTAAATGCTCCAATCAAAATATAGTGGGTGTCAGAATAGATTAAAAAAAAAAAAACAAGACCCATCAATATACGGCCTAGAGATCAAAAGACACTTGCAGATTGAAAATGAGAGGATGGAGAAACATTTATCATACAAATGGATGTCAAAAGAAAGCCACAGTAGCAATGCTTTTATTAGACAAACTAGATTTTAAACCAAAGACTGTAACAAGAGATGAAGAAGGGCACTACATCATAATAAAGGGGACTATCCAACAAGAAGATCTAACAATTGTAAATATTTATGCTACCTACTTGGGAGCACCCAAATTATAAAACAATAAAAAACAAACATAAAGGAACTCATTAACAATAATAATAGTAAGGGACTTTAATATCCTACTTATAGCAATGGACAGATCACCTAAGAGAAAATCAACAAGGAAACAATGGCTTTGAATGACACACTGTACTGGATGGACTTAAACAGATATATTCAAAACATTTCATCCTAAGGCAGCAGAATGCACATTCTTTTTGAGTACACATGAAACATTCTCCAGAAGAGATCACATACTAGGTCACAAATCAGGCTTCAATAAGTGCAACAAGACTGAAATCATACCATGCATATTTTCTGACCATAATGCTATTAAACTTGAAGTTAATCACAAGAAAAAAGTTGGAAAGACCACAAACACATGGAGGTTAAAAAACATCCTGCTTGGGGCGCCTGAGTGGCTCAGGGGATTGGGTGTCTGACTTTAGCTCAGTTCATGATCTCGCCATTCCTGAGTTCAAGCCACACATCATGCTCTGTGCTGACAGCTAGGAGCCTGTTTCAAATACTGTCTCCCTCTCTCTCTGCCCCTCCCCCACTAGCACTTTGTCTCTATCAAAAATAAACATTAAAAAACAAACAAACAAACAAACAAAGCTGCAGTGATCAAGACTGTATGGTACTGGCACAAAAACAGACACATAGATCAATGGAACAGAATAAAAGACCCAGAAATGGACCTACAAATGTATGGCCAACTAACCTTTGACAAAGCAGGAAAGACTATCCAATGGCAAAAAGACAGTCTCTTCAACAAATGTTGAGAAAACTGGACAGCAACATGCAAAAAAACCAAACTGGACCACTTTCTTACACCATACACTATAATAAACTCAAAACGGATAGAAGACCTAAAAATAAGATATGCAACCATCAAAATCCTAGAAGAGAACTCAGGCAGTAACCTCCCTAACATCAGCTGTATCAAGTTCTTATTAGACAGGTCTCCTGAGGCAAAGGAAACAAAAGCAAAAATAAACTATTGGGACTTCAAGATAAAAAGCTTCTGCACAGTAAAAGAAACAATAATTAAAGTAAAAGGCAGCCTACAGAATGGGAGAAGATACTTGCAAATGGCATTTCCAATAAAGGGTTAGTATCCAAAATCTATAAATAATTTACCAAACTCAACATCCAAAAAACAAATAATCCAGTTAAAAACTGGGCAGAAGACATGAATAGACATTTTTCCAAAAAAGATATCCAGATGGCTAACAGACACATGAAAGGATGCTCAACATCACTCGTCATCAGGGAAATACAAATAAAAACTATAATGAGATATCACCCCACACCTGTCAGAATTGTTGAAATTAACAACAAAGGAAACAACAGTTGTTGGTGAGGATGTGGAGAAAGGGAAAACTTCTTACACTGTTAGAAGGAATGCAAACTGGTGCAGCCACTCTGGAAAACAGCATGGAGGTCCCTCAAAAAGCTAAAATAGAACTACCCCATGATCCTGCAATTGCACTACTAGGTATTTACCCAAAGGATATAAAAATACTAATTCAAAGGAGCACATGCACCCCAATGTTTATAGCAGCATTATCAACAGCAGCCAAAGTATGGAAAGAGCCCAAATGTCCATCAGCTGATGAAGGGATAAAGAAGAGGTGGTATACACGTACAATGGAATATTATTCGGCCATAAAAAAAAAAGAATGAATTCTTACCATTTCCAAAGACATGAATGGAGCTAGAGAGTATTATGCTAAGCACATTAAATTATCAGAGAAAGACAAATACCATATGATTTTACTCAGATGTGGAATTTAAGAAACAAAACAAATGAACATTGGGGGGAAAGAGGAAAACCATAAAAAAGACTCTTAGCTACAGAGAACTAACTGAGGGTTGCTGGAGGAAAATGGATGATGGAGGATGGATTAAATGGGTGATGGGTGTATGGAGGACACTTGTGATAAGCATTGGGTGTGTATGTAAGTGATGAATCGCTAAATTCTACACCTGAAACTAATATCACACTAAATGTTAATTAACTGGAATTTAATAAAAACTTGAAAATGAAAAAATCTTATACTGCTTTTATTAGAATTTATTTCATAGATTAACTTTACAGCTACAAAGAAATCATTGTAACTGAAATAGAATATTTTAATGTTAATTTTTTCTACAATACATTATATTACTTTGGGAATGTAATATTTGTAGCTGAGTACTTGAGTTCTATTTCTATCTGTAAGGGTTGATTAGACAAAGCTTATAATTTCCTAACACTACACTATCCTAGATTGCTAGGTAAAGCAATCATTAACTAGTTAGTTCTAGTTATTAATGTCTGACCTGTAGACTGATTTAATAAATGTCATAACATAATGGTTAATTTTATGTGTCAACCTGAATGAGCCACAGGGTTCCCAGATATTTGGCCAAACATTATTCCAGGTGTTTCTATGAGCATATTGAATGAGATTAACTTCAGCAGATTTTGTAGATTGTTCTCCCTAAAGTATGGGCCCTCATCCAGTCAGATGAAAGCCTAAATAGAACAACGGGATTGACTATTCCCTAAGGAAGATAGGTGGTTTTTTTTTTTTTGCTTGTTTGACTGCCTTCTCTCTGGGACATGGGCTTCTTCCAGCCTTCAAACTCAATCTGAAATATCATATCAGCTCTTTCTGGGTTGCAAGCCTGCTGGCCTTCAGACATCATCAACTCTCCTTGTTATTGTGCCTTTGAACTTAAAATGGAGCCACACCATCAACTCTTTTGCATTTCCATTTTGCAGACTAATCCTACAAATCTTGGGACTTGCCAGCCCCATAACTGTGTGAGCCAACTCCTTGTCATATATCATAATATATTGTATATATTATTATAATGGTGCATATAGGGGTGCCTAGATGGCTCAGACAGTTGAGTGTCCAGCTCTTGGTTTTGGCTCAGGTCATGACCTCAGAGTTTATGGATTTGAGCCCCACACTAGGCTCCCTGCTGACAGCACCGAGTCTGTTGAGATTCTTTCTCTTTCCCCTTCTCTCTGCCCCTCCCCTGCACATGCTCTCAATCTCTCTTTCAAAATAAAAATAAACTCTAAAAAATGGCATATATATATATGAAATTGGCTCATACAATACACCATACACAGACACACACACACACACACACACACACACACACACCGTTGCTTCTGTTTCTCTATTTCTGCTTCTGTTTCTCTGGAGAACCCTGACTAATACATATAGATACTCCAGCCCATGTCCTCTTCACCTCACCTCTGACTGCAGTCTCAGCTAGGGAAAACAATACCAGAGAGACCTTTGATTCATTTTGTGCTGACAGTGTCTACAGCAGGTATACCCTTTTCCCTCAATGTGTGGATAATACAGGCACTTTCTCTGGTCATGGCACTTGAGACATGGAAGTATCAGAAAGTTAAGAACATTGCAGATATAACCAGCTAATTGAAGATAAGAGCTGATGGAAAAATGCATTCACCTCTGGTTTGGAAGGCATTCTGTGTGTTTCCATGGAGGTCCTAGTACTGCCAAGCCTCCATTGCTTGTAGCAGTGACATGATTAACACAGCCTGATATTGGCTTGTGCTCCTTCTCATCCTCATTCTTTTGGCTTTTTCACTTCTGCTCCCTAGAATTACCTTCCAAATAAACTATCTGTATACAGGTCTTTATCTCATGTTCTGTTTCCAGTGAAACTCAGTCTAAAACAACCAGCTTTAATTTGGAATGCTATAACAAACGGTGAGATGTTAAAATGATTCACCCTAAGTGTTCTAGTGACATCAGTAAAAAGAACAAGTATGGACGTCTGAAAAGTCTCTTTTCCATAAAAGCAATAAAAATACTGGCAAAAAAAATGTCAGATTTAGCTTTTTGCAATGCTGAAAATAACCAAAGGCTTGCAGCAATCTGAGGAGTGCTTATTAAAAAATGAAAAGTAGAAGAAAAACAGCTGAATTGGTAAGAGCAGTGAGCTTTTGACATTTTAACTTGCTTTATCCTCATTCCTTCCTCTGTAGATCCATGATAGTCTTAAAAATCCAAAGCCTGCATTTATCATGACAATCATCAGCCTAACCGCCACTAGAAGGAGCAAAATATTATTGGAATGCTTTCAAAGCTCCATTCCTAGACAACCAAGAGTTCTATATTTTAATAGATTTATCATTCAAAAATGTAGGAGAAATTAACACATTCCCAGATAAACAAAATATTTTTAAAAGACAATATAAATTTATCTTTTATTTATAACTCTAGTTTCCTCCTATATGATTTAAAAGTACAAAGCAATGATTATATATCTCTATCCCTGACCATATATTTATGAAGATGAAATTTGTAGGAAAATAACAGCACAAAGAAAGGAGAGGGAATGGAGTCACAAGGAGAAAATGTTTTATACCATTTGAATTAAATTGGTGTTAATCTGAATTAGACTATAATAAATGAAGATGTTAATGGTATTCCCTAGTTACTGGAAAAAAAAGAAATCTCAAATATAGTAAAATATAAACAAGGATATTTCAATGGTACAGCAGAAAATATCTACTTAATACAAAATAAGGTAGTCATGGAGAAAGAGAGGAACTAATAAAACCAAAAACATGTAAAACAAATAGCAAAATGGCAAATGTAATCTAATAATTACATTAAAGATAAGTGGATTAAATTCTCCAATTAAAATGCAGAAGCTGACAGAATGAACTTTTAAAAAATAATTCAACTAGATGCTTTCTGTACATTCAGATTTACAAACACAAATAAGTTGAAAATGAAAAGATAGAAAAAGATACAGCATGCAAGCAATAAGAATGGCTATACTAATTTCAAAAAAATAGACTTTAACGCAAAAGTTGTTACTAGACACAAAGAAGGACATGTTATAATGAAAAAGTGTCAATGCATCAAGAAGTACACCTATTATAATCATCCATGCACCTAACAAGTACATGAAGCAAAAACTGGTAGAATGGAGACTATAATACCCTACTTTCAACAGTGGATAGAACAACTAGATGGAAGATCAAGCAGGAAATATAAGACTTGAAAAGAATTTAAACCAATTATACCTAACAGACAGCTTACAACACTACACAAAAACCCCAAGATCAAGTGTCCATGAAACATTCTACAGGACACGTCATATGTTAAGACATAAAACAAGCTTCAGTAAATTTAAAAGGATTAAATGAAACAAAGTATACTCTGATAGCATGAAATGAAATGAGAACTCAGTAACAGAAGGAAATTTGGGAAATCCATAAATATGTGGAAATTAACATGCTCCTATAATAATTAAGGTGTCAAAGCAGAAATCACAAGAGAAATTAGAAAATACCTGGAGATTAATAAAAATGAAAACACGTTTTTAAAAAATGAAAATATATATCAAATTATTTATGCTATGACTAAGATAAAGCTGTGAATATAAAAACATTCATGGCTCTACACACCTCTATTAATAAAAAAGAAAAATCTCAAATTAATCACCAAATCTTCCACTGTTAGAAACTAGAAAAAGAGCAAACTAAGCCCAAAGCAAAAATTTTAAACGATAATGAAGATTAGAGAGGAAAATAAGGGAGAATAGAAAAACATAAAATAAGAGAATCAACAAAACTTAAAGACGGTTCTTTGAAATTTTTTTTAATGACAGCTCTGTAGCTAGACTGACCAAGAAAAAAATAGAAGTTTTAAATTACAAAAATCAGGAATAAAAGATAAAATTACCAAAACTTAATCAAGAAGCAATGGAAAATCTTAATATACCTATGACAAGAGACTGAATTAGTAATCAAAAAACTTCTCACCAATAAAAATCTCAGGATGAGAGATCTTCATTGGCAATTCTACGAAATGTTTAAAGAAAAAATAACTAATAACCAATCTTTAACACATTTTTCCATAAAAATGAAAATAAAAAATATAAGTGGAGAGAACACTTCTCAATTCATTCCATCAGCCCAGAATTATCCTATACAAAGAGGTTATAAGCACCAGAGTCCTCAACAAAATACTAGCAAATCAAATCTGGCAACTTATAAAAAGGATTAAACAATACCATCAAGTAGGATTTATTTGAGAAATGCAAAGATGCATTCAATGTATGAAAATTAATATACTACACCATAGAAGTAGATTAAGGGACCAAAAAATGATCACTTCAGGAAAAGCATTTGACGTATCTAACACCTGTCAGGATAAAAACACTCAAGATTCTAGGATTAAAATAGAAACTCTTCAACCATTACATACAAAAAGAAAACAATCCACAGGTAACATAACACTCCACAGTGAAAAAGTGAACACTTTCTCCTAAGATCACAAATAAGACAAGGAATCCACTTAAGCACTTCTAGTCAACATTGAATGAAAGTTCTAACTAAGGCAATTAGGCATGAAAACTAAATAAAAGGCATTGAGAAAGAACAAGAAGACTCTGTCTAGCTGTGACCAGCTGAGTGCAGCACAGCAGCCCAGGGGCCTAGGGATGTTGGTCTGGGGTGGCGGGGCACGGGGAGTGACTGCAGCACTAGGCTGTCAGCTGGTCCTGCCCAGAAGAGTTCAGCTCTGCTCTACAAGGATATATAATACCTGATTGTTTTGTCCATTTATTATAAGAAAATGGAAACTGACCAGCCAGAGGAAACCTTCCCTGACACCATAACCAATGCTGAATTTGGTAAACACCACACAGAAGATACGGAAGAGGAACAAGACTTTAGAAAATCTAGAAACACTGGTAAGATGGTTGGTTGACTTACACATTCTACTACACAGCAAGAATGCTGGGGTAGTGATTGGGAAGGAGCCAAGAATATTAAGTTTCCCCATACAGACCACAATTCCAGTGTTTTAGTCCCAGATGGAAGTGGCCTGAGCATATAGTGACTATCAGTGCTGATACTGAAACAATTGGAGAAATTCTGAAGAATTTCTACCTTAGAGGAGGGCCTACAGTTGCCATCACCCACAGCAACCAATCAGCTCCCACTAGAATCTGATACTGTGGAATGCTTAAAATACCAACACTATAAAGGAAGCAACTTTGACTTCGAGTTGCAACTTGATTCATCAGAGACTGGCAGGAGGAATTACTGGGGTTAAAGGTGCTAAAATCAAAGAACATTGAAGGAACACACACAACAGTCAGGCTTTTCTAGGACTCCTGTCTTCATTCCACTGACAGAGTTGTTCTCATTGGAGAAAAACTTCATAGGACTGAACAGTGCATCAAGATCATCCATCATCTTATAACAGAGTCACCCATCAAAGGACATGCACAGCTTAACGATCCCAATTTTTATGATGAAACCTAGGATGGTTTTACAATTTTTGCTGACTGCCATAGACGTCCTGTGGGATTTCCCATGCAGGGGAAAGGCAGTTTTGACAGAATGTTCCTGGTCAGGGTTGGTGTCCTATGCCTCCATCTAGAAGAGATTATGATGATGTCATCCCTCATCAAGGACCTCCTCAGTCTCTTCCTGAATGAGGTAGCCAGGGTTGAAGCAGAGCTCAGAATCTTCCTCTTCCTCCACTATCACCACCTAAAAGAGGAGATCTAATGGCCTAGGAGGACCTGGAGACCACTAATGGGAATGTTGGTTTCAGTGCTGATGAAACTTAGAACTCTGTTGCATTGAGCCCATCAGAATGAAAGGTGGTTTATGAACCACAGGGTGGCTCTGGATAGGATTATTCCTATGTAGGGGTTGTGGCTCATATGGTTATCTTGGTGGACCTATTGTTACTACGCAAGTAACTATTCCCAAAGATTTGGCTGGATCTATTATTGGCAAAGGCGGTCAGAGGATTAAACAAATCGTTGTCAGACAGGAGCTTCGATCAAAATTGAAGAAACTTTAGAAGGATCTGAAGATCACACCATTACAATTACAGGAACACAGGACCTGATACAAAATGCACAGTATTGGCAGAACAGTGTGAAATAGTGTGCAGATATGGAAGGATTCTGATGCAAAATATTTTTTCTTTTTTTATAGTGTGAAGCAGGATTCTAGAAAGTTCTTCTACAACTAGTGAAGAACTAGAGGAATCCTACATCCTACATTTTTTTCTATTTGTTTCTGTTTAAAAAGCCACCATTACTCTCCTTCATAGGTGTTCTGCGTTCGAGGTGCCGTAAAATCTTTGCTGTTCACCAGAAGAAATCTTTTAGTTTCTTAAAAAAAGGAAGGAGGCTGGGGAAGGGTGTGCAAAAATTAACATTAAAATTTTGAAATAGCAGCACAGTGAATGAATTTTAATTTTTTCTCATTGTTGGTGGTTCTAAAGAAAAAAAAACCCATGTAATTATTGTGAACACTTTGCTTTGTGGTCATTGTAACATTTTGGGGAGTGAAACAGGGAGGAAAAGTAACAATAGTCCATATGTCCCTGGCATCTATTCACAGCAGTGTGCAGAATGTAATTCTCTTTTGTAAGAAATGTTCTGATTTTTTAAATAAATTTAGTGAACCTATTTTTGGTGTTCATTTTTTTAAGACTGTCATTTTTCAAATGGCTGGATTCCCCAACCCACCCCAAACTAAACACTAAGTTTTGAAACTAAACACTCTGTTTGATATAAATAAATACATTCTCTTCAACATAAGCATATCTTGGCAAATTTGTTTCTGGTGACTTCTTGATGATTTGAAAGTCCATTGCTTATGGGGCACCTGGGGGCTCAGTTGGTTAAGCATCTGACTTTAGTTCAGGTCATGATCTCATGGCTTGTGAGTTCAAGCCCCATGTCAGGCTCTATGCTGACGGCTCAGAGCCTGGAGCCTGCTTCAGATTCTGTCTCCATCTCTCTGCCCCTCTCCCGCTCTCACACTGTCTCTCTCTCAAATATAAATAAACATTTAAAAATTATTTGAAAAAAATTCGTTGCTTGAGAAGTAATTTTGTCATATACATTCATGCTTATAGTAAGCTGGGGACACTGTTTTTGTTTTTGCAAATGCTTGTCCCTGCCCTGCAGCAGCTTTCGATGCTACTAACTGTGAAGGAGAACCAAAGTGAAGAGCAACTCCACAAATTCAGTAAAGGTATAGATATTTGCCAGAAGCCTAATGGCAGCAAGTTTTATTAATCAGAATAATACTTGGTTATGGAAGTGATTGATGCTAAATAAATGATTTTTGTTAGATAATTTTCTCACCTATAGTCAAACTGTCAGCCTGCTAGTGTCTTTAAAACTTTGTAATATATATATTTTTTTCCCATTGTATTCAAATTGAAGTAAAAAGATGTGTCATTTCTTTGTGGTATATTGGATTTTATAGGAAATGTTTGTGAACAATTCAAAAAAAATGATGAAAAAAGTTCCTGCAGATGTTTGGTGTAGTATCTTAGCATTTGCATCGATAGTTAAAAGCTCACTACCAAATAAATAAAACTCCCATAATGCTAGATTTGATGTGTGCCCAGTTTGAACATGGTATGATTGACTACCTGTAAAATTTATTCTAACATTCCTCTTGTGAGGAAACATAGTAATCTTAAATGATACAGAAAAAAAAGAGTGGACAAAAAGATAAGCTATATCTGCAGATGATATGACCCTGCATACAGAAAAAAATAATAGATCCACTAAAAATCGGCTAGAGGTAAGAATTTCAGCAATGTTTCAGGATACAAAGTCAGTATACCACAATCAACTGTATTTCTATATGCTAGAAATAAAGAATTTGAAAATTAAATTATGAAAACAATGCCATTTAGCATAGTATAAAAAAACCCTTAGGAATAAACTTAAAAAGTCCTTGATAGGAACTAAAAACTATAAAACACTGTGGAAAAAATTAAACAAGACCTAAATATATATGTGGAAGTATGTATTACGACTATGTCACTCCCCAAATAGATCTAAAGATTCAATACAATCTCTATCAAATTCCCAGCTGATTTTTTTTCTTTACAGAAACTGAGAAGCTGATCCTAAAGTTCATATGGAAATGCAAGGGATCCAGTACATGAGAGGGAAGATAAATTAGACTTCATCAAATTTTAAAGCTTTTATGCATGAAAAGACATGGCAATCCATTGAATAGGAGAAAATAATTGCAAACCACATATCTGGATTCAGTATCCAAAATACATAGAGAACTCTTTCAACCCAACCATAAATTGACAATATAATTTAAAAATGGGCAAAGGACTTGAATAAAACTTTCTCCAAAAAAACACATTATAAATAGCCAATATGCCCATGAAAAGATGATCAACATCATCAGTCATTAGAAACATACAAATAAAAAACACAACAAGAGACCACTTCATATATACTAGAACATCTATTATCAAAAATCAAGTGTGGAATAAGATGTAGGGAAATTGAACCCCTCATACATTGCTGGTAGGAATGTAAAATGGTATAGCCAGGTTGAGAAACAGTTTGAGAGTTCCTCAAAAAGCTGAACATATAGTTCCCACATGACCAAACAATTCTACTTCTAGGTAAATACCCAAGATAAATGGAAACATATGCCCACACAAAAACTTGTACACGTATGTCTCTAATAGCCAATAGGTGGAAACAATCCTATTGTCTAACAATACATGAATAAACAAAATGTGATATATCTGTATAATGGAGTATTATTTAGCCATAAAAAAGAATCAAGGACTGGAGCACCTGGGTGTCTCAGTTGGTTAAGCATCCGACTTCGGCTCAGGTCATGATCTCACAGCTCATGAGTTCGAGCCCTGTGTCAGGCTCTGTGCTGACAGCTCAGAGCCTGGAGCCTGCTTCAGATTCTGTGTATCCCTCTCTCTCTGTCCCTCCCCCACTCACACTCTGTCTCTCACTCTCTCTCAGAAATAAAAAATAAACATAAAAAAAGAATTAGTTACTTATTCTTACTACAACATGGAAGAACATTGAAATCATTATGTTATGTGAAAGAAGCAGACACAAAAGGCCACATATGATTCCATCTGTATGAAATGTCCAAAATAGGGGTGACTGGGTGGCTCTGTCAGTTAAGCATCCAACTCTTGATTTTGGTTCAGTCATGATCTCACGGTCATGAGATGAAGCCCTGAATCAGGCTCCATGCTGAGCATGGAGACTGCTTAAGATTCTCTCTTCTTCTCCCTCTGCCCCTCCCTTGCTTGTGCTTTCTCTCAAAAAATAAAATGTCCAAAATAGTCACATTCATAAAAACAGAAGGCAGATTACCAGTTGCCAGTGCGGGGGCTGGAATGGGAGGAGAATGACTACTGATGGCATCATGAAAACATCCTGGATTTAGACAATGGTGATGTTTATACAACTTTGTGAATAATACTGAGAACCACGAAGTTGTATACTTTAAAAGGGTAAATTTTATGGTGTGTGATTTTTACCTAAATAAAAGAAATTACAGGCAAAAATTAGGCTTTGTTGATACACAAACCACTGTGCACTCTACTGATTTGTCTGGGTTATCCAGTGGGCTCTCTGACCCAATATGTAGTTGCCCAAATTGCATACATTTCCTCAGTACAAGTTTACTCTTCTGCCTTCATAATTAGACACTTGATATGTTTTGAAAAATCAAGAATGATTCACTAAACATCCTTGAAATTAGTAAGTGAAGCTTCTGCTAGCTCTTTGCAAACCGGGTATCTGCCAGCTCTTGACAGTCCATGCCAATGTTCAAGGGTTTACAGTATCTTCCTGCATGTGTACGTGCACAATTTCTTTCTCCAAAGGTCTTTCAGCTATTTTCAGAGAACTGAGCATGTTTCCAAATACCTAAGCCCTGTGATGTCCCTTAGAATCACCACCACACCTGCCCCTCCACATACTCCTTTCTCAGGGCTCCTGTATTCACTGTTGCCTCTGCCTGGAATGCTCTTCCCAAAGATACCCACAAGGCTTGCTACCTCCTTCCAACTGCTCAACTCCCAATCTCCTCTTTTTATGACCATCCCTTTTAAAAACAGAAACCCCATTATATTCTGTCCCCTTTTGGTTTCATTGTACTTTCCTAGCTTTTATCTAACTGACTTAGAACACATATTCACACACCTACTTTTTCGTTTGTTAACTGTAAGTGATACACCGCAAAGTCCTAGTGTTTAGTCTCAGCATCTACAACTGTGCCTGGCGTATAACGGATGCTCAAAAAATACTTGTTGAGGGGCACCTGGGGGGCTCAGTTGGTTAAGCCTCGAATTCAGCTCAGGTCATGACCTCATGGTTCGTGGGTTTGAGCCCCACTCAGGCTCTGTGCTGACAGCTCAGAGCCTGGAGCCTGCATTGGATTCTGTGTCTCCCTTTCTCTCTCTGCCCCTCCCCTGCTTGAGCTCGCTTGCTCCCTCTCTCTCTCTCTCTCTCAAAAAATAAATAATAAACATTTTAAAACATAAAAAAAATTGTGGAATGAATAACTGAAAATCTATCTTAAAACAATCTTCAAAATAATTCTTATTACTTATCCATTGATATATTAAGAATTCTGTAGACAGACTTCCTTATCCTCCTGAAAAGGCATAAAACTGGTAATTACTTTTAGACTTCCTGTCTTTCAAACCTGAGCCCTTCCCTCCTTTAAAAGAAGAGTTTGGGAGTTTTTGCCTCTCTAACAATAACTTTCCTAATCAAATGGTTAAGGGAAAAAAACTTAATAAAGCAACCCCAAGATTTCTAATATAATGTTCCCTATATACATTTATTGAAAAAGCACCAAACATAAACACAAAACTTGATAAGCTAGGACAGTGTGTCTTTGGAGAAAATAGCATTTTCTGTAATCTTTCCCAGCATGTGTGTGAAAGATTAGAAAAGCAAACTACTAGTTTGGCTGACCACATGACAATATTCCTAAAAGTGCATCTCCAGAAAAGGGGAGACAGGCTTTCCTAAAAGAAACATGAGCATTTTAAGCTAATATTTTGAGCATGGATCTCCCTGTATAAGATGAATTCCCAGGGAATTGAATACAAACACATACATTAAGGGAAGCAGAGTAAAATGCACCATTGTATATATAGATTTCCAATCAGCAGAGAGGAATCTCTTATCTCTCAGCAGGAAATGTGTGAGATGAATTTCTCACTTAGCCAATTAATTTACACTTTAGTCACCAGTGCTGGAAGGTAGTTTGGCCGACTTAGTGGTCTAAAGCTAAAATGAGTAATAATAATTCACATTTATAAAGGGCTTCAGAATATTAATTATTTAATCCACATTATATTGCTGCATGATAATTCAGAATTATTGCTTGTGCTTTTTAGGCTGGAGAAACTGATCTAAATCAATTAAAATCCATGCTAAAAGCAGAGTTCCTGGCCTTCAAGTTGGTGCTCAGTCCATTTTGCCTTGCCACTCGGCCCTTTGGACTCTGTGATGGGTTAATTAACCTCTCTTGCTTTGAATTTGTCCATAAAATGGTGATAATAAGACTAACCTTACAGTAGTATATTGCGCAAATTAATTGATTTTTGGAAAGCACTTCCAGATCTATGGAAGGAAAGTATTAGTTGTAAATATCTCAATTGATTTTAAATGATAAATGATCATTTTTCATATCATTTATCAACAGCAACAGTGACAGAGATATTGAATAATATATAAAATGATGAAAAATTCTTTCCATCACTCAAAGAAAGGGTGCTTGAAACTCCCACCTCCATTCAACCAGCCATGAGTCATTCACTGGAAGAGAGGCTATGATTCATTCTTTCCACAACTACCCAGGCTAACGTGCATTTCCCAGTACAATGAGAATATTGTCTGTTCCTGACAATGTGATATCTCATTTATGGTTGTATTTTAAATATGTATACAGTATCTCAACTTCCTACACACTTCCATGCAGTTTGGAGTATAAGTTGTCTGAGAAAAGGACACAATTTACTTGATTTATATTTTACAGTGCCCTGACCAGAACTACAAAACATTTGTTTTAGCACTAATACCTTAAGTGTTACTATAAACTTGTTTATTTATAAACAAACATTACATGGTTTCAATGAAAATGCTATCAACATTGCAGATCTCAAAGAAGAATTATTTCATTTGTTTCTATTTTCTTAAACAAGTTTTTCTACATAATACTTCAATAAAAAGTGTTGAACTTGATTCTGGAAAAAAAAATACAACTAAGTTATTTCATCTTAAAACTACAAATAAATAAGTACTTCTTTTATTTCAGACATGACCCAAAGTTGAAGCTCAGAAGCCGTATAACCTAGAATTATATGGTGATAAAATGTTGGTGTTTAGTACAAGAAATGAAATACTAAACCTTAAAATGTATCTAACAGATGGTTTGTAGCTACCTTCAATCAAAACTTGATACCCATTGATTTTATTTCCCCAAAACAGGAAGACCAGTTACCCTCTTAGTGATCTCTCTAATGTACAACTCTACACCCAACACCCAGTCTCCACATTTCTCCCAGTCACAAGTATAGGGTTATGACAGCAAAATCTTTAATAAGGTACAAATTCCATTCAAATTCTGGCTTGGAAAGGAAAAAGCCTAATTGGAATGTGCCAAACAGATTCTACCTGTCCGTTAGCGTAGCCTCATAATACCAGTGCATCCTCTGTTGAAAACAAACCCTAAAATCTAAGGTCAACGAGGGTATCCCAAGTTTTGATATCTATGAGGATCCCATTTAATCTATTCATATCTCCTTACCGTAATCCTGATTACAGAGGTGTGTGTGTGTGTGTGTGTGTCTCCTATCTCAACCTACTTAGCAAACACACATCAACCTATCTGAAAAACAACAGAAATGCCCTGATTTTTAAGCTATACTGTTTCATTTCTTACATGCATTTACAAATTTTATTGCTACCTTATTTTATACACTAAGATAAAACTACTTATCCATTAAAGCTTTCATAAATGGTTAAACATCATTTATATGTGCTTTTTGACATCACCTTTAAGCAAAGGAACTTTCCTATTCAGAGTCTTATTCAGAGTCAAGAATCAAGGAGATTAACGCAACAAATACAAATAATGGATGTAAATGAAGATTATTCTCAATTACCAACTTTGTGACAGTTTGCATAAAATTACTAACTAAAATATTTTCACAGGATTACTCAAAATATCTATTTAACTTAAACTCTTAAGGTTAGGGGCTCCTGGTGACTCAGTTGGTTAAACATACGACTTCAACTCAGGTCACGATCTCACGGTTTGTGAGTCCAAGCCCCACATTGGGCTCTCTGCTGACAGCACAGAGCCTGGAGCTTGCTTCAGATTCTGTGTCTCCCTCTCTCTCTGCCCCTCCCCCACTTGAATTCTATCTCTCAAAAATGAATAAACATTAAGAAAAGTTTTTTAATCTCAAGATAAACACCTACCAGGATGGTTATTATTTAAAGGGGAGGAAGGAGGAATATCATGTTTTGGCCAGGATGTAGAAAAATTAGAACCCTCATGCATTGCTAGTGGAAATAGAAAATGGTACAGACACTGTGAAAATCAATTTGTCAGCTCCTGAAAAAGTTAAACATACAATTATTATATGATTCAACAATTCCAATCTTAGGTATACACTCAAAAGAATTCACAGCAAGGTATCTGATATGTGTGCCCCAATGTTCACAGCAGTATTACTCCCAGCAGCCCAAAAAGTCTCAATGTCCATCTCACTGTCCATGCCAATATCCACTAACAGATGAATGGATAAACAAAATACGGTATATACATACAATGAAATATTATTCAGTCATGAAAGGGAATAAAATTCTGAAATATGGATGAAACCTAAAAACATTATGCTAAGTGAAATAATCACACTAAATGAAATGAGCCAGACATAAAATGGCAGAAATTATGTCATTCCATGTATACGAGGTCTGTAGGACGGCAGAGTCATAGAGACAAAAAGCAAAATGGAGGTCATCAGGGGCTGGGCTAAGGGGGAGTTTATTATTTAATGGGGACAAGGTAAGTTGATCTGCTTAGGAAGATCAAAGGATTCTAGAAATGGATGGTAATGATGGATGCATGACACCGTGAATGTACTTAATGTCACTGAATTGTACACTTAAAAATTCTAAAATAAATTTTGAGTTATGTATATTTTACCACAAAAAAGGGGAAATAAAGAACACCTCAAAGCTGACTAGCAATCTTTTTGGTGTATTTGTTCAGAATTATTTGTTGTCACCTTAACCCATTATGTTTTTCATAGAAATTAGGCGTCTTAGTTAGTCCCCAATACATGTAATATAAATGTGTATGTGTATATAAAATCCAATTTCAGAAGATGGAAAAAGGCATATGTGGCATTCTGATTTATGAGATGAGGGAGTAAACATAAAATTTACCTTTGTAATTTCACTGAAGTTTAGAGCAAAATATCCTTCTTGAGGTTTATTAAACTCTAATCATTTTCTTGAAAGATTAGCAGCAATTATCATTAAGGTTTAAGCATTTAACTGTGACTACTGCAATAAATCTTATTAAAATAACTGAAACATACTTTTTTCGCATGTGGCAACCTGTCTCTGAATCACAACCATCTGTAAGTGGTGATTGCCTGGTGCACACAGATGGGAGGAAAACAAGGATCAGGCTATACCATTCTTTCCTCATTGCTTGGTACCAAACAAACTGAAATCTGAGTCAGACTATTTGCATTTGAAAGATTATATGATCGCTGTAATTAACAAATACTTGCTAGCTTCCTGATATAAAAATGTGTGATAGGTACCCGATTGAAAATAATGCTTGAACTGTACAGCCTCTCTTTCTAATCTCTGACAGCCTATAAAAAAAATCAGACGTTAACAATAGAGGAGCAGGTTTCAAGTTTTTATAGCACACAATTCCTTTACAGATTTAAAATGACAGAAGAAGGGAACAGCATAATTTATTCTTTCTGGCTTGCGGCACAGAATCATGAAGGCTCTTGGTCCATAACTTCAGGGCTGCACTAAATTCCTGTCAGCCTAAATCAGTTACAAAGGTGAGCATCTGCCCTGCCTTGCTTTTCCTTCAAGGCAGGAAGAGACAGACCCATGTTATCACAAAGCCCAAATCATTAAGTAAGAAGAAAGGAAGCCAAAAATCAACAAGTTTAATGTCTTTCTATGTGTCTTTCTATGTGTCATTTTGGCTAATAACACTTACCCGTAATATATTAAGAGTCAGAAAAGGCAAAGAGTTTTCAAGGCTGTGTAGTGACACAGAGCACTGAGTTTGGGGTTGAACAAGTCCTGCCTAGGACTGTGAGCTAATTAACCAACATTTACCAAGGCCAAATTACTTAAACTTTTATAGCCTCAGTTTCCCCATCTGTAAATTAGAAGAAACAAGATATTCACACACACACACACACACACACACACACACGGTCCCTGTAAGGTCTGAGCAAGGAAATTTAAAAAGGTGCTTAGCACATTGGCAGGGAAACAATGCTTTTTTTGTGAAATGAATAAATACTATGTCTAGGGGTGATGGTAAGTTACCATAACATCTAATTCTGTCAATGAGGTCTTTTTTGACCTTAACTTCAGATAATTTCTGACTGTGCCAAGAGCCCATTTCATAATTAAAACCATGGGCAGAGATAAAGTCAGATTGCCAGGGCCCAAATCCTGCTTCTTCCACTTAACTGCATGACTTTGGCAAGTTACTTGACTTCTCTGTGCTTTGCATTACATGTCTATAAAGTAGGGACAATAGTACTCCATTCAAAGTTTTGGGGGGAGGATTAAAAGGGTTAATATATTTAATTAGTTTAGAACTGGGCCAGGCATCTATCACTGTCAATAAATATCAATTAGCCTCTATTTATATGTAAGCAGGTCCCTGGGTATATAATGAAGGACAGACGTAGTCCTTGACCTCATAGAGCTTACAGACTACTAGAAAGACAGACACTTTTAGAAAAATACAAAAACACATAACTCCAAGATGAAAGAAAGAAAGAAAGAAAGAAAGAAAGAAAGAAAGAAAGAAAGAAAGAAAGAAAGAAAGAAAGAAAAAGAAAGAGGATCTGAGTATGATTAGGGCATATCTCATAATATTTGAGCTAATTATTTCATGTCAAGTTCTTCATCTGGAAGATCTCAAAAATATTATGTACATGATAGCTATTGTGGGAAATACATAAGCATCATAACGTAAAGACCCTGGTAAAAGGAAAGCCTTGGTGCATGTCAGTTTCTTTCTTCCCTTTTCTCCATGGTATCTGATCATTTAGATTAAGTACTTGCCTTTTTCACTGTTTGTCTGAAGATTATTATTATTATTATTATTATTGCAGGGAAAAGTTTCTTAACCTCAAATGACCTCATTCTTTGAGACGCCAGATGCTGAAGGATATTAAAATTATATTTAAAACAGTGCTACATTCAAATTAAGATGTATTTTCTGCTAGATTACATTTTTAAAAGACAGTCATCACATATTATATACACTTAGATATCAAATGACTGCATTTACATTTGAACCAAAATAAAAGATGAAAGTGGTTAATGAAGTTCTAATTCATTGCCTTGAATGTTTTTAGCCTACTACATCCAAATTATTTTTTAAATAACTACCACTAGAAAGGCTAATGCAGTGCAGATGACTCCCCAAATATTTGCAATAGGTCACGTGAACGCCGCCGCGGCATCTCAACAATTGACTATAATAGATTTAAGGGAGAATGATAGGCTGCCTTGACATTTAAATAGATAATATTTTCTATTAAATCTTTTTTAAAAAACCTTGATTAACACCAGAAATATTTCTCACTTTACCAAAAGAAACCCTCATTAAGGAAATTTTCACTGAGTTACATACAATATGCTCATCTGTGCACCATGAACTTGTTTTTACTCTATATTCAAAGCTGTATGTTTATTTCTCTGTTCTAGTTCAGTTCTAAAAGCCAAAAATATGAAACAGATGTGGTGACTTTCTGTGTACTGTGAAGCACAATTATGCTTCTTTGAATTGCTTAGGCTAAACAGTTGCCCTCCCTAGAGCATATCGAGACTGCTTGAGATTCTTTACAGCCAAGAATCCAGCTTGCTACCTGTCAGGAACTGGAATTGGCAGGCCACAGCTGGTTGATTGCACTGGATGCTCCCTTACTGTCCTCCCAACCAAAGTCTGTGAAACATAAAAAATATAGAGGAAAACTGCAGCTAAGTGGGTATGCTGTCTTCTCCTTAAGAAAAGATCAAGCTGTTTGATAGTGCATATCAAGGTCCACGTTATGTGGACCATTTAACAGCACTCAAAAAACAGTTTCGATTGTCCTGCTTCTGAGTTCATAGGCAACATGGGCAATAGCCAGGAGAAAATAAAGAAAACCTTCCAAATTATTTGTCACAGCCATGATGCCTTTAAACCTGTAGCTGCTAGAGTAGCCTATGCATCAAAGTGCAAATGTTGATTTTTCTTTTGCTGAGAATAGTTTTAAAACATGTGGAAATTGCTATAATTGAAGGGAAAGCTTGAAACAAATGGTAATTTTTGTTCTCAAAAAGGAAACTTTCTTCAGGCTGTGGGAGGTGAGGAAAGGAAGTTTCCTTTTCTTCTAAAATGAGTGAATGCTGAAAATAATGGCATTCATAGACTTTTGCATTGATCTTGTCAGTGTACAGCTTCAAAAAAGGTTTTAAAACAGAAGTTAGCAACAGACATATTGATATAGGAACATTGACAGAGGGCCATGCTCCTGGGGGGGTCATAGGTTTGATATAAACAAGCAAATCAGCAGTCTCATAAATGTATGTTATTCCTCAAAAGGAACGATACATCACCATTCATTCATTCAGCACTCACTTATTCAATGGAGACCTGGGCATTACGCTGGATGCGGAAGATACTGAAATGAAAAGACTAAGAATGTGCTGCAAGATACACATATGGAAAAGGGGGAAAGACATTTAAAAGACATGTGATAGACAAATATTTTTACTACTAGTGAGGACTCATTTCCCCCTATATTCAGGCCTCTACATCTTGGGATAATAGAAATGAAGATACGGAAGGCAGAGACATTTGGCCTGTATCATCTTAGGAGTTTTTATTATCATTACCTAGGAATCAGGGCCATTTCAGACCAATGCTCAAATTACAATGACTTCTCTTACCAATTCCACCATACTCTCAACACACCTCTCATGTAAAGCTAAGAAGAGTAAGAGGTAACATCAGGATGGCTTGCCACCATTGCTCTTTAAACGGAAAGAGATCTGATCCTATATGGTCATTTTCAGTTTTATTGACATCTTATGATCCTTTCATCTACCTAGAAAAACAGAACAAAACTGGTACTCTCCCCCTCTAAATCTTTGCTGTGATCCAGCACTGTGCAGGCTATGGGCCCTGTATCTCATACCTACACCCCATCCTTTAGACTTTCTAGTATCCTGGGTTCTTTTAAGAGAGGTTGTGTGACCATATTCACTCAAAAAGGATCAAGCGTCTTTAGAGAGTAAGAAACAATAAGGCACAATGCAGTGGCTGCCTCCCATGACCGAACATCACCTCCATCAATGAGGAGGATGAGTGTTATAATTCCCGGGAATGGGTTTTATATGGCTGTAATTCAAGCAGAGAATGGATTCATCTGAATGTTGGCTCTGCACTGTCTCAACAATTAGCTTTGGTGGGGCCAGATGCTTTAGGGTATAGCCCAGAAAGACCATTTCTAGAGCCTACCTCCACTCATCTCACTCAGAATTTTTCCTGTCTTAAATCTAAACCAATTCCTTGAACTCAGATGCAGATAATTTAATGCGTGTGTCCTGTATTCCACATCACGGGACAAAGGAGAATATTCTTGGATGGAAAATCCTTCAAGTTTATGTAAACGAATCTTGAAGTGGTCAGTAGATCCAAATCAGTAAAACTGTAAAAGTATATACTTGTTTAAAGTAACTTATGTAAAAGAGTTCTAGTCTTAGAAGTAGGCTTCCTGCACAAACTAGTCTATTTCCACCAGTTGTGAGCAAAGAAACAATGACTCTTATATCAAAGCCACTTGCCTTTAGATTCAGCAAAGGGTAGACAAAGTTTGCCTCAGTTCTTGGTCCACTACGTTAATATCACATCTTAACAAATTACAAATACTATAATTGCTGTGATCATAGTGTATGAAAAGTTCACCAGATCAAAGAGGAAAACATTACTCAAAGCAGCCAATAAAGTCCTTATCTAAGATGCTACACTAAAATGGAGACTTGAGTTTGCCAGGGACAAAAGCAGGCAGAGAGCACTGCAGATTGAGACAACAGCCTGTGCAAAAGCCCAGCAGTCTGAAAGCACATGAGAGCCTGGGACGTGTGAGTGACTGGGAATCAGGGAATGCAAGAGGTAAGGCATGTCAGCAGGCATGGGCATTGGAACTTCTCTCTCAGACCACAGAGCATCATTTCATAATTTTAAGGAGTGGTGTAATGGGATCCGACAGTGAGCAGAGGTCGGAAGCACCATTTTCATTCCCAAGTGCCACCACAAATACTGCTCTGTGTGTATAAATATATAATCCTGTATGTGCATAATTTGCATCACAAGCTGTTAGGTGCATTTCTCTCAGAGAAGTTTGGAAACAGTAACTCATCAATTGAACAGACAAGGTAGAGAGACCATGGAAATATGCTGAATCGTTTCTACAGAAATCTCCAATTACAATAAACTTTAATTATTCAAAAATAAAATATGTTACTTAAATTCCAGGGATCTGAACTGCAGAACTTTCCATGTCACCACCACATAAGCTATAAAGTATAGTGTTTTTAAAACACAAAAGGAAAGAAGTCTTTCGAATTGTAAAAATGTTAATTATTTAACATAATGTTTGCCACCCCCATAATAGTTTCTCCTAAAGTGTGTGGAATAATTTATATATAAATATGTAGATGTATACAAACTGAAATGCCAAACATTGAAAAGAAACTCAAATGAGTGGGTATTTACATATGGAATAGAGCTCATAAGAAACCGTGTTTTTGTGATAATGAGATGTTTTCCAAGCTCTCCTTCATTCTGGAAATTTACTCAGAGACAAGCCCATATATTCATAAGACAACAAAGAAATCAAAAAGGCAGACTTTGAAGCCTTAAAAGGTAAGATCTGACGTAAGAAATGGCCATTGTGCCATCTCAAATTCAGTGATGGGTCAAAGAGTGAAATGAAAATTCCCAAGCTAAAGAAGGGGGAAAATCCTTCAGCTAACCATTTCTGTAACTGACAGAGGAAAGACGCTCTTCCAAAGCCAGTGAAACTTTAAATGCATTTAATCATGTTTCCCCTGTTTGGTACATTCTGTAAGGATCATTATCTATATACTCTCACAGGAAATAAACAGAGGAAAAGAAAATTTTTCTCCCTCATATTTAGGAAATAGGTGCCAGGATTTATGATCCAAATAGAAAACAAGGTAATAAGTGTGTCTTAAAATTTGTCTGAGGACTGCTTTGTTTTGAATTTTTAATTCAACACAATGGGGGCACCTGGGTGGCTCAGGGGATTAAGCATCCAACTCTTGATTTTAGCTCAGGTCATGATCTCAAGGTTTGGGAGATTGGGCTCTGAATGGAGCCTGCTTGGGATTTACTCTCCCTCTCTCTGCCCCTCTCTTCGCTCACGCACACACACATTCTGTCTCTCTCAAAATAAATGAATGGACTTTAAAAAAAATTCAGCACAATGTAATCAACTGCCTTGTTGGTAAGATAGAGCCTCCTCAAAGGGACATCGTTTTATATAAGGAAAACAAGACACATGGCTTTAAAGCCCTATGTTATTTCAACAAGAAAAGTAAGCATATCAATTACAAAACTATTACACTTCTCATCTAGAAGTTATATTCCAGTTACTGACTTAATTAGTCAAGCTTCTTTCCATTACAGAGGATAAAAACCAACTCAAAGCAGCTTAAAACAAAAAGGGCATCTATTACCTAACATGGCGAAAGCATGTGCTGAATCCAGTTGCTCTAATGTGGATTCTAATCAGAGCCCTGTCTCTCTCTGTCTTAACTCTATCTCCCTCTGTGTTGAATGTATTGTCAAATATGCCTTTTCTTGAGAGGGGGTAAGGATAGCTACTAATAGCTGCAGGAAGACTTTCTACTGGTTTAGTAACCCAAAATAAAAGGGAGGGTCTTTCTCCCAAGAGTTTCTGCTAAAGACTCAAACTAACTTGGATCGAGTTGAGGAACATTCTCACCTCTGAATTGTTTGTTCCATCCAAGAAGGTGTGATACTGATTGGAAAAACGTGGCCCAATCCTGGGACCATGGTGAGTTCAGTCCTTCTGGGCTATACTGACCAAGAATGAACAGTGGATAGTCCCCCCAAAGACATACTGAGTAGAAAAATACATATTTTGCATTCCACAGATAAAATATCATCATGGATTTCTGAGTTGTTTTGTACATGTATTTTTAATGAAACAACATTTCATAGTTTCAGTAAATTGTATTATCTATAAGGACAGACACTCAATCATGTTTATGCCCTGGCTGATGCTCTAAAGCCAAGGGGAAATATGGCAATTCTCATTTGCTGACAAAATCAAGATTGTTTCTTGGCCCCACAACAATTCCATGTACTTTGTTTCTTCCCTTCTATTTAGATTCAAGTAGCTTAAAGAATTCTTTCAGGGGCACCTGGGAGGCTCAGTTGCTTAGTATGTGACTTCAGCTCAGGTCATGATCTCACAGTTTGTGGGTTTGAGCCCCACGTTGGGCTCTGCTGTCACCAAAGAGCCCACTTTGGATCATCTGTCTGCCCCTCCCCCATGTGTGCACTCGCTCGCGCTCTCTCTCTCTGTCAAAAATAAATAATAAATATTTTTTTTATTATTTTAAAGACAGTCTATTACACAGGAGCAGAAATAGGAATTACATGCAGGTAACTACATATAGGTATCCTGGAAATTGACATAGTAGCAGGGATGGTCATAAGAAGCCAGAGATAAAGCCCAGTAAGTAAAAAAACAGAAGCCCCAGGAAATCAATAAAGTCAGGAAGTAGGACTAGAAAGACAGGGTCCAGAATCTGGGAATTCAGAGGTTTAATAAGGACCATGGTAAGAAGGGAAAAAAATGTGTTTCTAAAGAAGAGGATGTTTTTTGCAGTCTTTCAGAACTTCTGCTTAAAGCTGAATATTCAAAGACAAGTTCTCACCCACTAGAAATAGATTTCCATTCAGAAGTATCAATAGGGTTCCCCATGTGTGTTTTTATCCTATTTGAAGAAAAGGAAGAAGACTAGGGCTTTGTAAGCTTCAAATAGATGTGGCCAGGTGGCCTAAAAAGTCAATCCTAATCATGAACAATCATGAGATCATTGCCTCAAATTTTTTAAAAAATCTTTTAACACATTCCTATTTCTAGTATACCGAAAGATATGGCTGAAGGCCACACTGACTGATACTGCTTCAATCATAGGGAATGTAGCATGGCCAGGTTACTAGCAGATCTCCAATTGGCTCAACTGTGGGCTTCTCAATAATCACCCTCTCCAGGAGGATCAAGTGATTTGGGACAGATTCACAGTTTTATACTTTAGCACTGAATATTGTTGATTCATATATCCTAAATTAAGTGGGGGAAGTGAGCAAAGCTATAGTATTAAAATGTGAGAATTCTATTTAATTCTCTATGTGACAGCCTTGGGATAGCTGTACAATAACTATTAATGATGAGCTGATGACAATGTCAATTTAAGGTGATTGATTAGTTTTGTAAATTTTCACTGGCTATAATGTTCCAGGTACTGTGCTAAATGTTAACACAATACACATTAACAAAGAAATCATCAAATAATGTGATCACTGTTATTCACAAATTCATGAAAAAGCTCACATGGCTACAAGGGAGCATAGGAGAAATGTTGCTAACATTTGAACTAGATAGAAAGATGAGTAGGCATTTGTCCATTTGAAAACTTAAGAGAAGGGCATTGCTGGCAGAACAACACTCAGAGACACAAAGGGATAATATATTTGGTAAATAAAGAGTCCAGTGTTACTAGAGCACAAGCATGAGGCAACAGGTGACTCGTAATTTGACCCTTAACAGCATCTTCAAGGAGCAATGTATACTAAAGGGTTTTTTTTTTAATTTTTTAAATTTATTTTTGAGAAAAAGAGAAAGGGAGTGGCCAGGGGAGGGGGAGAAAGAGGGAGGATGGAGGATCCGAAGCAGACTTCATGCTGACAGAAGACAGCCCAACGTGTGGCTCGAACTCACAAACATAAACTGTTAGATCATGACCTGAGCCAAAATCAAGTCAGATGCTTAACCAGTTGAGCCACCCAGGCACTCCCAAAGTAATTTTGTTTGAAGTTTAAACTTAGTGAGTCATGATGTGTTTTCTTTAAAAAAGTGAAGATGATCTCGTCATATTTAGTTTTTGAGTAATACAGCTGTTCCACCTATGGGAAAGGAGGACCATAGGAGATAGGGAGATAGGTAGGAAGTAACTGGCCACACAAGGAATCATGAGACAGCAACAGAATGAAGAGAAACTGAATTAAAGAGATAGAATTAGTGGAATTTGGTGACCAATTTCAAATAACTATGGAAAGAGTGGAAATAATTGATAATATAGCAAAGACTTCTACCTTTGGAAGCTAAAAAAAAAAAAAGAAACTACTAACTAAACTTAAGTTCTTAAAAAATGAAACATTATGTCTAAGACTAATCACTGTCCACCAAATCCATGCTCCCCTTTACCTAGGCATGCCAGTGGACTCCATTTTCCAAAGCCCTTTGCAGTTAACTGGATCTTAAAACCTCATCTATTAAGGTAATTAAAGATGGACTTAAAAATTTGAAGCTCAGGAGAAATATCAGGTGTGGAGATAGGACTGAGGACCAATACACTTAAGCCACAAAAATGAGTGGAGAACTCCCTTTAGACCACCATACCAGACTAATCCCTTACAAGGCACCAATATTATTTGATATTATTCCTCTAACATTAAACATAAGATAAAGAAACTTTGAAAATATAACTGAATACATAACACTGAAAAACAACAGCAAGGAAAAATCTAATAATACTGTTTATCATCTGTGATCAGATACAGGAAATACAAAGGACTAGACAGAAAGTAGCTCATGTTATTTTATTCCACTCTACAATCATGTAGCACATATGTACAGATGTACAGCTGATTTTCCCCGCTATGAGTACCTAGTAAATATAAAGCTCAGATACTGTTATATTTCTTTATATCTACCACTTTGCAAAACAATTTGAGGGATCCCAAACATTATATTCTGCAACATATGAAAACTTTACCCAACTGGTGAAGAGCTATATGTGGACCTATGTATAAAAATATATGTAAATAGTGTAGAATTTACTCTGCTTTTGTATTTAAAATGGTTAGAATATACACTAATCTACTCTTTTACTCATCTGAGACCTGTGAACAGAAGGGGAAAATGTGAAAATACTGAAATGCAATCCTGAAAAAAAAATGCCATTCTACTAACATTTAGAAATGTTTCCATTAATTTCCAGTAGGAATTAATTCTTAATTATAGGAATTAAAAATTCCTGTCTTAGTCAAACTATAAATATTAGTTTGTGTCCATGCAGCATTATTTTGTAGTATTACTTGATCTAAAAACTCAAAGTCTCCACCTGAAAAACTATTACTCCCAGAAAAACATTAACACTATACTAGGAATTGCTCCATGAAAATTCTAAGAATATGGGGGGGTGGGGAATTACTGAGACTTTAGACAGTAATTCCCCTGCTTTTCCGTAGTTTCAGAGAGCCTACAGGCAAAAAATTATAAGGTGTCTGAATTATTTATCTTAAAACTTTAAAGGCATCTCCTATATTTTATAGACTTTGAACGGATCAGTGTCAACTACTAGAAATGTAGACTCAATGATCCCATAAGCCCAAATGGCCATTCTGTACCCAAATGAAAAATGCCACATGAGCCCTTTGGCCTTGGAGAATCTAACCCAGAACTGACTTATTTATGGGAACTATATGCTTTAGTCACTAATAAATCTTACAACCATAATCTATGAAGAAACAGATTTTCTTTATATTAAGTTATGGAAGTCAGCAATGGCTGTGAGGTGAGCTGCTTAGAAAGTAGTCTGTAAATCCAACTCTATTAGGTAAGCCTTTTAAGAACATTTTCCTCTTAGCAACAGAAGGAACGGTACTTTGGTTTAGATTTTATTTCCTTATGGAACATATTCTAGTGGTAAAAATGACTGAATATTTTGTGACTCTGAAATGCATTAATTAAAACATAATCTGTTCCTTAAGAACTCTAAATGTTTCTAAATTTGAGATGTACAACTGGGATATCCCAAACTAAACTGAGATTGTTTGAAGAGTAATTCCAAACGTTTCTGCAAAACTGATGCATGCACCTGCAGTATCTGTAGGACATGTGAATAACCTGAACATTATACCTACCTTCAGGCTCCAACCATTGAGACCTTAAAATTTAAGGTGCATTTAAACCCCCAAGGAAAGGCTTAACTTCATGGAAGGTACAATTTTATTGTTGACATCTTGTAAAAATTTGGGGTTTCTAGTTCAAGATGGCAGACTGTATACATTCACTGCCCCTCCCTCCTAGCATTACAGTAATAGAAATGAACAATAAGGACTATGCTGAGTAGTACTGAGACTGGGATAGGAGCCCTCAGTGAACCAGAAAATTTTTGTAACCTAGAGGCAAAAATCAGATACTGCAGGCTGAAAAGCCACACAAGACTGCAGACAGGTGGAAGCTACTGTAATGGCAGAGTCCCAGAGGGGTGCCAGGTTTGGAATGAACAAGAACAGGGAATCGTAGAACTTGCAGGGCTATAACCCAGAAGTTGAAAGAAAGGTCTTTGCAAAGACCAGTCAAGTGAGCTCTTTTTTCATGCCTTTCTCTTCCTTTTCAGAGAGTATTAGGCAGCAGCATTTGCCCCAAGTTAATACCAGAGAAATGCTTTCTATACCAAGCGAAGGATCTTTTGGGGTGAGCTAAGATTCCAAGAAAGAGGTACAGCAGAGATGGAGGTAAATCTGAACTCCATACCCAAGGCATATGGAGAGAAGAAAACATGTGAAGAGAAGCCAAATCTTTTGAAAGTAAAGAACTCCTTACTGCTGATAGATTTGTAATGCCCATGGAGCCTTTTTTTGCAGGGTTCACTATTATTTGTGCTTTGTTTAGTGCCTAGCTTATTAAAAACATTTCTCTACAGACAGATACCATATGTGTTCACTCTTATGTGGATCCTGAGAAACTTAACAGAAATCCATGGGGGAAGGGAAGGGAAAAAAAAAAGAGGTTAGAGTGGAAGACAGCCAAAGCATAAGTGACTCTTAAAAACTGAGAACAAACTGAGGGTTGATGGGGGGTGGGAGGGAGGGGAGGGTAGGTGATGGGTATTGAAGAGGGCATCTTTTGGGATGAGCACTGGGTGTTGTATGGAAACCAATTTGACAATAAATTTCATATATTAAAAAAATAAATTAAAACTTTAAAAAATTAAAAAATTAAAAAATAAAAACATTTCTCTAATACAAAACACTTTGCAAGCCAATTTTGCTCAAGCATTTTGACATTGGATCCAAATTTGATTAATTAAAATTCCTTTACAAATTTAAAATGCAATTACCAATGTAATATGACTAAACCTTTTACACACTTCAAATCCCTTAAACAAAGACGAACTTGCATAAACACAGTAATTATTAAACATACACCTTTACAATAAAAACAGTTACAAAATGCTAATGCCATTGGATGTAACTGCTCTCCTCTCCTGATCCTTCCACTTCTCTAGGTTTCAATAATTCTACAAGATATTACTTATTTTAATTCCTAGGATTTTAATAAATTTTAAACCCAAAAGTATAACAATACAGTTTTAGGCAAGACAAACTGTAGACCTAGATTGTCAACAGTTGACACTTGAGGTAGAACATAATGCCTGATGACACAGTTCAAAAAAGCATACCCAAGTCATTGATCACATAGTTGAACCCCATTTCCCAATGAAGTTCTTAAGACATTTGCCTTTCTCAGAAATAAGTTGTTCTTGAAGAGGTGCCTGGGTGGCTCAGTCAGTTAAGCAACCAACTCTTGATTTCGGTTCATGTTATGATCTCATGATTCATTGGGTCAAGCCCCGCATCAGGGTCTGCACTGACAGCATGGAGCCTGCTTGGGATTCCCTCTCTCTCTGCCCATCCCCTACTTGTGCACTCTTTCTCTCTCTCTTCCAGAAATAGAGAATAACTTCTGCTTACTTCATCATTTCTAAGACATTTCTTTTTCTTCCCCACATTTAACACCTTTAAAATGTGGGTACATCTTACAATGAAGGGAAACATCCAAGACCAACTGGGTCAACCAGGAGGAAGTTTAACAGTATTGTCACTGGTTGCTCATGTGTTTACTTGGTTGTTATCCCATGAAATATGACTAGACAACAGCAAGCCTTTGACATTTCAGACAACAAAGTATTTAGGGATACTTTAAGGAAGAATTATGAGACTTGGATATTGACTGAAAATTTTCCATTGATAACCTGCTGTCAAAAACATGAAAAATCAGTATCAAAATTTGCTGAAGGAGTGTCATTGGCTTGGAAGAAAATCTCAGAATTAGTGTTGCATATTTCTAGAAAATACTGCATCATCAATTTTATGAATACTAAAAAAAGATGAAATTAGGTAGAAGAATACAAACGCTATTAATTTTGAGCCAATCAGTGGTTCAGAAGATTCAGAAATGTAAAAAAAAGTTTTAGTTATACCTTAACCAAGTATTTTGTTTATGTTTTCCTTTTTATGTGTGCACAGGATTAAAATTATGTCTAACCCAAGTCCAAATATTCTAAATGATAAGAAAGATCTTTGTTAGGATACAACTGGCAGTGATTATTTTTTTCCTGGTGGTAGAAAAAACAACGATGCATATTACACTCAAAAGAACCCTAGGTTTGGTGAGATACAGTTGGTATCATTTTAAGAAAACTTAGCTGTTTCATCATTCTTGAAACACAATGTTCAACTCCCTTTTAAGTTTATTTATTTATTTTGAGAGAGAGATAAAGAGAGTATGTGAGTGGGGGAAGGGCAGAGAGGGAGAATCCCAAGCAGGCTCTGTGCTGTCGGTGCAGAGCCTGACGCAAGACTCGAATTCATGAACCATGAGATCGTGGCCTGAACCAAAACAAAGAATGGGATGCTTAACCACTGAGCCACGCAGACACCCTTGAACTTTTTCTAATTAACATGTGTGACATCTGTAGTCTTGTCAAACTGGGCTCCTTATCTATGCAGTTACTCTAACCTTTCCCAAACTCTTTGTTATGATCCTGCTACATTCATTTTCCTCCCTTAATTGTAAGGCTCACTCGCCAGTTTGATTCTCTTTCTTCATTACAGACAGAACAACTACATGTGATGTTTTATAAACAAACATATGCTTACTAGAAAAACCAAAACATCCATAATTCCCTACTTATTAAAATCGGTCAAATTTAAGCATAACTTAGTATGTTGACCCTTCTTTTATATTATACCTGATTTTACATTAATTCATTTGATCTTTTATTCCTAAATGTGAATGGATAATAACTTACCATTTCAGAAAAACCAGATAGCAAAAAAGAGGAGGATCAAGTTGAACAAATAAAATTTAAAAATGACCCATGGGTGAAAAGAGGTAACTCTGGAAAAGAAGATATATAACAAAACGTGTAATTGGTTTTATCAGATTTGAGATAGCTACTATATCCACAAGGCAATAGTAAGATGCTGTGGGCAAAAGGAGAAATCAAAGAACAAGAATCCTTATAAATTAAAAAATCAAAATGAAGATAATGAATAAAAAAGAAGAAAATACTATTGATGAGTTGAGAAACTGAATACAAGGGTTAAGAAATAGGCAACACTGGAAAGCAAATGAATGATCTGGAGGAAAAGCTCACAGAAAGTCTTTGAACACAGAAATAAAAAGCAAAAATAGAAAATATGAGAGAAAAGCTGAGATAAAATAAAATCATAAAATCTAATATACATCATATAACAATCAGAGAGAGAGAGAGAAACCAAAAAATCATAAGATAAAGATATTCTCAAGAAGATATATTTGAGCTGACGAAAGAAATGAGTCTTTAGGCTGATAGACCCTGACAGGCTGAATTTAAAATTTATATATAAATAAAATATAAAAACTTCATTCAGGCATATGTCAGAGAAATTTCAGAACTTTGAGAGGAAAAAAAATGAAGTTTACAGTCTTTGAAAGGAAAAAAATGTTATCTAAAGCAAAACCACTATTGGAGTTGTACTGTATTACTTTTTGGTTCTGAATGCTAGGCTAAATGAAAAAAAAAGTTCTAAGATTCTGAGATAAAAAAAAATGTTTTCAGTCTAAAACCCTCTACAAAACTAGCAAACAACTATGAAAATAGACAGGAGACTTTTTCAGACATGCAAGGAGTCAAAACATTAACTTCACATGTAGCTTCTCTGAAGAAACTACTTAAAAGATTGGCAAATACTGTGAGATACTGATCCACCATCCAGTCTCTTCTTTATTAACAGATACCTATTTTATTAAGGGCGTCAATGCTGTCGCTCATATTGGACACACTCAAAGCTAGATGTTAACAGAGACATCAGATGAGAATCCTGAGAACCCTCCTGAAAGACGTTAGGCTTAGCTTTAGGGAGCCTTTTTGCTCCCTCCTCCTCTGCTTTCTCCCAGCCTAAACTGTGGACAGTATGGAGTTTCAGTAAACATCTTAAAGAGGAGAACTTGACAGCAAAAAAGAATAATATATATGTACATAATGTATATGTACAGTTTAATGAATCATAATGAAGTGTAATTCCACGTGCCCACTCACCATCCAGTTTAAGAATTAGAATATTACCATTAGAAATCTCTATATGAAAAAAAAAGCAATCTCTAATGATGTCCCTGGTCACATTTTTCTTCTTTCACAGAAATATTCAGCATTCTGAATTCCTATCAATTATTTTACTTTTCCCTATAGTTTTATCACATATATGTATCCTTAAAATGTTTTATTTAGTCTTGTCTTTTTTCACATCATATAGTGTACATTCTCTAATGACTTAACATTCAGTCATCAACATATTCTTGAGAGTCATTCATGTTGATATGCACAAGCCGCAGGTAATTTATTTTTCACTGTTTTATAGGATTCCACTGTATGAACATACTCCACTTTATCCATTCTGCTCTTGATAGAGACTAGGGTTGTGTTCAGTTGTATTGTTGTCGTTGTTGTTGCTCCAGCTGTTCGCTATTACCAACGATAGTGCTTTGAATATTCTTCCATCTTTATTCTGATGCTGATGTGTAAGAGTTCCTCTCTGAAGTGAGTCAGGTGAAATTGCTGAGTCATAAGATATACACATACTCCTCGTTACCCATAATGCTCTTTTCCAAACTGCACCAATTATACCCACTTAAGCAGTAGATGAGAGTGCTTAGTGCTCCACATCCTCTCCAAAACTTGCATTCTCTAATTTTAATCCACCTATGGTGGCTATAAAGTCATACCTCATTCAAGTTTTACTTTGCATTTCCTTGATTTTAATGAGACTCTTAAGTATTTCACATTTTCATGGTTTATTTCTCTTTTTGCCTTCTGGGAAACATGTATTCAAGTGTGTTGAACATCTTTAATTGGTTATCTATTTTTTATCCTCCTACATTCTGAAAACTAATATTTCAACCATATAGTTTCCCATACCTTCTCACAATTTGTAGCTTATCTTTTGACTCTATCTTTTGATGATGAAGTAATCTTACTAACATAGTTGAATATACCAACTCCAAAAACTCAAGGAATCTTAAATTTAAATTTTTTCTTGCAGGTAATTTTGGAAGGGTAATCATTGAAGTGTGAGAACAGAATGTATTTTTAGCTCAATCAATAATTTTTAAATATTTAGAAATACTGCATGTGGTCAAACTTTCCTCTCTGAGAGCAGGAGAATTTGCCTTGTAGGATGGAGTTTTGCAGCTCTCCCATCCTGTTTTTATCTTCTACTTCTCCTCCTCCTCCTCAACCAGGTTTAATGCTGACGAAAGCATCCTGTGCCTGGAGAATCTTAAAAATAGAGTTTCACCTAGAACAGCTCCATTATCAATCTGAGATTGTCTACTTTTCCACAGTTTGCATTTACCCTCTGTGAGGAGCTTTCTATACTAAGACTCCCAACCATAGCAGACACACAGCAGCCAGACCAGTTCTCCTTTTGTTTTATAACTTTTTAAGTTTATTTATTTTGAGAGAGAGAGAAAGCACAAGGAGAGGAGGGTCAGAGAGAGAGAGAGAGAGAGAAAGAGAATCCCCAGCAGGTTCAGTGCTATCAGTGTGGAGCCGCATGGAGGGCTCAAACTCACAAATTGTGAGATCATGACCTGGGCTGGAATCAAGAGTTGAATACTTACCTACTAAGTGACTCAGACACCCCCAGACCAAAAGAATGATGGAAATCTCTTGCTCAAAACCTTCCAATGGTTTCCCATCATACCTAACATAATCAAAAGTTCCCTCCATGGCATCTAAACCCCATTTAATTTGTCCCCTGAGCACATTTCTGGTCTCTTAAAGTCCTACTATTCCCCTGTACTCACTCCACTCCAGGACACTGGCCTTTGTGAAATTCCCCAAAAATACTAGCTTTTTGCTGAAGAAACGTTGACTTGACCTTCCCTCTGCCTGGAGGTTTCCTCCTGAAGTTTCAGTTACAAGTTTCATTTTGGTTTCTACTTATCTTTCTGATAAAGGCCTTCCCTAACACTCTATCTAAAATAGATCATTTTGTGTATTTTATCGTTTATGGAATTTATCACTAATTCACATTTTATTACATATTTGTTCCTGTTTAATGACAATATCCCCTATTAAAACGTAAAATCTATGGGTCGCCTGGGTTGCCCAGTCGGTTGAGCATCCGACTTCAGCTTAGGCCATGATCTTGCGGTTTGTGAGTTAGAGCCCTGCATCGGGCTCTGTGCGGACAGCTCAGAGCCTGGAGCCTGCTTCAGATTCTGTGTCTCCTTCTCTCTCTGCCCATCCCCCACTTGTGGCTCTGTCTCTCTCAAAAATAAATAAATGTAAAAAATTTTTTCATAAAAAAATAAAAATAATAATAATAATTTAAAAATGTAAATTCTATGAAAACAGGTAATTTTCTTAGTTCGTATTTGTATCTACTAAACCTAGAACATGGCTTTATATGGCTTCATGTAATAGGCACTCAATAAATAATTGTTAACTGAACATTTTATCCACTTAATTCTTAGTCACGTATGTGCCCTCAGAGCAGAAAGATCTGGGTAACTCTTTGTTATCTACATCCATTACCATGAGCACATCCCTAGCTATAAGTGTCAGATCCCCAGAAGCATTCCATTGAAAAATCCCAACATAAGGCTGAAGGCTCAAATATCTTGGTATCACAGGACCCTACTGTGAGACAATAGCAGCTCTCTTGATTTAATCAAATTCAACTTCAATAAAAAGAATTAACTTCTGGTTGAGAGTTTAGGGGGTAACACACACACACACACACACACACACACACACACACACACACAGATTAATCATAGGCATTGGGGCAGGGTCAGAGAATGGTACCATTCCGGACTATCTGAATTATTTTATCCACATGCATGAATCACCATTGAAATTTAAAAAATAAACTTTACCAAAAGATAAAATATTTTTAATATCCTCTGAAAAAAATACATACTAATTTGTTAAAACCTACTCCTGTCCCTGACCACCACCACTTCCCTCTTACATGTAAAGGTAGCATCTCCTATCTTCAACAAAAGGGCTCTAACTCTCCAGAAATACAAGGGTTTATTTTTAGTTCATTATATCTCCCAAGGAAGTTTGAGATTTCTTATTATTTATCTTCCCTTCTTCTTACTGCAATATCAAACACTATGTATTTATGTACCTGCCTCTACTTTCAGACCTTGCCTTCATAGACTATCTAATCAGAAAGTGCAAATATATCTTTGTTGTTAATTGCAAAGAGAAATTTAAATGAGCAATATATTCCAGGCACTTTACATCTGATACTGTGGAACACAAGATTACAAGATTGACCATTAATGAAGGACAATTACAAATTCACACAGCTATAAATCAACCCAAAAGAAAACAGAATGAGTTAATAATGATTGTAGAAATAATCATCTCTTCATGTGAGACATTATCTTAGTATTTCTAATAAATTTAATTTTTTAAAAGTACTTTATCCAATTTCTGCAAAAAACGAAATATACACAAGTATGTGTGTGTTTATATGCAAATAAAGAGAAAGAGGATAGAAATTGTGCCCAAAAATTGTTGACAGTAAACTCCCTCAAGGGAAAAATGGAGGTGGGGGAAATAATAAAAGGAGGTTTCTAGATTTTCAAGACTATAGTTCTTTGTAGTTTGAGTTTTTAACAAAGAGATATATTTATGCTTTGTATAACGCATGTATGTGTGTGTGTGTGTGTGTGTGTGTGTGTGTGTGTGTGTGTATCTGCGTGATATCAATGATAAGTATTTTTAAAGGGTTTCAGAACAATTAAAACTAAAATTTCCAAGGGTGCCTGAGTGGTTCAATGGGTTGAGCATCTAACTCTTAATTTTGGCTCAGGTCATGATCCCGAGTTGTGGGATCAAGCCCCTCATCGGGCTCCACACTGAGCATGGAGCCTGCTTGGGATTCTCTCTTGCTCCCTCTCCTCCTCTCCTCTGATTATGCATTTGCTTGCTCTCTCTCAAAATAATAATAAAAAAAAACCTAAAAATTTCAAGAAAAAGCAAAAGAAATTATTTTAAGGTATTGAGAGCTTGGTTTTTAAATGAAAAACATGGAAAATATATTTAACATTTAAAAATGAAACATTTCTTAAAATGAATGACCAATCTTCTAATTTTTATCTTTATGCCCATATATCTACATTGATATAGGCCATAGTTAAATTGCAGGACACCCCTATTCCATTTTAACAATGAAAATAGTAAAACAAACCCGATTCCTATCATCTTATGATATTGCAATTCTTAGTCTATACACACTCAAGGGAGGGGGTTTGGGTAGAAGGAGGTAAATAAAATAAATTCACATACTCTTGACCTATTTCTAATATATTCATTTTTTTGGGAAAAAAGGCATTTATCTCTTTTATCTTTTTAAATGGTGGAGAACTTTAAAGACAATGATAGAAGTGCCTGGTTGGTTGCTTCCTTCCAAATCCATGACCCACTTCCTGAAACCTTGCTGATGGGCTCGCACATGAAACATTTCCCATCAGCAGTTTAAATTACCTTTCGGAATCTCCCCCGTGTTTCAGAATCTTAGGATGAATAATTAATGCAACTGCACTCACAGACCTTTGTAATGAGCACATATTTTATAAGTAAATAACTAATGTCCAATACTGAATGAATACCAATGGAATAGAGATTTCTGGGAAGCAAGCTCAGTGTTTTGTGTGACACCTAAAATTGACACTGATAGGCCAATATTCACAAACTTCCACTTCTATTAGTTGGTTTTTAGACCCATTTACTCAGTGTGTCAGCTTAATTCTCATATTGGCAATTGAATGTTGTTTGTGGCTCATGAAAGAGAATGGAATTAGCTATATCATTTAACCACAGGAAGCCACAAATAATGTTAACTGATCAGCTGGCCATAAATTTATTCTTTTTAACTGTTGAATTATGCATTCAATTCTTTGCACCTGAAAGCAGTTTTCTTCTCCTTTCCTGTATTTGTGTCACTCTTTTCTACTTTGTGAATCATCTCCACATTTATAGATTATATTATGTGAATCAAAAGCTTGCATATATATATGTAATAGTTCAGCCTCATATGCCTGCATGACTTTGAAATATTTTTCCATTTAATTTAATATTTTCTTAAAAGCCAGACTTTATATAATCTAATTTAAAGGCCCTGAATTGCATAAAAGCACATAACTAAAAAAAATATTTGTGGAATTACCATTTTCCCGGATAAATACCAAAAAACTATACTTCCTGAATTACATCTGTTTTTACAAGTTTAGTTTTCCTGAATCTACAGACTTTTTTCAGGTAAAATGATTTCAAACAATTGTGAGGAGGTTAAATTTTTTCTAGTCACTTAGGACACAGTTATGTCTCGTTTTCTGTTTGCTTTGAGAGAGTCTCAAACAAAAACAGGTAACTCTGACTTGTGTGAGAATATTCTGTCGTATTTTTATAGAAAATATTCATGAGGTGTACTAGCCTAAGGCAAAGGAAGGCTATTGATTAACATGAAAAAAAACTACCAGAAGGGTTAAAGCAACTAAAAGGAGCATATTGGGGTGAGACCTGGCTCAGTCTGGCACTGTCACAGAGAGCTTGGAGAAATCACTTCACTTCTCTGTTTCTCAGCTTTTTCGTGTGTAAATGGGAATAATAATTTCTCTCTCTTAGAGCTGTTCTCAAAATTAAACAATGTCTCTAATGTGCATGACACACAGTAAAGGCTCAATAAGCATAAGTTCTCTCCACAGCCTCTCCCCTTCCTTTGTCCAATTATAACTATCACATCTAAAATTCCCAGAAACCAGGGCCCCTGAGTGGCTCAGTCAGTTAAGTGTCCAACTTCCGCTCAGGTCATGATCTCACAGTTCATGGCATCAGGCTCTGTGCTAACAGCTCAGAGCCTGGAACCTGCTTCAGATTCTGTGTCTCTCTCTGTCTACCCCTCCCCCCCGCTCGCTCTCTCTCTAAATTAAAAATAAACATTAAAAAAAAATTAGGGGCGCGTGGGTGGCTCAGTCGGTTGAGTGTCCGACTTCAGCTCCGGTCATGATCTCATGGTTCGTGGGTTCGAGCCCCCCGTCGGGCTCTGTCCTCACAGCTCCGCGCTGACAGCTCAGGGCCTGGAGCCTGCTTCAGATTCTGTGTCTGCCTCTCTCTCTGCTCCTCCCCTTCTCACACTCTGTCTCTCTCTCAACAATAAATAAAGATTAATTTTTTTTTAATTTTTAAATAAAATTCCCAGATACCATCTCTCAGAAAGAATTGGGATGAATTCTAGTGTACAAAATCTGAATATTAAGGCAACCATGCTCCAATCACTTAGCTTCACCTTCTAACTCTACTCTTCCTTCATGACATTTATTACAGCTGAAATGAACTATTCTTACAACTACATGTTTCATGTCTGCCCCTGTTAGGCTATGACTCCATGAGGACCATGACCATTTCTGTCTTCCATCAATGCAACCTCAGAATAGAGTTTTATGGGTGCTCACTGAATCAGTGAAGGCCCTAGTCTTTTCTTCCAGCAATAACTGCCTTTTACCTAAATCACTGATGGCCACCACAGGCACAATTCATCATGGAAAACACAATTAAAAATAAAATTTCCAAGGGGTGCCTGGGTTGCTCAGTCAGTTAAGTGTCCAACTTCAGCTCAGGTCATGATCTCGGGGTCCATGAGTTTGAGCCCCAGGTCGGGATCTGTGCTGACAGCTGGAGATTCTGTGTCTTTAGATTCTGTCTCCCTCTCCCTCTGCCCCTTCCCTGCTCATGCTCTGTTTCTCTCAAAAATAAATTAATTTTTTAAAAAAAATTTTAATGAAAATTAAAATAAAATTTCTAAGACAAAAAAAATCCAACATGAATTTTTACCTATATATACTCAAAATAAAGTTCAACATTTCCATGTGTTTCAGACAGAATGTCTTTAAATGGCTTACTGTATCACATAAAATTGTTGGTCACTTCTCAAAAATATACTGATTCTATTTCAATTATTCTACAGCTATTCATATGTGTAGGTTTTGCCAAAAAGATCAATTGGCAATGATCTTCCTGGAAGAACATAAACATTATTCTTTGATTTGTTGCAGGAATAGTTACTTGCAGAACCTAAAGCTGCTTCAGACTTTACTTTAAAATTTTTTTAATGTTTATTTATTTCAGAGACAGAGAGACAGAGCACAAGCAGGGGAGGGGCAGAGAGAGCCAGAGACAGAATCTGAAACAGGCTTCAGGCTCTGAGCTAACAGCACAGAGCCTGACGTGGGGCTCGAACCCACGAACCATGAGATCACGACCTGAGCTGAAGTTGGCCACTCAACTAACTGAGCCACCCAGGAGCCACCAGACTTTACTTTAAATTCAAATTTTACCTGAGACCTTTACTAAAGAAGGGGAAAAAATTATTATTCCATTCTTTGAGTTGTCTGCCACTGCCATTATCTATATTAAACTAAATTTAATCCATTAAAAATATTGTTTCAAAAATGATGACTGATTCTCTTAAAAAAAAAAAAAACAGAAGACTAGTAAACAATTTTCACAGAGCCCACAGCAATGTGTTTTTTATTTTTACTGCATTTTAAGTGGAAATTCCAAAGCTGTGAGAGAAACCTTATACCAAGTTAGGTAAGGACAAAAGGGCTTGGCAGACTTTTGATGTATATAAAGGAATGACATGGAAAGATGTTTGTTGGAACAGCAATGGTGAAAACTGTTTAGTAAAGGGAATTCACAGCAGGAAGGCTTGCCAGAACTAGGTTTAAGGATGTGAATACTCAGGATAGGATTAATCTTAAATATTCCTTTAAGTCTTTTATTTATTAGGTATTTATATTTTGTCAGACACTTTATTAAGCATTTTATTTTTTTCCCTTTAATTATAACCAAAACCCAAAAGGTACCTAGGAATAAACCTTCCCAAAGAGGTCAAAGAGCTGTATGCTGAAAACTATAGAAAATTTATGAAAGACATTGAAGAAGACAAAAAGAAATGGAAAAATATTCCATGCTCATGGAAGAACAAATACTGTTAAAATATCTATACTACTCAAAGAAATCTACACATTCAGTGTAATCCCTATCAAAATAAAACTAGAATTTTTCACAGAGCTAGAACAAACCATTCTCAAATTTGTAAGGAACCAGAAAAGACCCAGAATAGCCAAAGCAATCTTGAAAAAAAACAAAAAACAAAAAAAACAAAGCTGGAGGCATCATAATTCCAGACTTCATGCTGTATTACAAAGCTGTAATCATCCAAACAGTATGATCCTGGCACAAAAACAGACATACAGATCAATGGGAAAAAAAAGAGAACCCAGCAATGTACCCACAAATGTATGGCCAATCTTCGACTAATCTTCAACAAAGCAGGAAAGAATAACCAATGGAAAATTTTCTTCAGCAAATGGTGTTGGGAAAACTGGACAGTGGCACGCAAAAAATTAAACTGGACCACTTTCTTACACCATACACAAAAATAATTCAAAATAGATGAAAGACCTAAATGTAAGACAGAAAACCATCAAAATCCTAGAGGAGAAAACAGGTAGCAACCTCTTTGACCTCAGCCAGAGCAACTTCTTGCTAGACATGTCTCTGGAGACAAGAGAAACAAAAGCAAAATTAAACTATTGGGACATCATTAACATAAAAAGCTTCTGAACAGCAAAGGAAACAATCAACAAAACTAAAAGGCAGCCTATGGAATGGAAGAAGATATTTGCAAATGACTTATCTGATAAAGGGTTAGTATGCAAAATCTATAAAGAACATATCAAACTCAACACCAAAAAACAAACAAACTAGTTAATAAATGGGTAGAAGAGGGGCACCTGGGTGGCCCGTTGGTTAAGCATCCAACTTCAGCTCAGGTCATGATCTCGCAGTCCATGAATTCAAGCCCCACATTGGGCTCTGTACAGACACCTCAGAGCCCAGAGCCTCCTTTGGATTCTTTGTCTTCATCTCTCTCTACCCCTCCCCCACTTGTGATTTGTCTCTCTCTCTCTCTCTGTCTCTCAAAAATAAGTAAATGTTTAAAAATTTTTTTAAAAAAGAAAGAAATGGGTAGAAGACATGAATACACAATTTTCCAAAGACATCCAGACACATGAAGAAGATGCTCAACATCACTCATCATCAGAGAAATACAAATCAAAATCACAATGAGTACCATTTTATGCCTGTCAGAATGGCTAAAATTAACAATTCAAGAAACAACAGATGACGGGGAGAAGGGGGAGAGAGGGGAAAACTTTTATACTGTTAGAAAGAATGCAAACTGGTGCAGCCACTCTGGAGAATGGTATGGAGGTTCCTCAAAAAGTTAAAAATAGAACTACCCTACAACCCGGCCTTTGCACTACTAGGTAGTTATCCAAAAGATACAAAAATGCTAATTTGAAGGGGCACACGCTCCCCAATGTTTATAGCAGCACTGTCAACAATAGCTAAATTATGGAAAGAGCCCAAATGTCCCTCAGTAGATGACTAGATAAAAGATGTAGCGCGCACACACACACACACACACACACACACACACACAATGGAATATTACTCAGTGATCAAAAAGAGAGAAATCTTGCCATTTGCAACAATGTGGATGGAACTATAGTGTATTATGCCAAGTGAAATAAATCTAAGACAAATACTCATATGTGGAATTTAAGAAACAAAACAGATGAACATAGGGGGAAGAGAAATAAAACTAAAATAAGATAAAATAAGAGAGGGAGGCAAACCATAAGAGACTCTTAACTATAGAGAACAAACTGAGAGTTGCTCAGTGGGTGGGGGGATGGGTTAAATTAAAGAGGGCACTTGTTGGGATGAGCATTGGGTGTTATATGTAAGTAATAAATTACTAATTTTTTTAATGTTTATTTACTTCTGAGAGATAGAGTATGTGCAGGGCGGGGCGGGGGCAGACAGGGAAAAACAGAAACCAAAGCAGGCTCCAGGCTCTGAGCTGTCAGGACAAAGCCCAACACGTGGCTCATACACACAAATCATGAGATCATGACCTGGGCCTAAGTCGGACGCTTAACCAACTAAGCCACCCAGGCACCCCAACCAGATTCTACTCCTGAAACCAATACTACATTACATGTTAACTAACTTGAATTTAAATTTAAAAAAAAATCAAAAAAATAATTCTTATTTTAAAAAATGATTCCATAATTTAAGAATAATTACGCTTATTCTGTAGATGAGGAAATGGAGACCCTGTTAAAGTAAAATACCTGGGATCTTAAATGTATCTTTTTCCAAAACTTCTGGTTCTTAATCATTATGCTATGCTGACTATACAATCCTACGAGTTAGACAAGCCCAACTTGAAATGCATTTCAATGGGGGAAACAATTTCAAAAGTACAAGTTCGAAAACTTCTGCTTATAAGTCACACAAATCTGGACACTTGTTGGGATGAGCACTGGGTGTTATGTGTAAGTGATGAATCACTCAATTCTATTCCTGAAATCATCATGACACTATATGTTAACTAATTTGGGTTTAAATTTTAAAAAATAATAAAAATAAGAAGTTTATTTATTTTGAGAGAGAAAGAGACAAAGCGTGAACAGGGGATTTTCTAAGATTTATTTAATTTATTGAAGAACCTAGCAGGATGGTAATGCTGATTCAAAGGACAGGGGGCCTCTGGGTGGCTCAGTTGGTTAAGCATCCGACTTCGACTCAGGCCATGATCTCATGGTTCATCGGTTTGAGCCCTGCGTCAGGCTCTATGCTGACAGCTCAGAGCCTGGAGCCTACTTCAGATTCTATGTCTCCTTCTCTTTCTCTGCCTCTCCCCTACTCGCACTCTATCTCTCAAAAATAAATAAAAACATTTTTTAAAAATAAAATAAAATCTGAGCACAGGGAATCTTAGCACATACCCCTGATACACCTGCCTTCTATGATCCTACTAGGGTAGTTCAACAACCACAGCAAGCATGCTGGCAGATACTATAAGAAGTCTCTGAAGTCCCAAGGTCTACAATATCTCCAAGGAGACCATGGCTTCTTTCTCCTAGAGGCAGATGGGAGCCAAAGGGGGGGGGTGGTAATCATAAAGAAAGAGAACAGCTTCTCTTCAAGGCCCAAGACAGAAACCTCAGTTTTGTTGGCTTTCCAAAGTGTTACAGCCAGCAAAAGTCAATGGAGACCATTAATCATCGAACAATAAGAGGAAGTTTCTCCTGGGCACTTGCTACATGGAATCCCTGGGTCATGAATATAGTCCCATTTATCCCAGTTGTCCTAGAAGATAGCTAGTCACATGAAAAAACTAAATTGCTCACAGTCTCAGTAATAAGAAGACTGTTCTTACACCTTATAAATCTCAGAGCAGAGGGGTACCTGGGTGGCTAAGTCGGTTAAGTGCCTGACTTCAGCTCAGGTCATTATCTCAGTGTCCATGAGTTAGAGCCCTGCATCAGGCTCTGTGCTGACAGCTCAGAGCCTAGAGCCTGCTATGGATTGTGTGTCTCCCTCTCTCTCTGTCCCTCCCCCACTCACATTGTCTCTCTCAAATATAAATAAACATTAAAATTTTTTTCTGGCTCTTATATCTTCTAACATGTTATTATTTGTGTATATTAGGATCTTTCAACCTTGGCACTGCACTAATGACAATATGAGACAAGTAATTCTTTTTTGGGGGGGTGGGGGGGAGGCTATCTCATGCATTTTAAGATATTCAGCAGATCTCTGGCATCTACCCATTAGATGCTGGTATCACTACCATCCCCAGTCATGAAAACCCAAAATACTTCCAGACATGATCATATGTCACATAGGGCTGGGGGGGTGGGGGGTCAGTTAAGAAACACTGGCATATATGAAGGCTGTTGCTTTTTGTGTGCAAATTATGTATCTCACAATGAACCTGTGTCCTAAAACATTTCAGAAATAAGCCAAGAGTAAGGCAGGAGTCCAAAATATCATCTTTACTACTAGAAAAATTATTACAGAACACAGCTCTTAACTATATGTTTTTGGGGCTTTCTAATGTTAAACCCTCAATTAGACATAGACCACTCGGCGCCCCCACCAAGTCACAGGTAGCAGAGGCAAACCACAGGCTCCCCCAGGTAAGACAGATCCTTCTCACTGCCTGGCAGAGAGAAAAGCAAGATCTGTGCTGCTTTCACAGGCTCTTTCCATTGAGAAAGTGGGGACAGAGAGGTTTCATTACTCAGTTTTTCCCTTAAAACTCCTCTAACAGATTAAGGGGGAAGAAGAAAAAAATCAAGAATAGGGAATAAATGTGCCCTTGAACATAAAGACATCACTCAGTATCTCTCCCAGTAATGACTGAGAATCAACAAAAGTGTCTCCTAGCTTCAGGAACAAGTCAACGGATTTCTGAGCCACCATCTTTGCCACCCATGCCCTCCACGAGAAGGCTGCTCTGTGGAAGATGGCTGTCACATCCCGGCAGCCCAGACCCTCAGCATACTAACTTGCATTCTAGAGCTCAAAAGTGTATGATACTTTGTTTCCCAGGCTGTAAATGAGCCTAACTTTTCCCCAAAGTATCACCACGTCCCCATAACATGGTTCCTCATCTACTTCTCTCCTTGGGACTCAAAACCACTTCCATAAACCAGTCAGAGAAACAGGCTTCATTCCATCACTTGGTCCTCATCATCTTGGTCTCTTCTTTTTTGTTTTTTCTCCCCCCCAACTTGGTTTCTTCTTACCAAGAATCCATAAACAATAACACTTCTTTGTTCCCCTTTAGTTACCAATCCTGCACCAGAAGCAGTAGGAATTTTCCAAATAAATGTCCCAAAGCATTATTACATCACCAATTCCACAAACAACCAAATTCTGAATCTTGTTTTTACTACTTATGAAACACAACTACATTCAAAGGTGTGCACTATTTAAAATTTGTCCTTAGTAATTCAACAGGAGTTATGAAGCATTTACCACCTGCAGGCATTACGCCAGAGCACTGATGACAAGACCTCCACTGACATGTATTCTGGAGTTAAAACCATTCTCTTGTGTATGTCTTGACACACGAGAATGGCACGATTTAGAATCAGTATATATGTGCTTACCCACAATCCTATAAGATACTGTTAGTATGTCAGGCCATTTGGCAACTCAGACTCCTTTTTATATGTTCTACCTCTCTGAAATTTAGAAATTTAACAGCTCACTATCTAAGCTTCAGGCAGACCAAATCACAGAAATAGCAATCAGAATTCTGGATAATGCCCTATCATCAAATTCCTGAAGAATTAAAGCCAACCTGCCACTTTGAGTTTCTGCCCATGGATGACTGGGAGGGATGGTGACCTTCTCTTCCCAAATCCGTCACTTTTAGAAATCATTAGACTGAAAGCACTCACCAGAAGCTTTATGTGGTAGCTTATAAATTACTTTAATATCATTTCCTTAAAACACATACCAAGCCCATGTTTGTTAAATAATTTGAAACACACATATGTTTGGCTAGTAATACAACAAACATGAATTCACACAAAAAGAGAATAGAAGCTGTTCTACAAGTTAGTGCCAATTTAGGCCCTGAGTTTCCTGGCAGTCACAGAAATAAAAGGAAAGATGATGAATCACTTATCTCTTACTGACCTTGAGGAATTTTCCTGTAAATATTTGTTAAGAACATTCAATTACATGAAAAATGTACTCAGTCTGTCAGAGCAGGAGGCGGTGGCTGTGTTGGGCAGAGTGAGGAACAGTGGTGAAGGGTGTGGACAGGAGTAAAAGTATGTACTCAAGAAACAGTTCTGCAAAATATGCAGGACTGTTCTTTATAATACCATTGCTTTAAATGGTAACAGCTAAGGGCTTTATTATTGTGTGCGTTTGATGCAGTCTTCTTTTTAAATAATAATAGTGATTAAAGAGCCAGAGAAAATAATAATTTAAGTAGTCCTATATTTTTTCAATATCAACCATTTCACCCATGCTTTTGGCAGGAGTGTGATGGTGATCATTTTAAGGCAGGGCTTTCAGATTAAGCCTGATAAACAGAGGTTCTGTTTCAATTTAAATTAAAAATTATTACTACATATTGAAGTCTATGTAGTGTGTAAGATATAATGTGTGTGACAAAGACACATATGACTAGATAGAGGTATCTGATATAAAATACTCCATTTGGATAGGAGGCAGAGAGAGGGCAGATATGGTTTCTGAAATTAATGAACCTGACTTGTGCTCTCAGCAGGGCAGAAGAGCATTCAAATTTTTGTGAAAGTGGCAACTTTAACTTTCTTCAAAAGCCCAGATATCTTGAAACCCCAGGGCTTCACACTCTTAAGCATGGAAGAAAAAAACTTTCAAGCCATAAAAAATAACTGTGGCGAGAATGGCCTTCTTTTTGCTCCATCAGAGTAAGTTGCTTCAGACTTGCCAGACTGAATTATTTTATTGGAACTGTAAGTGAACATCTAGAACGGTTTTGTTTGTTGTCTTGGTTTCACTGGTAGAGTAGAATCACTTAAGTAAGACACGTCTGTTCTCATTTTCGCCCTATCATTGCCTAATGAGACTGTGGATAGGTTTATAGCCTCTCTCATCTATAAAACAGGGATAATGATAGTTCCTACTACATGGAATTATATTAGAAGATGTGGCCACCAAAGATGTCAACATCCTTATCCCTGATACACAAGATTATGTTACCTTATATGGACTTTTTAGAAGCAATTAAGGACCTTGGCAAGTAGGGAGATGATCTCATATTATCCAGGTGGATCCAAAGTAATCACAAGGGGTCCTTTAGAATCAAAGAAAGAGCTGTGACCACAGAATCACAATTCAGAGCGATGGAATCACTGGCTTTAAAGATGGAGAAAGAGGCCTGAAACCTGTTTGGACTTCTGACTTCCAATTATAAGATAATAAATTTGTTGGTTTTTTTTTTTTTAACAACTAAGTTTGTGGTAATTTGTTTGCATGAGCCATAAGAAACTAGTCTAGGGACGCCTGGGTGGCTCAGTCGGTTGAGCGTCCAACTTCGGCTCAGGTCATGATCTCGCGGTTCGTGGGTTTGAGCTCCGCATAGGGCTCTGTGCTGACAGCTTAGAGCCTGGAGCCTGCCTCCAATTCTGTGTCTCCCTCTCTCTCTGTTCCTCCCCCCACTCGTGCTGTCTCTCTCTCTCTCTCCTTCAAAAATAAATAAAAACATAAAAAAAAAAGAAACTAGTCTAGAATTAAATGGAAAAATACATGTGAAATGTTAGTACAATGGTGGACACACTGAAGAACTCAGTAAATGCTATTAACATGATAAATGGATGATGATAGTGCCTATTTTTGTTCTGATAATAATTTCCAGAAATTTTGACTATTAGGTTAAATTGCATGAAATTGCCAATATTTGATCATTTGTGACCTATAAAAATGATAATTTCATATGGTCCAACCAAACATTTCTAAGCTTACTATTGATTCAGGTGAATAAAAAAATCCATTAAAAGAAGATGCTTATCTCCTCAAAGTTTATCTTAATATCCCCGCTTAAATTACAACAACCTCTTGGCACAAAAACAGATACTCAGATCAATGGAACAGAATAGAGAACCCAGAAATGGACCCACAAATGTATGGCCAACTAATCTTTGATCAAACAGGAAGGAATATTCAATGGAATGAAGACAGTCTCTTCAGCAAGTGGTGCTGGAAATACTGGACAGCGACTTGTAGAAGAATGAACTTGGACAACTTTTTACACCATACACAAAAATAAACTCAAAATGGATTAAAGACCTCAATGTAAGACAGGAAGCCATCAAAATCCTCGAGGAGAAAGCAGGCAAAAACCTCTTTGATCTTGCCGGCAGCAACTTCTTACTCAACACATCTCTGGACACAAGGGAAACAAAGGCAAAAGTGAACTACTGGGACCTCATCAAAATAAAAAGCTTCTGCACAGTGAAGGAAACAATCAGCAAAACTAAAAGGCAACCGACAGAATGGGACAAGATACTTGCAAACGACAAAGCAGATAAAGGGTTAGTATCCAAAATCTATCAAGAATTTCTCAAACTCAACACCCAAAAAACAAATAATCCAGTGAAGAAATGGGCAAAAGACATGAATACACACTTCTCCAAAGAAGACATCCAGATGGCCAACCAACACATGAAAAAATGCTCATCGCTCATCATCAGGGAAATACAAATCAAAACCACAATGAAATACCACCTCACACCTGTCAGAATGGCTAACATTAACAACTCAGGCAACAACAGATGTTGGTGAGGATGTGGAGAAAGAGGATCTCTTTTGCATTGTTTGTGGGAGTGCAAGCTGGTGCAGCCACTCTGGAAAACTGTATGGAGGTTCCTCAAAAAACTAAAAATAGAACTACCCTGTGACCCAGCAACTGCACTACTAGCTATGTATCCAAGAGATACAGGTATGCTGTTTTGAAGGGGCACATGTTAATATCAGCACTATCAACAATAGTCAAAGTATGGAAAGAGCCAAAATGTCCATCCATGAATGAATGGATAAAGAAGATGTGGTACACACACACACACACACACACACACACACACACACAATGCAGTATTACTCGGCAATCAAAAAGAATTAAATCTTGCCATTTGCAATTACATGGATGGAACTAGAGAGTATTATGCTAAGAGAAATTAGAGAAAGGAAAATATATGATCTTACTCATATGAGGACTTTAAGTCACAGGTGAACATAAGAGAAGGGAAGCAAAAAATAATATAAAAACAGGGAGGGGGACAAAACATGAGATACTCTTAAATATGGAGAACAAACTGAGGGTTACTGGAGGGGGTGTGGGGGGGTGGGCTAAATGGGTAAGGGGCATGAAGGAATCTACTCCTGAAATCAGTGTTGCACTATGTGCTAACCAATTTGGATGTAAATTTAAAAAATACAATTAAAAAAAAAAGAAACCTTCTATTAAATCAGTAGATGGGTGGAAAAAAATTACAACAACCTCATGAGATTGTTACAAGGAAATATGTAAATAAGTAACAAGAGTACTAACAGTAAGCCTAAATACAGGTTAGCCATTATTATGTTTTAAAGCTAAGTTCCAGGAGAGCAGGGACTTTGTTTTATTCACTGCTATAACTTGTGCTCACGCAACAGGGTAGTTTTATAAAAAGTACTCATTAACTATCTTATGCAGTTTCTTGTAGTGCCTATCCAATATGCCTTTTTGTTAGCATTGCCATGCTGTTAAAAAGTTTTTGTCAATTGAAAATAGAACTACCCTATGACCCAGCATTAGCACTGCTAGGAATTTACCCAAGGGATACAGGAGTGCTGATGCATAGGGGCATGTGTACCCCAGTGTTTATAGCAGCCCTTTAAACTAGCCAAATTATGGAAAGAGCCTAAATGTCCATCAACTGATGAATGGATAAAGAAAATGTGGTTTATATATACAATGGAATACTACTTAGCAACGAGAAAGAATGAAATCATGCCATTTGGAGCAATGTGGATGGAACTGGAAGGTATTATGCTGAGTGAAGTAAGTCAATCAGAAAAGGACAGATATCATATGTTTTCACTCATATGTGGATCTTGAGAAACTTAACAGAAGACCAGGGGGAAAGGGAAGGGTAAAAAAATAGTTACAAACAGAGAGGGAGGGAGGCAAACCACAAAACACTTTTAAATACAGAAAACAAACTGAGGGTGGGTGGGGGGTGGGGGAGAGGGGAAAGTGGGTGATGGGCATTGAGGAGGGCATTTGTTGGAATGAGCACTGATTGTTGTATGTAAGCCAATTTGACAATAAATTATATTCATAAAAAATAAAATAAACATTAAAAAATTAAAATTAAAAAAATAAAAAGTTTTTGTTGGGGGCACCTGGGTGGCTCAGTCAGTTGAGCGCCGAACTATTGATTTCAGCTCAGGTAATGATCCCAGGGTATAGGATCAAGCCTTGAGTCGGGCTCCATACTGAACTTGGAGACTACTGGTATTCTGTCTCCCTCTACCTCTCTCCCTACCCCTCTCAAATTCAAATAAAAAGTTTTTGTTGGATTAAAAAGTATCACTTGGGTCACATTTGGTCAAGTATTCTGTTTCTCTTTGCATGACAATTTTTCTCCTTCTGTGTCTTACACATCATGTGTATTTTTTTATAGTACCTTACCACAGGGGCTTAAGAAAAATTGTTTTCAGGGGCACCTAGATGGCTCAAGTTGAAGTCATCAGACTTCAGCTCAGGTCATGATCTTGCCTCGCCTTTAAGAGTTCAAGCCCCACATTGGGCTCTGTCTTGACAGCTCAGAGCCTAGAGCCTGTTTCAGATTCTGTGTCCACCCCCCTGCCTCTCTCTCTCTCTGTCCCTCCCCCCGCCACCTCAAAAATAAACTTTAGAAAAAGAAAATTATTTTCACTGTTTTACTGACACAAATAGCAATGTATTTTAACAAAGGTGTCTTCTTTATGCCTCCATCCTGGTTAAATGAAATACAATAACCCACATCTGCTTCATTCATACCAGTGTGGAAATAAACCAGAAATCTAAAGGTACAAAAATACAGCAAGCATGTTATTGCCCACCAATACACAAATGCTCCCTCACACTTCCCTGCCCCCCTCTTGCTAGGTAATGCCACATGACCCATGGTTATGGGTCTGTGGAAGGAAATGGTAAAGTGGTATGGGCATCTTCTGGACCAAAGCATTTCAAAGTCCATATGGGACACCTCAACTCTCAACCTTCAACAAAGAAGCCACATATTTCAGCAGTGCAGCTTCAAGAAGCAGAGCCTCCTTGAGCTTGTGATGCTTCGCAACTGTGAGAAGCAATGCCACACACACTCTCATTAGGCCACTAGCATAAGCGAGAACTTAGTTTCACTTGTGGCAAGCCACTGAGATTTTAACATTGTTACCTTAGGCCACTGTTATTTGAATAAAAAGAAAAATATGTATATTTAATAATGCAATGATCCAGATTATGAGTCGATTAGTAATTAGTTGTCCTTACTCTTATAAAAACAATTATTTTCAAAATAACTTTAAAGAAAGAAAGTTGGAGAGCAGATTGAAAATATACTGAAAAAGCAGGAGCCAACAAAAAAGCATTGGATAGCATAAATCAGACAACATCCATCAGAGATAAAGTTAGACAAAAAATGAAATTTATGCCACTGGTTCAGACATAACACATGGAAAGAAACACTGTATTCTAGGTTTCATAATGCCAGAGAACACATACCTTGTTCAACATTAATGGATACTGTATGTTATTATGTACTATTAATGCTCATGTTAGAATTATAGACAGATGTTCACCAGCTGACAATATAACTTTTGAGAATGTCAAATAGAGATCATGTGAAATACTAGACCATGAAAATGATACTCTTTATCAGTGGTTCTCAAACTATAATGTGAATGAATAGGAATCACCTAGAGATTGGGTGAAAAATGCATATTCCTGAGCCCTGCCTCCAGCTATTCGTATACACTATGTCTAGAGAAATGCCACCCCACTGGCAATTTTAGCAAACATCCAGGTGACTCTGATGTAAGTGGTCCATTTACCAAAACTTTGAAAAAAGTATCCTTTACTAGGATTCCATTAGTAACTGGTTCCAACATAAGTGTAAAACATACTCTCTATATATACTCTGAGGCTTGCCCTTCCCCTTAAATTTGTTTTATTAGAATTAATTTTAATATTATGGGTCACCTGGGTGGCTCAGTCGGTTAAGCATTCAACTTCGGATCAGGTCATGATGTCGTGGTTTGTGAGTTCAAGCCCCGCGTCAGGCTCTGTGCTAACAGCTCAGAGCCTGGAGCCTGCTTCAGATTCTCTGTCTCCTCCTCTCTCTGCCCCTCTCATGCTCATGCTCTCTGTCTCTTAATAATAAATAAACGTTTAAAAAAAATTTTAAAGAATTTTAACATTATATTGGAGATATTTCTCTTTACATATATACATTTACATGTAATGTTTACATACATATATTTTTATATGTAACATTTATTTATATATTATAGTATTTATTGATATATATATCTATATTTTATATGTAACATATACAATGTTTTCTTACATTTAACTGATCTCTACATATTTCTTCCAGTAGCTTGAATGTTTATTTGATTAAAACAATCAAAAACATTTTTCTAACAAGTACCTATTTCTAGAAGGATGGGGTTTCATGTTTACTATTAGTGATGGCATATTTTAAAGAGTTTTCTTATTATCTGTTCAGTTAGAACAATTTATGAGGATTAAATGACATACCATATTTAAAAGAATTAGAAGTATGTTTAGAATATAATAAGCCTGAATAATACTAGATATTATTATTCACTAGAACATAAGTCTCATGAAAGTAGAGACTGCCTATGTTTTATCTACTGCTTTAACTTCTGCTCCAACACTTAGAGTACACTTGATAAATATCTGTTGGTTGGTTGGTTGGTTGTTTGGATGGATGGATGGATGGATGGATGGATGAACGGGACTATAACTATTCTTATTACTATCACCTACTTGGGTAGAAACCATTCAAAAGTTTGAGGGTTAAATCCTCACACCTGGTGCTATTTTTTATTTTTTATTTTTTTTTTGGTTGTTTCACCATTTGTCTTCCCTTCCTTGCTCTCCTCACCCTCATCCTCACATTTTCACCACCCCAGCCAAGACACATAGGCCTTTTCATGCAATGTTTTCACAGGATGACGTTTCAGAGTTGCCTCCATCTAGACTTCCCTCAAGTGGAAAGACTATCATTCAAACCTGAGACGTTGCTCAGCGTCACAGAATGCACGCACACACACAAGGCTAAGAACCAGTGGATCCAGACGCTCAGCCTCAGGTGTGCCTGGAATCTGGGAGGTCATCCCGCACCTGTGTGGAGTTCAGCAGTCTCTAGTAGTGAACACACAATTGTAAGCCTGCAAGTTTGGACTCACAGGATGCTCCTTAGACCATGAGCATATGGCAACCTGGCAGAATAATGGGCTGCCACAGCCAAACATCACGGAGTGTCAACAACCATCTCTGGGCTGCTGAGGAAATAACAAAGTTGTGCAGAACGTTAGCTTAAATTTTTTCCAAGCTTCTATAGATGCCAGGCAGCTGGATTAAAAAAGATTTTGATTAAAAAATGTATAAGCCCTTCCAAAAAAAACCACATCAAATGCATACTATCAAAGGCTGCAATACTTCACCTAAAGAAATCTTGACTTGCTACACAAGTTACAACACATCTGCTAGTAATTATTACAATGATTTTATTCCCTAATTTTGAATAATGACCGTGTTCCTACCTTTTAAACCACACAGATATACATTGTACATGACATTAATGTTACATTTGTTTCTCATTATACGTGTTTCTCATTAACAACTAATTAGTCCTGATTTTCCCCCCTTAAATTATGTAGTATTAAAAGAAATAGACCTTAAAAAATGTCAACAGCAGTCAGAGTTAAGTCAATATTAAAGAAACAAACAAGGCTGACCTATAGTTAACCTTGCAAGCAAGAGTAAAAATTGACCAAATTGCATGTTTAAATTAACCAAAAAAGAGTGTGAAAAAAAAAAAAAACAAAAAGAAAAACACGTTTCACACTACATTTTCCTTTGTGGAGAAAAAAAAATTAAATACACTGCATTTGGGATGAAACTGGATTATATTAGATTCGAACCATGAAAATGTTTTTATCCTTCTTTCCTGAGTTGATGATCTAAACAATGTAGGTTTTTTAAACAAAGAAAAAAATTGCTTTCAATTAATTATGCTGCAATTTTTAAATTTTAATGTGTAAAATGTTATTTTTTATCTTTTTAATTCAAGTATAATTAACATACAGCTTTATATTAGTTTCAGGTGTACAACAGAATGATTCCACAATTCCATGCTTTACTCTTAATGTTATATTTTAAAATGCTATTTTTAAACTCTAAAACATCGACTGCCAAACTAAAAGATCCTAATCTAGTTAGACAATTTTAAACAATATGTTGGTATGATAAAATTGGAGAAAAAGTTTTTCTGTTTTTCTTTGTCGTAAATTCTAAAATGTGTCACTTGTTAAAAATAAAGGTTATAATATTCATCCCCTATGCCTGACTATACTAAATTTTAAAATACTATCAGAACCCTGTGATGCCATGTCTAGCCCAGTAACAATTTTAAATAAATTTTAAAATTGTCCTAATTATTTGACTAGAAGCAGAATAGTTCTAATTACTTACCCAGCCAGCAACACGGCATCATGGGAAGAGACGTCTATAGTTGTATAGCTTCCTGTAGTGTGAGAAGGTACAGGTTCGGCACGTCCCAGATTTTCCCTCCCCGTCAAGGGTTTATAGTAAAATAGTCCTGACATTGACGTCTCAAAGACCCAACAGCTGAAACCACCCTAACAAGGTATTAACACAGCAACATGCTCCATAAACTGTTACCACCTGGAACGGGGGGGGGGAGAGGTGAGGCATGGGAGCAAGAGACTGAAGAAGTCATTTCACAGTTGGAAGGGACAGGAAACACAATAAGAAGTTAAAGAATATGAATTTAATGGGAGTTTTTTGTCTAATTGTTTTATTTGGGGAACGAAGTCAGATACAGAACAATGTTCAAGTAATGTATTAGCTACTCAAAGCATTTGGAGCTATTTTATATTTTCCCTTTCAGTGAATCACAATCTAGACCTGGGAAAAGTGCCTTTTTTTTTCTGTTGTCTCAAAAAAATTTTGAAACTTCTTTCTTTAACAATATTCTCCAAAATGTTTTATGAAAACAAATAAAAAGGAGGAGGAGGAGAAAGAAGAAGGACTCCAGTATTCAAAACTTGAAGCAAATGAATTAAACAGATAAGGTAGTCTTAATTCTAACCATGACCTACACCAGTGTTTCTCAAACCGTAATAGAATCACCAGGTATGAGAATCACCTGGATATCTTGCTGCACTGCTACTTAGGATTCAGTAGGTCTGGAATGGGGTTTGAGAGTCTACATTTCTCAAAGGGTCCTCAGTGACGCTGATGCTGCTGGTCTGTGGGCCACGCTTTGAGCCACAATGACCTAGAGTTCCCTGAATGTTGACAGGAGTCTCTACTAGATGGATTCATTCCAACAGAAATTGTAATTGGTCTGTTTTACTCTAAGGTGTCTAAAGAAGACTTAATAACAGGCTTTAAGGGCACCTGCGTGGCTCAGGCCATTAAGCGTCTGAGTGTTGATTTGGGCTCAGGTCATGATCTCAACGTGAGATTGAGCCTCGTGTCGGGCTCCATGCTGGACGTGGAGGCTGCTTAAGCTTCTCTCTCCCTCTCCCTCTCCCTCCCCCACTCACTCTCTCAAAAAAATAAAATAGCTGGCTGACTTTACTGTGTGATTTCTTAATTATTTCTCTTTTGTATACTATTGGTCATAGCTTTCATGTTTCCTGTATATTCTGCATATTGGTTATTTTATTATTGATAAAACATTCAAAACTTTTTCCCTCTTATTTTAGAAGAAAGAAGGCAGTTTCAAACTGACTGGTCAGATAATCAGGCTCGCTAACAAGCCAGCACTGGCCACACCTAAAAAAAAGCAAAATGTTAGGGGGTGCCTGAGTGGCTCAGTCAGTTAAGCCTCCGACTTCAGCTCAGGTCATGATCTCACAGTTCATGAGTTCGAGCCCCGCATCAGGCTCTGTGCTGACAGCTTAGAGCCTGGAGCCTGCTTTGAATTCTGTGTCTCCCTCTCGTCTCTGTTCCTCCCCCACTCATGCTCTGTCTCTCTCTCTCTCTCTCTCTCTCTCTCTCTCCTTCAAAAATAAAAACATAAAAAAAAGCAAAATGTTAGGTGAAATGACGTAGTCTCTAGGACTAAGAAAAAAAAGTGTATACTTATATGGCAGAAATCATATTTGGGGTGCTGATTCTTGTTCCTGCTAAATATCCCTGGGGTAAAAATACTGACAACAGCTAAATGCCAACATTCATTTACTCCAACCTTAAAAAAAAAAAAAAAGAGAAGTTGCATAATTTGTATGTGTCATCTCTGTAGAACTTCTGTATGTAGACTATATGGAAGGAAAATTTTTAATGTAGCCTTTTGGCACAAAGTGAGGTTTTGCAAAAAGAGGGGAGGGATTAATCTGTATCTATATTAATCTATATTAATCTATTAATCTATATCTATAACTATACTAACCGATATCTAGATCTCAGGTATATTGGTTTCTTCCTATGTATGCTTGCAAAAAAGAAAACTGTGTAATAGCAAACTTGAACAATAGCCTTGATGAGAAGCCCTATTCTCATGTCCCATGCAGTCCAAAAATTCAGAACCGTAAGAAAGAAACTCCCCTACAGGCAGTAGGAAATGGATGGAACAACCAGCAGATAGTAACAATTAAAAATTGGGAAATTTTCAAAAAAGGCTAATTCCACATGAATCCAAATATTCAGTCTTTTAACTGGGAATAAGTATCAACCCATGTGTTTGACCAGAAGTTGTAAAAACTAGCAGCTGGCCTAAATTAGTTTGTCAGCCAGTCATTTTGGTGTCACGTAGTCACAAATATGATATGAAAGGTAAATAGACGAAATAAACTATTGTTGTGTTTATCTTCTTTATTGTTATCAAAGGTTAATGAAAGATGCTATGAAAGAAAACCGATAAGAAAAGGATAAGACCACATGACAAACTAAATTTACAAGAGTGAATAAGGAGAAGAAAGCACTCACACTACTCATGTGGGCATGGCGAGCCATGAATACAGCAGAGAGGCCACTGCAATGGAAGTGTTCCACCAGCGAGCCAGACAGGTGAAGAGCAAAGAATAGCAGGAAATGGAAGGAAGGAGAGAAGGGATTCGTGTATCTGAGCAGGGACAGAGAGATATTAACATTTTGAAATATTAAAAAATCAAATCAGGGAGCTCCTGGGTGGCTTGGTCGGTTAAGCCTCCGACTTCGGTTCAGGTCATGATCTCACAGTCCCCGCGTTGGGCTCTGTGCTGACGGCTCAGAGCCTGGAGCCTGTTTCAGATTCTGTGTCTCCCTCTCTCTCTGCTCCTCCCCTGTTCATGCTATGTCTCTGTCTCAAAAATAAATAAACGTTAAAAAAAAAAAAAAGTAACTGCTTTCTAAAAAAAAAAAAAAAAATCAAATCAGAAATCCAAAATCCTGAATATTTTACCCTAAGTAAAATCTGTGTATTAATGCAAGGGCTATCACAGGGAAGGGGAAAAAATGAAGTTGGAGTCTTTTGAAAAATCTTCATCACATAATTTACGCAATGAAATTCTGTGAAATTTAACAAAGCAAGTTATCTTTGAATAGCTGAGCTCCCTTTATTAAACTCACTGAAACTACAGAATCAAAAGAACATCTCATGTATGTAAGTGATGAATCACTGAATTCTTCTTATGAAACCAATATTGCACTGTATGTTAACTAACTAAAATATAGGCGGGGGAAGCGAACATCTCACAAACACCATATCACTCTGAAGATATGCTGTTCTCATAAATGTGGACAGCAGTAGTCACAGGACATGTCTAACATCTGCTTTCTTTTGATTAAAACCACAATTTAAAATACCATCTCAAATGGACAACCCAAAGTCTAGGTCTAAAACTAAAATCCTACTTTGGGGTGAATGAATACATTTTTAAACCAAAATTAATTTAAAATATTAGCCCCAAACAGATACTTATTGAGAATCACTTTCTTTTTCTGCAATTTAATGTTCTCCAAAGTAATGCAGTAGAATAAAAGATGTACTTAGGATAATATCATTCATTTTTTAACACCCCCCCCCTTTTAAATGTATCCCTTCTTAATACTTTTTAATCCACTTACTCGCTGAAAAATAAATGGGTGGAGGGTGCCGCAGGGGAGCACCAAGCAGTAATTTAATTTTAGTCTTACAGTGACATCTAGTGGTGAACACTGGGTAATCTATTGCAATTAAGTGTAAAAATAGAAATTGCTGTGTTGTAAATGAGAGGTTATTTCAATGAGTATCTCCCTATTTCTCCTATTTCTATGTAAGCATCCAAAGCCCTCACCTGACTCTGCTTCTACCACCCTGTGTGTGTGGGTGTTTTTTAATTTTTTTTTTTTAATTTTTAACATTTATTTATTTTTTGACACAGAGAGAGACAGAGCATGAACGGGGAAGGCGCAGAGAGAGAGGGAGACACAGAATCGGAAGCAGGCTCCAGGCTCTGAGCCATCAGCCCAGAGCCCGACGCGGGGCTCCAACTCATGGACCGCGAGATCGTGACCTGAGCTGAAATCGGACGCTCAACCGACTGAGCCACCCAGGTGCCCCACCCTGTGTGTTCTTTAGGAGACTTAGTTTTATATTGTGTTTAGTACCTGATAATTGGTTCGTCTCTCTTGCCTCTATGAGACAAATACAAGATCAAGGCTTGTGTTTGCTCTATTCACGTTCTTTACCCATACCTTATGTTACAAATGTACAATGTGGGTGATTCATAATAAATATTCAACGTGCAGGAAAATTTTTTAAACACACAAGTGCACCAATCCTGCATAATAACAATCTCCTTTTGCTTTCTCCCTCCTTGTGAGCAACTGAGCAAACCTAAGGACAGATTCCTTAGCCTGTCTCTATTCAGCCTTTCTCTCCTTGGCTTCACCACACTGCAGAACTTAAGAGCATGAAAACTGAAGTCAAGTAGATCTGTATGTTATTCCTATGTATTAAATATTACCTGTGTGGTCAGAAAACACTGTTTAACCTTCATAGATTTCAGCTTCCTCATTGAAGAAACAAGCTAGTCCCAACCTCATAGAGATTAAATTAAATGACGTATGAAAAGCACCATAAAGTTTGTGTTATATAAAGTGTTTAATATGTTTGGTAATTTGCTTTGGTAACCTTCTTCTACTAGATACACAACCAGCCAAATGTCTTCCCAATTCCCAAATATTCTGTGTATACTCCACGCCATGTAACTTTACCCATGCTGTTCCCTTTGCTTTTGGAATACTACTTCAAGGGATAACTCAAGTGTATCTCCTTCATGAAGATTCCCTCAGTACGCCTCTTCTGCTCTAATGTCTCCTTTCTCTGCTTTGTAGCAATGATTGAGTTCATGAAATGACTCATCTGGTTTCACTAATAACCCCTCCCCACCAGACTTTAAGATACTTTGAACAAGACTCCAAACCAGAGTAAGTCACTGAACAATTTCATGGAATAGGCACTCAGTAGTCACCGGCCTTTACAACCTTGACAATAGCTGGGAAGTGGATAAGTTCAGATGTGTAGCATTTCCTTAAGCAGAAATATAAATGCTAGCCTTCACTCCAGAGTCAACTCACAGAGCCAGTTTTATTTGATGAAAATGGGATTTTCAAATAGTTGAGGGTAAATGAAGAATAGGGGCCTTCAAGTCATTATTCATGGAAGCTTGTCTCCCTGACTCCTTGTATCAGGTAGAGACCTCTGGTAGCACATCTCATCTCTTGCCCCATTTTCTTTCCATGAATCAGGAGTAACTGAAGCACTTGGTGGGTGGTGTTAATTTATGAAGATCTGTAAGGAATGAAGATCAGAGATTTTGGTTCCTGATGCCGCAAATCAATGCAAACCAGGGATCCAGGCAAATGGAACTCCCCTAAACACCGCCACTTTCCTCCCTTGAAGTGTGCTGTCCCACATGCTATAATCCAAAGCGTGAAGGCAGATGTGGAGAAGTGTCAATGGATGATTTCTAAAGCACTTTCTCCAGGGGCGCCTGCGTGGCTCAGTCAATTAAGTGTCAGACTTTGGCTCAGGTCATGATCTCCTGGCTTGTGACTTCGAGCCCCCCACTGGGCTCTGTGCTGACAGCTCAGAGCCTGGAGCCTGCTTCAGATTCTGTGTCTCCTCTCTCTCTGCCCCTTCCCCGCTCGCTCTCTCTCAATCTCTCTCTCTCTCTCTCGACAATAAACATTTAAAAAATTTAAACCACTTTCTCCAAAAGCTTCATCTGGGGTTGGGGGTGAGGGGGGAAGCAATGTTTTTAAGTCTGTACTTTCTACCCAGTATCGAGCTCTCAACTAAACTCAGGCAAAGGAAGAGTATCAAATTAGCCTTTTTAAACCCTACCAAGTTGCATTCATGACTTTTACTCTTCTATTTTCCGCTTGCCCCAGACTTTTGAACAAAGTACGATGATTTTAAAGACAGACAGTATCTGTCCCTGTAATTGCATGACCCTGCCTTGCTCTCCTCACCCTATTCCCAGCCTCTCTGAATTCTAACAATTATAACCTGTCACACTGTAGTGCCCCCTCGCTCTGGCAAGAGAAAAGGTTTTGGTGCCAGCATTTAAGCAGGATGTAAGGAAGACCAGAGTCCTTTCTTAGAACTGGACTGGCAGAAAGGGGTTCTTACTAGGCTAAGTCTAGGAGGTAGGACTCTGGGGCTGCCAGCGGGCGTCTTCTCCATTATTTGAAAAGGGTTTCTATGCAGAACAAAGCCTATCAGAGACCAGCAGAGATAAAAGCTGGGTAGAAAAATAGAGTCCAGAGGTTCTAAGACCCATTCCAGGATGTAGGGTTCTAGTTCCTTTCGCTATTCCTTCAGGCATGTGAGCTATTCCAGCTGTAAGAGCTATGACATTTCCTTCCTGCTCCAAGTAATTTGAATTGAACTTTTTTCACAGATCCAAAAGTACCTTTAACAATTTTAGGATCTCATCATTAAAGGTTCTTTAAGGTCTATTATTATCTCACACACACACACACACACACACACACACACACACACACACACCCTTTTCCTGAATTAGTTCAGCTGGTCTAATGCTTCAAACCTTCAGTTCCAGGAAGGCAGATGTTCTTACCTATAGAGGTAACTATTGTCCCATGACAAATGGAAGAGTATTTAATAGAGTGACACATGAGGAATTGCTACAAACTATCACAACTTTCCATTTAAAAACAGCCCCAAGAAAAGTTGGGAAACACATGATGTTTGTCATTAGTGTCCTAAAACTTCTTTCCAAATTCCTTTTTGTACTTTCAACAACACGTCCTAGACACTGTGCCTCGACACATTTCTTAATATGTCTGGTTTTAGGAGCAGCTGTGGAATAACAAAATGACTACAAGACGTCTAGAACTCTCATCCTCAAAGTGTCCAGGAAGCTTAATAAAGCTAAAAGCAGAGAAATCCTACTTTGAGTGAACCCTATCGAGAAAATTTGTCTTCATAAAATGTCAGACACTTACTTTATTCAGGGAAACTGGAAGTCAGAGTTAATGGGGATACAGAGAAATTCTTCCTCCAAAGGTTCCTGGCCATGTCTGGGTTCCTTAGGCCTACACAGATGATAACAGGGCACTTGGCCTTGATTCCTCATAGAAGATTGAAGCCTCATTTATTTTTTAATTACCATAAACTAAGATTGCTTGTAATGGCTTTTAAATCTGTAAATTTTTATTTAAAAATGCTTAAATTTTGTTTAAAGATAGTAGTTTTGTATTGCCACCCACAGATCTCAGCAGAACCGGGTCCAGAGGGTTTATTCTGTTCTCAATGCTAGAGTAGGCCCTTGGGAACTTCAAAAGACACAGGTCTCCCTCTGGTGGCTCAGAGTATGGAACAAATAAAGTCTAAGGCAGAGGTGAGAAACATGGGAGTCAGTCTATAGAAAATGCCAGGAGGCTGCCGTGTACAGGCTATACCCTGGGGAGGTGGTGCTGAAATCTGTCCTTTATTTCCCAAACAACCTGTGCATCCTGGCACCACTTTCTAATTGTCCCACCCAGTGGAGGATCCCTTTTGCAATCTGTCCAGGACAAAACGGGATATACTAAAGGACACCCTAGAAAATGACAGACCCAGTGTTTGAAGTTTCTGCTCTTAACGGTGCAAAGTTGCCGATGGAAGTGATTTGCTCATCAGCTGACCTTAAAATAGGGACAGTCTCCTGGATTATCACAAAGATCCTTTCAGAATAGCCCTGGTAAAAAAGAATCCTAGAGTTAAAAAGTCAATGGGGAAAGTGGGAAATAACTTAGGTAAGTATAAGTAAGGTCATTAAAAACTTACATCTAGAAAATTCCAATGATCATATTTTCAATCAAGAGAAATTAGAAAAACATATATTATTTTCTAACTTGGGAAAACTTCATAGGCATGCATCATGTTTAGAAGGTTTTTTCCTATGTATAAAATAATATACATTAGACATGCCATGGCTCAAATCTTACCATATATTAGCCAGTTTCTATGGTTAAAAAAATCAACAAACTTATAAATCAGGGTTTTGTTTAGACGTTTATAGAGGACTAGCATGAACTCAATGAAGAACAAAGTATACACTGAACCTAAGTAGTAGAAATGCAAGGTGCATGAACTTAACCTATAGAACTGGGTCTCTAGTTTTCTACACGTATAGCTACTAATGTCTTCAATAAGTCTTACAAATTTAGTGAAAACACTGACACCATTACTATACATTATGTTTAGCCTCTTCTAATACATTTTGTATAGGATAGAGCTTAGTCTGTCAACTATTTCACAGTAGTATAATACAGCTACCTTCCCACCCATCCAGAAGTGACTACAGTAATGCACAGAGGGCTCTGAATTAACTCAGAACACTTGCTTCCTGACCCTATCCCCAGCTCAGCCCTGGATTGCTATACTATGATGAAAACAATATTCCTATACTCGTCTTCAGAGTAGAATGTCGCATAGGAGAATTAAAACATTAAAATCATTACAGATGGGAGTCTACAGTGACAATTAGGAAAAATATCATTCCCTTTCACTCAGGAAAATGTTTATAAAACTAAATATGCACCTTTGCTATGACCAGCCAGTCATTCCACTCCATAGTATATATGCAAGAGAAATGAAAACATACAACCACACAAAGACTTGTAGCGACTTCATTCATAATGGTCAAAAACTGGAAACAGGTGTCCTTCAACAAAGGACAAACAAATTAGTCATTACATTTGAGGTAGTACTCAACAATAAAAATAAATGAGCCACAGATACTTATAACAACATGATGAAGTCTCAAAAACATGCTCAGTGAAAATCTTACAAAGAGTGTAGATATGAATGATGCCATTTTTATGAAGTTCTACAACAACACAATTAATCCATCCTGAAAAAAATCAGAACAAGGTGGGTGGCTTGGGTGAGCCTGGGTGGCTCAGTCAGTCAAGCGTCCAACTTCAGCACAGAGCCCACTTCAGATCCTCTGTCCCCCCTCTGCCCCTCTACCACGCTCTCTCACTCTCTCTCTCTCTCTCTCTCTCTCTCTCTCTCTCAAAAATAAGTAAACATTTAAAAAAAATCAGAACAGTGGGGTACAAGCAGGGATTGCCTGGGAAAGGGTGCAAAGGAAATTTCTGCTGGGGTTACAAGGGAGTATACATTTGCCAAAATCATCAAATCGTAAACTTCAGAAGAGAATTCCACTATCTTTAATCATAACTGAAAAAAAAAACAAATACTAAATTCTAGCATGCATTATGTTAAAGTGCTGGGTTGATGAGGGATACTGATTGGAATCTATACCAGAAAATTTAATTTTGAAATGCATCAAAACATATAGGGCAGATTGATGTATGGATATAGTCTCAATTTTTAAAAGCAACAATTAATGGATACCAAGCATCCACATAAGTAAGCAATTAAAGAGGCAATTTTTAGTTCGAATTTCAGTATTCACCAATCCTATTTGCCCTGTACTGTTGACTGTTGGAACTGGGGAAGGTCTCAAATCATAGCCCACATCTTGTGTGAATACTAACATCCTCTCAAGAAGCTTCATATAGCATGTAAGTCGGTCCCCCAACACTCAAGAATAACCCTAGGTCAAGGAGAATGAAAACTTCCTCAGCTAATGCAGAATGAAAATTTATCAAACTAGAAAGAGCCTTTTTCAAATTCCAGACTTCTTTTAAGTTAGGATAAGATAGCCAAAGTCCCCAGAGTCCTTTAGAACTGATTCTTAAAACAAAGGTCTGGCTCATAAAAAATTATGAGCATATTAAGATGATCTTATTTATCTCCTTGGGAAGGCATAAGACTTCCCTCACAAATGCTAGCAATCCTGAACATTGGAAGGGCAATTTTAAGATCTCCTTTAGCATACACATCTCAACATGTGAAATTGTTTTTGTACACAGTGCATGATACAAAGTTCACATAGTTACAGGATCATCAGCTAACTCCCTTATTCTTTCATTTCACACAAATAAGGGCTCGAAACTTTTCTTGACTTTGCCTTCTTTAGGATTTATTTTGTTCTAGAATTTAAAGAAGGACTGCTCAGAGAAAGACAAATATATGACTTCACTCATATGAGGACTTTAAGATACAAAACAGATGAACATAAGGGAAGAGAAGCAAAAATAATATAAAAACAGGGAGGGGGACAAAACAGAAGATACTCATAAATATGGAGAACAAACAGAGGGTTACTGGAGGGGTTGTGGAAGGAGGGATGGGCTAAATGGGTAAGGGCATGAAGGAACCTACTCCCAAAATCATTGTTGCACTATATGCTAACTTGTATGTAAATAAAAAATAATTACATTTTAAAAATAATAAATAAGTAAATAAATAAAAACTTAAAAAATAAAAAATAAATAAGGAAGGACTGCTGTGTCATACAGAATCCAAACAACCCCATCTGGTACTGTGAGTAAAATAATTTTGTGAACAAATAGAATTTGCCCTTGCATATGCCCTTGACCTGGAGTATTTCCCGCTTCTCCAAGGCAGAGCAGTATGGAAATGGCTGGGTTTTTCTCTATGCTAAACCCAAGTCCTTAATAATGTGTCATAAGTCATCTCAATTCTCAGCAGTCCTTTTGTATGAAATGTGGACTAGGAAAGCTTCTTATCAAAAGGAACACAACCCTCCAATACAGACCACAATTCAGAATTTGTCCAAAAATAAGGATTTATTTTTGTAACTCCTAAGATGAACCCCAGATGAAGATCAGAAATAGAATTCTTTCTTTGCTACATGTTATTTTGCAGAATTGTTTATTCTGGCTCTGAAGGCTTTATCTCAAGGGAAAACAAAACCGAACGTTAAAACAAAGTGGCAGGTGTGACTTTGATCGCTCTCACTGTTGGTCCTTCAGAGGTGGCTAAAATTGAAGAAGTGTCCCTGGCTTCAACTAATTGTCTCCTTCCTAACCTGCTCAACAGATATGTAATATTTCTCAGAGACTTCTTTTAAGATTTGATTTATTCAAAATACTCTTTAGCCTTTGATATTCAAGAAAATGACACTGATACAGAAAGCTCCATGTAAATCATCAGAGGGTCAGAGAACCTAGCTTCACACTAACCTTCCTTATCCTTGAATCAGAAAATGTTCCAAACATAAAACCTTTTTCACTTTTAATCCATGAATCTAGGCAAATGTGCATACCTAACTGTAAATTACTTGGACGCTGTCAGTGCCCCATTGCCCATGCAATTTTGAACCCCAAATGCTAGCCTTCTGCAATGAATTTTCCAGGACCAATTTTGATGGATATAAAACCTCCTTAATCAGATAACAAGGCTAATCACCCCTTTATTTAAGCATGAGTCTGAGAGTGTTATGTGTGGGGTGCAGGAGAGAAAGTTTCAGCAAAATAGAGTAGGCAGGGGCAAATAAAAGTCTATTCCCTTTTTTTTTTTTCACCATATCCCTTCTTTTAACTATTTAGAACTAACCAGCTCTGCAATCAAATCAAAACTCTCAACTGCCATAAGATTTTGCTGACTTGCTCTTCAAAAAGCACTTATTGAGCTCCTACTTTGTACCGGGGTTGGAAGAAACAATCACTTAAAATATGTATATGGCCTTAAGAAATTATGATCACAGTGTCTGATTAGCCGGTAGAGCAAAACAAGGGACTTTGTTATTATCCTCTCTTGTGCTGAAATCTTCATGGTAAAAATAAATAGAAAAACATTTTGGTAAGACATCTCTAAATTCCCCTCTAGAGCTGAAATTCTGTGATCTTATAAATTTATTATATTTTCTTAGCTGTGTTAGATTTTTTGAAGTTGGAGGAAGAGTGAGAAGCCCAATTTAATATAGTTGAAGTTAGTTTGCCGCATGAAGAATAACAAACTAATAATAATAATAATCTCAACAGCTTTACTGTAGCAACCCAGCCCACTTTTAGTCTTCTGAAATGTCAAGTTCTAAATTCCTGATGGCTCCACTACTTTCTATTTCAGCTTCTATAATATCTACTGCTCAATGACTTTGTTCTTATTTCACTGGTTGGCTTTTACATATGGCAGCTTTGGCAACATTATAAAGTCTACTAATCGCTTTCCTTTTGGGAGTCTCTATGCTTCTGAGTTGCTTTACCATTTGTGCGTCTCACCTTTGAATGCCTTCAGAAAGTCTAACAAGGTCCAGTCTCCTATCTCTTAGGCAGAATATCTCTCTTTCCTGAGGTTCTCATGCCTGACATACCTCCACACAGATCACTAGCCAGGATAGTGCTGCCTTTCTCTGCTGCAGGTGCTAATCCCTGGTCCAGTTCAGCCGTGCTCCCAAACAAGGTCTCCCCTATGCCGGGCATAAGAAACTGGCTGTGCCTGTGTCCTTCAGAAACAAAATATGGAGACAGGTGGCGTTAAAACAATTACCTAATATACCTGGATGCTATAAATTTTCTCTGACTACACCTAGACCATCATCAATGTAATTCTCATCTGGTATATACATCAGGATAAAATTCAGAAAATTTGGCTGAGCCATCTCTATAGCAATGGCAAAATAAGGAAGTCTTCATCTATAACTTAGAATACTGCATCAAAAATGTTATATTTAAAAGCAGAAGTTAAAGGAAATAAAATTTTAAAACTCACATATTGCCTTTTCAAATTATAAGCTCAAAGTTATTAAGATAATAAAAATATAGACATGGCTTCTGATGAAAAACCTAAATGTTAAAAAAATCTAGCCACAAAGATCAGAAACATTTATCAGAGGGGCTTATGTTTCTGATAAATATTTAAGTGTGTAAGGCAGAACCACTGAGAACAATAAATACTTTATAGCTGGCACTTTGTCAAACCTATAAGTGGCTCTGCCTTAGAATTTTACATCATCACTGAATTTACAGTCATTTGATAAGTGGAACAGGACAAGAATTACTTCTTTTTAAATCTAAACCAGGTAATAAATCTAACATCAGGATTCTTCTTATTGTCTGTTATCATCTGATGACAATGCCTTTTACCTTCATTGTCTTGGCAGAAATATGCTATGTAAAATTATAATGTCATATCACTCATAGTGATTTAACACTATCCAGCCCATACCATTTTAATCAATCAAAATTGTCGCTTTTTAGTGTAATGATTTTGTGGTGAATTCCCTGTGTTTAATATGATATATGGTCCTATCTACCCGTTGATTTACTATTCTCTTCCAAAGTCTAACAGCTCGGGAAGCTGTTCTTGCTTTTGGACATCTTTGGAATTAGCAAACAAGAATAATTTGTGGTAATAAAAATGCTAATTTACATGGCAATGAAAGCTGAAAAAAATATCTTAAGTGTTAGTAGCTGCAGCTACTTTTAAGTGCAAATAAAAGATGGCGTTGTGAAATAAAATCACAGAAGACCTGGAGTTTTCCCCTCTGTATCCACATATGATCAAGGCATCTGTAATACCAAAACCACATACCTCAGTACATGATCATTCCTTCCATACAACCATGAAAAATCCGGAATACACAAAGTATTCCCCTTTATTAAATGCAAGCATACATTGCACAAATTTCTTTGTTCTTTAAAAAAAATGGCAAGGTAGTTTAAAGTGATTTTATTAATATTTATAAATCTTTTCAACTCGACATAAGCTAATAAAAATCAACCCCAGCTCCTACTCCTCAACTATATTATGCATTTAGGATTGGCTACAATGCAGTAACAATCAACCACCAAATCTCAGTGGACAAAACTATAATTTCTGGCTCATGCTATGTTTCCCAAACAGATCCACAGACAGTCATTTAGGGACTCAGTGACTCAGGGACCCATGCTACAGACTCCACATAGGTCACCAGAGAGTCACTGAGGGAGCCCGGTTTATAGAGGTTCTCCCATCTTATGTGTGCACCATCTGGAATGTGTAGCCTCCTGAGACGCCACGGAAGGGAAAGAGAGAGCTGCAGGTCCCGAGCCAGTGATTACATGACAAAATTACAAGTCTCTTGTGCTCATAGCCCATTGGCCAGAACTAGTTACATGGCCCTTCCCAATTGCAAGGCTGAGGGAAAACATAATCCTTCTGTGTGCCTGGAAGGAGAAAAATATGATATGGATGAGCTTAAGAAGTCTAAAACTTACATATTTTTAAAGAACGAAAAATGTCCAAATTTATAACAGGCAACTCTCCTTGATTCTCCTTGTAGAATCTTGAATGCCACATTGCTTCCTCTGGAACTTATAATGTTATGCATTTACAGAGAAAGTGACCTGTATGACAATAAATAAGTTAAGGTTAACAACCGATTCCATTATTTAAGCTGCAATACGTATTTAAATAAGAGAAAGCAGATATTCTGCCTATAGGTTAAGCTAATGAAAGTGCTTGTCTTTAAATTGTTTAAACCTTATTCCATTTGGCAAAGTAATTAAAATAATTTAAAATAAACTGTTTCATTTTGGTGCCCAGTCATTCCAATTCTGGCTTGTTGAAGCATAAACACAGATTTTAAGCACAAAAATATTAATAAGTCTAAGATTCCAATATTTCCATTTAATAGCAGAGTGAGTTGAGCTTTTTCAAACTTGTTAAACTCCACACTGTTACCACGTCCACCAGAGACCAGGTGCTGTTATTGTAGTTCCCAGTGGGCAGGATCAAGAGCTCCTGGGTTGAGCTGGTTGCCCAAGGCCCACCCAATGCTGATGGGGAGAGGAATATGAGAGCTCATTCATTCATTCAACAAAAAAACTATTAAATGTCTATGATGCACCAGGCATTTGCCATACTCTGAGAATACAGCAATAACTGAAATAAGCTAACCCCCCCCCAAAAAAAAACTCTTCTTTCTTAGACTTCACATACTAGTGAGAGAGGAGGACAACAAGATTAAGGGGAGCCATAGAACAAGCAAGCAAACAAATGAGAAAGATAATTCCATGTAATGATAAAGGCTATGAAAATAAGTCAAATAAAAGGATAGAGACAGGAGTGGAGTTTGGAGTACTTTGGAGTAGATGGTCAGAAAAGATCTCTGAGGATATGACATTTGAGCTGAGAGAAGGAAGGTATGAAGGAGCCAGGACAGAGAACTTTGGGTTGAAGAAAACCTGAAAGCAAATCTTAAGGCAAGAAAAAGCTTGGCATAAGACAAGAAAACCACCAGCGTCACAGGGGTAGGAAATGAAGAAGACTGGTAGATGGGCCAAATCAAGACAGGATCAGAGAAAAATAAGAAAAATAAGAAAAGATTTTCAAACCATTAATGTAGTGTAGAACAGAAAATTTCATGCAGTGATTAACAGTTGTTATTAAACAAGTTCAGTAGGGTTGCTAGGACAATGTAAAAACTCATCCTCCAATTCCAAAACGCATTCTGTAAGAGGTTTAAGTAGTTAAAATCACTGAGTGATCAGAATAAACTTCAGGGCTGTAAAGGATTGGGAGAGTAAAAGACTGAGTCTGTCTTGAGAAATCTGTAATTGAATGCAAAAAGCAGAGGATATGTCACTTAAAAATGAATCAAGGACTTTTGAAAACAAAATGTAACTAAGTGCAAATTAACATGAGACAAATTATATCTCAAGTGCAAAAGCGAGAGTCAGAAACAAGTGAATTGGTAACAAAAAGAGAGTGAATTTTAGGGTTTTGAAGTAGAGGCCAGATAAAAGATTTGCTTCTGGGAGGCTTGAAAAGTATCAAAGACATACCATGCAGAGAAAAGTAAGTGTGCTAAGTGTGAAAAGATGTTAGTGTTTTGCCACATAACAAACCATCATCATAAAATCTAGTAGCTTAAGGCAATTTATTACACTCTCTCACAGTTCTACGAATTGACTGAGCTCTGCTGGTGGTGCTCACTTGGGTTCTCCTATGCAACTGGAGTAAGAAAACGGCTAAGGCTCAGCTGAGCTGCTCATTAAGATGGCAACTGATGCTGGCTCTTGGAGAGACCTCAGTTGGAGTGTTCACCTGGAGTGCCTACAAGTGTTCTTCCCATGTTGCTGGGCTTCATATAGCAGCAGCTAATTTCTAAAACAGAATGTCTCATAAGCAAGCATTACAATAGAACAAAGCAGAAGCAGTAAAGCGTATCACCTAGCTTCAGAAGTCCCATAAAGTCATTTTCATTTGCAGGGGTCCCAGGGTGACTCCGTCAGTTGAGTGCCTGACTCCTGATTCCAGTTCAGGTCATGATCCCAGGGTTGAGGGATAGAGCCCCATGTTGGAGTCCATGCAGGCATGGAGACTGATTAAGATTTTCTCTGTCTCTCCTTCTGCCCCTCTACCCTACTCACATGCTCAATTTCTCTCTAAAACTTTAAAAAAATCATTTTCAGTGCAGTCTGTTGGTCAAAAAAAGCACTAAGTTCAGTCCAGATTCAAAGGGAAGGAAATTAGACTCTACTCTTTGACATAAGTAGGAGCATGTCTAATTGTGTAAAGAGGAACAGAATTCAGAAGAGATTTTTTTTTTTTTTTTTTTTTTTTTTTTTTTTTTTTTTACTATTTATCACAGTCTACCCTTGGGCCACCTAAATTCATGCCTCTCCCACTAACTCTCAACACTTCCAACATTTTTGTCCCATTGTATCATCAGGCTCAGACTCCAAGATCTTGTGGTCTGAGTCAGGTCCAGGTACAGTTGTGCTGTGTTTCCCTGGGTTTGGTTCCTCATGTATGGTTGCTGTCAATCTGAAGATTGTTAAAGAGACAAATGGCTGCCACCATATACACCCCACACACTGATTAGAAAGCACAGAATAACTAAAATAGATACTCCCCTTCACAAATGGACAAAATGGGAAGCACACAGCAGGTCTGCAGCAGTTTTGAAATCCATATGAGTGTGTTACCAGTTTCTTGTTAACAGTCATGATTCCTGGGATTGTCTCACTGGAGCTTTGACTGTTCCTTCAAAGACGTTGGTTCTGCCCTCTGAATTATGCTATGCCCCTGAGAATAGCCATCCTTGTAACTAAGTAGTTATATTCAGCCTGGTTAAGGGATTAAACCTTTTCATTTTATACTATCTCATCCTTCTCATACCAAGCTTATGTAATTCCTTTAAAAGCTTTGTGTGCTTCCTGTGTGTCAAATCATAATCCACTTCATTCAGCAAAAGTTATACTGCACTTTCTTTCCAAACAATACTGGGTCTAAGCAACAAGGTCCCGTGGGACAATGACGTTAAGATACTTTGAAGCATTGTTGCCTGGTTGAAAATATCTAAGAGTCATACCCTTAAGATCCTTCAGGGCCTTTATTTTCTAGCAGAGAAAGCATACCAGAGTATTCTTAGAATACCTGGTAAGCACACTCTTAAGTTCTTCTCAGGTCACAACAAAGGGTCTCAAAGGCATACTCTAGAGTTCTTCATTTGTACTAGCCTAGATTTGATCTTTGCTTGGATGTCAACACTGACTGAGAATCTTGCTGGGAGACACTGAAGATGAAAAACTATTTTTGTAACACAAGAAACCCTGAAAACGATACATTTCCTCTAATTTTGCTTAAAAAGAATTCCTTAAATTCTCCCAATTATATTCCAAACAGTTTCTTCTTGAGTTCATCTCTCTCTTCTCATTTTGTCTTTTCACAAAAAAAAATTCATACACACACAAAAACCTATTTGGCAATATCTAAGTCTATTCAGCCAGATTCATAAGTTCATTAGGTACATATGTCAGAACATAATAGCTACTGCTTCATTTTTGCCCCCCGAATCTCATTCATATATATTTCTCTTTTGGCAACCCTAATCCAAAACCACGCAGAGAAAAGAAAAGTGGGAAAGAGACCAAGAGTAGTTGACACAGTGCAAAACCATAGCAGTTACAAAAGCAGTAAAAATTATTTTCCTCCTTTTCTATAAGCTTATCCCTTTTTTTCCACAAACACTGTAAAAATTAAAAGAAAATATAAAAATCTTCATATTCCATAACAAATTGTGATTTTATTTAACATGTCAATAACTTTAGGGAAGAAAAAACTATGAACAGTTGCTGCAATACAGAGTCTCTTAGCATCTTCTTGTGCATATGGAAGACTCTTCCCCTTCCCTCTTCTTATCCCTCAGGTCTGACTGCCCTCCAGTCAGAAATCCTTCATTAGTTATTGTTCTGTTTATATAATCATAAAATGTGCTTTGCAAATGAAATTTAATCAAAACATAAAAGCAAAATGAAGCAAAAATCATTAGAAATTCAAAGCTGCAACATCCACTATTAACACTTTAGTGCCCAGTGCCCACAATTATTTTAATGTGTACACACACACATACACACTTTTACATCCTTCAGGGTAATTTTTACTGTGAACTTTTATTAACTTTTTTATTAACTTTTTTTAATTAACTTTTTATTAACTGCTTCTTTCTTGTATGTTTGTTTTTCTTGTCTTTGCTCTACCTTTCTTTAAATCATCATATCTCCATTGAGGTCATCAATGTTAGTAACCTAGAATTTAGTTGTCTGTGGCTTTCACCCTGTGTGTGTGTGTGTGTGTGTGTGTGTGTGTGCGTGCGCGCACACACGTGCACGCATGTATGTGTGTATGTTCACATGGCTTACCATGATTTATCTTTACTTTTGGAAAACCTCTCCAACTAGGTTCCTCGAAAAGTTGAAAATAGAACTACCCCATAATCCAGCAATTGCACTACTAGGTATTTACCCAAAGGATACAAAAATATTAATTCAAAGGGATACATGCACACCAGTATTTATAGCAGCATTATCTACAATAGCCAAATTATGGAAACAGCCCAAGTGCCCATTGACTGATAAATGGATAAAGAAGATATGGTATATAAACAATGGAATATTAGCCATAAAAAAAGAAATCTTGGCATTTGCAACAACATGAATGGAGCTAGAGAGTATTATGCTAAGCGAAATAAGTCAGTCAGAGAAAGACAAATACCATATGATTTCACTCATGTGTAGAATTTAAGAAACAAAACAAATGAGCAAAGGAAAAGAAAGAGAGGGAGGCAAGCCATGAAATAGACTCTTAACCTTAGAGAACAAAATGATGGTTATCAGAGGGGAGGTCAGTGAGGGGAGCGTGAAATAAGTGATGGGGATTAAGGAGTGCACTTGTAATGGGCACCGGATATTATATGGAAGTGTTGAATCACCATATTGTACACCTGAAACTTATATTATACTGTATGTTAACTAAATGGAATTTAACTTTTAAAAAGAGGAAGAAGGGAAGGAAAGGGAAGGGAAGGGAAGGGAAGGGAAGGGAAGGGAAGGGAAGGGAAGGGGAAGGGAAGGGAAGGGAAGGGAAGGGAAGGGAAGGGAAGGGAAGGGAAGGGAAGGAAGGGAAGGGAAGGGAAGGGAAGGGAAGGGAAAGGAAGGGAAGGGAATGGGCAGGGCCTTGCCTGGCAAGGCAAGGCAAGGCAAGGCAAGGCAAGTTGGCAAGGCAAGGCAAGGCAAGTTGGCAAGGCAAGGCAAGGCAAGGCAAGTTGGCAAGGCAAGGCAAGGCAAGGCAAGGCAAGTTGGCAAGGCAAGGCAAGGCAAGGCAAGGCAAGTTGGCAAGGCAAGGCAAGGCAAGGCAAGGCAAGTTGGCAAGGCAAGGCAAGGCAAGGCAAGTTGGCAAGGCAAGGCAAGGCAAGGCAAGTTGGCAAGGCAAGGCAAGGCAAGGCAAGGCAAGTTGGCAAGGCAAGGCAAGGCAAGGCAAGGCAAGGCAAGTGAAGGCAATGGAAGGGAAGGGAGGAAGGAAGGCAGGAAGGCAGAAAGAAAGAAAGAAAGAAAGAAAGAAAGAAAGAAAGAAAGAAAGAAAGAAAGAAAGAAGGAAGGAAGGAAGGAAGGAAGGAAGGAAGGAAGGAAGGAAGGAAGGAAGGAAGGAAGGAAAAAGGAAAGAAACGAAAATAAAGGAAAAGAGAAAAGGAAAAGAAAAGAGAAGAAAAGAAGGGAGGGAAGAAAGAAATCTCACCAACTTAACTGGTAGAAGGTAGAAAATTAACTTATTTCAATGAATTTGTAATGCATAAATCCTTACTCCTGTTGGGTTTTGTATCTTGTATATGATAAAAGGAATAAAGAGCCCATTTTTACACTCTTCCAAATGAATAGCTAATTGTATGAAAACTACTTACTACATAAAAAATTTGTTCCCATAAAATTTCCATATATTAAATCCCTTATATACTAACTTGAGCTTCTTTTTTTTCCTTCCAGTATATATTTCTGGTACTATACTAATACCGTATTGTTTATTAATAATAGATTAATATTTTAATATCTGTTAAAACAAATTTTTTCCCACTGTTCATCTTTTACTAACATTTTTGGCTAACCATGTTGTTCATTCTTTCACATTTAAATGGTATAATTTTGTCCAAAGTGTTTTAAAAATATTGGGATTCTAGCTGGAGTTGTATCAAGTGTATGTATGAATCTGGTATTACTGACATTTTATATTATTGAGTCTTCCCAGCCAAGAGAATGCTGTCTTTCAGATTGATTAAAGGATTTCAACAGATTTTATAGTTTTCTTCATGTAGGTATGGCTTCCTTCTTTATAAGTTTATCTCTAATATTTCACAGTTTTCCTACTTAATGTGGTAATGAAGAGCAAACAAGTCTAAGTCATAAACTGAATTTTTTAGCTCTTGGATAATTACCATGAGCCATGACCAAGTTCTTGAATGAGAATTATATTAAAGACCTAAGCTAGTGAGATCCCTACATTAACAAAGACAAGATGACAGGACAATCCCAGTTGTTGACCCATTGCAACATCAGGCCAGCAAAAGGTACAAGCGAACCATAGCAAATCCACGGCCACTAACAGATACACACACACACACACACACACACACACACACACACACACAAAGAGCATAGTATTTACCCCATGGGTTTGATTGGAACATTTTACAAGGAGTAATTTTATTTAAAAAAAAATATTACATAGTTTAATGGTTTAAAATGAAAGGCTGACTATAAAATTTACATATTTACATTTCACACAATCTTCAGCAAACTGCCTCTGTCTTAATTAGAAATCACAAGTAACTTTAGTAATAAAAGAAAATGTTGGTTCTCCACCTTGGATATCAACTTCACAATTTTTAAAAATCTCATTCTAAAAGTCAAAAATGCAATCATTTTCATTTGGAAGATTCTATAATCAAGGATTAATACTAATCTTTTGAGAGACAGTCCAAATGGGAAGAACAATGCATGAATTTTACTGCCTGTTCTTTCTGGTAATTAGTCTGTAGCTATAATCATTTTGTCTTAATTTCAAGACACATACAAAAACAGATCAATTGGCTAGCTGAATAGTTTCAATCAAGATGTTTTTGATTTTCATGGTATCCAAATACCATCTTTTCTTTTGATATTTTATTATAGCATTTTAGAGTTAGGATGAACTTAAGAGTCTGTATCCCAGACATTTAAGTTCTACTTGATTTTATTATGTAGCTTTCCAATAAACATGCCATCCAACCAAAGTTGTATTAAGGAGCAGGAGCAGGTAGGCGCTGGACAGCCAGAATGCCAGTCTATAATGAACACCAAAAGTTCTTTAAATAAATTGAAAATATGGCACCAGTCAACAGAAGTTTTATACATTACTCCTTACATAACTGTCAAATTATTAGTGAATCCTGCTTCCATTTAGTTCCTCGTTCCAAAAACATATTTTTTCTGGAATATATGTATATATTCAAAATATTTTTTCTGTATACTTCTATTCAGAAAAAATATATTAACATTATTCATAATCCCTACTGCCTTTAATGGAGAACAGATCCTTTCAATTGACAGATCTTTTAGTAGCTCTGTGAAAAAAAAAAATCTCCCTCATTATAATAGCCTCAGACACACTTGAGGGAAATCTCATGTGGTAGACAGAGGCAGTGGTGAAATTCAAAATTTTTACTAACCAGTATAGCAAAGACATCAGCTAACCAGAGTGTCTGTCTCGGAAAAAAAAAATTAAGATGACTATACATCCGTCTATACCTTTCTCTCTCTAGATTAAACATTCTGGTGACTTTCAAAATGGACTTCATTATCATGGTTTCAAATCCTCTCCTAGTGCGGGTCATTCTCTCCCTCTCCCCAAAGCCACAGCCCTCACTGGTGAAGACACATGTGCTCCCACCAACAGGAAACACAACTGCACTACCATCTCTCCCCCATTCTCTATACCATAATTTTTAAAGGGTTAAAAATTATCCCTTTTTGGCAGCTCATCATCCTGTGGCTTTATGAGTTATATTTCTGTAAACAGTCTTTTAATATTACCTTATTACATTCAAAGTTTGTGTCAAAATACTTAATTAGAAAAACAGACACCTATTTGATGACTCTAAGAGGGAACCTGCCAAAGTCATTTTTCCCTCTATCCCGAAATACATGAATCAGAATACCCTTATGTGTAATATATTTATAACTGCTTAAATTAAAAATTGCTCAAAAGAAGCGTTTTTATACTTACCAATTTAATGAACATTTCCATAACTGTGAGAAGCATCTTTTACACCAATGTTTAATTCACACATCAGTAAGCACTAATGATAAGTGTATGACCATATCAACTTCTGGCAGTTAGGTATGTCAGTGACAGGCATCATAAAATTAAATAGATAACTAATATTCAAAGAGACTGCAATAAAAATATATTGTGGTAATTACCCATGTCGAAAGTGAAGAGTTTTAATCAAACCATTTTCTTGAGTGACCATATTTTCATTTAAATACGAGTTTAAGAAATCACAGAGAAAGTTGCTGCTTTCAACACCAAATGCAAGTCTAATTAGTGCCTTTTTACTGCAATTAATACTGCAGTTATACTCAGCATTCTTTACATCAGCAAAGTAAGTTCTTTCTGGCTTTTCTCTCTCCACCTCACTCTTTCCCTGTTAGGTTTCTGACTAATGTTTGGCAACAGAGAAGAGTGTTTATTTTGCTTGAAAACAAAACCGTTACCATTCCTAATGTCCCAGAGATTTCCTCATGACTAGACAGAATGGATATCTGAAGAGACTTCCAATTCCCTCTATTACTTATGTTGTTGCTTTTAACAGATTCTGAAAGATGCCATCAGTTTTGTATGATAGTAGCTTCCTACTGCAGGCTCATTGAAAACTTGCTCTCCATTAAAGTTCTATTTATGTGAGAATATAAGCCTCCTTTTGTCCTCCTATTGAAACTGGATTTTCAGAAACAAACAGTTTTCTTTGAATAGTACTTCATAATTTTCTGGCTACATTTATATCCTCTGGTATTTGCGAGGGGTGATAATTATGAGCATTAAATCAATATGTACTAGTTTATTGAATTAACCAAGATGATAAAGAAGAATCTTTACTCATGCCCTAATACCATAAAATAGTATAACAAAAAGTATATTAGGGGTGCTTGGGTGGCTACTTGGTTAAGCATCCGACTTTCAGTTTCACCTCAGGTCATGATCTGGTGGTTCATGAGTTTGAGCCCCACATTGGGCTCCATGCTGGTAACTCAGAGTCTGCTTGTGATTTTCTTTCTCCCTCTCTCTCTCTCTCTCTGCCTCTCCCCTGCTCGCTCTCTCTCTCTCTCTCTCTCTCTCTCTCAAAATAAATAAATAAACTTTTAAAAAATACATAATAGTAAAATGAAATAGCAATGGACTGGAAATGAGAAGACTTGAATTTGAATTCTGATGTCCCTACTTATTTTACAAGCTGTGGGATCATGTACACAATTCTTAAACTCTATAAGCCTTCCTTTCATTATTTACAAAATGGTGGTGAATCTGTTGGCAAAACTGGATGTAGCATGTGAGAGAAAACAGGAGGTCAAGGATGAGTAAACAAATTAAAGGATGATTTTGCTATTTATGAAGATAAGGACGATGGCAGGAAAACAAGGAAAAAAAAATAGGGTTATTTTGATGTGTTAAATTTGAAACACCTATATTATACAAGCCAAGAGAGCAAGTAGGCAGTTCAATATACAAATCTAGAGTTCAAGGAAAGTATCTGAACCAAAGATACAAACGTTACTCATATATTAATAGTTACTTCCACTTACTATGCACCAAACAATGCAACAGATCCTATAGGTAAGTAATTTATTCCTCGAGACAAACGAGTTCACAATGAGTATTATTATCATAATTATTGTTATTTTCTAACACTTAACACATTATCTGGTTATGTACGTAAGCTACCAAAATGTTTTTTGAATGAATGTTCAGCTTACGGGTGAGGAATTCAAGACTCGGAAAAGAAACTTAACCACATCTAGTAAGTGGCAGAACCAGAATTTGAAATTAAATTTGTCTTGAGTAGACAGTGGAACGTCTGGCTTACAAGCCGTCACCTTCATTTCGCACACGTCAAAAGAGCAAATTTTAAAATGGGCGATGTTGAGAAGGCAAGATGATTTTTGTTCAGAAGTGTGCCCAGTGCCATACCACGGAAAAGGGAGAGAAGCACAGTCTGGGCCAAACCTCCATGGTTTATTTGGGCAAAAGACAGGTCAGGCCCCTGGATTTTCGTACACAGGTGCCAACAAGAACAAAGGCATCACCTGGAGAGAGGAGACACCGATGGAGTATTTGGATAATCCCAGAAAGTACATCCCTGGAATAAAAATGATCTTTGCTAGCATTAAGAAGGCAAAGGAAAGAGCAGACTTGATAGATTATCTCAAAAAAAAAAAAAGCTACTAAGGAGCAACAGTTGGCCTCTGCCTTATTTATTATAAAACAACAGCAACAAAAAAGTGTCTGATGACTTCTTTCATGTGTCCTGTATTTAAATTGATCTCATACACCAGAATTCAGACCATGAACGGCTGAGAGAATACTTTTTTTGGACAGTGCTGATTTAAGTAATATTGGCTTGTAGTTAAAACATATGATCAGCTTTTTGAACTCTGATAGTAATTCTGGTTCAGCAGGTGCTGTCACTGTTTTCCCCTTCTGAAGATATGACTGGAATTGATGAGCAACGTTCAGCTTTTCACACAGACGGTAAATGTCATCTCTAAACCTATAGGAGATTAGTTTTATATTTAGATTTATATAACTGGTTATATTAATATATTTAAATACTGAGGAAATCCCTTCACTGTCTCAGAGAACAGCAAGACTCCGTTGTGTTTCAAGTTGCATTTGTTAGCCTGTTAAAGGCAAGGGCTGATGATAAGCTGCCAATGTCCACTTTATCTTTTTGGTATTAACTGTACCAGTTTAATTAAAATTCCCTACATCTAAAGAGTTGCCTTTTGCTTAACAAAAGGCATTTTAGTATGGTTTATGTACAATATTAAATACAGAATATTTAACATTTCTCACATTTTTATAGGTGATCTATAAGGTCAGATGCTTTTAAGATTCAGTGTGACAAGATACAGCAGCAAACTTGGCTTCCAAATGCTTTACTTAATCAGACCAAGTTATAATTCAGGATTGTCTTCTAAACACCTATTCAAAAACCCAATGGTAGAATGACCATGTATGTATGATTGATAATAATGCTTTTGCCAACTCATCAGAAGGATTAAAATACAAAAGATATATTATCAGCACAAATTTGTAAATTATGTGAAAAGGCTTAGGATAATTAAAAACAAAATCACAGATCATTTAAAAAAAAAGTTGTCTTCAATTCCAAATGATTATTCTTACCCTTACTGCAGAGGTCATATCAGACACCAAGCAACTTCAGACTCACTAGTTTATTTAATGCACACAATAAACATTTCAGGTAGGGGCAGATGAGAGACCAACACTCAGAGAAGCTGAGTGGCTTGACAATGTTATGCATCTGTTCACTATGCCAGGACTCTCTATCACCCATAGCTAAAGATAATCACATAAGTTGACCATGAAAAACCTTCTACTATAAGGATACTTTGGTACACTAATTATAGAAAACCTTCTACTCCTTGCCTTTTTGAAGGCTGGTTCTGAGGTTTTAGTACACACTATGGTCAGTGAGACTTTAAAACATTTTATCATGCAAAATGTAGCAAAATAATCTATTACAATAACCATCTGTGATTTCTTTTGGCTTCTTGGAAGACCCAAAAAGAATGAGAGATGTTTTTCTCTTCCACCTACCAGACAGCAAATGGACATCAGAGTGCTGGAGGTCTGGAGATTCTCTTGCCAAAGGGGAAAGTTAATGGGCTCCATTCAGAAATGCTTCTGCATAGGGGAGCCTGGGTGGCTCAGTCACTTAAGCTTCTGACTTCAGCTCAGGTCATGATCTCATGGCTCATGAGTTTGAGCTCCACGTCCGGTTCTCTGTGCTGACAGCTCAGAGCCTGGAGCCTACTTTGGATTCTGTGTCTCCTTCTCTCTCTGTTCCTCCCCGGCTTGTACTCTGTCTCTCTCTCATTCTCTATAAATTAAACATACATTAAAAATTTTTTTTTCTGGCACAAAAACAGGCACATAGACCAATGGAATAGAATAGAAACCCCAGAACTAGACCCACAAACGTATGGCCAACTCATCTTTGACAAAGCAGGAAAGAACATCCAATGGAAAAAAGACAGTCTCTTTAACAAATGGTGCTGGGAGAACTGGACAGCAACATGCAGAAGGTTGAAACTAGACCACTTTCTCACACCATTCACAAAAATAAACTCAAAATGGATAAAGGACCTGAATGTGAGACAGGAAACCATCAAAACCCTAGAGGAGAAAGCAGGAAAAGACCTCTCTGACCTCAGTCGTAGCAATTTCTTACTCGACACATCCCCAAAGGCAAGGGAAGTAAAAGCAAAAATGAATTACTGGGACCTTATGAAGATAAAAAGCTTCTGCACAGCAAAGGAAACAACCAACAAAACTAAAAGGCGACCAATGGAATAGGAAAAGATATTTGCAAATGACATATCGGACAAAGGGCTAGTATCCAAAATCTATAAAGAGCTCACCAAACTCCACACCCGAAAAACAAATAACCCAGTGAAGAAATGGGCAGAAAACATGAATAGACACTTCTCTAAAGAAGACATCCGGATGGCCAACAGGCACATGAAAAGATGTTCAACGTCGCTCCTCATCAGGGAAATACAAATCAAAACCACACTCAGATATCACCTCACGCCAGTCCGAGTGGCCAAAATGAACAAATCAGGAGGCTATAGATGCTGGCGAGGATGTGGAGAAACGGGAACCCTCTTGCACTGTTGGTGGGAATGCAAACGGGTTCAGCCACTCTGGAAAACAGTGTGGAGGTTCCTCAGAAAATTAAAAATAGACCTACCCTATGACCCAGCAATAGCGCTGCTAGGAATTTACCCAAGGGATACAGGAGTACTGATGCATAGGGGCACTTGGACCCCAATGTTTATAGCAGCACTCTCAACAATAGCCAAATTGTGGAAAGAGCCTAAATGTCCATCAACTGATGAATGGATAAAGAAATTGTGGTTTATATACACAATGGAGTACTACATGGCAATGCAAAAGAACGAAATATGGCCCTTTGTAGCCACGTGGATGGAACTGGAGAGTGTGATGCTAAGTGAAATAAGCCATACAGAGAAAGACAGATACCATATGGTTTCACTCTTATGTGGATCCTGAGAAACTTAACAGAAACCCATGGGGGAGGGGAAGGAATTAAAAAAAAAAAAGAGGTTAGAGTGGGAGAGAGCCAAAGCATAAGAGACTCTTAAAAACTGAGAACAAACTGAGGGTTGATGGGGGGTGGGAGGGAGGGGAGGGTGGGTGATGGGTATTGAGGAGGGCACCTTTTGGGATGAGCACTAGGTGTTGTATGGAAACCAATTTTACAATAAATTTCATATACTGAAAAAAAAATTTTTTTTCAAAGAAATGCTTCTGCTTATAGAGGCCATAGACTCTGGTGAGGGGCCTAGGGATGACAGCTCTATCTGAGAGCATGAGGATATTTTCTCTGAGCCTGGAAAAATAAAAGGTATTGGGGATGTATGAGGCGTAGAGACCTCTCCTTTTTTGCACATAGTGCCTTGGATGAGGCGGAAGGTTTTGGGATGGACTTTGGGAGCTAAGTTAGTGGCTCTTCACTCTGCCTAGAACCTTCTCCCTCCAAATATTCATGTGGCTGGTTCCTCACTTTATCCAGGACTCTATTCACAGGTCATGAGCTTCTGAAAGGCCTTCCTGATCACTCAAAATTAGTCCCTCCTGACCTTCTCTCTTTTTTGTCCTTTATTACTTTCCAGTTCTAACGTCAACCTGAAATTTTATAACATACATGTTGTACCTATGTATTTATATATTTATTTATGTAGAGGCTTTTTGTTCTTCTCCCCCACCAAAATCTATGCCCTTTGAAGGCAGGGATTTGGGGTTGTTGGTTTTTTTTTTCAACATTACATAATACACGGTAAGGTATCAATAAATACTTGTTATGTGATAAATTTACCATATACCTTGAAAGGACATGAAGCATTAAAATGTAATTTTTAGGGCCCCCCAAAATTTAACTTTTTGTAATTTTCAAATTTTTATTAAATATTGTGTGTGTGTGTTTATTTGTTTGATTTTATGTTTATTTATTCTTAAGAGAGAGAGAGACAGAGTGAGCAGGGGAGGGGCAGAGAGAGAGGGAGACACAGAATCCGAAGCAGGCTCCAGGCTCTGAGCTGTCAGCACAGAACCCGACGCAGGGCTTGAACTCATTAGCTGTGAGATCATGACCTAGGCCAAAGTCGGACGCTTAACCGACTGAGCCACCTAGGTGTCTCAAGGATGTTCAGTTTTAAACCAGAAAAGTTCCCAGCAAACCGGGACAAGCTGGTTACCCTACCTAGGCCTCCTAGCCATCAAAGACCATCCTTCAATTCAGTAACTAAAGGGTAATAATGCCTGACATTGGTTAAATATTATGACTGTTGTTTGTTGTTGCACCTGCTTATACTCCCAATAACAGATTATGTGTTTCATTTCTCCCTCTCTTTGCCATCACCTGTTATAGTCCTAATGTTTCATTTTTATTATCCAGCAGTAGAAAATATATTCTCATTTTAATATTTTCATTTTCTTAATGTGATGGATCATCTTTTCATAGTATAACTGGCTATTCATGTGTGTTTACAAAAGTGTTTCACCATGGCAGAGAGAGGCTGATATGATCAGGCTAAGTAAATGGCTCCAGGCTGTTCAAAAATTTCATTTTCAATAGTCTTTTAAAAACCAAAGCTTTGGAGGGGCTCCTGGGTGGCTCATTCAGTTGAGACCTCTAGATTTCAGCTCAGGTCATGATCCCAGGATCATGGAATCAAGCCCCACGTCAAGCTCCATGCTGAGCGTGGAGCCTGCTTGAGATTCTCTCTCTTTCTCCCTCTCTCTCTCTCTCTCTAAAAATGAAAACAAAATAAGAAATAAAAACCAAAGTTTTAGAAAAATTCTCTGTCCCAGCCTTACTTAGAGTGACGTGGCTCTGCATCTCCAAATTGGCCATAGTTTGCACCCTAAGCAACTATCACAATGGCAAAAAAAGGTAAACTGATAACCAAAAGCCCTTTCTTCCTTTTTTCACATTGTGTAGGCCACCTGAGCATCCTGTACCATAGTAAAAAAGAAGAGAGTGACAAATTATGGCTAATATTAAATACCTAGCCAAAGCAAGGTGGATAATTAATACATGGATTTTATTTTACTTAGAAACATACAGCAGTATGGTACTGTTGCTCCTTCATCTCGTGAGCCATATTTATACTCCCTGCACTAGACTCCTGTGACCACCAAAATAAACACAGTAGAGTCTGCTCTAAATGTGTAATCCATATAATTATATGTCCAAAGTCAGGATGATAACTAGTACAGTCTTGAAAGGAAAAGCAAATGTAAAGACAGAGACTGAAAATGAAATACCATAGTTGGTCCTCTCATCTTTTAAAATGTTTTATGTCTTGAGGAAAGAGTTAGGCTCAAAGAAGGTAACTGAGAAGGCACCATGGAATTACTGCAACCCATGTGTGGTCTGAAAACAGTGACAAAACCTGGTTTAAAAAATTTTTGCCCAAGTTCCATGGCTGAGAGGAATAAAGCATGATTTTAACCTTGATAAACAATATTTCTGTGGCTTTTACGTCCTCTCAAATCATACATTCATGATCTGTTATACAGATCTTATATGTGACTTGTATAATAACAGATTTTTTGCTTGCTTTCATGATGTCCTATTTAAAAGAAAAATAATTTCTTAGGCAATGTTTATAGTGAATTATTCACAATATTTTGGTACGTAGATAGCGAGGGTGGAGGCAGTAACAGAGCTGGAGTAAGAGAGTAAGTGGCTCACAAAACTACTTAGAATAAGCTTACTCCTGAGTAACGTAATTTAAGCTTGGAAAAGAACCATCCAACCCCAAATACCTCCTAACTCTTTGTTGCAATGCCTGGACCTCCATCATTTGATCCTAATCATTAGGCCTTGAAATTTTTCAACAAGAGTACCCTACATGTTTCTTTTTAAAGGCAACTATTTTCAGAATATGTAACTCAACAATAATACAGCAGGTGAGAAGGAAATGCCAAAGAAGCTGCATCATCCAACACAGAAGTAAAGTTCTTATAATTCCTATAAATGTTCCTTCTGCCCCTACTCTATGACCAAAGAAGTATGAAGGAATCAAAGGCAAGACCTATCTTCTTTACAGCCCACCCTGATCAATACTAATAATGAGTCATTTCCCTACCAGCCCCATTGCCACTTGTCATAGCCAAGTAATGATCTGTTCTTCACCACTGCATCTTAAGACCCCCAGAGGAGCCCAACCAGCATCCGACCATTCATTCACCAAGCCATGAAGATGGAACATCTGGCCTGCATGTTCTAGTTTGTAGGAATTCTTACACTGACTGTCTCATTTCATAAATACAACAAATGTGGGGTTGTTTTACTTTTTAAATATTATTTTTAAAATATAACCTATTAACAGAAACAAAATATAAGGAAACAGTTAAGAATCAGAAAACTAGAGGGGTGCCTGGGTGGTTCAGTTGGTTAAGCTACCGACTTCGGCTCAGGTCATGATCTCACAGTTTGTGAGTTCGAGCCCCGTGTCAGGCTCTGTGCTGACAGCTCAGAGCCTGGAGCCTACTTCAGATTCTATGTCTCCCCCTCTCTCTATGCCTCCCCTGCTCACACTCTGTGTCTCTCTGTCTCTCAATAATAAATAAACATTAAAAATTTTTTTTTAAAAAAAGAATCAGAAAACTAGAATCAGAAAACGGTTAAGTGTCTGACTCTTGGTTTAGGCTCATGTCATGATCTCACGGCTTCATGGGCTTGAGCCCCGCATTGGGCTTTGCACTGGCAGCTTGGGATTCTCTCTCTTTCCCTGTCTTCCTGCACCTCCACCACTCATGCTGTCTCTGCCTCAAAATAAATAAACTTTAAAAAAAATACAAAGGAAAGAAAGAATTAGAAAACTACTTTTTCATTAAAACCTGAATTACTATTCATGCTGAACATCTGAAGAATTTTCATGACTAGCATGTAGCTCATTTACTATTCTGTTATTTTTATATGCCATATCTTTTCATTTAAAGAGCTAAATCCAAAGTCACTTGGAGCAGTAAGAAAAATAAGACAAATCTCTACACACATGTAAACATGGAAACTCATGTCTCAAAAGGAAACTCCTTTTCTCTTTACATGGGCTTTAGATGGGCTGATATTTGGGGGTGGGGCCGAGGCCTTTGGGAGGTAATTAAGTTTAGATGAGGTCATGAGGGTAGTGTCCTCATAATAGAATTAATGCTCATAGAAGAGGAAGAGCTCTCTCTCTGTGTCTTTCCATGTGCACACACTAAGGAGAAGCCGGGTAAGGACATAACCAGAAGACAGCCATGTGCAAACCAGAAAGGGGTCTCTAATCAGACACCGAATCTGCTGGTACCTTGACCTTGGACTTCTCAGCCCCAGACCTGTGAGAAATAATGCTTGTTGTTTCAGCCACCCAGTCTATGATATCTTGTTACAGCAGCCCAAGCTAACTAAGACACCATGTTATACAAAGGCAGGAGAATCATGCAGTTTCTAATATCTGTGGTTATACACACAGAGACACCTACACACACATAGGAAAATAAATGTCCCTCTATTTGAAGGGAAGAGATAAGTCAGGCAATTTATATTTTTTTTAAATCAAAAGAATAAAAATCACATACGTAGGATGAACACTGGGGGGGGGGGATAAAGGATTTGGCATAAATATAATTAGTCATATCAGCAGAGAGAGGTACAGGTTGGTTTTAGTAAACACAGGGTGGTTTTTTAGTGGAAAGTAAATAAGTGCACTGAGGTACTGTACTAATCACATTTGTTCTAACATTGACCTTATAATAATTAAAAATTGATGCTTGCAACATAATACAGCTGTGCAATCATATTTAAACCTAATCATTTCATAGAAAGAGGAAAGTTGTACAAAAAGGTCAAAAACACTTTAATTTCATGACAGTAAATTTACTCTTTATTCCCAAAGTGAAAATGTCTAATTTCTAAAAGAGCAAACCAATAATTACTTATTATAAAGCTATTTTAGTCAATACTTAATTTCTCTATATTGATTAGTGTTTAGACATTTAAAATGTACCCTACAGCAAGAATATGTGTTTACAATACTATTCTCTCTACTGATGTTTGTAAGTATTACAGGTATCGATTTAAGACATGTCTCAAAAATGCCAAACTTAATAGAATCATATAAAATGGAGTTTGATTCTTTCAAAACTGGAATTTAATTTTTAAATGTTTGAATAATAGTGTCCTTAAAGGTCTCTGTATCATGATCATTGTTTCTTCCATTACATATTTTAATGACGAGTGCTCGATTAAACTGTGCGTTATAAATTCTGCCCCTCTCCCAAAAGTAATATGGAAAGAAAATATAAAAATGATCAACTCTACCACTCACAACTGGAACAAAATGTTTTCTCTTTATTTTATGTACTTCTGATTATAAAATAAGGACTGGGATATTATTCCCCCTTAACTTGCATTCTGTGTAACTTAGAGCTCTTTGCAATAAAACGAAATGATGCTTCATCAGGATGTTACTGGGAGTACCAAGGCAATTTACAAACTTTCTATCATTAAGTCTGAGAACATCACTGTGAGGCAGGTATTAATATAACACTTCTCTCTTGAGGAGTTCAATGCACTTTACATAACTTTACTTTATTAACTCTTCCTTGAGCTGGGCTAAAAGGCTAAGTAAAATACCTAACCATGCACCTCATATCCAATGTGTGCATAAAAATAGAGAAGACTCTATCTGGCAACATACTTTAAATTCGCTTTAACTTCTAATCTGAAATTAAAATTTAAGATAAGGCCAATAGGATCACTCAATATATTTGGCTTTTGTTAATACTGATTTTTTAACAGGTTTCAATTTCATAAATTTGAAGTCAGAGCTAAACACTTAAAAGATGATTAATCCTATTAATTCTTAAGCAGTAATTGTTTTGGAAGATGGATGAAATTCAAGGGTAACAGTCAACTTTTCCCTCTACTAAAATACATCAGAAATTACAAAAGCAGAATATGATCCTGCAGACAGTCATCACAACGTCTGTAAGTAAATCTATGCCTTTCTTAGCAAGAGTGCAATGATGCACAAATACAGACACCCAGAAGACAGATATAAAGTGAAGGGTGGGGCGCCTGGGCGACTCAGTCGGTTGAGCGTCCGACTTTGGCTCAGGTCATGATTTCACAGTTCGTGGGTTCGAGCCCCGCGTCCGGCTCTGTGCTGACAGCTCAGAGCCCGGAGCCTGCTTCCGATTCTGTGTTTCCCTCTCTCTCTGTCCCTCCCCCACTCACACTCTGTCTCTCTCTCCTTCAAAAATAAATAAACATTAAAAAAAATTTTAGGTGAAGGGTGCAGAAATACTAATAATAGCTAATAGTGTTTACCAAGTGTCAGCCACTACTTTAATGAACCTACATGTATTAACCCATGTAATTCTCATAACAATTCCCTGAGGAAGGTAATTTTATCCCCATTTGATAGATGAGGAAACTGAGGCTCAGAAAGCTGTGGCTGCCCAAGATTGCAAAGTTACTAAGTAGCAGAGCTGGGATACAACCCAGGAAATATGAAATACAGCCAATTATCTAGAAAGGAAGAAAGTTGTTCCCAGCGACCCAATCCATGGTATACCCTATCATAGTGTTCCAAGTCCATAATCTTTTTCCATCCAATTGCAACACTTCCCACCTTGAGGTCAACCTCACAATCAACACAGAACAACTGTTCAAGTTTGTGTATTGTGCTTTCAAAATAAGACACCGAGTATTTAGAAAAGGGTACAAGGAGACAGTATAGTATGATCAGGTGTACAGGACTTTAACAAGCTGCCATTAGATAATTTATTTCTACCCAAGCTTCATAAAATGGAGATCATGGAATTCGCTTCCTGATGCTATAGTCAGAATCAAACAGGTTAATATTAAGGGTTTAACACAGAGGCTCACATGTAGTAAGCACTAAGTAAGTGGTTGCTATTATATAAGTTAATATAAAATTATTCATGCCATTCTCAAAACCCTGAAATTTAGAACAATGAAATTTAGCCCATCACAATACTGGTGATAAATTGAACTTAAATGATTGTTTTATCAAATATATGTTCTAGGTATTATGAATGATCTTATTTAATCCTCAGAATAAACCTAAAATTGACGTTGGTTATGTCCACTTTTTTAAAAAAATTTTTTTATGAGAGGGAGACCATGAGCAGGTAGAGGGGCAGAGAGAGAAGAGAGAGAATCTTAAGCAGGCTCCACATCCAGCGCAGTGCCCGATCTTATGACGGTGAGATCACGACCTGAGCCAAAATCAAGAGTCAGACACTTAATTGGATGAGCCACCCAGGTGGCCCATATGCCCACTTTAGACAGGAAAAGAAGCTTAGAGATTTTACTTGCCAACTATCCTGACAGTAGTAATTAAATGATCAATCAATTACCTAGATGTTTCCCACAAAGCAGGATGAAAACAAATAAGCAGGGAGATTATTTGACAAACTCTTTCCTCTCAAAAAATAATGGAACTGAAAAAGTTCCTGGACTAAAGTTTCACCTTGTTTAGCTTTTCTATACAGAGTAAAGCTGCGCCCAAAGAGTAGTCAGAACAGAGATGATAAAGAGAAAAAACACTGCCCCAAAATATATCCTCCAGGCCCAGCACATACAAGGTGCTTCCGCTCCTTCCATCAGAGCCACCAAGGAAAACAGCAGGGGCCAAGGTTAGGGCTTTCACAGGGAACAGTGTTAGGGGAAGGCAGGCAAGAACTCTGCGCTCAAGGGCTCAGGCCCCAGTCAAAGGGACTGGGACACTGTAAAGCAGATTTGCCTCAAATTACCCTCCCCTGAACCCAAAGATCCTGTAGAAGTCTGCTTTTGGTCTAACTCATAGAAATCTGCAGAAAAAGAGAAGATACATTACATCAGTCTTTCTCTAACCTCCCTGAACCTTAACCTACCACTATTCTTTTAAATTGGAAATGTCTTAGTTATGCAAAACAAAAATACCTCCTGCTGAATTAGGATACTATTCCCTTTCTCTTAATGCAAATAAAAAAGTTTTGTCATTTCCATAATATCTACTGTATACAGAAAGAAAATTATCATTTTCATTTAAAGAATATGATTCAGAATTGATTAAAATATATAATTTATTACTACAATGACTGAAAAAAGCTTGAAGTGAAAGAATGGAATTTCTTCTTTCATTAGCTAACATACAAGCCAATATGGAGGATGTGGCACATATAATGTAATCATATATAAAAACAGTCACAAGCATAATGACACAGGGTTCTCTTACACAAGTGTAAAAAAAAATAAAAATAATCAACCCATTGTCAGCAAAACTTTAATTGAAAATATATCCATATTGGGGCACCTGGGTGGCTTGGTCAGTTGAGCGTCCGACTTCGGCTCAGGTCATGACCTCACGGTCCGTGAGTTCGAGCCCCGCGTCAGGCTCTGTGCTGACCGCTCAGAGCCTGGAGCCTGTTTCAGATTCTGTGTCTCCCTCTCCCCTGTTCATGCTCTGTCTCTCTCTGTCTCAAAAATAAATAAACGTTAAAAAAATTAAAAATAAAAAAACAGAAAATATATCCATATTATCTCAAGAATCTCAAAGAGCTTGTGTTCCATTACTAACAGGGAGCATGCAACTTAACCATTTCTGCCACATTTAGAATATATGACCTCTCTCAATAACTCATTCAAACTTTTAATAATTGTCATATAAAAGTCAACCTTTTTTTTTTTACCTATTTTCAGTCACTCATATGATATGACTGAAACACCTAGAATGATTGTGAGCGCAAACAAGGTACTCCAGAAACCCCTTGTTGATGCAATGGTGATTTTAGTCTATTTTCCTGTCCTCTGACCTTAGCAGAGACAGGAGAAATGCTTAGACAGAAACACTGTAGAGATAAGAGGAAGTTGATGAGGGACAAATGCAGAGTAGAACTGAGGAAAACAATGTAGAATGACTCACTGTGCCCTAGTACAGTATGATCCATTTCAGAAGACGCAGTCAGCCACCAACAAAATATGCATTGTAAAACAAAACTTGCTAAAGCATACACTCAGAAAATCAACTACCTCACTGCTTTCCCACTCAATTCCATGCAAATAATTTCCAAACTATCAATCCCTTTCTAACCCTGACCACTTATGTAACTGTAGAGGTGTATTGGGTGATAAGATGGGATATTCTTTCTCCCCAATTCATTCTGTCCTTCCTCCATGGCTTTACTGCTAGCATGGAAGGCATCTTTGGTACAACCTAGTGAAAAGAATTGTTATGGGCTGCCGTCGTGACCCACTGTCATTTTAGTAGGAGAAATAATCAAAATTAACAAGGAAAACTGTTTACTTGTCTCACAGATTCTTCAGTCTTTTGAATCTAACAACGTATAGAAAAGACCTGACAATGCTCACGCTGGAAGAAGTTAGAGAAGCCTGGGGGTGAGGGGAAAGAACCCACTGGAAAAAGTGAAGTAAGCAACTGGGTAATAGTAGGACTCTCTGGTAATGGAACAGACTTGCCTGCTATCCCCTGCAACAAAGGATCCAACAAAGGGATTAAATTTGGATACCCTGAAAGCACCTCATACTTAAAATTTCTAAAATTAAATTTCCCCGAGAACCAGTTTCTGCTGACTTCCTTGTTTGTTAAGGGTACACTTGTTCTCTCAGGCTCCAAACATGAGTCATCCTGCCTCATTCCTCACCCACCCCCACCATATCTAATTAAACACTAACTTGGGTCTGTTTTTCTCTTCGGCACTTTTTTGCAACTTTCTGCTGCTTTCTTTTCCCATTGCTTCAACTCTAATTTAGTTTTGACCTCACACCTGACTCCCTGACTCTTCCAAACATTCTATCCAGCAGGTGGCTTCAGCTTTGAATTTGAGCTCTGCCTTGATTGGGTCACTATTCTTATCACAAATATTCCGGGGACTCCTGGGGGGTTTAGTCAGTTAGGCATCTGACTTTTGATTTCGGCTCAGTTATGATCTCATGATTCATTGGTTCCAGCCCCTTAACAGGCTCCCTGCTGACAGTGTGGAGCCTGCTTGGGATTCTCTCTCTCTCTCCCTGTCTCTCTTCCCCTCAGCTCTCTGTCTCTCAAAATAAAGAATCAAACTTACTTTCTTGAAAAAAGTATTCCAGATCCCCCCTTGTCTGCTGTACAGAAACTCCAAGCTACTTCCAAATGCACCCTGAACTGCCTTTCAGTCTTACTTTCTCCTAACTTCCTGGGCACCAGCCATGCTGGCTATAATTCTGTTCCCTACCACACTCTCCTGCCCTGACGCCCCACCGCCATTGCCTTCTCCTGTAATACAGTCTCCCAGCCCCAGCACATTCCAACCACACACACACACACACACACACACACACACTTGTTTTGGTGTCAGCTCAGATGTCTTCCATCCCTGTTAAGTCTCACTTCACCTTCCCACAGATCCCCCAACAGAAGTTTTTCCTGCTGCCTTCATTTTACAGCAAAACATATTGCTTCATACCATCATTATTATTTTTATTCAAGGATCTCACTTTCCCTACTAGGCTATCTGCCCTTGAAAGGAAGAATCATGTCTTGCTTGTCTTCTTATATTCCTCAGTGAATGGCATACTGCCCCTCACAGACAGAGGGTTCAGGAGCTATTGTATGTGAACAAATGCAGAAACAAAATGATTGCTCCATGTATTGTTTTCAAATAGTGCTTTTCAAGCTTTAGAGTGCCATGGAACTACCTGTGATGCTTATTCAGATATTCTGACTCAAAAGATCTGATCTGAGAAGCAAGGATGTATATTTTAAATGCTTTTTAAACTAAAACTCCATTTGTTTCCATGGAAAAGGTGCTGTCTGTGCAATTTATAGTCTGAGATATTGAGATAGAGCCCACACTAAACTATCATTCTAAAAAAAAAAAGCTTTGTTAAAACTGCACACCCCAAATCAACAAAACAATTGATGTGCAATAGTAGTAATAAACACAGATATCATCTGGGGTTAATATTGTTTTAAGGACCAATAATCAGGTCAAATAAATCAAGCAGGGTAATATTTCAGTTGATAGTTTCTACCAAAGATAATTTTCATTCCAAGCAAAAAACTGTTCACAAATATTTACTATAATGCACTACCAAAAAGTGTACAGAAATAATAACCTCTTTCCTTACAGAAAGCGTTTTGGTTAGCAAAGAAATTTCATTTCCCAAAAATTCAAAAAAAAAGTGACTTTAAGACTATAGAATAATAAATAATAGAAAGGAAAAAACCAAAATGATTATCCTTCTGTTTACAATAGAACAGAACCTTTACTTTGTCTATCTTCAGTCTAGCCTCATCTTGCTTTTTTGCAACCATTTCCCATGTGTGCCAAGTTTACTTGCACCTTGGATCCCCACCACAGAATCAGAGTTCTTTAGCCTAGTTCAAGTTCTTAGGGAACTCCCTAGATCTTAGGGAAGACACTGTCCATGCAAGGTGAGTAAGTAAACAAAGAGAAAATTGGAATTTTTCCTTAAGAAGCCCAGGAATTCAGGAGCACCTGGATGGCTCAGTCAGTTAAACGTCTGACTCTTGATTTCAGCTCAGGTCATGATCTCAAGGTTACTTCCTGAGATCAAGCTCCGCATCCAGCTCTGCACTGACAGTGTGGAAACTGCTTAGGATTCTTTCCCTCCCTATCTCTCTGCACCTCCCCCTGTCGCACTCTCTCTCTCTCTCAAAATAAAGTAAAAGAGAAGAAGAAGAAGAAGAAGAAGAAGAAGAAGAAGAAGAAGAAGAAGAAGAAGAAGAAGAAGAAGAAGAAACCGCTGAAGCCGCCGACACGGCCGTCCATGAATTCAGAAAAAACTATCTTTTCCGTAGAACTTAAGAGAGGGGCGCCTGGGTGGCTAAATTGGTTAAGTTGGTTAAGTCTCCCACTCTTCATCTTAGCTCAGGTCATGATCTCATAGTCGTGAGTTTGTGCTACAAATTGAACCCCAAGTCCAGCTCCACATTGGGCTCTGTGCTGACAGTGCACAGCCTGCTTGGGATTCTCTTTCCCTCCATCTCTTTGCCACTCCCCTGCTTGTGCTCTCTGCCTCTCAAAATAAACAAATAAAAAAAACAGAGAGAGAGAACTTAGACAATATAAATTATATCTAATTATAAATTCTGACAATTTATATCCTATTACAGAAATTTTTTACAACTAATATAAAAAATGAATATTTTACCTTTAAAGCATTAATTCTAGTTCTAGAAATATAGCCAAAATAAATAATCATGCATGTAAAAATTTTGTGTATAAGCTTTAATTACAATTTTTAATATCAAAATAACTATAAATGTTAAAAAGTAAAAAATGATTAAATATACTATAACTATTAATAAATCAGAATAGTATATAATCACTAAAAGTGTTGCTGTATAAATCTGCTCTATAAAATAATATATAAAAATTAGAAGCCAATTACAAAATACTATATAAAATATTATACCATTTTACAAGACCCATCCAATCATGGAAAATAAACACTAGAAAGACACTCACCAAAATGTCAGTCGTGGTTGTTTCTGGCTTTGCGGTTATTGTTTTTTTTTATTTTGTTCTTAGCACTTTATTTTATACATTATAATAAATGCAGTATTTTTGTAACCAGTACACAAAGAAAGAAAAGTCTGGATTGTAGTGATAGCTGGGTCACCTTGACCAAATTGCTTAAGCTCACTCAGCCAGAGTTAGTTACTTCCTCTAAAAAAGTGGGCCAATAATTGTACCAACTTTACAGGGTTAGGTAAAAATTGAAATAAGTGATATAATACATGTAAAATTCTTAGTACTGGAACATGAATAAATAGGAGTTTGAAAATACCAGTTAAAGGGGTTGTATAGTAATTTCAAGTTTCCCCTCTTTTTTATTCTTAATCATTTTAACTATCAAGCCACTCTACCCTTGAGTTCAAACTCTCCTATATCAAATAATTGTCTCACTAACTTGTGGTGGTTTGTTGATCCAAAGAACATAACTATGGCTGTGGCCCAAGCTGGTATTTTCCACTAGCTGCATTACACACTGGTGATTTTAATAAATGGCCATACCAGCCAACAGGGGAAAGAAAAAAATTATCTTCTGAATCCATGCTCTTCGGGAATTCTATGAAGGAAACGCATAATTGCTAGAATTTGGCTGGCGTATTGAACCTGGCACGTTAAGAAAAGGCATGGGACTTCTAATGACAGAAAATGGTCCAGACTTCAGGTTTGTATGTCATCAAATAAAAATAAATCCTTTAAGCAAAGTACTCTAATGAACCCATGTTTTACTTCTGGGTACACTTTAGTCATTTTAACTGGAAAAATATATTGTTATTCTGCATAATTATTATACTTTCATTTTTCTTGGATGTATGTATCACTGTTAATCAGGTAATAATCTGACTGAAAACATTCACAAGATCAGGCATACACTCCCTCCTTCCTTCCTCCATTCATTCACCCAACAAATACTTATCGGTTACTTACTATGAGACATTCATAATGTAGATAGTGAGGGCAGAAGGAAGATCTCTTCTCACAGAGCACAGAACACAGTGGGAAAAGATTATTCAAATGATTTCATGAAAATATGTCATAATAATGTAACTGATGCTACAAAGGAGAGGTGGTCCAGTACCAGGTGAAGAGTACAGGGTGTGGAATTAGAAGCATCAAGCTGTTAAGATGCTGAGAGTTTTAGACCATGTAAGGAGGTTTCTCTCATACCTCTCTCCTTCCCTCCCCTCCTTCCCTACCTCTCACTCTTGCCGTGTGTGTGTGTGTGTGTGTGTGTGTGTGTGTGTGTGTGTTGCCCATCATCCTGAATGCCCATCATAGACTATCTGTATGAATGCTTTAACTTTGTAAGATGAAAATGTCAGAGGTGCACATTAGTTTGCCAGAGCTGTCATAGCAAAATGCCACAGACGGGGCACCTTAAACAGAATTTTTCTTCTCATAGTTCCAGAATGCTGGATGTCCAAGATCAAGGTGCTGGCAGGATTGGTTTCCTCTGAGGCCTCTCTCATTAGCTTACAGAAATGGCTGATTTTTTGCTGCCTCTTCACATGGTTTTCCTCCTGTGCCTGCCACCCCTCATGTCACTGTCTCTTTTTGTGAGGACACTTGGGGTGGATTAGGGCCCCACCCAAACACCTTCATTTTAACTCAATCACTTCTTTAGAAACCTTCCTTTTTTTTTAAATTTTTTTAACGTTTATTCATTTTTGAGAGACAGAGAAAGACAGACTATGAGCGGGGAAGGGGAAGAAAGAGAGGGAGACACAGAATCTGAAGCAGGCTCCAGGCTCTGAGCTGTCAGCACAGAGCCTGACACAGGGCTCCAACTCACGAACCGCAAGATCATAACCTGAGCCGAAGTTGAACGCTCAACCGACTAAGCCACCCAGGGGCCCCTAGAAACCTTCTTTCTAAATACCATTATACTCTGAGGAATTGGGAGTTGGGATTTCAAAGTATGAATTTTACAGGGACATGATTCAGCCCATAACAGGGTAGTAGGGGACAGAGTTGCCACATACAGTTATGACAGTTATATATACTGCACAACTCCAGGATGTGTCACCCACATCACAATTATAAATTTTTGTGTTTTTTATGGAAAATTTTCTCTCAGAAAGCTTTTTAATTGAAAACTTCCTGGAGGAAGATTTACCTTTTTCTGACTTTTGCAAAGGACCTCTTGGGCTAGCAGTGTTGCTCTGTGCTGGGAAACACTTTCCTGGCCCCCGTTTGGCCCTCCCTCCATGCCTTCTTGAAGAGTGATTTATTCTGAACGATTAATATAGAAGGAGCTCCATGAAGGTCCTATGTCTGCACTCCCATAATAGAGGCAATGTGGGGTAGGATTAAACAGACAACTTCTAGAATAACATGACCTGGGCTTAAAGACCAGTCCTACCAATGTACGACCATAGGCCTTATTTAACATACGTGTGCTTATGATTCCTCATGCATAAAAGTGGGAAATGTCTCTACTTTTTCGAGTTAGTGTAAGATTCCAACAAGGTTACACCTATTACAAAGTGTAAGTGATTTATGAGAAGCGCTCCATGATTACAAATGCTTACAGTGGAGTTCTGGGCAGTGATGATGGCTGCAAACAATATGACTGTAGTTAATGCCACTGAACTGCACCTTTAAAAACCAGTTAAAACGGAAACTTTTCAGGTTATGCATATTTTACCACGACTTCTTTTTTCATGTCCACTGTGATTGTATGGTGAGAAAAAAAGGGAAATTTTGCTACTGAAATACAAGGTTGTTTTGAGAATCAAGTAAGATACTGGAGTGCCTGGCACGTGGCAGAAACTTGATAAAAGTTAGTTCCCTTTTCCGTTAGTTCTGGATCGCAACTGCCCCTAATGGTGACAAGTCACCCAGAACGCTCTCTGTAGTTTCTACTTCCAGATAAAAAGGTTCTTCTGAGGGAAGAAAAAAATCTCCAACCCTTGTGATGTTTCTTGTCCTGATACTGCAGATGGTGGCAACGATCCCTCTGGAAGAAATCTTGCGGCTTAGCCTCTGTTATACTCAAATCTAATATCATACATTATAAAGTATCATAGGAAATGCTTGACACTATTCAAAGAAGACATGCCATTTACTGTCCATTTTGGATAGGCAACTGTAACATTGGTTTCAAAGTAACAGATTTTTTTCAACAACAGCTCTAGGGAATTTATGTGACTCATGACAAAGTAATTCTGCAGGAGTTGAGGGATTAGAAAGTAAAGTCATTAACTCCTTCTTCAGAGGAAAACCACAATAACCTACAAAGAAGGCATGAAAGATATAAATATGAATTTCATATTTAATATACAGCCAATAGCTTATTTTAAAAGATATATTCATCTTCACCTACTAATCATTCTCCTTGAATTTGACTATTTTTTTTTAAAAAATCAACATATTCGTGATTGCCTGAGTTTAAATAAATCATGCCATGATCCTGAGAACTTGGCAAGAACATCAATGATTTTACATCTGGTATCACACACCAGCTGCATGTTGAGGGAATGAAAGGCTTTTCTATTTCTTTACCTTGCTTCATTAGTGAGTATGTGGTGATGCATGCATTACCGCATGTATTCAGGCTCAGCTCCCCATATGGAGAGGCATCCAGCAAAGCCACAGAACCCAGGCATCATTTGCTATGATGTTGAATTTTCAAAAATACAAAGGTGGTATTTTTACTGAAATATTTTGATCTATAAATGGACATATGCTTTTTATCAATAGGGCTACATAGTTAATGGATATTGGTAGAACCTGTTGCAAAAGTCTCTAATGGAGAAATAACTTTAGCTGTCACAGCTGAACATATGTACAGTATGGTACCCATCTTCAAATCATCATACAGCAAAAAAACAATAATTTCCTTGCCAAATCTACGTCCAACACATTTTCTACTTAGTTCTTGACAACTATACTACTTACTGGAAAAATATCTGCACTGCAAGCTCTGTGGTTATCCAATTAAAGAAATCTTTATGTGTCCTTATCCTCACCACAGTTACTTGCCTTATGTTTGCATATTGTAAGTTTAACAAACACTTGTTCTTATTATTTATCTATTGCTGTGCAACAAATTGCCCCAAACTTTAATAGCTTAAAACAACAATAATAGTTTATTATCTTTGGGTCAGGAAGTTAAGAGTGGCATGGCTGGGCAGTTATGGCTCAGAGTTTCACATGAGATTACAATCTAGGTGCCAGAACTGCATTTGTCCTAAGGTTTGACTGTGGCTGATGGATCCACTTCCAAGATGGCTCACTCAGGTGATTGGTAAGTTGTCGCTGACTCTTTTGGCAAGAGGCTATCAGTCCTTTCAACGTGGAACTCTCTAGAAAGTTCCTTAAATGTCCTCATGACATGACAGCTGAATTTGTCCAGAGTGACTGATCTGAGACCACATGGCAGAAGAGGCACTGTCTTTTACAACCTAGCCGTAAAAGTCACAATGCTGGCACTTCCATCACAGTCCATCACAGACAAACCAAACCCGGCACAGTATAGAAGGGGACTACACAAGGTCATGAATATCGAAAGTAAAAATCGATACTTTCTTCAAGATGAGGGCCATCTTGAAGGCTGGCTCCCACACCCCTAAATATTTTTTTCAAATTTGTAAGTTTTCATTGTACATATACTTTTGCTTGGCTGAAATCTGATTTTGCATATGTCCACTTTTCTGTCTTGTCAGAACATTAAAATAAAAGTATAAAAGTAAAAATAGAGGTTCTCAACCATAATAACAATCTAAAAATTACAAACACATCCATATGTAAATAAAGAAAAAAACTGAGACATGCCTGGATGGCTCAGTTGGTTAAGCATCCGACATCAAGCTCAGGTCATGATTTCATGGTTTATGAGTCTGAGCCCCACGTTGGGCTCTGTGCTGAAAGCTTAGAGTCTGGAGCCTACTTCAGATTCTGTGTCTCCCTCTCTCTCTGCCCCTCCCCCACTCACACTGTGTCTCTCTCTCTCAAAAATAAAAACATTAAAAAAAAATTTTAAGGAAAAAAAAAGTGATCTCATTTAACAGCGAAACTATTTGTAATCCATTGAAAGCATTTACCTAAGAGTAAAACAAAAATCACTTTAAGTCATTGGTTAAAATTAGAGATCAGGAAATTATTTGGAGAGATTTTTCTGTTTTATCTTACTCGATATTCTGAGGTAATACCAATCATTAATCTCAAACTATTTTTTTTAAATAAGATAAAGCTTCTGCATATGTTTTATCTTCTGAAAGTTTTTAATTAATGATACATTAAGGGAAGGGAATTATTTGTTTGGCTTTTTAAAGCAATGAAAAGGAAATATTCACGCAGAACTTATCACTAAGTTACTTGCAGAATCTTTAACTTGGTACCGACCTTATTCATTCAACAAATACGTCTGAGCACATTTTGCTTTGAGATACTCTGGGGATATATAGAAATCTAAACCACAGTCATTGCCCTCAAGAAGTTATACCTTGTTAGGTTGACAAGGTAGGTTTACAACCTTTTAATGCTAAACATTGTACAGTAATTTTCATAAGAGAGGGGGAAAGTGCAGTATGAGTTAGAAGAGGGAGAAATCAATTCTAATTGGCAAATCCAGAAAAGCATATGGAATATTGGCATTCGAGGCAACTCTTGAAGGATGAGCAGCTTTTAACAGTGGGAGATAGTAGAGTGGTTACTACAATGAAAGGAGAAGCAAAATCAAAGTGTACATGGAGGAAATCATTAAGTTACTAACACACCTCGCCCTCCCCATTATAGGCAAATTCTCCCAATAGTCCCATATTCCATATTCCCACATTCTCCATATTTCAACTTGAGAAGCAAAGTAGATTCTGTTGCTCTAATGACTACATCCTAGTCCTCTTCGTCCTTCATCCAGTACAACATCGTCATTACCTTCCACTGGCCTTTTGGTTCACATTTTCTGAGTCTAGTTTTCCTGACATTCCATCAGCACTATAATTTACATACTATACTTTCAATAAGTTCTTTTTTTGTTTGTTTGTTTCAATTAACCAGTGAAGGCTTCTATGTAAGATTTAAAATTTAAACTATTCTGATACAGCTATTGTGTCAGATTGTATTTTCCAACAAGACCACAAAAATAGCCCGAGCTAAGGTCCCAGTCTTAGCCAGCATCTGAATGCCACCAAAAGACTGATCTCCAGTGGGAACTCCCTGGCTGAGCCCAGTCCACACCAGGTAATAATGAATGGACCGTTGTTGTTTTAAACCATTATGGCTTCGAGTGGTTTGCTTCAGAACAGTAAATATTAAGGAAAGATTCTGATACCCGGAAGCAGAGCACCGCCATAATAAAGTCCTAAGACATGTAGCATTATCTGTAGGACCAGATTGTGAGCAGAAAGTGGGATGACATTGAGAAGACTGTTAGTGGAAACCTAAAGAGCCTCCACGGAAGTATTATGGAAGCCTAGAGGGCTTCACGAAGGCTGTCAGCAAGGGCTCAGGCAAAGTAAGAAAAATGTCATTGGAAGCAGAAAAGGCTCACTTGTTAAGCAGAGGCCCAAAGTATGGCAACACTGTTGCCTGTGGTCATGTGGAAGATGAGAAATGTACCTAATGAATTCCAAGATCTAGCTAAGGAGATTTTCAGGAAGTATAACAAAATCACCACCTGGCTTCTTCTCACTGCCGATGATAAAATACCAAAGAAAGATAAGCTAAAGAATGAACTATTAAACAGAGGAGCCAAGACTTGCTACGCTTGAAAATAAAACTATTTCATACTCTCAGCCTATCTAGACAGCAAATGATTCTAAAATTAAAAATAGTTTCATAAAAGCAGGGGCGGCACACACCTGGGTGGCTCAGTCGTTTAAGTGTCCGGACTCTTGATTTCAGCTCAGGTCATGATCTCGTGGTTTGTGAGATTGAGCCCCGCCTGCAGGCTCCATGCTGACAGAGCAGAGCCTGCTTGGGATTCTCTCTCTCTGTCTGTCTCTCTCTCTCTTTCTGGCTCTCTCTCTCTTTCTCTCTCTCTCTCTCAAAAATAAATAAAATAAACCTAAAAAAATAGTTTTGGGGCAGAGATGAAATCTAGTGCACTATCAGAAAAACAGTGTCTAAAAATGAAACTGAAGGCTTGATAAATTATTTGGTAGGATTTTAGAAAGATCTAATATAGTGCCTCACAGAACCTTCCAATCAGACCAGAAGCTCTTTAAGGATCTTCTCAGTAAAATAATAAGCCTTTAAGAATCTTACGGATGGTCATCCCACAGTAGTGTCATACTGAGCCCAAGTTAGAGAAGTGCTTAGCTTGAAGAAATAAGATTACAAAGTGATACATTTATTTTTTTAATGTTTAGTTATTTATTTTGAGAGAGAGAGAGACTGAGTAGGGAAGAGGAAGGAAGAGAGGGAGAGACAGAATCCTAAGCAGGCTCCGAGCTGTCAGCGCAGAGCCTGACGTGGGTCTTGAACTCACGAACTAGGAGATCAAGACCTGAGCCAAAACCAAGAGTCAGATGCTTAACTGACTGAGCCATCCAGGTGCCCCAAGTGATACACTTAAATACACACAAACACATTGTTTTTAAAAGAGTTATTCTGGTGGAACCACAGCCAACCTGTACTAAAAAGGACAAATACCAAATATTAAATAAAAAGAGGACTTTTTACTACTCTCTATATTACATGCAAAAAGCGGGCTGAGAAAGCTGCTTCATTGCAAACTCAGGATTTCTTTTTGGGAAAAAGACAAGGATGACTTGGAGGGCAGAACCAAAGGTCCAAAGGGCAGAGCCAATAACCATGACAAACACCCACCAAGCAGGTGGACTGAGCCCTAAGCCAAGCTCTGGAAACATAATTAGGGGAAAAAGAAGATTACCCACTCTCATTTAACAGTCCAGACATGAGCATTTCAAGGCTGACAAAGTAGCTCTGCTTAAAAGGTTATCCAGGGATACAATCTTTTCATGCTGTTCCTCTTCCAGAAACCTCCTAGGGTTATCTTCATTGACAGAGTCAACACCACCATATTTACACTGTCACTTGCAGGAAGGGGGAGATAGAGCAGAATGGATGACAAAAAAATTCCTTATTAAAATAGATTACAGAACTTCCACCCATTATTTCTCCTTTCCTCCCATTGGCCCAAACTTAGAGCCACCCTAGCTACAAGGAAGCCTAGGAAATATAAACTGTACTTGAGCAGATATATACTTAATTTTGGCACAAACATTCTAAACATGCCCTGTGATCCCTCCTTCTTGGTATTCGCACCCTTGTAAAATCTCCTCCTCTTGAGTGTGGGTGGGACCTGTAACTTGTAACTATTGGTTAGAAGCATCTAACCAATAAAATATGGTAAAGATAATGGGATGCACATGACCACATTATTTAAACCCATTAAGGCCATTCTGATAGGAGAATCTTTCCCTTGCTATCTTCCAAGATGCAAGCGGCCATGTTGTGAGCTTCCATATAGAGAGGGCCACACAACAAGGAAGTGAGAGCAGTGCTTGTCCAACAGCCAGCATGGAAATGAATGCTGCCAACAACCCCAAAATCCTACAGGTCAAAAGACAGAGAGTAGTTCCACCCTTCAACAAGAGAGTAACAAAACATTGGTACCCAACGGCAAACTTAAGGCAGTTAGTAAAAGACCACAATCACAGGGAACCAGCCACTCAGTCTGCCCAGTGAGCCTAAGTCATAGAAGTCAAATTACAATTAGCAGGTGAGCATGTAATCAATATAAAAAAGCTATAGTATGAATCAAATGCTAACCAATGCCACAGTAACTTGTTGTGATGTGACCATGGCATAGTATGGACAGATAAACCCGCAAATCTGACTCCCCAGAACAAGGACTGGATGAACAATGTTAACGTTTTTTTCAGTGACTCTCTTCTGTTTGCTAGGTAAGCTGACCAACCTCTTTCTTTTCTGGATATTCTTGTAATCCGAACATGCCAGGTAAAACCACAATGCAGTTATACACATTGTATGGATTGCACCGTATAGAGTGACCACATATAACCTGACAACATTGACTCTCATGTGAATTTAATATATTTGCATATTTATTATGAAATTTATCTGACCAGATGGAAATCATGTGTTTTCAGGAAAAGGTACCATTTTTGGTAGTTCACATAGAACTCTACAGAGGGTCTGAGCAATTGACTAATGAGAACATTTTCTAAAATGCATTCAAAATTTACTAAGTAGACATACTCTATCCAACAAAAAAGTATACTTACAACATTAAGGGAGGGGAACGAAGACAAGCTTTTAGAGACGTGTCCCAATTGGATATTATCTTGCTTTCTAACTCTGAATCATATACTTTCTCTCTCAACCAACCCTCAACTTGGGACTCCGCTCTGGTCCAGGGTCTCAAATACCCTCCTGAAGAATTTCTATCTATCCCCAAATATGAAAAGTCCCACACTACTGTCCTTTCCTGTGCCCCATGAGCTCTGATACCTCCAGTTTCCGCCTGATTTTAATGCTCATTTTTCTCTGCTCCCGTTTCTGCCTTCTCTGAAAAGAGCAGTGGACTTTGACCCCATCAGCACAAGGAAGAAAGTAGATACCATGATTCCATATCAATCTTTCTATACATAATAGCTGCAATACATTTCCTCCTGAATTATCTAAAGGCATACACACCACCTCCAACACCAAGCATATCAGTTCCCTAGGGTTTCCATGACAAATTACCACAAACTTAGATGACTGAAAACAACAGAAATTTATTGTCTCACAGTTCTGGAGGCTAAAAGAAATTAAGGCAGCAGCATAGCCATGCTCTCTCCAAAAGTTCTGGGGAAGGATCCTTTCTTACGTCTTCCTAGAAATCACTCCGATTTCTGCCTCTATAATCACATGGCATTGTTCTGTGTCTGTGTCCTAATTTCCAACTTCTTACAAGGTCATCGGTCATTTGATTAGGGCCCAATGTAATCCATCTTAACTTGATCACATCTGCAAAGACTCTACTTCCAAATCAAGTCACATTCACGGATACTGGGGGTAAAGACTTGAACATCTTTGTGGGGACACAATTCAACCCAAAACATCATCAAGGACTGATTTTCTTACATAGACAATGTAATCTAGTTTACCTGAGGAGAGTATACTCCTGCTATCAATGCGACTTAGACCCAACACCCAGCTAAATAATAACTTCAATTGATGGTGCTACAAAATTTACACCTTTTATAGGACTTGAGATGTTTTTTTGTCTGTATGTTTTTAACTGTCTAGCTCTCTGGAGCTGTTGAGTTTGCAACCTCTTGGACAGAGTCCAGTTTGTAGGCCTGGAACCAATCACACTTTTAAGGTGGCTATGTACATATCTGAAATATCCTCTTTTGTATTGTTCTTAAATTTTAACTCTTAAAGGATAAATTTTATTTCAAACTTCTAAAGAAATTACCTCATAATAACTGCCACATACTGACAACATGAGCTTTGTGTTGCTTTCTAGATTAATACATAATGGTTCAGTGGTGGAAGTTAATAGAGATGTAGATTTTACTAATTATGAAACAAATTTCTAACCATTAAAGTAACCTGAGGGGTGCCTGGGTGGCCAGTCAGTTAAGCATCTGACTCTTGACTTTGGATCAGGTGATGATCTCATGGTTTATGAGTTCAAGCCCCACATCGGGTTTTGCGCTGATAGTGTAGAGTCTGCTTGGGATTCTCTTTCTCTCTCTTTTTCTCTCTGCCTCTTTCTCTCTCTCTCTCTCTCTCTCTCTCTCTCTCTCTCTCTCTAAGTTAAAAAAAAAAAAGTAATCTGAAAAGGTACTGGAGACTGGTCTACAGTAGTGAGTAGTCTGCCCCATAGGTGTTTAGTCAGAGGGTCAACATGCTGTAGACTAAAGAGTGCACAGTGGCCAGCATATAGCAAGTACTCAATAAATAATAGCTGAAGCAGTAACAGAGAGAAGGTTCATCTGAGATCTCATCCAAATCTGAGACTGTCAGATTGTCTATTTAGAAGAAAGTTATAGTTGTATGTCTCAAGTAAATATCTATGCAAGGTAGCTATTATCATTCCCAATTTACAAGTGAAGAAATGCTCATTTTTCTCTGCTCCAGTTTCTGCCTTCTCTGAAAAGAGCAGTGGACTTTGACCCCATCAGCACAAGGAAGAAAGTAGATGCCATGATTCCATATCATGGAAGGCTCGGCCAGTTTATGTGATATATGGAAGGTCACACAGCTAATAAAATACAAAACCAAGACTCAATCCAAATCTGACTAGCTCTAAAGTCATATTTACCACTCATTACATTATTTCAAAGAACAAAATAACTGATTACCCTTCAGAGACATAATATTAAATGGATAATAATTTTCAAGTAAGGCCCAGACAAAGATGTCATCAAAGATACATACTTACATTTTTTACTTAAATCAAGGAGGTACTATTTCTCCTCCTTGAAGAGGTCTCATGAAGGAAAGGCATCACATGGCTAGATCAGAAGGGTATTTTACCTTTTTTGAGCTCCATCCTTCAGAACAAAACCCAAGAAAAAGTCTCACTGAGGCTTCCAGCGACCACCTTAAAGGAAGTTTGGAGTTATATACCAGAGATTACTGCTGGGACAATTTGCAAACTTTGGAAAATTGTCCAGTTTATTTATCTCATTGAACTCTTTTTTCCAAAATGATTACTTGAAAACTCATAAAGAGAAAAGGACCGGGGTGCCTGTCTTCAGGCATATTAAAGAAAAGGGAGCTATGTTTTTGTTTTTTTGTTTTTCATTTTTTTACCAACCATGCCACATGGAGAGAATAAAGACCTTTGATGACCCAGTTGGCAGTGGGAGGGTCTAAAAGAAAAGTTCAGTGTTAAGGGAACAAGTTAACTAAGGTAAGTGGCCAAACTATGTGGCAAAATAGAATTGAAACGACCTAGAGCTGATTGGAGCCTGTCTCAACAAACAGTAGAACACTGCACTGTCTCCAGTGGGACACAGAGATGATTGACCAAAGGACATGCACTCCAGTTGCTCCATAGGAGTGGTTCTTGAAATGTGGTTCCCAGGCCAAAACATTATCATCACCAGGGAGCTCATTTGATGTGCAAATGATGCAGCCCCATTCCGGACCTACTGAACCAAAAACTCTGGGGACGAGGCCCAGCCATCTGTATTTTAACAAGCCTCCAGGTGATTACGGTATCCGCTAAAGTTTGCAAACCACTAAGGAAGAAGATTTGGCTCATTATGGAATTTCACCTCAGGAGGTACTTTTCTCCTGATGCAAGGTAAAAACAAAAACAAGTTTATTAGGAAGTCACTGTGCTGAGAGAGCTAGACAAAATGATTCATTTCCTCAATATTCACCAACAGAAAGTATCACCAAAGAAGAAAGGCAAATAATTCATTGAACAATCATGAGTCATCACTCTCAATAACATCTATACCCTATGTATATTGCTGCACAATCCACATTTGTTTGCTGACAGTTTTACTTGTTAACCAAAACTCACTATAAATGATATAAAAATAGGACTTAAAATTAGTGAAACTTACCATATCAGTTAGCAATGAATTTGGCTGAAAACAACATATGCCTAAGATAAACACATATTATTCATTCCAGTCAGGCACATTAAAGAATAAAAAAAGAAAATTAAGAAAAAGAATCCAGACTCTGGTTATCAGTGAAGTATAAGGCACTGATGTCCTAAAATGAAAGGTTAAGTATTCAAATATACTCATGAACTTATTTCAAATGTGACAAATGCTACTGCTCAAGACACTGGTAAACATGTGTACATTCTAATGAGATGGAAAAATAAAGAAAAAACAGTACACATGTTCACACCCAAAACCATCTGAAACCATGATGTTTTGTTACCCAGATTGTGTTACATGAATTTTTTTATTTAAATTTTTCATAACAAATAACCAATGTCCTTATCATTATATCATATAGAGCCCAATTTCAAACTTTTTTCTTTCTTCAGACATTGAGTACCTCAGAAAAGGAAGAAATATTTTTAAACAAACATTTTTATTGAAGAAAAAGAAACACAAGGCCTCTCCCATTAGTAGAAATAAATCCCATGAGCCTGCATAAAGGTAGCTAAGCCATAGATAAAAGCAGACTCCCGGCTGCAAAACATTACACAAATGTCAATGATGCTGGATTAATGCCAAAACTCCTCAGCAAGAGGTACTGACAGCATGAGTCACATAGCTTTGCACAGTGAGAGGGAAGAAGAGGCAGTCCTGGAATTCTATCTGCTATAACCATGGTAGGTGATAGCAGACATTCCTCATCTTCAAGTGCTTAAAATTTTTCTTTATTACAACAATGATAACTCGGAGAAGATACTAATGTTGGTGGGGAAGGTGGTGGGTGACACCAAAGCAGCAAATGGTTTCAATTTCGTTCATACATTTCTCTTTCCAACCTTGCTGTGTTCAGAGACACCTAATTACATCACCATATGTTTCGAAAAGAACATTTTTTCACTGCATCTAAAACAAACATATGGTGAAATGTTTTTTCAGTGTCATCTTTTAAATAAAGTGAAGAAGAATTGACATAGTATATAATACTTCTAATATACAAGAAGTTTGAAGACCTTTGAGATCTGACATCAGAATAGAAGGATTAATAATTTTCTTGACATATTTTTGCATGTTTGATTAATTAATTGGTGTCTTGAGACTATGTCATTTTATATCAAGATCTGAATGTACATGGGTTAATTTAGTAATGGAGATCATTTTAATTGGATTCAAAATTGGGGTATATGTCTCTGAGGATCTTAACTCAGAGTAGTTGGTCAGGGTAGTCAAAAGTATTAATTAATGCACTTCAGAATATTAACTTATTTTCTAACTGCTTTATGGTCCTCAGAAGTTCATAAAGTTTTCCTCTCAGCACCAACTTATTATGCCCATACATTTGGGTGTTATAAAAGGTTAGTCAAATGTAAAATGACAAAAAAAAAAAGCAAAAAAATGTTCATCATAGGCCTTCTGTTACTGATTTTTAAATTAGTTTACTAAAAATGTACTTGCAGCATCTGGAAGAAAGTCAACTGTGTGTTTCTTGGATAGCTAAATCTACTTTCTATCAAATAGCAATGCATCAGCCAGCATTATCAAATTAAGCCATTTAAACAATGATTTTTGTCAATCTGTTTTGGAAATATATGTGTCAAAACACATGTCAAGTGGTTTGGAGGTCAGAAAACATGACAATTAGTTGTGGCTCTTCGAATGATTTTTGCAACTCTGACCAAGTTACCTGGTCTTTTTGTGTCAGGTGCCCTTATCTGTAAAATGCTGCTGCACTCTGACGCTGCCATGGTTCATTAGAGTCTGGGTCTGTGAAACCTGCAGAGAGAAGAGATTGGGCCTATTTGCTAACTCTCTTGTGCTTATTGAGATACTACCAATCACTTAAGGACACCAAGTACAAGGTATTGCACACCCTGCAGTTTGCAGATATGAGGTTTGGAGAAATTCTGTAGCCATGTCAGTCCTAACAATAACCGGAAGCCAGCCTCACAGTGCTCCAATACGCATCAGTGAATTCCAATCTATTCCAAGAAACCTCCTGAGGTAAGGCAAGTGGTCCAGGAATACCTTCCAGGCAACATGCAAGGGATGCTGGGCGTACCATGAGTCCTGCTCTATGAGAAAACAAAGCATAGTCCTTTATGCACATTGTCCTCTGTTTTATATTCTTGTTGCATGGGTGAGTAAAGGCTCTTCATTATTATCTAGAACTAGAGGGAGACAAAGCCTCACCAGTATTTGACGTGGCCTATAAGGCCCTACATGGTTTGACCACCTGCTTACTTCTAATATCACCTACCTTGGCTAGCATTGGGGATCCCCTCACCCTCCATGCTCCAGTCAGAACAGCCATCTTGCCCTCTGCTTCAGGACCTTGGTACCTGAGGCTTCCTCTAGAAGGCTCCAATTACATGCTCCACAGGCTCCCACACAGTCTTGATCTAGTAACTCACTCAAATCTATTAAAGTATCACTTTCTCAGAGAACCCTTCCATGATCCCCAAGTCTAGATCAGATTTGTTTGTGATGGACACTAAACAATGTGATCCTTTCCTTGACTTACCTACATTTGTAATTATGATTCATTGATGGAATTATTTCAGTAATGTGTGTCTCTACAACCCAATGGTAACATCCATGAGAGTGTATAGTTTGAGCCTTCTACTCACCAGTTCTGTCATTTAAGGTCATAGTTGCAAACATCGGAAACCAATTCTGAAAGATTTACAAGATGGTATAGATAGAGGTTAAAAACTTATGTCTAGCACCAAGCTCCCTGGGTTTGAATCCTGACTCTGCCATTTATTACTCTATGGCCTTGGACTCGTTCCTTAACCTCTGTGTGCTTCAGCTTTTTCATATGTTAAATGGGGATAATAAGAGAATTTACCTATTAGAACTGTAGTGAGGATTGAATGAGTTTATTCAGATAAAATGCTCAGTAAGAAGAGAACAAAGCAAATATTAAATACCCAATAAATTTAAGCCATTACTGTATAAGCAGAAAATAAAATGCATTAGTATTTATTTTAAGGGTTATTAATATAATAATTAAATACTGTCAAAAGGTTATTGGGTAATAGTCTATGATTCTGGAAAAGACAAAACCCTAGGAATAGAAGACAGATTAGGGCTTGGGGTAGATGAAGAGTAACTACAAAGAAGTGGTATGAGGAATCTGAGGCATGATGGAACTGTTCGATAGCATGACTGTGGTGGTGAGTCCATACTTCACATGTCAGAATCCAGAGAAATGTCTACCATGAAGAGTGAATTTGTTGCATATGAATTTAAAAAATGAAGTTACTTAACAGCTCATATTTTTATCACTGCAATATTAGAGAACCAGACCTAGAAACTGAGCAAAAATTATTAAAAAGCAAGTCCACACTGAGAATCACAGCCCAAAGTAGTTCCATGGGGACAAGGCACCACCACTGCTAGATGCTGGACACCAGAGGACACACTACCACTATCAAGTAGAGCAGGGAATGTGCTAAGCTCCACTGGGTCTCACTGCCCCCGTGTCCCTAACTGCCCTTGAAGACTGGATACTAAAACTTCCATGGCAACCACCGGCCAGCTGAGAGGATTTTCTGCCCTTACTTCTTGGGCCACTAGCTGCTGACTGAAAGTCAAGGTGGGTGCAAAAAAATTAGCCAAGCCTAGATCACACAGACATATCTTAGCTGCAAGGGAGGATGGATACACGAGTGTCAGTTTCAGTTCTATAATTACAGGCAAATGCCACCCCCAACCACATTAATAAGGTAGAAAATCATCCTGAACAGAGGGATGGGTTCAGATGCTGGGAATCCAAAATAAAAACTAATACAAAAGAAACAGGTCAATAATAGTTTTCAATAAACACTTGTTGAATCAGATTTATAACAGAGAGGTAAAATTAGGACTTTCAGAAAAGCAGTTCTTATTAACAAATAACTTAAGTGGTACCTAAGTTTTTCCTGTCCAATTTAAACATAAACCAGCATTTAACAGGAAGCAGCATGTTCTAGTGGAGAGGGAACCAGGCGACCAGAGATCTTGAATTCACAAACACCTGGACCCCCCTTAAGGCTTTATTCTCATCTCTACCAAACAAAAATTGTTTGATACTACACAAAATTGTTGTGATGCTGAAACAAGGGGAAAATGATGAAAGTTTTTAAAACTCTAAAATCCTACGTAAATTTATTAGGGAAAAAAAATGGTACCTTTAAAATGATTTTAGTCTCTGTGTGCTGAAATGGTAAGGTCTCCAAGCTTTGTTTGCTGGACAAGAAATCACTATCATTCTGCTCATATTTCCATGGCAGCCCACGGGACAGGGCACACTCCTCTGCCATGCTCCCAAGCCACCTCTCCACCTGCTTCCCAGCCACTCTTCTGTGTCTCAGGAGAGGACGAATTGTTAGTGTCATCGGCCTCATTCCTGGATCAAATTTTACTGGTGGCAGGGCTACTACTCTTAAAAAGCTAGAAGACTTCCACTGGCTTTCTATCGCTTCCTGCTCCTATGCTGTCAGTTCACAGAGCAGAGCCTGGCTCAGGCACAGGCCAGCCATGAGTATCCATGGACCAGCTAGGCAACAGGACTGAGACAGGAAGCAGGGAGCAAAAAGCCCTGCTTAGACTTCTTGGTCTCTCCCTCACAGACCACTGTCACTACATAAGGCAAACTTCCTTCTAAAGATAGGGGCACTTGCCCAGCTATCCTCTTTTAGAAGTCATTAACTAATTTGCTCCCCTCTTCCTCCCCTCCCCGACTGAGGTATTGTTTCTTAGTCAAGAGTCCTTGAGACCACACCTGGAACTAATATAATGTTGAATGTTAATTATAGTGGGCTTAGGTAATCATCATCATCATCATCATCATCATCATCATCATCATCATCTCCAACTCAGAAAAAAAAGTCCTGGAGAGAAGGTGGATCAGTGGTGGGGTTTAGCATTAAACTTCCACCCAAAATAGCAACATTTTTTAGATGAAGAAAGGAAAGCTTTAGAACAATATCTATAATTCTGTTTCTGTCAAAGTTAAAATATCCCCAAACTCTTTGCATGTCCTTATATGATTATGAGAAGAATTTTGTAAAAAGTCAGGAAGGATGCAAACCAAACTCTAACCATGCCTGCCATTCAAGAGGAGAATGGGATGGAGAAAGAGAGGGAAAATGTGAAGAGAGATGTTGGCTTTTTCCTCTGTATAGTTCCGTATATTGTTACATTTTTACAATGAGCAGATATCCATATCTTATGTGTAAGGGTTTTAAAAGATAAGGTTTACTAGTTTTTAATACACAGAAAAATAACTTGCTATTGAATGTCAGAAATCTAAGAAACAACAAATCTTGTACACAAAGGATTTCCTTAAGCAAATGTACGGACTTATCTAAAACACAATCTCTCCACCTACCCACCCCCTGAAAAACCCTAAGAACTATAGGAATTTGTAAGAAAAGCCAGTAAAGATATGTTACAAAATAATTCCTATTTTAGGTTTTACCCTTGGTTTGCTTTACTTGCTGTCACCTCTGTGTGGGCCTTTCCTAGAACCAGAGTGTCAAACAATAGCTATTTTGAGTGGTGGATGAAGGATTATGAATTCTCTAAGAACAAGAGAGGCCATAGTTTGCCAAAACAGGAAATGATGTTTGTCTTCTCTACCCAGGGGGTATTTGTACCTAATGCTACATACCAAATATATATATATATATATATATACACACACATACATATATATGTATATATATATACACACATATATATACGTGTATATATATATGTGTATATACACATATGTATATGTGTATATGTATATATGTATATGTATATATATACATATGTATATGTATATATATACATATGTATATGTATATATATACATATGTATATGTATATATATTCTATATGTACATATATATATATTCTATATATACCTAGACACAGAGCACACATATGTACACATATATATTAACATAATTCACACAAAATGATACCTGACTCCTTGGCATCAACACAAATGTTGTAAACTAGGTAACAACATTAGATACCATTGATTGAAGACAATTCTGGCCAGTTAAATACACTGTCATTTAACCTGTAACTTACTAGGTAGGTATAATGACCTGAACTATATCTCCCCCCCCCACCCCTTCATATGTTGAAGTCCTAACCCCCAGGATCTCAGAACATGACTCTATTTGAAGCTAGGGTCTAAAATGGTTATTAAGGTAAAAATGAGGTCATGTGGGTGGGCCCTAATCCAATATGGCTATTGTCCTTATAAAAAGAAGAGATAAGGACACACACATCGAAGCAATACCTTGTGAAGACACTGGAGGACAACAACTATCTTTTTTTTTTTTTTAATGTTTATTTATTTTTTGAGAGACAGACAGAGAGACAGAGTACGAGCAGGGGAGGGGCAGAGAGAGAGGGAGACACAGAATCTGAAGCAGGCTCCAGGCTCTGAGCTGACAGCACAGAGCGCCACATGGGGTTCAAACCCACAAACTAAAAGATCATGACCTGAGCCAAAGTTGGACGCTCAACCGACTGAGCCACCCAGGCACCTCGACAACAACCATCTTTAAGCCAAGGAGAAAGGCCTTACTTGGACTTCCAGCCTCTAGAATTGTGAAAATAAATTCCTGTTCTTTAAACACCCAGTCTACATAGTTTATTATGGCAGCTTTAGTAAACTAATACAGTAGGTTAGTTATTTTATCCTACTACCTGATTCTTCTGAGATTTACTCAAGTCCTGCTAGTGTAATGGATATCTGTTTTGGTTAACAGTACCCTGTTCTTTCTAAGGGTTTCTATTCCATGGAGTCCTGAGAGGTCTACTACAACAAAGAGTAAGCACATGATCAAGACTATGCTATGTTAAAATTCCTCCCCACCGCAACTGGCCCAGGGAAGACTTCCAGCCCACGCTTTCAATCAGCCTTTCTCTCTTAGGATGTAAAACCTGAGTAGAGTCACACAAGGTGGAAGGACTTTGTCAACTCTAGTACCCTAAACAGACTTTCCATGAGTTTTTACCATAGAGATCCCTGGAGCCACCCTGGTTGTTGACCTTCCTAAGGCCTTACATTTTTAATTTTTTCTCTGTTTCTGACTCAATTCATTTCCATTTTTGGCCTAAACTCACTAGACACAGTCTTAGTTCCTTAAAGCCAAAAACACCTCGGTGATACACATATTATTTTGTACAATGGAGTCTCTCACATGATAGTCTCTTAATAAATGGGATAATTGTATATTCTTGGGCTCCTTAAGGAAAAATGCTTAAAATATACTGCAAAATAGAACCCTTCATCACACCTATCCAATGTGACGATGCCATTTCACGGATGAGAAAGTCAAAGAACAGATGCTAACACACAAACAGACTTTGCAACACATCAAACAGAACTTACTAAGAATATTAGGGGCAAAAAAACCAACAACATGGAATTCTGCATTGAACTGCAGAAGTATACAATTTTCTCAACAACCAGGTACCTGTAGCACACTATGACACAGCTAATCACAAGCTGGTGAGTAAATGAGCTCCAGAGTTTTGCAATGATAACTTTGCCCTACTGAACTCTCACACAAAACCCAATGGTTTCTACAGAGAATCCACTTCATTACCAATCATTACTTAATATCATGACTTGGTAATACAATTTTAAGATCATTTTCAATAGTACTGTTTCCTGATATCCCTACACAAGTAATACGCAAAAAAGTTATATTTGCCAAAGCAGTGATTTACCACAGTGGAAACCACTTATTCTGTACTTATTACTTATATCACTTGCACTTTGTTGGCATAAAGTTTATAAAAAAAACACTCTCCCAATCCCCTATCATTTACAATTTTTAAATTGCCTAGATCCAGATAATACAATTAAATCTCTGAATTAACATAACCCTTTTCTGCTTAAATTTTAAAACATCAATATAGCTTTCATTTACTTTTCCATCCTCCTTCAATATTAGAAATTAAATTTCATTAGCTGGCTTTTTTTAAATACCTGGGAGATTTTTATTTGAGGTCTCTGCTTTTCTGTACCCAAAGAACTACTACAATACCTTTCAAAAGCTGCATAAGCCACAACTTAAACCGATTTGATCATTCATGAAACAGGTACCATGCACACTGCCAGCTTGCTACCTTGATTAGTAAGTATTAGGAATGACCTTTTTACATTCCAGGGAAGTAAATCACCTCCTGAGGTCGGTTAACTAATGGAATCAGCAGGAAACCCTTATTATCATAACCTACACCTAAGGAAGTTTGCAGGTGTCCCCATTACTAGCTACTGAGCTAACAGTTATTTGCCCAACTGCAAATCTACAAATCAAACTCTCTCCTTTCCTCTCCCTCCCGCCTCTTTTCCCCCTCTCTCCCCTCTCATCACCTCTTCCCCCTCCCACACCACCCGCTTTGGCTTCTGAATGTTTTCATTTCAATATTCTGGATCAGTCCATTTCAACTCAACTTAGCTTCCAAGTAGAGACAAACACAGGAAGAGAAAATGGCTATGACTTATGAGGTCCTAAAAGCCTCTGTGGTGCTTTTTCCTTTATGTAACAGTTAACAATGTCCCCAAATTCCCACACTGATTACCCCAGGAGAAGTTTAAGGCCTGGTCTCTCCAGATCAACGCTGTGAAAGTATACACAGCTGCAGTGGAAAGGTAGCACATGAATTGCCATTAACATGGTAGACAATCATGTACTAGGGAAGAAAAACCCAAACAGTAAGTAGTATAGACAGACATTTAGCCCTGACATGAACCAGTCATCAGTAGAACCACAGATTTAAAGATGGGAGTGAAGAAATAAGATAGTGTAAGGAAGTTATGATCTGGAAAGAGGTAAGGAAAAGTCTGCACACTACAGTAAACTGCCCCAGTGAGAATGATAGGGGCAGACTCATATTTGTATGGTCTGTAGAGTTACATACTTTTTTTTCAAATGGCACAGAAGTATTTGTTTAGAATGAGAAAAGAAATAATGATGTATTCATTTTTAAAAGCTGACAAATATGACAGACTTTCAATATTGTTTTTCCACATTTTTAATCTGCATACTCCTTGACCACTTCTTCAAATGACAACAATTAAGTCATATTTTCTATAAAAAGAATACAAAAGAATAATCTTCTAGCACAGTGGATAGATTTCAGGGTTGTTGTTTTGTTGTTGCTTTTTTTTTTAAATCACTGCTGGATTCTAAAAGTTTCTTTTAATTTCACAATGCCTGATCTTTTTCTAATCCAACAAAACCTCTTTTTCCTATATGATTAGTTTCTGGTTCTATACCTTTCAAACATTGTTTCTCACCACAGCCTACATACCTTCAGTGCCAAGAACACATTCACACCGCAACACGCTGCCCGGTCTCGCACCTTCAAATCCAGCTGCCACTGTCAGAAGCAGTTTTACACTTCTTATACAAGTAATACACTGTGTTTGTTTATGAGCTCACACGGTGAAACACAGAACACACATCAATTTTTGCATCATAAAATTTCTCTGTAACCAAGTTATGAGATACAGAAGCATTGAGAGTATCAGACAAATCTACACCCACTTTTAATTGTACATTAAATGGAGTAAAGAACATGAATTTGCTGATAATTTCCTCACCAGAGCACTTGCTTCTTGTGTGATTTGGCTTCCTTCCAGCCCTTTTTAGATAGTAATGCTGACCAAATTATCCTGTTATTCAGAAAACTCAATGAAACATTAGATCATATTTATTTCCAATAATTAAATTCATACCCAGCTGCCGAACAAGAAAAGCATTCTTTCTAACGCAAACCAAAATCAGTTTTTAAAAGACATTGGTCACAAAGAGTGCATGTAATGAACCAGAATATTCCACATTTAAAGCTACACATAGTCATGTAGACAACTATGGATTCATTAATTTGCAGGCAGTAAGGGGAAGTCCTATTCACATTATTTCATTCTTATAAAATGTAATGTTCTACCATAAACTAAACAGTTTACTAAAGAAGTGATAATCATCCCAGAGTGCCTACTATAGAAGCCCGATTTAAAAACCACAAAATAAAAACAATATTTCCATAGACTTAATTGAAAGCATCTATTCACCCTATTCGTAGGATAGCTATGAAATTTTTGATCTGTGTCACAATGACTTTATAAAATTAAAACGCTATATGGGTTTTTTACTCTGAATTTAATAATTTACTAAAATGGAAATCTAACAATACTTCTTTATCACTCATTTGGTCCTTTAGGAAATTCCCAGAGAAAAGAAAGTTTAGAAGTTCAAGACAAAATAAATGTTTTAAAGCTTGCTTTAATTAAAAACAATCGTAAAATGTTAAAGACAGCTGTTTTCAATCATGGATGCATATTAGAATCACCTGGGGAGTTTTTAAAACAACTACTGTCCAGACCACACCCCAGACAAATTAATTAGAAATTTCTGCATATAAGACCCAGGTACCAGTATTTGTAAAGTCCCAAGTGATTCTGGTATGTATTAAGAATTACAAATAATTGCTTTATAGGGACATCTGAGTGGTTCACTCAGTTAAACCTCCAACTCTTGATTTTGGTTCAGGTCTCAATCTCATGTTTAGTGGGATCAATCCCCATGACCTGTTCTGCTGCGCTGACAGCACAGAGCCTGCTTGCGATTCTCTCTCCCTCTCTCCCCACACCTACCCCTCCCTCAAAATAAATAAATAAACTTTAAAAAAAAGAACAATTGTTTTATACTATGTTATAATCAGCTGGCAGGCAAGAACAGACAACACATTTAAGAATATTTGCTATGGGGGCGCCTGGGTGGGGCAGTCGGTTAAGCGTCCGACTTCAGCTCAGGTCATGATCTCGCGGTCCGTGAGTTCGAGCCCCGCGTCAGGCTCTGGGCTGATGGCTCAGAGCCTGGAGCCTGCTTCTGATTCTGTGTCTCCCTCTCTCTCTGCCCCTCCCCCGTTCATGCTCTGTCTCTCTCTGTCCCAAAAATAAATAAAAAAACGTTGAAAAAAAATTAAAAAAAAAAGAATATTTGCTATGATTTCATTCAGAGGGAAAAGCTATACAAAGTACCAAAGTGATTTGGTACCCAGCCTCTCCAGATGGCAAGAGGTTCTCAAAGCAGGAATAAGAAGGGTAAAGATTATTTCAATGTGGCTCTAAGACTTTTTGATAAGACTTCAGAAAAACTGACCCTCTCCACTAGACAAGCAGGCTTCTATGATGAACATGGGCTTTGTCTCACATACCCTGACAGGCAGGCAGGCCAGGGATGGACCTCTTACAGAGATTTGTGGATGTGGCTTTTATTTAATTGAATAAACCCCAACAAGATTTATAGAAAGCCCACAAAACTTTTAGAAAAATTGTACTAACAAAAGCACCCCCAACTTAGACTAAAGGGGATGAGGGAGAAGAGCCCATAGTGCTACCACTGTTCTACAGACAGTTGGGAGAGGGCTTCTCTGGCCACCGCCACACGGGCCATGGATGAGGAGGAATGACACAGAGGGAAGATCTGGTGCCCAGAGAGATCTCAGAATTGTTAATAGTCAGAGTACGTGTTTCCTATCACTACTGTAAAAAGTTAGCACACATTTTTTTTTAATGTTTATTTATTTTTGAGAGACAAAGAAAGATAGAGCATAAGCAGAGAAGGGGCAGAGAGAGAGAGAAGGAGACACAGAATCCGAAACAGGCTCCAGGCTCTGAGCCGTCAGCACAGAACCCAACATGGGCTCGAACTCAAGAGCCAGGAGATCATGACCTGAGCCAAAGTCAGACACTTAACCGACTGAGCCACCCAGGTGCTCCAAAAGTTAGCACACATTTAGTGGATAAACACAAATTTATGATCTTACAGTTCTCTGGATCAGAAACCCAGTATGAGCTTTACCAAAATAAAACCAAGCTTTCAGCAGGGCTCTGTTTCCTTCTAGTTCTGGTTACTGGCAAAATTCAGTACCCTAAGATTACAGGAATGAGTTCCCTATTTTCGTGCTGGCTGTAAATGGAAGGCCTAATCCAGCTTCTAGAGGTCATCACATTCCTTGGCTAATAGCCTCATTCTCCATCTTCAAAGCCAGCAGCAGCCTCTGGCTGGCTCACTTTTCTGTCTTCCTCTTCCACTTTTAAGGATTCAGGTTACTAGATTGGCCTACCTGGACAATCCAGAATAATCTTCCATCTCAACTCCTTAACTTTAACATATCTGCAAACCTTCCTTTTGTCATGTAAGGTAACAATACTCACAGGTTCTGGGAATTAAGATATGGACATCTTTGGGAGCCTTTTTTCTATGTACGTTGACCACTATTGATCACTAAGTGCTATAGGCTTTCTGTTGTCCTTTTGAATGGGAATGTCTACTTTGGTGATCTTATCTCTCTGTTCTACCAGGGTACAAGTAAGGGTGGCAACAGGAAGGGCTGGCGTGGCAAAGAGGGACAGATAACTGCTCTTTTTAATGCACAAGTCTTCAGAGAAACTGGATCTGAACTCAAGGAGCTGTACCCAAACAACCTCAACCATGTATGAGGAGCCTCAGCCACATCTGGATCTGATTCAGATGAAGAGCTCTTTAATTTTGAACTGATGCTGTAGCAGAATAACATTTTGTAGGACCTTGGAATATTTTGCATGTGAGAGGGATATAAATAATCTGCAACCAGAAGGCAGCCTGTGGTAGACTGAAGATGACTGATATTTTTTGCTACTGCTCCCATGACAGGTGGAATCCACATCCCCTCCCTTTAAATCTTGTGACTGCTTTGACCAACAGAGTACGGCAGAAGTGATGCAATATGACTTCCTCAGCCAATTATTGTGCCTGTCAATACCAATGCTCAAAAAACATGTGTCAAGTGAGTGGATAAACAAAAAGCCTACCCTTTGAAGGAGTCAAGGAAGAAGATTATCTTAAACATTAATAATTGTGTAAGGTCATATAACCACTTATTGGAGACTTACTATGTGCCAGGCAGTATGCTATGTGCTTTAAATCATGTATCATAATTTTATTATCTGCACTTGATAGATGAGAGCAGAGAGATTAAGAAATGTGAATATAATTACATGGTAAGTGGCTTCACGGGTATTCACACCTGGGTCCCTGTAATGCCAAGAGTCTCCTTCCTTTCTCTCCTTCTTTCCTCCTTTTTCTTTCTTTTCTTTTTCTTTCTTTCTTTCTTTCTTTCTTTCTTTCTTTCTTTCTTTCTTTCCATTTCTCTTCTTTTCTTTTCTTTTCTTTTTTCAATAGGGAGAGTGCGAGCAGGGGAGAAGAGCAGAGGGAGGGAGACAGAGAGAGAATCTCAAGCAGGCTCCAGGTCCAGCACAGAGCTTGATGCAGGGCTCGATCTCCCAACCCTGGGATCATGACCTGAGCCGAAACCAAGAGTTAAGACTCTCAACCAACTGAGCCACGCAGGTGCCCCTCTTTTCTTTTTAAATTCCTATTAAGTTATTCACATACATGGCAAAAACAAAACCACAAACACCACAAATCAGTGAAAAAGAGTCGAAACTATGTCTCCCTGTCATCACTAATCCTAGTCTCTATTCCTCTCCACAAAGAAAAGCACCACTGCTAGTTTCCTGTGTATCATCCTAAATATACACTAGGGCATTTTTTTTACACAAATGGTAGTATTTTTTTTAATGTTTATTTTTATTTTTGAAAGAGAGGGAGTGCAAGCAGAGGAGATGCAGACAGTGGTGGTGGGGGTGTAAGGAGAGTACAGAGGGTCTGAAGCGGGCTCTGTGCTGACAGCAGAGAGCCTGATGTGGGTCTCAAACTCATGAACCACAATATTATGACCTGAGCCAAAGTTGGATGCTCAACTGAATGAGCCACCCAGGAACCCCACAAATGGTAGTATTTTAAACATAATAATTCAACTTTTTTTCATATAGCCATGTCTCCAAAATCTTTAAACAATATACTGCATCCACACACACACCTACAGAGGTAAAACCTGGGAATCTCAAAGTAATTTGAGGCAGTCTGTTTGTTTAGACAATAAAGCAATTCATGTGGCCAAAACAAGTATTTTATTCCTCCATTTTTTTTCAGATATTGAATATCTTACAGATATTTAAGATTTAAATATCTTTCAGATATTTAAGATTTAAATATCTTAAATATCTATTCCATACTTCATAATAGTTTAGGGGCATCAAGTATTATGTTCATTAAGAAAATGAAAAAACACATGATGTAATTTAAATAGTAATATTAAAATTTTATTCAAGATATAGATGCCTATAGAATCTTGAACAAAGGATAAATGGAAGAGGTTTATGTCTGACACTATCTACTGATTTTTACTAACCACTAGGGAAATAATATGAGACATATATAAGGAAAACACATGGGCATTTTCCACAGAGTTATGAAATATTTATTCTTAAACATCCTGTACCTATAGCTAATTATCATATGGAAAAAATTATCTTGGCCATCTTTTATGCTGTGTTTGTTTCCATCTATTATTGATGCAAAATAAAATTTGAGTGTTCTAAAGACATAGCAGAAAAGTTTTATTAGTAAAAAGAAGAAAATAAAAAATTCACAAAGGATGAAAGGAAGATTTTACAATATGAAAAATTAATTCAGTACTTCAAGAATAACTCCCCTGGAATAGGCATTTATATTGAAAAATATGAGAAAATTATCAAACTGCATCTTTCAGGATCAATTTGGCTGATAAATGTCACACATAATAAAACTATCAATTAATAAAACCTGTCTTTCCTTTAGAAGTAGGGAAACAAATGGCCCAAATGTTTGGTTGTAAATTTTTCATCACACCTGAGTAGCTTATACATCAAGGTGACACACTAAATAATAGATATACACAAATAATTCACATTTGTCTTAGTATGGATTTCGCCCAGAAACATACTCTGCATCAAGGATTCTCATGCAAGTAGCTCATTTGAGAGGAGATCCCAGGAAAAACTGTGGTGGGGTGGGAAGTCAGAGAGGGGTGTTTTATCAAGGCAGTTAGCACTGTGGGCAATCAGACTTGATAGCCCCTAAAAAAAAAAACTCTGTTGGTGTTGAACATGCCTAACCTATCAGTATTTATCCACTAATTATCATGGTTGAGGACTGATCCCCAAAAGTGTTGATTGTGGACACTTTAGATCTGCTGAGAATACAGGCAAGGGTGCTCAGACCCAGAGAAAGCCCTCAGTGACAAGGCCTTTGCACTACAGGGGTGGAACCTGAGGGAATATGAACAGTCTTGACTATAGTATTTTAAACCAGGGGCAGGCAAATGTTTTCTGTAAATGTCCAGAAGGTAAGTATTTCAGGCTTTGCAGGCCATTTGCAGCTGCTCAACTGTGCAGTTGTACCACAAAAGCAGTCATAGAGAATACACATACATAAACATGGCTGTGTATCAATAAAACTTTAGTTATAAGCACTGTCATTTGAATTTCATGTAATTTTCATAGGTTACAAAATGTCACTCTTCTTTTAATTTTTTTCAGCCACTTAAAAACTCAAAAATTATTCTTAGTTTGCAGCTATACAAAACAGGTGGTATGCTGTGTTTGGCCCACTGGCCACAGTTTCCAACTCCTGTTTTAGTCCACAAAGATATTTACTGAACCTAAATAAAATCCCATGGGAGATAACATTCGCTTTGTAAGAATATCATATAATATTTAATAACCAACCTAACATAAAAACTGCCCTAATGTTTTGAAAATAGTTTATTCCCATATTAGTTTATTGATCTACAATGAACTTACTAATGAGTTGTTAAAGGGAACATATGCATGAAAATCCACATGACATAAATGATCTCATGTTTGTTTAAAAGCAGAGAGGTCGGGGCGCTTCGGTAGCTCAGTCCATAAAGCTCAGGTCCAGCTCTCGCAGTTTGTGAGTTGGAGCCCCACACTGGGCTCTGTGCTGACAGCTCGGAGCCTGGAGCGTGCTTCAGATTCTGTGTCTCCCTCTCTCTCTGCCCCTCCCCCACCTCTCTCTCTCTCAAAAATAAACATTAAAAATTTTTTAAATAAATAAAGTGGATAGTTCATCTAACCTGTTCTTTTAAGTCACAATCTTATATCTGATGACTGAAAAAGAAATATATATATATATATACATATATATATATATATATGAATTCCCTTATGACAGTTTTTCATCAGTCTTTAGTGCACTATACTAATCTTCATATTTAAATTAATTATGAAGTAGGGGCACCTGGGTGGCTCAGTCGGTTGGGCGGCCGACTTCGGCTCAGGTCATGATCTTGCGGTCTGTGAGTTCAAGCCCCGCATCGACTCTGTGCTGACAGCTCAGAGCCTGGAGCCTGTTTCAGATTCTGTGTCTCCCTCTCTCTAATCCTCCCCTGTTCATGCTCTGTCTCTCTCTGTCTCAAAAATAAATAAACGTTAAAAAAATTTTAAATTAATTATGAAGTGTACATAACATAATCTAAATAAGCAAGTTCAGAATGTCATTTTATAGAAGGAACTTGGGTGAAATTCTTGGAAGGCAGGGCTAATCTTGGGCTCTGTTTGCATAAGAAGCATGTTATTTTTCTTTAGGTCTCAAATTTGGGATTAATATATAGGACAGAGGGAAGAAATGCTGTATATCACAGAAAGGTATAAAATCTCCTCCTGAAAGTGTCTCTTTATGCCAACACTACACAAGGCAAAAGAGAGAACTTAAGTGCAAATCTTCCACACAAGGCATATTAACTTGGGGAACCCATATGATGTCTCTGATCATCATTTATTTTTTAAAATAGTCATTAAACACCATAATGCAGAAAGCACCTTGCTTGATGCTGGAGTCAGTCAGATCCTGCTTTTTAAGAGCCAAATATTTAAAAGAAGATGTGGGGTATGAATATTACTGAGCCATAAAAAATAACAAAAATCTTGCCATTTGCAATGACATGGATGAAGCTGGAGAGTACCGTGCTAAATGAAATCAGTCAGTCAGAGAAAAACAAATACCACAGGATCTCACTCATATGTGGGATTTAAGAAACACAACAAATGAGCAAAGGGAGGGAAAAAAGAGAGCGAGTGGAAAACCAAGAAACAGACGTTTAACTATAGAGAACTGATGGTTATCAGAGAGGGGAGGGGGATGGGTGAAACAGGTGATGAGAACTGAGGAGGGCACTTGTGATGGAGCACCAGGTGTCTTGTGGAAGTGTTGGATAACTATATTGCACACCTGAAACTTATATTACACTGTATTGTAACTAAGTGGCATTTAAATAAAAACTTAAAAAATAAATTTAAAAAATGAAAGTCCAATATTTAGTGGACAGATCACAATTCAATATCAGTGGTCAATTAAACATGTGCACAATGAAGTGTGGGAATCTCAGAAAAGAGAGTGACCATCAAGCCTTACACAGAAAATATTTCAGCTAATTCCTAAAGGATAAGCATGGCAGGGCATGTTGTGAGAAAGAGTTTAGAATTTCTCCCGCAAACAAACAGATGAAAGCTCTCTGAGATGGACTGTGACAAGGAGCTATAGCATAGGCAGCAAGGGTATGATAAGGAATCAGATTGAGAGACATATCTGAGCTAACATTGGCTGTACTTCACTGATTAGATACAGGATGAAACAGAATAGTAGTCAGTGAGGAGTCACACTGCTAGCAGATTTAGTGGACAGGTGAACTGTGTTGACATCAATTGAGATATATTATACAGAAAGAAAAGAATTTGTGAGAAAATCACAGTGTGCCTTTGAAAAAATGTTTAAGTTACCTGCATTATACCCAGAATAGTCACAGTAACACTGCAGCCTAATATTAAAAGAAATGTCTGGGATAAAGGGTTAGATTTAGTAGTCTCTATTCCATGGAGAGCTGTAAGAGAAAATAAAAGAGGCTGAAGATAAAATTCTGGCAGACACAAAATAGTCCTGTTTGTAAAATGGATATAATTGTGGGCTCCAGAGAAAGCATTCAGAATTCACAGGAATCCTTTAAGAGGTTCTGTTGAACATTATTTGTTGATTCAGCCAGTATCTATCATATTTGTTCTAAGTATCAAGCCCAGGGCTAGGTCCTCACAAGTTTGCAGCAATGAACTAGAAAGAGAAATTCAGTGAGTCATGGAACTTAGTCTATGTGAAGACACACTTAACAAGTAAACAAAGCGGTAAAATAATCCAGACTGTTCCAAGTACTAGGAAGAAAATGAACAGAGTACTATGATATAGAGAATAACAAGGGACGTACTTATTTTTGTTTTTAATTATGGCTTGTCAAGACCAAATTTCTCTGAGGAGTTTTCATTTAAGCTAAGACCTGAAAGAAACAGTGGAGGAAACATTCTAGGAAGATGATAGCAAGTACAAAATCCTTTTTTAAGGAAGAGCTTGATCCGTTCTCAAAACTACCAGAATGCCTGCATGACTAGCAAATGGGAAGCAAGATAGAAATAAAGATGGAGGCAGGGGACAGATCTTATAAACTCAGGTAAAATATGAGGCTAAGATTTGAGGGGAGGGGAGGGGAGGGGAGGGGAGGGGGGAGGGGAGGGGAGGGAAGGGAAGGGAAGGGAAGGGAAGGGAAGGGAAGGGAAGGGAAGGGAAGGGAAGGGAAGGGAAGGGAAGGGAAGGGAAGGGAGAAAGAAAGAGAGAAAGAAAGAAAGGGAAAGAAAGAAAGAAAGAAAGAAAGAAAGAAAGAAAGAAAGAAAGAAAGAAAGAAAGAAAGAAAGAGAAAGAAGTTTTTTTATTTTATTAGCTATATTGATAGCTGTGTAATTTTCAGAGAAAATAAATACCCAAGAAAAGATACATTTGGGGCTAAAATCTAGAATTTTATTTGTACATATTAGTTTGAAGTATGTACAGGGTGCCAAGTGGGAATGTCAAAAAGGCATGCGGGTATACAAGTCTAGAGTTGAGAGGAAAGGTTTGACTGAAGAAATACTCTGGGGGTTATTTGTCCTACTTGTGATATTGTAAGGTATGAGAAGAAATGAGGTTCTCCGAGAAGAATGATACATCATTCAGTGAATGTTTGCTAAATGAATGAGTGAATAAATTTATATAGGTCTTTTAAATCAGGCAGATAAAGATTCAAATCTTGACTGTGCCACTTGTGAGTTGTGTGACAGGATAAACAATTTAACCAAGCTAAGCACAATTTTCTCATCTGTAAACATGGAAACAATAAAAAATGCCTCACTTGGTCATTTTAGAAAGTTACACCTGTAACTTGTAAAACTTTTTACACTTGTAAAACATTAGCAAGTTACAGGTGTAAAGTAACATTTAGAAAGTTACAGGTGTAAACATCTAGAAAGTTACAGGTGTAAAGCGCCTAACAGTGCATGGCATATAACAAAGTCTGATAAATGTTAACTCTTCACCACCTCACTTCCCCAATACCCCAATGTCATAGGTGAAACTTCTTACTGTATCTTTACCAAAGACTTGTATGTGCCAAGCAGCAAATTATCTCCTCTCCCTTCTGCCTTTTTCTTCCTTCCTTCCTTCCTCTTTCCCTCTCTCTCTCTCCTTTCTCTTTCTCTTTTCTTTCTTTCTATTAAAACCCATTGAGCATCTACTTAACATTTAATGCTTCCTTTGGTTACTGAAGACACAGTAATGAACAAAAGTATGGTAGGAAAGAACACAAATGACTCTGCTTTTCATTGTCCCAAAAGTAAAATTAAATCAAATACCTACATACTCTAACAATGATAAAAGTCAGTCACTACAAAAGAAAAAGATCGAAAAAAATCTGTTAAATCAGTTTTTCTAGGATAACTTCATAAATGAGCAATTGCAATCACTCTGTTAAAATAAAGTTACCTTTCCCCCAAAACATTCACATTTGTGTCCTTAATGTCTTAGACTTAATTCCTGGGACAGTTAAAACTGAGTTGACACTGCCTAATATGAAGGGTGGCTGTGGGGAGTAAAGGAGACCACCTACCTAAAAGATCTTGCACAATGCTGAGTACAAAGGAGACACTAACAAAGTTATTTCCAGCTCCCTTCCCCTTTTTCTTAGTGTATTTAAAAAATTTCTGATATTACACACACACACACACACACACACACACACACCTAGCTCAAACTTTTCTAGATCTGAAAAAACTAATTTAAATTTTATTGAACAGAGACAAATATGAGTTTTTTTGTAAATCTTTTATATTAAGAAAAAGGTGATCATTTTAACTGTGTAAGTCTCTCAAAACCAAGTATAAATATCAAAAACTCAGGACTGAAATTCTGTCATGTAACTAGTTTATACTGTACAGAAGTATGTCTTAATTTTATATGCACAAGTTCTTTAAATTGCACTTGAAAAATTTTTACTTATTTAATTAATACTATTATGAGCAAGTGTAAAGTTATTCACAATATTTCTTGAAAAACAAGGTCACAAAAGGGAATCTGAAAAGCTGGTATTTGGCCAGCAGATGGCGCCAACCTCCCAAATATCTTTTTGCTAGGCAAACAACACAGCATTCAAGTTAATTTAGAGCTCTGAGGTTAGTTGCTTCTTCTGTGTTTTTGTGGTATATGTACAACCATCCTAATTATTTCCTATGGGTCAAGACTCCTTTATGGGATCCTATCAGATTCCTGCTTTAGCTTTTCATTTTTTTTTTTAATTTTTTTAACATTTACTCATCTTTGAGAGACAGAGAGCAAGTGGGGGAGGAGCAGAGAGAGAGGGAGACACAGAATCTGAAGCAGGCTCTAGGCTCTGAGCGGTGTCAGCACAGAGCCCGATGCAAGACTCGAACTCACTCAAACTCATTGACTGTGAAATCAAGACCTGAGCCGAAGTAGGACAATTAACCGACTGAGCCACCCAGGTGCCCCATAGTTATTCATATTTTAATCTGTTGAGTTTTCAAGATACTTTTTCACTGCCAGAACTTTACCACATAAATTCGGTGAAGAATTTGTTCATTAAATGTTAGACCATGAATGAAGTAAAAATTAAAAATGTTAAATAAAATTGCTCCCAGATGTTAAATGTTAGTTATTTTAAATCCACAGTAACATGATAGAAACTGATTCAAATCAGCTTTCTCAAAATCATTAAGGTTTGTAGTAGGAAGAGGAATTTTAGATGTATTAATGAGACTTGAAAATTTCATTCTTGAGGACTGCATAGCTGCTTCTTTTCAAAAGAGTTTAAACTTCATATGTGTTTTAGTTTTCAACTTGCCAGTTTCAATATACTCAGGTGTGTTTTTTAAATCTGTCCTACATGTTCCTGCATGTTGCTATGAGACTCTGAGTCTTTATTGTTGATCTCACTGAAAAGATTCAGGTTTGATTTTTAATTCCAGCATAATTAATATACAGTATTATATTCATTTCAGGTATACAACACAGTAATTCAACAATTCCATATAGTACTCAGTGCTCACCAAGATAAGTGTACTCTTAATCTCCTTTACCTATCTCACCCATAACCCCATCCACCTCCCTTCCAGTAACCATCTGTTTATTCTCCATAGTTAGAAGTCTGCTTTTTGATTTGTCTCGTTATTCTTTTTGTTTTTTTCTTAAATTCTACCTATGAATGAAATCACATGGTACTTACCTTTCTCTGACTGGTTTACTTCACTTAGTTCTATCCATAATACTCTCTAGCTCTATCCATGTTGTTGTAAATGGAAAGATATTTTATGACTGCATAATATTTCACTGCAGATAGATAGATAGATAGATAGATAGATAGATAGATAGATAGATAGATAGATCACCTCTTCTTTACCCGTTCATTTTCTATCAATGGACATTTGGCTGCTTCCATAATTTGGCTACTGTAAAACTGCAATAAATGACGGGATGCATGTTTCCCTTTGAATTAGTGTTTTTGTATTCTTTGTGTAAATATCCAGTAGTGGGATTACTGGACCATAGGGCAGTTCTAGTTTTAATTTTTTGAGCAAACTCCACACTGTTTTCCAGAGTGGCTGCACCAGTTTGCATTCCTACCAACAATGCACAAGTGTTCCTATTTCTCCACATCTTCGCCAACACTTGTTGTTTCTTGTGTTTTTTACTTTAGTCATTCTGACAGGTATGAGGTGATATCTCATTGTAGTTTTGATTGGCATTTCCCTGTGATGAGTGATATGAGCATCTTTTCATGTGTCTGTTGGTCATCTGGATGTTTTCTTTGGAGCAATGTTTGTTCATGTCTTCTGCCCATTTTTAATTGGATTATTTGTCTTTTGGGTGTTGAGTTGTAGAAGTTCTTCATATATTTGGAAACTAACTCTTTATCAGATAGGTCACTTGCAAATATCTTCTCCCATTCAGTACACTTTCAGTTTTGTTGGTTGTTTCCTTCCTGTGCAGAAGCTTTTCATTTTGAATGGAGTCCCAAAATGTTTTATTTTTCCTTTTGTTTCCGTTGCCTCGGGGACACATCTAGAAAGATGCTGTTAGGACTGATGTCAGAGAAATTATTGACTATGCTCTCTTCTAGGATTTTAATGGTTTTAAGTCTCACATTTCGAACCTTAATCCATTTTGAGTTTATTTTTGCATCTAGTGTAAGAAAGTGATCCAGTTTCATTCTTTTGCACGTAGCTGTCCAGTTTTCCCAACACTATCTGTTGAAGACACTGTTGTTTTCCCATTGCATATTTTTGCCTCCTTTGTCAAAGATTAAGTGACCATATAATTGCCGGTTTCTTGCTGGGCTATTATGTTCCATTGATCTTTATGTCTAGTTTTGTGCCAATACTATACTGTTTTGATTACTACAGCTTTGTACTATATCTTGAAATCTAGGATGGTGATACCTCCAGTTATGCTCTTCTTCAATATTGTTTTGGCAACCTTTTGTGGCTTCATACAAATTCTAGGATTTTTTTAGTTCTGTGAAACATACTGTTGGTATTTTGATAGGGTTTTCTTTGGGTAGTATAGACACTTCAACAATATTTGTTCTTCCAAACCATGAGCATGGAATGTTTTTACATTTCTTTGCCTTTCAATTTCTTTCATCAGTGTTTTACAGTTTTCAGAGTACAGATCTTTAACCTCTTTGGTTAAGTTTATTGCTGGGTATTTTATTATTTTTGGTGCAATTGTAAATGGGATTGTTTTCTTAATTTCTCTTTCTGCTGCTTCATTAGTAGTGTATAGAAATGCAATGCACTGATTTTGTTTTTTGTTTTTGTTTTTGTTTTTTTTTTTTGTACATTGATTTTGCATTCTGAGACTCTACTAAATTCATTTATCAGTTCTAATAGTTTTTTGGTAGACTCTTCATGGTTTCTATATGTAGTATCATGTCATCTGCAAATACTGACAGTTTTGCTTCATCTTGCTGATCTGGATGGCTTTTATTTTCTTGTTGCAGGATTGCTGTGGATAGGACTTCCAGTACTATGTTGAATAAAAGTATGAAGAGTGGACATCATTGTCTTATTCCTGACCTTAAAGGAAAAGCTCTCAGTTTTCCCCACTGAGTATGATATTAGCTGTGAGTTTTCCATATAAGGTGAAGATTCTTTATTTTTAAATGTAAGAAATAGCATATATTGAAATGGTGTGCATTTAAAATTTTAAATGAATTAAATTATGAATTTAATAAGGAAATAAAGAAAATTATAAATTTTTATCATTTTTTTAATGAAGTTTGTATAGGTATCAATAGGTTATGCTTCTATAATCTATAATCTCCAAAATTTCAGTGGACTAAGAAACAAGGGTTTACTTCTCATGCACACTACAAGTCCATTGCAGGTTATTTGGGGTTCTTTCATACTACACTCATTTCAGGACCCAAGCTGAAGATCATTCACCAAGTGGAATATTCCTGGTCTCTATGGCACAGGAAAGAGGTAGTAAATCTACACTGGCTCAAAAGCTTCTAGCTGGAATTAACACATCATTTTCACTCACATCTAATCGGCCAAAAGAAGTCACATGCAAATACCTAAGACCTGGAGATCTGGAAAGCATTAAGCTAGAAATATATAGTGAAGAGTCACTATAATTCATAAATATTCAATCATTATACCCATATATATATAACACATATTCAGGATTACTATAACATAAAACACTTTATATGAATTTTATGTCCTTACCACCAAATCCTCTTTGTATTAAAGGAAATGCAAAAAGTTCTTTTTTACAGACATTAAGGCTACCTAGAGAGAAAAAAAATATTTGAAAAAGAAAATTTTTATGCAACTAATGCCAGAGGTTTTAATAAATATTCTCATACGTGCAAAGGAAGATGGGTGAAGAGGTACAGGTGTTACATAAATAAGACGAACTGAAGGAGAGGAGGTTTGATCTTGGCATTACAGGAAGTGTGGAATTTGTAATGAAGTAACAGGAGAACACTAGAGACAACAGGAATGACTATGAGAAAAGACAGAGAAATGGGAAAAAACATGACTTTTGAGTATGCATTATGCAAAACAACTGAAATCATTATGTTTTCCTGAACTGCAAAAATGTTAAAAGAGAGAGCAAGAGAGAAAGAGAGAGAGAGAGAGAGAGAGAGAGACTGTGTGTGTGTTTCTGAGGTGGGGATAAGTAGGAGGGGTAGGAAGAAGGCAGCCATAAAAGTTACCAACTTGTACTTTTCCCAAGAAAGATCTTTTTTAAAATTCTGTCATCAACTATCACTATTTTATGAAGCAATACATTTTACCAGAAAAAGCAGGAAAAATCTCAAAAATTTACATTTGGATAATTTTAACTGCATATAACTCTAACCACATTATCCGTATTTTTATCATTTTACTGTGGTTGCTGAAAACTTTGTCACAAGCCAGCTTCTGTGAGTACTGGTCTAAAAAATGGAGAGTCCAAACTGAAACTAATGACAAAGTAAGAACACCTTCAAAATGAAGCTGAGTGATTTCATCTGGCCGGCAATAAATAACTACCGGTTGTCTTTAAGTAGAGCACTAACCAAAATTGGGGAGTGGAGATGGAAGGGGGAGCTTAGAAGAGAGAACTTCCAAAATGACCTGTAGTAACCCAGAAAGTATAGGGATCTGGATTAGGAGGCAAACAGAGGAAAAGAAAAGGCAACAAAGATGAAAACCCAAGAAAAAAACCTTAAAAATAAGCTGATTCCCCTAAACCCCCATGCCCAGAAAAGTTAGTTTCGGGGTGTTATTTTTTTTTCAATATATGAAATTTATTGTCAAATTGGTTTCCATACAACACCCAGTGCTCATCCCAAAAGGTGCCCTCTTCAATACCCATCACCCACCCTCCCCTCCCTCCCACCCCCCATCAACCCTCAGTTTGTTCTCAGTTTTTAAGAGTCTCTTATGCTTTGGCTCTCTCCCACTCTAACCTCTTTTTTTTTTTTCCTTCCCCTCCCCCATGGGTTTCTGTTAAGTTTCTCAGGATCCACATAAGGGTGAAACCATATGGTATCTGTCTTTCTCTGTATGGCTTATTTCACTTAGCATCACACTCTCCAGTTCCATCCACGTGGCTACAAAGGGCCATATTTCGTTCTTTCTCATTGCCATGTAGTACTCCATTGTATATATAAACCACAATTTCTTTATCCATTCATCAGTTGATGGACATTTAGGCTCTTTCCACAATTTGGCTATTGTTGAGAGTGTTGCTATAAACATTGGGGTCCAAGTGCCCCTATGCATCAGTACTCCTGTATCCCTTGGGTAAATTCCTAGCAGCGCTATTGCTGGGTCATAGGGTAGGTCTATTTTTAATTTTCTGAGGAACCTCCACACTGCTTTCCAGAGTGGCTGCACCAATTTGCATTCCCACCAACAGTGCAAGAGGGTTCCCGTTTCTCCACATCCTCGCCAGCGTCTATAGTCTCCTGATTTGTTCATTTTGGCCACTCGGACTGGCGTGAGGTGATATCTGAGTGTGGTTTTGATTTATTTGTATTTCCCTGATGAGGAGCGACGTTGAACATCTTTTCATGTGCCTGCTGGCCATCCGGATGTCTTCTTTAGAGAAGTGTCTATTCGTGTTTTCTGCCCATTTCTTCACTGGGTTATTTGTTTTTCGGGTGTGGAGTTTGGTGAGCTCTTTATAGATTTTGGATACTAGCCCTTTGTCCGATATGTCATTTGCAAATATCTTTTCCCATTCCATTGGTCGCCTTTTAGTTTTGTTGGTTGTTTCCTTTGCTGTGCAGAAGCTTTTTATCTTCATAAGGTCCCAGTAATTCATTTTTGCTTTTAATTCCCTTGCCTTTGGGGATGTGTCGAGTAAGAAATTGCTATGACTGAGGTCAGAGAGGTCTTTTCCTGCTTTCTCCTCTAGGGTTTTGATGGTTTCCTGTCTCACATTCAGGTCCTTTATCCATTTTGAGTTTATTTTTGTGAATGGTGTGAGAAAGTGGTCTAGTTTCAACCTTCTGCATGTTGCTGTCCAGTTCTCCCAGCACCATTTGTTAAAGAGACTGTCTTTTTTCCATTGGATGTTCTTTCCTGCTTTGTCAAAGATGAGTTGGCCATACGTTTGTGGGTCTAGTTCTGGGGTTTCTATTCTATTCCATTGGTCTATGTGTCTGTTTTTGTGCCAATACCATGCTGTCTTGATGATTACAGCTTTGTAGTAGAGGCTAAAGTCTGGGATTGTGATGCCTCCTGCTTTGGTCTTCGGGGTGTTTTTTTAATGATTTGTGTAACAGAGTCAAGTGTCCAACACATCAAAAAGCTCCATCCATCTTGAAAAAATGCTACATAAACAAAGCTATAACTAGACAATGAGAAAGGAGAGTATTTCAACATCCTCCACGGGTGGGGCCTATCACTTAAACCTTCATCTAACCCTCATCGGAGCCACCCAGGCACCCCTGAAAAAATAAAATCTTAAAAAAATATAACCGTAGTGATTTTTTTCTGTTTTAATTGTAGAATATTTCAGGCCTATCACAACATATAGAGAGCAATAATAGAAATATCTAAGTACGTCTCTCCATGAGCTTAAAACAAAATCTAATTTGCTGTGCACTTCCATACACGTGCTAATCCTATCCTCTTCTTCTCATCCCAGAAATAAACAGTCTCAATTTGATATTTGTCATTATGATACTGCACAGTTGCTCTATATTTCATAATGTAAGCATCTATAAACAATGTGCAATATTGTTTAGTACAATTTAAAACTTCATACACTTGGTATTCTATTGTACTATCCTTTCTCACTTTGTTACTCAACTTCACGTTAGGATTTAGCCACAGGTTGACACATACAACTATAGGTCATTCATATATTTTCCATCGCACGCTATTTGCTTATCCATTCTCCTATTGTTGGACAATTTGGTTTTTTTCTATACTTACATTATGAACAATGCTGCCATCAACCTTCTTGTCCCAATCCCCTCATATACACATGCAAGACTTTGTCCAACCTCCACATCTTGATGCACACCCTCTCACCAGTAGTATTAGTTTTTGTAGATTCTCTCCCTCACCAAAACTTTTTATGAAATTTTCTGATTTTATGCCAGTCTGACAGATGTGAAATCGTGTTGCACTAAGGTTTTACTTTCCTTTTTTCCTGGTTACAAATGAGATTAAGCATCTTTTTTTGTATCAATGGACACTCAGTTTTTGTCATATGTGAAATGCCTCTTCATAGCTTTGCCTATTTCTCTACTGGGTTGCTGGTTTCTTTAGTATTAATTTTGCAAGATTCTTTGTATATTTAGAATTATCACTTGAAAGTCAGTAATAAACACTGCAAATATCTTCTTTCCATTTATGGCTCAAATTTTTACTTTTTACTGCTTTTTTCTAATGTACATAAGTACCAGGAATACCTACCAAGCAGCTTCATCTCTTTTGCTTTATGGCTTGTATTTTTTATATCTTATGTCTTATTTAACATAACAATCACACCAAACTATGGAGAGAGCCCAAATGTCCATTCACTGATAAATGGATAGAGATGTGTGTGTATACACACACACACACACACACACACACACACACACATTGGAATATTACTCAGCCATCAAAAAAATTAAATCTTGCCATTTGCAACAACACAGATGGAGATGGAATGTATTATGCTAAGTAAGTCAATCAGAGAAAGACAAGTATCATATGATTTCACATATATGTGGAATTTAAGAAGCAAAACAGATGAACATATGGGAAAGAGGGGAGAGAAGAAAGGGAAATAACCACAAGAGACTCTTAATGATAGAGAACAAACTGAGGGTTGATGGAGGGAGGTGGTTGGGAGATGGGCTAGATGGGTGATGGGTACTAAGGAGGGCACTTGTGATGAGCATTGGGTGTTGTATATAAGTGATGTATCACTGTATTCTACTTCTGAAACCAATATTGTACTGTATATTAACTATTTTTAAAAAGAAAGAAAAGAACAATCACTATTATCAAGGCATAAAGAGATATTCTGAGCTTTCTATTATTTTTAAGCAGCAGGGAACTTTCAAAGAGCAAAGCTTTATCTAAATCTTTATCACTTATCTGAATTGTTTTTCTATAGGTGAATATAAATTTTAAGAAATTTTACAACTACATGTTCAAAACATTGAGAAATGAAATTTATATTATATATAATATATATATAAAATATATATAAATATATATATAAATATATATAAAATAAAATATAAATATAAATATAAAAAATAAATATAAAAAATATATATAAATATATAATAGGTCTATATTTTATCTTCACCAACTTAGCCCCACAAATTTTAATATAAGACTGATTCTCAAAGAAATATTTCATATTCTTGGGGCGCCTGGCTGGCTCAGTCAGTAAAGCCTGTGACTCTTGATCTTGGGGCTGTGAGTTCAAGGCCCACGTTGGGTGTAAAGATCACCACAAAAAAAGATAAATAAACTTCAAAAAAAAAATTCATATGCTTATGATCATTTCAAGTCAAAACAATCAATTCAAGATTTTCCCCTTTCCTCTGGGATAGCAGTCAACATCATGAACCACTGTCAACAATGGTACAATTTGCTAAGAAAGAGAGAGAAGAAAGGAGAGGGGGAGAGAAAGAAAATGAGAGGGAGGTGGTGAACATGGGGAGAAGCCCCTCTGCCCCACACACACCACAGTTCAGTGCCCACCTTGTTTCTTGTCTCCCTGGTTCATCTGTTGTTTGCTTAGACTCTTTTTCCCATATGTCTTCTCAAATATGACAGCCCATTTGAGAGCCAACTTGTGTGATGATAAAGTGTGGTGCCTCTGTAGCTAGACCACTTTTGTTGAGCCCTGGCTCTGTCACTTTCTAGTTATGAGACCTTGGGCTTATGATTTAACCTCTGTCTGTACCAGTTTCCTCACAGGTAAAATGTAGATAAAAACAACTCCCACCTAGAGGTGCATGGGTGGCTCAGTGAGTTGAGCCTCCGACTTTGGCACAGGTCATGATCTCATGGTTTGTGAGTCTGAGCCCCACATCAGGCTCTCTGCTATCAGCAAAGAGCCCACTTTGGATCCTCTGCCCTCCTCTCTCTGCCCCTCTCCCACTCATGCTTTCTCTCAAAAATAAACAAACATTAAAAAAAAATGACTCCTACCTAACAGGGTTGTTGTGAAGAAAAAATGCATATAATTACTACTTCTAAGACACTTAAGAAGTATCATACCATTTTTCTGCTTGTAGGATTTGTTCTTTCTGCCTAAAGTCTTGCACCATTTTCTATTAATGATTAGAGTTCAGGGATTTTATCATGACATACTAAGTATGTTTTCCCTCATCTCTCAAACCTAGAACTTGGCAAGATATTAGAATCTACAAGCTAATTTCTTTCTCCATCAAATGGAAAGTAACTTCCATATTTGTTTAATTATTGTCTGACTTCCTAAAAAAAATTGTCTGACTTCCTTTCTCTTCTTCTACTAGAACTCTCATTACATGTATCTAACTGCTTCCCTCAGATTCCCATCTCTTTATATTTTTACTCTGCCTTTAAAATACGTCTTGGCGTTGATTTCTATTTGACTATTCCAGAGTTTAACTGTGTGCATCCTCTTTCCAAATTCCTCTAATAAATTATTTATTTGAATTTTTTGTCACAGAAATTCTCATTTATGCTGCATGTTTATTTCTTTGGGTTTATTTCCTTCTTACTTTTGAGTTCAGGATTTCCTTTGACTTCTCCAAAAAGCTCTATTACACTGATTATTCTGCCTGATCTTTCCCTCTCTGGCTTCTTGCCCCCTTGACGTACAATGTCATTTTTCTTTTGGCTCAGAGGGACTCAATTCTAGCTGGTAGAGAATGCTGCAGGTGAAAGGCTAAGCTCTCTCCTAGGCAGAGAAGCCGGCAAACTGCCATTGCCCAACTGAAGCACCTCAAGGAAGCTTCCATGCGATCTGTTCCTGCTGAATCCTCCAGCCTCAATGTCAGGGAAGACTCAGTCAGTCAGCCCATAAAACTTCTTCACTTTTTGGAAGCCAAGAAGACTGGATTTACTCCTGCTGAGCCTGTAATGACCTTGTCCCTCAGTGATCCAAAGTGTCCCCTGAATTCACTGCTTTCTGGTCCTCAGCTGCTTACTCATTCATTGGGCCTCACTCCTCACCTGCATTCATCTCTTAAGAATTTGGTTCAGGAGAAGCCCATAGACTGGAATTGGGAGTGGAAGTGAAAGAAAGATGTTCTAGTCACCCTCTTCCCAATATCTTTTTATGCAATTTATAAAACTAAAAGGAAAAAAGCTAGAAAAACACACAAATCACAAAAGTGTGCAAGATATCATTTTTATGGGTAGGCGTATTATTTCTATAATTTCCAAATATTGTAAAACAAATATTTATCATTTAATAAGCAAGAAAGTTACATGTTATTATTCATCTTAAAGCCAACTGTTGGTCACTCTTATGCCATTTTAGAAGTCTAAGCTTTATTAATAATATAATTAATGATAATTATAATAATATGTAATATTAATAATAATATAAATTCCAGCTAGTTAACATGCAGTGTAATATTAGTTTTAAGTGTACAATGTAGTGACTCAGCAGTTCCATACATCACCAGATGCTCATCACAACAGGTGTACTTCTTAATCGCCATCACCTATTTCTTACCCATCCCTCTACCCACCTCTCCTCTGGAAACCATCAGTTTGTTCTCTATAATTAAGAATCTGTTTCTTGATTTGTTTCCTTTTTTTTTCTTTGCTCATTTGTCTTGTTTCTTAAATTCCACATATGAGTAAGATCATTGGTATTTGTCTTTCTCTGACTGACTTATTGACTCAGCATAATACTCTAGAGTTCCATCCATGTCATTGTAAATGGCAAGATTTTGTGCTTTTTTTTTAAAAAAAAAATTTTTTTTTTAACGTTTATTTATTTTTGAGACAGAGACAGAGCATGAATGGGGGAGGGTCAGAGAGAGAGGGAGACACAGAATCGGAAGCAGGCTCCAGGCTCTGAGCCATCAGCCCAGAGCCCGACGCGGGGCTCGAACTCACGGACCGTGAGATCGTGACCTGAGCCGAAGTCGGACGCTCAACCGACTGAGCCACCCAGGCGCCCCAAGATTTTGTGCTTTTTATGGCTGAATATTTCATTGTATATATACCACATCTTCTTTATCTATTCATCTATTGATGAGCACTTCCATAATTTGGCTATTGTAAGCAATGGATCACTTTCATAATTTAGCAATGAAAATTTTCTATTTCAATATATGAAATAATATATTGAAAAAAATGGCTAAACATAACAATATTGAGCTCTATATATCCTTACTTTGAACTTGTTCCTCTCAATTAAAAACTCCAGATGCATGATTGAAAAATTTAAAACAGTACAAAAGGTACACAGTGAAAATGAGGCTCAGGTCCCACCCAGAATGTCCCATCTCCCTCCCAAGTATTAACAGTTTCTTGAGTGTCAGTCCCCCCAAAAATTTATATATTACTACAAGCATATATGCACTTAAATATCCTTTTAAAAAATGCAAACACACATTACACAGTGTCTTGCACCTTACTTTTTTTTCACGCAACAATTTATCTAGGCAATCATTTCATATTTTTTTATTTTCTGTGCAGTGTTCCATTTCTACACAATCATTAAATGGGTTTCATACATCACCGATCACCCATAAAGATAACTTTTTTTTAAAATAACAAGAGTTAACACTTGCAAAGCACTTACTATGTGTCAAGCACCTTCTATAAAATATGGATTATTATCTCCATTTTACTGATAAGGAACTGGGGTCCAGGTTTCACAGATAGGAGAGTCAGGATTCAGAAAAGATTTATTTTAATGTTTATTTACTTTGAGAGAGACAGAGAAAGCGAGAGCAGGGGAGGGGCAGAGAGACAGCACAAGAGAGAATCCCGAGAGGCTCCATGCTGTCAGCACACAGACCCACACAGGGCTCGAACTCACTAACCATGAGACCATGACCTGAGCTGAAATCAAGAGTCAGAAGCTCAATGGACTGAGTCACCCAGGCACCCCCTGATTTTCAGCTTTATAACTTGAAAATGTATTTAATTCAGTCATTATTATGCTTCTGTGAAGAAAAAAGATACCACAAAATGGTTCTATTTTACCAACTGCTACTATTCCTGGAATGATTTAGTTTTGCAGAATTCTTTTCCACTTCCACATGTCCTATCTTGCCTGATCTGCACTCAGCAGGACACTGGTACTGCCCTGCAGTGGGCTCAACTGCTGAAGCTGAGCCTAGAAATACTTCCATTTCCCGGGCCATCTCCTTATGTGAAATCTTGATTTCCTCTTCTCCAGCTCCGGAAACTCTTCAATCTCTTTCCTTTCTTTTTTCTTTTTTTTTTTTTTTTTAATGTTTAATTATTTTGAGACAGAGGGAGACAGAACATGAGATGGGAAGGGGCATAGAGAGAGGGAGACACAGAATCTGAAACAGACTCCGGGCTCCGAGCTGTCAGCAGAGAGCCCGATGCGGGGTTCGAACCCCCATGAGATCATGACCCAAGCCGAAGTCGGACACTTAACCGACTGAGCCACCCAGGCGCCCTTTTTTTTTTTTTTACATCAATCTCTTTCCTTTCAACGTAAGGTTAAAACACGCAGCTCTTCTTATAGGGTGGTAGGTACTAGACAAAGTTATCTGACTACAAGTGAAAGCAAATTTGGGTGGCCAGCATCTCTAGGCCATGTGTTTGTTTTCACTGTAATCTCCGGCTGCCTTGAGGAAAGAGCAGCAGAGCTGGTTCTGGTGGGGGGCCTGACAGTGGCTCTAGGGCCAGTGTGGCCTCAGACAAAATGAAAGCCACCATTTCGTATTCCCCTTCCCAAAGGAGACATCACTAATTGATCCCTGTACTCCAGGCTGCTGAGACCTATTCAGGATTCACAAGTGGCAGGCACTCCGAGTGACTACCAGCCAGGTTACACTATCCCCTCCCTGGTTGATGTTAAACCACAGATGAGGCAAGTTACATTCTTCCACAGTGACGTTACTTTCTCATTATATATGTAAAGTGGTTCAAATATTTTCTTCTTATTACCTCTCCTATTTTTTTTAACTTGAGTTTTGATAAGCATAATATTATTACTTTATTTTATTTAGGCCTCAGTCATAGACAATTTGTCTTTTTAATTATTTGATGCTGTTAAGTGTAATCTTACACTTTAGTTACTGTTTAGTTACTTAGTTTAGTTTAGTTACTGTTTAGTTACTGTTTAGTTAGTTAGTTACTTTAGTTACTGCATTACAGTTTAGTTACTGAGTTCTCATAGTTAATCCAAATAAATCTATTTAACTTGTCTGTGGTCAGGGCTTTGCTGATGACCGGCTTAATTTATCTGTGATCTCACTGGTAGAATTCTGTTCAAAGACACACATTGGCAGGAATATCAAACGGTAGCTGCATTTGCTGTGAAATAATATTGTGCATTTTTATATCTTAGAAGGACAAAGTTTTTGTTTATTATAAGCATATAACTAACCATCCAACATACCCTAGATTCTGGACATGAGGGGATAATGTCTGAGCCTAAAAAGGTGAATAGAAATTTGTATTTCATTGTAACTGAAATGGAAATATGTCTATATAATTGGAGAATATTTATCAAGTTTTAGCAAAAGGACCATAGTCTAGAGGATCTTGGTTCATATAAGGCCCTAGTTTACCTCATAATGGTGTTGCTTCTGGAAGGCACTTGCCCAAAATATTAGCTCAGAGTCTGACCCTGGGCAACAGTGGAAAGACCTGGGCTTTGGAATTAATCACTGCTCACTGTCTTACTAGCTAAGACAGGTTATACTAATCCTTAAGTGCTTCAGTTTCCTCATCTGTAAGATGGAACTAATATCCCCTAACTTGCAAGGATCAAGTCATAAAGATTAGAAATAGATTAAAAAATTTAAGAGAAAACTTTACTGGTTATTTACAGAGTTGTTGTTTCTGATGCCTTTATTAGAACTGAAGCTACAAAGACAGCGCTACACAGGCCTGCACCTGAGAAGTGGCCCCAGCACTAATTAGCAAGAAATCCACAGTGAATGGTTGCCCTCCTCTCTAGTTTGCATCTCTGACTTGGGCTCTCAGTCCCAGAAATTGGCATCTTCCTTCCAGGTAGAAATGCCTTCCCAGATGTTAACCTTTGGAATGTATACACAAAATATTTTTTTCCATTCTATCACCTAGGTGTCCATTGAAGCTTCCCTGTCACTCCAGACCCTGCAACTGCAAATGCTATCTTGGTACTTTATTCTCTTTGTAGATTTTTCACTATTGACATTACACTCTAAGTATAGAAGTTAAATTGCTCATTATTTGACCCTAACGTTAAAAATACAAATTCCGAGGCGCCTGGGTGGCTCAGTCAGTTAAGCATCTGACTTCAGCTCAGGTCATGATCTTGCGGTTTCTGAGTTCAGGCCCCACATCGGGCTTGGTCTTGGTGCTGACAGCTCAGAGCCTGCTGCTTCGAATGCCATGTCTCCCTCTCTCTCTGTCCCTCCCCTGCTCATACTCTGTCTGTCTCTCCCTCTCTCTCAAAAATAAACATTAAGAAAAAATTCCATGAAGGAAGGCAATTTGTCTCTTTTTCTCACCACTGGATCCTCAGTGCCTAGAACAGAGGCCAGAACATACAGTAAATTCAATAAATAAGTGTTCAGTGAATAAATAATCTATTTAAAAATTGTACTCACTCTGTTCAGCTGAACATAAAACTCAGTTATGATTCAAGAACTACTAAATAATTCACTTACAAAAAAATATTATTGGGCAATGTTGATTACACCAAAGATTTTGGATAGGAAATGGAGAAAGGATTTATATTGGCACTCTTCATTAAAATTGCTCACCCTCACTCATAACAACAACAAAAAAGCCTGAGTTGTCAGAGCCTATGAAGAGTGAAGAGAACTTCTGCAGGAAATGATGGGAGAGAGAAGGGAGGTATCTGGCACAGGCCCAAGAAGACTGAGTTAAGCATTAATGTGGGAGAGGAGCAGTGATGGGAGATGTGTTACATAAAGGGGGTATCATTAAATATTTAAGGATAATGTGAAATACATTTCTCACTGTCAGAGAAGGGAATTAAAAATATGGGAAGGGAAATAACTAAAATGAATCATGTGATGTTGGGTAAGAAATGAAGTTATAGTATCAACTCATAGTTTTTAAAGTTTATTTATTTATTTTGAGAGAGAAAGAGAGCACGAGTGGGGAAGGGACAGAGAGAGAGATAGAGAGAGAGAGAATCCCAAGCAGGCTCCACACTGCCAGCACAGAGCCTGACACATGGCCTGATTCCACAAACCATGAAATCATGACCTGAGCCAAAATCAAGAGTCAGACACCCAACTGACTGACCCATCCAGGAGTCCCTCAACTCATAGTTTTTAATACAGAGAAAGGCAGGAAGTAAGGGAGGGAGGGAGGGAAGGAGGACAGGAGGAAGGAATTGTTTATTAAGAGGGTCTAGGAACAAGACACCTCAAAAGCAAGGAACACACGTAGCACCATATCTTGGCTTCTAAATACCATTCTCCATGAAAAATGTCCTGAAGAAATGGATGACTCCAGGTCAGAGACAAGGAAAGTACAAGATGAGCCTGGAACATCTCTGAATGAGAAAGCAAGGAAGTGCTCACAGATGATGGAGAAAAGTCAAAAGGACAGAACAGCCAGCTTGAAGGAGCTCCCACTGACCAAATCTAGGACAATTTGACCATCAAAATAAATAATGATAGAAACAGACTATGACCTACTGAATATAATAGAAACCATGGGTCCACAATGACATTACTAAAAAGAAACAAATTGATAACATTGAAATTTTAACAATGAAGCTATATACATAATTTCAAAGTACTTTATAAAACACTGGTTACAAAAGGAAAAGACTAAATTTACAGTAGAGAAACTTGGCAGCCAACAATTTAATGAAATGATCAGAATAACATCATCAGTAATGCACTAAATCAAAATTGTGAGTCACCTGATAGGTTGCAACGAGAAGAACACAGCAACATTTCTGTTATATTCCTGCCAAACATGTATAATCTGAATTGAGTCAAAAAGAAATGTCAGGCAAACCCAAATTGAGAGACATTTTACAAAATATCTGGCCTATAATCTTTAAAAATATCAAGATCACAGAAGTGAAAGAAAGCAGAAGGAACCATTTCAAATTGGACGACACTAAAGAGGACCAGCAGCTAAGCACAACACATGATTCTGGACTGTTTACTTTTGCTATAAAGGACATCCTAGGGATAATGGACAAAACATGAATGGAGTCTGAGAATTAGACTGTACTAATGTATCAAAACTAATGCTCTCATATGGATGGTTTTATTTTGGTTACGCAGCAGAATGTCCTTGCTTGTTAAGATATACACCCTACAGTATTCAGGAGTATAGGGTCATGATGTTGGTAACTTATTCTTATGGGGGCGGTGGGGAAGCGTTCTTTACACTTGCAATTTTCCCCTAAATTTGAGATAGTCTGCAAATTTTCTTAAATTGAACTAAAAAAAAAAAAAAGTGCTAGAGCCAAGATGCCATTTGTCTCCTCTCAGGTTTGTGGAAATGTAAAAGCTTGACAATACATTGTGCTGGCAAAAATTTGAGAAAAGGGGGACTTATCTCTGTTGGGACTATAAATTGGTACAACCATTTAGGAGGGAAATGTAGTAATGTTTACCAAAACAACAATTACATATATCATCTCCAACAATATCACTACTGGGAATTTATTCTATGGGTATACATACACTAGTGCAAAGTAAGGTCTATATACATTTACATGTTGCAGTACTGTTATTAATGGAAACAATCACAAACAACCCAATGTCCATGAATAGGTTAAATTAATTATTGTTCTGTACCTTATTTTTTTTCTCTGTACTACATATTTTGGATATCTTTCCTATCAGTGCATAGTGAGCTTTGTAATTCTTTTACATTGTTCCAGTGTACTCCATTTAATCTATGTACCATAATTAATTTAACCTATTTATGGACACTGGGTCTCATAGAATAAATTCTCAGTAGTGGTATTTTTGGATAAGATACATGTAGCTGTAGTTTTTTTCTTTTTCTTTTCTTTTTTGTTTTTTTTTCTTTTTTTTTTTTAAGTTTTTAACTCCTGTTAGTTAACATACAGTGTTATATTACTGTATATCAGTAATCATATATCACTATGTGTTTATCACAACAAGTCCATTGACTGGACTCTCTCGCTCCCTTATTTTTTTTTCCCCTTTGCTTGTTTGTTTTGTTTCTCAAATTCCACATATGAGTAAGATCATATGGCATTTTATCTTTCTCTGACTGGCTTATTTCCCTTAGCATTATACTCTCTGGCTCCATCCATGTCCTTGCAAATGACAAGACTTCATTCTTTTTTATGGCTGAATAATATTCCTGTGTGTGTGTGTGTGTGTGTCTGTCTGTCTGTCTGTCTCACATCTTTATCCATTCATCAGTCAGTGGATACTTGGGCTGATCCCTTATCTTGGTTATTGTAAATAACATTGCTATAAACACAGGGATGCATGTATGTATGAGGAACCTCCATACCGCTTTCCACAGTGGCTGCACCAACTTGCATTCCCACCAACACCTGTTGTTTCTTGTGTTGTTGATTTTAGCCAATCTGACAGATGTGAAGTAGTATCTCAATGTGGTTTTGATTTGCATCTCCCTGATGATAAATGATGATGAGCATCTTTTCATGTGTCTGTTGGCCAACTATGTCTTTTTTGGATATGCATTTATAATTTTTTGAATATTCTTTTTTTATTTTATTTTATAAAGACAGTAAGCAGAAAGGGGGGAGAAGGAAAGAGAGAGAGAATCTTAAGCAGGCTCCACACTCAAACTAGGGCTCCATCCCATGACCCTGGGATCATGACCTGAGCTGAAATCAAGAGTTGGATGCTCAACCGACTGAGCCACCCAGGTGCCCCTGCAATTGTAATTTTGATAAACATTATTACATTTCCCTCCTAAGGAATTGTATTGATTTATACTTGAAACAGAAATAAATGCAAGTGCCTATATTCTCAAAGTTTTACCAACTCAGTTATTATCAAACTACCCACCAGTAGCTTATCAAGTAATTTTTCTAAATACATTCTTTGCCCAAGAGAAACTTTAATGAATGGGATATTTTCCACCTCATGAGGTATTCATTTACTCACTAGTGATGCCCCTCTATCCACAAACATACCATTGTCTACCCTGTGACCTTTTTCTGCTCTTTGATTTTGGTGGTTCCTGATATACATGAGCCTCCATCCCCCTTATCTGATGTTGAACTAAGCAGCATCTATCTCTAAATAGGCAAAAGGCTCTGCCCAAATTTGGAGAAACATTTAAAACTAGTCAAAACTGAGGATTTTTGGCTCAAACTCAGGATGAGAAGGATAAACCCTGCCCAAATGGAATCTAGTTCTGATATATTTTCCCACCTTTCTAACTAAAGCCAAATGTTTGAATATTTCCTAAATTACCTCTGAAATTCACTGCATTATTTTGCCTTTTAAAAGCAGACAAACTTACATTTTCATTGTTAATAGATTTATTTTAACACATGCTTGTTTTTCAGTTTGTCATGGGGTGTTGTGAATCTCCACTGTGACTCCCAATGTGCTCTATTTTTTGGTGGACTGACATAAATCTACCTGGACTACACATGTACGAAAGAATTATGGGAGCTACAAGTGGTCAGAATGCCCACTGCCACAACTTTTTGCCATTATTTTGTTCCTTGACAATGATTCAAGGGAGCCAGGGAAAAGAATCCAGGATATTAGTGAACAGTTAACACCAAGAGGACAAAAAGTGAAATCTTCTGACTTGACTATATTTCAAAATAATACTTCCAGTACCAAACATTTCAGTAGTGCATTTCAGAATCCACTATAGGTGTTAACCCATTTGATTTCTATAATTTCAGTGAATAATATTGATTCCCATTCTTTAAGTCAGGAAATGAAAACTCAGAGATGATAACCACATCTCCCCAAATCACACAGCTAGGAAGAAACAAGCCTATAAAGTACCTGAATTAGGCTAATCTTCAATGATCTCAGAGTAAATCTCTGTGATTATTAAGTTTAATAACTCTATCAGTAATGGATATTTCTAAATTCAAATGAGTTTAAAATTTCATGAGGCTATCTAATGCCTCAAGAACAGTGTCTACGGAGGCTGGGAATTCCAGAAAATAGGAGCTAAAAGGTTAATTTATTCTAACAGAAGGATGATTAACACAAGGTAAGATTACCTATCTCTAATTAACCTAGTCCATTATTGAGTTCTTAACAAGAAGGATATGGATAGCAAAATGTCACTCAAAAAGAATTCAGCTGAGAAAGTCTGAAGACAGTACTGCTCTGGGAATGATAATCATTATACTTGTTAGCCATTGGGAATGCTTAAAACCATCTTAATATTTAAGCCAGAACCTAAAATACTTCTTTATTCAAACCTCTCTGTTAAGGGGACTATGAGGCATAAGATTAACAAGTAATCTTTGAAAAGGTCTCAAAGGAAAATATGTTTATTGTTTTTAAATAAACATCAGTCTTGCTTATTGTATTCAAAGCCCTACTAATAAAAAGTTAAACATTGTTACTAAGTGAGATATATTCTTGACGGATCAATGATTTAATAATAGGCCTAACTCCTCTCCTTCACTCTGACATCTATCTTACACCTGCTACATTCCAAGAGAAAGTCAGACAAAACACCTATAATATTTTCACTAATAATACTTCTGATGATCTTTGAAAATCAATGCTACTCTAAGCATACCTAACTTAAAATCTTAGGTACTGAAAAATTTGGTTTGGCATATCCTGTGGGTTAGTTTGTGTTTTGTTTTGTTTTGTTTTTCATTGTATAACACAATGTCATGTAAGAATGAAGTATATCATTTACTTTAGTTTTGTGCTATTATAATGGCATGTTGATGGGATTTTTCTTGTTGTCTTGGAATTGGTTATTCTAATTGAAATATGATGACAAAATTGTATAAGGATTCCATACTTTTAAAGGCCTTTCCAACCAATGAGGCCAAAAGTCTCTCTGAGGACTTATTCAGAGGCAAAGGAACCACCTCTCCCATTGCCAACCGGCATAACACCCCTAAGTGGGCAGAAAAATAGTTCCCCTCAACCCACCAGAAGTCAAGTAAAGAGGGAGTTTCAGTGAAATACAGAAAGTGATCACTGGCAAGGCAGAAAGCCTGACAGCCTACTAGTTAGCTAAATATTTAGAGTCAGGGAACTAGAGACCAACATGAAGCCTGCCTTCAAAGTGCAGTGAGCCCTATGAGGGAGTATGAGGGAGAATGTGACCTGTGTCTTTTGGAACTTGGGAGCATATCTGAACACCAAGAACTGTGCCTCCTTCTTTTCTGGAGATTTTGAAGGAGGACTTGCTGACTGAGCCCAGGAGAACGGGACAAAAAGAGAGCACGTTATAGGGAAATTAGGAAAAAGGTGGAGGAAGTCTCCAACTTGTTCCCAGTTTCTTTATCTATCAGAGAATGCAGAGGAGGACTTCCGGGTTTGACTCAATACAAAAGAATATAGAGAAGAGAGGAGAAAGCCCAGGCCCTAGAGTTACCTGACAGCTTGCTTTTTAAGGGGGGGGGCGGGGGGGGGTAGATATGGACCAAAGGCAGGACTAAAGGAAGACATGGGTGCCTCCTCTGCCATATCCTCAGAGAGGTAGTGCACCAAGGTGAAGCTAAATAGCACTAAAAACTGCACAAACTTATGAGAAGATCATCACATCCTCAGTGACCACCAGCAGCAACAGAATCATGCACATTCTTGGGGGGAGGGGTATTTCCTCATCTTCAATAAGCAATCCCGGCCATCTCTTATATTCCTCCTCCACAACAAAGGAGCGAGATGCTATAGAGGGAAATGAGAGGATCATATTTGAATCAGATTTGAGCCTGGATTTTTACACTGGAGTGAAATTAGTTTGGATTTTCTTTGTTTTTTTTAATAACTGAAAATGATGACAAAGATGCAGAATATGCTCAGGAAATTGTCTTGGGAGATTTCTACAAAGCACTACTGGGAATTGTGATCGGAGAAAAATAAAAACATTATTATGTTAATATCCACGAAGTAGAGTCTACTCAATAAAACTGTTTATACTAACATGCTGACTTTCTAAAGCAGGTTGGGAGGAGTTTTTGGGGGGAGGAAGGGGGTCACACATCATCTCAAAAATAGTGGACAATAAAAAGAACAATAACAAAAAAAACAAGTCAACTCTTACATGCAGGAATTAAGAAAGGAGACATTAAAAGAATAAAAAAATCATTCAGATTTGACTTTATTAAGTTGAAGAACCCATACTTACTTGCCTATGTCTTTGTTAAAAGGAAACATTTTTAGTAAAAAATATCTGGGATTTGTATAAGACCTTTGAAAGTTTTCAAGGTACTGGGTTTGAGGGTTTTTTTTGTTTTGTTTTGTTTTGTTGTTTTGATAACATACAGTATAGTCTTAACTTCAGGAGTAGAAACCAGTTATTCATCACTTACATATGACATCCAGTGCTCATCCCAAAAAGTACCTTTCTTAATGCCCATCACCCATTTAACCCATCCCCCCACCTCCCCTCCAGCAACCCTCAGTTTTTTCTCTGTGTTTAAGAGTCTCTTATGGTTTGCCTCCCTCTCTGTTTTGAATTTTACCTTATGAGAAAAGACTAAAGTCTCATTATTCACTTTCATATCCAAGGTGTATGTAATGAACCTTAGAAAGTATTCAAACCATGATTTTCAAATCAATCTATCACCTTCTACCCTCTTCTCCCTTCTGCTGTCTTATCTTCAATTCAATGAAGATTTGGGGGAGGGGGGATAGTTTTAATTATTTTCATAAGATACGTGTATTATTTTTGTAATTAAAAAAATAAAACAATGATTAGCATTCTATTCATCATCTTCCTCTCCTATGTAATTATGCTTTATTCTATTTAACAACTATTCATTTCAACATTCAACAATTATTTCCTTCAGGTCAACCTCTCTAGCCGGTATCTTCAACTTATTTGCGCCATGTTTTTCTATTTAAATGTTTGCCTGATAAAAACTGCCTTCTCCACTCCTAGCACTGGGGCTAACGGTTGGTATCTCCACTCATTTTCGGTTTCGATTCTCAGATCTTCCATAACACTCAGAAATTTGTTTGTTTTGTTTTGTTTTTGCTCATTTCACTTTTTCATTCTCTACAGTGATTTCAGAACCCTCTCCACTGTCCTCAAACCTCCAACTAAATCTTAGCATGACTGCACAGAGAAAGTAAGAGCCATAAGATAGAATGTCACTTCTCTTCCAGCCAGGAAACTCTCATTGAAGCTGCATTGAAGCTTTCTCCCCTCCCAGTCTCTTGAAGTGGGAATTTGGTCTTTCCACATTCCTACAACTAATCCTGGCTCTTCTATATCTTTAGACTTGCCCTCAGATTGGCATCTTATCAAAAACAGGTCTTTCCTGAATGAATAACCTTTTAGCTACCACCCTATCTTTTTCATTGACAGCTAAATTGAAATTGTTGCATATCTGCCCTGCTTGTGGAAGAATCTGGGGGGAGTAGGAACAGCATGGGAGTCAGAGCCCACCTCATAGAAGGTAAAGATGTCCTCACACAAAGATCAGTCTAGTGTAGAGAGGCCAAGCCTGAGTAGGATGAGGATTTGTCCATTTAGAGGGGCACAGTGTCGATGGCAGAGCCTGCACAGGGGAACAGTGCATCTACAGAGGAGAGGGGATGGCAGTAGAAAGAAGAGACTGATTACATACAGAAGGATTGGGCAAATAATCAGACCACTGGGAACCAGGTTTCTCAGCAGCAAGGAAGGGGGTTACATATATGAAAAGGGAGAAAAATAGAATAAATCCTGAAGAGATAGATTAAAACTAATAATATCAGTATGCATTCATGGTTTAATAGATAGATGGATAGATGAAATGCAAATGTGTGGACATACATTGATATATACATGTGTCTATATCTTAGCTCTCTCTAACTGAGAAACTTTGAAGCACCACACTCCAAAAACAAAGAGCACACCTAGTGTCCAGACTTTGTTTTCTAAATGTTATTTTCAACTAAAAAGACTTGAGGCTAAAACGGCTAATTCCAGGACCAGGGTAGGGAAAGTACAAGGTGACCTTATTCTATCTTATGCCAGAAAGGAAGAAGTCAAAAAGTGACTTGAGACACGTCAAGAGAATACATAAACCACCTTCAAGGGGCTTCCATTAGCTAAACTGGGAACAGCTTGAACATCAAAATAAATGATAATAAAGAATTAAGACCCATATTAATCACCAGTACTATAAATAAATAAATGAATAAATTGAAAGTTTCATAAGAAATGGGCTATTTGCAAAGTCTCAAAGAACTTCCTTACAAAGTACTTAACTAATTACCAACGGAGGAAAAATTTTTAAAAACTAAATAGTTGAGAATCCTGAAAGACACATTCTTAATCAAGTGACCATTAGTAACGGGGCAAATCAAAATTGTGTGTCATCTGATAGGATTCACTAAGGAGAAAACAGCATTACCTTTGAGGTACTCCTGTCAAAATCTATTAATTCAGTCTTTTTCAATTGTATCACAGAACACACTATTTCCTCAACCATCTCAAGAACAGTACATAATTAACACCATTCTAGATGTATTGAAAGAAGTTAATTTTTTCATACAATAGATGCCAATTGATGTTGGTATCTAACTCTCTCCAGTTGGAAAAGGCCCGGAGGTACATTCCATAAAATAACTGGTCAGTAATCTTTAAAATGTCAAGGTCACTAAAGACTAGAAAAGACTATTGCTGCTCTCAACTGAAAGACACTAAAGAAGTATTACAACTTTATGCAACAGGTGACTTTTAACTACAGCCTCCCATTCTAAAGGACAGTATTGAGACAAGTGGCAAACATGACTGGGATTTGAGGATTAGATGGTAATAACCCATGACTTGATTTTCACAGTTGTATTATGGCTATGTAGGCACATGTCCCTATTGGTAGAAAATACCTAGTAAAGTAGTCAGGAGTGGTAGAGTATCATACTGGCAAATTACTTTCAAATGGTTCTGGGGGGAAATAATGGTTGTGTACATGCCTGCAAGTTTTTTTTCTTTTTTTTTTTATTTGAAATTTATTGTCAAATTGGTTTCCATACAACACCCAATGCTCATCCCAACAGGTGCCCTCCTCAATGCCCATCATTTACTTTCCCCTCCCTCCCACCCCTCCCATCAACCCTCAGTTTATTCATTTCTTGTTTCAAAATTTTAAAAATCAAAAAAATTAAAAATGAACAAAAATAAAACTGAACAAAAGTAAATTCATCATCATCTTCACTCCTCCGCACGTTCCTCATCTCAGCAAATGGCTCCACCATTCAGTCAGCAAGTTGCCTAGTCCAGAAATCCAGGGTCATCCTTGACTTCCCTTCCTTTCACTAATAAACACCCAATTAATGTGTCTCCCTCTGAACCCAGATCTAATCACGTACCAAGTTCTGGTGATTCTACATCCTAAATATCTCTTGAACTTAATCCATTTCCCTTTTGTCTCTCTAATACTATGGAATTCTGGCCACCATCCTACTCTACTGTATTACCAAAACAGCCTCTTAAAATAATCTACAAGCCTCCTCTAATCTATTTTCCAAGATCAGAGTTATTCTAAAACATAAGTCTGTTCATGTTATTCCTCTTAAAAACTCTTCAATATTCCTTATTGCTTCTAGAATGAAAACCAAACTCCTTATACTGCCATATATCTTGGTTTGCCCAGGATGATTTTTATTTCTATTGTACAAACACGGTTATTATTGGCCTCTCTTGCACTCTCAGTAGTGTCTCAACTAGGACAATGAATCATATGTTCTGGAAAGCTATAAGGTTCTGACAATTTGGTCTCTGTTTACTTCTCTAAATTGATCCTGACTTCTCTCTCATTTCTAGTAAATCTCAACTCTTCTGGGAAGGCTCTGCCTGAGCACTGGATCAGGATTCAGTACCTTTGCTAGACATTTCCTAATACTATGCAAGTCCTGTTAGCAACATATATCTATTGCACACATATCCTTATTTAACTATTTGCTTATATTTCTCCTTAAATTGTAAATTCTGTAAAGGTAACTCTACCACTTGGGGGTGTGACCTTGAGCAAGTTACCAGATCTTTCTAAGCCTCAGTTTCCCCATCTTTAAAATGAGGATAATTGCATTATTATTATGATCAAATGATATAAAGCATGTAAAGGCTTAGCCCACCATACTCACCATTTTATGTTTTAAGAATTATGTAAAGAGTCAAAAGCATTTTTTTCCCTCTAGAGCTCCTTAAAATTGTTTTCTTTTCATAACCAATCTTTTGATTTTTTTATGTACCCTACTTATCACACAGATAGACTGTTTCTTCTTAACATAAATCTAACAAGTCTCTTCAAGATAGAGTTATTTCTCATTTTATCTATTTGCTTCTTTACAAAAAGGTATGTTCTGGGGTGCCTGGGTGGCTCAGTTGGTTAAGCGTCTGACTCTTGGTTTCAGCTCAGGTCATGATCTCACAGTTTCATGAGTTCAAGCCCTAAATCGGGTTCTGTTCTGGCAGTGCAGAGCCAGCTTGGGATTCTCTCTCTCCCTTTCTCTCTCTGCCCCTCCCACACTCATGCTGTCTCTGTCTCTCTCTCTTAATAAATAAATAAACTTAAAAAAAAAAAAAAAGAAAAGGTATGTTCTAACAGAAAGTTATCTTGTGAGAAATGAGATAATACCAGAATCTATCAGCACTGCTCAGGCATGGAATATTTCTTTCCTCTCTGTCCTAGTGAGTAAGCACATGTAAGTCCTCACAGGAAACTGAACACATACACTGTATGGTAAATATAGTATTATAAGAAAATATGCTTTTGAAATATTATAAAACAGTGAAGGCCAAATACATAAATTTGTAGAAAACAGTGTTTCTATCATTTTAATAGTTGTTTCTTAATAACTAAACAATGTTTGGGAGAAAAAGCCCTATTGAAAAAAGAGTAATGATTCAATTAATTAATGGGCCCTACATTGACAGATTGAACATTGTATACCGCACATTGAAAGCTCTTTTGAGTCCCATAATTGATATTGTGTTTCTTTTATAAATTTTAAACTAAAAGTTCTGGCTGCCAGAGATGAAAATTTAAAATTAATTACATGATTGTAATTTCTACTCACAGACCACACTCTTTCTCTAAATTTAACTATCATGTTGTACCTTTGTTAATTGTACAATTTTATCATTGATCTCCTTTGTTTAGTAAAATATGCAAGATAGCGGGGCGCCTGGGTGGCTCAGTCAGTTAACCGTACAACTCTTGGCTTCAGCTCAGGTCATGATCTCACGGTTTGTGGGTTCGAGCCCCACATCAACCCCAGAATCGGGTTCCGTACTGACACTACAGAGCCTGCTTGGGATTCTCTGTCTCCCTCTCTCTCTGCCCCTCTTCCACCTGCTTTCTCTGTCTCTCTCTCAAAATAAATAAAACTAAATTTTAAAAAATATGCAAGATAATACATTAAACACATCCTCAGAGCTTTTCTTTCAATTATTAAAGGAAAATTAATTCACCATTCAGAAGTTAAATTTATACACATAAATTTAATCCACAGCCATTTAAGAAACAAAACAATCAAGCAACGGTGAGAAAAAGAGAAAGGCAAACCAAGAAACAGACTCTTCACCACAGAGAACACACTGATGGTTACCACGTGGGAGGTGGGTAGGGCGAGGAGTTAAATAGGTGATGCGGATTAAGGAGGGCATTTGTGATGAGTACATAACTAGTGTTATGTGGAAGTCTTGAATCACTGTAACATACACCTGAAACTAACATTACACTCTGTTAACTGGTATTTGGATAAAAACTTTAAAAAAAATGTAATCCACAGCACTTACCATTGCTCATACTTTCTGCTCTCTTGTAAGAATCCAGAACGTTATATCTCATTTCCATTCATAAATCCACAAAGTTCTGTTTCTCCACAGCAAATACTGTAGTGTTTTCAATCTAAGTATTTCACTGTTCTTAAAAATTAAAAAAAAATTTGAAAATATATGCAAAATAATTTTTAAATAATATATATTTTAATTTTTAATATTTTCTTTTTTTTTTTAATGTTTATTTTTAAGACAGAGAGAGACAGAGCATGAACAGGGGAGGAACAGAGAGAGAGAGGGAGACACAGAATCCGAAGCAGGCTCCAGGCTCTGAGCTGTCAGCACAGAGCCCGACGCAGGGCTCAAACTCATGGCCATGAGATCATGACCTGAGCCTAAGTCGGATGCTTAACCGACTGAGCCACTCAGGTGCCCCAATATATTTTTTCAATGACCAGGTTTTCAAATACCTGACTGTCAAATTTCCAAACTTATAAATGAAAAGTGTTTGTCTTCAGAAATGTTTTTAGTGATTTTAATTTCTAAGATAGGTATCACCTACACATAATCTCAATATATATATAGCAAATAAAATATTACAAAATCAAGATCTTTGATTTCTATGACCTACTTGCAAATCTGTTCAAAATAGTTCTATCAAATGGCAGATATAAAACTATATTAAAAATATAGATAAGCAAGTTTCATTTAAGTTTCCCAAATTCTTATAGTCAGGTATTTTGCTCTCTGCTATGGCACACAACAGCATTTTTCCTAAGCAATCAAAAGCAAGCTGGAAGATTCTTTGTTCATTAATTGTAAATAATGTATCCAATAAAAGTAGAAAAATGCTGAAAAGTGATATACGTATTTTAATATGATTATTACTTTAAAACCATAAAGCTTTAATAAAGGCAGTAATCTTTACTTTAGTAAAGGCAGTTTACTTCAACTGGGATTGGACAATAAATACATCATGATGACGACCTTGAGGCAATCAGCACATACTTATAAAATGATGGTTTGACCTTATATCTTATTTTCTTTTAATTTTTAAATTTTTTTTAATGTTTATTTATTTTGAGATAGAGACACAGAGTGCGAGTAGGGGAGGGGCAGAGAGAGGGGGAGATATAGAATCCAAAGCGGGCTCCAGGCTCTGAGCCATCAGCACAGAGCCCAACACAGAGCTCAAACTCATTAGCTGTGAGATCATGACCTGAGGCAAAGTCGAACGCTCAACCTACCGAGCCACCCAGCTGCCCCTGAACTTATATCTTATTTTTAATTCATCAGCCTCATGTGGTTTCATGTGGGTATCTAGAAAAACTTCCCATAAGATTCGACAATCTTTCAATGGAAAATTGCTTAAAGATAACATTCCTTTATCAACTTACCACATATCAGTACACAATTTATTAAGTGTGTATTATGTGCCAGGCACTATGCTAAGTACTGCAGATATAAAAATGATTAACACTTGAGCCCTAGATAAGAGTACCCCTGAGGGGCGCCTGGATGGCTGAGCAGATTAAGCCTCCGACTTCAGCTCAGGTCATGATCTCACAGTTCATGACTTCGAGTCCCATATCAGGCTCTGTGCTGACAGCTCAGAGCCTGGAGCCTGCTTCGGATTTGTCTCCCTCTCGCTCTGCCCTCCCCCACTCGCACTTTCCCTCTCTCTCTCTCTCTCTCTCTCTCTCTCTCTCTCTCTCTTAGAAATAAAGAAACATTAAGAAAAAAAAACTAAAAAAAAAGTGAGAGCATGGAGTATTATGGAAGAGACAGTAAAATAAACCACACAAAATATTGTTAAGAAACAAAGTTTTTAAAAGGTGTTGTGAGGGGCACCTGCGTGGCTCAATAGGTTAAGCGTCAGACTTCAGCTCAGGTCATGATCTCACGGTTCATGAGTTTGAGCCCCACGTCGGGCTCTGGGCTGACAGCTCAGAGCCTGGAGCCCACTTCAGATTCTGTGTCTCTCTCTCTTTGCCCCTCCGCTGCTTGTACTCTGTTTCTTGCATTGTCTCAAAAATAAGGATTAAAAGGTGTTGTGAACAAAGAAGAGGAACATATAATCCAAACTAGGGAGGAGAGGATGGTTACAGAAGCCTTCTTGGAGGCTTACTGATAAATAAGTCTACTGCCTGGCTTTCAGCATGGCCTACTGATAAAGAGAATTGATTCAAATCCTAGTACCATCTGTTACTAGTTGTGGGAGTATGGACAAGTTACTTCATTATTCCAAGCTGGTTTCCTTGTTTATAGGATGGATACAATAGTATTTACCTAATAGTGCTGTTAAGACGACCAAATAAGATAATGAGCAGAAAGCACAGTGGCTGCCATAAAATATGCTAGTATTCTGATTGTTTTAACGGTGATCTCTTTCTCTCTCTCACACACACCCCTCACCTAGCAAACAAGCTGGTGGTTTCTGGATTTCCTGGCCAATGTATGTATGTCCTATATACCTCTAAAAGAAAAACTTGTTTCATCCCACCTAGCCTGCCCCCCTGCCCCATTTTCAGTTATCAAACAGGCTTCCTGATCCTATGAAAAGTCTCCCTGACTTTCTTTAGTCATGCCTGTGCCATGTCCACTCTTTGAATGTGAGCCTGACCACTGAGAAATGTCTTGAGAAGACCCTAACTCTCCTGTCATCCTTCTCTGTCTCCATATCCTCCCAGAGACAGATCTCTTGCCCTTCACCCTCACACTACTCTCTGAAGATTTGGTGATTTTTTGGTGATTTTTCAAGAGTTCACTTACCAATGTTTTGGTGATTTTTCAAGAGTTCACTTAATTGGCTTTGTCCTCTTAACTATTGGCCACTGCTGTCTCCAAGCCAGCAACCAACACTTCATTTCATTTAGAGTGATCACTGCAGAGACAGAAAAAAATAATGTGATTAGAATACAAAATCACTGAAGTTCATGACAATGAGAAAGGCTTGTGCTAGAAACAGTAAGAGAATGACCATTTGTTCTTCTCACCTTATCCTTTCTAGGATCATGACTCTATTTGACAATCATTCCCCTGCCATTGGCCACTTATTTATCAAGTGACTCTTTCCAAAAGGTTCTTCTCTCCTTCCTCTTCATTTGCAGAAAAGCCTAAGGGGAGAGGTCAGGCTAAGTTCAGTATCTTCTTATACGTTTATCTTTCTAGAGCTTCTGCCAAGTTTCACCAAAACAGATTGAAATAATATCAAAAGACAAAAATAAATGAAAAATTAGAGTTAAAAGGCTTCTCCCATTCAAGGGGCCCACTGGCAGAAATAAAGTATTCCTTATCTGTAAGAGTGTAAAAGATGATTTGGACATTAAAACTAGTAGGTAAAATTCAATCTACTCTAGCTTCCTAATTTTGTCTTTAACCCGTATGTTACAAAATTATTTTGACTTTACTAAAGCATTACTCCCACTTTCTAAAGACAAAGATACACTATATTATTTCAACTTGTAAATTACTCACTCATTTTTTTTTTTTACTTGAGAGAGAGAGAGAGAGAGAGCATGAGAGCAGGAGCAGAGGAGAGGTTCAGAGAGAGAGAATCCCAAGCAGGCTCCACGCTAAGCACGGAGCTTCACACAGGGCTCAATCCAACTACCCTGGGATCATGACCTGAGCCACCCAGGTGCCCCAATTTGTAGATTATTCATGATTTAATTCTGCTCCTCACTTCAGACGCTTTGTGCATCTTCACAACAGCATGTGTACCCCATATCCACAAAACTCTTCAAAGAGTTTTGAAGAGTTGTATGTTTCAAAGAGATATATGTTTCAAAGTCTAAACTATTAAAGCATTAAGGTCCTACCAGATTCTCCACAGCAAAATAATTGGAAATTCATACACTCTACAAAAACCAATTATCAACTGACTATATCAATTACATATCAATTTTATATCAATTTGGGCAGAAAATTTCAGTTGCCTCAAGTTTCCACTGAAATGCATTGATTTAAGTAGCTTATTTATAAACTAAAAGAAAAATGTTCATGTTACAAAAATAAAAAATATAAAACCAATTCCTGATTAAGCCACATGTGAATTTACTAAGTCACAGATTAAATGTGTGATTTCAAAGCTTAGCTATCATGTAACTTGTTTCCTGACTCTGAAACAAAAGATCATTTGAAACACTTAGAATTCTGGATGCAGCAAACTTTTAAACTGCCTTTCCTCCTTACAGCATTTCTCAACAAACTCTTCCTTCATCATGGCTACTTCTTCAATGGGATAACAAGTAAAAGTCCTCAACAACAGAAAAAATAGTAACAGGAAAACTAAGCTGATTCAAATGAATGAGAAGAAATAATTCTTTTTACAGTTTTTAAGTATGATAACATAATAATAAACAACAATAAATAAAACTAACCTTACATAACAGACCCTTGGAAAATGCTTCCATTAAACAGTATTGAAAAAATAGTGACAGTAAATAATAAGTTTCGGGTTTTAAAAATCATCAATAATAAGATCCTCTTCATCAACAGAAAAAAATGTAGATGACTGGAAAGGCAATATTCTCTAAGTGAGATATTGAATATGAAATTCCATTTAGCAAAATATGAATTTGAGGTAAAAAAAAAACTGAGAACTTGTTGCATTCACTTATACTTACCGCTAAAACTCAGTAATCATCAGAAAATGTTAGCTATTATAGTTAGATTTTTTTTACATTCATTACATAAAGTTGTGCCGGGTCAAAAGTCATAAAATAGTTCAAAAAAGAAACTTAGCATTTCTGATTCTCCCCATAGGCCCAATGCCACTCAAGCCTACATGAATAAACTTTACCAAGTCATCTGATTTAGCAGGACCTAAGTGTTACAAATTCATTCAAGAGATTTTCCCTTGGAGCCACTAATCAAATCTGTTGTCAGAGAATTCTAATTGATATGAATCACTGTCTTTACTTCACCAGCAATGCAATAATGCTTATTATTAATAGTTCTTTATTAGTTGTATATCTAGATGGAAATGTAACAAAATGTTAACAGTGGTATATCTGGGTGGATAGAATTATGGATGACTTTACTGTAAATTAAAAAATCAAGGGGTACCTGGGTGGCTCAGTTGGTTAAGCACTGGATTCCTGATTTTGGTTCAGGTCAAGGTCTCATGGCTAGTGAAATAGAGCCCTGAGTTAGGCTTTGTGCTGATAGTGCAGAGCCTGCATAGCACAGAGCCTGCTTGGGGTTCTCTCTCTCTTCCTATGCCCCTACCCAGCTCATGCTCGCTCTCTCTCTTTCCCTTTCTCTCTCTAAATAAATAAAATAACCTTTAAAAAAAAAACATACTTTAAAAAAAAAAGACATCAAAAATAAAAGATCAACTGGTGTTCACATAACACATACTACATCTTAATGAGGAGGGAGAACAGAAATAGAAATTTGGAACTGAAATTTATGATGAAATTCAGAATACATCTGAATGTCTATTAAGTATGAACAACATAAATACACCATCTAATTAACTATCAAATATGAAAAACTCACTTATTTTGCTAATAACATAGCAAATCTTGCCTCCAGTCTTTGCGCCAAAGTCATTGTATTTTGAGGATGTTAAAGAGTTAAGTCAGAGTCACAAAATCCTGAAATATGAAATTAAAACAAAAAGAAAACAAAAACCAAACACCCTTAGTTCTACACTACGTAAGACAATCAAGTGTTAGTTGAAATAAGGATTAAACATGGATTTCATTTTTTTTTTTTTTTAAGAATAGGTCTGGCTCCTGGTGTGGTTTTTCTTACAATCATACATGAAAACTTTCTGTTGAGATGGCTTGGTGTTTTTTTTTTAATAATATTGAGCACTATGACATATTATGTAAAAATCTCCAGACTTGGCAGTAATTTTTACTTACCACATGAATACAAAATATCTTGATAGTGATCATCATTTGTCAGTTTTAGATAGAGTTCTTGAGCTTGAGTTTAACCCTTTGTACAGTAAGATGGAACAGCCATTGAATTTAAAATCCAAGGAACAAATACCAGAAAGAGGGATTTCTACTTAAGCTCTGAAGAAGTTGTAAAAAGGGAAGGGGGAGCTAGTTATTCTGCCTACTTGGAATTTTATTCAGTTGTGCCCAACTGAGTCTAGTAGAGGGGTTAGAAGAAGGGAAAGGAGTTAACAGCAGTGAGATGTTGTTCTGGGCACAGAAAACAGCATGCAACTGCACATTGGCAACAGCGAGACAGGCTAACAAAGGGGACAGAAGATGCACTTGACAGGAGTATAGAGAGTCAGCAGAGGAGTAGGAGGAGAAGGCATACGAGACGTAGGCTGGAGTGCAGTAGGAAAGAGCCTTAGTGGTAAAGATGAATAGCTTAAACTTAATGCAAAATACAATAAGGGCCCAGTAAGACAAGTCCAGAAGACCAAGAAAACACCTAAAGTACAACATTTCAAGTTATCTCAAAGGCAGAGTTTTAGACAAGGAGTTTTGAAAAGGGGAGGTTACAAATGCCACAAGAGAAAACATTTAGTCCAAAATTTAATCCAAGTGTTTTTTTCCTTTTAGACACAAATACAAAGGGACATCTGGCTGGCTCAGTTGGAAGAGCATGAGACTCTTGATCTCTGGTTGTGAGTTTGAGCCCCATACTGGATGTAGAAATTACTTACATAAATAAATTTTTAAAAAACTGAAAACACAAACAGGAATTTAAAGGTGCCAGGGTTGTTTGTTTGTTGTTCGTTTGTTTCTGGTGTTTCCAGAGTTTGAACAAATAGGAGAAAGTAAACAAAATGAAGCAAGTAAACTCAAGTTTAGACACTTAAATAGTTATATGACCAAATCCAAATCAAAGAAAGGTGATAATTAGGATAAATCAGTAGAATCTTAAGTAAAAGTGACAGGGGATAAGAATTTCCTGGCAACTTGTCAATTAGTTTAAGAGGTGTTTAGGAAGTGTTTATGAAGACACAGAGAGAAAATAAAGAGAAATAGCAAAGTAAGTAATAAAGACAGTAATTTATAATACCCTAAAAGCTTCTAAGAGAAGGAATAATGCCCTATAGCCCCATGAATGAATCATTTAATGTGGTAAAACAATTTTCCAAACTACAAGTAAATCTCTTAGGGTTCTTTCTGATTAAATGCAATTCTAGTTCATTTAAAAAACTGATTCTTATTTTTTCAGATAGAAGTTATATTACGACAAGAAAATTTTTACTTAAACTTCTGAACAATTTAGCCATTGTTCACGAGCCCTGAGGTATTTAAAACAAATTTAGTAATGAAGGCCTCATTGTGTACTGCACTTTTAAATCCATTTCTTGCCCAATGTCATTTGAATGCTTCACAAGTATCATTTGACCCTAAAGCTGAGAAGCTGACATTTTAGCAAATTCACCATTTTACCACTAGGTGGCAAAAAAACCCAAGTAGTATCTGTTACCAAAGCTAGTACAAAATTCCAAGTACTTGAACAACCAGAATGAATTTCCACCAGGTGTCAACCAAGAGGGAAAAAAAAAGAAAAAAGGCTATGTTTCCCACTCAGATACACAAATTCAGTTTTAAGCATAGCCATCTAAACTTTATTAGAGATAAATGGCCTGGTCATTAACTCTCCAAATAATTTGTATATTTATATATAATGCTGAGGCCAAGGTAACTACCTTGTCAACTAAAATCCAACGAAATTGTTTCTTCCCCAAAAAGCAAGAAAACAGTAAACCAATGAGAACAGTCAAAAATCTTCCAGTGTATTTAATTATGAATATATAGTTCCAGATTCATATTTTTCCATCTACATTTCTCTTAGAAGCAGCTCTGTTGATTGCAAAAATCTAGAAAAGTTTATGCTGTTATGCCTTGAATCCCAGTGTGAGTTTATGAAAACATTGCCATTTGTTACCAAAATGTTCACAATATAAATTTACTTGTCTTTGATTAAGAGGATTACAATGTTGAACAGTCTAAGACCGTTGGACTTGTAAAAATTAATATGAGAACTTTACAAAATTAAGTTCTATTTATATACCACATCATGCTTTTTAAAAACCATCTTACAGGCTTCACTAATTTCTAACAAAGATTTTCGATTCTGTTGTGAACATGAGGTCAGTTAAAACACTATGTCATGTTGCCTTTTATAAAGTGGTACTTTTTAAGGCCAAACTCTATTTTTAATCCTCTGGACACAGGAGTTGTAATCATGTCATACCCTGCAAATCTAGCTGTAGGTGGTGTCTTTAAAAAGCCTCTTTTCTTCCTTCTAGGAAGTGGTCAGGCCTTTTCCCCCCTGGCGTCATCATGCAAACAACTTGGTTGCTTTTCGTTGCTAATTAAGAGATGGAAGAAAAAGCAGTCGAGGAGTAAGCAAAACCTATTGATTAAAAAAAGAAGAAGAAAAAAAAAAACAAACTATTGATCATAGTTGCCTCTCTTTCTTGCTCCTTCTGGTCTTCTCTTGTAAGGCTCCTTTGGCCTCGACTGAGTTCCCTTCCACTCTGCCTACAACGCAGTGGTCTTTTAATAATCCAAGCCAAGAATGCTCTTGTCTACGAACACTGTTTCTTGTCTAGTTTTTATTACGTTTTCTTTTGAAATTCGTTAGATTATGCTCGGCAACCAGCCGCTTGCCCAACCGGTTTCTCCCCTTCCCCCATCTCTCTTCACACATCACTTTTTCCTCCTTCCATCCAAGTAGTGGGCAAAACCCTGCAGCGCCGGTAACGCTCGCTTCGGTCTGGTCACTCAGCAGTTTATCCCTACTTGGTTTTGCAAACATCTCCCCACCCGGCGCCTGTCCCCCAGTGCCCACTCTTTTATTATCTATTAGAGTGTGCTCGATAAGGGGCTCCAGATAGCACGTCGAGGGTTTACGGTAGCCTGCCTACCAATAGGAGCCCACAATGAAGAGAAGTCAGGTTCAGCCTCCCGACAGCCCGTGTCTTCTTCCCTTAGCTGTACACCTACTGTACCCGCGAGCGAGCGAGGGAGCGAGCCGGGCGCGGGAGGGGACGCGCAGGGAGGGCGGACAGCAGCCGCGGCGTGCGCATGCGCACTGGGGTTGTTTTTCACAAAGCTGCTCTTAAAGTGAGCTGGCAGCCTCCAGCCGCCCGTCTTTGTAAGGAGACCACTGAGACTAGCAGAATCGTGGAGCAGCAGCCTCTGTGCTGCCCTGACTTTTTAAGAAATCTCAATGAACTATTTGTAAAGAATCACTGATCTTGCCTGCAAGCTTTTTGCACGGCAAAGACATCGATCAGTGTTAGGTGAAGATCACATTTTATATGTGATCTTGACTTTTTTTGTCTTACATTATATTTTTATAGATTTTGTTATAAACATGGTGCTGGGAAAGGTGAAGAGTTTGACAATAAGCTTTGACTGTCTTAATGACAGCAATGTCCCTGTGTATTCTAGTGGGGATACAGTCTCAGGAAGGGTGAATTTAGAAGTTACTGGGGAAATCAGAGTAAAATCTCTTAAAATTCATGCAAGAGGACATGCGAAAGTACGCTGGACCGAGTCAAGAAACGCCGGCTCCAATACTGCCTATACACAGAATTACACTGAAGAAGTAGAATATTTCAACCATAAAGACATCTTAATTGGACACGAAAGAGGTAAGTTTTTATATTATACAGAAATCATTAGACCTTGATTTTCTTTGGAAAAGTACCTTTTCAATTTTCCTGAATTCGTGTTAATTCTACTCCTGGCCTAACACATAGCAGTTTGATAAAGATTAGCAAAGTTGGAAGATTGGGATTCTCCTTGACATTCATCGTGTGTTAAGCCGTAATGCATGCAGGCATCTGCAAAGTGACTGCAAACTGCACTTATTCAACTACCTCTGTCTATACCCGGCTTGGTCTGTGCCATACGCACTTGGAATACATTTCTATCTTACTTGTAAATTCTACTTAAATCTCATTCAATAATTTTACTAATAAGTTTTCAAATGAATTGCTAAAATCTGCAGTCCAGTATTCGATTTTTTTTTCCCTTGTACTCTGCAACCTTAGATCTTAAAAAACTAAGCTTCAGTGAAGAAACGGAGTAACATTTTTAAGTGGGTAAATAGGTGGTTTTCATTTTTAGTATTGACACGCAAAATATTTTAAAGAATTGATCGTTGTTCTTTGATAAAGGATTTCTGTGGCTTATTTTGACATATGGCATCAACACCCCACGTGTTTTTTCCCTATTCTTTCCAGATCCTTTATAAATTTACATCAAGCATTCTCTATTTTAAAGGATAGTGTCTATCATTATGATAGGTTTCAAATCAGTTTTAGAAGCCATTTCGGGTCAGTAATTTTCTTTTCCGAGTATGATGCCTAACTTTGGAACGTGCATTCAATGAAACCGGTGCCAGTCAAATGGAATTGAAAAGTATTCGGTACATTGGATTTGATTTTTGGTTAGAAAGGGAAGATGAAGGGTTGTCAAGGGGAGAAGGGGTCCTAAGATTTCCAATCTATTGTTTAAGTGGTTACATTGTGGAAATATAGGAGACTCTAAGCTTGTTTTTCTAAGTTTCCACCCTTTGTTAGAAGCGGTTCAATCCTGTTTCGGACCAGTTCTGGGGGGTGGTGAGGAGGGGCGCTTGTTCTGCTCTCAGCAGATTGGTTACACGCGTCAGGTGGTGGCGATGACTTAATTCCTAGCCCAAGAAGAATATAATGTTAAAACTGGTTATGTAATTTTATGCTTCTCCTTTTTCATGCAGTATTTAGTTCAAATGTTGACAATTTTGAAAAAGTACAGGACATCTTTACCTTTTTTAATATTAAAAAATATACATCCTTGAGGAAGTGCTAATTGAACTAAGGCAAGTGTCGAAATGAAGGATGCTTGGGAGTTACAGCATTTAACTCATTTTTTTTTAATAGATTAAGATGAAATCAGTTCTTTGGTTGGGTTTTCACGGTTACACACAGGTCATTTGTATTCTGAAATAATTTCTAGTTAATCCTTCTGAGCAGTAAGACTGATGTTAAATGTAAATGCCTAATGACAGCTTTGGTATTTGTTGAGAAGCAGGCACACGAGTTTGTGTTTGAACCTTTCTGGACATTGCAGCTTTTTATCAAACGGTTAAGAAACAAAGGTTTTTAAGGAGCTGAGGTTTGCAGTGGGATAAAAGTAGAATAACGACTTATGGGGGCAAACGCAGTTTGATTAGTTACTCGATGATTTCACGGTAAAGAAAACTATGTACCCCGTACCCCAGCGAGATGCCCCTCAATCCCTGCAAGGCGCGGACGAGCTCTTAGCTGGAATAGTTTCAATGACTTAAAAGTGGGACCTCTCAAACTAGCCTGGTAACTGAGACCCCGCCCCGGGCGACCGGCGATAGGCGGAGCCGCGTTTGTTAGCCTGTTGCTAAGGCGATGCCAAGCTCTGATTGGATTGGGCGCGGGCGGGTGGAGAGAGTGGGCTCGCGCCGGTTGGGGCGAGGCTTGGAACCGGCGTGCGCCGGTAAAGGTCCCTCCAGAGTGGCCGCCCCCGCCCGTACTCGCATCCCTCCCTGAGCTTGTGGAGGCGCCGTGGTTCATGTCACGGAATGTTGTCGCCCCTCACCTCGGCTTGCTTGGGGACCCCGAAGAAAACGATCTTGGGTTTCAGCAGAGTAGAGGGGGAGAAGCTCCTGCTGGCCTTACAGGTGCCGAACGGCCCTGGGCGTAACTTCAGCTGACAATTCTATTCTGAAGGAACTTGGGTAGGCAGGGTTAGCAGGACCCCGTTTTCCTGTTCTCGGCTGGAAGATGTCAGCTGGCTTCTGTAAACGCTCATTCCCTGAGCTGAAACAAACAAAGCGTGTTGTGGACCTATGCAGTCCCCAGACCGGCTACCTTGATTTGACCTGAGGGACAGACCGTAAAGGCTGGCCAGGAGAAGAGGGAAAAGTGCCACTGACAACGAAAGCTGGGGTCGGGGCCTTGGCGAGTATTCCCTGGCCCCTCCCCATTGTTTCCCGGGGACTATGCAGCCCTGCCCACCCCCCACCCCGCCCCAGTTTCCCTCACCGCAACTGTAAAGGTGTCAGGGTGGCCCGAGCCAGATCGAACCGGTCACCGGCTGGGGCGTGTAAAGCGGAAGCGCCGCTGTGCGGTCGCCCCGCCCCCAGTCCAGCAGGGTAGGCTGCGCGAACGCGAGCGCGAGCGCCGCGCGACGTATGCCGTATGTATAGCGGGTCGCGCGGGCGGCGGCGGCGCGCGGGCGGGCCGGCTGGGATCTGCTCGCGCCGGTTTAGGCCGGTCCTCTCCTGCTCCGGTCTAGTTCTTGATTGACAGCCCGGCACTTGTTTACCACGGCGCGGCCGCCGCAGCTCGCCTCAATGAGACTGCTGAGCTGGCACAAAAAGGGAGAGAGAAGGGAAGAAAAGGAGAGGGAGGCAAACTTTGGGCGCCTTCGAGGGGAACGAGTGTACATGGCCCCCAACTCACCAGCCAATTTTCAGTGCTGAAATTCTTTCAGAGGATTTGCACAGGGGATGAGGAAAATAGTACTGAGATATGAGGGAATCATCGTGGGTTTTGAATAAAAGTATCCACATACAGACGCAATTTTTTCCTTTTCTCCCTTTGATGTAAGGGAAGCATCACGTTTTTTGTGTACCTTCGATACTTTTTGGTGAGGGAAAGTTAAATGATTTTACCAGTCTCGTCTCCTCTCGTGGTAAATGATGGTGTCTACACTAAAAAGTACGTTAATAATAAGACATTTATGTAATTATAATATTTAGAAGGCTAAGAAAAGTCATTTTAAGAATCCAGAATCCCCGCCCGTATTTTCATTAAGTATATTTATTATGGAGAAATTTTTAAAATAAGCTCTTTGGCCGAAAGAAATTGGTTATAAAATGAAAGGTCATTCATCTGGAAATTGGAAACAACCTAATTGGAGTTCAGTTTTCAAGGATGTAGAACATGTTTCCCCGTAAGCAGGCAACCTTTAAAAGATCTTAAAGCTATTTAAGGGTTTTTTAATATATGTATGCACATTTTTAGCTGTCGCTAGGACAAACTGAGTGTGGTCATCATTTTAGGGTCAATAAAGAATTTTTATTTTTAGCTTTGAAACTGACATTAAAATCACTGTTCCGTTTTTCTTTTTAACGTCAACATTTGACAAAGTTTTCTAATGGTTTTAGAATTATAACATTCATTTCATCTGTATCAAAACTGACAGACTTGAAAGGTTTACCCAGTTTTTATTCTATGTCTCATAATAAGCTTAAATAAACCATTGGAGACCAAGATAACATCTTAGTGTGAAATTTGAGCTCTTCCTCTTTTTGTTGAGCATGTACTGTATTGGATGCAGATCCTGTAGAGTTGGCTCATATACCATTAAAATACTTGCCTTTGGGGTAGAAGTGTTAATTATCCCCATCTTACAGATGAGGCAACTGAAGTCTCAGGATTTGTATTTCACCCAGGGGAAGTAACCAAAGTAAGAATTGGCATTAAGACCTCTCAGACTACAAAGCTTGTGGCCTTAATTGTTATAGGAGTATCTTTAAAGTTACGCCACTGTGAGGAGTGTGCAAAGGTTTAACGTCAAGCTTTTTCTTTTTCTGTTTGTTTTAAGATGATGATAATTCCGAAGAAGGCTTCAACACTATTCATTCAGGAAGGCATGAATATGCATTCAGCTTCGAGCTTCCACAGACGTAAGTATTATAACAGGCATTCTTCATAAACCTCCATTCTTTTAAAATTAAAATTATTCTAAATTTAAATATTTTTAGTTTAAAAAAAAACCCTTTTCATTATTGAATGTTGCTAGAGGAAAACAATACACTGAAAGAAGTAGCTACTTTTTAATCTAGCCTGGCAAAATTATAGAAAGCAAAGCTCAATTCTTAGTACTTTGTCTCAAGATCTGTGAGGTTTTTAAAACTTGAATAGTATTTCACCTAACGTGAGTGAATTAGAAGATTCTGCTTAAATAGTAACCATTTTATAAGTACTTTATTTATCATCACTTGGTACTAGCAGAAACATAGAACATACCAAGTCTTTTCTGCTAATGCTAACCAACAGCAGTAAACTAAAAAGATAAAAATAATTAGGAATAGATTAACTTTAGAAGTGATGTTCTTTAGATACGGATTCAGCTTCTGTGCAAAGAGCTGATTGAAAAGGTCCCAAAAGAGATACTATATGATCTGAACTTAAAAGGAAACACCCATCGTGTACCTAAATATAAGGCTTGGAATATAGTATGGAAGAAGAAAAGAAAGTGGTTTATTCTTAACATAAAAATAGATCGTTAAAAAACAAATACTCCCCTCAATTTTTTAATATCTTTGATAATTCTAGTACTTGAGTTACATGCGAATAGTTTATAAATGGTATTTTTCAGAATATTCTATTTCCTCCATGCCCTAATCTACTTTTTAAGAGACATACTGCAAGTGTGAATATAATGCTAATACTGGGCCTGAATATTTCTCAGGGTGAAGGTAATTTAATATTTATATGTTTTTTAAAAATCTGTAAACCAAGGTCATTAACTTTTTTTAATGTTTATTTATTTATTTTGAGAGAAAAAGAGGGAGAGCGAATCCAAAGCAGGCTCTGCACTGTCGGCTCAGAGCCGGACATGGGGCTCAATCCCACAAACCGTGAGGTCTCGACCTGATCCAAAATCAAGAGTCAGATGTTTGACTGAGCCACCCAGGCACCCCAAATCAAGGTCATTTAAAATAAAGTCTGGAAGACTAACATAAATACTGCATTTTACTTTTCTGTGCTATACACATTAATACAGGAGTCTAAAATACAAAAATATCTGTAAAAACAACACTACTTCTCATGCTAATCTAAGTTAGCACTGTACCTTATACATAACTGAACCCTGGGCATTTTTCTAAGGAAATTATGAAAGAAGAAAAAAAAAAAAAAACTAAGCCTACCGAAATAAAACCTTCCACAATTAATAAAATTTGGGAGAATTGAAAAACACTTCTGATTTTCTTGACAGAGATTAACAGAAATGTTTCTTTTTCTTTTTAAACCTATAAAGTTAGAAAACCTGGCCAAAAAGAGTTAGAATATGAGTAAACTAGGAAATGGGAAACCAGCTTTTTAGAGTTTCAGTAGACCTATAAAATGCAAATTTTTTTAAATTATAACAAATGGCCTATGCCTTTTCTAGATCTTCTTAATTAGTTACTACAAAAAGAGATTTCTAGCCAGTGGGTAGAATTTCTTAATAGAAATACTTAAACCATTCTTAACTTCATTTTTAGATTAAACTTTTGATCTTTCAAGAATTGTTCATTTCCAAACTTGCATAATTTTGCCACCAGCATTAAAAGTAGCTTCTTCTTAGTTTAAAGGGATTGTATTCTTCTGGCTTTTTTAAGCAAAATTACTATAATATTAACTGTTAGCTATTGTCATTTGGAAAACAGAAGATTTTTTCCCCCAATGACTTATCCCTTTGGAAATTAAAAAAATTCTATGTTTGATACCTCATTGATAATAAACAGTGCCCTGTAGTAACACTTCTATATGCTGACCTGCTGTATAATTATTAAAAAGAGGTATAAAATTAATATATTGAACTTTATATTCTGCACAGACCACTTGCTACCTCATTCGAAGGCCGACATGGCAGTGTGCGCTATTGGGTGAAAGCCGAATTGCACAGGCCTTGGCTTCTACCAGTAAAATTAAAGAAGGAATTTACAGTCTTTGAGCATATAGATATCAACACTCCTTCATTACTGGTAAGAATTGACTGAATTCTTCATTCTTGTTTTCAGCATATAAATATTAAAGAATAATCACCTAAACTATGCAATACGTATAAATTTTAAATTGTGATTTATTTTAAAATTCATAACTATTTATTTTTTAATATTTATTTTAAAAATACAGTCAAGAGCACACAAATTAGCGAAAAGTATGCTCATATTTTCTGACATTGTAATAACTTCAGCATATGGTATGAAATAACTCTTACTCAAAAGATAACAATAACAAAAAATAGATCTGTTCCTTGGATAATTCTAGCAGAAGAGGAACAGTAGTATCAGTTATTATTATAAGACCATATCACTTACCATGAAAAGATCATAATCTAAAATTCGCATTGCATTCTTCCAACATAGGGATAGTTGTCAAATGTTGGGGAGATTTTGTCACTTTGATGAAAAAACAATTCCATTTTAAAAGCAATTCTTTTTAATTGCATTTTTCCACAAGATTCAAATTTGACTTTAAAAACTTTATTTGGTTTAAACAAATGATAACATCTTCAAGCAAATAACATTAAAAATGAGAGTTTTCCTTTTTTCACATAATTAATTGATTGTTACATTCTTAAAGAAAGATGTTAACATTTGGGATTATAACCAAACTGTTTTCTAAGCTGCCTTTTTTTTTTAAAGGCAGTTTATGTGGAAAGGGTTTTTTTGTTTGTTTGGATGGTTAGTTTTTAATTACTGTATATGTAAAACTTTGTTTATGGAATGTGATGTTAAACCTTGTACCCCTTTTTTTAATTGAATGGAAATTTATATATGAACAAAAATAATTGTATAATTCAGGAGCCATCAGTTAGGTTTTTTTTGAAGTACATTTGGATACACTTAGAAAAAAAGCAACACTGCTTTTAATTTTAATTCTCCAAGAATTTGGGATTTTTATATTAAAACATTGTTACTGTCCCAATTTCATGCATTGATCTTTTTCTCTAAATTTATTTCTTACAGTCACCCCAAGCAGGCACAAAAGAAAAGACTCTCTGTTGCTGGTTCTGTACCTCAGGCCCAATATCCTTAAGTGCCAAAATCGAAAGGAAGGGCTATACCCCAGGTACGTATGAGATGGCTTCCCAAGGAAAACGATCCTTCATTTAGCTTTTATATATAAATTTATGGAATGTCTCTAAATGCAAACATAATATAGTATTCTTTAGTAAAGTAACTCAGTTTTCTTTCGTAAATTGGAATGTAGTGTCCATTTTTAAATAGCTACTGTAAATGAGTAGTTCTTTTTCATAATTCTAAATTACTTCCTGCTTTTGGGACAGTTTTTTGTCCATGTAGTCCATGTAGAGCAATGAAATTACATTTTAAGTTCTTAAGAATCCATTTTTGGGTTTATTTTACCTTTTTCTGCTTTTTTAACAGTAGATACATATTTTTTTTCTCTAGGTGAATCAATTCAGATATTTGCTGAGATTGAAAACTGCTCTTCCCGAATGGTAGTGCCAAAGGCAGCCATTTACCAAACACAGGCCTTCTATGCCAAAGGGAAAATGAAGGAAGTAAAACAGCTTGTGGCTAACTTACGTGGGGAATCCTTATCATCTGGAAAGACAGATACCTGGAATGGAAAGTTGCTGAAAATTCCACCAGTTTCTCCCTCTATCCTCGACTGTAGCATAATTCGTGTGGAATATTCACTAATGGTATGTATAGAGTTAAGGGTTTGTTGTTGTTATTTAGTATTAAAGTCATGAGGATATTATTTTGTCTTATATCCAGGATTTGATTTTTATATTCCATATATGATATATAAAAATATATGTAAATACTAAATTTGGTTTATAATTAATCGTTTACCTCACGTGTAAACGTACTATACAGTATTATACGTAACTAGAGAAAAATTTCTAGTATGTTTTACGTATATATAACTAAGAAACAAAGTAAATGAAGTCTTCAACATTAAAATTGGGTTATTAGTTTTTAAAAAAGAAATAATACTTGGAATTCTAAACCTAACATCTTTTTTCAATGCTTAGGTATATGTGGATATTCCTGGAGCTATGGATTTATTTCTTAATTTGCCACTTGTCATTGGTACCATTCCTCTACATCCATTTGGTAGCAGAACCTCAAGTGTAAGCAGTCAGTGTAGCATGAATATGAACTGGCTTGGTTTATCCCTACCTGAAAGACCTGAAGGTAATTTGATAATGCATGTTTAAGCTTAATTTCTTAATATTTTCAAGAACATAATTTTGCTTCTAATATTTTATAGATACACTTTTGTCTATACCTGCAGACAGTAGATGTGTCCCTAATGTTAGATTTAAAACCTATATCCCTGTAGTTTTGATCACAAAACAAAAAATTATTTTTTTTTATCTTGACATTATTTGTTAATATCTATTATTCTGTGTATTTTGACATGCATAAGAACATGCTGTTCGAATTGCGTGTATCTTTTTCCTTCAGCACCACCCAGCTATGCAGAAGTGGTAACAGAGGAACAAAGGCGGAACAATCTTGCACCAGTGAGTGCTTGTGATGACTTTGAGAGAGCGCTTCAAGGACCACTGTTTGCTTATATCCAGGAGTTTCGGTTCTTGCCTCCACCTCTTTATTCAGAGGTAAACACTAGCTCCTCAAGTATGAAATAGGCCAGCTCTCCTGGGAAATACTATTGTAGACTTTTTTAAAAACGTAGTTCAGTTTTGATTAGCATCATATTAATAGAAAAATAATTTAAAACAACAGGATTAAGCATTAAATTATGGTTGTCCAGATTTAAATAAGTTTCATTCTTAACTTTAATAAGTAGGACTCATATTATTGGGGAAACGGGGATAGTGGTCCAGTCTCATGCTCACAGAATGTCAGTTAAAGGAATAATTCATTTTTTTAAGCTTATTTATATTTATTTTGAGAGAGAGAGCAAGCACATGCGGGGAAGGGGCAGAAAGAGAGCTTTACAGAGAATCCCAAGCAGGTTCTGCACTGTCAGCGCAGAGCCTGATACGGGGCTTGAGCTCACAAACCATGACATCATGACCTGAGCCAAAATCAAGAGTCAGATAGATGCTCAACAGACTGAGTCAACCAGGCACCCCAGGACTAATTAATATCATATTTTAAGCATCAATAGAAGTGGCATTTTGCAACCATAAATTAATTCAGTAGCTTTAATTCATCTTACTCATCAGCCTTTTCAAGTTTAATTCTTGCATATTTTAATAGTCATAGGGGAAAAGAACATGTGCAAAAACATGTTAGACAGACATTTCTATTCATCTCCCATTGATGACCACCAAGCATGTAGGTGAATAAAACATGGCCCTTACTTGAGAGAAGCTCACAGACTAGTGAGAAGAACAAATTTAGAGATGAAATATTTCATAATAGTATGATAGGAATGCATGCAGTTCATTTGAGAACAGTTCATTAGGACTTGGGAATCAGGAAAGGCTTCCCTGAGAAGGTGATTATTAAGTCAGATCTTCAAAATAAGTAGTCCTCAAAAAGTAATATAGTCCAGGCAGGAAAAACAGCATGTGGAAGGCAAGGAGGCAGGGTAGAAAGCCAGCAATTTCGGGATACTTCAGAATATATCTTAATATATGTTTGAACAGGGGCGCCTGGGTGGCTTCGCTGACTTGGCTCAGGTCATGGTCTCACAGTTTGTGAGTTCGAGCCCCACGTCAGGCTCTGCGCTGACAGCTCAGCGCCTGGAGCCTGCTTCAGATTCTGTGTCTCCCTCTCTCTCTGCCCCTCCCTTGCTCGTGCTCTGTCTCTGTCTCTCAAAAATAAATACACATTAAAAATTTTTTTTAAAAATACATACATGTTTGAAGGGCTTTAAAGTTGCCCTTGATACCAGTATAATACCAAATAGTTTTGTAAATCACTGGAATCAACCTAATCCTTTTGGTTATCATAGTTTAGCAATTTTACTACGTATTATTACTCTCAAATAAGACATAATGGGATTGTTTCACTTTGCAAGAAATTGCTCCTTTTCTCCCTTAACATCATTGCCAGAAGAGTGTGTTTTCCTTTGAATGTGGTTAATAGGAGATCCACTTTACTCATTGAAATGTAGAATATTTAGAATTTGTTTTTGTAAATTCTTATGGTTTTCTATCCAACTATTCTTATGGTTTATTCTATTTCATAAAATTTCCCTTACAATGTTAAAAATGTTCTCCCACTTACAGATTTTATTACATTTTTACACTGATGTTTCTGTCTTAAGTCAGTCACTACTGATTTGATCTGAGGCCTTCTGGCTGTACAACAGGCATTTTAAAAGAATGACAATCTAAGCAATTTGTAGTAAAATTCTACTTCCTTCTTTTAAAGTGAACTAAGATAATTAAGGGAATTTAAAAACTTTTAAAACCCTAAATTGGTTCAAAGTGTGATTTAATTAATAGCCACATGGGGGGAGGAGTTCTAGATTGTATTACAGTGATTTTTTTTTTTTTGTCTCTTTTAAGTCATTAAAAGGTAGATGCTTTTTTTCCTCTAAAAATGTGTTTTACCTAAAGTTTCTGAGGCACTTTGGACTGTGCCACATTTAAATACAAGTAAAAATGGGTGATGCCCAAACGATGTCTCACAAAAAGGAACGTATTAAAGGCAGCTATTTGCCTTCCTATGTCAATTCTCTTTCTAGCTGAGAAACAGCTGAAATATACTCACGTTGCTTAAATGTATGTGCATATGAAAGTCACTGTAGAAATGAGAAGATGGGAAGACTGTAGAGCATTTTGGGTTCAGCATTATTTCTTGATACACACTGTTTTTCTAGGCCCTCTGGGGTTTTACACAACTGCATTCTTCTCAAAGCCTAGAAAAGAGAGGAGTTGACTTTTTTGTAAAAGGATAAAAGGGATATTTCATAAAAGGAGATCATTGCTATGAAGATGTTTTCCATTGTGTATTTGAGTCTTCGTTCCTACTAAGTGCGGAGTAAAACACCATTCTCTGATAAAATTTCACCATTACCTTTTGGAAAAGAGAACTATTTGGGCATACCTTTATAAATTTTATTATTAACCTAGTAATTAAATCTAAGACACTTTATAGATAATACTAGTATCCTTTCTTCCCTTAAATGCTGCGTATGTTCTTTCTGATTAAATTCCTCAGTGGTACTCAAAATGTTAGTCATTAGCTGCATTTTTACTAGACCTTATCAAGTAACTATTTTTTTTCACTTTTCTTTTTAGATTGATCCAAATCCTGATCAGTCAGCAGATGATAGACCATCCTGCCCCTCTCGTTGAAGGAACTGTGTTAGATCAACTTGATGTGGGTTCTGAACTGTATCTCTTCCCAGCTGAGGACAGAGAAGTATCTTGGAGACACGTTTTCAGAGGAAGTGGAATTGCTTTTGCCCAGAAAAATGGCAGATACATGAAACAACCAGTGATCATGCTTTAGAAGCCTACAGCAACATTCTGGGACTGCTCCAACATGCTTGAAGATCTAAGCTTTTCTCCTTTAAAACAGGCACATATTAAGAGCAGTCTTCTTAGCCTATGGTCATACGTGTCAAGACACCACGTTGTAAAGAGGGATGATTTCCTTCTTTTGATTTGAAAATTTGCACATGCTCAATGCTTACATTGTGCAGTTCCAATGTCACTACAGCTTTTTTTTTTTCCATTTATGCCAGACTCTTGATACTCTTTAAAAACTTGTTTGTGGTCAGCACAACAAGGAACAAAAGAAAGCTTTGAAAAAACTTTAACATGAAAAAAACGCACTGACTTTTTTTTTAATTTAATATAGCCTGGACTTTACCTGCGTATGCACATGCTCAGAAATGTCCTACTAGGCTGACCATGTATCACCTCTTCAGCTTGGATCCTATTGTGGATTTATTTACAAACATCAAATGCCTTCAAGCCAATCCTTCTTGCTGTATGTTTTGCAGCCTACTGTAGTAGATACGCAACAGATATGTGGGAAAAGAGATAAGAGGAGGAAGCTAATAAGAGACTTTGTCAAGATTGTATACCTTCTTGGTTTCTTTTAAGAATTTGTTGCCTTTCTACTATTACAGCAAAGCAGCATTTTGTTACTGACTGCCTAAAATCACTTAATCTCAGGTGAACGCATCACTTGCCAAACTGTTGGAATGCTATTTGTGTTTTGTTGCACTGTTGAGTTATTTTTTTGTTTTGTTTGTTTGGTTGGCTTTTTGGAGAGGGAAATTTGGAAAAGGGACATACACAAAAGTGATAACCCACCCACATTCCCTTTTTATCATTACATATAAGAAGAAACTAGCAGAGCTAAGAATGGAGTAAAGAAAGGCAGTATGGCAGGCACCAGCAAAGAGTTAAGGGCTTGTTGCTCTTAAAAATGATTGTTATTTTTATTATTTTAAGAGTATGAAAATTTTCCAGTCACTGGAAAGGAGGAGAAAGTGCATTTATTTTTGTACGGAGTTACTTAATTACCTCCAAAACACCTATGTTGGAAATCATTTTTGCTGGTGCAAAGTGTTTTAATGAGCAGGAATATGTACACACACACATACACATACATATTAGAGAGTTCAATTTATATATTTCGTGTCCTGCTCAAGCTTCTCAGAGCTTGAAAACCCAAGTTTATTCTAAAAGTGTATAACTTCAGAATTACAAGTATACTAGAATATGTGCTGGGATGATAACTGTTTTATATTTTTGTGGGATTTTTTTTAATGAAAGTATTTTTTCCATTACCTAAAGAACATTTTGCTAAACATGAGAAACAACTCACTTTGAGTATATATAGATAAGAGCAACCACATCAGTAAATTATAGTTTATATTAAAGATAATTTACAGTTGGCTCATAACAAATATACCAGCGTTCATGATGACACTTAAAAACTGCATTTTCCAAGGTACCAAGTTTACCGATCGTCTTACTTTGGAAGGAATTCAGCTCTGATGTTTTTAATGAAAATCAGCATCTCTGATATTGCAACATACGTGTGAAATGGGTGTTACATCTATCCTGCCGTTTAACCCCACAGTTAATAAAGTGGCTGAAAATAATAGTAACTCTGGCTTGGTGCTTGACCTGGTTAAATACTGTCTTAAAGCTTCATACAAAACAAATAGGCTTTTCCATAAGTGGCCTTTAAGAAAACATGGAAGACAATTCATGTTTGAAAAATGCTGACAGGGTGAAGAAAGCCCAGCGTAAAAATGAATCGCGTTTTAGGTGATTCAGTAAAGGGTTTGGGCTCCCGTAGCAAACTAATACTAGATAATAAGGAAATGGGGGTGAAATATTTTTTTATTGTTGTTAAATCATTTTGTGAATGTCCCCCTCAAAAGAAGCTAATGGAATATTTGGCATAAAGGGCATTTGGTGGTTTTATTTTTGTTTGGGGGGGGGTGTGTCTGAAAAATCCCTTTTCTTTTTTCTCTTATGTCTAACTAGGGAACAATTGTTGATATGCATAGCATTGGAATACTTATCATCATATACTCTTATAAATAACACATGAAACAAGAATGACCAATATTCTAATAATTGGCACTGGGTCACAAAATAAAATGTGATTAAATTTTGAATCTATAAAACTTTATCAAATAAAGTTTTATTTTCCCCATTAAAAGTTATTTCTTTACTTATTTAGAGGCATTACTTTACTCTTTTCTAAATATTGGTCAATTCCTGACATAAGATGTGAGGTTCACAGTTGTATTCCAGTATTCAAGATAGATTCCTGATTTTTCAATTAGGAAAAGTAAAATCCAAAATGTTAGCAAAACAAAGTGCAATATTAAATGTTTGCTTTATAGATTATATTCTATGGCTGTTTGTAATTTCCCCCTTTTTCCCCCTGTTTTATTTGGTGCTGAATATGTCCTTGTAGGCTCTGTTTTAAGAAAACAATATGTGGGAAATGATTTAATTTTTCCTATTGCTCTTCCTTGTGGAAAATAAAGTGTTTTGTTTTTCTCTTTTTTGTAAAATGGTTTGGAGATTTATTTCAATCTTAATCATGTTAGTAATTCGTCATGCTTGCAAACATTAAGACTACAATTAAACCCTGTTTTAAGCCATGCTAGGTAAGACTAGTTTCTAGATATCAAAATCACTGAAGACTTATAGGAATTTTTAATACTACTTATTAGTGTTTGCCTTAATAATTCACCAAGTTACAGATTTTTCTTTTTTATGAAACATAAGTTTGTTAAATAATTTCAAGTCCTCTATATGAACCAAACTTAACCAGGTAAAGTAGTTTCACTTTGAGGTACCAATTCCCTCTTGCTGTGAAGTATCTAAGTTTCTAGTACTTCAAGAGCACTTACATTTAAAAGGTGTATTAACTAACCTTACAAAAATATTTTTCCTAAATTTTAAAATAACAGTATTTTTCTTAATGTGTGAATTTTAGTGATTCATAACATTATAGGTACTTTGGGGATCACATTTAGAAAAAAAACAAGTATTTATACATATACAGATTAGCTATAAAGTTGTATATGATTGCCGCATATTCTCAAACATATGTACACATAAAAAGTGTTTTACAAAGAAGTGTTTAGACATTATACATTTATAATCAATTTTATGGAAATAAGAGCAAGGAGCACCTAGGTGACTCAGTCAGCTAAGTATCCTACTCTTGATTTCAGCTCAGGTCATGGTCTCATGGTTCATGGGATCAAGCCCCAAGTCAGGCTCTGCACTGACAATGCCAAGCCTGCTTAGGATCCTCTCCCTCTTTCTGCCCCTCTGCACGCTCTTTATCTCTCTCTCTCTCTCTCTCTCCTCTCAAAATAAATGAACATTAAAAAAAAAAAAAAACCCTATCTACACAATGTCTAGACAATAAGGAATAAAAATGACTGAGAAGAGAGGAATAATAGCATGAAAAAGAGAGTTCTCTGTTTTGCTTTCTGTAACTTTAGATGTAGCCTTGAACAGGATGTGTGAATTTTAATGTCTTCATCCACAAAGTAGAAAGTAGCTATCCAAAGTCCCCTTCATCATTGAAGGCGCAAAGATGTAATATATTTTTAGGTAAAGAAATAATGCTCTAAGTCCATTACAACATTGGAAGTTAACCATGTTGCTTCTAAATTTGCATTAGAATACTTTGAGGCTGAGTTAAGTAAATGTCTCAAGTTATATACAATTAATTGACTGTTACTTGGCTTTGCTTTTGCATTGCCATCTATACTTAACCAAACCCTATCACTAATTAGGATTTACTGAATGACAAGCTCAGTATATTTATCAGGATTTTTTTACTGTAACAGGAAGAAACTCAGACTAGCTTAAGAGGAAAAACAAAGTGTATTAACCAGTAATTCCAAGGATGAACTATATACATTAAGCACATTTGGATCCAAAAATCCAAATAATGCTCTGGAGACACACTCTTGTCTCTCATCTCTGTTAACTTACCCTTTTTCATATTTGCCTTATTCTTTCATTTCAGATGGGCCAGGAAAGATGACCCCAGCTTCTATAGCTCCTGGAAGAAAAGCCATCTGGACTCTCCAAATCACTTGTTAAGGGCGATTCTGATTGGCCAGTATCTGGGTCATGTCTCATGCCACATAGAATGGGTTGCCCAATAAAAAGAAATCTGTTTCCAGAAGAAAGGAGAAAAGAGGTTACTATATATTCTTGCTATTTCAAGTGTTGTCCAAACCAGCAGCAATGGCGTCACCTATGAGTGCACTAGAAAAGCAGAATATCAAGGTCTACCGCAGAATACTGACCCAAAATTCCTGTTTACATGGTTCTCAGGTAATCTGTAAGTACAGTAAAATTTATGAAGCTGTGTAGCGCACCAAAGAGACAAAGACAAAACAGGCAACTTTGTTTTCAGGAGTCCCAAGCTGTAACTGAGTTGAGGATTTGGAGTACTTGATAAGTGAAAAATAATTGTGGCATTTTAAATCTCAAAGCCTGTTTATGGCTTGAGATTTTTGAGATATAACTTTTTAACTATAATAATTGGTGGCAATTACACCTCCAGAATTCCTATATCAACAATAGTATTTCTCACAACATCCATATCTGAATGATCAAATATTTTGCCTTTTTATGTCTTGATTTCAAAATCAATAGGAGATACATTTTTCAATACATGAGAGAAAAACTTACTGATAAAATTAATTTGACTTTTGAGGAACTAGTCTAAATAACCAGGAAATGCTGTGATAAATACATGAATATGAAAAGATGACTTCAAATCCAAGACAGCTAGTAGTATAGAAAGCAAAACACACCAGCCCAACTGGAAATAGAACCAGTATCACTGTCTTTACTGAATAGCACAAAACTAACATACAAGGACAAGAATATATTATTTTCAAACCAGCTTCACAGACACCAACTTTGGCAGATGGTGTCAAGATATTATAAAGCCAAAAAAGGGGGGAAACATTGCTTTAGAATAGGTTCTAGCATTTGTATGTTAAGGTGTATAGCCTAATGTGATTCAAGAGAACAAGTTTATGGCATACTAGGAATTTCTGATACATTGTAGCTAATTCTAAGTAGAAATGGATTTTCCTACTTCTAAATTCAAGACTTACATAAATTCTCAACATCAATTTCCAATCCAAACAAAATGATTATTACCTCTGGCACTGGTAGGTCTCTGGGAATGTTAATAAAGTTAAAATAGTGTATTAAAACATCTTGGTATAATTTAGAGATTTATTTACTAGTTACACAAAACAGTCTTACCAGTGAACAGAAGAATGTGAAAGATTAAAATACATTGTCCTAAGATGATAAATCTAACAGTTTCTTCTAACAACTGATGAAAGTCAAATTATTACATTCTTATTACTTTAGATGACATGAATTTTTGCCAAATAAAAAGCTATCTGATCCTTACTGAATATAGGAAAGTATATGAATTAGATCATTTTTCTCTAATGAATAGTGTAACTAATGATAGAAATGCAAAAAAATTGTTAGAATAAGCATCCAGTTTCAGCTTTTTTTTTAAGAAAATCAACATTTCTACCTTCTAGTGCAAGGCACACTTTTATAATGTACACATATACATGTGTACATTCTTAATAGGTCTGAATCCCAAAAGGTTAGTACTCAAGATGTTTAGATCAAAAGGAAAATAACAGGAAACTAAGATATAACACACGCATCATGTAAACAAACAGGATGCTAGCAGCCTACAAAAGTATATCCAGAACCCACAACAACAAAATCGTACATGCATTCTTCCCCAAATTGTTAATTCCAAAATTAAAACAGCAAAGAAAAAAATGTTCACTCTGCTCACTATTCTTCCTCCTATGAGGAGAGTCAACTTTAGGAAACCCTTGTGAGGAACCAGCCATAACAGTGCATGCTGTGTAGAGAAGTAGTGGACAAATGCCTCAGACTGATAAGCTTTTATGAGTGCCTTGAGCAGACTGACCAGGAAAGCCCAATAAATTCCTTCATTACACTGTCCTCTGTATTAGTTTCCTACTGGCTGCCTTAACAAAGTACTTTAGAACAGGAGAGTTAAAACAACTAAACTTTGGGGTGTCTGGTTTAAGCATCCAACTTTGGCTCAGGTCATGAACTCATGGTTTGTGAGTTCAAGCCCCATGTCGGGCTTTCTGCTATCAGCACAGAACCCGTTTTGGATCCTGTGACACCCGCCCCCCCCTTGCCCTCCCCTGCTCATGTTCTCTCGCTCGCTCACTCACTCTCAAAAATAAAATAAACATAATTTAAAAAAAAAAATTTATTCTCTCACAGTTCTGGTGGCTAGAAGTCCAAAATCATGGCAGGGCCATGTTCCTTCTCAAGTCTGAAGAGGCAGAGCTTTCCTTTTCTTGCTTCTGGTGGTGGCTGGCAATCTTTGGCAGTCCTTGCATTATAGATGCATCACTGGAATCTCTACCTCTTTATCTAATGTCCATCTTCTCCCACTGTATCTCTGTCTCTTCTGGCTTTCTCCTCTAAGTCTCTCCTCTTCTTATATAGACATAGTCATAATGGATTAAGGGCCCACCCTACTCCAATATGAGCTTATATTAACTATTTATATCTGCAATGACCCTGTTCCAAATAAAGTCATATTCTGAGATATTGGGGATTAGAGTTTCAACCAATCTTTTTGGGAGATGCAATTGAATGCATAGCAACTTCCTTCCCTCCAAAAGAGAAAACACGGTAACAATGTAGTACCTATAAGGAAAAGCTACCTATTTAGAGGAAATACAGTTAGCCATTATTCCTCACTTTATAGAGCAGATTTAGCCCTGAGCTGTAAAACCACTATAAATCAAAGGAAACATTCCCTCCCTCTCCCACCCCTTTTCCCTGATGAGATACTGTATTGGGTGAGCACTCATTTGGGAGACAAGGAAACTAAGTTCTGGTCCACAGACACTAAGTGGCTAAATGAACTTCAACAAGTCATCTGACTTTCCTGGGGTTCCATTTCCTATTTCCTAATTGAACAAACTCTAAAAAAAAATAAACTCCTCTTGCAGCAATACCTTTCTATTCAGAGAACATTATATAATTGAGTTAAAATACCATAACCTTGTGCCCAGACTCTGGACTTCAAGACTTTATATTGTAAAACTTGTAATTTCCCTATATTTAAACCAACATGGTAGCTTAAAACTTAACACAACTGAGTTTCACTCTAGAAAAGAATGTATGTAAGCTGCTGTTTTATTTCAAAACAGTAAGAGCTCACCATATTCTTTTATAGCTAGCCATGATATCATTCAATAACCATGGTGTTTTAAAAAGTGCATTGTTGGGGTCCTGGCTGGCTCAGTCAGTTGAGCATCCCACTTCAGCTCAGGTCATAATCTCACGGTCCATGAGTTCGAGTCCCACATCAGGCTTACTGCTATGAGGGCAGAGCCCTCTTCAGATCTTCTGTCTGCCTCTCTCTCCACCCGTCCCCGACTCATGATCTCCCAAAAATAAACATTATAAATAAATACATAGATATATTAAAAATAATAAATAAAATAAATAAATAGTGTATTATGTCAGGAATTAAGAATCCTAGACCTCCATCTTCCTCTAGCAAGTTGATCCCCTTGTACATATCAGTGACCTCTCTGGACCTCTGTTTCTTCAATCTTCACCATTTAGAATGAAACTTTACCATGGCTTCTGCAGTTTCTTCTAGTCAAATAGTCTACTAGGCTACCTGTTATTCAAAGGGATGACATTCATCTGAGACACTGCTTTTAGAATGCCACATAATCAAGCTATGGGCATACCTTGGCGATATTGCAGGTTCAGTTCCAGACCATATCAATAAGGTGAATATTGCAATAAAGCAAGTAAAATAAATTTTTTGGTTTCCTAGTGACTATAAAAGTTATATTTACACTACACTATAATCTATTAAGTATGCAAAGCATTGTGTCTAAAAAAAAAACCAATGTGTACACCTTAATGAAACAGTAATTTATTGCCAAAAAAAAAAAAAAGGTAACCATCATCTGAGCTTTAAGCAAGTAGTAATCTTTTTGCTGGAGGATGGGCTGATGGCTGCTGACCAATCAGGCTGGTGGTTGCTGAGATTGGGGTGGTTGTGATAAATTCCTTTTTCTTTTTTTCTTTTAATGTAAACTCTATGTCCAACATGGGACTCGAACTCACAAGAGTCACATGCTCTACCAACTGAGCCAGCCAAGCGCCCTTGGTTGTGGTAATTTCTTAAAATAAGACAGCAGTGAAGTTTGCCACATCAACTGACTCTTCCTTTTATGAGTCATTTTTCTGTAGCATGTGAAGCTGTTTGATAACATTTTACCTATGGTAGAACAATTAAAATTGAAATCAATCCTCTCAAACACTGCCACTTCATCATCAACTAAGTTTACGTCATATTCTAAATCTCTTGTTGTCATTTCAACAGTCTTCACAGCATCTTCACCAGAAACAAATTCCATCTCAAGAAACCATTTTTTTTGCTCATTCGCAAGAAGCAACTCCTCATCTGTTAAAGTTTGATAGTGATGCTGCAGCAATTCAGTCACATCTCCAGGCTCCACTTATAATTCTAGTTCTCTTGCTATTTCCACCACATCTGCAGTCACTTCCTCCACTGAAGTCTTGAACCTCTCGAAGTCATCCATGAGGGTTGGAATAACTTCTTCCAAACTCCTGTTCCTGTTGATATTTTTACTTTTTCTCATGAATCACAAATGTTCTTAACAGTATCTAAAATGGTGATTTATTTCCAGAAGGTTTTCAATTGACTACCCAGATCCGTCAGAGCAATCATTATCTTTAGTAGATACATACAGCGTAATGTATTTCTTTAATAACTAAGACTTGAAAGTTGGGGCTCCTGGCTGGCTTAGATGGTATAGCATGTGACTATTGATCTTGGGGTTGTAAGTTCAAGTCCCACATTGTGTATAGAGATTACTTAAAAATAAAATCTTAAAAAATAATAATACATCTTTGCATACACACACACACACACACACACACACACACACATACACACACACACACAATTACTTGAAAGCTCCACATGGTCAGCACAGAGTCCAATGAAGGGCTCCATCTCATGAACCATGAGATCATGACCTGAGCAGAAATCAAAAGTCAGATGCTTAACCAATTGGGCCACTCAGGAGTCCCTGGAGTGGCACTTTTTAATTTGCTTCCAGAACTTTTTCTTTTCATTTACAACTTGGCTAACTGTTTAGCATAAGAGACCAATCTTTTGGCCTGGCTTGACTTTTGACATGCCTTCCTCACTAGGCTTATTTATTTCTAGTTTTTGATTTAAAGTGAGAGACCTGTAACTCTTTCATATTAACACTAAGAGGTCATTGTAGAGTCATTACTTGGCCTACTTTCAATAATGTTGTGTCTCAAGGAATAGGGAAGCCCGAAGAGAGGGAGAGGGAGAGGGATGGGGAACAGCCTGTCAGTGGAATAGTCAGAACACACACAACATTTATCAATGAAGTTCACAGTCTTATAGGGGTGTGGTTCGTGCTCCAAAAGAATTACAACAGCAACATGAAAAATTACTGATCACAGATCACCATAACAAATATGATAATAATGAAAAATTTTGAAATATTGCGAGAATTACCAAAATGTGACACAGGGACAGTGAGCAAATGCTGTTGGAAAAATGGCCCCAATGACTTGCTCAACACAAGGTTGCCACCAACCTTCAATCTGTAAAAAACACAGTGTCCACAAAGTGCAATAAAGTGCAGTGTAATGAAATGAGGTGTGCCGATATGTAATTTGGGATTCATGTGGTTATTTAGGCAAAAATCTCTCTCTTACTTAAGGTAACTAAAATCTTCCCAATTCTAACATGAAGATATGTATTTTTACCTATAGCATTGAACAACTGTAATATACACTCCTAATGCTAAGATATAGATATAGATCTAAAATATTTCATGACATGACTAGTAAATAAGGAATATATTTGGTTTTCTAAAACTTATCTAGCAAACATTAATCCACAGAGTAGCCAAGTCTTGGTTGGTATAAGGGTCAGAAGAGAGTAAAACTTCTAAGATCTGGCTCTTATTCAGGAGCAACTGCAAAGTCACCTGCCTGCTTACTTATGGGAAAGATACCAGTGACTCTGGTTTACATAAATGGAGGGAGGAAGGTGGTAGGCAAGCTGAAACATTCCTTTGAAGGGAACTTGAATATTTCTCTGTTCACCTTAATGTTGTTTACTTCAAAGATAATCTCCAATTTAGTGTTAACACTAGATTCTCTCAAGACGAAAAAATGAACCTGGGGTATTTCCATTTGGGACAACGCTGCTAAGGTACACAGTAGAAAAACCTGGAGAAAAACAGCCGTATAAAGTTTGGACTACAATCCCCTCTTATTACATAGTGAAATTTTCTTCCAAGATACCCTGGGCTCAGCTCTAATGGAATACAACATAATAGAGTTTTGTTACCTTAGAGTATTATCTATACCATTCTATGCCTCTTTGACAGTTAGCTTTCTTGATTCAATAAAGAAGAAGAAAATTGGTCCAATTTAAGGAAAATCTATTAACTTGTTTAGTTCTCTAAGGTACTATTCTTCAGCACATTGAAGCACTAGCTAACAAAATAACATCATAGAAATCGAAAAGATCTGACCAGGTAGAACTCGGAGTATATATTCTTAAATTAGGGGAGAGAGTGTATGTCTGTCTGCCTTAATCTTCTTCCTCATAAGCCCATGTAGAGTGACTTGTGGAACTATGGCACATGTGTATTTTGCCTTGGCTTGTCATATAAAATACCATCCTATAAAGCTCCTATAATATGCCAGGTACTATGCAAGGTCTCTTCATGTACATCTACCTTATTTATGCTTACAGTCACTTTCAAAGACAGCTGTTACATGTATTTTTCAGTTGGGAAAACTGTTTTCAAAAACAGTTAAGCAACTGTCTCAAATCATACACCGGTCAAATTAAAGACTAACGATTCACATCCAGGACTATCTGGATTTACAGTCTTAGTATTTTATGGATACCTGGCTAGCTCAGTTGAAAAAGCCCCGGACTCTTGATCTCAGGGTTGTGAGTTTGAGCCCTACATTGGGTGTAGAGATTACTGAAATAAATTTTTTTTACTATTTATTTATTTTTGAGAGAGAGACACACACACAGAGTGAGTGGGGAAGGGGCTGAGAGAAAGGGAGACACAGAATCCAACACAGGCTCCAGGCTCCAAGCTGTTAGCACAGAGCCTGATACGGGGCTCGAACCCACAAACCATGAGATCATGATCTGAGCCGAAGTTGGTCACTTAACCAAATGAGCCACCCAGGCGCCCCTGAAATAAATGTTTAAAAGCTTAAATAAATAAAATCCTGGCATTTTATTATAACATTAAATATATTATTAAATATATTAAATATATAATATGCATTTAAATTATATTATTAACTCCTTATCTGACTCAATTCTTTGTCTTCAGAAAGCCCCAAGATAGCATAAAATTCATTGATCCACACCAGGACTCCACAAGAACTAGACATTAGAATGGCAAATACTGCTAGTAGAAGTTGGAGGATCTAAAATATTGGGTACAGTTGTGGGCAGCTCTGAGCTCCAAAGGGAGGAGTGAGAAATTCAAAGGCAGACCAACCACACGTTGTCTTCACAAAGGTAGACCCAACCGTTAGCTGCTAGTACAGGGAGAAAGGTCACTGAGAGCAGAACTGCCAAGAGAAAGCTGAGGTAGGCCCAGGAGAAAGGACCTGCTTCCAAAGGGAAAACTAGGTCATAGTGCAACGCTCTCCCAGGATCCCTGCCCACTGGGAATGCCCCAGTGAATATACCTGGACTAGTATGACAGTCAGATGACTCCTCTGAAAACCGAGCTAATTAACCCCTTCATGTGATGGAAGGAATATTTCAGCTTATCATTTCTTCAGTGTATAAGTAATAAATGATATCAAACAATCAATTAAATGGAAATGGGAAAGCTGCTGGATTTTAAAACATCTCTGACGCATAGTAGACATTGTGGATTTTAAACTTCTAACATTCATCCATTCTATCATCAACCAACAAATGATCATTTCACATGACACTTAGTTCTGTGCATGCCCTGAGAAAATCAGAACTAAATCCATCAAAGTTTCAATAGTCTCACACCATCATGCCACTTGCTATTGCTAGATACTTCAGGGAAATGATGATTGTTAGCCCTTTTCTTTCCATCCATCTCTCTACATATTTTCTCAAAGAGATCATTCATTTCCTTAGCTTCAATTATCAACCCCATGATAAAAACTTTCTAAAAACGATTATTTCTAAAATAATCCTCATCCTTCTGCATGGACCCAATCCCACTCCCAAAACTTCCCTCTTTATGGAATTTCTGATCTCTGTTCAAAGTTCCATTCTCCTCACCCTTTCATTCCATGTCTCAGTTATGAAGTCCCCTCTATGCCAATCAGTTATGAAACTTTCTCAGTCTTTTCTGTAAGACCTTCATGGTACCTGGCCCTTTCCCTCAAGCCCCATTGCTACCCTCCTCATCTGGGTGTTTATCCTTTCACACACTTCATACTTCTTTCCACCAATTCCAAAATCCTAGCTTAAGCCTCAAATTCTCCATACAGTTTTTGGGCCATTCCAATCTTCAGTGATCCCGGCCACTCTGGAGTTCTCCCAACATTACTCTACCTCACAGCATTTGTTCTAGTTTATGACTGCTGCCCAGTGAATATTTCATCCTGCCCCACCAAACCCCCAACCATCACAATGCCCAGTCCCCCTTGGACACAGAACAGATGCTCAAAAAATACTTGGGCAATGATTAACATGTCAACACTGCTATCTGCTGAATCTGTTCCCCCCTCTAACTAATATGGTGAAGCCCTAATGCCCAATAGGACTATCTGAAGATAGGACCTTTAGATGGGAATTTAAGGTAAATGAGGTCAGAAGGGAGGTGTCCTAATCCTGTAGGAATATGGCCTTAGAAGAAGAGGATAAGAGAGTTCTCCTCCTGTTTGTCTCTCTGTCTTTTGCTGCCATGAGGACACAGCAGAAAGGCGGCCATCTGTAAGACAGAAATAGAGCTCTCACCAGAACCCAGCCACACTGGCATCCTGATCTTGGACATGTCAGCCCCCAGAACTGTGGGAACATAAATATGTATTGTTTAAGGCTCCCAGTCTATAGTATTAAGGTTTCATCCTCATAAAAGAAAAGAAGGACTACCACATGAAGTACTTTTTTTTTTTTTCTATATGTGAGGTGGCAACTTAGAGGATGATCATACTTAACGAAGTTTCTTCCTAGCGGTGTAACTTCTAAAGAAGGTGTCTCTGTCCAGCTGTCTACATCTCCTTCAGTGTAATAATTTTCCCCACTGCACCCTTTTAGCCATGAGGTATGGATGAGCTAATAAAGAATAAGCCCTGGTTAGCTCAATCTTGTCACACTGGCCACATTTAAACATTTAAGGATGGGCAAATGACCCAGTGTTGACCAGAGATGTATATAAGACTTTTGTGAAGATTTCTGGGAAATTTCCTTGCTCTTACCAAAAAGTGATCAGGACAGATACTCTCTTTGCCACAGGAACTACTATATGTGGAATTGCTTCAGGTGTTTATTTACAGTGTAGGAAGCCAGGCTAAAAATGAAGCAGACAATCAAAGAGGGGCAGAGCTGAAAGACTCAATGGAAATAGAATTGTAGTCTTGATCTGGTTATGCCTGAAGCCTGATCTCCCACTGCACTCTATTGAGCCAGTAAATTTCCTTCATTGCCAGTTTGAATCCGGTCTTCAATTACCCACAACCGGAAATATCTTTCTTATAGAAGGGAAAGCCAAGCTAAGCCCATTAAAATGAGGATATTATTATTCACAGGAGAGAATTCAGAACTTTTCATTCTTTGTGTCTCAATCTGACCCAATTCATACCTGAAATGCTTTCTAAGGACATTTGTAACTACTTTACAATAATGTATCTTTCTGTGAATGCTGGTCCATTCCACAGCCTAAGGCACTGTGAGTACACTAAATTGACATTACATTAATTTGTCCTTTCAGAACAACAAACTAGAGCCTCTGATCGAACAGATAAAACAACAGAATAAACATTTGAAGATGCAATGCAAAGGCATATCTTTAGGAGGACCAAAACTCTACTAAGAAGAATTGAGGACTAATCATAAGACGACCGAAAAAAGCCTGGGTCCTACAAAAAAGCAGAAACAGAATCAGCAGCATAAAAACTGTGGAAGACAATGAAGTAGCAGGAGGTCCAGAGCCACATATTTTTGTTATGGTTGAGATAACACACTTTAGCTAAATTCTGTTTCTGGTTCCAAGCCTAATTTAAAAAAAAAAAAAATCATTCTCAGTAGAAAAATTCAAAGAAGATCTAACAACCACAGATTAAGATCTATGAAGAAAAGTTTAAAGCCAGGATAATATAGCCCAGGGATCACAATACCAAATGCTTTCAGTGACCGGGCAGGTACTGTGTATGAGCAGACTGTGTGTAGTGGGGAGTGGAGAGGACTGAGAATTAGTGCTCTGTTCAAAGTGCACAAGGGGTACTCTGCTTCAGTTGATTCCTGCCCTGTAGAAATATTAGCCTTGTGTTGTCAGATTTTCTTTTTTTTCGAGAGAGAGAACATGGAAATGTGAGGGTGCCTGGGTGGCTCTCTCAGTTAAATGTCCAACTCTTGATCTCAGCTTAGGGTCGTGAGTTCAAGCCCCACATTGAGCTCTGTGCTGGGCATGAAGACTACTTAAAAGAAAGAGAAAGAGACAAAGAGAAATTGGAAATGTGTGTATATAGGGAGTATGTGTGTAAAATCAGCTAATCAGGAAAATAAAATAAAATAAAAAAACACTGCTCAGTCCAAAACAAGGAAAAAGAAAAAAGAAAGTCAGTGAGCCATTTCTCTGAGCTATTCTGTAGAGAAGTCAACTTAAAGGTTTTTCCAGCTTTTTCTGACCACAACCTAAAATAAAAAATACATTTTATGTGGCAACCTAGAACAAATATACAAAATAAACATAATTGAATTAGAGAAAAAAAGTTATTTTAAGGGTTGCACTTGATGGGGAACCTGGGTGGCTCAGTTGGTTAAGCATCCAACTCTTGATCTCGCCTCAGGTCATGATTTCACAGTTCATGAATTCAAGCCACACACCGGGATCCACACTGAAAGCATAAAGCCTACTTGGTATTCTCTCTCTCTCCCTTTCTCTTTGCCCTCCCACCTCTCTCTCTCTCTGAAAATAAATAAACTTTTAAAAAAAGGTTGTACTTGATATTTTTATTTAATTTTGTTTTATCTTATCTTATTGCATTATACTTTATTTTTTTAAAGCTGGTTGTGACTTATTAAATAGATTTTATAACTCATGAATAGATTATGATATAAAGTTTAAAAAACACTCCTATTAAATTTTTCTTCAAATTCCTCTATGCATTTTTTAAGTTTTTTTAGAGTTTATTAATTTATATGTGGGGAGAGAGAGCACAAACAGAAGAGGGGCAGAGAGGGAAGGAGAGAGAGAATTCCAAGCAAGCCCCAAGCCGTCAGCCCAGAGCCCAATGTAGGTCTTGATCTCATGAACCGTGAGATCATGACCTGAGCCAAAATCGAGACTGGGTGGGACTCTCAACCTACTGAGCCACCCAGGCCTCCCCCTTCTATACATTTTTTAAAATGTATCTTTCCTTCTCTTCAAAGAACAGCACAAGAAGGGATACAAACCTGTAAATGTTGCTTGAGGAGTGTAGGTCAGCAGAGATGACAGTAATAGCTACCAGGGGTTGAGCACTTTTCCAGGAGTATGGTTCAGCCCATGTGCTCTAGGACCACCCTGCAGGATTCTAATCCCAGCATGGCCACCTACAAGCTGTGAAACCTTAGGCGAGTTACTTAACCACTCTGTGTCCAGTTTCCACATCTGTAAAAAGGAGATAACAATGATACAAATGCCTCATGAGGCTTTTGTGATGATTGCTGTAAACTTAAAACTGTGCACGTATAGGACAATGTATCACACATAGCAAATACCATAGTAGAAGTGTTTGCCATTGTCATCAGTAGTACTTCATAGAAGTTATATTATTTAGCTTTCCAATAATCATCAGGAACAGTATAACAGAGCCGTTAAACAGTCCCATTTATAGCCGTTAAATAGTCCTGTTTATACTTCAACAAAGAAGTAGGTAGGAATGGCTACCTTTTATTCAGGGCATCCATCCTTCATAGGTGACTCAGGGGTGAACCCTAGTTGGTAAGGTAATCACAATACACCTTCTCCCTTTGCCGGTGATGGCTTAAGAAAGAGCATGTGAATTACTTCTGGCCAATGAACCACATGGCATCCAGGAAGTGTTTCTCCCTTAAAGTAAAATGGAAGGAGAAAACATCCTATCTTCTTCCGCTGCATGTTGTTATGTCTAGATGTGATGCCAGAAAGGGCAGCATGCCTTTAGCAATCATGAGGGAAACCAGTAAAGAACAAAGGGAAAGGAACACTCGCGTATACAAGGAGGAAGGGCACCATCCCCATTACAGATGGGGAAGGTGAGGGATAAAATAGGTATAGGAAGTTTTCAAAAATGACACTCAGGGGGAGCCTGAGTGACTCAGTCGATTAATCTCATTTTCTCGGGGTCCGTGAGTTCAAGCCCCCCATAGGGCTCTGTGCTGACAGCTCAGAGCCTGGAGTTGGCTTTAGATTCTGCATCTCCCTCTCTCTCTGCCCCTCCCCCACTCATGCTCTGTCTTTCTCTCTCTCTCTCTCAAAATAAATAAACATTAAAAAAAAATCACACTCACAAAGTTGTCCATTCTTTACCCATTATGCTACAATAGCCCTATCCTAAAGAATGTCAAATTTTTTTAGTTTATTTTTATTTATTTTGAGATAGAGATAGAGAGCTAATGGAGGAAGGGCAGAGAAAGAAGGGAGACAGAATCCCAAGAGGGCTCTACAATGATGGGCTCAGCGGACTCAGTGCAGAGCCTGATGCGGAACTTGAATTCACAAACCGTGATATCATGACCTGAGACAAAATCAAAAGTCTGATGCTTAACTAACTCAGCCACCCAGGTGTCCTGGAACACCATTTAAAAAAAAAAGAAATGTTTATTTATTTTGAGAGAGAGAGAATGGAGGAGGGGCAGAGAGATAGGGAGAGAGACAATCAATCCCAAGCAGTCTCCACACTGTCAGTGCAGAGCCTGACACAGGACTTGATCCCACAACCATGACCCGAGGTGATATCAACAGCCGGATGCTCAAACGACTAAGTCATCCGGGTGCCCCAAAGAACATCATTTTTTGTTAAATGTCCTGAAGATATGGGAAACATTTCCAGAATCGGTTGTCCATCTCAAGACCTTTAAGGTTAGTTAACATGGTCATTTGTTGGGGGTAGGTAGGTTGTGATCCTGTCAATATGTACAGTATTGATATATTTACTTTATGCCATACTCTGCTACTTTGTACATGTTGATTACTTTGCAGCTATTCTCTTCTTATTACATGTCTATAGATTAGTTTCTCTCTGACTAGGCTGTCGATTCCATAATTATTCTGATGAACAACCTTAAGCCAAGGTGTTATTGACTAATAATAGATTAACAAATCCCTGTTTCCAGACTATGTTTTTAACATGCGTCTTCACTAAGAGAATTTAAATACTCTGTAATTACAGAGACTCTGGCAGGGATATAAGACATATTAGGGGTGCAAAGTGACCATTTTGACCCCTAAAAATAACACCCCTTAATCAGCTGCCTTGGTCTCTGAGTCTGACATTTTTCTTCTAAAACCTAGCAGGCATAATATTCTCCATGGCAACCTCCCTTATTATTCCAGTGAACGCAAGAATACCTAAATAAAAAAGTATTACATAGGCATGATGTTTAAGTACTAAGTCACAGGGCACCTGGGTGGCTCAGTCGGTTGAACGTCCAACTTCAGCTCAGGTCATGATCTCCCGGTTCATTGACAGCTCAGAGCCTGGAGCCTGCTTTGGCTTCTGTGCCTCCCTCTCTCTCTCTGCCCCTCCCCTGCTCACAGTCTGTCAATCTCTCTCTCAAAAAATAAATAAACATTAAAATAAAATTCAAACAAAAAAAATGTACTAAGTCATTTCACAAAGCTAAAACAACCTCATTTGGTTTTTTGAATCAATATTTTGATTCTAAGAAACACACTTTTATTTCACATTTTAACAAGTCTTAAATTGGTTAGTATCTTGCTACCTTTGTTGATTCTGGCTGGAATCATGATGCACTTGCCACTGACTGTACACAAACTTTTAGTTATTTCTGGAGGCAACACTGAAAACTCTAAACCCATGTCATCTTAGGACCTGTTGTGTTGCACTTGTCCAAAAACCTTCTGATGATACCTTTGGTAAGATGAAAAAAGTCACAGGGGCACCTGGGTGGCTTAGTCGGTTAAGTGCCTGACTCAGGTCATGATCTCACAGTTTGTGAGTTTGAGCCCTGTGTCGGGCTCTGTGCTGACAGCTCAGAGCCTGCAACCTGCTTCAGATCCTGTGTCTCCTTCTCTCTCTGCCCCTCCCCTGCTCACACTCTGTCTCTCTCTGTCTCCCAATAATAAATAAATGTTTAATAAAAATTTTTTTAAAGATGAAAAAAGCTACAAGCATCAAAACTTATAAATAGTGTTAGAAGCCTGGGAGCAAAATGTAGAACAATCATAGTAAAGTTGTCTTTTTGAAAATGTTGCATTAACATCCATAGGCATTGATAAATGCAATTCAAGAGTAAATCTGAAAAGCTGGACTCCAAAGAAATTTTCAGAACACCCTAACTAATTATTTGGTTTCTATTTTCCTTTCTCTATATACAAAAGTAAAATACAACAAAATGTATATCTAAGTCTAAAAGACCTCTTTCAAATGTCTTTAAGGTCGTGAATTTAAGCCCCACATTGGGCATAGAGTTTACTTAGTAATAATTTTTAAAAAGCCAACCTAAAAAACCACACATATCAAAAGAGAGCAATAATTCTACCTTATAAAAAGAACTAGGTCATAGTTTAACTGGCATCATTTTTTCTTTTTTTCTGTTTTTTTCTTAAGGTCATGTTTATTATTTCCAAATAAATATCCACATATTCTAACACCATTTATTTTTTAAAAAGCTATCCTTCATTGAATTACCTTAGTGTCTGTGTAAACAAACAAAAAAATCAATTGGTATTTTGAATGTGGGTCTATTTCTGGACTCTTAATCTTAGCCATTGACCTAGATGTCTACATATATTTCTTTTTTTTAAGTTTTTATTTTAATCACCCAGTGCTCATTACGTTAAACGCACTCCTTAATCCCCATCACTTATTTCACCCATCCCCCTACCCATCATTTTTTTTCTTTCTTAATGATATCTAAAATAATGGTGCATTTGCAAGTCAAAGACATCTTGAAGTCTATGAATATGTTATTCACAGAAGAGCAAACAGGATGAGAAAGGCTAAATGGCTTACACACACACACACACACACACACACACACAGTTTCCACAGGACTAGAAAATGCATCTTTTCCATGCACTGCAATATTTTGCCTCTCCTTTGATGAGTACCTGGGCATGAACTAGTTTCCTAAGGTTCTCTCTAATCCAAAGATTCAATTTGGAGAGTATATTTGCCACCCGTAGACTGTTATGTGTATTGTTTCTATAAGACATAGTGCATATGAAATGGAAAATGACATGGCAGGGGTAGTTTTTTCTCTTAATGTAAATCACTCTGAAGGAAGAACTTGATTGTCCAGATTGTAGGCAGGGACTGCAGTCTGTAAGACACAGATTGTATATGTTAGAGGAAAAGCCACATTGCGCACACGTGCTCTGTCTGCTATGACACGTATGCTCCGTGGGGTCCTATCGGCCCCTGGAGAAAGTTGTGCGCTTTTGCTAGGCTGACGTGCAAAACACACAGTGCAAAATGTTCTGATGATCTGATGACTACGTGTCAGAGTTTAGCTTCAGTGATCAATTGTGTAAAGAACAGATCAAAATCTTCCAAGATCTTAAAATGTGAAAGTGCCTTAAGGGAATTCTAGTGTGATCCCACAGTGTTTGTTAGCTCAGATTCTTACGAGCTCCTGCTGGACTTGCAAGTAAACATTTCTCTGAAAGAAAAAATACCCTGAGGGAAAAGCTGGACACAATATTAAGAGTTCCTGGACTGTGTGATGGTGCTGAAGTACTTGGAGTTTAAGAGATGAGTCTAGCAAAGATTATATACCTCTTAGTCTACATGGAGAATGCAATGCTTTAAATTAAAAACAATAAATCTTCCTAAACTCCAGTTTTCTGCCAATAATGATCTGGAAACTGAAACACAGATCATTCATTTGAACAGATCTATGAAAGGGAAAGGACAAAATCCAAGAGAATTTTTCCTGTCATGAAGACTTTGAGAGCAGTTTGCCAAAAGGACAGTTTCTGGTTACACTGACTATTGAAGTGGGGTCTTTAGGAAGTGGGGGCAGGGACAAGAGAAAGCCTCATGGATTGTAAAGAGACAAACAGATGGGCTCTCAATCAGACCAATGCCATTAACACCTTATTCTAATTTGATTTTACCTTCTTATTTATTTATTTATTTATTTATTAAATGTTTTATTTATTTTTGAGACAGAGAGAGACAGAGTGTGAGTGGAGGAGGAGCAGAGAGAGACAGAGACACAGAATCCAAAGCAGGCTCCAGGCTCTGAACTGTCAGGACAGAGCCTGACGCGGGGCTTGAACCCACAAACCTCGAGATCATGACCTGAGTCGAAGTCGGACGCTCAACCGACTGAGCCACCCAGTGCCCCTGATTTTACCTTCTTTAAAGCAAGTTATGAACTATTTAACAAACTAATTTAGAGTTAGATGTTGTGTCCACTGTGATCTCAGCAGCTAGTTGAATTTAGAGATTTTTAGATGATAATTTATTCAACACAATTTCTTGCCAGTTCTCAATTATAAAGTGTTATGTGGAATCTCTAATAACCTTAAATATGAATTATTTTTTGTGTGAATCTAAAATATTCAGGCCCTGTACCAAAACATCAACTTAAGTTCTTTCATTTGTACCCCTCCTTCAAATAAAGTAATTTGGTACCTATACCAAAATAAATAAATTTTTAAAAAAATTAAAATAAAATAAAATAAAATAAAATAAAATAAAATAAAATAAAATAAAGAGGCGGCTGCATGACTCAGTCGGTTAAGCATCTGACTCTTGGTTTCAGCTTAGGTCATGATCTTGCAGTTCATGGGATCGAGCCCCGGTAGGGCTCCATGCTGAGAGCTTGGGATTCTCTCTCTCCCTCTCTCTCTTCCCCTCACCTGATCTCTCTTTCTCTCCCAAAACAAATAAATAAACAAACTTTAAAAAAATAAAATAAAAAACAAACTTAAACATAAAATAAAGTAATTCAGGCCCTGTGTTCAAGAAGAGGAAAAAATAATCATCAGCTAAAACACTTCTAAGTTATTGTCAGTATTTGTTTGCAATTGGCCTACTTCCTCTTAAGGAAATGTTATATAAATAATCAGGAACATATCTCAGTTGTTCTGGGAGATTATATCAGTTAAAAGAAGAAAACCTTGAGAAGTATCTTTTTATGAAGTTTAGGCAAAAAAAGTGTTTTTAGGAGTTCCTGGCTGGCTCAGTGGGTACACATGTAACTCTGAATCTCGGGGTTGTGGGTTTAAGCCCCACGTTGGGTGTAGAGATTACTTACAGATAAAATCTTTCTCTTTTTAAGGGTTTTTTGTTGATGTTGTTGTTGCTGTATTTTTCTTTCCTGTAGTGATAGAAGGCTTTTAGAAAGCATAGTTAAAAATAATGCAACATAAAATTTGATAATGGACAAAACCCCTTTTCCAAATCAGTTCCCTTTTCCCTTATTATCCATACAAATTGAAATTTTATTGTAGAATACTTCCAAAAGCATTCAGTTTTGCTGTGATTTTCATCTCAATCATTTTCGGAGAAGCCAGTCTGGGAATTTTGAACATTTCTGAGATCAATTTCAAACAAATGAATATCTATGTTTCATAGAGACCAGTTTTCAAATGGGTCGATTTTGCATCTCCCCCACCCTTGCCAAACTCCAGGGGACATTTGGCAACGTCTGGATACAGTTTTGGTTGTTACAGCTGGGGGAGAGGCGGACGTGCTACTGGCATCTGGTGGGTTGAGGTCAGGGCAGCTGCTAACCATCCTACAACACACAGCACAGCCGCTACAACACAGAATTATCCCATCCAAAATGTTCATAGTGCTGAGGTTGAGCAACCCTGATACAGACATATCTTTGTTTCTCTTTATTTGAAGAATGTGAAGATCTGTGTGCCCACAGATCCCTTGGGACACAATGTGGTGCACAGAAAGAGAAAACACTTTATCACACACACTTTCTGCCATGTGCACTGTTGGCACCCTAGACTATTCCACCATGAATTCTTGCTTGGACTTCAACAGCCTCCCCACTTCTGCTCCTTTTATTCCATTCCCTCCAGAAGCAGCCAGAGTTGCTTAAATGACAGGGGGTCTCCCTTGCTGTAGGCCACATTAAGGTCAATACCATCTGAGGCCCTGCAGGATCCCCCTCCTGCCTCCCTCTCTTGCCTAAGCCACACTGGCCTTTTAGCTGCTCCTTTGGCCCTCAGCCTTCCAGTTTTGTCCCCAGCCCTCTTTATTCCTTTTTATCTCACAGATTAATCTCAGTTCCAGGAAGTCTTCTTTAATCCATCTGCACTAGATGAGCTCCATCTGCTAGAAACCCCACAGCCCCTCTGTACTTTTTTCTTCATCATCTTCGTAATTTGCAGTATATGCTTGTGTATATTTTTTAATAACACCTATCTATGCCAGTTGACTGTAAGTTTGTGAGTGCAGTCACTACCTAATTTGCTTGTTGTTACCTGGCCAAGGCCCAGCCCAGTACCTGATACAGGAGCTCAATTAAATGTTACTGAATGATTTTTTGCCTTCTAGGATAGTTGGTTGACACAACTGACAGGGTTGGAATAAATGTCTCTTATGTTTATCAATTTGCCAATATAATGCATCTACTTGATATGGAAGGGGAAACACTGAAAGGCATAGTTTACATGAGAAGAACTTAAGTATTAAACTGCTTTGCAAGATAAAACAACAATTTACAAGGTTTGGAGACAGGGGTGACATGGGAGGGGCCAAAACTGGGGCCTTAAAAATATATAACTTGGGGCACCTGGGTGGCTCGGTTGGTTAAGCATCTGATTTTGGCTCAAGTCACGATCTCACAGTTAGTGACTTCAAGACCTGAGTTGAGCTCTCTGCTGTCAGCACAGAGCCTGCTTCAGAACCTCTGTCTTCCTCTATCTCTACCCTTCCCCCAAGCAGCTTGCTCTCTCTCTCTTTCAAAAATAAGTAAACATAAATATATATATACGTACATATATAAGTAGGGGCACCTGGGTGGCTCAGTCGGTTGAGCTAATAACTCTTGATTTCGGCTCAGCTTATATCTCATGGTTTGTGAGATCCGGTCTTGAATCAGGCTCCTCACTGACAGCACAGGGCCTGCTTGGGATTTTCTCTCTCCCTCTTTCTCTGCCTCTCCCCTACTCATGTGCTGTCTCAAAATAAATAAAAGTAAAACTTAAAAAAGGTTATATATATATTTATATAGCTATGTATCTATATATAACTAGAAACAAGATGTTCAGGAGACATAGAAATTCTCTGATAGGAATTAACCGCTAGATTTTAGGAGTGACAGTAATGATGTTGAAGTTGTTTCCTGTACTGTGGAGCTCTGTAACCTTTTACTGTTAATACAAATTCCAATTCCAATAAAAGCCTTTGTGCACTTGACCTTGTACCAGTGGTGCTTTGTGAAATGGGAATAATCCAGGTTGTGTCCAATGCTGGGAACAGGATGGAAAAAAGACATTGGAGAGGGGCAGAGTCTGAGATCTCAACAGAGAATAGAAAACTGGAGTAGAATGAACAGAAATCTAAGCCCCTTGAGGATTACTAAAGACAATGAGATAGATGCTGAGTTTCCCCCATATTTGTATAAAGGGCTTGAGATGGATTTTCAATCCATTTTAGAGGTCTAGTTGCTCCTGAGCAAGCGACACCTTGGCACTGTGTCGTCTGGGTTACATAACAATGGAGAATGAAGAAAGACAGGGTTAAACTCGACAATATCTGTGTTTTCTTTTTTTTAGCATTTCCCCTCTTTATTCTAACATAATTAAAGGCTGAAGCATAAATCTGAGAATAACTGCTTTTGATACTAACATTTGAATGTGTGTACATTTCCTCTGGCATGTCCAAGTGTTATTTCTTTTGTTCCTTCAGCACTCCTCTGACAAACAGGCAAATGAAAATCATACGTAACCTTTATTCTGAAGTTCCCAGAAAGGTTTACAACTTCCTAACTAAAAGTTACCAAGTGACTCATTATGGAAAGAAATGGGAAAAAGAGTTGCAACTTCTTCACAGGTAATGTTTAAATAGTTCTGTTAGCTAACATACACAGCCAAGTTCTGTTTTTAAGTGCTTTCATACATGAATTCACTAAATCTTATCAACTCTATGAGGTAGGTACTACTGTTATCCCCATTTCACAGAGAAGTTAAGTGACTTACTCAAAGTCACATAGCTACTAAGTGGTGAGTCAAGATTAGAACTTAGGCAGTCAACCTCTGGAAGCTACACACTTAAGCAATGTGTATTCATGCCTCAATTTGACGAAGTTCATGCGGATTGGCTTTTGAACGTGGCACAGTGCTAGGTGAAACACAAGATGAAATCTCAGTTAGTGCTACTTCCGCCCTTCGTTTGCTCAATCCGGAGACGCATCCTTGAATTCTGTCTTTTTCTTACATCCCACATCTAATTTGTTGGGAAGCTGCCATGGCTCGGCCTTCAGAATATATCCAGACTACAACTGCTTCTCATCATCTTCACTACTACGGCCCTGGTCTACTTAAATCACTGTGACCTCCTCACTGTCTCCCAACCATTTTCTGCACTGATCTCCCAACCATTTTCTCTGTTTCTAGCCTTGCCCTCTAGTAGCTACTCTCAACACGACAGCCAGAGGGATCTTGCAAAAATAAAAGAGAGATCAGGGCACCTGGGTGGCTCAGTCAGTTAAGCATCCAGCTCTAGATTTTGGCTCAGGTCAAGATCTCACAGTTTGTGAGATCGAGTCCCACGTTGGGCTCTGCTCTGACAATGCAGAGCCTGTTTAGGATTCTCTCCCCCTCTCTCTGCCCTTCCCCTGGTTGTGCGTGTATGCTCTCTCACAAAAGAAATCAATAAACTAAAAAAAAAAAAAAAAAAAAAAAAAAAAAAGGTGAGATCAAGTCAGTTCTCTGCTCCAACCCAGTTAACGGTTCCCCATTTCGTTCACAGGGAAAGTCAAAATTGTTATAGTGGTTTATGAGGGTCCATACTCTCTGGACCTCCTCCCTGTTTGTGATGACTTCATCTTTCTCCAGCAGAGCCGTCTGGCCAAATTTCACTTGATTATTTGCTCTTCCTCTCCTTGAATATTCCACATGGGCTCTCTGCCTTAGGACTTTTACACTGGCCAGTCCCTCTGCCTAGAATTCAGCATGGTCATTTGCCTCACTTTCTAAAAGTATTCATTCAGGGGCGCCTGGGTGGCTCAGTCAGTTAAGCATCTGACTTTGGTTCAGGTCATGATCTCATGGCTTATGAGTTCAAGCCCCACATGGGGCTCTCTTTGGATCCTTTACCTGCCCCCCTCTCTCTGCCCCTCCCCTGCTGGTTCTCTCTCTCACTCTCTCTCTCTCTTCCTCTCTCTCTCTCTCAAAATCAATAAACTTTAAAAAATTAAAAAAAAATAAAAATATAACTCTTTACTCAAATGACAGGCCTATTGTGAAAACCCTACTTAAAATTTTAAATGGCTACTGCCCTGATCCTGCTGAATCCTATTTCTCTCTGTGTATATTTTCTCATGTATGTTTTCCTATGAGACTTTATACTTCCTTTTTTGTTTTGTTTTTTAAGAATTTTATTTTTAAGTAATCTCTATACCCAACATGGGGCTGGAACACACAACCCCAAGATCAAGAGTCATACCCTCCAACGACTGAGCCAGCCATGCACCCAAGACACTTATTAGTTTATAACATAATATATAATTTACTACTTATTTATTGTATTTATTGTCTTCTCTACTAGAATTTTTTTTTTAATATATTTTTTTTCAACATTTTATTTTTGGGACAGAGAGAGACAGAGCATGAACGGGGGAGGGGCAGAGAGAGAGGGAGACACAGAATCGGAAATAGGCTCCAGGCTCTGAGCCATCAGCCCAGAGCCTGACGCGGGGCTCGAACTCACGGACCGCGAGATCGTGACCTGGCTGAAGTCGGACGCTTAACCGACTGCGCCACCCAGGCGCCCCTCTACTAGAATTTAAACTTATCAGCACTACATGTACCTTAAGTGCCATACAGATTCGTTGATGAAACAAATTCGATGATGAATGAATGAAAAAGTGGTCATAGTTACTGACCCTAAGTGATGAGCACAGCTAGTGTTTAGTATCAGGAAATTGTCCATGGAAGTATATGAAATGTATTATAAATGGGCATTTCAGTTTTTTGGCATGTAGATGTGTTTAAAATTTTAAGAAGCTAAATTTTCCTTCCCATGACTCACCAATATTAAAATATAAATTGAAAAGCAATGAATATTACCACTTTAATGGTGGAGATCCCCATGCCAGTAATGCCTCTTTCCGTTTGCCTTCGAGGCCCCCAAGAGGAACAGGAACAGTTGTAGAAAAATTACATGCAGGGAAATTTTGATTTCAGAACCTTTCATCCTCCCTGTGTGCTCAGCACATCCTTGAAAATGTTCTTCTCCCAGAGAATCACTCCACTGAAGCCTTATATCCTTGGGATCACGCACAGAAACGCATTCAGGTGAGTGGTAGGAAGGACTCTGCCAGAAGGCATCACATTTGCTGTATGCTGGCTGTCCACGCCATCAGCACCTAAAGTGTGGTCCAGGACAAGATGCATCACGAAGCCTGGGACTCCAGCTATCCTTACTGAGTTAGAGTCCCAGGAGAGAGGGCCAGGAGTTTATATTTTAGCTTGTTTCTGGTGTGTTCCTTAAATCCCTCGATATTTAAAAACCACTATCTTAGTCTAGACTCTTCCTGATCTTTTTCCCAAGTTCAAATTTGCCCTTCCCAATTCTCACTTTTTTGTGCCTGATTCTCTGCCATGGCTAGTTTTCTGAGAGATATTTAGGCAATAATTATGGGTAATGTTTTAATGTGTTAATTCCCAAGATCTCCTCTCTGTAATTGCATTCAAAACCTTTCTGCAAACTTGAAAACTCCCTAACACCAGGAACTGTCTGCATCTTGCAGCCTCATAGGGAAAAGGATTTGTGACCACCTTTCTCCCACTCAAGGCAATTCTTATTCTTTAATGTCCTGCCCTGGGTATGAGTTTGAGGGGAAGAATGCTTCTCTCCATGAGAAATTTTTCTTCTTTCAATGTCTTCTCATTTAAGTGATATATTTAGAAACAAAAATCATGTTCTTCTATATCCCATGTAGAGTTTATTTTACCACGTACCAGGTTGATCGAGACAAAACCAGGATAACCTTAGTTAGAGTGGCATAAATTATATTTGAACCTGATCCTTAATATTTGCTGAGTTATATCAAATACTGACATAGGTAGGTACTTCTGGTATTTATAAGAATAAAGTGATTCTGAGAATTCCAATAGTCTTGTTTGGGTAGCATTCCACTACCTGGCAGGTTTGTTTTTTTTTTAAGTTTATTTATTTTTGAGAGAGAGAGAGAGCAAGCGGGGTAGAGGCAGACAGAGAGGGAGACAGAGAATCCCAAGGAAGCTTCACACTCAGCACAGAGCCTGATGCTGGGCTCGATCCCATGAACCATGAGATCATGAGCTGAGCCACAACCAGGAGTTGGGTGCTTAACCAACTAAGCCACCCAGGTGCCCCTTTAAAAGATATTTTTAAAGCAAGACTTCAATATAAATACAGTTGATTCTCATTATTCAGGGTAGTTATATTCTATAAAGTTGCCATGAACACTGAATTAGTGAGCACTGAACCATTGCTTCTAGGGAAAATACAGTTAGGTTCCTGCAAGCCTTTGGTCGCAATATACATTTTTTTAAGTTTATTTATTTATTTTGAAAGACAGAGAAAGTGCGAGTGGGGGAGAGGCAGAGAGAGAGAGAAGAGAGCGAGAATCCCAAGCAGGCTCAGCACTAGTGCAAAGCCCATGTGGGGCCTGAACCCACAAACCATGAGATCATGACCTGAGCTAAAGTCGGACACTTTACTGACTGAGCCACACAGGCACCCCTGGTTGCAAAATTTTTGTCAACTGATCAATACATAACTTTATTTACATATTTTCCATTGAAAGACAGCTTATTTAATAATGTCATAGTCATCCACACTATAATTCATGCTTCCTTGAAGATTCTCGAACACATAAGACACATCATAGCCTTAAAGCACTTAAGACCAGCACTTCAGTACTATTCTTGGGGGCTGTTTTAAACAGCAAAATCTCAAAAAAAAAAGGCACAAAAATGAGAAAAACATGGCACTGAATAGACTACAAAAACAGCATTTTACACTGTAAGAGCTAAAATAAGAAGGTATAGTGTCACCTCGTTTGACTGTGGTTAGAAACATGCACTTCAGATAACTTGGTTTTCCATTCATTGCTCTGTGCATGCCCATGTCTGCAAACGATCATGGAAGTGTTTATTTTAATTTTATAAATAAATTGTAGAAGTCGGCAAAATCATAAATATGGAATCCATGAATAAGAATTGACCATGTTTTCAAGAATAAAACACAAATAATAATATACCTACCACTTACTAAAGACTTAATGTTGTGCCTAAGACACTTATTAACTTACTTAACTCTTAAAACAACCCAAATTTATAGCTGAACAAATTGGGATTTAGTGAGATCATTAATTTTCTCAGATCACCACACTCTAAATATCAAAGCAAGACTCAAGAATTTGAGATTTACTTTAAGATGAGGCACTGGCTGGCTCAGCCAGTAGAGCATACAACTCTTGATCTCAGGGTTATGAGTTTGAGCCCCACATTGTGTGTAGAGATTACCTTAAAAATAAATAAAGATTTTAAAAAATAATTAAATAAATACTTTTAAAAAATATTTACTTTAAGACAACTTAAATATTTTAAGACATGAAACTACAAAAAGAAAGAAAGAAAGAAAGAAAGAAAGAAAGAAAGAAAGAAAGAAAGGAGAAAGAAAATAAATATCCCAAGACATACAAAGGTTTGTTTGGCCTTTTTTTTCTTTTTCCACATTTAAAATCTTAATTCAAACATTATTAGTCTGAATTTAATAGAAGGAATTTTTCTGACATTACTTTACATCAGTGGGAAAATCAAAGCACAAAGACATTAAATTACTAACCGGGCTCACAAATTCAATTTGTAAGAACAGGAGTTTCAACATCCAGGGGCACAGCCCAGGCATGACAATCATACTCTGTGGATACAAACAAATAGTACTTCTACTAAAATAAGTGCCATATGGATTAAATTTGAATTTGCCAAACTATTCCTAACTTCTTATTAAATTAGAGTGGCAACATTTTTCTGAGGATATTTGAAGGATCATTGTAATCATAGCAGAACATAATCTTCACAATTTAGCACTTTTACTGTATCACAATATTAGATAATATATAATATTGTTAGTGAAAGAGGAAATTAAAAGTTTCACGAATTCCTCTGTCTGTGTCATTTCCATAGCACTTTGCAACAATCTCTATTTTACCACACACTGCATGGTACTATAATCATATGCTTCCATGTCTTTCTGTGCCACCACAATAGGAGTGCCTCAATGACTAGGACCCCATGTTATTCCCTTTTGCATTGTTTAGTATAGTACTTGCCTCAGGAGGTGCTCAGTGAAAGGTGAATGAATTTGTGAATGAATGGCTGCATGAATGAATTAATGATTAACTGAATGACGTTTGTCTATCATTATATATGAGGTCTTGAAGAATGAGACTGGGTCAACTGTTTCTTACTTGCGCTTTGTTCATACATTTAACACATACTTGTTGAGCACTGCTATGTGCCAGCCACTGCACTAGGAGGGCATAGGAGATAACATAGTGCAAACAATAAAAAAGGTCCCAGTCATAAGAAAATTAATATTTTAATATCTTTAGTGGAGAAGAAGACACTAACTAAACACATAAATGACTTCATTTATAGTAAATAGTATAATGGAGGAAATAGTAAATAGTGTAATGGAGGAAAAAACCCAACAAGGTCATGTGGACACAGTGACTGGGTTAGGGTGAGGGTACTCCCTAAGTGGGTGACATTTGATCCGAGACCTGAAGGGTGATGGAGAATCCATCATGCAAAAATCAGAGGGCTCACTGCCTCAGCCCAGAGGTAACAGATCTCGCTTATGCTCACATTTCATTGGCTAGTATTGGACACATAGACTCAACCGACTGCAAGCATGCTAGGAAGCAGAGTCCAAGAAAAAAGGGGAAATCGGATCATGGTGAACCAGTAATGTCTACCCAGTGGCTCAAAGAAAAGGGAGCATTAAAAACTAACTTTACTCTTTGAAGATACAACCAATATTTAGTGTTTAGTATGGCTTTAAAAATCAGAGAGGGGCACCTGGGAGGTTCACTTGGTTAAACGTTCACAGACTCTTGATTTTGGCTCAAGTCACGATCTCACAATTTGTGACATCAAGCCCTGCATCAGGCTCTGTGCTGACTGTGTGGATCCTGCTTGGGATTCTCTGTCTCCCTCTCTCTCTTTGCCCCTCCCCCACTAGTGTGCACTATCTCTCTCTCTCTCTCTCTCTCTCTGTCTCAAAATAAATAAACATAAAAAAAAACTGAGGGGGGTTGCCTGGAGGGCTCAGTCCATTAAGCATCCGACTTTAGCTCAAGTCATGATCTCACAGTTTGTGAGTTTGAACTCTGCATCAGGCTCTGTGCTGACAGCTCAGAGCCTGGAGCCTGCTTCACATTCTGTGTCTCCCTCTCTCTCTCTGCCCCTCCCCTGATCATGCTGTGTGTGTCTCTCTCTCAAAAATAAATAATAAACATTAAAAAAAATTGTTTTAAATCAGAGGAGCTTCTAGGTGGCTCAGTCCATTGAGCATCTGATGCTTGGTTTCAGCTCAGGTCATGATCTCCCACTTTTTGGGTTCTAGCCCTGCATCAGGCTCTGCACTGACAGCACGGAACCTGCTTGGGACTCTCTCTCTCCCTCTCTCTTTTCCCCACCCCTGCTCATGCTCTGTCTCTCTCTCTCTCTCTCAAGATAAATAAATAAACTTAGAAATTTTGTTTAAAAATCAGAGAAACAATTGTTCCACGTAGAGGGATTGGCAAGTGGTTGGCACATAAAAAGAACAGAAAGGCCAGTGCACGGTGAATGAAAAGCAATGTTGCAGGATATGAGGAGCTACAGGACAAAAAGCACAATGTGGGCCAAGCCAAGGGATTTGAATTTTACTCTAAATGCAGAGAGATGCTTTTATGAGGACAGACAAGTAATCTGATTTAAATTTTTAAAGTCTCTCTTTGGCTATTGTGTGCAGAATAGATTTCAGGGGCGGGGGAAGCATTATGGTGGGAAGATAGTCAGGTTCTGCTCTACTCCAGATGAGAGAGGATGGTCACCAGGCCTCGGGGAGGGTATCAAAGAGGATGAAAGATCGTTAACATAGAAGAGATAGAACTTTGTGGTAAACTGGATGTGAGTGGGTAGAAAATAGAGAAATCCTCACTTATAGACAGTGCTGGACACTTGCCTGTCTTCCCATCTTTATCTTTATCTTTATCCACAAACTTAAAGATGCAAGAAAACATGCAATACACTCTTCATTGAAAAAGTTTTATGCATTGTACGAAATAAGGAAGATGAAACATGAGGTAGTAGTGAACAACTGTAAGCTTGAAAGTGAAACAGATTACTAGTCCTAGCCAAGCCAATTGTTCTCTTTAAAAAAATACAAAATATTCTTGAGTTTGGATTTTAAAATTTACCTCATGATTCAGGGTACACAACTGCAGGGTAGAGTTTATATTGAAAGGTTTCTAGAAACTAATATATGATTCCCTGATGTAGTCCAAGTATTACAGTAGCAATTAAATTGTATAAATCTCTGCATTCATTGTCAATGCCAATTACATGCTACAAATGCAATTTGTTAACTCACTACAATCACTGGTGGCTTTGTCATTGCATTATAAGACCAACATTCCTAACCTTATTTTTAGAAATGCTAACTGCAGCCTTCTATTCTTTTACATTTCATATAGAAACACACAGGTTATTTTTTTTTATTTTTTTTTTAACGTTTACTTATTTTTGAGACGGAGAGAGACAGAGCATGAACAGGGGAGGGGCAGAGAGAGAGGCAGACACAGAACCCGAAGCAGACTCCAGGCTCCGAGCTGTAGCACAGAGCCCGATGCGGGGCCCGAACCCACAGACCGTGAGATCATGACCTGAGCCGAAGTTGGACGCTTAACCAACCGAGCCACCCAGGCGCCCGCACACAGGTTATTTTTACACAACATTTTTTTTAATGTTCATAGCTTTTAATGAATAGAGATGTAGGAAACAATGAAATGCAAGCATTGGTTCTTGAGATATAGTGAGATTTGCCTTTTTGTTACGTTCTCGCCAAGAGTGAGGTGCAACAGAACAGACTATTTGCCATATGAACCAGAAATATACAAGACTAGTCTGAAGTAGAGTTATTGAAATATCTATTTTGTTGTGCAATGTGACTGGACATGTTTGAGACACAAAAAAAGCTGAGTCACATCCTCCATAAGGTTGAACACCACTGTGAAGCAGCTGTATGGTGTGATCATAAGACAAGGCTCACAATAAATGGCTGCTTGTAATCTTTTATCTATTTTTCCATATTTTAAATAAGGATTCTTCCAGTTCTAGATCTATCTGTATACATTCTTCTGATGCATATTATGTACAACTTTCTTATCAGATGTGGAAACCACTCCAGGAACATAGAGAAGGTCCCAGATTGATCCAGAGACCCACTCTTCACTTGTGAGAACCTGGCTGATTTTTTGAGTGAGCAGGAATCATTCCATTAAAGGGACATATTATTGCCCTGGTTGCCTAGTTGGTACTGGTGAGACTAGACTCCCCTCTGTAACACTGCCTGTGGGAGAAACTTTTTTTTTTAATTTGATATAGTGAGGATCTAAAGGGATTTACCAAGATAAAAGATACACTGGAGAGAAAAATGGAATGCCAACAATGAAGAAAAAAAGGAAATTAGAGAAAGGGGATATACCAAGTTTGGAGGGTTTTGTTTCGGTTCTTTTGAGAAATGATTTTGAAACTTTTGGGGGGGCATTTTATATCTTTTTCTTTTTTAGATTTGGAATGTGTCTTTCTGTGAGGTAAGAAGGACTTACTGTAAATGCATACATCTATTTCTCCTCTTTTTACTAAGAAAATTGCCATTAAATGTGCTGCTGCTGCTCCCTTATTTTGCACCAAGTAAATGTTTAAATATTTTAAAATAAACATGTTTCAGCTGACTGCTGGGTGAGATTCATTACAGCCAGGAGGAACTCAGTGGGACTGTTCAAGGAGATCTGGTTAATATCCCCATGATTTATGCTTGCGGTGGAAATAGCACTAATATTTACATGAAGGGCATGGTTTGGGGGCAATGGCAAGGCCTGATTGAAGTGGGAATTTGCAGTCAATACCCACTAATGAAAATAGCTACAGTTCAGTGCCCTTTCCAAAAGCATAATTAGGCCCTTCAAATGACATGTTATTTTCACATTTTTACTCTTAAGCTGCAAACTTTTTCTTGCTGTTCAGGGTCTGCACTGAGATTATTACTTTGCAAAAATAATTAAGCAAGATAATACTACACTACTAGGTAACTTCTTAAAAAAATGTACTTTGTTTTTTCTTTTGTAAGCTTTACCAATGGGGGAAAAACCATATTTTCTTGATATATACATATATATATATTTTTTAATGGTCTACGAGTTATCCTTATAGTGTCGGAGTGACATTGTAGAACTGCATTTCTTGGTATTCTATACACTTGAATGACTTCCACGTGGGTAAAGAAGAAACTATAGACCAAAAGTTACACTGCAAACACAGGGCTGCAAAGGTCCTTGTGGATGTCCTCATTTCAGTGATCCAGTGGGAAATCTCTGACATTGGCTTTGCTGGGTTTCTATGTTTTCTTTTTCTTGCTTTCCAAGTTCAAAAGTTCTCTAATTTGTTTGGGAAGCAGAACATTCTGGAAGTCAAGGTGCTCTTCATGTCATATGACAAAATACAGATATATTTGTTTCGATCCAAAAAACTCTGATTTAGTACCAAAAGACTTATCTATATATCTGTATCTAGATATAGATAACTATATAGATATATAAATATTTATGTATTTACTTTATGTTTCAAGATACTTTATGTTGGGTATTGTAAGTCACACTACCCGTTATTATATTTATAAATAAAACAAGGCTACTTCCTGGTTTCCAGTTAGGGCTGTTTCCATCTTTTCCTATTACTATTTGTTTGCTACTTGATTGCTCACTTTTGTCCTAACAGATAAGATGCAATCACTGATGTTTTAAGAACACTCCAAGAGAGAAAAATCCAAAATTTCAAAGGTTCTATCCAGTTAAGATTTTTCTGAGAGCTGGGAAAATCCATTGTTCGATTTTAGTTGTGAAGACGTTGGTCCAGTTCATAGTCGAGCACTAATAGATCAGAGCATAGCCTGCAAACTATTCTTCTAATTTTGAGAACCCATTACAATATCTAATTGGTGCTCAGAAGATAGATGATATTATTATGAGCCAAGGTTAACTGGAAGGCAGCTGCCTTTTTAAAAAAATCTCATGGGTGTCTCAGTTGGTTCGGCGTCCGACTTTGGCTCAGGTCATGACCTCACAGTCTGTGAGTTCGAGCCCTGGGTCAGGCTCTGTGCTGACAGCAGCCTGGAACCTGCTTCAGATTCTGTGTCTCCCTCTCTCTCCGCCCCTCCCCCGCTCATCCTGTCTCTCTCTGTCTCTGTCTCTCTTTTAAAAATAAAAAAACATTAAAAATTTTTTTTTAATCTTTATTGAGCTGTAACTATGTGCCAGGCACTGATTTAAGCTCTCTGCATGTATTAATATTTTTAATCTTAAAAACTCTAAGAGGTAGATAATCATTTGTTCATTTATTAATACTTTTATACCAGGCACTATTCCATGTCCTGGGGATAGAAAATGAACAAAACAAAGTCCCAGCTCTTCTAGAGGGGTACAATTCTGTCTTTGTTTAAATCTCTGCCCACTCTTCCTTTACAAGTTCTGTGACCTTGGGCAGATTACATAACTTCTCTGTGCTTCAGACTCTTTATCTGTAAAGTGTAGATGATAACAGTTCCTACTTTAGGAGGTTGATACGAAGTGATACGATATGATACTAATGAGTTAGTAGTTGTAAAGCTCTTAGAACAGTGCCTGGCAGATAGTAGGCATCATGTCGTGCATGTTTTTTGTCAGGATCATTGGCAACGTAAAGTGCTTCCTCTGTGTCAGTCACCGTTTTAAACATGCAACACACACCTGGAGTGGTAATAAATGATATGAAGAAAAACTAGGTAAGAGAAATAGAGAATGACTAAAAACAGATGTGGGGGTTCATTTCTTATAGGTGGATGGGAAAAGCCTCCCGGCAACAGTAACATATGATACCCAACAGAAGTGAGAGACCAAATCGTGGGGACCACATAGGGGAGGAGTAGCCTGGACAGAGGGAACTGCATGTGCAAAGGACAGAGGTGGGAGTGTGTATGGTGTGTTCAAAGAACAGTGAGGAAGCCAACACAACAGAAAAGGAGTGTGATGGGAGATGAGGACAGAAGGAGCAAGAAATCAGTTTTGTTTCTTAGAAACTAATGAATTTCTGGAACAGAAAAAGAAACAAACTCCACCTGGCCTAGACAAAGTAGAGCTTGATCACCAGGGCAGTGCTTGTGAAGCTGAGCCATAAAGCATCTAACAGTTACCTCAACTTTATTATAATTTTAAGATCCCTGCCCTGGGAGAGATGTAAGCTTTATTAACATAACATATAGCGCACGTATAAGTACGTCGTCTAAGTGCAGACATGCAAACCTATGCCCAACTTCTACATGCAATGCTCAAACTCCCCCTCTCTGAATATTCATCCCAAACCCCAAATAAAAAGAACGCTTTGGGGTGCCTGGGTGGCACAGTCAGTTAAGCTTCCAACTCTTGATCTCATCTCAGGTCAGTCACCATCTCAGGGTTGGTGAGTTAGAGCCTCACATCGGCTATGTAGAGCGTGCTTGGGATTCTGTCTCTCCTTCTCTCTGCCCTTCCCCACTTGGTGCACATGTGCTCTCTGGCTCTCTCTCTCTCTCTCTCTCTCAAAATAAATAAATAAACTCAAAAATTGAAAAAAATAAAATAAAAAAGAACCCCTTTAGGCCTGCTCAGGGAGTCATGGCATTGGAAATTATTCCCCACAATCCCCTTATTTGCTGCAAATAAAGTTGACTTTGTGCAACAATTCCATTCAGTGTAGTCCATATCTTCAGCTCACTAAGTGAGCTCACATTAGTTCAATCACAGTATCTGGAAGAGCCTTGTATGAGAACTTTCTGTTTTAATCAGAACTTTACTCTGGGGGCACCTGGGTGGCTCAGTCGGTTAAGCATCCAACTTTGGCTCAGGTGGTGATTTCGTGATCTAGTGGTTTATGAGTTTGAGCCCCACATCAGACTCTCTACTGTCAGCACAGAGCCTACTTCATGTCCTCTGTCCCCCTCTCTCTCTACCCCTCCCTTGCTATCTCTCTCTCTCTCTCTCTCAAAAATAAACATCTAAAAAAAGAACTTTACTCTGAATAAAGCTAAAAGCCTCAGAACAGACTCCCAATAAGTTGTACCCATCTTCCTGGCCCAGGTTGTAAATAATTGGCCAAATGAAGGAAGACATTTTTATCTGTTTTCTCTTTCTCCCCCTCTCTAACGTACCCTGAGCATTGGAACAGTATCAAGCATATAGCAATCTCTCAAAAAATACCTGATGAATGAATAAAGGGAGAAATTCGGTCTCAAAGTAAAAATGGAAGCCAACAAATCAGCTTTATTACTGCTTGAGGTAGTTGTTAGATGCTGTTTTGGGTTCATTAACCAAAGTGGACTTGCTAATATGGAACCCCAATATATGAGGCAGAAAGAAGCGCTGATCAGTGTATCAGTTGGTGGGGCCAAGGCAGCCTAAGAAAGATCTACATGATGGCAGAACATAAGAGAGCTCCTGCTTTCTGTTGGCTGTCACTCTCAGAGGGTGAAGTGCCATACCTGCTTTTCTGTCCTGCACTTATCAACCAGATAAGTCAATTCATCTTTCCAGGAGCAGAGTATCTAGAAACAGAGAGAAGCTAGGAATGTGTTTAGGAACTGCACCCTCCATACTGAAACCAGGAAGAGAGAAAGTATATCCTTCTGTGGAATGAGATGGGCACATATTCCAGGATCTGGGGCAGGGGAGGACATTCCCTGATTTACATTTTTAAAGGATTCTTTCCATTTGCCCCACCAGATCCACTCTTTACTCACCTCCTCTTGCTCAGTGCTCCTCGGAGGTGAATAGAACTGGACCCTAGGAGGGCATCAAAGAACTCAGGCAGGGAATTGTGTGTCTCCCTCTCTCTGCTCGTCCCCCACGTGCACTGTCTCTCTCTCCCCAAAATAAACAAACATTAAAAAAAATTTTTTAAAGGGGTTCCTGGGTGGCTCAGTCAGTGGAACACATGACTTTAGCTCAAGTCATGATCTCGTGGTTTGTGGGTTCGAACCCCATGTCAGGCTCTGTGCTGACAGCTCAGAGTCTGGAGCCTGCTTCGGATTCTTTGTCTCCCTCTCTCTCTCTGCCCCTCCTCCGCTCACACTCTGTCTTGCTCTGTCACTCTCTCAAAAATACATAAGCATTAAAAAAAAAAAAAAAAAAAAAGACCAGTAAGGGGCCAGTGGTGGTGCGGGGCACAGAGGTGATGGGGAATGAATGGCTGGAGATGGGATTGAATGAATGTACAGGTAGAGCCAACAGGACTTGCTGATGCACTGGATATGGGCTCTAAGAGAAAAAAGAAGTGTCAGAGAAGACTCATTTTACAAATCTGTGGAGCACCATGGTGCTCTTTAGAGGCCTGACAGACAGAGAATTAGCTGTGGTGGTTTCAGAGGTGGGAGGATATCCTCCAAGAATTTGCGAGATTGCTTTACCAAGTTTTTTCCTATTGGTATTTTCATCCCCAAACTGTAATTCCCAGAGCCTGCCCTGCGGCCTTCTGTGGCTTCTCCAGTGATCTCTAGACTATTGCAGACTTTTCCGCTGAAGGGAATGAATTTTAACCTAGTTTATTTATTTATTTTTAAAATATATTTTCTAAGCTTATTTATTTATTTTGAGAGAGAGAAAGAGAACGGGGCAGGGGCAGAGAGAGAGACAGACAGACAGGATCACAAGTAGGCTCTGCGCTGTCAGTGCAAAGCCCAACACCAGGCTCAAACTCGCAAACCATGAGATCACGACCTGACCTGAAATCAAGATTGGACACTCAACCAACTGAGCCACCTGGGTGCCCCAAATTTAAACTCACTTTAATGAAAAAAGCAAACCTGTATATAAGCCATGTGGCCTTTTTTTAAGGAAAAGAGGGAAAGGAGATATTTTAAACCAATTTACAAAGGGATGTTGCAATTGCAAAACTCTTGTTAACTACTGGCCAACAGAATAACGCCCCAAGTTTCTGAGCACTGAATCTTTTCACTGGACGCATCGGCCATGCAAACTTCTGACCACTACTGTCTTCATATGCTGAGCAAATAATACGCATATTCAGCAGTACCTTAATAATACACGGGTGCACGTGTGTGTCATGAAACAAAAACTGAAAAGACATGAACCAAATTTCTAGGACATTAGGTAACTTTTTATTTCCTCTTTATACTTGTCCACAGTCAGAGTTTTCTAAAATAATCAGGTATGAGTTTTAGAAATATCATCTATTTTGATATTGAATCTTTATACTAGGCTTCTCTGACATCTGTCTAAAATAGTGATATGTCTACCCCACCCCTACTTTCACACAAATAAATAAACATACTGCTCTACTCTTCACAGCACGTATCACAGCCTGAAATTAGATTTGCTTATTGTTCAAAATCCCATCAATAAAATTTAAGCTGAAAATGTGATTTCCTGCCTTGTTCACTCTTTCAGTGCCCAGAGCTGTGCCTGGCACTTAGGGTGATGATCAATAAATGTCTGTTAATTCACAGACAGACAGGCAGGCACACATGCACGCACACACACACACACACACACACACACGCACTTTTCTTTTAAAGGTATTTTGCAGCACAGATTGTCATGGTGATTCTAAAAAATCTACACCACTTGTAGGAGTATAAATTGATACAAATTTTCTAAGGAGAATTTTACCACATATTAAAAAAGAAACCTAAGAAAAATCATGACCTGGATTCAGAAACTCTACTTGTAGGGCTTGATAGGAAATTCAGACAAATAGTTATTTACAAAAGTATCCTTGTAGCATTTGTATAATAGTGAGAAAAATAAGGAGGCTTAAATATATTATGAAAAAGCCATAAAATAATTAATCATTATAGAAATTACACTGCTGTAAGAGGTATATCATCTATTATTAAATTTTAAAAATAGGTAACAAAGTAACATATTCAGCATAATTTCTTAGACATAGAAAAAAACTTGAGGAACTCTAGAATATTAATTGTGGTTATTTTTGGGTTGTGAGATCAGAGATGTTGCAGTTTCTTCTGGGTGTTTATCTACACACTTTAAGATGTCTATAATAAATTCATGAAATTAGGGGTTGTTTTGTTTTATTTCACTTTTCAATAGTGTTAAAAATTATAAGTAGTCCTAAGCGGATTTCCTAAGGACTCAAAACTATAGTATCTCAAAATAGAATTTCCAAGTGAATTGGAATCACAAACATTTCTATTTTCTCTCTTTGTTCTACCCATTTATCTGTCTCAAGTGGAACAACATTTCTCTGGGCTCAAAAAGGGACTTGTGGAGTTACTACCATCTGTCAACAGAAATTATTATTGCGAATAATAATTAGGTTGACAATGAAAACCTCGGCGGGTGGTGGGGGGGATGGGGGTCAATACAAAAGCCACAATTCACCATTCTTCTTGAGTATGACCTACAGAGGGTGGGCTCAAGTAGTGAGGTCCTCTTTCAAATTCAAATTGAATAAATGGAAGTAAGCACTGCTACCTGCATTGGACCCACTGAACCAAACTCTGCAGAAACAGAGAATGTGTGATGACATTGCTCATCGGGGACTATATTGACTGATGCAACTGAGAAAATTCTCATTGGAAAAGCTGTTTTGAGTGAGCGCATAAGATGGCATTAGAGGTGAAGAGTGGCATTATGGGCAGTATGGGTTACGTCCTTAACCTGAGCCAGCTGCAAAAATGGGATCTGAAGGTTGGTATCAGTCCTGCAGACATGTAAACACTTAGAGTGCTTAAAAATAAAAGTTTAAAATCGTACTCAGTTCTTTTCAGACATAGATTGCACTTTGCAGGTAGCTCAATGCACAGAGTTCATTCATGGGCTCCAGCGGGTATAATTTTTGGTCCTCGTATCTGAGCTATTCTTGGATCCCTAATTGAAAGTTAACCAGCATTTGTCAAACAGAAAATCCAGAGAACACTGCTAGTTCCTGACCAGTATGAAAGTCTTGTGCCATTAAATTTCAGTAATGGTTCAACTTCCATAATTCTCAGGAAATAGCTACTAGATAGGATTTCCTCCTGGGCCTCTTTCTTAAAGCTTTGTCCTGCTGCTGTTTATCTGCTGGGGATGAAAACTAAGAAACAAAAAGTAGCAAGCCAGTGTAAAGGGAAAACAGGAAACAAAAAGCATAGTAAGGGTCTATGGTGCTGGGAAAGCAGGTGTAGATCAGTTTCTGCGGGACTTCAACTGCCAAGATATCAAAATTTGACTTTATCCTGGAGATAATCAGAAGTCCTTGATAGAGAGATAGAAGAAAAATTTAAGAGCTACCTCTAAATTTCAGAAACGGAATCCAATGATAAGAGTCCATTTTAAAGAGGAATCCCCACACTTGGGGCATGAGGTCATGCTCGTCAAACAATTTTTGTCAGTCTCCGGATTAGTAATGGGTGACTTGGCCCCCTGGCTGATGACCTGTCAAGAAAGGAGCTATCATGTGTCATATCACAGACCGCCACAGACACCCGGGGCAATGTGATTTGTCACTTCAAGGAGCAGGCAGCCTGAGAGTGTCCCATCCTCCAGCAGCTGAGTCATCCTACTCCAGTAGGTATTTAAAGAGAAGCCTCCGACAGACACACCAGCAACACCTCACTCGGACAATGCCCACACTTCCAGAAGTCATGTCTAGCTTGGACTGCCCACAAGTGCAATTTCCAAAAACAGCTTCTGTCCTCTTTTCCCCATATTGTCACACTAGGGTTCTGACTTCTGGCTCCTTTCCTCAAAACCAGCCTATCCAGCCAGTCCTCCTAGGACACCTTGGCCCCAGAGGCCATCAATTCCTGTGCAAGTTTCCTCATGGTCTCTCTGACTTCACTTTCTTATATTTCTTTGATGTCAACAAACACTGGCTGAGTGTCTGTTATGGGTTAGGCACTGAGCTACAGGTAAGAGTTGGTTAAAAAACGCGTAAGACACATTCCTTGCCTTTCAGGAGTTCCCAGTCCAGTGGAAGAGACAGTCAGGAAACCAGGCAACCACAATGCACAAAGTGATGGCTCTAAGACAGGTAAGTACAAAATGGCATTTTGGACCTTAATTTTTTTGTGGGCAAGGCACCACTAATCTTCTCTAAGAACCGTCAACCTCTCTGTATGGCCATCTGGGAGGAATTGAAGGGATGTGGAAGGATGCATGCTTTAGAAGGGCATTTCGTATCTGACAGTGTATCCGCATCGCCACCTGTCCACCAGCCTTTGCCCTGTTTGACCTGGGCCTGACGGCTGCTCTGTCTGGCTGTGAGGGCCGCCAGTGGTTCTTCTCCCTGCCCATGCTCTAGGTGCTGTCTTCGGTGTGTCAGATGAGGACTCCCTTCACATTTGGCTGTCATCTATCAGCCACAACTGCCCTGTCCAGAAGAGCTGGCTTTGGCTTTAGAGCCTACTTCCTGGCCGAGCCTCTCTACCACTCCATTAAGGATACCATTTGACATCACATGTGCTGCAGGTGCTGTTGATGAAAGTGCTAAAGGAGCTGGATGTGACTGACGTCTTTGGGAAGGACAGGATTTACCATGCGCATGCAGTTGTTGTGTCCAAATGCCGTTCTTACCTCCCAATGGAAAGGTATTGTAAATAAAGAGAAAGGGCACTTGCTTATTTTAAACACCAAATATGAGCAAGGAGCTGTTCTTGGCACTATGTAAAAGCTTTATTTAGTTCTCACAGTCACACTGGCCTTCTACTAGAGTCCCATTTTATAGACTAAGGAAATTATGGCTCAGAGAGGTTAAGAGACTTATCTAAGGTCACACAGCTGTAGAGTTTTTTGTTGAGCTCAAATCTGAACACAGGTCTATGTGATTTTGAATCTTGTGTTCTTTAAACAATTGGAATAGTTCACAGAAGCAGCTGTAGAATACTAACATGGCAGTAAGATTTCTGATTCCAGTCTGATTATCAATCTTCCAAGAGTGATATAAATACAGGACATATAGCACGGATTTCTGCATCTTTGTTTTGAAACATGAAATCAATCGGAATGAACTGGGGTAGAAGGAAACAACAAATCTATAGTAAAACCAAGCTCATCAGATGAAAATGTGGATGAAATGTTTACATTCCCAGAACTGTAAATGTTGAAAAAGAAAAGACACATTGAGAAAATATGTCTGTTTTTATGACTTGTTGATATCCAGGGGGTTTTTCCTTAAGCCTCAAAACAATTTACAGCATTGCCAGCAGCATTCAGTACATTCAGAACAGGATCATTTCACCCACAGCTGAATGAGGGCCATGCTTGGGACAGCAACCAGAAGAGCCTTCCAGCAGACAGGCCAGGGAGGAAGCCAGGGTCAGTGAGTGAAGAGGAGAACAGAGCCATTTAAAGCAACACGGTTTATGTAAGTGTGATCTGACTGCTTCCACTGGAAATGGGTCAGATTGAGCAGAGAAAACCAGGGGACTTGATGACCCCAGTGAAGTCAGATTATGACTTTTCTTTCAGTCTCTTTGGAGAATATGGCCTTTGATGAAATAGTGGTGCTTAGATCCATTTCAATCTGCTGTGTTTCCCATCCTCTTCTTGCCTCCTCGTAGTTGATTTGCATTTTTTTTCCTTTTTGGTTAAACACGTTAAACTAAACAGGATATGTCAGATGACAGACTGTGATAAATTTACTATTGGGAATAGGGGAAAAGTATGGGATAAAGAAATAGGTCTTTTTTGTCTCACGGCCATGATTCAGTTCTGACTCAAAAGGAAGTGTGCCACCTACTGAATCACGGAAACCACTTCCTGTAGCTGTTTGGTTTATTCCGGAGGGGCATTAGGCCAAGTACTGCCCTGCCCTGACCCTGACTGGCTCTTCAGAACCAAAGCGTTCACAACTTGAGGTGGTTTGGCCTGGGACGCTGAGAACATTACATATTAAATTACAAGTGTTTCGTTTCCTAGCAAAGAGTCTTTAGCAACATGAAAACGAACATGTGTTATTTGCAAAGTGAGTGTCATTACTCAACCTGAATATCCTTACTTTTTCATAAGGTATGTATTCCAGATGACCACTCTCAAGATCTGAACGTACACTGGTTCTGTTTTCCTGAGGGCAGTTTGGGCAGTCTGTAGGGTGGCAGTAACCAGATGAGGTTTCAAACGTACCCTTTCATTAGTGAAGCAATACTAGACTCGTATTCATTCATGCAATGTATTTTTGAGCACGTGCTTATTGCCATGTCCTGCGCAAGGCAGGTAGAGAGAATACAGTGGCAAACAAGACCATATGGCTTCTGACCTCATGGTGCTTATGATCTGCACTATACGGAAATTATGTTCGCTCTGCTAGAGTCAAGGATCATGCTTAGTGCACAATTCAAAGGAACATCAATTAAAAGAAAACATGTTCCCTCTCTGCCCACAGGACATTTTTGACCCCAGATGTGTGTGGGTTTCTCTACACCAAGGAATTCTCCAACTCTCAGCAACCACTGACTATCCTGCAATTTAACTCAATTCGGACCGTCATTGGCCAGAATTAGCACAGATCCCCAGAGTTACAGACTCAGTCTCACAAGATTGCACTTCAGGTTCCAGTCGTAAGACCCACATTGTCACCTGCATTTCTGATTAACTGGATATAAATTGAGCTTTTCCTCCATCTTCTCTTTGGGTTTGATAATCACCCAGAATAGCTCAGAGAATTCAGAAAAATACTTCATTTACATTTACCAGTTTATTATAAAGGATACAACTCAGGAACAGCCAGATGGAAGAGATACATAGGGTAAGGTATGGGTAGAGGGGGTGTGCAGCCTCCTGCCCTCTCTGGATGTACCACCCTCCCAGCATCTCCATGTGTTCACTGACCTCGAAGCTCTTCGAATCCCATAGCTTAAGGTTTTTATAGAGATTGCATTGTGTGGACATGATCGATTTAATTATTGGCTATTGGTGATTAAGTTATTCTCCAGCCCCTGTCTTTCCTGAAGGTCACAGGGTAGGGCTGAAAGTTCCAACTCTTAAATTACATGATTGGATCCTCTGACAACCAGCCTCCACCTTCCAAGAGTCACCTTATTAGCATAAGCTTAAGTATGGTTTAAAGGGGCTTATTATGAATAATAAAGATGCTCTGGTCGCTCCTGTTGCTCAAGAAATTCCAAGGGTTTTAGGGGCCCTGTGCCAGGAACCAGGGAGGAAGACCAAAATATATATATTTCTTACTATACCACAATCATACAGCCCCAGCATCTAGCATGGGCCTTGCATAAAGGAGCCCCTCAACGCTTGTTTGAGTAGATTCACATGAAAGAAAGAACAAAAGACAGAAAGAAGGAAGGAAAGAAGGAAGGGGAGAGCAAAGGGAGGGAGGAAAAGAAGTCATCCCAAAATGATATTGTATTTGCAAGTGAAGATGTAAATATCCAGCTATTTGTTTTTCTTCTGTAATGTGAATGCCAAATAGACTAAAGGTTTGTGCCCTTACGTGCATCTGGAGAGTCTGTGATGCTTTGTGATATATATATGGGCTCCTAATCAGGGAAGTTCTAGAACAAAGGAGGCCCATTCTGAGAGCAGGTCAACATGACAAGTCCTGAGAACCATCTCTGAGTGTAAAAGGCTCTTTGTTCTCCTCCTCAGAATAGGCCAGAATCCTGGATGCTAGATAATCTATCATTGCTCTGGTAGTGCATGCCCAAAAGATGTGTCAAAGAATGGCTGTAAATCTGTGTAACACTGAGCAAGTACCTTACCCACCTCAAAGAAGAATAGTGAGAATTCAGTGAAACAATGTCTAGAATGGTCCTTGGCACACAGGAGGCTCCTATCACCACTACAGCTTCTCTTAATATCGTTACCATTATTACTTCCACTACTGCTACTTAGGTTACATCCGATAAGGCCAGCAGTTTTTCCAGAGTATGACCAATGGCTTTATGTTTAATGACAGAATTCTAAGGTTCAGTGTCACGGCCTCCCTAAACCCATGTTCTCCTTTTGACAATCATAAGAATTATAAATTGACCTTCAGTTGAAACTCATTGTGAAGAAGAGACTGTCTCAGTTACTTACTTATGTTTAATTTATGAGAGGAATATTCTCCAAACATCAAATTATATACTATTGAATCCTTTAAAAAATTATATGTAACCTAAATATCACTAGTGTTATAAGATAATCAGAGGCATATTACAAATTGTAAGAGTTTATTTGAGCCAAAACTGAATCTAACTGGGCTGTATCAAACCAGAAGTGGTCATGAGTGCTCTATGGACAAGAGCTAGGGGAAAGACTTTTCTAGAAAAGACCCAGAAGCAAGAAAATTATTTGATTGTCTATAGCTTATGTGCTTGCCTTGCTGGGGTAAGGGTAACTGACTGTGATTGGTTGTCCTTAGGATTCAATTTCTTAACCTTGAGGCATTACAGGCTTAGGTTTTAGTTTGTTAGAACCAGTTCAGTCCCGGGGTGCCTGGGTGGCTCAGTTTGTTGAGCTTCTGACTTGGGCTCAGGTGATGATCTTGTGGTTTGTGAGTTCAGAGCCGGCTAGGGATCCTCTGTTCCCTGAGCTCTCTGTCCCTCCCCCACGTGTGTGTGTGTGTGTGTGTGTGTGTGTGTGCGCGCGTGTGTGCGCGCGCTCTCTCTCTCTCTCTCTCTCTCAAAAATAAATTTAAAAAAACGTTTAAAAAAAGAACCACCTCAGTCTAAGGGCCTCTTCATTTAATTAATTTAACACTAGGTTGTTTCGCCCCTGCCTTAAGACTATTCTCTGCAAGTTTGACTTACAATTGGAAGAAGGAAAAAAAGAAGACAAGTAGGACGGTATACAAAGAAGGGGAAAATCCCCACCAGAAATACTGAAAAGAGACGGAGGTTTTATGGAAGTTTCCTTAAGTACCGCTGAGGTGTTCGCACCGTACCTCACACCGCAAAGATAACTAGTGTCTTGTTCAAACCTTGACGAGTTTCCCTCAGAGTTCTCCTTTCTATACAAATGCAACATTTCCCTTCACATAGATTCTTCTTCACTCAGATGACACTTTTCTACCCGTCCTTCCAAATCATCCCAGAGTCTCCCTCTGTTTCACCTTCCCCTTAGCTTTCCTAGTTCCCTTACTGATCATTGGCTCAACAAAGGATGGGAAGTTAAACCCTAACTGAAGTTTTCAAAATCAAGGCATTATAAAAAGCTGTTTAGCCAAGAATTACGATAACAATTACAGCAAGCAAATAAATTAGTTCACAAGTCTCAGAAGCTCAACAAGATTTTAAACCCTCATCTCTATGTACAGTTTCATTACCATTTTTGTTCAGTGATACATCCCAAGTGCCTAAAACAGTACCTGGCAAAAATATTTATTGAATAAATAAATTAGCTTAAGAGTTAACATTTTAAGTAAAACAAAGTACCATTAGATTTCCCCTTCTTTTTCCTTTTTAAGTATTCTGTGTGAGACAAATAGTCACAAACACATCCATATGAAAGAATATAATTTTATGTCATTAATTTCTTATTATGTCACTTAAGGTCAAATGTCACAGAAAATTATATTGAACTCTTGACCAACCTGTCTATTTTTCCCATTGGAATATTGGCCTAAGAAATAACATCAAGGAAAAATTATTTGTTGGCAGGAAATTATCCTCTCTAAATTCTTGTGTGTTTTGTTTTGATTTTTCCTTAGTGACTAGAGGTCAGTTTCAATCCGCTGAAGCACAGATTCCAAATTTTCAATCTGGTTTTCTTGAGTACTGACTGAGTGCCAAGAATGAGGCAATGACACAAAATCACTACCAACACACACACACACACACACACACACACACACACACACACTTCTAGGGCCTGTTCTGATGATTTGCAAGCTTCTTCCTCTCTAAAATTTATCCTTAAGTTCATACTTTTAAACCTGAAGTGGATCTATTCCCTCTCTCCCTAGCAAATTCTTATGATTTTTTTTTTTTGGTCTAATATACTGGTCAGGGTATTCCACACCCTAAAAGACATAACAGAATCATCTTTTAACCAAAGATTATGTGTCCTCTGCTTATCCTTTCTTGCTTCCTTTTAAAAGTTGAATTTTATATGCTTAGGGGTAGGTTAATGACTATAAATGTAGTTATTGAACAAACCATCATTTTGTGTTCGCCTAGAAAAAAGGAAACTAAACATTACTTGGCAGCCCCCAAAACAATCACATGTTTAATGGAGTGGAGGGACAGTGCCCTAAAAGAAAGGGTGGCATGTTGGACAGCCAAGAGAACATCCACTACGGGTAATGTGACTACCAGGTTTGGATGAGATCCATCTCTGCTATGAGACAGGGCCAATTCACTTAATCCAAGCCCCAGTTTCTTCAGCCATGACTAGAGATATCAATACCTGTCTACCTCTTTTGTGAATCTCTTTACTAAAATGAACTGTTTTCTGTTGTTCTGTGATTCTATAAACCTCAGAATAATCTTTTCCTGTTATAGCCAAGTTCTCTATCGTGGTCAGAGATATTCACCTGGTTATTTTGGCTTCTCTAATCCTGCTGGTGAAAACACCTCCAAGGGAGCTTTTGGTCAGGAGCTGACAATGGCATTTAAGGTCACTTGTGCTCTTGGTAAAGGAGAATTTGAAAGGAGACCAGGATTTACTCACCAATAGTATACTTTTTAAATTTGGACGTAGTAACTTCCCTGATAAGGTTATTTAATTCACATTTGTTAAGTCCTTATTAATGCCAAGCTCTTTTTATGTAGTATGTTATTTAATTCTTACAGTAATCCTTTGAGATGGGTTATCAGCTAGGGTGTTTGAATCACTGTAAATTACAGGAAAAAACAAAAACAAAAAAACCTCCAACTGACCAAAACAATACAGGCACTTGGTAGTCTAGAGAGAGAGCAGCTCCAGGATTGGTTGATGACTAGTGGCTTCCTACAGTCACCAGGTTCCCAGGTTCTATCTCTGTCCTTACATCCAGGGTTGGATTCCTCCTAACACCAATTTCCCTTTCTGGCATGGCTATCAGCCAGAAAACCATTTCCTTATTTATATCCAGCAAAGGTGACAGGGTGCCCCACAAACAATGAAAAAAAGTGAAAAACTTGCCTTCGCCTCCTTAGGAGCCACCTTTACCCAGTTGCTTATCTCATGAATAGCTACTGGGGGTGAACTTGGGGGGAAAAAAATACTATGGTAGGATTAACTCACCTCCTGATCCAGAGTGCTAGGGTTATCTTGATTGGTTTGGATGAATTGTAATTTACTCCTGGTGGTGGGGTGATTTTCTGTACCACAATGCCAACTACACAGTGAAAAAGAAATAGATCAAATTTGGGAGAGCCAAGTATAATGCACAGGTAAATATTGCTAATTCCCAATTTACAGATGAGGAAACTGAGGCATGGGAAAGGAAGGTAAAGGTAATTTGCCCAAGATGATAATTGAACTTGGGCAGTCTATATCCATTCTAATAGTCAATTATCTCCTGCATGCACTGTTTTTAAGCTTTTATTTTTAGGTAATCTCTACACCCAAAATGGGGCTCAAATTTACAACCCTAAAATCAAGAGTCATATGCTCCACCAACTGAGCCAGCCAGCCCCCCCCCTGCCGCTCTTGCATACATTTCTTGAAAGCTTATGATGTATGTGAGGAATTCTGAGATAAGGAGAAGGTGTATAAAGGAAAGTCCACAGTACTAGGCATCAAGAGATAGGATTCAGTCTTGTCTCTTCTGCTTACTAGCTTTGTGACTTCTCTGAAAATGAGAATAATAAAACCTACTTACTGGAATAGTAGCAAATACTCAAATAGAAACCCTGCAGTGGCACCACCTCGGTGGCTCAGTCAGTTAAGCGTCCAACTTCAGCTCAGGTCAGGATTTCACAGTTTGTGGGTTCGAGCCCTGCATCCGGCTCTGTGCTGACAGCTCAGAGTCTGGAACCTGCTTCAGATTCTGTGTCTACCTCTCTCTCTCTGCCCTTCCCCCGCTCATGCTCTGTCTCTCTCTCTCTCTCAAAAAAAAAAAAAAAATAATAATAATAATAATTAAAGAAAAGAAAAGAACCCCTGCAGAAGAGTGGCATCACTTGGGAACTTACTTGAAATGCAAATTCTTCATCTGACCCCAGACCCACTTAATCAGAAGCTGGGGGGGGGGGGGGGAGGGGGGAGTGGGAGGGGCGGGCAAGGAAGGAAGCAAGGGCAAGCAAGGAAGGGGCAGCAACAAATACTTCAATAAACACTCCAAGTATTTCTGATGCTTGCTAAAATTTGAGAATCACTGGTCTAACACACTGCCAGGTGCATAAACTTTTATTTGTTGTTAGTTCTAAAGACAATGCACATGTTGATGTCTATCTCTAAGAGCTCCAAGCTTAAGGAAACAAAGAAAAAGTTCCATATTAACTTCTTTAATATAGGACCATACCTTTAATATAGGACCATTCAAATAATTGAATACAAACTTAATATCCTTGGAAAGCTTATGGGCCGCCTGGGTGGCTCAGTCGGTTAAGTGTCCGACTTCAGCTCAGGTCATGATCTCGCAGTCCGCGAGGTCGAGCCCCGCGTCGGGCTCTGGGCTGATGGCTCAGAGCCTGGAGCCTGCTTCCGATTCTGTGTCTCCCACTCTCTCTGCCCCTCCCCCGTTCATGCTCTGTCTCTCTCTGTCTCAAAAATAAATAAACGTTAAAAAAATTTTTTTTAAATATTATTTTAAAAAAAATCCTTGGAAAGCTTATAAAGGATTGAATTTATTTTTTTTAACTTTATTTACTTTTGAGAGAGAGAGAGAGAGAGAGAGAAAGTTCATGTATGAGTAGTGGGGGGGGAGGGGCAGAGAGAGAAGGAGAGAGAATCCCAAGCAGGCTCCGTGCTGTTTGCAGAGTGGGGTTTGAACACACAAACCATGAGATCATGACCTGAGCCAAAGTCAAGAGTTGGACAATTAACCAACTGAGCCACCCAGGCAGCCCATGGGGTTGAATTTATTTCTAACAAAGTGAATCTCAGAAAATTTTATAGAAAAGAAATAAAAAGAGGGAAAATAGCTATAAACTGTAAATTATAAAGCAACACAGATAATTAAACTTCCAGGGGTTACTGCAAAGTTGTATTTAGAAAGTTAATTTAAAATGTATCAATACAAACTAACAGATTAGATACCTCATGCTGTATGGGAATAAAAATCCATCAGAAGTCAGAAAAGGAGGATTTTATTCCTGATATTACACTTACTAGCTGACCCTTAATGTCCTATTTCATAAAAAAAAAGCAAGAGGTTGGAGCACCTGGGTGGCTCAGTTGGTTACGCGTCCAACTTCACCTCAGGTCACGATCACAGTTTGTGGGTTCAAGCCCCCCGTTGGGTTCTGAATTGACAGCTCAGAGCTTGGAGCCAGCTTCGGATTCTCCCTCTGCCACTCCCCCCTCTCACGCATGCTCTCTCTCTCTTTCTCTCTCAAAAATAAACAAACATAAAAAAAAAAAAAAGAAAAAAGGAAAGAAAGAAGTTGACCTGGAACCCTGGTTCTTAATCAAGGGAAAATAAGGTGGGCCCATTAAGGTGGGGCATGTGTATGTAGACTTAAGGTTTCCACAGGAGAGTGTGGGCACAGCCTGGTTAAAGAGCAGTGGACTAAATTGTCTCTAATCTCTAACTGAAGATAAAAGAATTATCAAATGTAAAGGTAAAACACTGAGGAAGCATGCAAATATTATTTAAAACCTATAAACCAATCTCTGCTTTTGCTTTTCAAAATTTTTGCCTCACATCTCTGAAAATGCTACAGTACCTGAACACCTAATTAATCAAAGGGAAACATCTGTAATATGTAGCAACTAAAGTGTCACCTTCCCTGTGTAGATCACAAAGTCCTTGGCAATCACTTCCATACCAGACTAGTGAGTATTGTTGTTCTCATTTTCCAGATGGATAAACAGAGGATAAAGGCCTTGTTCAGTGTCATACATTTCTGTCACCAAATGAGACACAATGGATGTCAGTCTTCTCATTCCTTCAACAATAAAAAGCTTTCAAGCTCTTACAGTCAACAAGAACTTTGGGAAAGATTACACTAGCTGAAAAGCCATACCCGTGAATGACATCCACAAATAGAAGGAAAATTAACTTGAAGCTGAGTGTCTAACTTCACTGACTCTCAGTGGTAGAGACAGAAGCAAAGTAAAGTTTTAGCAAAGAAAGGTCTGAAAAAAAATAAATATAGCTAATTATTATCAAGTGCTGTTTTTAGACAGTAAACAAGTGAAAATGACTCTTCTTTACGTAGTGGTTCCTATCTCATGATTGAGTCATCCATTCATTCAATAAATACTTCTTGATTGGCTTTTCCGTGCAGAGTCCTCATTTCTGTACCAGAAATGAAACCACGGCAGAGCAGATAACAATAATAACAATCATCACTACTGTAGCAGGTACCAATAATAAATAATAACTATTGAATAAAATGTCAAAACTAGGTGAACAAGCAGTCTCTTTGGGGCTGCATCCACTGACCACAACACAGCTAATCTACTTTGAGATTCTCCAGCTCTGAGACTATCAGAAGAAGCTGTTGGTGGGCCTGCCTCTTGTCAATGCATCTACCAATGAGAATAGACTTACACTCACTGTCCTTGGAAAGGCAACCGGAACTGAGAGCATTATGACTTCACTGTAATTTTTAAGTTACTAGAGCCAGTTCTAGCTTTACTTGTTTCCTATGACTCAAATACTGAAAGGGATTGCAAAATAAATGCTATCTTAAGATTGTTTTAACACAAAACAAGTGTTCCTTTCCATTGTGCTTGCCATGTAATAAAACAGAAGCATATTTGAGATTAATTATCACCAGTCGATTCATTGCATATATGATTTTATGAGTAAATCCTTTGGGGGGGCTCTAAAAATCATCTCTTCATCTTTTTAAATGTCAGCGTACTCACCCTGATGGTGCTCTCAGATGTTAGGAAATCTTTTGAGACAGAAGTGGGAGGGGAATGTGGGGCGGAGGGGGTCGAGTGATGCAATATCCCTGAGTGTCATGTGATTTCACAATTTGTTTTTCAATCTGTTTGGATTTCCAAAAAGGAAGACTCTCGTATGTCAACAAGCACATAACTGAAGCTTAAAGCACCAGAAACAAAACCATAGAGTCTCAAATATACATGACATGTATATATTCTTAGTATTTGATGGGATGCTGGCTGGCACTAACATCTGATCTCTGAGAAATGTGAATTTTTCTCTGACAGATTTACTAACTTGCTTCATCTGAACAAAAGACCCATAAACAATACCTAATGAGAAAACTTTCTGCCTTCTCCAAGGTCAAAGTTGGAATGAGGGTAGGGAATTCAGTTTTCCTTACTTGACAGTATTCATCATTCTTGTACTCAGTATGCTCATGAAAAACACAAATCTCTTATAGTTAGCACAAAGACGCAGCGAATTTTCAGAGATAAAATACAAACGGGTGAAACTAGAAGGATGTAAAAATATAGTTATTAACTTTTTATAGTCCCAGATTTCAAGTTTAAACTCTATGCTCCCATTGTGAAGAAAAAGTCAATTAATGTAATTGTAAACAAAAAACCAATCTTTGTTTATTCCTGTTCCACTAGTCTGAGCACCTGTGAGGACTTTTGCTGGTACTTAACTGTTGACCTGCTCATGCTTTTCCAAGTTTCTGCGTGTTCTCCCACTTTCCGTTGAGCATTTCTGGTACAGTAGAGATAGCTCAATGATAATGGGTAAGTGAGAAGGAAAGAAAAAAAAATCAAGTTCTAAAATGGCATTAAGAATAGCAACAATAAAACATAATTGTCTGGAAAAAATAGCCTTGGAGGCAGGTGGGTCAAATAAAATACGTACTTTGTTTGGAGTCAGGAGATGTTTCCAGTTTGTCTCTATTACGAGCATTTATTTGGTAAACTTCAGCCAGTTAACTTTTCTGTGACTCCTGATTTTCAAAAAAGGCTAAAAGCAAGTAAAGACATGAGCTTATTTTTTAAAGGAAATCTGATGATTAAATATAAAGTGGCATAAATAGACTCTATGGAAATGAAATGCAAATTATTTGGTTGCCAGACCTGGAATCTTGAGACCATCCTCACTATTATAATTATCGAGTCTCTCACTATGTATCCTTCCAATAGTCTCAGAGTCTCCTCACCTTTCCTATACCACATCCAATTCATGGGCACCACAATCCTGTTGATTTAATTCAAGTGATAGTCAACATTTCCATATAGATCAAGAATGATTCCTCCATGCAGCTGTGGCCTTATCACAGCCTTTTAAGTCCCGTCCACTTAACACTTCTGTGTAGAAAAGGGACAACAGCACACTAGAATTTCAATGATGGTTGATGAATCACATGTCGGTAGCGAGTTATTATATAAAGTTTGAAGCTTGTTAGAGCAGAAATGGTACTAAAAGTAAAATCCCGCCTCCCCTAAAACTTTTCCATTCCCAGAGCTGTCATTTTTTTAATGATATTTTTTAATGTTTATTTATTTTTGAGAAAGAGAGAGAGAGAGAGACAGAGCGTGAGGGGGGGGAGGGGGAGAGAGTGAGAAGAAGACACAGAATCCGAAGCGGACTCCAGGCTCTGAGGTTTCAGCAGAAAGCCCGACATGAGGCTCGAACCCACGAACCGTGAGATCATGACCTGAGTCAAAGATGGACGCTCAACCAACTGAGCCATCCAGGCGCCCCGCAGGGCCATCATTTTTAAGTAAAGCTTGCATGTATTTCTTCTGTATCTCACTAGTATAAGTGTATTAACACACTTTGCAACGTGTGCAATTCATTACCAGGTAGTAACTCTAGCAAAGGGAGAAATCTGGCTGGGTCAGTGATGTGTCAGCAAGGCCTTGAATCACGGGGAGGTTGGTCTCTGGTGTATCTTCTTGGTCCAAAAAGTAGGAGGCGGTGGTCCACTGGGCCAGGAATTGTCTGGCAGCATCAACATCCTGGCTGTTGCTCATGGTAGGTTGCATTTTTTGGCTTATGCTCCTGAACCAAAAGTTCAAGTGTGAAAACTGGGACTGAAGCCTCATCTCGGCTGGAACCAGGACACCCCCAGTTCAGCCAGAAGTTAGTTTGAGGGTGTAGTGGCCCAGCATTCCAGGAGTGGCACATGTCACCAGGAGGTGTGCCAGGGCTGTGTCCCAACTGCAGAGCAGGGCTTGCCACACATCCTTCACTTCATTAATATACTGGATTTCTGGGCGACCCGGCAGAGGCGCTGTTGAAACAGAACCAAGATGTGACTTATATGCTGAGTCTATTATCTCAGCTGGGGTAGGCATGTATTTGAGAAGAGTCAGGCCGTGCCTGTAGATTTCAGACCTCCTTCTCTGCAGTGCACCAGAAATTTCTCCTTTGCCCTTTTGTTCCAACTTTCTTAAGAGTAAAGGGCTCTTGGGGCGCCTGGGTGGCTCAGTAGGTTGAGCGTCTGACTTCGGCTCAGGTCATGGTCTCATGGTTCCTGAGTTTGAGCCCCGTGTCGGGCTCTGTGCTGGCAGCTCAGAGCCTGGAGCCTGCTTCAGATTCTGTGTCCCCCTCTCTTTCTGCCCCACCCCTGCTTGTGCTCTGTCTCTTTCTTTCAAAAATGAACAAACATATAAAAAATTAAAAAAAAAAAGAGTAAAGGTTCATGGTTCTCCCTTGCTCCTTTTGCATTAACCAAATGCTTCTACAGCAGTAATTTCCAAAGGTGACTGCACCAGAAAGGAAGAAACACCTCCAAGTCTATGCTTCTGACATCACTTGTGGCTTTGATGTTTACCTTCATACAAATGATTTTTTTTTTTAATTACAATGTAGACTCTACTAAAGGGGGAAAAATCAGGACAGTGTTGGATAAACTGAAGGGAGAAGTCCACCTCATCACCCTCTATAACCCCACTCTCTTGCAATTTGGTGTGCTTTTGTGGACCTTTCTCTAAACATACACAGACATACAGGAATACCAGTGTTTCCAAGAGTTTGTGCCTTTTGGGTTTGGTTTTGTTTTTACAAAAATGGTCTCTTGATGTTATCTTTATCTACTAAAAATGTGTGTGACGATGGCTGTAGGATGGGGTGTAGAGGAAATTTGCCTTCCTCTTCTCCCTCCTAGCCTGGCTCCATGGGCTGACTCTGTGTGATCTCATGATGGAAGAGAGCTTTCTGATGTGGCATCTAGACTGGACCATGCTACAGAGGCGTGGCCACTGACACAAAGAACATCTGGTTTTCAGATACAAGTCAGGAAGCCAAGACTCAGGTACTTGTGTGTCAGAGCCTAACATAGTCCAGGATCAGACTGATTTTAACTAGCTAGCAAGAAATATGTGAATGATTTTGTGATACATGATTTAGTTGAAAATGTCAGTGATTTGAGTGCAATGAAATTGGTATGAAACTTGTCAGTGGCTAAAATTTTCTGGTTCACTTCTGCACTGTGTTTAGCACAAAGAGAAATTATGATAGGGGCACCTGGGTGACTCAGTCAAGTGACTGACTCTTGATAGTGGCACAGATCACAAGCTCATGATTTGTGGGATCGAGCCCTGTGTTGGGCTCCATGCTTATAGCAAGGAGTCCGCATGGGATTCTCTCTCTCTCTCTCTCTCTCTGTCTCTCTCTCTCTGCCTCTCCCCTGTTCACACTCTCTCGCTCTCTCTCTCAAAATAAATAAATAAAACTTTAAAAAATGTTTAAAAAAATAAAGCAACTATGATATATGTGCAAAATAGTAGCCTGATTAGTTGTTCACACGCACGTATACAATAGAGTGCTTTTCACGCATCCTAATTGCTTTTCTGCTAAGGAGAGTACACTGCAAATCATAAAAGTACAGTATCCTCTTGCATGATAATTCCATTTCTTTATCATGTAATATATGTTGAATATGATTCAGAAGGGACTAAAAGATGCTTATTTATAGGAAAAGTTAAGGTGAAGACACTTCTCTCATAGAAGACAATTACAAAGACTTACTGTTCACACTCATTTATCTCTGTACAGAAACGAGGGACTATTTGAGATCATGTCCAATGTTCTTTTTTGCATTTCTTGTTTGCCCACATTAACCTGTAGGTTAGGGGAAGTGAATGCCTCTGAAGAGGAAGAATACAGACTAAAGAAGTAAATTAAAGTACTCGGTAGCTTTTCTAAAGGCTAAGGGAGGTAGAATTGTCTTAAAAGACAACACAAGAGAAGAAAGGATGTTTTAAACATCTTAAGACTGAGGGGCACCTGGGTGGCTCAGTTGGTAAGCACCTGACTCTTAGTTTCAGCTTAGGTCATGATCACACAGTTCTTCAGTTCGAGACCTGCATCAGGCTCTGTGCTGACCAGAAGCCTAGTTGGGATTCTCTCTCTCCCCACCTCACGCGTACACTCTCCCTCTCTCTTACTCTCTCTCAGAAATAAATAAACTTAAACAAAACAAAACAAAAAACTTCTTAAGACTGAGGGCCTGAAGGAGCCAGAGCACCAGAGAATTTGCATTATAAGCCACAGTGTGGGTAAAACGGTTAGTTTTCCCACCACTGAGATAGGAGATAAAAGTTTCTCCAGCTTGAAGGAGAGAGAGATTCTAAAATGGCTAGTGTTCCCACCACTGAGATAGGAGATAAAAGTTTCTCCAGCTTGAAGAAGAGAGAGATTCAAAGGGAGATCTGGGCAGGGCCTACGTGCTGCCTGGGTTTCTGAGAGGGAGAAATAGAAACCCCATAAAGACTCAGGAAAATTAGAGGTGGAGACTGCAGGGAATTTTGCTTCTATTCTCAGAGGATAGCCTGAGGAGACTCCAAGACCTTTCAAAGGTCATATCCACTACGCAACAGAGCACAGCAAACCAGGGGGGAGCAGGGTGGGTGACCTAAGGGGGTGCTGAGAATAGCCAGGGGACTCAAAGGAGCCTGGGGTAGGATGAGGAGGATCAAGAACACCTGAGCATGACACGTGCAGATTATGAACTCTGAGCATCAACGGCAGAAGCCCGCAGAGCCAAACAGACTGGATTCTTCTTCAAGGCCAAAAGGGATAGAGGATGACTGAAGACCAAGGGCCCCATTCCCACCTGACGTCAGGTGATACATATCCCCCACTCTCCTTCTCCCTTCATTATCTCATCCCTGAAAGAGAGGAGGGGAGAAGACACAGAAAGAGCAATCCTGTGTTACGTGAGCATTACTTAAAATAAATAAATAAGTTTTGAATTCACAAAATGTAGTGTTTCATGGGCACTGGAAATAGGGCTCTTGAGCCAGGCTAAGATCAGAGATAGAGAAACAGCCACATACAAGCACACCCAAGTCCGTGTCTGGATTTTTCATGCCCACTATCTACACACACAGACGTGCAGGCACGACTAAACAAGTATTTGTGTCTGTATTTTTTCATAATATCATGGGCCCTGGAGGCAAACAAACCTGGGATTGAATCTTGCATCCACTTAATAGCTAGATGACTTTGAGCAAATTTCTTGATCCAAGATTTTGCTTCAGTAAACTAGGAATAATAGTGTCTTGCAGGCTTGTTGTATGGATTAAATGAGATACAAATGTTACCCTAGGACTTGCCATGTGGTAAGCCCTTAATAAATGCTATTTACCATGATCATGACAACAATAATAATTATTGCGCATTTGCTCATTTCGACTGTAAGTATGAACTTCCGATTGGCAAGGTTTAATTACTGTTGTTTACAAAGCATAGCACATCCGGCTACTAATACTATAAATGCTTAGAGGCTAAGGGGACATTCACGCTCAGGTCTTTGATGCCAGTATTTAAGGTGAGCAGTCTTTCACATGTTTATTTATGTTTATTTAATTTTGAGTTTGTTCTCAGGGAAAGATATATACGACTAGATTTGGGGAAATCTGAGGAAAAATTCCTTTTGAGCCAAGATGGAAATCTAAACTTTAGATTTAAAGGGAACATCTGTTCCCCAACCACACCCCCTTCCCCCTTCACTCTGGTGGAAGTATGGTGGCCCAAAGGTTCACGTTTGGTTTTCTTTGCCAAGATCATCAGGGGCCCAGCACCCTTGAGCCTTACCCTAACACCCACTGAAGAGCATTACTGTCTGCATGGCATCCCAAAGTCTCCTCTAAAAGATTCAGCCTTGTAGTGGTTTTACTAACGCAACAGCCCTTAAATAGCAACCAAATATTTACTACATTTCAACATATATGATATGGTAGCAATATCTTCAGCAACATCTCTGGGGCTTCCTTCTGATCTGATCTGAGAGATTTTATAAGGCAAAGCATCCAGATAACTCACCACACCTCTAGCCTAAGCATCCTATACCTGTTATTCAAGGGTGAGGGGGCAATCCTAATTCCACCCAGTAAAGCTATCAAAGTTCAAAGCCTGCAGAAAGTCCTGTCCCCAGTAATAAAGCAACACAGGTACTAAAACAACACAGCCTTAGGGGCTAGGAGCCCATGCTGTATCTGGTAGCAGAGGCATTACAAAGTCTTTGCTTGATTTTTGGGTGGCCTCAAATAAAGCATCTAATCTCTTGACTCAGTTAACTTATCTTTAAGAGAGGGATAATGATATTGTGCCAGTTTGCCCCAAAGGGGAATTATCTAAAGCTGAAGATTGCACTGTTGAAGAACCAAGCACTGTGCTAGTGCTGTGATTATCATTAACCAGCAGTGGTTTTATTCATACGGTGAATCAGTTTGTTTACTGTTTACTGTAGCCACACCCTATATTAATATAAACAGTGGAGAAGAGCATTTTCACTGTGGGCCTCTAGATTTTCAGTCAGACCCATCATTCATTCCCTTTGGTCTCCGAGTCTTTCTCCTAGATCCTGAAATAAACAACATTTCCCATTAGAGAAAAGCTTCTGTCCTCCCAAGTATGAAGTTTAGAGGCACAGGTTTGGCCAGATGAACCCAGGCAAATGAGAGTTGACAGATGTCAGCTGAATTAGGTGCCCCTCACCCACAGATGTTTTACTTCATCTAAGTATATTGTGTGAAAGTTGTACACATATCAACCTTTGGCAAATACTTTATAAGCAGAACTGTTTTCTTAAAATTATTAATAAGAATACATGCCCCTTGGCATATGTACATATTATCAGAGTATCCAGAAATTCCCGTATTCTTCAGAAGTCAACTACAAATATTGATGACTCATTCTCCAGTCACACTTATGAAAACATACGTTGAGCATGTTTGTGGAATAAATACACACAAAGCTGCAAATTATCACTTTTAACTCTAAAGGCAACTTACTGACATTTGAAGCCACAGGACAGATTGTTTTTTTCCCTATCACTCAAGTTTCCTCTGGGTCCATGGAATTGCTGAGGAGACTTAAAAGGAAGCCCTGGTCTACTGGGATGAGTGCCAGCTTTTGACTTTGGTCTGGCTGTGAAAAATCCCAGAGAAAATCCAGGAACATCCTTGTTTGGGACGAGTGTTGAGACCATCCCCATCATTATTGTTCTGTGTAGATCCTGCCATTAAGTATTTTTCCTTTCTCACAGAGGCACCCCCACGCCCAGCCCCCCACCCCCACCCAGGAAGGCCCTCATCGTGTTAATGCAGGCCTCACCAACTTCAGAGCTGGGAGATAAGAAGGCAGAGTGGGGTTTACATGTGGTCTCACAGGGCACCCAGCAAGATCATATCATGGGGCTTATTTGAGGGACAGAGCACAGTCAAGAATAGTCCTAGGAAGTCCTAGAATTTCTCTCCTGACTTTGTTTCCTAAAGTATATTACAAACTCCTTCAAGTGGGGGTCCATGACTATTCCCTTATATATTTCATGGGAATCTATTTAGAGATTCTCCTTGCCTGAAGAAAGTGGATTCTGGGATGTTCTAAATCACAATTTTAATCAGGGCAGGGAGCCATGTTTATTCTTTTTTGAAAATAAAAATGAAGTGAACTGTGTCATTTCTCCATGTGAATCTGATTAAGAAGGAATATACTTTATATTCTTCTACTTTTCTCAGTAAACTGCCTACCAAGACCGGTTCACATATTATAACAACTGCCACCTCTCACACCCAGTTGTATTCCCACAGTTATGTTACTGGAATCTTTATCAGATATTTGCCTTTTTTTTTTTCTAAAAAAAAAAAAAATTAATGGTGGTCTCCTAAACTGTAGCCTATTGGTCTTAAATATTGCCAGAGTTTATCCTGGGACCTCATCAAAATAAAAAGCTTCCACACAGCGAAGGAAACAATCAGCAAAACTAAAAGGCAACCGACAGAATGGGAGAAGAAATTTGCAAATGACATATCAGATAAAGGGTTAGTATCCAAAATCTATAAAGAACTTATCAAACTCAACACCCAAAAAACAAATAATCCAGTGAAGAAATGGGAAAAATACATGAATAGACACTTCTCCCAAGAAGACATCCAGAAACAGTTTCATGTGACACATGAAAAAATGAAATCTTGCCATTTGCACGAACGTGGATGGAACTGGAGGGTATTATGCTAAGTGAAATTAGTCAGAGAAAGACACAAATCATATGACTTCACTCATATGAAGACTTTAAGAGACAAAACAGATGAACATAAGGGAAGGGAAACAAAAATAATATAAAAACAGGGAGGGGGACCAAACAGAAGAGACTCACAAATATAGAGAACAAACTGAGGGTTACTGGAGGGGTGGGGGGGGGGATGGGCTAAATGGGTAAGGAGCATTAAGGAATCTACTCCTGAAATCATTGTTGCACTATATGTTAACTAATTTGGATGTAAATTTTAAAAAATAAAAAATAAAATTTAAAAAATATAGAGAGTTCAGGATACACTGTCCAAAAACAGGATACTGTGGCATATTGAATTTGAGAAACAGCAAATGTTGGAAGGAATCTCTGACTGTCCCCTAAGGCAGGTCATAAAACCCCTTAGGTGAGGGATGACCTCCTCATCCCTGGAGGAAAGATGCATCCTTATCTCTAAGATGCTGAGAAGAAGGCTTGCCGTTTCCCCCAATTTACCACACAAAGCTCATACCCCTTTTGGCCCTATTGCATTTTCCCATGACCTTCCACTCTGTCAAACCTAACCTAAAATCACTCAGGTCTAACATCTTCAGGCCTTCATTTCCTTAAGAAGGCTCCCATGTCACATGAAACTGTTAATAAACAAACGAGTATGATTTTCTCTTTTTAATCAGTCTTTTGCTACAGGGACCCCAGCCGAGAACTCAGAAGTATAAAAGAAAAAGCTATTTTTCCTCCTTACATCAACAAAGTAGAAACCAGGTAACAAACTGTCAGCAGTTTCCCCCAAGAAAGGGGAAATTTCTACAGGGTGAGAACAGTCACATTGTGTTAAGTATTAATTGTCAAGGAGAAAAAGAGTTAGTAGCAGAGGAATGGTACCACTCTGAGAAGTAAACCCGCCCGTCTCTGAAGTCTCCTAGCAGTCACTATTACGGTATCAGAACTGGCCCCATGGTGTTTTTTGTTTCTCCTGGGTACAACGTGACCAGTATATGTGGAGGCTTTGGTGCATTATATCTAGGAAGTTTTTCATAATCATTGAGTAATAAATAAGCTTTACTGAAGTCTTGTATCATCACATTACTAAACACAATGGCAGAATTTCTCAGGTTCTTGTTAGGTTTAATCTTTCTGTATCTAATGTCTAAAGATGCATTTTTTTTTTTTTAAACAGGAAAAGATTTTCAAAGTCTGTTCCTCTATGGACTATCACAGATCTCTAAATCAGAGAACTAGGAAATGTTCCCCTCTCTATCTCCACATTCATAGATAATCTCCTGCTAATTGTTAGCAAGGTAAAAGAAATGAAGGAAGAAGCCATTTGTGGGGTATACGATGCTATTATTGTTTTATGTACAGTGAGCATACAGCATTTTATTCATTTCAAGTGTACATTATGATTCTCTATTTCTTGGTACTTGCCTTTTCACTGACTTCTGCTTAGCACTGATGAAGCACATAAGTACTTTTCAAAACTAGAAGATAAATTCATTTCTTTATTCAACAAACACAATTGACTATATTCATTACTAAATTCTTTTCAGTACCAATATACTCATTGAAATAGGCTGGAACAACCCTATCCTGAATATTCTTTGATAAAACGGACACCTACAGCATATCATAAGGAAAAGAGAGCTGGTGTTGGAACCCAGATCAACCTCTACCAATTCCTGGAAGTGAAATTCTGGGTAAAATATCTAACTTTTCTCATTCACAGCCTGTCTATAAAAATGAAGAGTGTAGAAATGAGACAGAATGGCTACGCGATTAAGATCTCAGGCTTTGCATTCCAATCCAATTCTATTCTGCTGCTTGTTAGGTGAGTACCCTTGGGCAAGTTACTTAAACTTCTTATATCTTAGTTTCGTTATCTGTGAAAATAGAAATACCACCACCTCACCTCATGAAGTTGTTTTTACAAAAATCAAATAAAAGATATCAATGGTGCTTACTTAGCTCAGTATCTCGTTCTTAATATTCAGTAACACTGGTTTTAAAAAAGAAATCCTGAAACAACTTTGGGATCACAAGGCCTAAACCTTTTCATTTTTTACATGAGAAATGGAGGCCCAGACATTAAGGATCTTGTCCCAGGTCACTGAACCCACATGCATGTGGTATATATTCTCAAAGCTTTTATGAGTTCCATGATCTGGTCAGACTACTATCTCTATGTGACCTAATCTCCTAGACACTAAATATATGGATTATCTAACTACGTGATCAAGTTACTGTGCATGTAAAAACGCCAGTGATTCCACTGCTGTTTGTTGAGGCCCTTCTGCGTTCAGGGCATGCTGCCAGATATTGTGGGTGTTATAATGGGCATATGAAAATCTGTCTCTGGTCTCAAGAGGGTTTACAGTTGAGGTGGAGAGACATTTAGGAGACATGTAAATCACTGGGATAGCCATGTGACATGACCAAAGTTCAAGTGTCATAAGAATTGTCCATGGGCAGTGAATGTACATTACAGGATCCTGCAGACAGTGAGATCCATTTGACCTTGGTGTCAGTGGTGGTTTCAGAGAGAAAATGGGACTTTCTCTGTGCATTAACATTAAAGTGTATAGGAGAGGAGAGGAGAGGAGAGGAGAGGAGAGGAGAGGAGAGGAGAGGAGAGGAGAGGAGAGGAGAAGGGAGGAGAGACGAAGGCATTATGTTCCTCACAATAGTCTGTATAAAAGTACAGAGGTAGAAATGAGCAGCATTAAGTGTGGGGCTTTCACCTAGGCACACACTGAGTCATTTTTATTAGCCACCTTAGTCCTCTCCATGTGTTCTATTTTCACAAGTGGTGGTGGGTGTTTTCATAAGTGTGTGTATATGTGTGTGTGCACACAGGTTCACACATAAGTCTGGAGTCTTGACTGTAAATATTGGCCAGGGAAACATCAAGGACTTGTGACTTCCCAAATGTTCAACAGCCAGGAAATTAGAGGTCATCTTTGAAGTCACTTGTTCTTGACTCTCACTCCAATCTATCAGCTCACTCTGGCTCTTCAACCTCCAGCATAATTCTCAGATTCCTCCACTTCTCTTTATTTCTACTGCTAGACCCATCCCAATATCAGCCTTCATTCTCCACTGTTGTACTTACACTACAGGTGCCCCCATTCCATTCCTGTCTCCTGCAATGCATTCTCCACACAGCAGTCTTCGAGCAATGTGAATCACATCATGGAACCCCTTGCTGAAAACCTCTCAATGACTGCCAATTTTACAGAGCATATAATCCAAACTGTTTGCTATGGCCTTCAAGGCTCTGAAGGATCTGGCTTCCTTACTACTCAGACATCACATCATGTTACCGATCCCCTCATTTGCTTGCTGTTCTTTGAACAGGCCAAGGTGCTTTCCCAACTCAAGGTCTTTGCGCTTGTGGTGGCTTCTGCTTAAAACATATTCCCCCTGCTTTCTGCAACCTTCTTGCCTTTCAAGTTTCAGCTTAAATGTTACCTACTCAAGAGAGATTTTCTTTGATCTATCTAAATAAATTCCCTCTGCTATTCTCTAAGATTGTACCTTATGAATTTCCCTTTCCAGCACTTATCAATTTCTTTAGAATTTTTGAAACCTACTCAACTTGTTTGCTGCTTAGCTTTTTAAACGTTTGCTTTCCCTACCAGAACATAACCTCTATGATCACGGCTTGTCTGTTTTGTCCATTTTTCAGTCTCCAGAGTCTAGTATTGAAAACTTCAGAGATTACGGAATGGATTTATAAAAGGAAATAAATGGAAAACCGGTATAGCAAATAATTCTCATAAAATGCAGTTGCTTTAGTAATGATATTCACCCTTGATTCTTTGAATAGGAGACTGCGGTTGTTTACAAAGCAGTTGCTTTAAGGGTACTTGGGTGGCTCAGTCTATTTAGCGTCTGACTCTTGATTTTGGCTCAGGTCATAATCTCATGGTTTGTGGGTTCTAGCCCCACATCAGGATCTGTGCTGACAGTGCAGAGCCTGCTGGAGATTTTCTGTCTCTCCCTCCCTCTCTCTCTCCTCCTCCCCTACTCACACACACACTCTCTCCCTCTCTCTCTCTCAAAATAAATAAATAAACATTAAAAAAAAACACAAAGCAGTTGCTTTATTTGGAGGGTAATTCTAAAAGAAAAATTTCATTATTTCAAAAGAATGACTGTTAACCTTTTATGAGTAGGGGACTCAGAGCTTTATACCTGAAAAAAACCAACTTTCTCTCTCTAAAAAATAACGAATTACTACATGGCAAGATAATTGATCTATAATTTAAAGGACAAGTGTTATATTCTCCCTGCCTCCTGAATGCTATTTTGTTGTAAAGTTGCTCTCTCTGAGAACAGCAGAAAAGGGCTCTTGCCTGGACATTTTGCATCACTTCCCATTTTGCTGGCCAAATGATGATTATAGGCATTCCCTTAATTTCACCCTCCCAGAAGTTTTACAATCATACCCAAGGATCTTGCCCAAGGTCACAGAACCAATATATTTGTAATATATATATTCTCAAAGCTTTTACTAGTGCTGTGATCTAGACAAAATACATCTTTGTGACATAATCAATCAAGTTCAATAACAATGACAACAGGATATAATATTTCATTTACTGAGGGATTTTTTAAAAATGTGCCTGGCATTATGTTAAACCTTTTATAGGCATCTCTTTTAATCCTCCCTCAAGCCCATGAAATAGTAATTATAATCTTCATTTCACAGAGGAGGAAACTGAGGCCTGGTGAAGCTAAGAAACTAGCCCAAGTTCACACTGTTGTAAAGTGAACTTGGGTTGTAAACTCAACTTTGAGCCTGTAAGTGCCAAAGCAGTATCAACATGGATGAGCTAATAATGCAAATCAGAATCAAGCACTTTTTAAAAAATGTTTATTTACTTTTGAGAGAGAGAGAGTGCATGTGTGTGCGTGTGTGTGCGTGTGTGTGTGTGAGTGGGGGAGGGGCAGACAGGGAGAGACACAGAACTCGAAGGATGCTCCAGGCTCCACCGTGCTGTCAGCACAGAGCCTGACGCGGGGCTCAAACTCACAAACTGTGAGATCATAACCTGAGCAGAAGTCGGAGGCTTAACCAACTGAGCCACCCAGGCGCCCCTAAGCACACTTTTTTAAAAATATATTTATTTATTTTAAGAGAGAAAGCTCATGTGAGCAGGGGAGGGGCAGAGAGAGAGAGGGAAAGACAGAATCCCAAGCAGACTCCATGCTGTCAGCGCATAGCTAGATGCAGGGCTCAAACTCATGAACCGTCAGATCATGACCTGAGCCAAAATCAACAGCCAGATGCTTAACCAACTGGGCCACCCAGGTGCCCCAAGCACACTTTTTTTTAAATGTCAAATGATGTGTATGCTTAGTTAAGCATTTAAATATTTTATGTGAGAATAATTTGAAATGTCCTTTTTTAAAGGGTTGCACGTTAAGTATGTTTCTGGTTATAAACAATGCAAGTATATTAGATTCCATTTCTGGTCCATATAACTCATTTTGCTTTTCTGGCCTCTCAGCAACTATTTTCATGTTTCCTTATTTTGTTTGATTGGTAGCTTTTCCCTTCTTATACAAAATTGGGCAGCCTGCTTCTCTGCAACCTTGGTGGGTCAGTTCAACCTCTAATTACTCCAGTCTCCTTCCCTGCAAGAAAAGTTGTCAAAATACAAGAACTCTCGAATGTTTTGCATCATCTCACACGCACACAGGATAAAAAAGGATATAATTCTTCCAAAGAACAACTGGCAACAGCTGGCACACCTTCTGAAGACCCAGTCTGACTCTGTCTTGAAAATCAGCCTCAAAATCAGAATTACCCCCACCTATACCAGGACTATCTCACTCACTAGCCACACTTAATGACATATTACCTGCAGTCAACTTTCAGTATAGATTTAATCATTACCATTAATATTTCATAAGACCAACAAAATAGTATTTGTACCTCAGGACAACTGGCTATTAGTGAAGGTATGAAAATCACAGATAGCTCCCCTGTTCTTTAGTAACCCCAGATGAAATTATTATCAAATATGTTTCCAGTCTTTAGAATAATTTAGTTATTAGAAAAGCTGACTGGACAAAATAGCAAAAATTTGGAGGTTTTGTATTGCTACTAACAACAGGCAAATCAGAACAGAGTTAATACATCTTTTCTCCCGTTACCCAGCATTCAAAGCTGCAGCTGTAGCCACATTATAATTTTAGACTCCAAAGCAGTGTGACGATTTGATGCATAATTTTCAACACATGTTTTATTAATCCATTCTTCCTGTGCTTCATTTAAAAGCCTGGAAACTATAAAAAAAAAAAAAAAAAAGATCAGCGTGTTACTCTGTGCCAGGAAAAAAAAAAAGACAGAAAAAAGAGAAAGAAAAGAATAGAGAGGAAAAGAAAAAGAAAGCAAAAGAAAAGAAAAAAAGAAAAAGAAAAAAGAACCTAACAAACACGTTAAAAAAAAAAAAAAAAAGCCAGAGCAAATGGAATCTCAGTTTTGAGGAAACACATGGGATTGAAGCATCCGCCGCAACTCTGTAACCAACTGTCACATGTGACTCTTCCCCTCTGCGCTGAATCCTGCGTGTCACCAGGATGGAGCGAGGCCGTGCTTGCAGGCAAGTGTGCGACGGCGGGGGCCCCGCCGGGCGGAGGAGGTGACGCCGGCTCCCGGCGCGGGGAGGGTCTTCCAGGAAGCCGCGGGCCTGGCCGACAGCGGCCGCGGGTCGGGGCCGGGCCGCGCCGCCTTGGCCGGCACGTAGCGCCCGGCGTGACTCAGCGCTGACTCACCGCGCGCGCTGCCAGCGGATTTCCCCGTCAGCGGCTCCCGCTCGCATGTCCTTGCAGCCGCCGGCTCCCCGAGTCCTTCCTTCTCTGCACGCCAGGCCAGTCCCGTCGCTTTCAGCAGAGCAGGGCAGCCTTTACAGCTTTTGAATCCCGACCAAACAGGGAAGAGACTGCCTTTGTTTTCTTAGACTTTAAGAGCTAAATGGCCCACTAATCAAATTCTTTCATCAAAGGCTTGTTGGAACAAATCCCGAACATCGTCCTTCCACGGTGACTTATAGATGACCTCCGCTCAGATTTTGCTTCTGTCGTGCTAAGCCTGCATCGTATTTTTATCCCGCTTTTTCTGAGATTATCTTTTCAATATGTTTGATAACCAGTCTTGGCACAAACCCACAAGTGCAGTGACGCAAATCAGGTTGGAACTTGGCATTATATGCTGGCTTGAGTGACTTACTGTAAAAACCAGGGAACACTTCATAAAGACGTTATTATCTGCAATCTCAGTTGCTGATTAGATGCCATGCTCTTTTTCAGCCTGTCACTACCCTTTGAAAGGTCCTGGGACAGGCTGTTAAAATGCAGATTCTTGAGCAGTCATATTTATCTCTTCCTCTCCAGGATTCCACATGGACAGCAAGAGTACAGCACGGGAGGTCTCCACCTGCGGCCCATGGACCACTTGTGTGGAGAGTGGCTGGGATATGTGGCAAAAATGCAGGTTCTTAGACCCCACTCCAAACCACACACTCAGAATGTCTTGTGGTGGGGCCCCGAAATCCATCTTATTAGGCAGCCCATCAGAGATGCCTATGAACACTTAAGTTTGAATACTACTAGCCAAAGGGTGAGGGTGGGAGACCATTATTCTGTGAAGGCCCCAGGAAGAATCCTTACAGTGGAAAATACTTCGTTCTCAAATTGATTTTGAAGTTCTGTTACCAGGCAACCATATTTCTAAAATTGGTTTTATGTACAATATTGCTTAACTGTATATTAATAGAAATATTTTTTTAATTAAAAACCTGGGTATAAAATAAAATGTCGTTGGGGCGCCTGGGTGGCTCAGTCGGTTGAGCGTCCGACTTCAGCTCAGACGATCTTTCTGTCTTTAGAAAGCAAATTTGAAATCTTTGCATCCTTAATCTTTTGGGGGATGTGAGGGGAGTTGGAGGAGGTCAGGAGATAGAGAATGATCTGGGAGTCTATTCTGAAAATTTCCCTATCCTTCTTCCCTGGGGTATTTTATTTGTTTACTTATTTTCTTTTCATCTCACTGGATAAGTTTTCCCACTTTATCCCCATCAGCATTGTGCCAAAAAGCCTAGATCTGACAAGAGACCTCTCCTTGCTGACTCTCTTACATATGCGTTGCTTCTCCAAGTGTGGTCTTTGGACCAGCAGCATGGACAGCACCTGGAAACTTGTAAGAAATGCAGACTCTCAGGTTCCACCAGAAATGCTATATCAGAATCAACACTTCAGCAAGATCTCCAACTGATTTGTGTGCATATTAAAATATTGGCAGTACTGGTTTGTAGTAATGGTAAGTACTTGGTAATGGTAACAATCTGAGGCTGATGGAATTAAAAAAAGGAAACAGGAGATGGGGGTGAATTCATTTCCTGGGGCTGCCATAGCGGAGTACCACAAACTGGGTGGCTTAAAATAAGAGAAACTTATTCTTCCATAGTTCTGGAGTCTAGCAGTCTAAAATCAAGATGTCAACAGGAACATGTTCTATCTATGGTACTGGGTAAGACCAAAAGTCTACCACAAAACTACTTTGACCATAAAAGTAAGCCCTCAAATAAAGAAAAAAAAAAATTATAGCTAAAACTATGACCACATTGAGAGACAAACTGAAAATATCTTAGGATCAAGGCAAGAGAATCCTTATATTATCAGAAAGAGATAGGAGTAGGACCAGAGAGGCCTCTCCAAGATAGTAATGTCTTTTTAAAAGTTCTTGACAGTTGGTGGTGGACATCTGTTTCTGTTTGCCCAGCTCTTGTCATCCTCACTAACATTTCTCTGCAGGACGTCAACCAGCGTTTCCCTTCCCCCTTCCTCCCAAGGGTGAAACACATGACTCTTTACTTTCTGTCCTGCACATCTGAATCGGGGTTGAGTCCCAAAAATGCAAAAAGTGGTTGAGGCGGAGTCATTTCAGTCGTGCTCAAAGACACTAACCAGATGTGTTTGTCCACTAAGAATACCAGAATAACTCTAGCTGCTGTCCTCCCAAGGCCCAATTGTTTAATTTCTTTTGTCCTAAGAGCTACCCAGTGTCTTTCCAAGTGTTATTAATTCATTGTTTTATTTGAAAGTTTAAAAATTTTAATGCTTCTTTTTAGCTATTTTGGACTATTTCTTACTATTTTATTATAATTTGTTGTCAATTGTTTTTGATGGGACCAAGAGTTTGCCCCAGTTGGCTTCTATTGCTTACATAGAATGAACCCAACTGCTACGAAATTATTGATGGGAAGAACATGTTGCCCAGAGCCACACCACTAATATAACCTGATTGCAGTCTGCATCCATGACAAATATGTACTCCTGAAATATAACAAAGATCTTTCTGGAGTTTTTTTCAATTGATTTTACCAGCCATCACTGCCCTGTATTTCAAGCTGAGTCATTCTTCCCTTGTGAACCAACCAAATTGCCAGAGGGCACAAAAGGAAGAATCACTCTTGTTATGCTGCTTGTAGACACCAATAATCTTTATGTTGCCTCCAACTCCTCATTGTGGTTTTCATGATATTTGCAATATTAAGGAGAGTAAAGAAAAGTACTCCAAAGTTTCTAGTTAGAGCTACTTTACCAGAGGGCTTATTGGCAAACAGAGAGTCCCTGTTATGCCAGACTAAATGTGACCTTTTTTTTTTTTTGCAAGCAAAGATTAGCCTAAAAAGGCTTTCAAACTAGCTAACACAAAAAGTGTGTGTCTTTTGAACTCTACTGATAAAATTTAATTTGATCAAGGTATGTCAGTTTCTCAAAATCCATACTCCTTATTCTCCCCAATCTCCCTTCACATTAATTGTATTAATTTTATCTTGTGCCAGTGGTTGCATGGTGGATATGGTTTCATTTGGCTGGAGTAGGGAGCATATAAGGAAGAGTAAACCCAAAAAAGTACCTGTTTTGAAATTAACATGAATCATGAAGGTCATAGTGAGGACATTGTACTTAAATATAATTCGTTAATGGTTTTGATCAAGATAAATATGTGACATTTACTGAGTGCATATTAAGTGCCTGGAACTATACTGTCCATTGACTTCCTGCTTATGATGGGTGAAGATTTAGCTCTCTTACACTACCAATGACTTGAAGTAAAATATTTAAGCTTCAGAAAAAAATGTTTTTAAATCAGTAACAGACAACATGAACATCTACGTTGTGAGAAGAGGATATATCCTCCTTGCTGTTCTCCTTTCTTTCTCTTGTAGCTGTTAAATGCTATCATTGGTAGGTTTCTTTTTTACCTTCTTGGGATTGATAACATGTACATATCTAACTATTCTGGGGTTTGTCTAAAGGTTTAACACTGAAATAAAAAATAAATAACATTTGCATTATTAAGACTATAGGAATAGTCTTCATGGCAGAGAATGTAATATACTTATGATTCAGATAAAGATTACATGTCTTTTGCTATACTCAGTGTTTTTCCTAAAGTTTTTGTCTTTCTGTTTTTCATCATCTCCCATAATTTCTTCCAAAACTGTCAAACATACTACCTGGTCAATGGAAACTTCTTCTTCTAGGAGATCTCTGTCCCCTGAAGCAAGCGCACTCTAGGCCTGTCACACAACGCACAGCAATCACGGAGCCTCCTTGCATTGCAACACTAGGTGAAAGCCACTGTTTTCTAGGTCTCTTTGTGCCTAACTTATTCCACCCCCTCTCTAGTATCTTTTAAAGAGAGAGTATCTGGGAAATAAATGGATTGATTTTCACAATCCTGAAAATGTTTTTATTCTGCTTTTACATTTAATTAATATTTAAGCTGGGTATAGAATTCTGGGTTGAAAATCACTTTCTTTCAAAAGGTTTGACAGCATTCCCCCAATATGTTTTAACAGTACTGAAGATGAAAAATCAGATAGAAGCCTGAATCTCAATCCCATCTTTTCTTTTCTCTCACCTTGAATTTCTTCTCTCTATTCCAAGCTTTCTATAGTTTCACAGTGTTGTTTCTACGTGGAGGCATTTTTTCATTTATCCTACTTACCACTTGGCAGAAACATTTAAGGTCTCAAGGCTTCCTTTAGCTCTTTAAATATTTCCTTTCTCCATTTTCTCTGACCTCTCCCCCTGGAAGATCTTAGATCTTGGATCTCTAAGACAATTCTTTATTTTTCCTATAGTTCTTCTGTCTTAGGTTTTCTTGACTCTTTATACTATTTTGAGGTTTTCCTTAATTTTATTTTCTTATCTTTCTATTTATATTTTCATATTGAAAACTATGTTTTTAGTTTCTCAGGATTCTTTATTTTTTAAGTTTATTTATTTTGAGAGAGAGAGACAGAGCATGAGCAGGGAAAGGGTGGAGAGGGAAAGAGAGAGAGAATCTGAAGCAGGGTCCACACTGTCAGCACAGAGCTTGATGTGGGGCTCAAACTCATAAATCGCGAGATCATAACCTGAGCCAAAAAGAGCTGGATGCTTAACCAACTAAGTCACCCAGGCACCCCTGGTTTCTCAGGATTCTTAGTGTCTGATCGTTCTTTTATTATAATATCTTCTTGAATTTCTCTGATAAACTTATTAGGGCATTTTTTTTTTAAAGAATTCTTTGTTCTCTGAATTATTTGTATTTCCTTATGCCAAGTTTTCTATTGATGCATTTCTTTTTATTTGGCAGGTTTTCTTTTTTTTTCTTCATTATTTTATTTTTATTTTTTAAAGTTTATTCATTTATTTTTGAGAGAGAGAGAGAGAGAGCACGCGCGCGTGCACGAGCATGAGTTAGGGAGGGACAGAGAGGGGGAGGGACAGACAGAGAGGGAGAGAGAATCCGAATCCGAAGCAGGTTCCACACTGTCAGCACAGAGCCCCATGCGGGGCTTGAACCCACAAACCGTGAGATCATGACCTGAGCCAAAGTCAGATGCTTAACCGACTGAGCCACCCAGGCACCACTCTTTTTTTTTTTTTTAATGTTTTTCTTTTTTTATTTTTGAGAGAAAGCAAGCATGCAAGCAGGGGAGGGGCAGAGGGGGGGTGGGGGAGTAACAGGATCCAAAGCGGGCTCCATGCTGACAGCACAGAGCCCGAGGCAGATCAGGGCCCGAGCCAAAGTAGGCCGCATAACTGACTGAGCCACCCAGGCACCCCTTATTTTCCAGGTTTTTTCCAAATGTCTAGGGATCTTGGTTGCGTTTTTATATTCAAAAAGAGGCATCAGAAAGGCTTCAGTTTATAATACATAAACTTCTTGGTTCTTAAGTTCCAGGATGATTTTATTTTAGGGCATCAGCAACACACTGTGATACTAGGCTGCCATAGTTCCCCCAGACAGTATTTTCAGTGCCTCTAGATGAAAACCTTATTTGTGTTTTTGTTTTGGATTGGGGCAAAAGCCCTGATCATCAAATGTTTTGAACTAGGGGGCTGGAAGGAGGGAAAGGGGAAACATGGTCCACTGTGGCTCCATATTCACTGTACGACCTTTAATTTATCTGGATGTCTTAGTTCCACTTCTCACTATTACCCTTTCTTATATCTCTCAGTTTTTGAGAACAGGTGTTATCTAGGTACTGCAAATAGGAAGCCTTCCCCATTTTCCTAGGAAGCTGTCGAAAAGTACAAATCCCTGGACCCTACCTAGGGATCCTGATTCAGCACCTCTGGGATGGGCCTAGATATCTGCTTTTTGTTGTTGTTGTTGTTGTTGTTGTCTAATACTTTCCCTGGCTCATGTACACAACCAGTCTGAGGCACCACAAAGAAGTTAGTAGTGACGTGGAGAAGAGGTAACTTTACAAGATAAAGCAGATGTGGGAGACTCATGACAGATGACTGGGTGAGTAAGGGGAGAAGGAAGAGGAAAGAACTAAAAACAACTACCAGGTTTCAAGCCTGAGTGACTCCAAAAGTGATAGTGAAATTAGCATAAATAAGAAAGTGATAAGGAGTACTTCCTTCTGGATTTCTTCTCCCAGATACTGTACTAAATGCCACCTTAGAATATTACCAGAGTGCTCCTTTTGTAGAAAAATTACTAGTAAAAATGGTGTTAGATTACAGTAAAATGATGAATAAATAGACGTGTAAATACATTCTCAGGCCGGAGAACTAGTATTTGTATGCACAAGCTCAACAATCTATCTACTTTTCACAATTTATGAAGGTATTAAAAAACATTCATAGAGCATTCCAAAACTGAATGTGAGTAATCTACTGATACAGAATTCCTGGTTTCTTTTCAACCAAGTGTCTTAATTTCTCAAATGTAAAAGAGCAAAATTCAAATATACAGTACCCCTTATGCTTAATATATCTGAACACAAGTGCAAGAAAAACAAAACACAAACTCTCACAATAGTATCTACAGCTCTTCATAAGGCTTATATTTTTACCAAAATATTGCTGTTCACACACTTCAATTTCTATTAATAGTAAAGCCTGATGACTCATTTTGTACATTTAGAGTCTAATGAGGATTTTTAGATCTGCAATACCTGTGACGACTATTTATAGCTCTTTCACATTAAAATACATATTTTGGGCAGAAATACTTCTGTGAAAATATTGATTTTTTTCTTTTTTAAAATTAAGGTATTCACATAAAGTATTTAAGGTATTTAAGTATACATAGTATATAAGGTGTGTGTGTATATATATATAAAGTAATTTTAGTGCTTTTAGTGCACAGTTCTGTAAATTTTTACCAATGCACAACGCACAATCCTATAACCACAAACAAATACAAAGTAATTTCATCAATCCTCAAACTCCCCCATACTTACTCGAAGTCAGAACCTAACCTCCCTCAAATCTCTGACAATGACTAATCTCTTTTCTCTCCTTATATTTTTGCCTCTTCCAGATTGCTATGTAAATGTTATCAGGGAGTATGTAGCCTTTTGAATTTGGCTTCTTTCATTTAGCATAACACCTGTAAGATTCAAACATTTTCTTGCATGTATCATGAGTTTGTCCATTGTCATTGCTCATAATACTCTATTGTATGGATGTACCACAGTTAATTTATCCAAGTAATGATATTTAACCATTTACCAATAACTTTATTTTGCAAAAGAGGATGGTTTAATGACTATGAAATGATGCATTGATCAAGAAGGGAAACATTAAATAAATTCCCTTTTTGCCTTGAATTCTTTAGTATTTGACTATATGTTAGATATGGCTATTTCAAAAAATATATTTTTTAGATAACTGAAAAAGTAGATATCTATTCTAATTGTGGGTATACATTTAAAGCAAGTGTTTATTATAATTTGAAAGGTTTTCTTTACCTGGAATGGGAATGATGACACATACTACTGTTATTGCTGATAACACCAGATAATGTTTTGCTTAAACTTCTGAAGTAAAATGCTACATGAAGGCCCTATTCAGCCCAGATCTCTGAAATGGCTCATTTCCCATTGCAACTCTGTTAATCTTTTAGCCCATGGAGGCAACAGGTGGGTTAGCAAATAGCCAATAGAAGGACAACTGTTGTCCTTCAGGATCAGTGCCAGTGGAAAAAAGTGACCTGAAATACAGATCTCAGGCCTGACATGATGAAAATCTAATGCCACAGCTGTTGTCTCTCGCAACTGTCACTCATCATGTTTTTTTAATGTTTTTTAATTGAAGTATAATTGACATACATTACATTAATTTCAGGTGTATAGCATAATGATTCAATATTTGTATATATTGTAAAACCATCACTGCAATAAGTCTAGTTACCATCCATCACCATAGTTACATAAGTTTTCTTTTCTTATGATGAGAACATTCTAGATCTATTCAGCAACTTTTAAATATGTAATACATTACTGACTATAGTCATCATGCTGTATATTATATCCCCATGACTTATTTATAATTGGAAGTTGGTACCTCATGATCCCCTTACCCATTTCGCTCATACTCTTCCCCTCTTCCCTCTGACAACCACCAATCTGTTATCTATATATCTATGAATTTCAGGGTGGTTTTTTTTTTTGCTTTGTTTTGTTTTGTTTTTCCTTTTTTATGTTCACATATAAGTGAAATCACATGGTATTGGTCTTTCTCTGACTAATTTCACTTAGCATGGATACACTCAAGGTCCATCCATGTGGTCACAAACAGTAAAATTTCATTATTTTTTAATGGCTGGGTACTACCCACTGTATATATGTGTACCACATCTACCTTATCCATTCACCCAATGACAGACACTTAGGTTGTTTCTATATCTTGGCTATTGTTAAATAAGGCTGCAATGAACATAGGGGTGCATATATTTTATTGAATTTGTGCTTTTGTTTTCTTTGGTAAATACCCAGAAGTGGGATTACGTGTGTATTTGAGTATTTATCCAAATATTTATCCAAATGCCTACAAGTAATTCTATTTTTAATAGAGAACAAGTAAGCTCTATTTTTAATATTTTGAGGAACTTCCATATTATATTCCATAGTGGCTGCACCAATTTACATTCCCATCAGCAGTACACAAGGGCTCCCTTCTCACTACATCCTAACACTTGTTATTTCTTGTCTTTTTGATTAATAGCCATTCTGTCAGGTGTAATATTATACCTCATTATGGTTTTGATTTGTATTTTCCTAATGATGAGTAATATTGAACATCTTTTCATGTGCCTGTCAGCCATCTGTATGTCTTCTTTGGAAAAATTTCTACTCAGAACCTCTACCCATTTTGTAACCAGAATGTTTGTTTTTTGTTACTGAGTTGCAGGAGTTCTCTATATACTTTTGATACTAACTCTATATTGGATACGATTTGCAAATATGTTTTCTCACATAGTAGACAATCTTTTCATTTTGTTCATAGTTCCCCTCACTGTGCAGACCCTTTTTAATTTGATGTAGTTTCATTTGTTTATTTTTGCTTTTCTTGCTTTTGCCTTTGGAGTCAGGTCCCAAATATCATCACCAAGACCAATGTCAAGGAACTTATTACCCCTTATGTTTTCTTCTAGAAGTCTTATGATTTCAAGTTTCACATTTAAGTCTTTAATCCATGTTGAGCTAATTTAAGTTAGTGGTCCAGTTTTAACAATACTATTTATTAAAGAAACTGTCTTTTCCCCATGGTACATTCTTGCCTCCTTTGTTATAAATTAATTGCCCATATGTGCATGGGTTTACTTTGGGGCTCTTTATTGTGTTTCATTGATCCATGTGTCTGTTTTTATGCCAATACCATGCTGTTTTGATTATTATAACTTTATAATATAATTTGAAATCCGGGACTGTGATGTCTCTTTGTTCTTTTTTCTCAAGATTGCTTTGCTATTTGCAGTCTCTTGTATTTCCATACAAAATTTTATTCATTTTTTTCAACAAGCAATGAACCATACTTTGCCCACCTGTGTTTTATTGTTTTTATTTTTTATTCTTTTTTTAATGTTTATTTATTTTTGACAGAGAGGGAGAGAAAGAGCAAGAACGCTCATGAGAGGGGGAGGGGCACAGAGAAAGGGATACAGAGGATCAGAAGCGGGATCTGTATGGAGCAGAGGGCTCAATGCGGGGTTTGAACTCATAAAACCCTGAGATCATGACCTGAGCCAAAGTGAGACACTTAACCAACTGAACCACCCAAGCACCCTTCCATGCAAATTTTAGAATTTAGGATTTTTTGTTCTAGTTCTGTGAAAAATGTTGGTATTTTGATAGGGATTTCATTTAATCTGCAGATTGCTTTGTGTAATAGGGACATTTTAACAATATTAATTCTTCCAATCTGTGAGCATGGAGTATGTTTGCATTTCTTTGTGTCTTCTTTAATTTCTTTCATCAATGTCTTAGTATTCAGTATACAGGCCTTTCGCTTCTTTGGTTAAAATTATTCCTAGGTATTTTATTCCTTTTTAATGCAATTATAAATAAGATTGTTTTTTTAATTTCTCTTCCTGATATTTTGTTGTTAGTATATAAAAATTCAACAGGTTTTACATACTGATTTTGTACCCTGAATTTTACTGAATTCATTTATTAGTTTCAACTAGAGTTTTGGTGGACTCTATAAGGTTTTCAATATATAAAACCATGTTCACGAATAATGACAGTTTTACTTTTTCCTTCCCAATTTGGATGTCTTTTATTTCTTCTCCTGCCTAAGGACTTTGGTTAGGACTCCTAGTACTATGTTGAAAAAAAGGGGTGATACCTCACGCCAGTCAGAGTGGCTAAAATGAACAAATCAGGAGACTATAGATGCTGGAGAGGATGTGGAGAAACGGGAACCCTCTTGCACTGTTGGTGGGAATGCAAATTGGTGCAGCCACTCTGGAAAACAGTGTGGAGGTTCCTCAGAAAATTAAAAATAGACCTACCCTATGACCCAGCAATAGCAATGCTAGGAATTTACCCAAGGGATACAGGAGTACTGATGCATAGGGGCACTTGGACCCCAATGTTTATAGCAACACTCTCAACAATAGCCCAATTATGGAAAGAGCCTCAGTGTCCATCAACTGATGAATGGATAAAGAAATTGTGGTTTATATACACAATGGAGTACTACATGGCAATGAGAAAGAACGAAATATGGCCCTTTGTAGCCACGTGGATGGAACTGGAGAGTGTGATGCTAAGTGAAATAAGCCATACAGAGAAAGACAGATACCATATGGTTTCACTCTTATGTGGATCCTGAGAAACTTAACAGAAACCCATGGGGGAGGGGAAGGAAAAAAAAAAGAGGTTAGAGTGGGAGAGAGAGCCAAAGCATAAGGGACTCTTAAAACCTGAGAACAAACTGAGGGTTGATGGGGGGTGGGAGGGAGGAGAAGGTGGGTGATGGGTATTGAGGAGGGCACCTTTTGGGATGAGCACTGGGTATTGTATGGAAACCAATTTGACAATAAATTTCATATATTGAATAAAAAACTAGTCATTAAAATTCAAAAAGAAAAAAAAAATAAAAAATAAAATAAATAAAATAAATAAAATAATGATAGTAAACATCCTTATCTTGTTCCTAATCTTAAAACAAGAGCTTTCAATTTTTTACTATTGAGCATAGTGTTAGCTGTGGTCTTGTCATATATGGCCTTTACTATGTTGAGGTATGTTCTATCTATACTCATTTTGTTGACAGGGTTGTTTTGGTTTTTTTTTTTTATCTAAAAGCATGCTAAACTTTGACAACTACTTTTTCTGCATCTACTGAGATCATTTTATTCCTTCGCTTTTTTTTAATGCTTATTTGAGAGAGAGTGCATATGCAAGTAGGAGAGGGGCAGATAGAGGGGGAGAGAGAAAGAATCACAAGCAAGCTTTGTACTATCAGCACACAGCCCAATACAGGGCTCAATTTCACAGGCCTTGAGATCATGACCAAAATCAAGAGTCAGATGCTTGACTGAGCCACCCAGGCGCTCCACATTCCTTCACATTTTTAATGTGGTATATCATAGTGATTAATTTGCAGATTGTGAACCATCCTTGCATCACTGGAATAAATCCCACTTGATCACTGTGAATGCTTCTTTTAATGTATTGTTGAATTCAGTTTGCTTGTATTTTGTTGAGGATTTTTTTCATCTACGTTCACCAGGAATAGTGGTCCATAGTTTTATTTTTTATGCTGTCTTTGACTGGTTTTGGTATGAGAGTAATGCTGACCTCGTAAAATGAGTTCAGAAGCATTCCTTTCTCTTCAAATTTTTGGAAGACTTTGAGAAGGATTGGTATTAAAATCTTTGTTTAGTAGAATTCATGAGTGAAGCTGTCTCATCCCTGAACTCTTGCTAGTCGGGAGGTTTTTGATTACTGATTCAATTTTGTGGCTGTTTTGTAATTCTTTTTTTTTTCTTTTAATGTTTATTTTTGAGAGAGAGAGAGAGAGTCTAAGCATGCGCACATGCACATGCATGCACGCGAGTTGGGGAGGGCAGAGAGTGACATAGACATAGAACCTGAAGCAGGCTCCAGGCTCTGAGCTGCTCAGCACAGAGCCCAACGTAGGGTGTGAACTCACCAGCGCGTGAGATCATGACCTGAGTCAAAGTTGGATGCTTAACCAACTGAGCCACCCAGGGGCCCTTTGTAATTCTTTATTCCTTTCTTCCTTGTGCCTTGATCACTTTATGTAATATGCTCAGACTCCTTTCTTATTATCTTTTATGGGTCTATTATAGGTTTTTGCTGTGTGGTTACCATGAGGCTCACATATAACAGCCTATTTGTACAATCATCTATTTTAAGATGAAAGCAACTTAAGTATGAACACATTTTAAAACCCTGCATTTTTACCCCCCCCCCAATTTTATGTATTTGCTGTCACATTTTATATCTTTTTATTTTGTATATCCTTTAATTATTGTAGTTATATTTTTCCTATTTTATTTTAAACTTCATACTAGCTTTATAAGTGATTAATCCACTATCTTTTCCATATATTTACCTTTATCAGTGAGATTTTTACTTTCATATGTTTTCTTGTTGCGAATTAGTGTCCTTTTCTTTTAACTTAAAGAATTCCCTTCAACATTTCTTGTAAGGCTGGTTTAGTGGTGATGAATTCCTTTAGCTTTTGCTTGTCTGGAAAACCCTTTCTCTCTCCTTCAATTCTGAATGATAACTGTGCTGGGTAAAGTATTCTTGGTTGGAATTTTTTCCTTTCAGCACCTGAATATATCATGCCACTCCCTTTGGGGCCAAAAACTTTCTGAGAAATCTACTGACAGCTTTGGGGCAGGGGGAGTCTGTTATATGTAACAAGTTGTTTTCTCTTGCTGTTTTTAATCACTCATCATGTTTTAATTTTACAGTTTTGATTTAATCTTTTCTAAATAAAGCACTGGATAAATACAGAATGAGAGAACAAGAGTCTGTAGCAAAGGAGCCAGATTGGTATTAGCACCACCACTCATCCCTTTCACCACCTCCCCAGCCCTCTGGGTTTTGTTTTTTTGTGATGATGGCATCTCTAGGACACTACTTGATGTTCATGAAGGCCAGAGCTTCTGCACCAGCTCAGAAGCTTAAGAGAAATTACAGAGTTTGGATTTCATGGTGACTTCTTAACCTTTCTTATCATGCTAACCAGAATGCTTTTGTCCAGATATTTCAAGTTGTAACACACAGTGGAGTTATATCTGAACAAAAACATGAGATTTTTCAATGGTGGGCCCTAAGATTCCCCCAATTTTCTCAGATCTGTAATTTATGGGGCACTTGAGTGGCTCAGTTAGTTGAGCATCCAACTTCAGCTCAGGTCATGAATCTGCTGTCCATGAGTTCAGGCCCAGCATCGGCCTCTGTGCTGTCAGCTCAGAGCCTGGAGCCTGCTTCAGATTCTGTGTCTCCCTCTTTCTCTGCCCCTCCCCCACTCGCATTCTGTCTGTCTCTCTCTTTCTCTCTCAAGAAAATGAATAAACATTAAAAAAAATTAAAATACATTTTCCACCATGGGTTACATTATTTTTCTTAAAAAAAAAATGTTTACTTTTGAGAGACAGTGTGAGCAGGGAGGGGCAGAGAGAGAGGGAGAGAGAGAATCCCCAGCAGGCTCCACACTGTCAGCATAGAGCCCGATTGGGGCTCAGACTCACAAACTATGAGATCCTGACCTGAGCTGAATCAAGAGTAGGATTTTAATGGACTGAGCCACCCAGGTGCCCCACATTCTTTCTCTTATGAAGCCACCTTTTTAAAAATGAACCCTATATTGAATTATAGTTTTACATAAAATGAAATGCATCCATTCTAAGTGTACAGTCTTAACAAATACGTATACTTAGTGAGAATTCCATGACTACAAGATACAGAGCACCCTCCCCCCAACCAAAGTCTCCTTAATGCCCTTTTCAGTCAGTTTCCCCTCCACTCCCAACCTCAGGCAGTTGATCTGATTTCTATCATGATAGGTTAGTTCTGCTTTTTCAAGAATATTCTGTAAATAGTATGTATGCTTCTGGGGTCTGGCTTTTTTACTTAGCATAAGCTTTTTGAGGTTCATCAATGTTGTATGTATCTATAACTAGTTCTTTCTTTCCCCTCAGTACTATTCCATTTTATGGCTATAATGCCATTTGTTTATCCATTTTCATATTGATGGACATTTGGATTGTTTTCACTTAGGGGCTGTAATATACACATACCCATGGCAGCTTTACTCATAAGTTTTTGTGCAGTATTCATTTCTCCTGGGAAAATATCTAAAAGCAAATACCTGGGTTGTATGTTAAGTACATATTTAAGCTTTTAAGAAACTACAAGCTACTTTCTAGAGTGGTTGTATCATTTTGAAAACCCACTAGTAATACAGCTGACCCCTGAACAATGTGGGGGTTAAAGGCACCCACCCCCAGTGCAGTTGAAAATCTGAGTATAGGGGCACCTGGGTGGCTCAGTCGGTTAAGTGGCCGACTTCGGCTCAGGTCATGATTTCGCAGTCCGTGAGTTCGAGCCCCGCATCGGGCTCTGTACTGCCAGCTCAGAACTGTTTCAGATTCTGTGTCTCCCTCTTTCTGACCCTCCCCCGTTCATGCTCTGTCTCTCTCTGTCTCAAAAATAAATAAACCTTAAAAAAAATTTTTTTTAATTAAAAAAAAAATCTGAGCATAACTTTGACCCTCCCACCACCAAAACTTAACTACTAATAACCTACAATTGACCAGAAGCCTTACTGATAACATAAACAACTAATACATATTTTTATATGTATTATATACTGTAGTCTTATAATAATCTAGAGAAAATAAAATATTAAGAAAATCATAAGGAAAATGCATTTACAGTACTGTATTATATTTGCAAAAAAATCCACATATGTATGGACTCACATAGTTCAAACCCATGTTGTTCAAAGGTCAACCGTATAATGTATTCACTGCGAATAAGTGTTACAGAGAAAAGTAAAAAAGAAAAAAAACAAAAAACAACCAAAAAAAGGGCAAGTAGATGTTATGGTGCTATTTACAGATGATGGTAAGAAAAGGCTTCCTAGACTATTGTGAGCCGAAACCTGAAGGAAGTAAAGGAGAATGCCATGAAAATATCTGAGAGAACAGCATTCAGAAGGCAGAAATAACAGCACATGCAAGAGGGTATTCCTTGGTGGGTTGGAGGAATATCAAAGGGGCCAAGGGGTTCGCAGTGGGGTGAGAGAGACAGAAAAGAGGTAAACAGGTCAGAAAGGCAGGGAGCTCAGTCAGTTCATGGAGGACTTTGTAGGCCAATGAACTTCGGAATGAATGAAATGAGGAATCACTGGAGGATTCTGAGCACTAAAGGGACACAACTTCTCTTATATAGATCTCTTATATAGGATCACTTTGATGTGAAAAATAGACTATAGGATGCAAGCATGAAAGTAGGCAGGCCAGTTAGGAGGTCACTGTAATTGCCCAGACCGAAGACTAGACCAGTCTGGTAGCAGTGCAGCTGGAGAAAAGTGGTGCGACTCTGGACGTATTCTCAAGGCAAAGCTGACGATATTCCCAAAGGATTGAAAGTGTCCTGGTGAAAGAAGAGTCAAATCTAATTAGGCCAATCTAATTCCACATCCATTCTTCCTCCAAGTACAGGAAATAATCTGTGTAAAGAAGAAAGGGGGGGGGGATGCAGTTTGTGTGGTTAAAAACCAGTAAGAAACTAAGTTGAAACTCATGGTCCCTGGCAAAGCCAAACTGCTTTAATCACCCAAATAATCCTCAGTCGAAATAGCCCAATGTGTCTGCCTGAAATAAATGTAATTTTATGGAAAAAAAATGTAATATACATATTGTAGTGCCAATTTGTAACACTTTAAAATTCTATATATAGAATCTAATATAAAAATACTTCTCTTGAGGTTTAGAAAATAATAGTAAAGTAAAATGAGAAGCATGGCAATCCTATGAAATAGGAGATGAGCAACTATTAATCCTACTATTCCATAGGTAATAAATTTTAACTCTAGATAAATATATGACCCCTTTGGGTCAAATCCAATGCATCAGGGACTACGATCAGTCTGCTGATTCAAAGTCTAGCTCAGATACACTCTATGATCAACTGTTGACTCCTATCCAGGACTACCTATTTTATTTTTTTATCGTTTAACAAACTTTTTTGTTTGTTTGTTTTTTTGAGAGCGAGAGAGAGCAAGCAAGCACTCGGCTGCATGCAAGCTAGGGAGAGGGGCAGAGGGAGGGAGAGAGAATTCCAAGCAGACTCTACACAGCACAGAGCCTGATGCAGGGCTTAATCCCATAACCCTAGGATCATGACCCGAGCCAAAACAGAGTCAGATGCTCAACCGACTGAGCCATGCAGGTGCCCCTCTGTGTATTTTCATTAAAGACATCAAATTCCAGTACCTCTGATACCCAAGATATATGTACTGAAACACTGATAGATGACTATAAGACATTTTACAAGATGTTCACAGATTTAGTAAGGTCCACCAAATGATAGGCCAGCAAAACATAACTAACTTACAAGAATCAATTTCCACCCTAAGTATTTTCAAACATCTAATGCTACTATAGATGTGTGAATTTCCTTTTCGTATATTTTTCAATAGCAAAATCTGTTCAACTATATATGTCTATTGCAGGTAGGGTGTTGAAGGGGATGGTTTAGAAATTCACAAAGAAAGAATATTTGCAAACACATTTAAACAAAGCAGGTTTGGAAACTGTAATTTTTAGTTCTTTGATGCTGACTGTATGATAATTACATTTCCCCTAAAATAAAAAATAAAAATGGAGAAGAGAGGGCTATAGAATTTAACTCTACCAAAGCATTTGGGTTGTGTGGATTCTTTTATTACACTGTAAATATTTTGCATATGTCTAGAGCAAGCACCAGTAATTAGGCCATAATGGTAACTTGTCATTCATAAACACAACAGTGCATTTGGAAAGATTAAGAACTAGATTGTTCAGTAATTCTGGGAGCCTTGTTTACCAAGCTAAGATGTCTAGCAAGACTCTTGTTTACTTGATATGATGTACTTGTTATTTTATTAAATATTTAAGACTGCATAGTTTAAAATTTTATACAGAAAGCTTTTTACCTAATTTTGAGGAGAATTAAAGAAGAACTATTCCTAAGGTGTAATTTTAATTTCTTTTTTTTTAATTTTTTTAATGTTTATTTATTTATTTTTGACAGAGAGAGAGAGACAGAGAGACAGAGACAGAGCATGAGTGGGGGAGGGGCAGAGAGCGAGGGAGATACAGAATCCGAAGCTGGCTCTAGGCTCTGAGCTGGCAGCACAGAGCCCAACACAGGACTCAAACTCACGAACCACGAGATCATGACCTGAGCCAAAATTAAGAGTTGGACACTCAACCACCCAGGCGCCCCAGGAAAATACAGTTTTTAGAACTTACTCATTGTTTATATGTCATGAAAAAGCAATTTACTAAACATAGACAAAATATTTTGGTGAAAATAGATGTAAAAGTAAAGTAGACTACGTCTCAGTGAAACAATCTTCTATTGAATTCAAAATATGGAGGCATTACGTGTAGAATAATTCAGTTTTAGGACCTAGAAAATGGAAGAGAGCTTTTTCTGAGTCAGTGAGTCAGTTTTAAAAGTGTAAAAACTTCTGGAGAAGTTAGTAACAGCTGAGTAAAATTGTGAGACCCAAATAGGAGTTTCCATAGTTTGCCTAAATCCGCTCAATCTAAACCATTTTAAAAGATACCTATCTTTAGATATTTCATATAAACCTAACACCTATAGCTTTAGAGTCCTTGCTGTAATAGCTAAGATAATGAAAAATGAAGACTTCTAGGTAAAAATAAAGGGTAAAATTCTTGTACTTGTGTTTGCTTCCTTTCTATAATCTCATCAAAATGACAGAAAAGCAATTTAAAAAGAATAATCTCAAGGGTGCCTGGGTGGCTCAGTCAGATAACCGTCTGACTGGCTCAGGTCATGATCTCACAGTTTGCGGGTTCAGGCCCCGCGTCAGGCTCTGTGCTGACAGCTCGGAGCCTGGAGCCTGCTTCGGATTCTGTGTCTCCCTCTCTCTGTCCCTCCCCCACTCATCATTCTCTGTCACTTTCCCTCCCTCTCAAAAATAAATAAACATTAAAAAATTAAAAAAAAGAAAATAAAAAGAATAACGTCATAAGGACAAAGAGGGCAGAAAAGTCAATACAAGAAAGTCTTAGAAACTGAAAAGCAGACATAAGAGTAGTAACTACCTGTTAAAACTTTAGAAAGCAACTGTGGGTAAAAGTAAGAAATTAATTTATGTTTCTGATTACCTAAAGCCTCCAAATTGTTGGCAACAGTTATTTCTTTTTTTTTTTTTTAATTTTTTTTTTAACGTTTATTTTTTTTTGAGACAGAGAGAGACAGAGCATGAACGGGGGAGGGGCAGAGAGAGGGATACACAGAATCTGAAACAGGCTCCAGGCTCTGAGCCATCAGCCCAGAGCCCGACGCGGGGCTCGAACTCACGGACCGCGAGATCGTGACCTGAGCTGAAGTCGGACGCTTAACCGACTGAGCCACCCAGGCGCCCCGGCAACAGTTATTTCTGAACTGTGGTACCTGTAAGGCTATCAACAGGAGAATGAGTGGGAAGTGTTTGTAGGGTGCAGTCAGACATCTTCCCCACCACCACCACCCCAGAACTCTTCACCTACTCTGTATAATGGACCTACTGTGCAGATAGACAGAACATGGCAGGTTTATTCTAGAAAGGATCTTTGAAATAGAGGACACTAGGCAAAAATCGAAGTTAGGGGAGCCATGCTACAAAGAGTGGAACTCAGTGAACTTTAACATATGGTGCTCTCAGAATGGCTGTGTTGTCTTCCTGCACTTGGTTCCTGTAATGCCTGCTTCCAGCCTCTACCTCCAAGGCCTAGGAATGGCAAAGTCACCTGTCGGGAATCTGATCCAAGAAAACGTAAAAATTCTGACGTTAGTGTTCCTTCAGTGAAAGAGACCACCCAACTCACCAACCAAGGGCAAAGCCCCCTTCAATGTACTATACCCAGAGGTACTCAGAGCTTCCCATAGCTGTCCAATCTCCCCACTCTTAGAAAACCAAAGGTCATTTTGAGGAAAGCCTCTAAGTGCGAGACAAAGATGGAAAGGAGCAGACAGAAGCAACACTGAAGAGATGAATGGAGGGGAGGGAAGAAAATAGAAACACTATCTTTCATATCTATTACAAACAGACGAGAGAGTATAACTGTATCCACAGCATTAGAACCTCATGATTACCTATCATCTGTCTAAAAAGAATAACAAAAAAAGAGCTTCTAAAAGTTCAAATTGTGAGAGCAGAAACTTTTCGAAACAAATAATAAAAGGCTGAAAGATACTTAAGGAAATCTCTCTGAAAGTAGAGCAAGAAGACAATGAGAGGATCACAAGAGAGAAGATTCAGAAATCAGAGAACTAGAGGAACAGTCCAGGAAGCCCACTATCCAAGTAATTGAAGAAAGGGAGTTAAGAGGAAATGGATAGAAGAAAATAATCAAATAAGTAAATCAAGAACACTTTGCATTGAAAGATATGAGTTTGCACATTAAAAGGGACTACCAAGTGCCCAGGGCAAAGATTTCTAAACCAGTGTTTGGGGGGTGGGGGGAAGAAGGGTAATTTCAGGCCATATTTCTGGATAATATATTTATAGTGCTGCTTCTTGATTTTGCAGAAATGGGCATTATCTATTGACTTCCTAACAAGGTAGATGTGGATTCAGTATTGCTTTGCCATTACCCCTTCATATCTATCCCTCTTCTCATCCTCACATCTACCACATATAATTATATAGCAATTTTGGTTAAATCAATATTCATTGTTTACATTATTATGACAATATAAAAGCTAGTCACAGCTGAGCCATGTAGCATTTGATAATTTTTCTTTCCTGCATAACCTTTTATTTTCCTTAATCTTCGTTTCTTTACTGGCAAAAGTGGGAAGTTCATGGTTGGACCGATTTCTGATAGAGTCAAACGTTATCATTAAAAATAATCCCCTCCTCTGATCTGCTCTGCTGGCTTCAGAGTTGCCTTCATTCTCAGGCAAGTACTCCCAGAAAGCAGGCTCTAAGCAGCTCCAAACTGACATATCAGCAGTTTAGAAACTTCAGCAGGTAAAGAATCTTTTTCTCAACAGCTCTAGTAAGAGAACCAATGTCTTGCTCAAGAGGATGTTGCTACTCTTTTTGCTCTCCTGACTCACCACTTTACCTAGGGGTGGAGTCAAGTTTTATTTGATTGTCATGACTGAGAATGGCAAAGAGGTTCCGCAAACAAAGAGGCTGAGAAAAACTGTAATGCATTTTATATTTGCATCTGTACTGTCGCACAGTTCAAACTCAAAAAGTCCTAGAATTTTACAGGCTAGAAAGGACAAGAATAAGTGATGCCTCTGGGTTGAGGAAACATTATATAAACCAAGTTTTCAAGTTTAAAATTGTCTAAGGGATAATAGCATTATGATTTTAGAGTTAATTCAGGGATTTTATACTGATACTCAAAAAGCAGAAATTAATATATTAATCAAAAGTAAGACAAAATGAACTTATGGCATCTTTAAAATCACAAACATGTTTTTATATAGTTCAGCTGATCTTTTAAATGTTGGATTTAATATTATTTTTGATGAGTATTGTGACCTACGCAACCTGTTAAGTGAGGTAATGACTGACTATACAAAATTTAGTATTTAGGATACTTTACTGCTGTTTGAGACTTTAGCCATACAGTTTTGATTTTCTAAGGGAGCGAGGCTGTCTTCATTTCCCCCTCTTTTTTTTTGGTTATATATATATATATATATATATATATATATATATATATTTACCAAACTAAAAGTCCTTAGCTGTACGTCAAATATTTTGCATTATAATAAGGATCAAAAGTTTTTCTTGGAAAAAAAATACCAGCAGGATTTCAAAAGTAATGAACACGTGCTCACTTCAGCAGCACATATACTAAAACTGGAACAATTTAGAGAAGATTAGCATGGCCCCTATGCAAGGCTGACATGCAAATTCATGAAGTGTTCTATGTATAAATATATACAAATAAAACAAACAGCTTCATAGTTCAGAGATGCTCTTAGTAGTGCTCTCTACTGATCTTTAGTGTTACCATATTTATATTTCCTTTAGAATTCTTTTATTAATCACTCTGCAGTGTGGCTACATTTATATCTAAGCTTACAAGTAAAAATGTTCATTCTGTATTTCTTTATCAGGGTTAGGACTATGATGACCACTTTTAGTTTATGACAATACAACCCTACCGTTTGCAAATAGTGATAATGACAATAGCTAACATTAAGTTTCACAAAACCCCTACAAGTTAGACACTATTATTATTCCCAGTATACTAATGAGGAAACTGAAAAAGAAGATAGAAACTTTACTTAAGACAATACTAGTAAGTGGTAACAGCCCAACTGGTCTGAACCCAAAGCCTGCAAAAGGTAATAAACCGTAAGACAGTATTGATGGAGTTGTGACAGCCGGCCTATTTCTAACAATACCTAAAAAAGAAAGACATCAACATATATTTTTTGCGGTATTTGTAACAAGCCAAGAGGTCTATAATTGGACAGAAAAGGTCACGTTGTGGGGGGCACCTGGGTGGCTCAGTTGGTTGAGCATCCAACTTTGGCTCAGGTCATGATCTCACAGTTGGTGAGTTTGAGACCCTCTAACAGCTCAGACCCTGAAGCCTGCTTCAGATTCTATTTCTCCCTCTCTTTTGGCCCATCCCCTGCTCACATTCTCTCTCTCTCTCTTAAAGATAAACATTAAAAAAAATTGTTTTTTAAGGAAAAGCTCATGTAGCTGTTTATAAGTGGAATGGACTACTCATTGAGACCACCTGCTTAGTATTTTAAGTATAAAAATGGTAAAATAAGTTGGTAGGGATCAGAGCCCACCATGGAGAACACTTTTTATCATTCTAGAGAAAGAGAATGATCTTTTAGCATGCTGTCACTCATTCTCTTCTGCCATACTACCTTTCCACCCAGACTTTTAAATTTTTTTCTTAAAATATTTTATAATATACATTAAGTATGCAAAAAGGTACATAGACTAGCAGAACATACATGTACCCATCATTCAACTCCATCAAGTTCTAACATTTTGTTTGCTACTGTTTTACAAGCAAATTTGCAGTTTTGCTTGCTGATCTTTTGGATTTTTTTTAATGATGTGATATATTAGAGTTTAAACAGCATATAGAACATACCTATGTGGCTTAAAGAATAATAAAATGAATACTCATACACCCTCCGGCAAATCTGAAAAATAAAGCATCACTCCTACCTCAACACCCTCTCTGTTGGTCTAATGTTGATAGTTTGAATACAGAGCTCGAAGTTGGAAATAATTTTACTCAGACTTCTGAAGGCCCTGTGCTGACTTTACCCTCTGTTGAAGCTCTTTGCTCCCAGTGTTTTGAAATTTCACAGTGATGCATCTTGTGGTAGGTTTATTTTTATCCACATTATCAAGCACTCTGAACCCTTTCAATCTGGAAATTCCTGAACTTTCCTGCTCTATGAAATATTATTGGGTTATATTTTTTGATGTTTATCTATATTCCCTACTCTTACTTGAAATTTGGATGTGATGAGCTTGTGTCTTAACTTTATTTTATTTTCTCTTATTTTTTATCTCTTTGCCTTTTTGCTCTACTTTCTCAAAGATTTTCTTAATTCTACATGTAAGCCCTTCTAATTTCTATGTGTTTACAATTTTCAGTGGCTCCTGTGAGATAACAGAAAATATATACATTGGTCTCTCCCCCTGGTTCCGGATACAGAACTGCTAAAACCCTTGTAATTTCCTAATTGATAAGAGTAGTAGGAGCATCTTTTTTTCTAATGACGTGACTCTAGGTGGGCTCCTGGATGGGGTTTGGTCACCAGAAATACCAAGCAATGATTAGAAGCTTGGAATTTTCATTGCTTCTCGGCCTTTTAGCTCAGATCAAGTGTAGAAACTTGGAATTTTCAGCCCCACTCCCACTTTTCTAGAGGGGAGGGAGGATGGAAACGGAGGTAATAATTGATCATGTCTACATGAGGAAGCCTCCATAAAATCCCAATAATATGGAGATTCAGAAAACTTCCAGGACAGTGAGTACATCCACACCAGGAGGGTGATAAACCCCACAGTTTCAAGGGACAGAAGCTCCTGCTCTGAGAACCCTCCCAGACCTCATCCTATGTCTCTCTTCATCTGGTTCTTTATCTGTATCCTTTATTAGATCCTTTAATAAACTGCTAAACGTAAGTAAGCGTTTCCCTGAGTTCTGTGAGCAGCTCTAGCAAATTAATCAAACCTGAGGTGGGGGTCATGGGAACCTCCAATTTGTAGCCAAATCTGACAGAAGTTGTGGGTAACTTGGGGACCCACTACCTGTGGTGGGCATCTGAAGTGGGTGGGGGGGGGTGTATCAGATCCTTAACCTGTTGGATCTGATACTCTCTCCGGGTAGATAGTGTCAGAACTGAGTTAAATTGCAGGACCCCCAGCTGGTGTCATGGTGAATTGGTCAGTTTGGGGGGAAATCTGCATACATCTAGTGACTTAGAAGTGTCAGAAGTGACAGAGACAAGTGTTCTATGTGAGTAGTAAAGGAGAAAGGCTCAGAAGAGAAAAACTGGGTTGTTTTTCTTACACAGCTTTTTCCTATCCTTTTAATAAAGCATCTTATTTTTTTATGGCTGCACTATCTTATTTATGTCTCTGAACATATAAAATAACTTATAGTGTGTTTTTCTTCTCTTTGCATGGCTGTTTCTTTGAAAATGCTTTTTTCTGATGACTGCCTGGATAGCTCAGTAGGTTAAGCATCTGACTTCACCTCAGGTCATGATCTCAGGGTTCATGTGTTCAAGCCCCGCATCAGACTCTGCACTGACAACGTAGAGCCTGCTTGGGATTCTCTCTCTGTCCTCTCTCTCTGCCCCTCCTTGACTTGCACTTTCTCTCTCAAATAAACTTAAAAAAGTAAAATTATTTTTTCTGTTTCTTTGTTTTCAGATCTCTTTCTGATATTCCTCAGTATCTCGTAGTGATCCCTGGCTGTGAGCTCTCATTTAAGAGTGGAGCATTAAAAAGATGTTTGGAGGGGCGCCTGGGTGGCTGAGTCGGTTAAGCGTTAGACTCCGGCTCAGGTCATGATCTCACAGTTCGTGAGTTTGAGCCCCGCATCAGGCTCTGTGCTGACGGCTCAGAGCCTGGAGCCTGCTTCAGATTCTGTGTGTGTCTCTCTCTCTGCCTCTCCCCCCACTCATACTCTGTCTCTCTCTCTGAAAAGTAAACATAAAAAAATTATTAAAAATAAAAAGATGTTTGGAGTTCCATATCCATGCATGGGGCCTGTTGGCCACAAGCTTATTTCAAGGTGTTCTGGTTAAACCATTTCATTGGGAAACCCCTGACATCTGTGCATATGGATGCCTTTGGGAGAGCAGGAAAATTCCCCAGGAGACATTCTTCCTTTCTCCTTCATTGCCAGTAAAACCTAACTGCTAATGTTTCAGAGCCAAGGGGGCTGGTGGAAGGATGGTGGTATTTCCACAGCCAGTATATAAACATTTCATTTAATCAGTTTTCATTGTGGTGGCCACCTCTATCCTCAACTATGCGCTGAGCCCTCTAGTCAAGAAACACTGTGGTCTATCCTCTCTGGGGGATACAATTCCAGTGCTCTGCTGACGGAGAAAAGTGGCAATCCTGCTATATGGAATTACAAGGCTTTGGGTATCTAATTTGTCAACATTGAGTCAATCCTCCTTTATTAGGCCCAACTTTATTCCCATTTCCAAAATTATCAGACACTGCCATTGCTGAGCTGTTTGTGGATTTTGAGGTATATATTGGGTTGGTTTTTCTACCTTCTCTACTATTGTTTTAGAGTAGGAAGCTTCTTGAGTTCTGCTAAACCCATCTAGTTTCAGATTCCTGTTCAGACTTCCCATTCTTTTTGTTCTTGTTAATAAACTTCTATTTTTGTTCTTGGTGTTCTACAGTTTAACTATGACAGGTTTAGGTGTGGATTTCACTGATCTTGCTTAGAGTTCCTTATGTACCTGAATGTGAAGATTTCTGTCTTTTACAGTCCTAGAATACTTTCACTTACACTTGAATATATATTAATATATTTATATACAAATAGAAACACAAATATCTTCTAATAGCAGTTTTAATGTATGTATCACTGTGCAGTGTTCTGGAAAATTTCTTTAATCATCTAGCCTACTAATTCACTCTTCAGTTTGTCTATAAACTTTTTAAATTGTACGTAGAGCTTCTATTTTAATTATTATATCTTATTTCTAGGATTTCTATTTAGTTATTTTTTCTTTAATTTTTTTTAATGCTTATTTATTTCTGAGAGAGAAAGTGACAGAGTGTGAGCAGGGAAGGGGCAGAGAGAGAGAGACACAGAATGTGAAGCAGCTCCAGGCTCTGGGCTGTCAGCACAGAGCCCGACGCGGGGCTCGAACTCATAAACTGTGAGATCATGACCTGAGCCGAAGTTGGGACGCTTAACCGACTGAGCCACCTAGGCGTCCCTCTATTTAGTTCTTTAAAAGTAATTCTTTAAAAATTAAACATGCTTATTATCATATATTAAAACCTATAATTTCAGTATCTATGGCCTTTGATTTTGTTGTGGTGGTGATACTTTGTTTTCTTGTTTTTGTTTCTCCTACTCATAGTGGATTGTCCTGTTATGAGGTTTTTTTCATTCTGTACATCTGTTCCTTGGAAATTTGTTTGTGAGAAGTTTGGGACTTAGATTTAAAACATCTACATTGTCTTCTATCCATTCTTCCCAGGAACTCTGCCAACCCAGGACCACATTAATGTAAATTCTGTTCGGGCATTTTGAGCCATATACAGAGTATCAATTCTGACCCTAAACTCAGGTTGAGGGCTAGCTTGAGGTTAAATATTATCAAGACTTCCTACCCTCATTCAGAGTTAATGTCAAGGGTAGCAAGTGTCTTTACTACTTTCCCTTTTTCTTAGTTATCTCATTGAGAGATTTTTGTTGTTGTTGAGGGACGGTCTTAAGTAAGAATTTCTATACCAAATGCGTCCTCAAGTTTATCTTTTTTTCACTTCTATTAAGCTGTTAAATCTGAAACTGTATACCCTCTAGAATTAGATCATAGTCTGCCATGCACTTGCCCCGAGTTGCGGAAATTAGCCAACGCCTTGTTCTACATTCATGGCCCTCTTCCATATGTCACATTATCATGAATCAGATCACTTGCATTTTAAGGAAACCAGAAATGATCTCTAAACATAACAAGTTTTATCTCAAAAAGACACATAAAACACCTAAATACACACAAAGAAGTTACTTTGAAATTTCAATGTATGAATACTTGTTAAGCATAAAGGAGAGAAAGATGGAGCTGCCTGGTGGGAAAGGAGGCGTATGGCATGAGGTGAACGTACACAGGCAACCGTGAGAGTGTACCCAGCCTGGCTGTCCTCATTTACCCCTCAGCTGCATGCTGACGAAACACTCACTCCCTGTTTGGCAGCTGGAACATTTTTAGCAGCCGTGGAGTCCAGACATGCACACATTTAGCTCCTCAATGCTGCTCCTGATTGACAGTCCCTAAAATGGAAATCTCTGGAAATCTGGTCATTTAGAGTCTAATGTCTCATCAGAAAGAATTAAAAAGCCACGTGTATTGTTCCTTTTCCCAGCCAATATTATTCAATTGCATTCCTCTACCATACAGCCTTAAAATGACATGGTGCTAAGCATGGATTTTTCCACTGAATGAGGAAATCCTAACTCTAGTGTTAGTCTCTTTTTCAATGACCCCAAGTGGTAGGGAATGGGATCACCATCTTTGGAGACGTGGTAGTGTAGTTAGCTGCTACAGAGAAACAACCTTATAGAAGAACTGAACTTATGAGAAGAAAATGGGGGGGGGGGAGGGTACCTATTTTTTATTTTTCTTCCTTTTGCCTGATACAACTTAGCTGAACACAAATTTGTAGGTGTCAATCTTTTGGCCACTGTGCTTGACACATACCCCAACAAAATCACCCAAGATCTCTTCCTATTCTCTTTCTCTAGCACACTTTTCCACCTCCCATTCAAATTCATGTGTGTGTGTGTGTGTGTGTGTGTACAACTTGATAAAGCAAGTCTGTCATTTACATGAAAATGCAAAAGGCCGACTGTGACTAAGACACAGACGGAGAAAAGGTAAGAGTTCTACTAGAAATTAAATATAATGTAAGAAGTGGAAATCTTCAAAACATCAAGACTTAAGAAGGCAAAAGAAGAGCATTCAGAGGACACATCTTATTACAACCTTAAAGTTGGGGAGGGGGGGAAGGCTCTAGAAAATAGAATCTGAAATATATGTGGTTTTCCAACAAGTGCTTAGAAAATGCTTTGCATGTATAGTAAAAATTTTTTAAAAATTTGCATTTCAGTTCTAACTAGTCACAGGTCACAAGTTTTCTTTCTTTATGTAAAATGGGGATAATTCTAATAATTCTAGAATCACTAGAGCAAACATCTTTAAAATGAAAAGTATTATTATTAAGCTCAGTTTCCTTTGAGATAAGACCAGTAAGAGTCTTAAACTAGTGACTTTGATGAACAATTGTGGCTACTTTGTGAGAAAATCATTTAAAAATTTTGCAGGTGGCAGGCCAATAAAGTTCAATGAAGAATTTTTTTTTCCATTTTGCAGATAAGTGTATAGGAGATGTATAGATGGAAATAATTACACATACTAATGCTTGTCTAAAAATGTGATGGAACATTACACATACTGGGTTTTGGTCTACCTCTGATTCATAGTCAGGTAATTAATAGTTGAAATGAAAACATCTTGTATATTTCTAATAAGTGTGATAACTGCTTAACAAATATTTTCTGAATAATTTCTTCATTGCCAGCTTAGCACAGGCAACAACATTCTGTATGTTACTTGTGTTTGCATGCTGCTCTACCAGTGATGCTTACTCAAAACACATGGTCAGCCATTTATTCTCTCCCAGGCGTGTACAGGGACTACAGTTGAAGGTCATGCATATCTGTGCAATGACAAAAAATTGTGTAATTTCATGTGTAATTAACAAGCATAAAATGGAACTTTTAATGTATTATGTAATCTTTTGGAAGTTTAAAATGTTGCTATTTCTGCTAACACTTGTTATTGGAGATTTTGTATAAAATTTCAAAATAGCTCATTTTGAGTTATCTTCAAGACAAACACACTTTTGTCCTTCAACGATGAAAACAACCCAACATCATTATAATTAAATATTGAGATGTTTATAATACTTTTTATGTTAATCATGTGCTGGCCAACTGATAGTCAACTGGCTAGTATTTCTGTGCTAGGATGCCAAGAACAAAATTTCATAAAGCCTTTACCTCTCAATGAAAACCAGTAGTTTTTTTTTTTTAATTGATTAAGAATGGATGGGGGGTAATCAATTAAGAATGGATGGGTGGCGCAGTCGGTTAAATGTCTGACTCTTGATTTTGGCTCAGGTCATGATCTCACCATTCGTAGGATCCAGCCCTACGTTGGGCTCCGTGCTGACAGGGCAGTGTGGAGCCTGCTTAGGATTGTCTCTCCCTCTGTGTCCCTCCCCCGCTGGTGTGTGAGCACGTTCTCTCTCCTGAGAATCAGCTGTGAGCATGTCTTTGTAACTCCATTTTCAATGATGTCATAGTGATAGTTCAAAATCAGCTAAGGCAGGAGTACTTCTAGCACAGAAATGGAAAAACACTCTAAGTCAGGTCTTTTTATCCTGGAGAACCAGCTATTAAACGTTTACCAGCACATCACTATTGAATAGGGAGTTGAGGGGGAAGAAAAGGAACCATGGATTGTAGAAAGGCAATGGAGTTTGGAACTGGAGTTTAGAGGTGCTAGTCAGATTTAGAATTGGAAAATGGTATTCAAAATGTCATGCAGTTGAATATCTTCATCTTTTGTGAGATCAATTAGTTTTGGAAAATTTGGAAGCAGCCTACTAAGAATTTTAAGTTATGGGAAGTCCCGAGGAATCTAGTGTATTGATAAAAAGGATATGTAATATAATCAAATGAGTCTCTAATCAAGTACCTTGGCTCTAGTCTGCTCCAGGTTATCCTAATTTGAAACAAAAAGTCTTCCCTAGAACCTCAGCCAAACCTCAGGTGGAGGGTCAAAAAAACTTCAAATGTACGGTGTGAGCTGGTGTACCCTGGAAAGTAAATGCACATACACAGGCAGGGACCAGTTTACTGTATTCTCTACTTTGTAGAGTCAACTTAAGCCAGTTTCCACTTCAGAGCAATGGAAACAAAGTTCTAAAATGTTATAATCTGACCCAGTTGAGTTCCACAGAACTCTACAAACAAAAACTCATTGTTATTATAGCTCAGCTTCAACATGTAACTTCATGATATACAAAATATAGAACCAATTATTTTGAATATTATATGAACCCACAGGGCATCCTACCTATTAGAAATATTTACAAGTAACAAACAGATGTATATTCAAATATGTGAAGCCACTATGATATCCAGATGATAATAGAATCTGTTCTTGTAACTACCATTTTATTATTAATCAATACACCAGTATCACCTTTCCTGAATTATTTTTTCTTCATGCACTTATCACCATATGTCCCACTATGCTTTCTTCTCACTGTTCTTATACTATTTCCATTCACTGCAATGAAGGCAAGGCCTTTTCTGTTTGTTCATGACTTTATTTCCACTCCTAGGTCCTATCTCTGACTGGCACATGATAAATAATGAATATTTGCTGAATAAATGAATGAATTCATTAACAGAAAGACTGGTAGAGAAGGACCAGTGGTTGGAAGTTTTCAGGATTCTACTTGAGATTTCACAGTAACCATTGAAATTAAAAACAGAGACGATACACACACAAACCTGGCATTAAAAAAAAAAATGTTACGCGTTGGTACCTAGTTTAATAAGCATTAAAAGCATTCAAGTATGTTTCAACTTAGTATAAATAATTAAGAAAATACCTTCCTAGAAGTTTAGCTAATAGAAATGGTAACTTCCCCCAGAGTCAGATGGGGTTGCTGTTAGAGAACCTGATTTTAAGGAACAAACTGAATCATCCATACAAGTCCTGGAGATAGGACGCTTTTCAACAGTGCAATGCCATAAGATGGCTTTCTTTCCTTATTTTGGAGATCCACATTCTTAGTGAGAATTTCTTTTAAAATATCTAAAGGTGGTCACAGGGAATTTATGTTCCCATGTAGATATGTTTCATTTTCAACAACTTTTCATATTTACTTTTTATAGTTACTATATATAGTTCATATAGTTACTATATTATAAAAGGAATGTAAGAAATCATTTTAGATCCACTGTAGAAATAAACTAAGAGAAAACTGGTACCTATTTAGCAGATATGGGTTAGATAGTAGGAAGATAGCCAATTCAGATGAATTCAGTTAACCAGATTTACAATATATGGTATTTAAATCCATTAGAAAATGGTCTGGGTTTTTTCCTTTGACTTTGATTATATAAAGATAGTAGTAAATAACGCTGTACTTCTCCTTCTCGTATGATATTTTAAAAATTGAGTTATCTTGGGCGGGGGCATATAAATTGCTGAATTATTAACAGAAAGTCTCTGATAGTCTAACAGTGAGTTCCTTGGAGGGCAATAGCATTGTCATCCATAACACCTAGCATGAATCTGAGATCATAATCAGTTCTCAATAAATATTTATGGAATAACATTGCATAACTGATGTAATAATGAAATGTCTTTGCAACTAGGGCTGTAGCTTTGAATTAAGAGCTAGACTAGATACTGTGCTCCCTAAAATTCATTTTCTTCATTGATCTCCGTTCTTTGTTAGCTCTAGAGAAATTTAGTATCTGGAGCCAACAAAGGAAATAGAAAGGTACAAAATAGTATTTTTAATACATGAGTCCATGTGACCTTTAAAAAGAGTCCAAACTCAATTGGCTGAAAAAGTTTTCTGTGGGCAAAGCATTTTCCCAAGGTCAGGAGAGTTCAAAGAACACAGCAAACTTTAAGGAACATGCCAATGAATTTTGTAAAAGTTGTTTTTGTGTGTGTGCAAAGACACAGGGTTTGGCTGGTCATTCTGGTCTCCAGATGGTCACAGGATGCAGCCAGTAATGACCATGGAACATCCTGAAAAAGATTATTAGTTTAATCGAGCAACACAGTCTCATTTGTCTGCTAGTGAGAATTTGTTAAAAATATTGACTATTCTCTATCATTCCTATTACCATCCCAGGCTAAGTGACTATTGTTTTTCAGCTCAATTACTATAATGACTTTCTAGCTGCCTTTTTAATAATCCTGCTTCCTTAAAATCTATTTACACTGCAGCCTTAGAGATCATTTTAAAACCCAATTTGGATCCTGCCACTTTCAGTCTTAGAGAAGTTCTTGGTTTCCCTGGTAGTTAGGATACAACGCAAACATTTTTACCATAGTCCTCAAAGCTCTGCCTGATTAAGACTTTACCTTGTTCAATTGTTTTTTTATGCCACTGTCTCTCTGACTTAGTGCTCCAGCCACACTGAGCTCTTGTGTTCCTTCAAAAGCTCCACATTCCTTCTTATCTGAGGGCTTTCTTCCCATGCTCTTCCCTCTCCCTGAAACATGCTTCTTCTTCACAGTTCGGTACTACACGTGCTGTTCTACACATCTCTCTAAGGGTTAGGAGGCAGTGGTCAGTGGTAACTTTTACCAGGTCAGGCTGGTAATGCTTCATGACACAGGCAATTCTCAAACTTGAAGATGGTTAAGTATTCCTAGGCAAGTGGGACAAAAGTATAATCTCAACGGAGGGAAGAGAACAGATAAAAATACAGAGGCAAGAAACCATTTGGCGTAGAAATAGCAGTGACGTTTGTTAAAACAAGGAAAAGAGACTGAGGATGAAGTTTTGAGACACAAGATCTCTGCTTAGGACATGTTGAGCTTTACTGATCTGGGGATGCAAGATGGAGAAAGAGAGTGAACAGGCAACTGAATATGTGGTGAAAAATACAGGATAGTTATAGAAAATGCAGGGAAGGGGTGCCTGGGTGTCTCAGTAGGCTAAGCATCTGATTTCAACTCAGATCATGATCTCACAGTTCGTGGGTTCAGGCCCCACATCGGGCTCTGTGCTGACAGCTCAGAGCCCGAAGCCTGCTTCAGATTCTGTGTCTCCCTCTCTTTCTTTCTTCCCCTCCCCCACTTGTACGTGTGTGTGTGTGTGTGTGTGTGTGTGTGTGTGTGTGCGCGCGCGCGCGCGCGCGCTCTCTCTCTTTCAAAAATAAATAAATAAATATTTTAAAAAGAAAACAAAAGGCAGGGAAGGACATACAGATCTAGGGGTTATACACACATACTATTTCCTAGGAAAATGTTGTAGAATAATAAAAAAGAAATTTCAACATTTAAATAGCAGGCAGTAGTAAAGAAGACAAAGAAGGAGTGGTCAGAGAAATTTTCTGGAAACAAGGAGAGTAAAGAAGGAAGGGTCCATGGCAGAAGCACAATAGATAATTTAAATAAGGTAAGAACTAAAAGGACCAAGGGATCTGGAAATAGGAAAGTCTTTGATGAGTCTTGCCAGAGAAGTGTGAGAAACTGAGCTAAAAGGAAGCTGGAGACTGAAGAGAAAATGGAACATAAAGAAAAGTAACCAGAGATCGAAGACCATTCTTCTGTGAAGCTCAGCTGTGAACCAGAGGGTTGGGGTGGAGGAACAGGTTAGCCGGCTGTGAGGGGAATGCAGAGTTGAGGAAAAGTATTTTATTCATATTTTTTACAGTAGTGAGATGAAATCTGTTTTATAGGAGGAAGTAGATTGATACTGAAACACAATTTTTTTAATGTTTATTTATTTTGGAGTGTGAGCAGGGGAGGGGCAGAGAGAGAGGAAGACAGAGGATCCAAAGCAGGCTCCAAGCTGACAGCAGAGCCTGATGTAGGGGTCAAATTCATGAACCATGACATCACGACCTGAGCTGAAGTTGAACATTTAACTGACTGAGCCACCCAGGTGCCCCTAAAATGTAGTTTAAAAACAAACAAACAAACAAACAAAAAAAAACACAATCCATGGAACAAAATACTGCAAGAGAGAAAAGGGGATCCACTTTTGAACCAAAAATAATAACTTTCAGTGAGGGAGCAAACTCTTGAGATGAGAAGAAAAAGGAGTAGTGAGCTGGTTAAACACCTGTTTACTGCAGTTCTCTGTGAGGTAGGACACATGGTCATTGCTAAGATGATCAGAGGATGTGAAAAGTAGCAACTTTATCTCAGTCACTTTACTGATATATCTGATGATGCAAAAACATAGTGATTTTATATATCAAGGGTTTCTGGTTAGGAGGACTTGGTCCACACATAAAATACTCAAGGCTGTGACATTTCTGCAGATATGTGCATGTGGCCTGGTCTATTCTCTCCTGGACCAGAAACAGGGGTGTCAGACAGAGGAGGAGGTCTGAAAGTCAAGGATGTGAAAGTAGCTGGGACAATAGGTGAGATCCTCCTCAAGTGTGATAGGCTGTCACAGTGATGGAATCTTCTTGGATGGAGACCTTGATACTGCCTTCTTTTTGCCATAAGAGTGCATTTTAGGAATAACTAGAATTCCACACACTATGTGATAATGCTTAACTGTAACTCACATTTTAACTTTTAAACACTTTTAAATAACTGTTTAATCTTGCAAAGATGAGAACATTTAGGGGAGGGGTGATCTACAGAATTTTCTGTGATTCAATAGCCATGCCATCCCTACCATTCTCACTGGGAAATAATAATTAAAACTTTTTTAAATAATCTATTTATCCAGGGGCACCTGGGTAGTTCAGTTGGTTGAGTCTGACTCTTGATTTCAGTTCAGGTCATGATCTCACAGTTTGTGGGATCGAGCCTGGCATCAGCCTCTGCACTGACAGCACAGAACCTGCTTGGAATTCCCTCTCTCTCTCTGCCCCTCCTTTCCTCCCTCCCTGCCTCTCTCTCTCTCTCTCTCAAAATAAATAAACATAAAAAAATAAATAAAATAAATTTATCTAATACATTTAGCATACATTTGGTAGACACACTTGGTTTAAATCAATAGATTATAGCTATACATGATTCCTTACTTCACATATTTGTAAAAGTATACTTATCTCTCAATGGTACTCAAACTTTCTTCAGTGCAACAGAATTTCTTAATCTCACTTTTTGCAACTTTGCCTTTTTTTTCCCCCCTATTGCCTCTTTCTGCCTCTGCCTGTGTCATCCTGCTGAGTTAACAGTGTTTGGTACCCAAAGTAAGCACTGGATAAATATGTGCTGATTGACTGACCCAAATCCCAAAGCAAGATGCTTCAGTCATGGGGTCAAACCAGGAAAATGACGTTGCCAATTGAAACCTGTCTTCCTGGTTGCTTGAAGCCACCCACTCTTGGCTAAACTGTATGTGTGAGCAAAATATCTTGCAGCACTGCTCCAGGCAGCTGTGGTGTTGCTGTTAGGAGTGTAGGAGGAAGGATTCACTAAACTGCAGAAATCTCTAGCTGAGGTTTTTTTGTCTCCAGCTCCTAATCTTAATTACGCTGTCAACCGAAAGGCAGTATAGGTGCACACCATTTCTTTTCTATCCTATAGCTTCATTATCAGAAACAAAAATTCCTGGGATGAGGCCAAAGGGTTAAAGCTATAACCACAGGATGAGGAGTTGTTCAAGGCAACTATATTTCTACATCTATTTCTTTTATAGTCCATTAAGAAGAGTTTTTTAGGTGTTTCTGTCATAAATAGTAAGCTGAGGGCTTTCCCTGTCTATGTATTTCTGGCAAAGCCATGCCATGTATTACTCAGCAGTGTTGTATTTTTAGCAAACTGTTTGACTTTAAATGTTATTGATTTTTTCTAGAAAGTTTTTATGATTCCATTTAGTATGTCATTTTTAAAACTTTGCCTGTTATTTCATGTGCAAGCTTGTTTTTAAAAAACCATTCATGGCTTTTTAAAAACAATGTCAGGAAGACTAGAACTTTCAATAAGAATGTGTCTAGGGGTGCCTGGGCGGCTCGGTGGGTTAAGTGTCTGATTTCAGCTCACATCGTGATCTTACGGTTCACGGGTTTGAGCCCTGCGTCAGACTCTGCAGACAGAGCAGAGACTGCTTCCAATTCTCTGTCCCCTTCTCTCTCTGCCCCTCCCCTGCTCACTCGTGCTTACTCTCAAAAATAAATAAACATAAAAAAAAAAAAAGAATGTGTCTAGAATACAATGGTACACAAGACAGACTAGATTCTTGTCCACGTGGAGTTCATCTACCAGTAGGGGAACACGTTTTAGAAAAATAAGTAAAATGACAAATACATAATTGTAGGTGAGGATAAACACTATGAAGGAGACAACGGGGAGAGGGTATAGTGATGAGGCATGAATGGGAGTCACTGACATGGTTTTAGGGATCAGACTGAAGCAAGGGGCTATGATGTGACAAGGCCTGTGGAAGCCGACTTGACCAGAAGGAAAGGAACTGCACAGCCCTTGGGATGGGAATGAACTGGGCATGGTGTGTGTACAGAACACCAAGAGAGCCCGGTACCTAGTGTTGACTGATTGCAGGAGAGGCTGGTGGCAGGCATGTTAGGATAATGTTGGACCTTTTAAGTAATAATGAGAATTCTGGATTTTACTCTACATGTGTGAGTGGGGAGTTGTATTGATCACCACAGGCTGTCGCAATAAAAAAAACTCTCAAGGCTATGGCTTAAACAACAGAAACTTAGTTTCTCATAGTTCCAGATGCTGGAAGTTCAAAGTCAGGGTGCCAGCATGGCCACTTTCTGGTGAGGACTCTCTTCTTTGCTTGCAGACAGCCACCTTCTCACAATGTTCTCATAGACCCTTTCCTCAATTTATGCTTGCAAAGGGGAAAGAGAGAGCACGTTGAAGTGCAAGCAAGCTCTGGTATCTTTTTTTTCCCCAGCTTTGAGAATATAATTGACATAAGATACTATTTGAGTTTAAGGAATACAACATGATGTTTTGATATACCTATATCCTGCAAAAGGATTACCAAAATAGGGGTAAGTTAACACCTCCATTAGTTCACATAATTACCATTTGTGTGTGTGCGTGGTGAGAACACTTAAGATCTATCTTCACAGTAATTTTCAAATATAAATACAATATTGGCAACTATAATCTCTACGCTATACATTAGACCCCCAGAATTTATTCATCTTCTGACCAGCAGGATGTACCCTTTGACTGACATCTTTCCATTTTTCATACCTGTAGCCTCTGGTAACTACCATTCTACTCTCAGTTTCTATGTGCTCAGCTTTTTTAGATTCCACATATAAGTGAGATCATACAGTATTTGTCTTTGTCTGGCTTATTTCAATTAGCATAATGCCCTCAAGCTCCATTCATGTTGTTGCAAATAGCAGGATTTCCTTCCTTCTTATGGCTGAATAACATTCCATAGTGCGTGTGTGCTCATGTGTGCACATACCCATACCACATCTTCTGTGTCCAATCATCCATAGACAGACACTTAGATTATTCCTATATCTTGAATTTTGTGAATAATGCTGCAATGAACATGGGGGCACAGATATCTCTCTGAGATCCCATTTTCATTTCCTTTGGCTATTTACCCATAAGTGGAATTATTGGATCATATGATAGTTCTGTTTTTATTTTTTATTTTACTTATTTATTTTTATTTTAGAGAAAGATAAAGTAGGGGAGAGGGGCAGAGTGGGGGGCGGGGGGGGAGAAAGACAGAGAGAATCTTAAGCAAGCTCCAGGCTCAGTGTGGAGCCCGACATGGGGCTAATTCCCACAACTCTGGGATTATGACCTGAGCTGAAATACAGAGTCAGACGCTCAACTGACTGAGCCACCCAGGTGCTCCAGGATAGTTCAGTTTTTAATCTTTCAAGGAAACTCCATAATGTTTTCCATGGTGGGTGTACCAATATACACTCCCTCCAACAGTAGGCAAGTGTTCCCTTTTCTCTGCAACCTCACCAACACTTGTTATTTCTTGCCTTTTTAACAACAGCCATTGTAAAAGTGTGAGGTGATATCTCAGTGTGATTTTTATTTGCATTTCCCTGATGATTAGTGATGTTAAGCACCTTTTCACGTCTCTTGGCCATTTGTATGTCTCCTAAAGAAAAACATTTATTCAGATCCTCTATTCGTTTTTTATTTGGATTTTTTTTTCTGTTGCATTATATGAGTTCCTTACATACTTCGGATATTAACCCCTTATCAAATGATGATTATTAACCCCTTATCAAATTATGATTTGCAAATATTTTCTCTCATTCTGTTGGTTGCCTTTTCACTTCATTGTTTCTATTGCTCTGCAGAAGCTTTTTAGTTTGATATAGTCCCACTCGTTGAGTTTTGCTTTTGTCGTTTGTACTTTTGGTGTCCTATCCAAAAAATCATTTCCAGGACCAATGTAAAGATGCTTTTTCCCTATTTTTTTTTTCTATGAGTTTTCAATTTCTGGTCTTATAGCTAAGGTTTTAATGCACTTTAATTTAATTTTTGTGATTGATGTAAGATGAGGTCGAATTTCATTCTTCTGCATGTGATTATCCAGTTTTCCCAACACCATTTTTTGAAGAGACTATCTTTTCCCCATTGAGCACTCTTGGCTCCCTTGTCAAGCATCTTTTGACTATATATGCAAGGGTTTATTTCTGGGGTCTTGACCTGTTACATTGGTCTATGTATCTATTTTTGTGACAGTACCATATTGTTTTGATTACTATAGCTTTCTAACATAGTTTGGAATCAGAAAGTGTGATGCCTCCAGTTTTGTTCTTGATCAGGATTGCTTTGGCTCTTTTGGAGTGTTTTGTGGTTCTATATGGATTTTAGAATTTTTTATTTCTGTGAAAAATGCCATTGAGGGGTGCCTGGGTGACTTAGTCACTTGAGCATCTTGACTCTTGATTTCAGCTCAGGTCATGATTCCAGGGTTGTGGGATTAAGCCCCACATCAGGCTCTGTACTGAGTGTGGAGCCTGCTTGGGATTCTTTCTAAAATAAAATAAAATCAATTTTTAAATACATTTTTATTGTTTATTTTTGAGGGGGGGGAGAGAGAGAGAGAGAGAGAGAGAACACAAGTGGGGGAGGGGCAGAGACAGAGGGAGACACAGAATCCGAAGCAGGCTACAGACTCTGAGCTGTCAGCACAGAGCCCGACATGGGATTCTAACTCGTGAACTGTGAGATCATGACCTGAACCAAAGTTGGACACTTAACTGAGCCACCCAGTTGGTCCAATAATTTTTTTTAATGCCATTAAAATTTTGATAGGGATTACATTAAATCTATAAATGGCTTTAGGTAGTATGGACATTTTAACAATATTAATTTTCCTAATCCATGAACACAGGACAGCTTTCCATTTGTTTCTGTCTTCTTTGCTTTCTTTCATTAAAGCCTTCGAATTTTTAGTGTTTTAATCTTTTACCGCCTAGGTTAAACTTTTTCCTAATTATTTTATTGTTTTTGATGTTATTGTAAACAGGATTGCTTTATTTCTTTTTCAAGTATTTTGTTGTTAGTGGCACCTCTTTTTTTTTTTTTTTCAACGTTTATTTATTTTTGGGACAGAGAGAGACAGAGCATGAACGGGGGAGGGGCAGAGAGAGAGGGAGACACAGAATTGGAAACAGGCTCCAGGCTCTGAGCCATCAGCCCAGAGCCTGACGCGGGGCTCGAACTCACGGACCGCGAGATCGTGACCTGGCTGAAGTCGGACGCTTAACCGACTGCGCCACCCAGGCGCCACATGCACCTCTTTTTTTAAAGACACTAATCACATCAGATCACAGCCCCATCCTTAGGACTTCATTTAACCTTCATTACTCCTTAGAGGTCCATCTTTAAATATCACCACAAAGGATTTTAAAACTTCAGCATGTAAATTTTGGGGGCAGGGAGGGGACACAAACATTCAATCCATTACAGGAATGATATGGTATGACTTCAATGTGTAAAACATCACTTTGTGTGCTGAATAGACCATATGGGGAAAGAGTAAAAACAGAGAAACCAGTTATAAATCTAAGGCAATGGTTCAGGTAAGGGATGATGAAGGCTGTGATGAGGTAGAAATTGAGATGATGTATGGACGCGATCAAATTTTGAAAGCAAAGCTGTAAGAACTTGCTAGATGTAGGTCTATAAATGATGAAAGAAAGTAAGGAAGAAGAGACCATGGTTTGGAGTGTGAGTGACGGGAGCGTGCTGGCATCATAATACACAAACCTAGAGAGGGCTGGGGGAGGAAAAGTGGGGACATTTAGAGTTATATTTTGAACATGTTAAGAGCCAGATGCCTATGAGATAACCATTTGGTGCTTTGGAGTCAGCAATTAGATGATATTCCATTTGTGGGATGTTGATTCATAGCTACCTTTCATAAAAGCATCTATTTCAAGAAGGCTGCTTATTTCTTAGTTATAAGCACTTCAACATAATGCTACCTGAACCAGAGAGTATGGCCGCATATAGAGTACGTCACAGAATCACTGGGAGAGCTGAAGAACCAGAACTCAGCTTAAGCAACCAAAGCACCCCAAACCAGAACTGGCTCTGAGAAAACAAAACAAAACAAAACAAAACAAAACAAAACAAAACACTACATGTATTTTAGGATCCTACTGCCCCCAACTAGGCTTGAACCACCAACACTTAAGTGTTGTCTAGAGACCAGCCTATTGATTATATTGGACTCCTTCTATAATGGAGAATATCATCTAGGGATTATGGTGATTACTGGATGATTAATTATTAATTAGATGAGTATTCTGTATTTTATTTGCTTTTCCTGCCCACCATGTTTCTACCAGAATTACCATTCGTAGATCTACCAAGTATATTCTCTATATGAAGTATGATACAATGTAAATTCTGATCAAGAAAATTTTATGGTGAAAGAAGAAAATGGATTCATGTTTATGGAATCACTGGCTTTACCATGTATTCTCTTATCCAGCATCAGTTGACCTTACAAAATTTTGGAATGCCAGTTTGGAGACAACACTCTGTGAAGTTGGGTGCTAATCTAGGATATGGTATGTGCTCTGAACCAACACTGATAATTCCATAGCTAGAATATGTGAATCTGGTAAGCAAGAGGCAGAACTGGGAGTAAGGAAATTCAACTGATGGCTCACTCACAAAAATTTTGGCATCCTACTCCAGTCTTTTTAGGCTCCACTGGTTTAGGGGGCTCTTAGTAGTCAAGGGAGGGCCACTTCCACAGGGCATCAAGTAAAGACTGGTTTCATTGAATTAGAAGTGGAGATCGCTGCTTCTTCATTTCTGATTTTGAAACCAGAGATAAATAGTCAAAAAGAGGATTATGGTATGACAGGAATGATTGATGTTAGCTATAATGGGGAAATAGTGTTGCTATTATACAATGAGATCAAAAAAGCATTAACAGAAATCCAGTGATCTTCTGAGGTACTCTTAATACTGCCACTTCCACTGTTAAATGTTAAAGGAAATGCACAACAACCCAATATGGGAAATATGGGCCAGGAGTCAGTTTTCTCAGGAATGAAGGGGCAGGTAACCCTTGGCTGAGGGAAAAGAAAGGTGAAATGGATGGAGGAGACAAGTCAGCAACACAAACAGAGCACAAAGATGAGTTGCAAAAATCTGAACTGTGGCATCTATCCATATTTTCTTTCATGTGTGTATTTATATATTTTATCAAGTTTTCCTATATTTTCCTGCATTTCTCCAATGATGTATATAGGGTATTTTGGTGGTGGTTAACTTTTAAATATTAGGGCATAGTTTGCAGAATATTGAGACAAAACCATAGAACCACTCCAGGAGAACTGGACACCTTCCAGAAAGCCTGGATTGCAATGTGGAAAAGACTTCAGCTCACTACCTTTATATGGGGAAGAATAGTCATTTTAGATTAAGAGCAAGCATTGCTTTTCTGTAACTTTAAGTATGGAGAGAAGCTTGTGAGTTGATGTTAGTCTGCCAAAAGCTTGGTTTATAGTGGACATCTGTGATTCATTCTGGCTACATAGCAACCAAGCCCCTTTCTATATTTGGGAAATTCTCCACTTATAAGTCTTGATGTGGGGCAGAGAGCCTATTGTTTTAGAGACTGAGAATACTAGGTCCTTAGGAGCTTCCTTTGAAGACAGAACACTTCTATCAGACTTGGGCTCAGAACTAGATTCGGACCAAGTAGTTTGTGATGCAAGAAATCAAGAACACAAGTCGTGAGAGAGAGACACAGAAACAAAGACAGAGAGAGACAGAGAAAGAGAGACAGACCATGACAATGACAACAATTATTTCCTTGTGAAAAACAAGGCTGAGACATAGTTTGGAGCTTTTCCTTTGGATTCTTAGCCTGAAATTGGACTCTCCAGCCCTCCCAGTTTGTCTGTAAACTATTCAATATCCATTTAATAAACTTCTTTTCTGTGTAATTCTAGCCAGAGTTGTTAGAAATCAAGAATTCCACCTAACACAGCATCTGTTGAGCTAGTTCCCAATATTTTGCCAATGTTGTGAATCCCTTTTTGGAAATACCTTTCAAACAATCCTTTTTTAGAAAAACCTATTTTTATTTTTTTAAGTTTATTTATTTATTTTGAGAGAGAGAGAGAGAGAGAGAGCAAGCGCAAGCGTGGGGAGTGAGGGCAGAGAGAGAATCCCAAGCAGGCTTCACGCTGTCAGCTTGCAGCCCAGCTTGGGGCTCAAACCCACAAACTGTGAGATCATGACCTGAGACCAAATCAAGAGTTGGACGCTTACCCAACTGAGCCACCCAGACGCCCCTCCAACTTTGGCTCAGGTCGATCTCAGTCTTCGTGGGTCTGAGCCCTGTGTCCAGCTCTGAGCTGACAGATCCTCTGTCTCCCTGTCTCTCAAAATTAAACATTAAAAAAAAAAAGCCTCATCAATTCAAGCAAAATAGGAAAAACAACTGTCTACACCAATGTAAAATACAATTTTTAAATCAATGAGGTTTTATAATTTCCAAGTACTTATACTAAGTAACTGTATCTAAATACCAACAAAGCATTACTAGAAATGCTAAAACACTAATAGAAATTACTAGAAATTTGCCAAGCTAGATTTATAGAGTACATGACGTATTAAGTTAGGTTGGAAAGGATCTACATTATCCAAGATTTTTTCGGTTTCAAATAATAGAAACTCTATTCAACTGGCTTAAATTTTAAAAAGGGAATATGTTGGCACACAGAATTGAAAACTCCAGTTAGTCTGTCTCCAGACATTGCTGGATGTAGAAGCCCAAAAAGCACCAGGATCCAATCCACCTTTCTCCATTCCTGGGTATACTTTCCCCTTGTACAGGTTCCATTCTCAGGCAAACCCTCCCCTAGTGCTTGGCTGCCAGAAGTTCTGGGCCTACACTTATCCTTTCAGCAATCCTGTCAAAAAAAAGATTTTTTCCCAAAAATTTTCTTAACAAACTACTAGGACTGATTCAGATTTGCCTAGCATGACCCATGTGCCATTTTTGGCCAAGAGTATGAAAAAAACTAAATGACTGTATTAGAACTACATTCTCATTGCTGGAACCTGAGGATGATTTTAGCTCTATCAAACTTCAAACCTCATAGAAGTGGAAAAGAAGAGTTTCAACAAAGAACACTGGCAGGCTGTTACCAAAATGAGGAACGGGAAGCTGGCCAGGCAGAAATAACAGCCGCTTCACCAGAGGACCTTGAATTCCCAGCACCATGGGGAGTACCCAGCTCCTCGCCAACACTACTGACTTGCCGAACTTTGACTTGCACACTGCTTGTGTCAATATGTTTTCTTTCTCATTTGGCAATCTATTGTGTTGCCAATAAGTGTTAAGATTCTTCCTTAAATTGAAAGGTTTTTTTCCTTGTATTTTAAAAACATGAATCCATCTGTGTTCTGCTCTCTGGAGTACAGCATTTGCCCCATCTTACTTAAAAATGTTGCTCATTCAAGTACTTGAGATCAGAGATCGTGCAAATTATGCTTCCCATCCAGGATTCTAGTTTCCTCAGCCATGTGTAAAAGGACACATTTTCCCCAACCTTCACTGTCTTGGACTCTTCCTCAACCATTTTCTCACTTATCTTTGTTTTCGTTTTTGACTAGGGTATCACACAAATATGCTTCTATAAAAGAATTCTGAGGGTGTACAAATAAAACAAGGAAACAAGATTATACCATGTAATACAGACTACCGGTTTTTAAACTATGACCCATCTTTCTAAGCAGTCCAATTTGGCTAACATACCCATCCTTGGATATGGAGGCAACTGGATACAATAGGCCACTTTGTATTTTGTCCTGAATAGAGTGATCACAGATTGCATTGCCTACGACAGTCCCAAATTACACTAGCCTTTTGGGCTAGTGTAATTACTAATGGTGTCCCTTTTCACTTTCAAAATATCACTTGGTCACCCTAGTCTTGAACCACTACCTGTTACTGATGTGCCAGGTATCCCACAGATACAGATGTACTAAGCTGTGAACTACTTAGAGACTATGTATTATTTGACTTTGTATTCTGAGAATTTAACTCAGTTCCAGGTACAAAGTGGACATTTAATGCATGTTTACTGAATAAGGAGATGAATAAATCCAGTCATTTTGTTTTAAGCTTACACACAAAACTTTGCATGTGTCATTAAAAAATATACCTATAACAGGCAGATTCTTGGTTTCAAACAAGTGATGTTTAAGGGCTTAAAATAACTCTCTATGTATTTTCCAAAACAACCCTAATATTTCATAGATATGAAATGTAACTATAAAAATTTAATAGAGCATCCATATGGACAGTTTTATAGATGGTATATATTAAATAAATATTGGTAGAATCAAACTATGTTTAAAAATATTTAATCATCACTGAATAAAGTAAATTCAACCAATTTGGTCTTGTATCAGTGAGCTTAGCTTAATACAGTGTGGAACTTTAGAATCAGCAAAATGTCGGTTAAATAAAATGCTTTGAGAAAGTAGCAATCTAAACTCACAGAACTGTCACTCAAAAAGATGAGAGAGACCACTTACTTAGCTCAATCCACTCTTTTTTGCAAAGGAGAAAACTTAGATCAGAATAGACTTTGTGTTCAAGGCTGCTGATTAGTTACTAGCAAAGATAAGAACACAGGTCCTGAGGCAGAATTTACAAGTTACTTTTGTTTAATAGGATTTTCTGTGTTAATGGAGTTAATTAGAAGAATATGTTAGAAATCTTTATTTTCCTTTTAAGTATGTTTATTTTGAAAGACAGAGAGAGAGCACCCGTGCACAAGCAAGGGAGAGACAAAGAGAGAGAGGGAAAAAGAGAATCCCAAGTAGGCTCCTCTCTGTCAGTGAAGAACCCAGTGTGGGGCTCAATCCCATGAACCATAAGATCATGACCCTTAGCTGATAACAAGGGTCAGCACCTTTACAGACTGAGCCATCCAGGTGCCCCTGTTATTTTGCTTTTAAAGAAGAAAGGTTGATCAGCCAATTGACATTTTGATGACTTAATTTTCCTCAACACCTATAGGAGTGTTCTAAATGTTTTAAAGGGACCCCATTCAATCATGAGTTTTCCCTGTAGTAGCTGTAGAGGGAAAGCACCTTGAGTGGCCAAATAATTCATCAACCAACCAGAAACATTTTTGAGAGAGAGAGTTCTATTAGTAATTATGCAACAGGAATAAACCAGGATTGTCCCAGGCAAACCAGGATTTATTATCACCCTAGACAACTGTGTACTTGTTTTGTAGTTTGTTTTTTGTTAGGAAACTGTGGACAAGAATTCTGATAATCGAAGTTGGAGGAAGAAGCTTTGTTGTAGTTGCTGTATTTACTACATACCTTAAATAATAAATGAGTCTCAGGATTTGGATTTAGTCCAAACAAATTACACATCTAAAATTAACATGTCCAAAAATGATACTCTGCTATATCATTCAGGAGCATTAGGGTTAGTAACTATAACATGAACCAGGTCTCAAATAGGTTGGGAAAAGTACAAGTTGTTTTGAGACACCTCAAACCCTCTACAAACCCATTACTAATCATGAAAGCAATGCAAACGTTTTCGTTTTCTTCTTTACTTGGGTCACATTCCATTGTGGGATGATGTAAGAGTTTTAACCAAGCATAGAATAGTAATGAGCAATTTGGGAGATCCAGCTCTAAACCCTTGCCTTTGGTCACACATAACTAGCACTTAGAATCTAAGAACACAGAACCATTTGACTTACAAAGTTAATTATACACCTGTTTACTTTTGGCATATTTTCTAAGAGGTTAAACTGGAAAAGCAGAGCAGGTTATGGTCCACTTATCCAAGAAAAAGCCTATAAGCCCACGAATCTTCTAGTATTTTTCCTATTGCACTGAAACATGGAAGTTTGGCCACTACAGCTCTCCTCCGCAAACAGCTGAACCCTCTTGACCTTTGCTTGTAGCCAGTAGTTTCCTGCTTGACCACTCAATAGAATTACTTGGAAGGTTTTTTAGAAATCCTGATGCACAGGCCATACCTCAGATCAATTAAATTATCAACTCTGGTGGTGGAACCCAGGTGTCAATGTTTTTAAAACACTACAAAGATAATTCCAATGCACAGGCAAGGTCAAGAATCCCTACTATAGACTCAGCTCCATCCCCAGGTCTGGAATCCTCTAAGGGCTGACAGGAGTTCTAGTCCACTGCTCCAAGGAGTCGCAATCAAATTACAAAGCTAGAATGACTTACTAGTTCCAGAAACTGATCTTTTAGAGTTGCAGGCCCAAGAGAAAAAAAAAAGGAATAATTTTGGACATAGGTAGGGTTTCTTTTTTATTAAAAAAATTTTTTATTAATGTTTATTTTTGAGAAAGAGAGAGCACACAAGCTGGTGAGAGGCAGACAGAGAGGAAGGCACAGAATCCAAAGCAGGTTCCAGGCTCTGAGATGTCAGCACAGAACCTGATGCAGGGCCCGAACTTAGGAACCGCCAGATCATGACCTGAACTGAAGTCACATGCTTAATTGACTAAGACACCCAGGCACCCTGGTAGGGTTTATTTTTAAACCTGGATCAGATACTTACATTATCTGTATGGTCTTGGACTTTTTTTCTCACTGAGCCTCACCTTCCTCATCTATAAAATGGACCAATGATACCTGTGGCCAGGTTGCTACCATTGCTTGTCTTATTAATGAAACCAAACCTTCTCTCCCATTTACCCTAGCTTTGGAAGCTTCTAATTTTAGAAATATCTAACATCCTATCTTGATAACCTTATATTCTAGAGCTTGGCCTCTGCCTCATTCATGAAGATGTCTTCTCAATGACTATAACCTTTCCTTGACACCAGCCCAATGCTGGTATTCTACTTCCTGCTGATAGATTGTCCTGATCTTATTTTTCCATGCACGTATACTGTGTGAGCTGCCCCTTCTAGACTTTTTGTTTCTGGGCCTATGCACCTAACTGTTGGCACATTCCAGAACTTCTTCCTGCATATCACTGATAGTTGTTGCCTCTAAGTACACATATAGGGCACCAAGTTCCATCAGCCTGACTAGACATTCTCTTGGCACCTCTAATTGGGCTATCATCCCAAATTCCAATTCAACCCTAGGGATTGTACTGGGTTTGCTCACTAAATCAGGATTTGTGGAGCATTTACCAAACCCAAGCACTCTGTCTCTGCACTCACAGGCTATTTGTAGAATAGTGGGGGGAGATCAACAACAAAAGGTGTAATAAGAACAGGGACAATTTTAGGCATTCACCATCCCTTTATTCTCTTTTCTTGCAGAGACAAATACTTTTATATTTATTTTTGTCACAAAATAGGATCACTGTTAATTTTTTATTTGGGGGGAGGGCATGGCAAGGAAAATGGTTATTGGCTACATAAGTTAGGTTGGATCCTCCTGTTTTGCTCTACATAACTGGAGTTGGATTAGTCATTTGTTTCGATAATTTTTCGAAGCTCACTTCCTACTCTTTGGCCTAGTGCAAGCACACACTCAATTCTATGTTGGGATCATCCTTGTGAATCTACAGTGAACTCCATACTTAAGAAACAATTTAGAATGCTATATGGAAAGGGTATCCTCTGGCTCTCTAAAAACGAATCTGGCTCCATCTGTCCATTTCTATAAAGCCCTTACAGCTATGTGAGCAAACAAGTCTCAAAGAGAAAAGTAATTTGGTGGCCTTTCCAGCAATCTACATTATGGAGCAACCAGTGAGGATGTTATATAAACCACCCTTGTGACTGTGCTCATCAGTCCCGATTCCCCTCTGTGCCTTTCTAATGATCTTTATGGTTTCCATGGTTGCCAGCAACTTTATACTACCCACAGGAGGAATGCAAATGACTGATTGTACCAGAGGCAATGGAGAAGTTACATATGGCTCATAGGGGTGTAGATGATGATGACAATGATGATAATGATGATTATTGTTATTTTAGCACTTTACAGAATTCAGAAGTAATTGCTGCCTCCTGACCAGTCTACGTAGGACCAGTTAACCTTGAAGTTGTCTGACTTGCTTTGTGGTGATCAGGAAGGACTAGCTTAGCAAAAATTACATGGGGGAAAAAGCTTAGGTTTAGTAAATCTGTCTCTACTGTTAGGCGTCTAGTGTCCTTGTGCTGGTTTCCTAGAGTGCCCTCTGCTGGGCTCCGACCAGGTCAGCTGATTCTGGGCAATAGCCCTTGAAACCCATGCCTCAACTCTCATTAAAATAATTACCACTTTATGTCATATGTCATCAAAATCCCAGTACTTGTTTTCCAAGCTGATAATTAATTCAGGTAAATTAACCTATGTCAGTGAGTAAATACATATTATTGTATAACTGGGGGGGGGGGGGGGGACACAACAATGCCCCTTACAGATCACAGAAGTGTACACTTTCAGAGTGACTTTATGGGAGATAACTCTTCTACTTAGTGTCTAATTCATTGGATTAATGGTGGGAATGGAGACCAGGCATATGGGGAGCGCTAGTTCTGACAAATCAAAGGGAAACTATTCTCCAACAGTCAGGACCTTATGGCTTCCCTCAAATTAAATAGTGTGGGCAGCTGTCTCCTCTGGCTATCTATATAGTCAACCCCCACAGAGGTAATTTTCATTCTGCCAGCAGGAAAAGAATGAACAACATTGTTTACTTTTAAGTTTTTATGAAGAATGCCTTGTGCTCTTTGGAGGATATTATCTAAATCCTGATAACAAGTATGTGGCACTGTTTAGTGGATTAGTCTGTTCATAAAGACGTGTATAGGGTATATATTCATTGGCATGACCCCTGTTGCCCTATGTACTTTCTTGTCTACTGAAATCAGTTGGGCAATCCCTGTCTGTAAGCACATTTCCCAAGAACTGGTTAGAGCCAGTCTTCATAAGAGGAACCTATTATGAAACCAGCTCCAGAGGATATTTACTTTGTTGAAGTTCTACTGAAAGATACACTTACTTGAAAATGAAATTGCTTTCTTTTGGCTCCCACCTAGCCCCTTGAAAACCAGAGACTCTTGGGGCTCATTAACAATCAGACACAGAAGGGAAAGGACTGCGGGGACTGATGTGTATTTTTCTGTAAGCTTTCTCATTGAGTAAGCTGGTATTTTCATTGAATATATGTTTCAAGGATATCAGCTAAATTAATAGCATATTATAAATGTAAATATGCACCCCAAACTGAGAGCTTGGGGAACACAGCACAAATAGTTTGAAGCCTCACCTTTGGTCTTAAAATTAAATGTGAATTTTTTTTAAAAAAAAGTTTTTTTAACATTTATTTATTTTTAAGAGACAGAGACAAAATGTGCACAGGGGATAGGCAGAAAGAGAGGAACACACAGAATCCAAAGCAGGCTCCAGGCTCTGAGCTGTCTGCACCAAGCCCAACATGGGGCTCAAATCCACGAACCGCGAGATCATGACCAGAGCCCAAGTCGGACGCTTAGCCGACTGAGCCACCCAGGCACGCTTAATGTGAAGTCTTTTGTGTGTGTTTTTTTTTTTTAAATCTTTCTCTTTAACATATCCGTGTTTAAGACAAAATAATATTTTAGGTTGCATTCCAGTTATTAAATCTTCAGCTAAATAAACATTGCAGTAAAAAATATTACCTTTATCTTAACAGCTCCTGATATAAAATTATGTGTCCCCAGGGATATATGTATTCAAATTTGAAAAACACAAGCTCACAGAAATAGGTAGGGAGAGGATCCAGTCTGAGATAAATGTGTATTAATGATCAGGCAGTTGGTAAGGATTAGTCTCAGTTTTGTCATGGATAACTTTCACAGGGAAACAGTGGCGTTTGCTGATAAGATCCAGTGCATAGTTGTAATGACATAGGGATGTTAAGAGTATCTGGATACCACCAGAATTGAAGAGAAAATCAACTCAAAATACAGAATGATCAAGATAGATATGGAAGAGGCAGAAATATGATTGAACTACGGCAGATTTCCTGGGTTCCTTAAAGATCTGCTGTTACTGCAGATGCACTAAGTAAAACAGCAGGGCAAATAAAGAGGAAAATTCTACATATTAATTTTTGCATGATACTATTTTCTCCTTCCTTTCTGAAATTTTAAAATATCCTTTTAATGTTCAAAGAAGAATATATTTTTATCACTAGTGTTTTACAATTGTTATTTGCAATATATTTATTCTAGAAGTTAATGTGTGTTATTTGAAATTCATAGCATGTTTTCCAAGAGAAAGGGTCTTATTACCAGTGAGTTTTCATGCCCACCTCCAAAGTATACATACAAGGTATTTGGAATAGGTAAGGGATAGGAGTAAGAGACTATCTGCATTTTTTTTGTAAACACATTTGATGCAAGTGATCTAAATAATACTATGAGAAATTCTATTATAAGAGGTTGACAACTCTTGTGATTAGAGCAAGAGACTGAGGGCACTGGCTGAAAGTTCAGGACAAGGTTGCAAGGGGATGTATACACGTATCAAGCCAGCTGTCCAGCCCATAATCCTTCCACTCTACTACCTGGTACCTTACTACACATCCAGCAAGAGTAGTTACTTTGGCAACTATGCCAAAACTGGTGGAACCATTGAAGGACACCTAACCTAAGGTAGGCCAACTACACATTTTAACTTGGGAATTTGCAACTGGAGACAGCAGGGTTATTTGAAATGAAGAGATTTCCAGGAGCCCCAGAGATCCAGTCCTGTTAAGAGAATGTGTAAGCAAAGGTCCAGCATGCATGGAAAAAGAATGAAAACCACCGCAAGAAAAGAGATGAGGAATTCTGTGTTGGGGGTGGCAGGGAGAGTCAGAAAAATTGAAAGAGGGAGGGAGAAGTAGCAAACCAAGAAAACCAGAGGGAAAGAATTTTCCTCGGAGCCTGTCAATTTGCTACTTAAAAAAATTTTTTTTAACTGTTTATTTTTGAGAGAGAGAGAGAGAGAGAGAGAGAGCATGAGCAGGAGAGGGGCAGAGAGAGAGGGAGACACAGAATCTGAAGCAGTCTCAGGCTCCAAGCTGACAGCAGAGAGCCCAACGTGGAGCTCAAACTCATAAATCACGAGATCATGACCTCAGCAAAAGTCAGATGCTCAACCGACTGAGCCACCCAGGTGCCCCTCAATTTGCTATTTTATCTGCTAGTCCCTCCTGTAGTCTAACTATGTTTTGTATTAGGTATTTTTTGTGTCCTTCCAATAAACTTCTCTTTTTCACTTAAGCTAAACTGAATGTGTTCCTAAGTGAGAAGACAACTGAGAGTTTGGGGAAAGAAAAGACATAATGAGATGTATCTTACTCTCTCTGCAGCCTTCTGCCTCCCATCTCCATCCATTCTCCCACCGCCTTCCTCTTTCTCCAGTTCCTTGATCTTTAGATACTCTTCCTTTTCTATTTTTTTATATGTTTATTTATTTTTGAGAAAGTGCAAGCAGGGGAAGGGCAGAGAGAGGGACAGAGGATGCTATCAGATTCTGCCCTGACAGCACAGAACCTGATGTGGAACTTGAACTCACAAACCACGAGATCATGACCTGAGCTGAAGCCAGACACTCAGTCGACTGAGCCACCCAAGTGCCCCTCCTTTTATATTTTTAACAAACTTGTCTCTTCCCTCCTGAAGAGGAAGAGGACTCCCTTTTCTTTTCTCACCTCTGGTCCTATCCAAGTCTTGAGGCTTTCCTGCCCTAAATAGATGCCTGGCCAGCATGCTAAGGAAGGGAGCAGAGGGCATTCCTAGGAACCACTTGGGCAGGGATAGGGAAAGGACTCCTGATACTAAATACAATAAGTGGAGTATAGTTATTTAAAATAGCACATTTTTTAAGCACACTAAATTTTAAGAAGCAGCTTCAAGCTGACTTGACAGTATTTACATGTAACATAAAAATGTTTATTACTCTCTTTGCAATTTAATCTTACGTAACGTTTGACTTGATGAAACACTTCTCTGTTCCATCAGCTTCAGTTGCACTATAGCTTGGCCTTTAAAAATTAGATGCTCTTCACTGAACTGAGAAAGCATTGCAGATGAGGAATAAAGGTCTAGATTTGTTACAAACTTAAAATATAAAAGGCCATACATAAGAGTTATGACTATCGTCAAAGTCCTCACTATGCTGTGAGGGCTGAGAGAAAAACGCTCCAGTTTAGGCTTGGGTTATTTTTCTGAAGCTGTGGGCTGAGTCGCTGACAGCTCACCTGACCAAGGCAGACACCATATTTGCCTTGAAAGGAAGTTGGCTGGTTTCCCCCTGCCCCCCACTATTGTATGAGAACAGGAGAGATGTAGATTAATGTGAACTGACAGAGTAAACAACTTGGATGCTACCTCAGCTCTACTGCTCACTGGATAGCTAGAGGAATCTGAGTAATTACAATTTTCCTAGGTCTCAATTTTCTCACATTTATTAAACGTGAAATCCTTTCTTCAAACAAAACCATAAAAAGTGAAGACTTTTTTTTGTAATGTTTATTTGTTTTTGAGAGAGACAAAGCCCAAGAGGGGGAGAGGCAGAGAGAGGGGGAGACACAGAATCTGAAGCAGGCTCTAGGCTCTGAGCTGTCAGCACAGAGCCGAACGCAGGGCTCAAATTCACGTACTGTGAGACCATGACCTGAGCCAAAGTTGGTCACTTAACCGAGTGAGTCACCCAGGTGCCCCAAAAAGTGATTTTAAGTAGACTTGTGATCTAAGTGCTCTAAAAACAAAAACACTAGTAAAACATAGCAAATATCCTTTAGAACCCATAGCCGATTTCATAGGAAAGTAAGAAATTTCCGGAATTCAGAAGGAATCTGTGAGCCCAGCCATTGTTTGCTATGCCCCCTGCATGCTCCGGTCAAGCCTCCATCATGGTTTACTGTGAGCCAATGTGAAAGGTCTTGTCTCCCCAGCAACTTGCCCCTCCAAACCATTCTCCTAGGTGCAGCCAGAATGAGCTAAGATATAAAATACAAACAAAATCAATTAACTTCCCTGTTTGAATCCCTTCTGTGTTCAGCCACTGCTATAAAGATAAAGCCTAAAATCTTATCATGGACCCAGCCTACCTCTCCTAGCCAGTATCCAGCTATACTGGTTTTCTCTGGGTCTCTGAACAAAGAAATTCCTCTGCCAGAAACAGACCTTACTCTGCTCGCCCCCTGCCCCAGCTTTCTCTCAGCTCATCATCCTCCAGTGTTCTACTCAATGGCACTTGAAAGATTTTCCCTGATTCCCCCAAACCAAGACAGACTCCCTTGATTATACTCCGTCAGTTTTCTGTACTTCTTCCTAGCATTTATCACAATTCCAACCACACAAGGATTTAGTCGTTTCATATCTGTCTCTCCTGCTATAATTTAGGCTCCATGAAGGGAGGGATTGTATCTATCTTATTCTCTATTATATATATAATATTCTATACATATCCTATATAATAGTCAATATAATAGAACATAATATAACCCCCGTAACGAGCATGGAATTTTCCACAGGTGATTGAAAATACATTGAGTGAATGATCTATGTGTACCTGAGGCTAACATTAAGTACTCTCCACCTCACCCATAATATTCTGCCCACTACTTTATTATAAGGTAAGAATTTCTTTTCTTTTTTATTAAGAACTCTTTTTAAGTTTACTTTTATTTATTCTGAAAGAGAGATAGAGAGCAAGCTGAGAAGGACAGAGGGAGAGAGGGCGACAGAATCCCAAGCAGGCTCCATGCTGCCAGCACAGAGCCCAACAAAGGGCTGGAACTCACAAACCGCGAGATCATGATCTGAGCTGAAATCAAGAGTCAGATGCTTAACTGAGGAAACCACCCAGGCACCCCAGAATTTCTTTAAATAGGGGAAATATTTGGGGTGTCTGGGTGGCTCAATTGGCTGAGGGTCCGAGTCTTGATTTTGGCTCCGATCATGATCCCATGGTTATGGGATGGAGACCCACACTGGGCTCCGTGCTGAGCCTGATTAGGATTCTTTCTGTTTCTCTCCCACTGCCCCAGCTGGTGTGTGTGCACTCTCTAATTTAAAAAGAAAAAAAAAAAAAGTGGTTCTGACCATGCTCTGACCATGAGCTTAGAGAAAGACATTTTCTAGGACTAAAACCTCCACCTCAGAACTTTAAACCAACGAAGGTGTCAAACACTTTTTCTTCTAACTCTCTCATAACTGAGAACGAACTGATAAGGAGAATCCTATAGAAATTCCACCCTAATTCATAATGCCTAACTTTTCTCATCTTTTATTATACACAGTAAAAGTAACCAGAAAAAGTAATTTTTGAATAGCATCAAGAGGGTAAATTCCTATTTCAGATTTGATTTTATTTTAAAAAAAATTTTTTTTGTTTATTTATTTTTGAGAGAGAGAGAGAGACAGAGTGTGAGTGGGGGAGGGGCAGAGAGAGAGGGAGACAGAATCCGAAGCAGGCTCCAGGCTCTGAACTGCCAGCACAGAGCCCGATGCAGGGCTCAAACTCACCAACCATTGAGATCATGACCTGAGCTGAAGACGGACACTTAACCGAATGAGCCACCCAGGCACCCTTCAGATTTTATTTTTTAATCTGAAAAGTTAACTTTAATTTCTACAATTATAAAAAAAAAAAAAAAGATAAATATCTCCCCACCTGGCATTTCCAAAGATCCACAGATAAGGTATTACTAAAGATTTACCTATCATGACCTCCTTTTGCAAATCTCCTACAACCTACAAATTTTTTAACAATCACGATAGGCACTGTTTCTTGTTAGAAACCCTAGTTATACTTCACAAAACCCTTTAACAACCAACCAACAAAGCTTGGTGGTAGAAATAAGCATAATATCTGGAGTACTTTCGTTAGCCTTTGCTAACTTTTAAGAGTATGATGACTTTTTTCTTAGGCTATTTTATTTCATGAAGAGCAATCCAAAACATTTAATTGTTCCACAGAGACCTCATTTTCAATTCCTTAAGAATCCCTTCTGGTCCCTCTCTGAATCTCCCTAGATCCCCTAGGGGCTATTTTATGGATTATTGGAATAGTCTTCTCAGTGCTGAGAATTTAAAGATCTATTATCTTTCATTTATTCATTCCTTCAACAACTACGGGTCATGACTATGAGCAGCACTGGTGTTAGATAAAGGCAGTGTCCAGCTCTAGCAGAGACTAGCTGACTGCTCAGCTCACCAAGTCATTTGCTCTTTGCCCAGATACAGACCTAGACCACTTTCCCAGCCTCTCCATTTAGGTGTGGCCCCGTGTCTGAGCCCCGTGGCTTAGGGGAGTAGGGCATAAGTCCTATATGACAGTAGCAGACCTGATCTTTTTCTTTCTTCTTCTTTTTTTTAATGTTTATTTATTTTTGAGAGAGGGAGAGAGAGAGACAAACAGAGCACCAGTGGGGAAAGGGCAGAGAGAGAGAGAGAGAGACAGAATCTGAAGCAGGCTCCAGGCCCTGAGCTGTCAGCACAGAAACCGACACGGGGCTCAAACCCACAAACCATGAGATCATGTCTTGAGCCAAAATCAGAAGCCTAACCAACTGAGCTACCCAGGTGCCCTCTTTCCCTTTACAAAGTAAACATTTACTGAAACTGGCTGAACCACCAGATGGAACTTGAGACCCCAACTTGTGCTTGGAGTAGAGTCACCTGACAATCAGAAACGTCTCTTTTGGACTTCACTGAGGCAAGAAATAAATCTCTACTGCATTTAGCTACTTAGATGTAGGAGTTTATCTCCTATGCTAGCTACTAGTGCCCTAAAACACTGCAATAAAAATCAAATGGGAAACTATCTTTAATAAGCAGTATACAGTACAGTGCTTTGGTAGTGGTGAAATGTGCTATAATCCAAGTTCAGAAGATGGCCTGGGAGTCAGGCATACAAGAGATGACATCTGAATTAAATTTTGAAGGCTAAGTGTCAGGCAAGCTAAGCAGGGAAAGGGTATTCAAGGCAGAATTTCAGGTACAAAAGCTCCCAAGCAGGAAAGAAAAATGTCAAAAGATTAGAAATTTGGGAAGCGTTTACTTTAAGGAGGATGTTGGAGATATGAGCCTAGAGAGGTATACAGAGGCAAACTAATGGAGGAGGAATAGACATCTAGCAGGCAAAGAACAGGTGGGCAGAGGGCATTCTGGGCAGGAAAACAGAATGTATGAGACACAGAGTTATTAAAGAGCACAGTGATCTCTGGAAGTTAAACACAAATTACCAGAAAAATAAGACAGGTGGGACAATGAGAATGGAGTAGAAGTTAAGACCTTTGTTCTCCTTCCCTTGATTCTGAAGACAATACAGCACTAAGGAGTCTTAAGCAGGGGTAATGGAACATATTTTCTCTTTATAAATATTACTCTGGTCAGAAGTCATGTGGAAAACAGATGAGGTTTTATGTAGTCTTTTAACCAAACAGTGCTGGTGGAGGGGTCTCCTACCAAAAATGTTATTGTGATGACATTGAATTCAACCTTAACATTTGATGACAGATAAGTTTTAATGCTAATAGATCATCATAAGGATGTGCCAGATTAGGAAAGACTGGAAGCAGGGAGACACATTAGGAGGCTCTCAAGATTGTCTAGGACACTGATGGTGAGAGTCTGAGCTAAAGTGGAGCCAGAAGAAATAAAGAAGAGGGTAAGCATTTGAGAAATACCAGGCTCTGTGCTAACAGCAAGGAGCCTGGAGCCTGCTTCAAATTCTGTGTCCCCCTCTCTCTCTGCCCCTCCCCTGCTCACACTCTGTCTGTCTCTCTCAAAAATAAATAAACATTAAAATTTTTTTTTAATTTGAGAAATCAAAGAGGGGGACACAAACATCAGAGATGACTTGGGTTATCTTGGATGAGTAGAGACACGGTAATGCTAGTCACCCAAGAGGGGCACAACATAGAAGAAAAACTGGGAGGAAAAAAAGTTTGGTTTTGGGAATGCTGATACTGAGGAGACCAAGGTACATCCAAGTGGAAATGGTGAGTCTTCATTTGGAAAGAAATACAGGCTCAGGTTGGCAAAGATCAGAAAAGGGGATAAATTGCATTGTTTCATCAATGTATAGAGGTCCCAGTAGAAGCCTGAATGAAAGCAACAGAGATTGTTCAGTGTCAGTAGAAAGGAGGGCCAGGTATGGAAGCTTAGGGGCCACTTCCATTTCAGCATCCAACCAACTAAAAAAAGAGATGGACGGAGTAGGAGGAAAGCACTTCCGAAGCAATGTCCCAAGTCCAGAACGGTATAATCATAACATGCAACCAAGCATGTTAAATACTGCAACAGTCAGACCCAGAGGCTTCTATATTGGTGATACACAAGATCTTGGAGACCTCCTGGGTAAAAGTTTAGTGGAATGGTGTCAAGAATGAAAGCCAGGTTATGGTGAATGTGGGGAAGGCAATGATGTGAAGCCAGCAAATGTCACTATTCTTTTTAGAAATTTTGCAAAATGGCTGGAGATGTAAAGAAATGTAGGATGGAGGAAAGACTTTCCTAGGAAAAAGAAACATGAAAATGTCCATAAGCATGGGGGATGGTTGTGATGAAGGGGAAGACACTGAAGATGAAAAAGCCTGGGGAGAATGATAGCTATGGTTGTGCTGAGCATGGCTGGTGTAGAGACTTGTCAGATCACTGTGTTGTACACCTGAAACTAATGTAACACCATGGATCACCTATTCCTCAAAAGAAATTCAATCAATCTTTAGAAGGAAAAAAAAAAAAAGCCTGAGGATAACAGGCACCAACAGGATCCAATAGGATCCAGTAGGATCACTAGTATCACTAGTACCTAGAAAGAGAGATGTAAACACAACAAAGGTATTAAGCACTGATTGACTGGATACATGGGACTCATCTGAAAACCAACAACACCTTTTTAGACAATCTGTGGATACATGCTGTTTCAGTCCTACTTTCCAACTAGTTCTCTTTAGAACTTTGTTATAATTTGTAATTTAAATGAAGTATTTTGTATTCCAATGCCACTAACTTTGTGCCATTTCAATTGAGTCAATAAAAAAAAAACAACTTTTTCTATTTTGTCTCTACTTCTCTATGTTTAAATCAGGTTATCTGCTACTTATCTGCTTTGCTCAAGTAGACATTTAATAAAATGGGTGTTCTTCTAGTTTTGAATGTTTCATGGAACAAAAGGTGACAAAGGGATCTAGAGTCAGAGAATACAAACTGGAGTCTAGTTTCATCTTACACTAAATGTAAACAGGTTTAGTATTTGCATCATAGGAATTATAAATAAACTTCCTTATTGGACTATTATGAGATAACATCAATTAAAAAGTCTGTACAAATATAGACTTCACAATTCAAAAAAAAATAATAATGTGATAATAATGTGGAAATGTTGGGGTTTAGAGCAAACGGTCAAGAAAGAATTCTTGAGATTTCTTTGGTGCAAAAAGGTAGTTTTATCAAAGCACAGGGATAGGACCTGTGGGCAGATAGAGCTGCCTTGGGGTTTTGTTTTGGTTTTGGTTTGTTTTTTAATGTTTATTCATTTTTGAGAGAGAGAGAAAGAGAAAGATCATGAGTGGGGGAAGGGCAGAGAGAGAGGGAGACACAGAATCTGAAGCAGGTTCCAGGCTCTGAACTGTTAGCACAGAGACCTACTCAGGGCTCAAATCCACAAACTGTGAGATCGGGACCTGAGCCGAAGCTGGATACTTAAACAACTGAGCTACCCAGGGGCCCAGCACTGGAGTTTTAACAGGTGGCTAATTACACAATTTTAAGTTGGGAGGGGGTTAGGAATGGAGTCAGTCTCTAAGTAATCTTGGAAGCAAGGTTCCCAGGACCTTGAGGGGGGTAGCTCTTGTTACAAAAAGGTCATTTATTACTATCTAATAAAACCTTAGTCATGAGACCCTTCAGATGTGTATCAATGAGCTATAAGCTTTGGGGATGATTGCCAACATAGACCTTGAGGGGTTGAGACAAAGGAAGTTTCCAAAGTAATTGTTATATGTTAAAAAAGACTTACAGGATCCTGGAGGGTCAGAATAATGTTAAGCTAAGATTGCCTTTCGTCCCTTAGCAAAGTGTCATCATCAAAACAGCTGAGCTCAGAGAGGAAGGTCACTCTGCCTGCCTCAAGGACTTGTCAATGGGCTGTAAGTAGCAAAGAAATTTAATCTTTTCCTTTGCCTTTGTTTCCCACATCAATAATTCCCTTAAAGAACAAAATAACATCATTTCTACAGATATATATTTCATTCAGTAAACAACAAAAATCAACCAGCAAAGTTAAGTGAGATTGAAAAAAACCTTGCTTTGAGGTTCTCCAAGGGGATTATTGATTTCTGAGAACATATAAGGAAGGTATGTTTTGGACAAATAGCCCCTATCATTCAGAGTGAAATATTGACGGTAAGCATTTAAAGCATAAAGATAAAAATGGACACAATGATTGAAAGGAATTAAGCATATTTGTGGCTTGGCATTTTATATTAATTTTTTATACATAAACAACAATTTAAATTTTTGTTTAACATTTATTCATTTTTGAGAGACAGAGAGAGACAGAGCATGAGTTGGGGGAAGGGCCAAGAAAGAGGGAGACACAGAAACCAAAGCAGCCTCCAGCCTCCAAGCTATCAGCACAGAGCCCAACGTGGGGCTCGAACCCACAAACCATGAGATGATGACCTGAACCAAAGTTGGATGCTTAACCAACTGAGCCACCCAGGCACCCCTATAGTGGATTTTGTTTCCAATTTGCTGTTGGTATTTTTCTCTTTTTGAGTTACCTTTGTTACATGCTATGTGCTGCTTGTATATTATTATCTTTGAGAAATTATCACATAAAGTAAGGATTTTTAAAATTAATTTATGTTTTTTAGTCATCCCTACACCCAATGTGGGGCTTAAACTCATGACCTGGAGATCAAGAATTGCATGGTCTTCCAACTGAGCCAGGAAAGTGCCCCTAAAGTAAGGTTTTTTGATGAGAAAATAAGCTCTTGATTTTTAAAATAATTATAAGCCATTCTAAGGCCTAACGATATATGGAGACATTGAGCCTTACATTTATCAGCTTTGAAGAATTACCACCCACTTGTTGGTATGAGCACTGGGTGTTGTATGTAAGAACCATGGAATCTACCCCCAAAACCAAGAGTACAGGGTACACACTGTATGTTAGCCAATTTGAAAATAAATTATATTTTTTAAAAAATGAAGAGTTAGCACCCAACATGAGCAAATCCCAAGAGAAAAATCTTCTTTAGACTCACTTAACCATTTACTGTTTTTATTTTCTTTTGGTTTTTTTTTGTTTGTTTGTTTTATTCAGTGCTATGCTTTTGACTCTACTTGAAGATTCTTCAGGTAAGTCCAACCCACAATGGTCTTCTTAGATTTTGAATTTCTTTGTTAGAACCACTGTTATTTAACCGTTTCATTCATTGACTATTTTACCCTTGACTCTAATAGAATCTCCTATGAATGTCACGTATACTCTTTTCGTGTTTCCCACAATTTTCATCCCACTGCTTCGTGTGTATGGTCAATAATGCATTTAACTGCAAGCATTTAACTGAGTTTTCCTGCCCATTAGTCCAAGCCTTAACATCACTACTAATTGAGCATGGTAAGACTACTACTTCATCAGTTTGGCCCGCCACCCAGGGACAGCGCCGGAATACCAATTCTCTAAGACAGCCAGAAGACTGGTCCATAGTAGTCAGGATCACCAGTGCTGGGAAGGACAGCACACAGACTCAAAAATCTCAGTGATTTAATATAACCAAGATACATATTTCTCCTTTCCTTGATGGTCTCATATATATGTGATCACTTCTACCATTTTGTTGTTATACCACCACAACAAGACAGGGAACAGGCTGGGAATCTTAAGGGGCCAGGCCTGGAAGTGACCATGGTCCTTTGCCCTCATCCTATCTGTAGAGCTAGTCACATGGCCCAGACCTGTCAGGGAGGCTGGGGAATGTGGAAAGCATACAGGTATTTTGTTAAGCACTATTGTCTCTGGTCATCTAGTCTAAACCTCTTTTTTTTTTCAACTAAAATTGACAACAACTTGACCATCTCTGTCATTGTCACTCCTTAAGTCTGAGCAGCATTAGGAAAGTTTACTTTCCATCTCAGTGGGTTCCTTGAACAAACGGTTTGGGAAGTAACAGAGACACAGTAATGCAGGGGTGCAATCACCAGTTCACAACAGTGTTAGGCTGCAACTGGGACTCTGAATTTTAGGGCTTTTTCGAGTTTTGTGGAGATTTCACTAGGCGAGCAAAGGTTGGGGTAGTATTCTCTATTTGGAGCTACTTGTCAGCTTCTCAGCTACTCCTGATAATGACCACTGTAGGTTCAGGTGACCAATGAATGTGTGCCACAGGCTTAATAACTTCTCACTCTCATAGTCAAGGGGGCCACTTTGATGCAGCCCTGGGAAAGTAATTCAAAACTGGTTGTGATTCACTTAATATGGCAGGGGTAGGACGCTTTTCTTCAGTGATCCAGATTGTGAAATAAAACAGGACAGGTTCAAACATCCAACAAAAAATGGGTTGTTGTTGTTTTTTCAGGCCTCTGCATTCTTCAGAAGGAAAAATAGACACTAACGCACTGCTGTGAAACAGGTATCCTAGGAATAGTCTAGCATGCTTGCAGTTTTGCTTCACTGGAAAATTTAAATAATTTAAAGTTAACTGATTTGATTTTTGAGTCTGATTTAGACGCACTCTGTTACACAGTCCCAGACAGGGACAGGCAGCTGGCACTTGTTTGTGTGATCACTCTCCAGACAGTAATAACTGTCACAGTATTACCTTTCACTCACAGCAGTTATCTCCAAGGAGCTCCAGCACCAAAATTCTGTTTGACGGGTAGAAATACGGCCCTTTCGTGTGCTCAGTGTAGTGAGAAGCAATTGCAACATAACTGTGATGACGGGCAACCATTCTACGACATTGCACTATGGCTGCAATGGCGATCCCAGGCTACCACTCATCAATAGATTTTTCTGGCTTGGAGGGATCTATTAAATACCAGCAGATGGAGTTGTGAGCGTCCTTGGAGAACTGACTAATTCCACAACCTGTGGAAATGCTCTCCTTCTGTTTATGGCTTGGTCTTTTTTGGAGACAGAAAAGTGTGATAGGGAAACTGAAAGACGGGAAAGGAGCTGCCAGAGCCTAGAAGATGTTCTCCTGTCTTCACTGTTCCAAGAGCTCAAGCTTGGTCAAAACCCCAGTGCTCTTGCCAGGGAAACCCTCTACTTTGATCACAGTGGAAATCAGAACTCTGCCCAGATTACTTACTCAGCAAGGGATAGGCCCTACCAACCTGCACAGGTCATTTTTTGCTTTTGGACTCTACTGGTCTTCTCAGGTTGCCATAAGAAATACCACAGACAAGTCAGCTTAGAGAGCATGGATTTTTCGTACAGTTCTAGAGGCTGGAAGTCTGAAATCATGGTGCCGGTATGATCAGGATTTGGATGAGGACCCTCTTCCTGCCTTGCCGATGGCTTCCTTCAGACCATGTCTTCACACTAGAGACAAAGAGCAAACTCTCTGGTATTTATTCTTATAAGGGCTCTAAATCCTAATTCTTATAAACGCTCTACCTTCACGACCTCATCTGCACCTAATTACTCCACAAAGTCCCATCTCCAAAGAGCATCACAGTGGGGGCCAGGGCTTCAACATGTACATTTTGGGTAGGACGTTAGTTTAGCCCATAGCACTAAAGTAGGAACAGGAGGATTCTAGTAGTATCTTGATGGATCTCCCTGTTCCTCACTAGATTCTACAAGCTCAACAGGTTTTTGAAAAATGGTAATCATATAACATCGCTCCCTATACAAAATCCTCTAATGACCTCCCACCATACTTAGAGAAACTATTCCATGGACTATGAGGTTCCTTATGATTCACACCCTTCTTTCTTCTAGTTCCTTCTTTGTTGACTTCACACCTGCCATACCAGGTCTCTCACTGTTCCCCAAGCATACCATGCTCACTTCTCCTTCAGGAACTTTGCAGTTGCTATCTCCCTGGTCAGGAGCACTTTTCCAGATCTTTGAATGGCTTGTTCTCGGTCTTTATTTTCACCTTAACTATCACCTTCTTGAGACACTCCTCTTTCTCCTGTTCTCTCTACCTGTATGTTCTGGTTCATGTAAGTACCATATCTTCGAAGGGCTTCATATGTGAAACTTCACCTATTTTCTCTTTATAATCTCAGTAACTAGAGCACTGCTCAGAATAGAATAGGTACTAAATTAGCATTCATCACAAAAAGTAAATTGACACACATGTCAAGGACTGCCTTGTATATATTGTCATCCTAATCCTCTCTTTTGATCTCCAGTCCTGTATACCTGCTTCCTTGATGTCCTACATTGACCATTTTATAGACATCTCAAAAGTTTTCAAAATTGATCACTCTATCCCTTAAAACGTACATTTTCTCCTATGTCCCTCTTCACATAGTGATCCAAGGAAAGTCTGGGCATCATCTTTAATTTTTTCCTCTTCCTCTCCTCCTTGCATGCAGTAAGTAATCAATCCAATTATTCTATTTCTGAAACATGTCACGCCTCTTTTCCTCCTCGCCCCATCTCTACCACGGTCACTTGTCCAAAATGCCACCATCTCTTGCTGGGAGCACAACATCCTGCAACAAGTCTTCCCACTTTCATTCTTGGCACTGTCTCCCCCTGTCTATTTTCCACACAGCAGCCAGGGGTGCCTGGGTGGCTCAGTCGGTTAAGCGTCTAATTGTGGCTCAGGTCATGATCTTGCAGTTTGTGAGTTCAAGCCCCACGTCGGGCTCTGTGCTGACAGCTTGGAGCCTGGAGCCTGCTTCAGATCCTGTGTCTCCCTCTCTCTCTCTCTGTCCCTACCCCTCTCACACTCTGTCTCTCAAAGATGAATAAATGTTAAAAAATAAATAAATAAAAAATAAAATAAATAAACAGCAGCCAGAGTGATGCAGGGCATTTATTTTAATAGCAACAGGTAATATGCTACTAACAGCTACTCTTTGGGCACCTGAAGACAAACCAAACCAAACATGAGTTTGGCCCCCTCAAAGACTAAAAATGCAAATCTGTACATGTAACTACTCTATATTAAAAGTTTAAAGGGGCCCATGGGTGGCCCAGTCAGTTAAGCATCCACCTCTTGATTTCAGCTCAGGTCATGACCTCCCGGTTGGTGAGATCGAGCCCCAGATCAGACTCTGTGCTGAGACTATAGAGCCTGCTTGGGATTCTCTCTCTCTCTCTCTCTCTCTCTCTCTCTCTCTCTTTCTCTCTCTCTCTCTCTCCCTCCCCTGCTCGCATGCATGTGTGTGCTCTCTCTCAAAATAAATAAATAAACATTAAAAAAAAAAAAGGGGCTTAAAAAGTGCTCTCACCACCCTTAGAATAAAAGCCAGTGTCTTCACCAGGCCATGAGTATCTGTGTGATCTGACCTGTCAATTTCTCTCCTCATAGCTTGTACAGCCCTCCCCCTGCCTCTCTTAGCTCTGGTTGCAATGGCCTCGCAGCCCTTTGAAACTGCCTGCCACCTGCTTTTCCCCTTCGGAGTTTTCATGCAGGATCTTCCCTGCCTGGGAAGGGATTTCCTCCACTCTCATCCTAAATAAGTAATCTCTGCTTCTCCTAGGACTCAACTGAAATGTCACTCTTCAATGATGACTCCCGTAAAGCACCTGTTCAAAACTGGGCCCCTCTTGTTAAACTCTCTTCACAGCACTTCCATCTGGTTTTAACATAGTTGGTAATTACAGATTTATCTGTAACTGCTCAATAGCTGCTTTTGCCATTATATTGAAAGCTCCAGGAGCTCAGAAGTCATGATCTGCTGCTTGTTTGTTTGTTTTTTTAATGTTTATTTATTTTTGAGAGAGAGACAAAGTACGAGACTGGAAGGGACAAAGAGAGAGGGACAGAAGATCTTAAGTGGGCTCCGTGCTGAGAGCAGAAAGCCCTACCCAGGGCTCAAACTCATGAATCGTGAGACCATGACCTGAGGCCAAGTCGGACTCCTAACCAACTGGGCCACCCAGATGCCCCTATGGTTTTTTTTTTTTACCTGCCTTTTCTTCAGAGGCTAAGCTTAATACCAGGTACACAGTGAGCATTCAATAAATATTATCGTAACCCAAATAAGTGGAACACTCTTTTCCACCCCAACAAGTACCCAATGACCTTTTATCTCTTGCCCCTTGAGTGGCCAAAAATAAAATGCACCAGCAGGTTACTACCATGTAGCATATCCCAAGTAACTGGGGAAAGAAGCAGTATTTTAACCATGGTTTTCAGTGAACTTTAGTCTTTTGCTCAAGAACAGAGGTTTTGGGGTCCTTGGGTGGCTCAGTCGGTTGGGCGTCCAACTTCGGCTCAGGTCATGATCTCCTGGTTCATGGGTTCAAGCCGCGTGTCAGGCTCTGTGCTGACAACTCAAAGCCTGAAGCCTGCTTCGGGTTCTGTCTTCCTCTCACTCTGCCCCTCCCCTGCTCACACTCTCTCAAATATAAATATTAAAGAAATTAAAAACAAAAGAGAATTAAAAAGTTTTCTGTAAATAGTGGAAAGAATCATGTTTTCTGGTAAGGAACTTACATTTGGTATTTATTTGTCTTCTATTGTTTGTAAAGCATACCTTTAAATCTATTTTTCATGATAAACTGATAATTTATTAATCAAAGTATTGGGATTTTATAATTAAAGTGAAATTCTGCTACACAAAAAAAGTGTGAAGACACATGTGTTCTGTCCAGTGATTCAGTTATTCTTAACTAAAATTACTCTGCCATACTTAACATAGGACTTAGCGTAGATTTTTTTTCCCTAAAGTTTTACTTAGATAAATAATTTCTATACCCAATGTGGGGCTTGAACTCATCAGAGCAAAAGTCACATGCTCTTCTGACTGACCTAGCCAGGAGACCCACTGACATAGATTTTTAAAGTCCAAAATACTATTTTTTTAAACAATAACAATTATTATTATTACTAACAACCACAAAAGGCCGCACCTCTAAATCCAGGTATTTTTAATGGAAATACAAAGGATGAAGTAGTCATCATAATAGGAAGCTATTTTGGGATCAGGCCCGAAGCCATCGGCTATAACTGATTAAATCAAACAGAGGGCCAAAACCAAGATATCTCAATCAAGGCTGGCAATCTAGACAGGGCCCATGGGCTAATTTTCTGTATTTAAGCGGCTGAAAAGTAAGCAGTAGAAAATATTTTATGATATGTAAAAAAAACTGAATCAAATGCAAATTTCACACAACCATGCCTATGAGCTTACACAGTGTCTAGATGTACTTTCACACTGTGATGGCAAAGTTAAGTAGCTGCAACAGAGACTTCTCAAGAGTTTTTGACTGTAACCTCAGTAGTAAGTTTTACATGGAGCACTGTATATTCGCAGACACATAGCTGTAAAGCTTCCCCAGACAGTATTCACACTGCTACAATGTGCTCTACTGTGTTCTTTCAATTCTATTTCACTTAAACCATATTTATAATGATTCCGATTCTGACCCACTAATGATAGCTACTCATAGTTTTAAAAAAATTAATTTGGGTTTGTTTTCTCAATCCTGGTTATGTAATAAATCACTTAGGAAGCTCTTGAAAAAATACTAGGCCAGTCAAATCAAAATCTCTGGGCACCTGGGTATCACTCTTCAAAAACAGCAAGCAAATTAACAGCCCCTCTGGCTTACGCTGAGAAGCCTGGGCTGAACACTAATCCCCTTGCCATTCAAAGCAGGGGTCTTCAGACAAGCGGCATCAACACCTGGCAGTTTCCTAGCAACTCATAATCTCAGGACCCAACCCAGACCTACTAAATCAGATTCTACTTTTTAACAAGATCCCCAGATAATGACATGCCTGTTGAAGTGTGAGAAGCACGGATCTAAACCAAGAAACAGTTTTTGATTAAGCACTGCAGCATTAGATTATGCTCTCCTCTTTGGGAAAGGAAAATTGCGTATTTGCCTCCGGTTATTATTGAATTTGGACCGGCAAGGGCAAAATGTGAAATGGCAGAAACAAAATGTGCCCAGAGAGAAAAGCTGTTTCATGTGTGGGAGTTTCTACCTGCAGAAGGCCATCCCACTCCCAAAAAGAGGGGGAGTGGAGCTGGAATCCAAGACTATAACGTGAGTGACCTTGATGTGCCAAGCCCAACCAGACCTCCAAGTGGGGTCCAAGCATATGGCAGCCTTGCCCTCCTCCCCTCCCGCTGCTGCAGCCAGACCCACTATACAGTTTCTCTAATCTAACCTTTGCACCTAGGCCAGAACTAGACTGGCTTCTAGGAATCAGAGGACAGGCTCTGCTACCGTCCACTTGATCAGAAACATCCGTGTTTTAGAAACCAAAGCTCTCTGGTGCGTTTCATCCCAGTAAGAGCAAAGGAGGAGGTTCTGAGTTTGCTCTGGTTGCCCAATAGGAGGCTTCCCAGGGACACAGTGAGTCACAGAGGAGCCACGGAGGGGTGAGGTCTCCAGCAACCTACACAAACTCCTTGGCAACTGGAACCTTGGGCGGAAAGTTTTCCCTCTGTAATTTCCTCAGGCCTCTTCCACAGTTTCAACTATTTGTGTTCTCACAGCATTTCCAAATGCTGGTTTTACCCTCTGCTGACCTGAGCAACTCTATTTGGTATCGTTAACTTTTTAAGTGCTGGTAAGAGACCGCAACATTGAGTTTAGATTTTGCTTTGTTCCGTTTTTGGTGGAGGAGAGGATGTAAAGCAGAGGTACTAGATTTAGAAGCATGTATTGATAGAAATTTCATCAAATATCACAAGGTCTAGGCATGAGTATCAGAAGACACCTTTTTCTTCACTTCGTCCTTCCCCCGACAAATACCAACAGTAAGAAAACAAACCAAAAACAGACCTAATGACCACATGTTCATTGACCACATGTTAACCTCTCTAGAGAAGCCTTCACAACTTGGATGTTATTGCTCTCAGTCCCCACCAGGGAGAGAGAACTCTTCCTAGGGCAGGGGTTCTCAAAGGGTGGTACCAGGAGAAGCCACTTCACTTGGGAACTTGACAGAAATGCACATTCTCGGGCCTTACCCCTACCAAAACTACTAAATCATAAGTGCTGGGGCTGGGGCCCAGCCCTCCAGGTGGTTCTGAGGCATGCTAAAATTTGAGGACCTCGGTTCTAGGGAATAACTAAATTCACACCAGCTACAAATTAGACTGGTCTCAAAGATAGGTGGATCGGTTTCAGAAAACAGCTAGTTACTAACCTACCCTATCTTTAAAAAAAAAAAAAAAAAGTTGAGTTTATGAAACAGGATTCTGAGCATAGATAAAGACTAACTTTTTATGGCCACCATTGGACTTTTCCAGTAAGGGCTTAAAAAGTTGTATGGGTAGGTCATCTTTTGTTGATGATGTACTCGGACGGACATGAATCTGTCAAAAGGAAAAGAACACACTGCTCTCATTTTGCCACTGAATTATAACTTCCAGTCAATAAACTAGACAAATTAACATCTACCTGGAACGAATTAAAATACCTCTAAACAAGGTGAAGTTGACCTATCAAGATTCACTTACCACGAACAAACCTCTGTTCCCATTAGTGCTTTAAAAGGTAAATTAACACACATACAAAGACACATGTAGTGCCTAAGGTATGTTTGCCCAGTGAACCATAAACTATGGTTTAGCAGGGATTTCTGAACAAAGCAGACTCCAAGTTGCTACCCAATCCTCTGGGACAGCTGTAGTTAGTTCCTAGAGGAGCCCAATCCCAACATCTATGTAGGCTCCAAGTAGAAACATCTTGAGATCACACTAATGTATATTAAGGGTTGCCAAACAATAACAAAGGGATTAGAGGCAAATGATTTTTCATTTAGAAAAATTTTTTAAAAAGGTTAAATTTTGGGTAATATTTTTATAACAATCCACATGGTTTACTGGAAGCAGAAAAAGAAAATTCCAAGTGGAGAAAATTTGTTTCTGCTTAAAATTTACATAACATGCATTTATTCATGCATTAATCTGTTACTTATTCTTTCTTCTCTCCTCTTCACACTTTGAGGTCTCTTTGCTTAAGGGATGGATAGTCATCATTAGTGAGGAGTGCTCTGACTTACAATTATTGATTACCAAGAAAACACAAAAGTTGTGGTTATTTACAAACTGTGTGACCTTGGTAAGTTATTTCATTTTTTTTTAAAATGTTTTATTTTATTTTAATGTTTATTTGTTTTGAGAAAGAACACTTGTGTACAAGTGGCAGAGGAGCCAAGAGAGATGGAGAGACGGAGAATCCCAAGCAGTCTCCATGCTGACACAGCACAGAACCTGATGCAGGGCTTGATGTTGTGAACCATAAGATCATGACCTGAGCCAAGATCAAGAGTCAGATGCTGAATCGACTGAGCCACCCAGATGTCTGCCCCTTGAACAAGCTGTTTTAGCTCTCAAGAGCCTGTAATCATTTCTGCAACAAAATTATAATACTTCTTTTATACGGTTCTTGATAGTAGATGTCCTATACATTCTACCAACAGAATTTTCTCTTAATAAGGGGGAACACAGTGGAAAAACACACCAGACATTTATTTGGGTACTTTATTTTGCTTTGCAAACTAAATATCAACATGCCAAACTTCTTTGTTTATTCCAGATATCCTTTCAATTCAGAATGTCCAAAGAGAAGTTATTCCCCCATCCAACAAAGCCTTTTTTTTTTTTTTTTAAATCAGGGCTTCCCAGCCACATTATTCCTATTAATCACACTAATCTTATCTTTTGCTTTCTTTATAACCTAATGAATCCAAAGAACATCACAGAGCTACTGTTTCTTTATTTGTAACTTCTCCCTTACCTTCCCTGTCTCCTTGCCTCATTCTCTTGTGTTTGGACCAATGCAATAGTCTTGTATCTTTTTCTGGGCTTTCAGTATCTTTTCCTAGTCAGTCTTACAAGTGTAGTGAATGATCAGACAACCCTCAGCACTATCCTGCCTGGATTGGATTCCTAGCTCCACCCTTTCATTGTTATATGAACTCAGGCAAGTTATTTCAACAGAAATAGCTCCCATTTTTTCACCTGGAGAACGGATGTCACAAAATTATCTTACTTTTCTTTTAATTAAGTGATATAATTTGATAAACAATACTTAGAGTACTCAGTTCAGAATAAGCACTGTATAAATGTTAGTTTATTCTTTTATTCATTGGCCAATTAATCTGACTAAATCATATTTGATCATGGCATTGCCTACTCTGGAAAAATCCAGAACAGTTTCCCAGAGCCAATAAGTTATATTCTAGGGGCACCTGACTGGCTGAGTCAGTAGAACATGTGACCCTTGCTCTTGGGTTTTTAAGTTCAAGCCCTACATTGCATGTAGAGATTACCTAAAAATAAAATCTTAAAAAAAAACTGGGGGTGCCTGGAGGCTCAGTTGATTAAGCATCCGACTTGGGCTCAGGTCATGATCTTGCAGTTTGTGGGTTTAAGTCTCGCATAGGGCTCCACGCTGACAGATCAGGGCCTGGAGCGTGCTTCACATTCTGTGTTCTCTCTCTCTGCCGCTCCCCAACTTGCACAGTGTGTGTGTGTCTCTCTCTCTTAAAAAATGAATAAACATTAAAAAAACTAAAGGAGAAAAGTTAGATACTAGAGCAGAATGTTCATAAATGGCTGGTAATTTTATTGGAAAACAGGTATTCTAGGTATTCCTTAATGTCTTTACCTGAAGCAACTATGTCAACTAACACAGAAGGGAAAGCTAATATTTGGACGCTAATACAAGGGAGAAAAACACTTGCAATCCAACCTGGAGGACTCATGTGTTTTAAGATAGCCTCTCTGTTTCTTACTGGTACTGTGTCATCTTTGCCCCTAATCCACCATTGCTTAAATTTCTGAATGTCGCCATTCTAAACACCCTCGTTTCTTCTCCCATCACAACCTTATAGGTGGTTGGTTGTATTCCACCTAGTTCCAAACAATCTGAGAATGCTTACAAAATGTTTATAGCGGGGCATCTGGGTGGCTCAGTTGGTTGAGCATCTGACTTGGGCTCAGGTCATGATCTCACTTTTCATGAGTTCGAGCCCCCCATCCGGCTCTCTGCTGTGAGCACAGAGCCCACTTCCAATCCTGTCTCCCTCTCTCTCTGCCCCTCCCCACTCATTCTCTCCCTCTCTCAAAAACAAACATTAAAAAAATGTTTATAGCAAATTAAAACAAAATAAAATAAAAGCGTTTAGGGCAGGAGAAAATATAACACTTTGTTATATAAAATTTAAGTTTTCAAATGTACCCCAATGAGCCCTCTTAAGATCTGCAATAGTCAGTCTATTGCATTGATCTATCTATAAATTAAGCAGGCAAATGACACCTTGGGTGGAAGCTGAAATTAAGTTAGTTCAGGATATCTCAAAACGAACAGTAAATTGATGATGTATTCAGGTACTAAAAATTATTCTAAAAGGTGAATTCCATTGCTCTACTAAAATTGGAGAATGGTCCAGGGCAGGGGAAGAAGCAGACACTTTACCTCCAAAATGAACTTTGTAGTTATTCAAAATAAAACTAAATGTCTTTGAATAAATGTTGAAATAGTGGGAAGGACTGCAGCTATTTTAAAATTATCTTCCAGAGGGTTCACAGAAATGTAGGTATGTGGAAAACCAACATCTCAGTTTTACAGAAATAAAATACACAATGAGACTCAAAACAGATTAGCTGAGACCTAGAACACAGGATTATTTTTCAAGAAAGTGGAACAAATTTACTTCTCAGTATAAAAAAGAAAGTGAACAATATCCTTGCCACTTGGATGTAATAAAAAGATTATGAGGAACAGAGAAAAACTGTTTCAAATGTTCACTTATGGGTGGGTTGATCACACGTCCTGTTTTGCCCTAGACAGTCTAGGTTTATTATCTGTTGCCCTGGTGTGATTGTTCGTAGCGCCCACTTTACTTCCTTAAAGTGTCTTGGTTTAAATAAATTTTATGTTCACCCTATGTGTGTAAAATTAGATGAACATTTTACATGTTGATTAAAATGTTTATTTTCCTGATTTGCAAAAGTAGATCTCTAACTCCATCTGCTTCAGAAGGAAACAAACCAATGTAACTTTCCAAACAGGTAATGCTCCTCGGAGGTGTGAGGGCTTCTCGACTTCTTCGTTTTACCATTTAATGTTAAATCTGTGTGGATTTGTAAATTCCTGTGTCTGGTAGGAATTACCATTTAGTTCTTTCCATTTCTTAAACCACCTGTACAAGGCTGCTGGGAAGGGCTTGCACTGCTGAGACCATTGGGCTAAACAGAAACGCTCTGAGGTAGAAATTAAGGGGAGTGTATCAATCTCATACAAGTTCCCTTTACAAACCCTAGAAAGATCGATATATTGATACGTCACAAGACAAGTGTAAAGATGAATTAAACCCTTAGGTTAATTTTCCTGATCCAATTCTCCAATTTTCCATGCAAATGTCTTTCTAAGTCCTTGTAACTTTAAGATCTTTCTCATTCATGAGTCATCTAGAAGAGCAATAGCCATTTCTAGGAGGTTACAGGGAGAGGTCTGACAGGCAGGAAGAAGGGTCCAATATTTCATTGTTATATTGACAGTTTGCATATATTGGGGGAGCCTACCCATGGCTCTTTAGACAGATGTCTCCAGAAGCAGGTCTAGTTTGTGCCTAGTCCTTTCTCTTGCATGAAATCGCATTAGAAAACTATTAAAATGGACAATAAAGATAGGATTTTTTTTTTAATCATGGTCTCAAGCTAACTTAGGGGAACACCATCCTCACTTTTCTCTCAAACTTCGCATACACTTTAATGAATAATGTAGTTGATTGTAAGAGATGACATGTGAGAATATTCTTTTTTAAAGTTGTACACATGGAAGGCATTATAATGGTTAAAAATTCACATGTCTGGGGTGTCTTGGGTGGCTCAGTCGGTTGAGCTTCCGACTTCGGCTCAGGTCATGATCTCTCAGTTCATGAGTTCGAGCCCCGTGTAGGGCTCTGTGCTGACAGCTCAGAGCCTGGAGCCTGCTCCAGATTCTGTGTCTCCCTCTCTCTCTCTCTGCCCCTCCTCTGCTCATTCTCAGTCTCTCTCAAAAATAAATATTAAAAAAATTAAAAAAAAAAATTCACGTGTCTGAGTCATCCAGGTTTCTTAGGGTGTTTGACCCCAAAATAGTACCGTGTTGAGAGCTGAAGTGAAACTAGATCAGTAAAGGGGATGTTTACCATCCTGTTCTCAAAGGAGGTGGGTAGGAGGTGTGGCAAATGTTGTTGCAAGGCTCATTTACTTCTCCCTCCTGAAACTTGTTTTGGCAGTCGGGTGAGCTAGCCAACTTCTTCTGAAGACAGTTCGGTGGGGGAAGGGTTTGGTAAGGAGTAAATACTTGTTCTTATTGACCTGGCTTTTTTTCCTTCTTTGCACAGCAATTTCACATTGACCAGGCTATACTTGTCTTTTCTTATTTGAGTTCAACATTTATGCTTCAAAGATTCTGAACTTCTTGCTTGTGAAGCCCAAAGAGGCAAATGAAAGGGAAGTCAAAAAAAAGAGAGAGAGAGAGAGAGAGAGGGAGGGAGGGAGAGAAATGAAGGTAGAACAGAAAGAAAGCTAGAAAAGCAAAGAAATAGAGACTGAGTAGAAATTTCTATCAGGTAAAGGACTTCATAGTTTTGGATTTCAGTTTCCTCTTCTGTAACACAGTGATAATCAAGTAAAAAGGTTTTAGGAAAGTTAGGAGGATTCTATAAGATAAAGTGTATAAAGGACATGAAGCAGTGCCTAGCATATCGTTGGTGACCAAGATTATTATTCTTATGGTATTATTAACAAGAGACTTGGTAGTGTAAGGAATAATTTGTAAAAGTCACATTTGCATCCATCTATCTTTAGACAAAGACACACCATTTTCTTCCTTTTTTTTTCTTATGAGAAATAAATCATAATCCCTACCCTTCCTGATATGTATGGTAGAGGTGATCTGATCCTTACCACTAGTCACCATCTTTGGTGCTCATGACCCAAGTATACAGTGAGTATGTACAGATCTACTTCCTCTTGACCCCAGCTATGAAGCTATGATTCTTGTGTGTGTGGCCATAGGCCTTTTATCACCCTTAGTTTACATTTCAATAAAAATGACATGATTCATTAAATAACTCAGGGCCTTTTGCAATGGAAATAATTAGAAAGTAGTCAGAGATCCTCATGGGTTGCAACTGAGCTCACTGAAGAGTCATGCCCTGGGTCTCAAGGGTTATTTGGTGCCAAGCCTGAACAGCTGCCACTTGGGTTCTGGAGTCAGCTGGTTTGACTTTGGATGGCGTAAGAGGCAATAGAAAAAGATAGATCATAAAAGGCCTTCAGAAATCCTTTTCAATTATAGGTGTGGTGTTCTCAAAATTATCCTGTTTTCAGTGAGCTCGGCTCCACCCAGAGGAGAGAAAAATCTGTATGTAGCCAAAGAGAAGTGACTTAGTTAAAGCCCTGCATATAAAAACACAGAAGGAAGGTTGGGAAGGAAGCTGAGACCTCTAGCTTTACCCTGGGGTGTAGTGTTTATATGAAGCAAGAAATCATCTAGTTATAAGCTCAGCCAGCAAACTCCAAGATATGTATCTGAAGAATACCAAGTCCTCCCTCACAGCGAATCTCTGAGGCATCCTCTGTGGTTTCCTGAATTCCTCCTCCTACCCCAGCTGAGAGACATTCTATCCCTCATTTGGTTATAATCTTAGTCAAAATCTAGCAACTGAAATGGACTTAAGTGGTATCCAGGGCATTCTGTCAAAGAAAAGAATTAGTAATTGAGAATATAATTTTCATATAACCAAATACCTAAAAAAACCACTATGTGCCAGGAGGTCAAGAAACACCTATCTTCCTGTACTGTCTTTTGGAGCCCCGTGGGTAGATACATCCTTGTATACACCTCGCAAAAGGGAACAGCTGTAATGCCACAAGACTCTCATAGAAGAGAATAAATCATAGAAAATTGGAAGTGAAAATGACATCCAAAGTTATCTAGTTCAGCGGTTCTTATTGCTAGCTGTGTTTAGAATCACCTGAGGAATTATGCAAAACGCCAATACCAAGCCCTACTCTCCAAGACATTCTGAGTTAATAGTTCTAGGTTGAGACCTGGGCTCGAATAATCTGCCTATCAAAGATAAGGATAAACCTATTAATAAATGTATACCTAGGGCATTTTATTAATTGATACATTAATAAACGATAAACATAAATTAAAACTTTTCTAGAAAGTTGGAAACAAGAGCAAATATTTGGAGATACAATCTGGATTTGCTCCTTTTGGTGTTCTCAGCACCCAATTTTCCGACGTGTTGGGGGGTGTTCTCCGTACCACCAATTATCTGGGCACACAAGCTGGGTATCAACTCCATTCTGACACTTGACCCAGAAGTAGGGTCAGCTTGCACAGGTTAAGGATTCAGCCCCACAGGACTACACCCCTCTCCCACCCCACTTCCCACGCCAGTAGCAAGCCCAGGTTAACCTGTGCTTCTGACCCACAGGCTGTAAAACAGAGGTTCTCACAACCTCCTCCTTCCTTGGGTTCGATTAATTGGTTAGTTTAGAGAGGCTCACAGAACTCGGAGAAACATTTTACTTACTATAGAAGGATACAATTCAGGAACAGCCAGGTAGAAGAGATGCAAAGAAAGGCAGGTGGAAAGGGCAGAGACCGTCCAGGCCCTCTCCGGGTGTCCCGCAGATCCCCAGCTGTTCACCAATCCGAAAGCTTTCTGAACCGCGTCCTTGCGCGATTTTTATGGAGACTTCACTACACGGACGTGATTGCCTAAATCACTGGCCATTGGCCACGGACTCAACCCCAAGGCCCTCTCTCTTCCCCGGAGGTTCAGGGGCGGGACTGAAAAATTCCAACCCTTGAAACACGTGATTGGTTCCCCCAGCAGCCAGCCTTTCCCCTCACCTTTAGGTGAGGTCAAAAAGTCACGTCATTAACATAACAAGAGACACCTTTGTTGATTTTATCCTTTAGGGAATTCCGGGGGGGGGGGGGGGTTTGGGGGAGCTCTGTGCCACAAATGGGAAGGAAGACGGAATATATATTTCTTATTAAGGGGCGCCTGGGTGGCTCAGTTGGTTGGTCCAAGTCTTGATTTTGGCTCAGGTCATGATCTTATGGTTCCTGGGTTTCAGCCTCGTGTGGGGTCCATGCTGCTGTGTGGAAACTGCTTGGGGTTCTCTCTCTCTCTCCCCCTCTCCCTCTGCCTCTCCCATGCGTGTGCGCGCTCTCTCTCTCTCTCAAAATAAATAAACATTAAAAAAAATCACAACATCACACTTCTATACCTCACTTTGGTAAATCACACATTCAACAAAAAAAATAAATAAATAAAAATTGAGGACTGGCTCATAGGTAAACTCTGAAGATGCCATTAAAAAATTAATGGTGGTGGGGCACCGGGGTGGCTCAGCTGAGTCTCAGACTCTTGGTTTAGGCTCAGGTCATGATTTCAGGGTTCATGAGTTCAAGCCCCATGTTGGGCTCTATACTGAAAGTGAGGAGCCTGCTTGGGATTTCTTGCTCCTTCTCTCTCTGTCCCTCCCCAGTTTGCTCTCTCTCTCAAAAGATAAATAAATAAGCAAACATTTAAAAAATTAAAAAATAAAAACTTTTTTAAATTTTAAAGATACATCCCTGAGAAGGAGGGGGGATGGAGGGAGGGGCTAGCTGGCTCAGTCAGTAAACCTGCAACTCTTTTTTTTTTTTTAATGTTTATTTTTGAGAGAGAGGGCGAGAGAGAGAGAGAGAGCATGAATGGAGAAAAGGCAGAGAGATGGAGACACAGAATCCAAAACAGGCTCTAGGCTCTGAGCTCTCACACCAGAGTCTGACTCGGGGCTTGAACTCAGGAACTGTGAGATCACGACCTGAGCCGAAGTCGGATGCTTAAAGGACAGAGCCACTCAGGTGTCCCAGTAAGCCTGTGACTCTTGATATGTGAGCTGTAAATCTGAGCCCCATGTTGGGTGTAGAGATTACTTTTAAAAAAACCTTTAAAAAAAATAAAATTCAAATTCAAACATGTCCCCCAATCGTTCCCCCAATTTTTTGATACTCTTACCTTCAAGAAGCAGAGCCTAAGCTTTGCGCAGTGCCAGTATTGTAGCCAATGAAGTTTATCTGAGGTGCGATTTTTGCTAAAAGAGGTCAAGCTTAATTTCCCTCCCCTTGAATGTGGGCTGGATTTAGTGACTTGCTGCTAACCAGTAAAATGAAGCAGAAATGGTAGTGTGGGACTTCAGAGACTGAGTCTTCAAAAGGCACTGTTGGCCGCTCTTCCTCATCACTTGCTCTAGGGAAAACAGCTGACGTACCGTGTGAGCCCTGCGAAGGCCACATTGTGATGAACTGAGGCCTTCTGCCACTAGCAATCTGAGCGAGCCATCTAGGAAGTAGATCCTGTAGACCTGGTCAAGCTATCAGATGACTTCTCATGAGGTTGTAGTCCTGGCCGACAGCATGCCGGCAACTTCATGAGATCCCTTGATTTAGAAGCTCCTAGCTAAGCCCCTCCTAAATTCCTGATCCTCAGAAATTGTGTGAGGTAATGGGTGCTGTTTTACGATGCTAAGCTTTTGTACAAGACAACTATAGACAATGAAAATAGTAATACATGATCCTTTGTCTCCACAAGTTTGCCTCCAGCTGAAGAAGTAGGTTACAGCTCCGGAAACATAACAAACTATGGAAGCCTCCAGACATCCTGTCATATGAAAAGGATCACCGAGTAGTGGAACTCCAAAGGATGATGTCCACATCATGGTCTTTGCAAATTGAGCGCACTGAAGCTAAGTAATTTAGAGCCTGTGTGGCAGGACAGATTAGGTGGATAGAAGCAGAGATAGGGAGACAGACTGACAGACAGATGGGTAGAAAGTTATTCTTTGGGAATCCTCCTCAGTGTTGTGAGATGTCAGGGGAAACCAATGATGGAACTAATACGTCAACTTCGATCTTTTAGTAGCTTATTGAGATTGCATGTAACACCCTACTAAAGCAGACGGTTAATCAGTCAGACTAATAAAAAAATTCAGTTAAAGGGCGCCTGGGTGGCTCCATCGGTTGAACCTCCGACTTCAGCTCGGGTCATGATCTCACAGCTTGTGGGTTCGAGCCCCACGTTGGGCTCGGGGCTGACAGCTCAGAGCCTGGAGCCTGCTTCGGATTCTGTGTCTCCCTCTCTTTCTGCCCCTCCCCTGCTCATGCTCTGTCTCTGTCTCTCTCTCTCTGAAAAATAAACAAATATTTAAAAAAAAAAATTCAGTTAAGTAGTTGATAAACCATTGTGCAAGCTTACTTTTCCGGGTGTTAACTCTAACGCTGTTCTTGCCATTTGTAATTGCTGTATATTGTGTTTTTCTTAAACTGTACCAGCATTATGCCTTCAATCTCCATTTGTATGAAATGATTCAGCCCCTGCCAAAGTTGACTGGATTAGAGGTTGACAACCCAATTCAAACTGGAACCTGAGATACATTTGCAGGAATTAAGAATTGGGACTTGGATGAGGTACTCTCTGACATGGAGGATAGGCTGGTATATGTTTTCAACCACATTTTCTTCCATTTTAATCCAGGAAGCACAGAAATCTAGTCGGGAGAGAAAGAAAAAGAAATAGAGAAGAGTTCTAGAGCTAATCGATAATTGTATAATAAATTGCCAATTTCTCCTTATCACTGAAACTGGTTACGGGTGGATCTTTTCTGCAACCAAAAGATTCCAGCTATTACACTCTTCACATTTCACAGTTTAGATTATTAACATTAAAAATGATCTGAACTTTGTTCATTACATATTATAATAAGGTCCCAATGGCAAAACATCTATTCTTTTGCACTTTAAATGATTTTTTTTCCAAATTGAAAAACTTCCCAGAGAAATGGTACAAGTAAAAGAATTTATAAACAACATCTGTCTAGCTCATGTTATTGCTTATTTGTGTAAAAATTTGTCTTATTACTCACACAAGATTTTTTTTTTTTTTTTTTTTTTTTTTTTTTTTACCCTCTGGAAAAGAATAATCTTGATTTCCTGTAAGTAGAAGAGCCAGGGAATTTTTTAAATTCTGATCTAACTTGTTTCTTCACTTTTATTTTTTTAATTTCTTTTTAATGTTTATTTATTTATTTTGAGAGAGAGAGAGAGGCAGAGCAAAAGGAAGAGAGAGAATCCCAAGCAGGCTAAGCTGTCAGCCCTGAACCGGACTCAGGGCTTGATCCCAAAAACCATGATATGAGATCACCACCTGAACTGAGATCAAGACTCAGACGCTTAACTGAATGAGCCACTCCATTGCTCCATTTCACTTTTAATTATAATACCTACTTTGGACCATCCAGCAAGAAAAATTTGACTTGGTGTGAAGGTTTAGAATAATTTTTATTTAAAAATGTTTCAGTAGCAACAACAGGTCAGTTTAAGTTGAAAGGACTGTCATACTGCCATAAGTCATTGAAGAGATATAAAGAAGTTAGTATGATAAACCTAAAAAATGTTTGAAAAACTATAATATGTCCTGTAAAAAAAGGGGGGTATTATTATCATAATTAACTCAGTAGGAACATTTGTATTTTAATGTATATGATTAATTGGATGGATACCAGCGAAGACTAAGAAATACAGCAATACCTCCCTCTATTTACTTTTCCAACAGTATTTGGATGATTCTGAATTCAAGAGCAGTGAGGTCTTTTCATCACAGGCTTTTTTTCTTTTGTTTCTGGGGAAGAAAAATATCTGGTTTAGGAGTGACCATCTAGTGTAAGAGATTGTTTTTCAGAATTTTTCAACTCATCTTTGGGGCATTGACCTCAGGTCTGAAAATTGCAAAATCTTTCCTCTTGCAGCTAGTTCTTTGGAGTACTCTTTCACATGTCTGATATCTACCCTTAGGCTATCTGTTCTGGCACAGAAGATTTATCTTTTTATCTCAGGGAATGTTTAAGGATTGTAAACATGTATGAGAGTATCAAAATCACTGTGCTAATTTTCGGAAAAACTCTAAGTTCTCATTTCAGCGTCCGTCTCTCCAGAATCTTTTTCATAACCTGGTATTGATGGTTCCTTATGGTAGCCGGTGTTTGATTTTATTTGCTTATTTCTCCCTCATTTTTTGTTCCTTAGAAATGTTGACAGGACCGACAAAATCCAAAACAAAGACATTAGCTTTGAAAGTGTTTGATTCCTATCTGGAACTGGAGGTAGAGTGGTAAGAGTTGGCATGAAGTAATGTACGGGGACTGTGGGAGGACTCGCTGTGGGTGAGTTAAAATGATAATGTCAGAGGGGCACCTGGGTGGTTTAGTGCTGACAGCATGGAGTCTGCTTGGGATTCTGTCTCCCTCTCTCTCTGCTCCTCCCCTGCTCTCTCTCTCTCTCTCTCTCTCTCAAAAATAAGTAAATAAACATTTTTAAAAATATTTTTTAAAGTGATAAGGTAGGACAGAGAGAGGGCAACCGGGTGGCTGGGATGGGAAGAGCAACCTGTGCCTGAAAACATGCCTGGGTAAGGGTTGGTCCCTTGAGATGGTGTGACTGTGGAACCACTTTCCATGTGATGAGGCTGTTGGTGTTCTCCTGTATATGCTCCTTCATGGCACATGGCTCAACACGTTTCCTAGAAAGGGCCATCTGACTGAGTTCTGGCCAATGAACCTGTAGCTCTGATCACACGTTCCATGAAAGCTTCTGCCCTCTCTTTCCCAGGCCACCTGCTAAGAATGAAGGATTCTGAGGGTCTGAAATACAATACTAATGCAGGACAGAAGGGGCCAGGATGCCTGAATCATTGTGTGGATGAGAGTTATGTTGCACTTTGCACAAGAAAGAAAATTATGTTAAGCCACTGAAAGTGGATGTTTGTTTATTATAGTAGCTAGTACTAATTATTCTAATATCTTTTTGTTTCTGAACTTGGGTTTGATGTTGTCACAGTAAGAGAATAAAGAAAAGAATAAAGAAGCAGGAAAATATTTCTCAGAGAAGGATATTCGGTGGTGGGGAGTGGAAGGGAAGAGCAGGAGAAAACAGATGGTATTGGGCATAGAAGGCCACCTGAGATAGAAAACATTTCATGGATGTACTGATCTCATTTTAGAACTGAGCAGGACACCTCTAAATGGGCCTCAATTTGTGTAAAAGTAAACTGACATATTTTGACAACTATAATTAAAAGCATATGTATACACATTATGCAACTATAAATGAAGCACAATAAATTGATTGAAAATATTAAATAGGAAAAAATCAGAGATCAAATATCAAGTTCTTTTTTTTTTTAATGTTTATTTTTGAGAAAGAACACAAGCAGGGGAGGGGAAGAGAGAAAGGGAGATACAGAATCTGAAGCAGGCTCCAGACTCTGAGCTGTCAGCACAGAGCCTGATGCGGGGCTCAAACTCATGAACCGTGAGATCATGATCTGAGTCGAAGTCAGATGCTTAACTGAGTCACCCAGGCGCCCCTCAAGTTCTTAAACATATAAAACAGGATTTAAAAAATGAAGTATGCTTCATGTACTTCAAAATATCAGGGAGAGAAAGAGGCCGAAAGCCCTGACCTTCCTGACTGGAGGGCGCTGTGAGGAAGGGCACTGTGTGTGGATAATGTGTGGACTGTGTGTAATTAAATATGAAGCATGCTGGGCTTGGGATTCCAGAGAAAGTGGCAGGACAGGATGAGTTTTTCCCTTTGCTTTTTAGTACTCAAATATAGTGACTTAAATGTTAGTTTCTATGCAACAAAAGAAATATTTAGTGATCAGATCTGGAACAGTTATTTGAAGTTTCCAAACATCTGAAGAGTAAAAATTTAAAGCTACACTTTCCTTTGAAATATAGCATAGTTTTGGGTTTTTTCCTGAAACGTGGAGTAAATCCAGAAGTCTGAGATAATACCCCTAATGTTCGTTTTTGAGTGAATAATTCATTTGTGACCATCAAATATATGTTATTGTCTTTAAAATATGCTAACATTGTGGCACCCATTGATTGGGATGAAAGCACTCCTTTGTTTCTTCTGTAAACTGCCAGCGACAGACCTTTCCTGTGACTTGGGGCTTCCTTTTTCCCCCTTTCTTTTCTATGCCCAAATTAGAGATTTCCTCGGGCTGGGAGGGAAGTCTAAGAGTTTATGAATAGAGATCTCACAGACTCTAGCGCCCACAGCTTCAGTGGTTCTGAGGCTCACGGTGGTCACTGTGAGTCAATCACTATTGTCACCTAATATCATCTGTGAAGCAGATTATAAAATCGCATCAAAGCACATCAGTCATTTCCACCAGGAACAGAGTGCCCAAGGTCCTGAGACTGAAAATATCACCAGCCAGGGATGGGGGAAGGATAATCAGGCAGAGCACAAAGGATTTTTAGTGAAAATACTCTGTATAATTTTATAATGATGGATTATGTCATTATGGATTTGTCTAAATCCATAGAATTATAACACCAAGAGTGAACCCTAAGGTAAACTTTGGACATTGGGTGATTATGATGGGTCAATGTAGGCTCAATTGTAAAAAATGTACCATTCTGGTGAGTGATGTAGCCTATGCACTTGTAGAGGCAGAAGGTATATAGGAAGTCTCTACTTGCCTCTCAGTTTTGTTGTAAACCTAAAACTCTAAAAAAATTATTGTAAAAAAAAAATCTCGCTAACTATAATTGTTTCACTAGAAGATGACTGGGCAAAAACAAATAGGTGTCTTAAAAACTACCTGTGCTACGGGCACCTGGGTGGCTCAGTCAGTTAAGCGTCTGACTTCAGCTTAGGTCTTGATCTCATGGTTCATGAGTTTGAGCCCCATGTCGACTCTGTGCTGACAGCTCAGACCCTGGAGCCTGCTTCGGATTCTGTGTCTCCCTCTCTCTCTTCCCTCCCCTGCTCGTGCTCTGTCTCTCTCTCTCTCAAAAGTAAATAAACATTAAAAAAAAAAAAACAAAAAAACAAAAAAAACTACCTGTGCTAAAATCAGGGCTTAAATAACTTCCACCAAAGTGTATATTTTTTTCCAAAGGTAACACACGTCCTTTGTAGAAAACTTGAAAAATACAGAAAAGCCAAAGAAGAAATCAAGCATCTCTGAACACAATTAATAAGTTGTTATATATATATTTGTGTATATTTGTGTGTGATGTGTATTCACGTGAAGATAAATATAATTATAATGTATATGCTATATATTTATATACATATAATATACATTTATAGGCTTTTTGTATTTATATTACATATTAACATACACGTAAATATGTAGAATTTTATTATACATATTTTGTTAGCTATAAACTTTGGGTTATATTATAAAAGTTGTCTCATTTATACATTAACATTTTTTTTTAAGTAGGCTCCACACCCAACATGGGGCTTGAACTCACGACCCTGAGATCAAAAGTCGCATGCTCTACTGAGCCAGTCAGGCGCCCCTATTCATTAATATTTTTAACATACTCTAAAAATATTCTCTCTCAGATGACTTCACAAGAGCTTTCTTCCTACATTCATTTCATTCTCCAAAAAATTTGTACCTTCAAAGAGCATATATACTGTGTAAACTTTTAATCTTACCACTGTTACATTTTTCTTTTCTTTTTTTTAAAGTGGGCTCCACACCCAACATGGGGCTTGAACTCTTGACCCCAAGATTAAGAGGCACATGCTCTACCAACTGAGCCATCCAGGCACCCCACACTTTTCTTTAAAACAAATTTATTCTCATCTGTGAAATGAAGCTTTAGAGTTATTAGGTGGATCTGTGAACTATAATTCATCAGCAGCATCAAAAGGAGGCTCATCAAATCTTTTATCATATGCATTTTTGCAGCCCATGAGCACACATACTGTCATTGGGGATCATTGTAGAAGGCATGTTTTTATTTATTTTTATTTGTTTTTATTTTTAAAAAATGTATTCTCATGTTAGATAACATACAAGGTAGTCTTGGTAGAAGCCATGTTTTTAAAAGTCTACCTATTCGGTAACAGATTTAATAATTTGGGCCATCACCTACGATTCCTTTACAGTCCTTGAAGGGCCAGTTATTGCCTTAGGGGAATCAGTGGTGTCTCTGTTTTTCCCCACAATGAAAATGATAAACCATTTTAATAGTTTCCTATTTCATTGGAAACCTTGGCACTCTCAAAATCTATTTATAAAGAAGGCTCTCATAAGTCACTTGTAAGTATGTGATGACATATGCTGAGCTTAATTTTTACTTTGCCTTGAAGCAGGCAGAGTGTGAGCACGTCCCCTCTTTGCTTTATATTACAGTTTAGTCCTACAACAGAAAGCCACTATTGTTTATTCCAAGGGCCCTACAGGGTCTTGGGTTCTACAGATTATTCCACATGACAACTGAAATCAAGCTGATGAAATGTATGAAATTTATTGTATTTCCAACTGGCATTTTCTACTCTGAAGGTCTAAGTTTTCAGCACCCATGCTTAGGAGAAGGTATAGATGGAAAGAGAGGTACAAATCACTGAAGCTAAAAGGCTTGTCACCTTTAGAGAGTTTCTAATTTATGGTAACAGTGTTATTTATTACAATCTAAATCCTGTGAAGAATAATTGTTCTTCCAAAAGGAACAAAACTTTTCAAATAGTTTAAGTTCTGGAAAATGAAGCAATCTTATAATTCCAAATGGACAACCTTGTATTCTAAAGACAGTGTTTGAGCAAAATACAAAACCCACTGAACTCTGCCTATAGATTTCTATTGATTGGATGAGATAAAAGCATATAATCTCAAATGTACTACCAATAAACCAAGAGGAGTATGTAACTGTGTGTGTTTTGTTAATAGGAAATACAAGCTATTCTCCTTGTGGCAATGAAGCAGCATCTGACTTTACTTATATGGAATCATAAGATACTAGATCTAACGGAGTTTTAGAAAATGTTGGATTTTTGCCAAGGAAGTTTTCCAGAATAATCATTTAGTGAATAATTCTGTTTCTTAGTAAGATCAGCTTTAAGTAAAATAGGCTGGGACTCTAGATTGTACTATTTTCCAAACTTTCAGTGAATCTTTTGTGTTCCAGATTTCTCAAGTATTTTACACTGCTTGTGTCCTTTAATCCTTGACTTAGATATTTGTATTACAAAAGAAATCCAATTCATCTCTTGTTTTTAAGGCATATTCAATTCCTACTTTATTTCAAATAACTGTGTCTACTTGTGACCCTTCAAAAAGTTATTTCTCAGGGCGCCTGGGTGGCTCAGTCGGTTAAACATCCAACTTCACCTCAGGTCATGATCTCGCAGTTCATGGGTTTGAGTCCCTCTTGGGACTCTGTGCTGACAGCTCAGAGGCTGGAGCCTGCTTCAGATTCTGTATCTCCCTCTCTCTCTGCCCCTCCCTTGCTTGTCTCTCTGTCTCAAAAGTAAATAAATAAACATTAAAAAAAAGTAATTTCTCTACTTGGGTAGAATTCATTCATTTTATTTGTTTTCAATATTGTCTACTATGAAAATCCAATGGATGTTCTATATTTTTCTTTAGTTGTCGAGTTCAGAATTGGTCATATTAATGTGTATAAGTTCCTTTGTTTCATATCCGGGAAAGTAATTTCCTTTATAGGGTTTTCTAGCTATCACCAGGTGGAGTCTACTGGTCTGAACATCAAAGGGAATGGATCTGTGCAAATAAATTATCCTGGAACCTACCAGGGATAACTGTTTGAAATTGTTAAGTTGTTTACCCCTAACAACTACTTCAGACTACTTACAGCTTTTTGTTTTTCTGTTTATTCAAGAAAGAGGGGAGAGAGTCTCGAGGCACAGGGAGAAAAAGAGAATGAAATACAAAATCTTCCTGAGTTGAGGAGAGAGTAAAAAGGTTTCATTCCATCTTGCCTCTAGCCCCTATCTTTTATCAAAATAATTCACCCACATACAGAAAAAACCTTTTCCCTGCTTTTGTCACAAATACAAACTGCACTGAGAAACTTGAGTGTTGAGTGTTTTTTTACCTCATCTATGCAGGAAACGTACTTACTTCGTTGGTGAAAATCCTAGACGGAAGAAAATATGACTGCTCTCTACTTCCTCTAAAGGCATGAATAGAGCTGGCATTTATTAAATGACTTTCTAAAAATCAAGTATTAAATACATAACCCCTATTTCAACACTTGATGGGAAGGATTGAAGTGGGAATCATGTAAAGAAATTATCTGGTATTTTCAGCTACAGAGTGGCAAGGAGGTGAGAAGAACATGCCGAACATTTTGGTACTTGACTTAAGTTCTGACCAGAACTTAAGAACTCAGAAGTGGGACTTCCTCTGTTCTGGAATATTGCAGAGCGCAGGGTGCACGTCTGCAGGTGTGACCCCGGGGGCGGGGCTGAAGCTGGCACAGGAGAGATTCTCACTGGGCGCTGCATGTTCACACTCAACCAGTTCTCTGGGGACCCAGGACGTTCCTCTCCTGGAATTTTTCAGTGTGACTGAATAATAGTGGTTCACTCCGGTAGTTGTTCCAATCTCCGTGTCAACACCTCTGGGCTAAGCACTAACTGAAACCTTTGAGAGCTGCTATCACTCTTTTTTTTTTTTTTTAAGTTTTTTTAATGCTTATTTTTGAGAGAGAGAGAGAGAGAGAGAGAGAGAGCGCCTGAGCAAGCACGGGTGGGGAGGGATAGAGAGAAGGGGAGATGCAGAATCTGAAACAGCCCCAGGCTCCGAGCTGTAAGCACAGAGCCCCCACGCAGGGCTCCAACTCATGGACTGTGATATCATGACCTGAGCCGAAGTCAGTCGCTCAACCGACTGAGCCACCCAGGAGCCACGAGCTGTTATGTCTTAAACAAACTCTGGTAGTAAGATGAAAACACAAAAAGTAACATTTTTCATCACGCCACTTGCCTCGTGTGGCTCTGGCTAGCCTCTACTCCGTGCCTTTGCACATTAGTCTACACATCCATCTCCTGCAGCTACATCATTATGAGGTGGTGACTTAGACCCCGAGGAGAACTGACTAAACACCACCCATCTTTATTTTCTGATGGTGCTTTTTTTTTCCTTTTGATGAGCAGACAGATGCACTCCCTCTTCTTAGCTAATTTTTTTATCAGAACCCTTATTTGTAATCAGATTTTCCCACAAGAAAAGAAAGAAAAGAAAATGTAAGAAAAGAAAAAGAAAAGAAAAGCAATATACTTTTATTTAAATATATGATTTTAGGGGTGCCTGGGTGGCCAGTCGATTGAGCGACTGACTTGTGCTCAGGTCATGATCTCCTGATTTATGAGTTCAAGCCCTGCCTCGGGCTCTGTGCTGACAGCTCAGATCCTGGAGCCTGCTTCAGATTCTGTGTCTCCCTGTCTCTCTGCCCCTCCCCTGTTTATGCTCTGTTTCTCCCTCTCTCTCGAAAATAAACAAACATTAAAAATTTTTAATATATGATTTTAATATAATTTTTCAGATATTCCTTCTTAGAAGAATAAGTTTGCCTTGTATGAGGAAAGGGGCAAAGGTAAGTAAGAAGATAAAGGGAGAAGATCCCAAACATTCCGTACTATGTGAGCAGTCTTACATAATAAGACAAAAAGAGATTTTGTATGATTAAGCAAGTATGTTTTTTCTTTCTTTCAAAATATTCTATTCGGTCCTAGTTTATAGCATTTGAAATGCCTGAACCAAAGATAAATTGAAATAAAATTTGCTTTTTGTTCCTCCTTTCATCCTAGCAATTCTGTTGTGTATTGCTGTCATGTGTACACTGGAAAATTGTGATTTGGAGCACTTTATCTTTTTTTTTTTTCTTTCTGAATTTAAAATGTCTATTCCCTAAAAAAAGTCACTTTTTAAGATGCATTTTTTTTTTTTTTTTTTTTTTTTTTTTGTCCTTGGCCAGAAAGAAGCTCTACTTTTCGCAGTTCAGTCTTGGAAACTGGCAAAAAGCAATGACTTTTGACTCACAATCCTCAGGGTTGTTTTGAGGAATCACATTGTGACTGGATATGAAGTCTTGACTTTTATCAATAATTAGTTCCTAACAGCATGGAGTAGAGGCATTGCTGTTATGAAGATGATAGTGTGGTCTTCTGAACCTTGGACACTTACAATCAATCTGGTAGACGTTGATTTCTCAGCTTCAGAGTACAATTAGTCTTATTCTCTTGACTCACTGAGATTAGAAATTACATATTATCTATGTTTGAGTGTTACAATGCAGACTGTTATTTCAAATGTATTTAGTACAGGCATAATGAATCAACCATGAATGACACAATACACACTTCTTTGACTTCCTACTGTGGACCCAGATAAGTATGAGAGAGATTGAAGATTATAACCCTTTGGTTACAAAACATTCATGCATATGTAATTTTCCATACAAAACCCTTATGATTAACAGGTCATGGAATAATAATGAGATACAGAGTCACTATTGTCTCTTGTCTATTTACTCTGTTTTGCCTCCTCTGCCCCCACCAAGGAATCCTTAAAATACTATCCTACTTTGAAACTTGTTATATAGGCTACTGACAAATCAAATTAAGCTTTTCAGAGGTCTTCAGTGTTTTTCAAGACTCCTTGGATAACTAGGCAGCAAAATGAATAATTCAACAAATTACAGCTTTGAAAATGAAAGCTGTTTGGTAACATGAAGATGATATGGCATCTAATTTGTTCGATAATTGCTATCCATTTGGATTTTTAAAGGCAAAACATCTGTAACTAAATATATAAAAGATCAAGAGAAATTATTCTCTTCTTTAGTTATTAGGATAAAAACGATTTTTTTTTTTCAGTTCCACATGTGTTGAGTGGGGATCAGTTTGGATCCAGGCATTGTGCTAGGTGCTTAAGACACCTAAATAAACAAGACACAGTCCCCACTCTTCATGAGCTTACAATCTACTATGGGTTTCTCAGTTGGGGTTCTGCAGATATTATTAGGGATTCTGTCAGGGGTTACTAACAGTTCTACAATAGATTGGAAAACTTTATTTATGTTTTAAAGTTTACATTATTTATTTGGGGGGGAGGGGCAGAGAGAGAGGGAGAGAAAGAGAATCCCAAGAGGCTCCATGCTGTCAACGTGGAGTCCGAACCCACAAACCATGAGATCATGACCCAAGCTGAAATTAAGAGCTGGACATTAACCAACTGAGCCACCCAGGTGCCCCACAGATGGGAGAACTTTAAAAAAATATTTGAACCTCCTTCCCCATACAATGCCAGCACTTGCAGTGAACTATAGTGATTAAGCAGCTCTGTTAGCAAGTTAAAAAAAAAAAAATTATTTTTATTGTGGTAAGAATGCTTAACAGATCTACCCTCTTAACAAAATTTTAAGTGTACAATAAAGTATTAGTGCCTCTAGGTACAGTATTGTACAGCCTATCTTTAGAGCTTATTCAACTTACTTAACTAAAACATTATGCCTGCTGGTTAGTAACTCCCCATTTCTCCCTTCCCTCAGCCCCAGGAAACCACCATGCTATTCTTTGGTTCTATGAATTTGATTACTTTATTTTATTATTACTTAAAAAAATTTTTAAATTTTTAATTTTTGAGAGAGGGACAGAATGTGAGTGGGGGAGGGGCAGAGAGAGAGGGAGACACAGAATCTAAAGCAGGGTCCAGGCTCTGAGCTGTCAGCACAGAGTCCCACGCAGGGCTTGAACTCACAAGCTGTGAGATCATGACCTGAGCCGAAGTCAGTCACTCAACCAGCTGAACCACCCAGGCACCTGTAAATTTGATTATTTTAGGTATCTTATCTAAGGAGGATCATGCAGTATTTGTCTTTCTGTCACTGGCTTATTTCACTTATCAAAAGAGTGAAAAGACAACCTACAGAATGGGAGAAAATATTTACAAACCATATACTTGAGAAGAGGTTAATCTCCAAAATAGAAGGAAATCCTACAACTCAAAAGCAAAAAAAACAAAAAAAACAAAAAAAAAAACAAACCAAAAAAACAACCCCAAAAACCTAATGATGCAATTAAGAAATGGGCTAAGGATGTGTATAGGCATTTCTTCAAAGACATACAAATGGCCAACGGATATATAAAAAAATGTTCAGCAACACTAGTTACCAGAAAAATGCAAATCAAAACCATAAGATATCACCTCACACCTGTCAAGATGACTATTATCAAAAAAAAAAAAAAAACCAAAAGACCAGTGTTAGTGAGGATGTAAAGAAATTGGGAAACTTTGCACACTGCTCGTGGTACTACAAAACCGCACAGCCACAATGGCAAACAGCATGGAGATTCCTCAAAGAAATTAAAAATAGAACTCTCACGGTGTGCCTGGGTGGCTCAGTCTGTTGAGCATCCAACTTTGGCTCAGGTCATGATCTTGTAGTTTGTGAGTTTGAGCCCCACATCAGGCTCTGAGCGGACAGCACGGAGCCTGCTTCAGAGTGTGTCTCCTCTCTCTACCTTTTCCCTGCTCATGCTCTCTCTCTCAAAAAATGAACATAAAAAAAAAATAGAACTCTCATATGATCCAGCAATCTCACATCTTGGTATTTATCCAAAAGAACTGAAGTCAGTATCTTGAAGATATTCCATGTTCACTGGAGTTATTATTCACAATAGCCAAGACACGGAAACAACCCAAATGTCCATCTACAGATGAATGACTAAAAAACATATGGTATACACATACAATGGAATACTATTCACGGGTAAAAAAAAAAAAAAAAAAGAAGGAACCTTTCTTCATGTGGTTCATGTGGTTGAACGTGGAGGATAAAGATCATTTTTTTAAAAAATATTTTATTTATCTTTAAGACACAGAGAGACTGAGCATGAGTGGGGATGGGGCAGAGAGAGAGGGAGACACAATCTGAAGCAGGCTCCGGGCTCCAAGCTGTCAGCACAGAGCCCGACACAGGGCTTGAACTCACCAACTGTGAGATCATGACCTGAGCCGAAGTCGGACGCTCAACCGACTGAGCCACCCAGGTGCCCCAAAGATCATCTTTTAAAAGAAGAAACAAGCTGGGGCACCTGGGTGGCTCAACCAGTTAAGCGTCTGACTTTGGCTCAAGTCATGGTCTCATGGTTTGTGAGTTTGAGCCCCGCACTGGATCCTGTATCCCTCTTTCTCTCTGCCCCTCCCCCACTTGCTCACTCTCTCAAATATAAACATTAAAAAAAAAAAGAAAGAAACAAGCCATTTACTACATAATATCTATGCATTATTTGATGGAATGTTCCAGAAAGTTACCATAATGCCTCTGATAGTTCTTGAGCACCTTTCTAATTTGTTTTATTAGTGTTCTCTACTCCATCTAGTATTTTATTAAATGATCACTACTTCCCTCTTGTAATGTGGCAAAAGGCTTCAAAATGATTTTGATGGATGTACAGAGAGTAAAGATATATACTATGGGGCAGGATGATGGACAGTTTCATACACTTCATTAATCAGCTGTTCAAAATCTTTTAAAATCATGCCTTGCGAACTGTAATGTATTATCGTGATTTTCTTGCTTTTCTTGCTCTGATTTTCCAGAATTCTTTCTTTCAGTCTCTTTCTCTCTCTCACACACATATACACATATATACCTTTACCTTTAAAATAACTATAATCAAAAAAATAAAAATAAAAAAATAAAATAATAAAATAACTATAATCATACTCATAATCAAATCCAAAATAAGTGATGTTGAAATGATTTGTGGCCTCTTTTCTTCATTAGTATCATGAAACAAATGTTGTCATTTCATTCCTATATATATTATTTAAATTTTATTTATTTGGGGGGGGGGGGCAAGGGGCAGAGACAGAAGGACAGAGAGAATCCCAAGTAGGCTCCACAGTCAGCATGGAGCCTGGTGTGGGGCTCGCCCTCACAAACTGTGAGATTATGACCTGAGCCGAAATCAAGGGTCAGATGCTTAACTGATGGAGTCACCCAGGCATCCCTCATTCCTATATTTTTAAAAAAGTCAAATTTGTGATTTTGCTCATAAACTCCTAAAGGTTAATCACAGGCAAAAAGTATGCTTTACCCCATTTAAGTTGGAATTATTTTATCTATTAGAAAACAGTGATTACCTATGTTTTCTCACAGGACTAAGATACTATTTCAGTCCTAGAAGTGCTAACAATTTCCTTGAGCTGAGTCATTTTTAGTGACTTCAGCTCTAAATTTGGTGCTCATAGGGCAGTCAGAGCTGTTAGACCCAGCTGTTGAGTCCCCAGGCTGGGAACTGAACCAAAGCACTCTATAGGACTGCCAAGAACCATGGCAACAGTATTTGATAACTGCATCCCATTGTCAGAGACTATGGGAAACAGGGTTATTCTCCATTTGCTTCTTCTCCTGCAATCATGTAATCTACTTAAGAAAATGATGTTTACTGGCCATAAATCAATGATACTGAAGCATTAGTGAGTATCTTGGTGGCTTTAAATATATTCCTTGTTAAACTCTTTTATCTCCAGTGTAGTAAATTCCTAATTAAGGGGGTTGCCAAACTTGTCAAAGTGATTTGAATACAGACAGCAGTAAAAATAGTGTTTATTTTTTTCCCTCAGGAATATTCATTGTATATGCCACCTAGCATGTGTTACAGTTTAATAAAGCATCTGGGATTTCTTAGATTTTTGTAAAGGTGAGTTTGGTTTTCTATTATAGTGTTGAAATTGTTTTTATGAGATAAAAGTTTGGGTAGGTGAGGGGTACCTGGCTGGCTCAGTCGGAAGAGCATGGAACTCTTTTTTTTTTTTTTTTCATTTTTTTAATATTTATTTATTTTTGAAGGAAAGAGAGACAGAGCGTGAGCAAGGGAGGAGCAGAAACAGAGGGAGACACAGAATCCGAAGCAGCCTCCAGGCTCTGAGCTGTCAGCGCAGATCCCGACGTGGGGCTCAAACCCACAAACCACAAGATCATGACTTGAGCTGAAGTCGATCACCTAACCAACTGAGCCACCCAGGCGCCCCCAGAAGAGCATGCAACTCCTGACCTTAGGGTCATGAGTTTGAGCCTTATGTTGGGTATACAGATTGCTTAAATAAATAAATAAACTTAGTAAAAAATTTGGGTAGGTGAAATGTATTAAGAATAACATCAATGTACCAACATTTTATCAGTAAGAATATCATTCATCTGTCTTACTTATTTTATTAGTCAGCTGAAAAGACTAGAAGAAGATTCAAGACAATGGAAGAGTTCCTAGATTCAGTCACTTGGTTCATTCTTTAAATGCCACTTGGACAGTGTGGTTCTTTCACTTATACCCTGAGAGAGAAGCACTGGGGAGACTAGGTCCACGCCATCAGTCACTAAAAGACCATATGAAACATAGGAATGGCCTTGTTGATTTCTCTGTTCCTACCAAGATCAGGCTGTCTAGATGAAATCCACTCTGGCATCCAGGTGCTCTGAGAAGGTCAACACCACTTAACTTATCTGATTGAGACCTACCCTCAAACAAATCTATCCAGAGGCCTTACGGCTAAACTCAAAGAGCATCTTAAGTGCTGGTAAGCACAAGGTGAAATTGCTTGGGAGCTATCTTCCAAAATAAGCATTGTCTTTTTCCATTCATATCCCAAATTATGTGTTTAAACTTCTTTGATCAGATTTGGGAGACATGGAAATAGTGATTAAACCCTAAGATTCCTCAGGGCACCTGGCTGGCTCAGTTGGTGGAGCATGCAACTCCTGATCTCAGTGTTGTGAGTTTGAGTTCCACTTTGGGTGTAGAGATTACTTAAAAAGAAAAAAAAAAAAAAACTTAAAAAAAACACATACAACAATCCTAAGACACCTCAAGAAACTGAAAAACAACTTAAAGCTAAAGTTCCAGAGTGAAATTCTTTCTGTTTTACTCACTAAGATTTTCATTTGCCTGCACTCCTATCTTGGTAGGAATTCCATCAGCAACAACGCTACTCCATACCTCAGTAGCATGCCTGTCTGCGCTTGCATCCAGAATGAGAAAATCTTTTTTTTTTTAATGTTCTAGAAAATAAACATTGAAGAAAACCTGAGGCAAAAAGAAGAACAAATTTAAGATCACAAAAATACAGCAGAGACATTTCCCAAGGAAATGTTAGGTGTCTATTGACAGAGGACAGAAAATGTCATGGAGATGAGAAAAACAGAGTTTCTGTTTAGGGTGGTGAAACAGTTTTGGAAATACAGGGGAGGGGTGAATAGCATTGTAAAGGTAATTAATGCCACTGAATTTAAAAATTACAATAAAAATGGTTAAAATGACAAATTTTGTATTACATATATTTTACAATAAAGAACGCCCAATAATCCAATATACCAAATACTACTGAATTGCACACTTTAAATGGGTGCATTGTATGGGATGTGAATTACATCTTAATCAAGCTCCTTTAAAAATGTCACAAAGGAGTGCCTGGGTGGTTTAGTTGGTGAAGCCACGGACTTCAGCTCAGGTCATGACCTCGAGGTTTGTGAGTTCGAGCCCCGCATGGGGCTCTGTGCTGACCACTGGGAACCTGGAGTCTGCTTTGATTCTGTGTCTCCCTCTCTCTCTGCCCCTCCCCAACTCACACTCTGTCTCTGTCTCTCAGAGACAGTAAAAAAAATTTTTTTTTTACTGTCACGAAGAGGGGCGCCTCATGGGCTCAGTCAAGGCATCCTACCTGGCTCAGGTCATGATCTTACTCTTCGTGAGTTCAAGCCCTGCAGTGGCCTCTCACTGTCAGTACAGAACCAGCTTCAGATCCTCTCTCTGCTCCTCCCCACCCTTTCAAAAATCAATTAATTTTAAAAAGTGTCATGAAGAAAGAAGTTCAGACCCCCTGAAAAAAAGCAATTGCAACACAGTAGTCCCAACCCTTTCTTTAGTTTTCATTTTGAGGAATTTGATTTGATTTGTTTCTTCCTACACAGTATTATACTTCCCGGGCAAATGTCCCATTTTAATCTACAGTGAGAGGAAACAGGATGGCAAACTATTGCTGCTGTTAGAACATAAAGTTTATTTATTTTAGCACTGTGGCTTCTGGAAATTTTGTTTCTTTCCTTCCAATATTTAAAAGAATCCTGCTGAACAGCAGCAGGTAGTCCTTTTGATTCCTTATTAAAATGGTACTTTGGACAGCCATACAAATCCAATAACCTGAAGTAAAAAACGTATCCCATTTGTCATGTTTTAGGCCAGACTTTCCCCAAATTCTGACAATATGCAGAAATGAAAGTGAGTAGCTACTGGCAATTGCCTTTGTTAGAGAATTCCTCATTGGTAAAGTGATAGGCTTTTCATGAACTTTAAAGGTGGTGGTTGGAGTGCCTGGGTTGGCTCAGTCTGTTAAGCATCTGACTCTTGATTTCACCTCAGGTCATGATCTCACGGTTTCATGAGTTCAAGCTTCACGTTGGGCTCTGCACTGACCCTGCAGAGCTTGCTTGGGATTCTCTCTCCTCTCGCTCTGCCCTTCTCTTGCTCCTGCTCTGTCTCTCTCAACATAAATAAACGTAAAAAAATTATTTTAAAAAATGGTGGTAACGAGACTGATTTTACCCTAAGTAAATTCCTTAAGAAAATACCTTAAGTGACAAATAAGAATCTAGTTTTCTGGGGAAAATGTTACAGTGACTATGACTTACAGATTCCACGCAATGAAATCTCACATTTCTATCATCATTACATAAGCCCCCAATTCATTAAAATCTATTAACAATTTCAATGTTACCAAGTCTAAAATTTTCATCTTAGATTTTACATATTATAACCAATTTCATCAATTGCCTCCACCCTATCATGAAACAGACTGTATACAGAGCAGTGCTGGGGCTGAAAGAGACAACCAACTTATTTGTCACATAACGTAAATACAATCCTGTTACCACCTATTCTAAAGTTTCCATAAAGGATTATAACTCCACCAAGGACGGAGCTTTGTTTGTTATGCTGTTTGATTTTGTTGGGCAGCTTTTTGTTTCCTACCTACAGTGACAATCCACCCATGAACACTCAAAGTAAGAGGGAGGACTAACAGAAAGAGAAGAGTCATTTCACAATCTCATCAAGATAAATAATGCCACTCAGGTTTTATAAAAAGTAAATCCATGCTTAAGTAATTAAAGGACACTTAGGTGTTTTAATTATGGCTCTAAAGGAACAAAGTTTTCTCTTAATTATTTTCAATTTTAATTTTTTTGTTGAGATGATACTGATTTTCTCAAAAATACTAAAAAATTCAGAAACAAAAGGTCACAAAGGCTTCCTTAGGACAAATGTGTTCTGTTCCTAATGATTCTTCTGGAACCACAGTCAATGAAATCATCACAAACACAATAGTGTTTGTTCTGGGACAGACTTTCTGATTTCTCATTCCAAGACAAAGAAAGACTGAAAAATCAAAACCCAGAAATATTTCTCCTAAACAAACTGCACTGTTTAAATGCTCCTCTTCTTAGCTGTGCTAAAATGCTTGATGTAGTAGTTATTTTTAACTGGGAACAGAACATTTATTTTGGAAAATGTTCAGATCCCTAATTTTATAATGAGCAGAAATACATACTTTTGATGAAAGATGATGCAAACTGCAGTATCCCCGTCAACACGTAGTGTAGAATCTTTAACAGACGATAACATTTTATGGTTTTTAGGAATGAAAGTCTTCTAAAAGCTGTAAAGTCTTAAGTCTGGATGACCTGTGTCAATACTGGAAGAAAAAAGGTGCTTGACCACACTAGGTAAGCGTGTTTCTTTGCTCATACACAACATTTCCTCATAAATAACGAGCCTGGGTGATGTCATATGGATTCTATTGTTTTTATTGATTGTTATTACTTTTATTAAACAATGTTAGGCATGCAGGATGATTAAAAAAACAACTAGTATTCTTGGAATATATGGTATAAGGGATAGAAATTGATCCAGTCTTCATCATAGCAATGAATTTTCAGGTTGCACAAAGATAAGTAACTCATATTCCCAACACAACAATCACTTCTGGGTTAATCATCCAGTACAATTCATAGGTTCCTATTATAGAGCTGTATGTAAAAAATTAGAGTTTTAGTTCAAAACCAATACAAATACGAAAGTATCATTCTAATGGTCACTAAGGCGCTAGAGGTGGGTGTCAGCAATGGGTATCCTCCTGAGTTCCACGATCTGGGAGTCAGTCAAGGTGCCTCCCTCCTGGCTCCCTTGACCCGATTCATTATCACTGACACTGAGACCAGCACCTGTAATAGAAAAAGAATACACACAAAACTCCCAACCATTAGTGCAATGTTTTGAGGGCCAAGTTAAATCAAAACAACACGTTTATTTCTATTACGCTGGTAAATAGCGAGCTATACATTTCGAATAGATATCATTATTAATTTTTTTTAAGTAGGCTCCACACCCAATGTAGGGTTTGAACTCACCACCCCGAGATCAAGAGCTGCATGCTCTGAGAAGAAAGAGCTGCACTGACAACACCTGCGGTCATATCAGCGCCCAGAAGACACAGGCTCTGAATGACTCAGATCTGATCCCAATATAAAAATAATTGCATAACACAGAACCAAAACAGATCCATACACAAAACCCACAAGGCTAGCTGTTAATTACAGAGAGCGCCCAGAATCTCTGTTTTGAGGAAGCTCCACTGTTCACTCCTCGTTTTACAACTCAGAATAATTCAGAGAATTTAACACTGTGCTGGAGTAATACCTTGTTCTTCTCTTGTCTAATGTGCGGAGGAACACAAACTCTCATGTTCTCTCTCACACACACACACTTACACTCACACACAGAATGGGGATGTGGTCACAGGGTGTGCTGCTGGGCTGAATCACTACCGATTACAGGTCCCACTCCTCCCCCTCTGCTGGGCACACACGCTGCAAACAAGAAGGAAAGTGAAAAACCAGTTGCTGGGCAGCCGAGACTTCCCTTTCTGTTTGAAACGCAGGAAAGGCACATGTGCAGAGTTGGTAGCTATGAATTAGGTTCGTCTTAACCTAGTTGGGGATGGAAGGAGGAGCCCACCACTGCCTTCTTCTAGCCAAGCCCTCCTTCTTCTGGGTCTGTCCTCCCCACCCTCTCTGTGAAAGGTTGCTGTTGAAACCCCACTTCCACCTTTTGCTTCTGGGACACTACACTTGCTCATCTCATCCCCTGACCTGCTGGTTCTTTCCAGAGCTCTTCTGCTTTCTCCTGAATCTCTTCCTTCTGTCTCACCACTGGAGGCCTTGTCTTCAGTCCCGCTTCAAGGCCCACACTATCTGCGTGACCCGTTTTGCTCTCTAGCCTGACGTCTCACTACTATCCCCCTGCCTGAGATGCCCTTCTCATCCCCCACCTCCTTAATCTGGCTGCCTCCATTCTTCCTGTCAGTATCAACTCAGCAGTTACCTTGGCTACCCACAGAAACCTGATGGTTCTCTTTCAAAATTTCTGACTCCCTCATTGCATCATATCCCTCATATCTTTGAATCTTCTAACTCACAGGACAGTGCTCAGCACACTGTGGGTGTTCAGTGAATGTTTGCTGAATGTATTAATAAGCTATGCTCTGCGTTCTAGTTCTCAACAATGTTTCTTCCAGCCTTATTGCCCATTCCGTTCCTCTGATCCTTTCTACATTTCGCTGCCCTCTTCTTCCTGATGTGTCACTAACACATCAAGTCTGGAACCGTCTGCATTGGCTTTCAGGACACTTCCTAATCTGGCTCTACCCTACCAAATAGACATACTTCAACATTTGCCTATTGGAAAGCTTTCTCAAAGTGATCAGGTCTCTTGTCTCGTCCTTCATGTGCCCATTAATTCCAGCCTGAGTATCTTCCTGCCCATCCATCAAGACCTATTCCCACACCCTTCCACAGATAGCTCTTTCACCTTCCTTCAAAACAGGGAGGTAGAGAATGCAATATTTGAAAAGAAAAGTCCTAGTTTATACCTGAAAAAATATGAATCACATACCCTTTTTTCTCTTAAACTGCCCAGGTTTGGATAATAAATTATGTGGTATCTCTCCAGATAATGTATATATAAGTCATGGAGCGAAATGTATAACAAACACCCATGCACTCTTGGAAGTTAATAACTAAAATATTGCCAATGACAACATTTTTAGAAATTTAGTTGCCAAAACGAACACATTTAATGTGAAAAAAAAAATCAGATTTTTGGTTTCTCTTGAAAAAGCAGAGGGCAGCACTAGGCCTGCATTTTTGGAATGAAAAAAAAAAAAGGAGCAAAAACATGGATCTGGCACTACCCTCTGGTTTGCCACTGTTTTCTCATCTGGTCCTCTTGCGTCATCTACAGTATCTGCTTGGCCCCTGAGGTAATATTTGAATCTGCTATTGTGTCTTAGAAGGAGGGTAAAAGGTCCATGCTTCTCTGCCAGGGGAGCAGGGGAACTGTCCCACTTGGAAGAACCTGAGTGGATTGGAAGACCTTGGCTACTCTATAAGGAGAAGGTAACTGAGGCCCTGAGGCCAGTAGCAGCCTCAGGTAAGGAGGAACAAAAGGGCTAAATAACAAAGTTGCCCAATAGGAGATCAACTACAGAGATCTGCCATCAGGGCAGAGTGGGGCTTAATGAACAAACTAGTATGAGCTCCCACTGACTTTGTGCTGGTCTGCTCCAAATCTCCTTAGGAATACAGAAGTGTTTGTCCAGCATATTTACAAAGCACACCAGAGAGAAGTTCTGTACCGAAAACCTGCTGAGCAGACAGCAAGGAACAGAGGGGACTGGGCTGGGAGGTTTAACATGGGGCGTAGCTTTCAAAGTAATGGCTGTCACCATCTTGTTTGTAACCCAGACCCCTGTGAAATGTCAGGAAGTTGTAGATAGAGTCTCCCCTTGAATCACCACATCTACATGACCCAGCTCATCCTCCTTCTCAGTTTCTCCCAAGCTGAAATAAATGCATATTACTCAATTCTTAATCCCTCACTGAGACTCAGAAAGGGCCCATATTACACACAGTAATAACATGACAGACTGGGAGCATAGCCCCAGGCTTCTGGGCTCTTTGTAATGCATAAGTAGTCTGGGAGGGTGTTTTGCAGTGAGTATCAGGATTTTCTGAAAGGAATTTTTCTGCTTAAATTTTAAGCCAGAAATTCAAGAAAAATCCACTAACTGTGGTAATAGTCACCTTTCCCTATAGTAGAATAGGTAATATCAAAGAAACTAGATGTAATATTTTACATTCATCTAGTGTCTCTCCTTTCTTCAACATTTCAATACAGTTTAGTTAGGAAAGGATGATTATTAGTCTTGTTTTACAGATGCAGGGATTGAGTGGAGATCAGGGTGTTGACTGACTTGCTCATGTCACATAGCAGGGAAATCCCAGAGTGAAGATGTCCAATGGTCTTCTGACCTCAAATGTAAGGTGTTTTCTTCTATACCATACTGTCTTTTGTGGTGGCAGTTCTAATTGTGCTACTTTGTCCCTGGTCTAGAACACATTTTAAACCTTCTCGGCACATATTCAAGCCACCCCCATTCCTACCTCACTTAATGGTCATGATGCAATGAACACCCGGGTGTTTCAGAATGCAACATGGATATGTAAAATTGTTTTTAGGGGCACCTGGGTGGCTCAGTCGGTTTAGCTGCCGGCTCTTGGTTTTGGCTCAGATCATGATCTCTATGTTCCTGGTTTCAAGCCTTGAATATCTGCGATTAAGGTGTGGGGTCTGCTTGGGATTCTCTCTCTCCCCCTTTCTCTCTGCCCCTCCCCCACTTGCATTGTCTCTGTCTCTCTCAAAATAAATAAATAAACTGAAAAAGGGGCACCTGGTGACTCAGTCAGTTAAGCGTCTGACTTCGGCTCAGGTCATGATCTCATGGTTCGGGAGTTTGTGCCTGGCGTTGGGCTCTGTGCTGACAGCTCAGAGCCTGAAGCCTGCTTCAGATTCTGTGTCCCCCTTTCTCTCTGCCCCTCTCCCACTCCTTCTCTGTCTTTCAAAAATAAATAAATGTTCAAAAAAATTTAATAAACTAAAGAAATTGTTTTTAAGCATAACAATGAGCTGAACCAAACAAATAATTTATACAATGTGCTACTGAACTTAGACTGCCAGCTACTGATAGATTCTTTACACTAACAATCTCTAAACCCCAGGAGAACTTACCAACTACTTATAATAACTCTTATTAGCTAAATGAGGAAACTGCAAGCTTGAGTCACTTGCTGAAAATCACACAGATAGTGGACTGCAGAACTAGGTTGCCAACACTGGGCTCTCTGACCCCAAGGCACATTCCTATTTTCTGTGGATTTTTCAAATGTGACAGTAATACAAAGGTCATTCTCCCTCAATCTTCTAGCTTTCCAAATCCTGCTCTTCCATTTTGATGCCCACTTAACTTTATTTAGCACACTGGTCTCTAGAAGTTTTTGAAGTTAAATAAGTCATTGTGATTTTATGTGATATAGCTGAAAGAGAAATTTATTAATGAGTTCTTAGAGCAGTTTGAGCATTTGGGCCTTGATTCTGAATGTTTTTGTTTCTATTCAAGGACTTGTTATTTATTTTCTTCTGACTGAAAAAGAAATCATTTGAAGTTTTCAATAAAGAAATGTTTACCATGACATTTGTGTCCTTGGCCTGAGTAAAGCCAGGAAGCTAAGAGATGAGGGATGATAAGGAATCAGATTAGTCTCTCTGGGAGGAGACCTCAGTGAAGAAAGACCCTGTTTCTAAGCCTAATATGTTCCAAGCCTGACATATTCTAGGATCTTGTCATTTCTGGATCAACATAAAAATCTGGTCACTCACCTCATAATCTAATACTATACAATGCTCCAGGTCAGTGCCTCTGATGTCCTTTACAAAGCATCTGAAGCATTGGGATTCCTTTACCTTTGGTACATGGCTTTTCAAAGGGTCTAGGGTGGTATGAGAAGGACAGCTTTAAGAAAATGTATTCCCAGATCTTTAACTTCTATGTGCACTCCTTTTTTTTTTTTTAAAGTTTACTTATTTAAGTTTTTTTTTTTTAAGTTTATTTATTTATCCAAGGTGGGGCTTGAATTTAAGGCCATGAGATCTGACTGAGCCAGCCAGGCGTCCCAAGGTGCACTCCTCTCATGAGTTTTTGATAATTACTTACCAAAACATTTAATATTTTAAAATCAGTGCTGACTTACTCAACTGTAGATTAATAATAACTATAATGATAATAAAAGAAAATTTGGACACTTTATATATAGGCTTATGGCCACAGAATAATTTTAAATTTCAATTTATATACATGTTTTGTGAGAGAGAAGTATGAGTAAGTGAAGATTAAATGAATTTCAAGCACAAAATATATTACATTAGGATAAAATTCTGTGGTGGGAGTGGAGTGGAAATACAAGTTCAAGGAGAAAAGACAATTATGTAAAATTTCCAACTCTAAGAAAAAAGTCTGCTCCTATATTTTAAAAATGGAATGAATAACAATGGGTATCTAGTTGCTATGATATTTAGATTCCTATGAAATAGTTTAAAAGAATAATGTAAATTTTCATTTTAAACTTATAATACAGTGGAAATTACATTATTTGATCCTATTTCAACTTATGAAAACCTTTACATTTTTATTAAAATATATGCAAAGGGTTAGATAGCTTTTCAAAGTTGTTCAGTGGTTTAAATGAAAAAGGCTTAGAAGACCCACTATGCCCAGTATGAGAGCTGGAGTAAGCCATGGTTAAAGTGGACCTGTGATACATTAAGGTTTATGAACTCAAATGTCACAGAGACCAGGTGGGATAGCTTAGACCGGTGACCCAGGTCTAGTGAGCACTGGACAAATCAAAGATCTCATGCTCTGTCTAAAGGGGCAGCCATTACACAACTCTAATCAAGGAGATTTTAGGATTGTGCTAGACTTTAAGCACTCTGTTGCTAGATTTTTCAAAAAAAGAAATTGTGGGGTTTTATGGGACACCTCTAAATATTTTTTTTTAAGATTTTTGTTTTCAAGTAATCTCTATACCCAACGTGGGGCTTGAAATCATGACCCCAAGATCAAGGGTTGCATAGTCTGACTGAGTCAGCCAGGCACCCTGGAATTTCTCTAAATTCTTAAATGTGTACTTAAAAAAATGTTACAACACTATGAGAATCAAACAAAACCCTCTGTTGGGCCAAATCTGGCCTATGCATCAACTGTAAATTCAGCTGTAGGTGGAATGGTATGTGGACTGCTCCTCTGATTTGACCATATTCTACGATGAAGCGTCTAGGGGGGTGGTGCTTTTCTGAAAACAGAGGGATCCAATGTTACAGACTGTTATTTTGGTCTTTTTAAGTATTTATTTCCTAACAAGTTTAATGAGCTCCAAAGAATGCTAAACTCATCTATAAGTAAGCAAGTCATTCCATACATTCCTGAACTGAATGCATTTAATACTTGTTATATATATAGGACCCACATCTAATTTAATTATCCTGCAAGAATTCATTTTATGTTTTCAGTGTCATAATAACAACTGACCACTTTGTAGTGCTGGGGACATAATCTTCCCTGAGAATTATTAGTAATCTGAAAGCCCCTTTCTAGTCCTAATGCTAGTGAGCATTTTGGGCAGTTGTTCATTACCTCCTTCATAAAACTTTCTTGTCTCTTTACTTCTTTCTCAGCACGCTGCAGTTTCCTTTGTGGGACCCTTTTCTATTCACTCTTGAAAGGCAGATATTATCTAGGATGTTCTTCTTCTTTCCCTTCCTCACCTCTTTTCTTCTTCTCTCTCTCCTTCATTCTCCCAAGATCAAACTTGTCCATCCCCGCAGCTTCAAATATAGTCTCTGCATGGATGCATTTCAAACCAATACCTTCAATCCTAAACCCTCAGCTTAAGATCCTTCAAGCCTGAATGTTTAAGATCCACCAGGCCTAATAACCAATAAGTCCAAATCTGAACTCACCAGTTTGTCGCTGCAAACAAATCAATGAACAAATGCTCTTTACATGATTCCTCAGACTCTCAAGTGAGAAGCAGAAGCCTTTACTGACTGTCCTCTGAGTGTTCGCTCAGCCTTCCTCTTGTGCTCATCTTCTCTTTCTTATTTCCACTTCCTAAATCTGGGACCCAAACCCCATTCCCTTGGACAATTGCAACAATCTCCCAGCCTTTCTGGTTTTGCTTCTAAATTTACTCTTCATACTTTTGTAAGAGTTATTTTGCCTCAAAAACCAGTGGGAACATGCCATTCCTCTCCTCAAAAACCTCCATGGCTCACTAGGTTCTATAAAAATCCTACTCCTTAACATGGAATCTGAGCAGCATTTTAACATTATGTAAAATACCAGCAAGTGTTCTGCTCCCACAAAATGAATCTATTACTAAATGTGTTCCGGAAACACCAGGTTAAATTAAGTGAAGTGGGTTTCTTTACTCTAGGACTTTTCAGAGCTGCTAAAATGCTAATTGAATTGTGAATCTTTGCAGTTTCCCAAATAGACTCAGTCAGGGGATCCTCCCATTGAGGAGGGCTATAAATATCTCAAGGAGGTTGTTCGCTGAAACCCAGTTGGGGAACTACAGTAAATTATAAACCATGCAGGTTTCAGGCCTTCGTGCTGCTGCCTGGATGCAATCACCTTCCACCCTGGCCGTGCTGCAGGCAGGGTCTCTTCTCCCCAGGCACCTATAAACTGAGCACCTGTAAGCCCCAAGGCATGGCTCATTCTACTCTCTCAGTCTGCAATGCCTTTCCTCCACCCTTCACCTACTTAAAACCTACATATTTTTCAAGATACAATTGAGAGCATTTAAAAAGATTTCCTTGATCTCTTCAATAATTAATATTTCTTTTCACTACTTATTTACTCTTCCTTATATCACGTTTGTGTGAATGTCTATTCCTCCAAGCAAACTCTTAAGTTTCATTTTTCTTTCATTCATTCATTTTTCCAACAATATTGTTGGATATGAATATTGGAAAGTATCATTTTCCAAACACTATTCTTTTTTCTTTAATTTTTTCTTTTTTGATGTTTATTTGTTTTCGAGAGAGACACAGAGAGCAAGCAGGGGAGAGGCATAGAGAGAAGGAGGCACAGAATCTGAAGCAGACTCCAGGCTCTGAGCTGTCAGCACAGAGCCTGATGTGGGGCTCGAAGCCACAAACTGCAAGATCATGACCTGAGCTGAAGTCAAACCCTTAACTGCCTGAGCCATCCAGGTGCCCCTCCAAGCACTATTCTTATATATATATTAAATATATATATATAATAAAATATACTTGGAATAATTATTTTAATAGGCTCATCTGAGCATGGACATATCTTCTTGCTTGCTTGCACATCTAGAAATGAAAATTTCACTGAAATTTTTATACCACTGGCAGTTCAAGATCTGAGGAAAAAAATTAAAAAAAAAAACTGCAGGGGCACCTACCTGGCTCAGTCGATAGCATGGGACTTTTGATCTCAGGGTCTTAAGTTCAAGCCCCACGTTGGGGTAGAGTTTACTTAATAATTTAAAAAAAATGTTTAAAGGAAAGGAAAAAACCCGTATATTTGATTTGAAAACAACTATCTATTGGGGTCACAGGCTGAGTGGGGTTGAACATGTAGGAGGAGCCAGTGAGATACAATATGTGATGGTGCTTGGAAAATGAAAGAACTACATGCCGCCCATGATACTGCCTTTGAAATTCTTTGCTTCAAAGATACTCCAGGTCTCCGTGGCAGGTCAGAGGCAAAACTCTCTGAGTGAGATCCCTACCAGATTGTCTTACAACACTGAGATTGTTTCAATGGTATCTTGGTGTTACATCAAGATTCCAGGACAGAGACATTTACATTTAGAGTATGCCTTTTTCTTAAAAGCAAATTATAAATTATTTTTAGATTGTGTTATAGTTGGTGCCAAGAACAAAATATCCTAAAGTTTGGCTAGGATTAGGAATGGGTCATGAGAATCAGGATGTGCACTTCATGGGAAGAGGATATAAGTTGTAGCATAGCAAGAGTGCCTACTTCTAATGTGGTTTGTGGGTTCATACATACCAGTTTTTAATGCAAATATCAAGTCATCAAACTCCTGGGACTCCTCATCAGCTATTAGTGACCCCTGGCCATATCCTCCAGAGGAAGGAAATGTGGCGCCATTCTGCGGACTTGGCTTCAGGTCAGGGCTGGCCTGACTGGCTTGTTGGAAGGATGCTCTCTCCCAATCAGGTGGCACCTTTTTGGTGTAGGGTGGGGAGAAAAGGAAACAATAATATCAACACTTACATAGTTACTCTGATATCTACATGAATAATTTATCTCCACATTCTTATTACAAACATCAAGTGAAGGGACTGCTGAACTGTTTAGAAGAAGACCTCTTTAATTTTACCTTTTGTCCTTAGAGACAACCGAATCTGGTGTTTTTCAACAATTTCTCTATTAGAATTACTTGTAGATTTCTATGTGGTCATGTGTGGGGAAAGAAAATTATTTTTTAAACCCAAACAACATGTTTTATTTTTTTGTAGGATGTATGGGAAGGAAACTGTTAAGAATATAATGGGGGGAGTTAATGGAGTGGTGGACAAAATAGCCTAAGGGGAGTAAAAGGCAGAAACTTCCAGTTACAAAATAAATCTTCACACAATCATTGGATTAAATGATTAAAAAGATAGTTCTAACCCAAAATGATTAAATGTATTCACTTCCCTCTGGGTCACTGATAAACAACCCCTTAATCCTTCCTTGCCTAATGCTTTCCCTTCTCTGCGTGGCTTTCTAGAATGTCGCTGACAGTCCCTCACTGACAGCTGGATCAAGGCCAATTCTGAGCTTCTGAGGAAGGTAGGACACACTTGAAGGGTGTGCCATTGTGCAACACCCTACATGAACATTCAAGTAGTGGCTCAGGCCCAGGAACTGAATTGTCACAGCTGCTCCCTCTCGACACGGGGTTTTCTGAGAGACTACAGGGGAGCCTCCTGCTGAGCAAAGTGACCTGAGGACTATAGGAATAATGTGAGAGAAGATTAAGCCTTAAAATATTTCAGTAAGAAGTTGACCATCTAGAGCCACACCGCTCAGCAGAGCTTTCTGTGATGACACGGATATTTTAAATCTGTGCTCTCCTTTGCGGCAGCCACGGAACACGTGGCTACTGGGCACTTGAATGTGGCCAGGGTGAGCGACAAACTGAACTTTTAATGCTGTTTAATTTTACTTAGTTTGAATTTAAATAGCCACACATGGCTAATGGCTATTGTATTGTATAGTTCAGATCTAGACAAATGCTAGATTGGATAAACAATCAAAAAGACAAAAAAACATTTTTTTTTTTTTTTAAAGATTCACTCCTGAATCGTTGGTTCTAAAAGTATCCATTTCTGGGGCGCCTGGGTGGCTCAGTCGGTTAAGCTTCCAACTTCGGCTCAGGTCATGATCTCACGGTCCATGAGTTTGAGCCCCGCGCCAGGCTCTGTGCTGACAGCTCAGAGCCTGGAGCCTGCTTCCGATTCTGTGTCTCCCTCTCTCTCTGACCCTCCCCCGTAGATGCTCTGTCTCTCTATGTCTCAAAAATAAATAAACATTAAAAAAAAATTAAAAAAAAGTATCCATTTCTATTGTTACCAACTACAATGTGAAAACAATTCCATTTTAACAACTTTGGGGATATAGAAATGGCACTAGATTTCTAAACATTTAAGGGTACTAAAGACACATCCCAATTCTTAAATATACTTGTGATCACTTACCTATTTTAATTTTAACCTGACATGAATAAAATCCTTTCAACATTTAACATGGGAGACAAAAAATATCACTGAGCAGGTAGATTATCTATCTACATACCTACCTACCTATTTACCTACTTACCTATCAATAAACCATTACCTTTTCAGACAGATGCACTTTGATTTCTTGCCAGATTTCAGGATGCAAACACAAATACTGTTTCCTTTGGTTTTCCTTTTTTAAAATGTTTATTTACTTATTTTGAGAGAGACAGAGACAGCACACGCAGGAGATGGGCAGAAAGAGAAGGAGAGAGAGAGAATCTCAAGCGGACTCTGTGCCGTCAGCACAGAGTCCAACATGGGGTTCGAACTCAGGAACCAAACTCAGGAACCTTGAGATCATGACCTGAGCCTAAAACAAGAGTCCGATGCTTAACTGGCCACCACGCAGGTGCCCTTGCCCTTGGCTCTTTAATACAAAGACAGCAATGTGAGTTATGTAAGGAGCAATAAGCAAGCATGCTTCTGGCACTGTAGAAATGGTCAGGGACCTGCATACTATCTCTTCCTGGACAAATGTCTTCATGTAAGTTTAAACTTTGAGCATTGGTCCCAGTGCTATGGGTAGCATTACTGACAGATTGGTGACAATGTGATTTAGACAGAGGAAAGCAAAATGATGAGGACAGAATGCAAAGAACAGTGGGAGGTGGATATCACAGAGGACATCCTGGATAGATTTTTCTAGCAGTGCTGCTGAAGCCCTCTTCCAAGCTTTTGCCCTAAAATATTTTCTGGTACTTAAAAAGAGTTTTAGCCTCTTTTCTTTTCACTGAGTATTTGCTGGGATCCAAGTAATGAGCTGGGATGGGTGAAGAAAGAGAGTGAAGGACGTATTTTTAGGAAGAACAGTATTTAAAAAAAACATTTCCAAAGCACATCCAGTCACTGCCATTTTAAATTAGGAAGATTTTGAAGAAAGAGACGACAAATTATGTTCTGACTTCCCAGTACAAATCGCTGGTTAGTTTAGCTCACAGGGCAGGGAAAAAAAGAATTAGGTAACAGGCATGATACCACAGTAAGCCAATCAAATACCACTGATCAGAGGCTGTTCCCAGGAGAGGGATTTAAAAGTCACACAGTACCTTTTAACCTGCAATCATCTTGAGGTGGAGGTGGACAGGGAAAGGGGGAGGGAGAGAGAAAGAGGGAGAGGTGGGAAGAGAGGGGGAGATGGGTACGGAAGGGAGAAAGGAGGAGGGAAGGGGAGGCAGGGAGGGAGGGGAGAACGTGAGCAACTGCAAGAGCAAAGGCAAGAGCAGGCACCTCCTCCATAGCACTGATAAGGTTCTGCGTGGACTTGCTGATTTCCCCTCCAGCAGGAGGCATGCCACTCCCTGGTGTGAAGAAGGCTGTGCTGGGTCCAGGGTGTCCATTCATTTCCACTGTGTAGCTGGCCTTCATAGGGCAGCACGTCTGGTTGTGCAGAATGAAATAAACCACAAAAACATAAAGTCCCTGCAAAAGAAAATAACACTAGTTTGTTAAAGGAAATCCGGCTACCGCAGCTGAAAAATAAAGGTGGTTGTAAGCATAGCCGGATTTTCTACAAACATTCAAATTCTACCTGAAGCTGGGAATTACAGAACATGTTACAAGGCTAGCAAGGGGCCACTGTAAATTTCTGGATGTCACAAAAAAGTTTTCCAATGTTATTTGGGAAAAGTGCCCCCTCACTAAAAACAAAACAAAACAAAAAAAACCAACACATTTTTTTCTTGATTAAAACAAAAGTGACTCTGAAATCTAGCCCTACAAATATGTGAAAACAAACTCAAGACGCATATCTGATTAGCCGTGTACCTTTTTGTTATAGAAAGCAAACCTCTTGCCTTCCAGAAAATTACTCTTTTCCCATGGATCTCACTTGTTCTCATTTTTTTCCTAGCAAAATGGTTGAAGTGAGGTAGACTTCCAGAAGGGCAGTACTAATTGAACCTTCTGATTTTGTTTATACAGCCCACTGACTTATTTCATTTGAAAACAGCATCACTGGGTAGGGACTCAGAGGAATTCTGTGAATTGCTTGGTATTTAGCGTGCCTTGCTTCCCAGCGAACGTTCCAGGAGACAACAAAGCTATCTTGTGAGTTCTTAAAGATCTGCTGGCCCTTTAAATTCTTTTGCAACCTAGTCAAGCTCTTGACAATTGCTCTGCTTCCCTCACAGAGAGCAACTCAGATTTTGCATTTGTGTTCCAGACATGGCCTACACTGGCTGTCCTTCATGATTTCTACAAGGGATCTACTGTATACTTCTAATGGTGCTTCTATAATGCTTGGTAATTTTGACCTTTATTCTCGGCCAATAAAATATGTTAAATTGTGGCTTTTGTATCTGTTAATCTTGGTGTTTAAGTTTTGGAAGCAAATTAGAATCTCCTTAGTTATGAAAATTCTTACATTAATCCACAAAAATGAAAGCAAGCTTATTAAAGAAGAAAAGGGGTTAATGTTAACATTGTTCATGAAATACGAGTAAGTTTCTTCATTTTGTGAAGCTTGCATTCTCACATGGTTCATGACATTTCTAGGAGTATGGAAGCAATAATGCAAATAATATACTTGTGGGCTTGAAACTTGTATCTGCTGGTATAAATAGCAAAGTGTCTGTTAGAAAATACTCAAGGCATAAGAATGACAATGAATTTTTAATAAAATGAAATTCGAAAACAGTCTGCATGATGGGCATGCTAGCATGTGAGCTATGTTGCCATTTCTAGAATACTGCCATAAATTAGGTCTTTCTCCCCCTTCCAGAGTTGGTATCCAATCTGTATAATTAACAGATATGTTTTAAAATCAGTGGTTCACCTGCTAAAAATATTTTTAAGTATAATTACCTTAACCACAATATAAAGTTACTAACAGAAACATGTTTCCTTTTGAATTAGGGTTGTTTTGTTTGTTTTTGAGCAACATTAGTATTTTAAGTTATGTAGGTAAGTGAATTAGTTTCACGTGCAAATGATGATATAAACGTTAGCAGAAATAAATCTTCCTGAAAACACACACACACGTCCAAAATTTTTCTTGAACAAGTAATTTTTCACATGGGTATGACCTAATTAAATTGGCCACAGCAATAGACAAAACAGGAAAAAAATTAAACTGTCAGCCTTAAAAACTGTGAGAATGTCTCTGATTTATTTCAGGATTTCTCTAAGTGTTTCGAAGTGATAGGGTAAAAGCTAGATCAGGAAACAAAAACCATGTTTTAAAATCCATCTCTAAGGACCCATTTGTTAAAACAGCACATTCTCTCTTGTTTGTTTTTATATCTAGCCTTTTGTGCTTCAGGAAAGGAACTGCCTGCTGAAAATAACTTGCATGTGAAAATTACATGTGTTTTTTTTTCTTTTTCTTAAAAGAATACATATACAGCTAATACTTGGAATCTTTTAGATGTGCCCCCAGGAAACATAAACATTTTAGAAAAGAAAAGAATGTTTAAATGTAGATCGTGTGACATTTGCCTGGGTCCGGCCCAGGCTGGGCAAATACAGAAAAGGGAGCTTCTTTATCTAAAGTACTCAGCCATGGAGATTTCTGACCTCAGAGTAAAAACAAGTTCCTTTCCTAAACACTGCATTTTTCAATCCCAGGCTCTCCCTTATATGCTGGTCTGTAAAATAATGTAACAGAGAATCTAGAATCTCAAGTGTTCAATCCAAAATGCTGACCACCCACTATATGTGCGCTGTCAGGCACGGAGATGCAAGGAGAAAACATCAGATTCCTACTCTCAAGTTGCTCACAGAGACAACAATACCTTACAAAGTAATAGGTTAACTTCGTTTAGAAGCAAGACCTATATAATCCATCCACCTGTTGTTCCTATGCTTTACTCAGGGAAGGGTGACAGACGGGAATTCTTTCTGCGCATTGCTATTTTGATAATTTTGTTGGATCTCCTACTACAATGATGAAAAATGTTTTCAAAGTCTTTAGTTAGATTGTATCTGGATGAACCATACCTACTATGGCCAATTTTTTATTTTATTTTATTTTTTTGATTCAGGCATTTAAACTTATTGGCAAACATTCAGTGAGACACAAACAGACCATAATGTCTAAAGGAGTTAAAAGATTCTCCTAATATGATCAAAGAGGAAAATAAGTACAGGAGATGTGGCTGCTTAACTCAGTGATATCTATCAGTTCCATTAAGGTGGGAAAGAATCAACTTTGCTATTTGACAGATCTTCCCGAGAGGAAGATGGAGAACCGGGTAAAACAGCAAGTTGATTAAGCTGCCTGCTCCTGAAGGAAGTGAAGTCTTAGGGCTTCGCGCTGATTTGGAGAACTCATCTTCAATCTGAAAGTGCCTCCCTCTGAGGACTACGATACAGCCTTCAAACAGGAGCAGTTAATCTTGGCAGGACTTGTAAAAAGATCTCACAAGAGCGTAGAATCCAGGTATTCAAACCGTAACTGCATGCAAGCTGTCACCGTCGGCAATCCCCTTTGTCTCTGCCTTGCCCTTCCCATAATTCCTTCAGGTTATAAAAAAGTGGTGAAAAAATCAAATGCATTCAATGAGCCCATTTAAAAACAGCTGCCCAGTGCCATTTCTTTAATTTTAAATCGGCTCTAAATAAAGCGAAACATCAGCTCACTATTTTTTCCACGTTCCACACAAAGTGTGACAGACCTTACACTGTGTCCTCCACCAGTGAACATTAACACACCCATCCAAAAAGAGCTCTCACAGATACTGAGCTAAATGTGTTCAGCAACCTGACATACTGACTCCACACAACCTCTACTTCTAATATTTATTTCAGTTTCTGGCAAAGAGTTTTGGCCAATGATACATGATAAAAATATGCAGGTGATAGTGCCTAGCCTGCCATTAAAACACAAAGAATTAAATGTCTAGACACTAAAATGTAAAGTTTATAGAGGTGCCAGCACTTAAATATTTGGGAATAAAAAGCTAGAATTCCACAGGTAATGAGAAATTGGTCTTACAGACACCACACATCTCACTGTAACCACAAAAGTTGAACTACTGTGCTGTTAGTAGTTGGCACTATGATTCAGAGAGTTTGAAAATAAAGGAGATTTTGCTAATATAAAGTCCAGTGAACTAAGATGAAAAAGACAAAGATTAAAGGAATTACAGAAGCTAATAGGGAAAAAATACTCAAGAATTGTTCATTGCTATACTTGAAAAGGGGAATCCAAAGAATAACTGAAGATGAATAAAAAGACATAATATTAATATAATAATAATTTCTTGTAAAAGAAAAAAATAACTGAACCTTCAGATTGAAAGTATAATACCATGTACCAGGGAAATTTTGATACAGATTCCTTAATACCAAATCATAGCCTTACTAAGTTTTAAACTTTAAGATATTCAAGCAGAAAAAAAGCCAATCTGTGACTAAGTGGTAAATTTTAGGCTTTCTTCAGACTTCTTTACATCAACTAGTAGTGCTAAAAGACAATGGAACAATATCTGTTAAGTTCTGAGGGGAAAAAGTGGTCCAAGAATATTATACTCAGCCAATAGAGCATTTGAAATTATCAACCATTAAAAAAATATGCTGGGAATGCAACATCCATGTATCCTCTTGGGTGGAGGTAACCCAAACTACATGATAATAAAATATAACCAATAAAGAGATGAATTGCCCATACTGAAGAAAAAACAGAATTCAGTACAAAGATGGCAAAAGGATCATGTGGGGTGCCTGGGTGGCTCAGTCAGTTGGGTATCTAACTCTTGATCTCATGGTTGGTGGCTTTGAGCCCTGTGTTGGGCTCCGACCTAGCAGTCTGGAGCCTGCATAGGATTCTCTCTCCCTCTCTCTAAAATAAACTTGAAAAAAAAAAAAAAGGATCATGTAAAAAGACCTATATATCTATGCATTTAGATATAAAACCAATACTTAACAAAATTATGAGAATTAGAGAATCAAATGAGAAAGTTAAGTCTAGACAACCTAAAAAGATAATATTAACTAAGAAAGTTCCTAAGGTTGGGATAGAGGAGATGGGAGACATGATTATTCATGATTCCATCTTTTACAGCATGTAGTCAATCAATACTATAAAATTGAAATACCTAGGTAATAAAAAACAGTGATTCTAATCGTTAAAAAAATTTTTTTTTAATTTTGAGATAGAAAGAGTGAAAGAGCTGGGGTGGGGGCACAGAGAGAGAGAAGAGAGAGAATCCCAGGTTCTGCACTGTTGGTGCAGAGCTTGACTTGGGCTCAATCCAACAAACCGATAGATCACGATCTGAGCCAAAATCAAGAGTCAGATGCTTAACTGACAGAGCCACCCAGGCACCCCTCTAATCCTTTAATGTATTTATAATTTCTTGTCTTCTTTTTTCTTAAAGTAAGCTCTATGCCCCAACTTGGGGCTTGAACTCACAACCCTTAGATCAAGAGTCACATGTTCCTCCAAAGGATCCAGCCAGGCACCCCTACCTAGTATATCTATATTTGTGGTATAGAACAATTTTTTGAAATTCAACAATTACTCCTCTTCCATTTTAGTTTTTCTAATTAAATTTTCAAATAAATTTAGTTTTGTATATTACAGCAAATATAATATGGTCACATAGTTTAAAATTTACTTGTAATTAGACATCCAATCGTATTTAGTATTCCAAAAAAGGTGTCTAGAATGATGTGCACTTAATGTTACTTTTATTTTTAAATAGCCAATGGTATTCAAAGAGACTTAATGACATATGTATGTATAAAGTGGGAATGATTTTAAAAATGATCCTTTGTTTTTAATGCCTCATTTGCTCTTTCTGGTGCTCTTCATTCCTTTCTTTGGAACAGGATTTGCCCATATCACTTCCCTTTCCTTCTAGCCTGCAGAACTTTTTAGCATTTCTTAGAGTTCAGATATGTTAGAAATAAATTCTTTCAACTTTTGTCTGCCTGAAAATGTCTTTATTTCATCTTCATTATTATTATTTTTAATGTTTTATTTTATATTTGAGAGACAGAGAGAGAGAGACACAAAGAGTGTGAATGGGGGAGGGGCAGAGAGAGAGGGAGACACAGAATCCGAAGCAGGCTCTAGGCTCTGAGCTGTCAGCACTGAGCCCGACGTGGGGCTCTAACTCACGAACTGTGAGATCATGATCTGAGCCGAAGTTGGACGCTTAACCGATGGAGCCACCCAGGCACCCCACATTATCATTTTAGGGGAATATTTCCACCAGATACGGAATTCTAGGTTAACAGGTTTTTTGTTTGTCTGGGGACTTTGAAGATATCATTATACTGTCTTCTGGTTTCCAAGGTTTCTGATGAGAATAGTGTTTGTTTTTACCTTTTTCTTTTTTTTTGTATGCGATGTTCCCTTTACTTCCCCAAGCTGTCCCCATGATTTTCTATTTAGACTTTCAAGAGTCTGTGATATACCTGGGTATAATTTTCTTTGTTGGGAGTTCTCTTAAGCTTTTTGGATTTGTGTTTTTTGCTATAGAATTTTGAAAATTCCTGGCCATCACTGTTTCTGTTATGGTCACCTAATGTTAATGAGGATTATTTTTGAAGTCATTTTAAAGGTTTTTAACCTTGGGGTGCCTGCGTGGCTCATAAAGTAAGAGCAGGTGACTCTTGATCTTGCGGTCATGAGTTTGAACTTCATGTTGGCTGTAGAGATTACTTTAAAAAAACTTTTTAATCTTTATGCTTTTATTCTGTTTCAATTCTTTATAGTAAATATTTACCATCTTTTCCAAATAGTAATTTTTTTAACTACAAGCAAATTTGTCAGTATATTAACAAAGATCAATTCTATATAATGGGTTAATACAGATGAATTGTATATAATGGGAACATGGACATGTGGATAATTTTTTGTTTTTCTTTTCCACATTTTAAAAACTGAAACATAGAGATATTAAAATAATAGGTATAATGTTTTTGGAGCCACAGGGAAAATGTGCAATTTCAAAATCTCCACATTTTTGTGGAGGCTTTACAAATGGCCTATATAAAACCAGTTATCTTTTAGATAGTCTAAGAAAGTACACAAAATGATGCAGGACAAGGGAATTCGAGAAATGAAATCTTCATTAAAATTCAGTTTTCAGCTGAAAAAAATCACAAATTTGTGATAAAAAAAAAACAAAAGAGTATCTTCCATTAAACTTTACCCTCCTAGAAAGCAAGAGACTATGTCCAGTTCACCATTATACTTTAAATTTGCAGCGTGGACCCTGGCACACAAAAGGAGCTTAAGAAATATTTGTGAAGAGATTATGGTTTTTAAATATCAGCAGGGGCGAGAGTGGGATGGGGGTGGGGACAAACGTGGGTCTGAGGCATGTGTTGATTTTAGTCCTCTGTTTCTCTCACTATAGTTAAGTGATCTGGTAGACGCTCAATAAAATTTTGTTTTGGTTTGGTCTTTCCATTTCACATGTTAGTTACATTGCCAAGACACCCTCATGGGAGAAGCAAGTATCCACTCCTGGCTGGGTCTCTGCTTTTTTGGGCTGGTGCCCCTCTGGTGGTGGGCTTGCTTGGTGCTTAGCTCTCAGGTGACTTTCTGGCTGTCTCTGGCTTCTCTGCTGGGGCTGGTTTGTATATTGCTGCTGCTGCTTCTTGCGGCCACTTCCTCTCAAAGGACTTCACAGCTTTCTGCTTTTGCTCTTCCCTTGGCAGACAACCCTGAAAAGTCTCTGTTGATCTCTTGTTTCTGCCTTTGCATGCTCGTGGGCTGCAGACCTACTGCTGTTTCATATCGCTAGTGACTTGGCAGCAAAGACAATGGATTTCATGCCAGTGACAGCACTGAAAAGATAAATCCAGTATTTGTGCATTTGTACATTGTTTTAGGTATGAGATAAGTAGGAATTGCATTGTTCCTAGCCTCTTATTTTTTTTATCTCTTTTTTTTCAGTTTCAGTGGCTTTTGTTGATGTTATTTATAATAAGAATCTACAATCTGATGTGTGCATGAAATATACAGAGAAAGGAAACAAGCAAGTTCATCTTGATGGACATTGGTTAGTCAGCACAATTGAAATACTTAGAAGTCTATGGGAATATTTATTATCTGAATGTTTTTACAAATTATTTGGATGGGTTAGGCAATGACCTAGTGTTCACCATGGGTTACGCTAGGTTCTAAAATTTCTTACTATTTTAAGGGACATTATCTATTCAGAACTAGTAGAGTCAATACATTTTCAGTTGGCTTAGTTTGTTGACTTCACACATGTCTATCACTAAAATATTGGTTAGCAGGCCTTCGCTTTCAAGGTTTGGACTTGGAAAGATGACTGTTCTTTTTTTTTCATGTTTTAAATTTATTTTGAGAGAGCACAAGCGGCGAGGGGCAGAGAGAGGGGGACAGAGGATCTGAAGCGAGCTCTGCGCTGACAGCAGTGAGCCTGATGTGGATCTTGAACTCATGAACCACAAGATCATGACATGAGCCAAAGCTGGACGCACAACCAACTAAGCTACTGAGGTGCCCAGAAAGATGTCTGTTCTAAATTTTGTAATTCTTAGGAATAACAATTCTTTTTTTAAAAAAACAAGTTTCTTTCTTTCTTTTTTTTTAACATTTTAATCTGTTTTTGAGAGACAGAGTCAGATCGTGAGTGGGGGAGGCTCAGAGAGAGAGGGAGTCAAAGAATCAGAAGCAGGCTCCAGGCTCTGAGCTGTCAGCACAGAGCCGGATGCGGGGCTCGAGCCAACAAACTCTGAGATCAGGACCTGGGCCAAAGTCGGATGCTCAACCGACTGAGCCACCCTGGCGCCCCAGGAATAACAATTCTATATGCTTTTTACCATATATATCTAGAGTACAGACAAGATTATGTTTTCAGGCAAAGTTTCTACCTACAGTTTAAGGACGTATTTCCCTGCATGTCACTTAATGGACACAAGAAACATTGGTCAGGTTTCTTTGTGATAAATATTCATGAAACAAAAGACAATTATTAGGTTTTGCCTCAGCAATCTTATCTCCAGACATGATCCCTGTTCCTTCAGCCTTTTCTCTAAAGAAGAAGGTTCATCTCTGACACTCTTATTGTTCATCATGCTTCTGTTAAGTTTCAAAGCATGGAACACTTATCAGTCATATTACTTATCAGGAGCCAGACTATTTCTGCCAAGACAGAAGAAAAATTAAGGTGTGTATGTGTGTGTGTTTATGTGTGTGTGTGTTGTCATAAGAACACAGATCCCTGACCCCAGTAACTCCCTGCTTTGAGAGCCCCCAGATTAGAAAAATTTCAGAAGTACAGAGTGAATTGGGTGGAAGGACTGAGGGATAGAGAAGGCTAGAGGTGGTCATAATAGTAGAGAGATGGAACTAAATAAGGGAGAGGAGGTTTGGAATCAGAATAATTTTTGATGGTTTTAATAAGAAGAGGTGAAGAGAATACAGTTGGAAGAAATTATGAATGTAAAACATATTTTTTAAATTAAGATGATAAAAATACCAAACTGCACCATGATTATTTATTTAAATCTTGTTATAGCTATAAATACTCTTTAAGAATATAATTTGAACCAATTTTTGGTTTATTCTGAGAAACCTCTGCCACAGGCACTGGAAATACTCAAAGTTTGCAAGTGGAAATGATATGATTAATAATAACAACAACAGTAACAAAATAATTAGTAAATTGTCTTTATGCTCTCTATGCAGAAAAGATTATTCAAAAGTTTGCTTTTAGTTTTGTCTAATGGTAAAAAGTTTGCAAAGTGTCCAGCCAACTACAGACATGAGTCAAAATGGCCCATTGCTGATGTGTATATGTATATCAAACTGCCATGATATACACTATAGGTATCTTACAATCTTATTTGTCAATTATTATACAATAAACCTCAAAAAAAAAACCTCAAAAAAAAAAGGAATAAACTACTGGGGCGCCTGGGTGGCTCAGTCAGTTAAGCATCTGTCTCTTGATTTCAGCTCAGCCCACGGTTTGTGGGAATGAGCTCCAAGCTGGGCTCTGCACTGACAGCACAGAGTTTGCTTGGGATTCTCTCTCTCCTCTCTGTTTCCCCCTCCCCACTTGCTCTCTCTCTCAAAAATAAATAAACATAGAAAAAAAAAACTATTGATACACATAACAACATCTATGAATCTCAAAATCAATATGCTGGGTAAAAAAAGCCAGACACAAATGAGTACGTACTCTATTGACACAAATTCCTAGAACATACAAATTTATATAGAGAGACAGAAAACAGACCAGTGGTTGCCAGGAGGGAGAGATGTTCTGCAGGTGGGCCTAGGAATCTTCTGGGGTGATGGAAATGATTGTGGTTTCATGGGTGTGTAACCACCTTGCTTCTTAAAAGCTTGAGGACAAACCAGAGTTTTGAATTTGTTGTTTTAACAAATTGGAAACTAATCTTTTAAACCAAGGGTCAGCAAACTTTTTCTGAGAAGAATCACATAGTAAACATTTTAGACTTAGGACATAACAGTCTTTGTCAAAAACAATCTGAAAATTTTAATTTCATACCATTTCCACATGTCACAAAATATTCTCTTTTCTATTTTTCCCCCAACATATATAAATGTAAAACCCATTCTTTACTAGTACTTTTAAACATGGCTCTTGTCAACATCCTTTAAAAAGTCTTTTTGAAGGATTTAAGAATCTAGCATTCAGAGATTGGTTAACCATTCTATAGATTAAGCTCAATTGTTTGGACAGTGGTAGTCGAACAAAGAATTGTGTTGATAATGATGAAAAGGGGGAAAACTGGGAAAACCCAGTGCCAATAAAAACAGGGGAAGGAATCACTTTACTGTGGAAACTAAGTTAAACATCACATACGTAGAAGTGAAAACATGTAAGATTATTTTAAGTACTAGACTGGAGATCAGGAGAGAAGGCAAGGTTAGAGGCATAAGTGTGGAAAAAGCTGTGCAGTAGTAAAAGCAGAAGCAACATCTTTATAGGATTCTTTTAAGAAAGACACGGTAAAGAGAAAATGGCTGAGTGCTCAGGATTAAAAACAGCAGGAGGACATTAACAGGAAGAGAAACCAGTGAAATAAACAAACAACTGATAGGTCAGGGAGGAGGACAGCTACAACTAACTATACGGAGGGAAGCCAAGAGAAGATTCTGTTCCAGAAGAGTGAGGTGGTCCACATTGTCAAAAAAAGACATCAAGAAGAAGCAAAAAGAGGCACTTGTTTATTTCAGGTATAACTAACATCTCCGGGGGAAACAATGACAAAAAAGAATAGTGAGAACAGACTGAAATATATATAATATATAGTGCTGTCCAGAAAAAGTACCCTGAGGATAGGGAATCACTGGATTCTTGAAATGGTATCAGCTAGTTTGTTAAGTATATGTGAAACTGGATGGGAGTGATTCCCCTCCCCCCACCTACTTCATTCATTATTATTCTTATTTAGAGCAAAAGACTATACAGCACAGAGGCCAATTCCTTTAAACTGAAAACTAAATCAGGTATCCCATCTGAAGATACTGAATGAATGTTCAATACATTTTCTACCATGATGGATTAATGTGGGTGTGCCTTCCTGTCAATTTTACATCTTCTCTGACACCAAGGTCCCTTCCGGAGATGCCCAATTTTTGTGTTCCTGACTTATTCCTGTTCCACAAGTTGCTGGAAGCAGATAGTCAGCCAAACACATAACTATTGGACTTCTAAATCTTTTATATTGCTTTTTTTTTTTTTTGCTACGACAACCTTTATTGTTTCCATTTGGTCCACAGTTTGGGCAAGGGCTCCAGGGTGGTTAAAAAGCTGCCTAGTGGTTAAGGAAGAGGCTCAGGCAAAGCCCTGGCACCAGGGGGATGCCAGAGGGGCCTCTCAAAGGTTGCCGGGCTCCCAAGGTTCCAACTTGTTATACTGCCTTTTTTTTTGATTAAAAAAATTTTTTTTAAGTTTACTTATTTATTTTTGAGAGAGAGTGTGTGTGAGCAGGGGAGGGGCAGGGAGAGAGGGAAAGAGAGAGAATCCTAAGCAGGATCCACACCATCAGTGTAAAGCCCGATGTGGGGCTCGAACTCATGAAACCATGACATCATGACCTGAGCTAAAACTAAGAGTCTAATGCTTGACCGATTGAGCCACCCAGGTGCCCCTTGTTATATTGCTTTTAAAAAGGAAAAAAAAAATCTAGTAAACTTTTAAGAAATTCGTCATCACGACATGGTTAATCAAATATCAAAGACCATCTAAATGGCCTTGTTTTAGAAACAGGTGAATTAGGTGAATCAATTTCAAAATAATGACATAGTTTTTGTAGACTTTTATAGAAATGTGGAACTCAACATCCTATGTTTTGCTTTACTGAGACACACAGGTGTAAATCATGCACTGAGGAGACAGGAATAGCTTTCCAACTACAACTGGCAAAACTGGCAAATTCTGGGACCTCTCACCAGCATATAAAAATTCTTTAAGGTATCACACTTCTGGAAATTTTCACATTTATAGATTTAAGGTAATATAGCATCTAAACAGAAATCAGAAATAATTCCAGATATTAAGAACCAGAATATATATTGTGAAATATTCTTTGTTACGATTTTCAAATACTCTTGTGTCTGATGATTAAAGAGCTACTTAGTAAGGACAAATCATTTAATATCTTTTTGTTATAATTTTTCTGATCCGAGAAGGACACTAAAGTTTCTCCAGGAATGCTCCGTGAAATATTTGATTTACTATCAAAATCCTAAAAAAGTTCTATGGATATTTTAATTTTAAAGGTCAAGAATAGGGGCATCTGGGTGGCTCAGTTGGTTAAGCGTCTGACTTCAGCTCAGGTCATGATCTTGCGGCGTGTTAAGTTTGAGCCCCACATACAGCTTTCTGCTGACAGCTCAGAGCCTGGAGCCTCCTTCAGATTCTGTGTCTCCCTCTCTTTCTGCCTCTGTCTGCCATGCTCTGTCTCTGCCTCTCTCAAAAATAAATAAATAAGTAAATGAATAAATAAATAGAAAAACATTAAAGGACAAAAATATAAAGCAGCCCTAATTCATTGTTAACATTTATTGCTGAGGGGAAAGAAGAAAGGAAAAAAAATACAGAGAAGCCAAAAAACCTCCAAAATTTACACCAAATCCTAACACTCAGAAATAACCACTCTATCTTGGATAGGAACTTTATTAAAACTACAGTTTCTACAGAGGGTTTATTTTCTCCAACCCGTTAATTATGTAAGGACATGTTTTCATGTGTAAGCATTTTTTTTTTTTTTTTTTAAGCTGAAGATGGGATTTATAGTTGGGCAATTGCTAGGGTAACCTGAGATCCTGGTCTGCCTGGGACAATCCTGGCTTGCTTGGGATTCCTAGTTTAGCCTCTTGTCTTGGCATTTTTATTAACATCACCCGCTTTCACTCAAGGGTCGATGACAATGCATTCCATGGCAGTTTAGCAGGGCTAGCTAGGGCTCAATTAAGGGCCCAGCATTGTCAAAGCTATCCTATTTGACACAGAAGAGCTACTGGGTATATCCTAATATAAAACCCAGATTCCAGCCAGCCTTCTTGACATGAGGATGGTCTGCAATTTAAATTCTTTCCGAACCATCTTTGATTCCTTCACTGAGTGAATACGGAATAGCTGAGCATCTATCTAGGAGGGCTGTAGTTTCCACGCAGTCAGTGAGCAGACAGGCTCAGTCCTCTCTCCAAGAGAACTTCAGGTCCACAGCTCAGATCACTGCCTAATGGGGAACTGAGCGAAGCAGAAGATGGGTCCAGTGACTGGTCTTACTGAAAGCTGGGGATGCTCTTCCAAATATTTTATCTTTCTTCAACCAAATAATGTTGTATAGCACTCTTTTGGAAGTTTTTCACTGTCCAATGCATGGGAAATTCTATGATTCATATGAGAAATATACATACTGTATTTATTTATTTGAGACACAGCAGGGCAGAGATGGGCAGAGACAGAAGGAGAGAGAGACAATCCCAAGTAGGTCCCACACTGTCAGCACAGAGCCTGATGTGGGGCTCAAACTCATGAACCATGAGATCATGATGACCCAAAATCAAAAGTTGGATGCTTAACTGACTGAGCCACCCAGTGCTCCAACAATGTAAAAGATGTAGTACCTGCTTCAGAGAACTTAGAGTTAAGAGTATGATGTATGTAAATAAAATTAAGCTATGATGTAGGTCCACACTCTCCAACGTCTTTCTTGACGGAATTTTTCAACTTTGCAATACCAAGTTTCGTATGTGAGCATGTATTATCTGTCTTGTGAGTGACCTCAAAGGGAAAAAAAGATTTCGTTTCATGTATTTACTCCACAGCCAATTCTTCAGAAATGTTAAACATGTTATAGTAGTGAAAGATAAACTTTCTAGTAGTGCTTCTTTTAATTACCAGAACCTCAAGTCAATATTCTTTTCCTTTTATTTTTTAAAAAAGAACATTTTGAATAGAGCATTTCTTTTCCTTAGCCCAAACAAACACAAAAAATAGCAAACAAGTATTATATTGTTTTATATTTGGAGTCCAAGGACATTACTATCTTCTACTATTTAAGGAAGTAGAGTGTTCAATTCTTGTGACTGATAATTTAACAAAAAAAAATCTAAACAAAGATTTTAGTATAGCCCTAAACTTAATTCTCTTTACTGCTTATAATCATTCTTTTGTGAAGAATGGGATTTAAAGTCAGATATCTTGGAACTGAATCTCTACTAAATAATATTAATATAGTAAGTATAATTATATACTAATTGGTATAAGTAGCTGGGCAGCTTGCTATAAATACTATTATATTGAGCTATTCTTTATTTATATGAACCTCAGTTTTTCATCTGTATGACAATATCAATATCAGTTACCTCAATAGATTAATATGAGGCTCAAATAAATATAAGATGTGTATTTTTAAGCTATACATACGCTTTATAAATATAGGGTGATATTTTTATTTTTATTTTTTTTAAGACAGAGGGAGACAGAGCACGAGTGGGGGAGGCCCAGAGAGGGAGACACAGAATCCGAAACAGGCTCCAGGCTCTGAGCTGTCAGCACAGAGCCCGATGCAGGGCTCAAACCCACGAACCATGAGATCATGACCTGAGCCGAAGTCGGACGCTTAACCAACTGAGCCACCCAGGCGCCCCTATTTTTATTGTTAAAAGGATTTTCACAAAGTTAGTCTCATCCTCAACTTGGTTGATTTCTTTGTACAGCACATTCCTACCAGTTGAGGTGGTCTGCCACCAGGTTGTGTTCAGAGAAATAACATTTTAAGGCCAAGCAGGATCTTTGCAGTTGAATATTTTACATGGCTAAGAACCACTTCTTTCCCAGAACTGATAGAGAATACAAACCAAGGTGCTATTCTGCCTTAAGTGTGATTCTAAATGTAACTCTTGACTGTCTTTCTTAAGGCATGAGTAGCAGTTTCTTCACTGACAGGGTTTATTTTTTATGGAGTAATTTCACAAAATGGTGGGGGGAGGTGTTAATGCTTCAGTGGTTCCCAATACCTTCAGAGTTCAGAATAAAATTTCGTAACTTGGCTAATAAAGCCTTCTGTGTCTTGAGCCTCGCCTGTCACCACTCCCTGCCTGAGACTGCACACTCCAGGCATACTCAATCACCAGGCACTTTCCTTCCATTCCTCCACATGTGCTGTGCTTTTCTCTCAGGTTTGCCTTGCTTTTTCCTCTGCTGCTCTTTTGCTCCCCTGATCTGGCTAGCTCTACTCATCAGTCAAGTACCAGCTTCTTCCAGGACACAGATTCTTCTGTGGACACCCCACTAGCCCATACTGGGTTGGGTAACCCAACATTATCACCGCAGCCTGTGCACCTGCTTCATGGCACTTGTTATGCTCTATCATAACGGCTAGCTTTCTAGTTGGTCTCCTACATCACACTATAGACTGTAAGCTTCCAAAAGCAAGACAGCGGGATTTATTTACTGAAATGAGCCCAGCTCAGTACCCTGCAAAGACCAAGTTCTTCATAAATATTTGTTGAGCAGATGAGTGAATATATGAAGTCTAAAAAAAACCCCTGTATTACCTGGTACCTAGAAAAGTAAGGGCAAGCAAAATCAGAATACCTTTAAGAACAGCTTCTACATCTTAAGGGCTTACTCTTAACTAAGAAATGAGTAAAATGGAATCATCTATGCCATTTCCTTACTACATCTCCCCAGAAATTCTGGAAGACTTGAATTGGGGTACTCTTAGGCAGCTGCCCCATGACTCATCCCACATAGGTAAGTGTATGAGGGTATGTAATAACAAATGTTTATAGGCTGTTAAGTTGGAGCAACCACCACCTATAGTGGGAGGAGATGAAAGGCATGTTATGGGAAAGACAATAAAAGCTGAACTCTGAGTGTGTGTTTAAAGCTTTGGGGGTATATATAAAAGCATGACACATTTAACTATTTTATTGGTTTGAAAAAAGTTTTAATGTAAGTATCTTAGGCAATAGCTATATCTAAAAAAAAAATCTGATAAAATTAGCAAAGTAAACCCCAAGCCCCAAATGTTGGTCTCCATTATGTAGTTTTGCAAATTTTTCATACAGATTGTGGTTTGTCCTTTTACTTTAAAATTTACCGCCTTTAGGGGTGCCTGGGTGGCTCAGTCGGTTAAGCGGCCAACTTCAGCTGAGGTCATGATCTGGTGGTCCGTGAGTTCAAGCCCCAAGTCGGGCTCTGTGCTGACAGCTCAGAGCCTGGAGCCTGTTTCAGATTCTGTGTCTCCCTCTCTCTGACCCTCCCCTGTTCATGCTCTGTCTCTCTCTGTCTCAAAAATAAATAAACGTTAAAAATTTTTTTTTAATTTACCACCTTTATAAAAGAATGCACATTTAAAAAAAAATCTTAAAAAAAAAAAAAAAAAAGTGGCGCCTGGGTGGCGCAGTCGGTTAAGCGTCCGACTTCAGCCAGGTCACGATCTCGCGGTCCGTGAGTTCGAGCCCCGCGTCAGGCTCTGGGCTGATGGCTCAGAGCCTGGAGCCTGTTTCCGATTCTGTGTCTCCCTCTCTCTCTGCCCCTCCCCCGTTCCATGCTCTGTCTCTCTCTGTCCCCCAAAAAATAAATAAACGTTGAAAAAAAAAATTAAAAAAAAAAAGAATAATGTAAAATGTGCATTCTTTTTAAAGATTTTTTTTTCAACGTTTATTTATTTTTTGGGGGACAGAGAGAGACAGAGCATGGAACGGGGGAGGGTCAGAGAGAGAGGGAGACACAGAATCGGAAACAGGCTCCAGGCTCTGAGCCATCAGCCCAGAGCCTGACGCGGGGCTCGAACTCACGGACCGCGAGATCGTGACCTGGCTGAAGTCGGACGCTTAACCGACTGCGCCACCCAGGCGCCCACATTATTCTTTTTTTAATGTTTATTTGAGTGAGAGAGAGCGACAGACAGACAGTGTGAATGGGGGAAAGGCAGAGAGAGAAGGAGACACAGAATGTGAAGCAGGCTCCAGGCTCTGAGCTGTCAGCACAGAGCCCAACGTCGGGCTCGAACTCCTGAGCCAGGAGATCATGACCTGAGCCAAGGTCGGATGCCTAACCGCTTAACGGACTGAGCCACCCAGGTGCCCCTTTACAACATTATTTTAACCAAGGTTGTAATTTTTATAAGAAAAATGTAGTATTTATAAGACAAAGAAACAAAATTGCATATTTGAAAAAAAAATCTTAAAATATAAGGAAACATTCTATATTTGTACGAGGAAATGTCTGTATGGTTAACGGTGAATTTGTGTATTCCCCCACATGGCAAAGGATGACGTGATCCTTTATATGATTTGTCAATAATTATAAAGTCTGGACACAGAAACAGCAGGCCATTTCTTTCAGGTATGTTCTAAAGGGTACAACAGTTTTCTCTACCCTTGCTTACATTTTTCCTAAAGAATTATGGACTGTTATCTCTGTAGTTTACATATCAATTTCCCTTTTCTACATTTTTATGCATATATGTGAAATTAATAGGATTGAAATATTGGTAGTTGGATCTTCTTCATTTTATTAAATCTTTAATATACAAAGTTGAAGTCGGTGGTATACTGAGCATTTGGGTTTCTTAATGGTTACTACATTTTAGGAAAGGGGCAGCCTCTCGGTGCTACAAGCTGATTGACTGCCTGTGATATTGTGATTTATAATAAATATAGATTTGGTCTTCCATCTAGTTTCTGACACAAATCTCCGAAAGCCCTTGGCATTTCCTCTAGTGAGGAGAGCAATAAAGGTGTCTTTTGTTGTGTTCATGAGGCGACTTTTAGAAAGTACCTAAGGATAGGGACCAGCTGCCAGTGGAGCCAACCCTGTGATTAGACATTTGGAACTTTGAGTCCTACCTCTGACTTCTAGGGAGAGGAGAGGGGCTGGAAGTTGATTTAATCTCTGGCAGACAGTGATTTAATCAGTCATGCCCATGTAATGAAGCTTCCATAGAAACTCAAAAGGATTAGGTTTAGAGAGTTTCCAGGTTGGGAACACATGGAGATTTGGGGAGAATGGAGAGCCTGGGGAGAGCATGGAGGCTCTGTGCCCTTACCCCTGCCTTGCCCAGTGCATGCCTTCTGTCTGGCTGTTCCTGTTATATCCTTTTATAATAAACCAGTCATCTAGTAAGTAAAATGTTTCTCTGAGTTCTGTGAGCTGCTCTAGCAGATTAACTGAACCCAGGACAGGGTCTTTTTTTTTTTTTTAAAGTAGGCTTCACCCCCAGGGTGGAGCCCAGTACAGAACCCAATGTGGGGCTTGAACTCACAGCCCTAAGATTAGGTCCTGAGCTGGGATCAAGAGTTGGATGCTCAACTGACTGAGCCACCCAGATGTCCCCCGAGGAGGGGGTCTTGGGGACCTCTGATTTATAGCCAGTCACTCATGAGTACAGGTAACAACCTGGGCTTATGACCACTATCGGAACTGGGGTGGTGGGGAGCAGTCCTGTAGGACTGAAACTTTAGCTTGTAGAATCTAATGTTATCTCCAGCAGATAGTGCTAGAATTGAGTTCAGTGGCAGGGCACCCAGCTGGTGTCCTGAGAATTGCTTGTTGGTGATATGGGGAACCTCCATCCCCACACACAAACATTGGAATCTGGACTCAGAACACCATTACCTGCCAAAGTGACAAAAAGTACGTATCCTTTTTTTTTAAAAAAATTTTTTTAAACATTTATTTATTTTTGAGACAGAGACAGAGCATGAGCAGGGGAGGGGCAGAGAGAGAGGGAGACACAGAATTTGAAACAGGACCAGGCTCTGAGCTGTCAGCACAGAGCCTGACGCAGGGCTCGAACTCACAGACTGTGAGATCATGACCCAAGTCGAAGTCGGACGCTTAACTGACTGAGCCACCCAGACCCCAAAAAGTAGGTATCCTTAATAAGTTGTATGATGGGCTTGACCTCTGTACAAAAACCTGATAAAATAAGTACTTTTTTCCCCAAAATGTTTATTTATTTTTGAGAGAGAGAGAGTATGTGTGTGCACTTGCGCACAAGCTAGAGAGGGGCAGAGAGAGAGAGAAGGAGACACAGAATCCGAAGCAGGTTCCAGTCTCTGAGCTTTCAGAGCAGAGCTCAACATGGGGCTTGAACTCATGAATTATAGATCATGACCTGGGCCGAAGTCAGATGCTTAACCTACTGAGCCACCCAGGAACCCCCTAAAATAAGTACTGTATTAAAAACATACTCATTTTACGGTGCCTGGCCAGCTCCATTTGTAAAGCATGCAACTCTTGATCTTGGGGTCATTAGTTCAAGCCCCACATTGGGCGTAGAGTTTACTTAAAAATAAAAATAATAATAACAATAATATTACAAAACATTTATTATAGTAGTAAATCAGACAAAGTTCATGGGATTCCCAGAAATATAAGATGCAAAATACAAGAGTCCCATAAATAGAAGATGCAAAATGAGCACACAAAAAAGGAAAGGTATGGGCAGCTACAGTGTCTGACTCTTGATGTTGGCCCAGGTCATGATCTCATGATTGGTTGTGGGATTGAGCCTGGTGTGGAGCCTCCTTGAGAATCTCTCTCTCCCTCTGCCCCTCTCCCACTCGTGTGTATGTGCTCTCTCTCTCTCCCTTTCTCAAAAAAAAAAAAAAAAAAAAAAAAAAAAAGAAGGAAAGGTAATTTCTATCTCTTGCTCTTCTGAATGTGCCAGGCACATATTAGGGGCTTTGAAAACATTGTTGTCCAAACCTCTCAACAATCCTATGAAGTAGGTGTTATCGTTCTGTATCCCACGAGCCTTTCTTCAGAGAGGTTCAGTAACTTTCTCAAAGCTGTATAAGGTGGGTCATTTACACATACTGAAGTCACAAGAAAGGCATGGGACACCTGGGATGACCCCCTCTCCTTCCTCCTCCCCACCCTGCAATCTAGTCCACCGCAAGGGTAGGTAGTTTTGCCTCTGAAGTATCTCTTGAACCTTGGACTTCTCTACAAATCCACTGAGCGCTAGTCAGTCACCATGACCTCACACCTTCATCGAGGCAAGAATCTCTGTATCAGTTCGCCTCTGCTCTCTTCCCCCCTCTCCTGCGATAATTCTCTGTGACAGAAGCTGCCACTTCACCGCTTACAACCCTTTAATGTTTACTCCTCTTCTAAGATAAAGGCCCCAATCCTAAAATGTCTCATAGGCCTCTGCAAGACCTGGATGCTACCCACTTTTCCAAGCTCTTTGCCGCCACCCCGCTTGCATTTTCCACATCCAGCTACGCGAGCCTAATTTCAAGTCCGCCACCTCAAGGGCTTGGCATGTTCATTTTTCCAATCATTCCATGACTGTGTATTGCACAGGTAGGATGGCCAGGCAGGCTTCTAAGAGCTCCCTCACCTGTGGCTCTCTCTGCCTGGAGAACGACGCAGAATTTCCCTTGAGACTGGTACCACTTACTCAGCCTTCTGACCTCACTTCCTCAGGAATCCCCCCAATTCCATGCTTTTCTTCTGTTTATGCTTTCATAGCACCCAACACTGTTCTCTTGTAGAACTTATCATAGTTTTTAGCACTTTTGTGTGATTATTTTGTTAAAATCTGCCTCCCACAGGAGAAGTAGCCTCTGTGATATTTTATGTGCTCTGTTTGGGACTGATCCTGTTTTGTCCTCCATTGTACTCTTAGAACCTGATATAGTGACTGACTTATGAAATACTTTTGCATGAATAAGTGATAAGAAAGACCATCTGTTGAAATCTTTGCAGAAATAATCTAAAATATGATTTGTGAATATACTACCAATGAAGGTAATAACAAAACTCAAATTTATTGGAAACTCCAGAGAGACTTCTAATTAAAGACACATTGATTTACAATGTAATAGTTAAAATAAATGTAACAATTTGTTGTGTAAAGATAAAACATTCAGGAAACTAATGACAAATGATCACTTAGGTAGCCAGTGAGTGTCAAGAATCTGTCAGAGATTCTTTACCACTAACCACTGACCCAGATGTTTTATTTCTTGCTGTCTTCTTCCATTTTTAAATTTAGAAATTTACCAGTCCCCCACCCAAAGTAGAGATAAAGGTGCTTTATCAGATGACTTAAGCTTTTTTTTTTATTAAAAAAAATTTTTTTTTAACATTTATTTTTGAGACAGAGAGAGATAGAGCATGAACACGGGAGGGGCAGAGAGAGAGGGAGACACAGAATCTGAAACAGGCTCCAGGCTCTGAGCGGTCAGCACCAGAGCCCAACGCGGGGCTCGAAATCACGGACCATGAGATCATGACCTGAGCTGAAGTTGGCCGCTTAACCGACTGAGCCACCCAGGTTCCCCGCCTTAAGCTTCTTAAAAATATTCTTTTTGAGGATTTTTTTATCCTGTTTAATTTTATAGTCTCTAAAAAGATTCTTTTTAAAAATCTTTTTAAAAAAGATTTTATTTTTTAACGTAACATCTAGGGGTGCCTGGGTGGCTCAGTCGGTTAAGCGTCTGACTTTGGCTCAGGTCATGATCTAGCGGTTTATGGGTTCGAGCCCTGCGTCGGGCTCTGTGCTGGAACCTGCTTCGGATTCTGTGTCTCCCTCTCTCTCTGCCCCTCCCCTGTTCGTGCTCTGTCTCTCAAAAATAAATAAATGTTAAAAAATTAAAAAAAAAATTAAGTAATCTCTATACCCAATGTCGGGCTTGAACTTACAACCCTGATCAAGAATTAAATGCTCTACTGACTGAGCTGCCAGGTGCCCCTGGGTCATCTGCAGTTTCAACTTCTGACCACCCAACCCACTCCAAAATCAGGGAGGTAGCAGAGGTTGTGAAAAGTATATAGATCTCTATCTGGTAGTCTTGGACTCCAGTCTCAGCTCTGTCACTAAATACTTCTGGAAACCCAGGGTCCCAGTTTCTCACTTGCAAAATCAAGATGTGCTGGAGACTGGATTATATGAGTCTTTTTAGAATTAAAGTTTGATTTTTTAAATAGTTGCAGAATATAATATACACAGTTCATGTATTTTGTCTCCTCTTGGGCTTATCACAAAGAAGGTTAAATTTATGAATTTACTTTCTGTGGACAACTGGTCCATTTCCCCAGCCACACACAAATCTCATTGTAAATTAATACCTCATGAACACTTGAGTAGTGAATCAGCTTTCTGGAGCCTTGCCAAATTCAAGTTTTTTTGTTTGTTTTATTTTGTTTTGTTTTGTTTTGTTTTCAAGAACTTGTTTATTTAATTGCAATTACAAGAAATTCAAGTTCTTGAGGCTGTAAACTTAAGAATCCAACTTTGATCTACGGTGTCTACAAAGATAAAGGCAGCATCTAAAATACCCTTGAAAGAAAACCACCACCACCACATCCTATACAGCATTAAAATACTGGTGAATCCAGTCACGATACGTGATTACAGAATTCGTAGGAAAGGAAGAAGTGTACCTTCTTTCCAAATTGCTTTCTAAGTTAGTCTGGGTCATGGCTACATGACTGAGAATGGTAGTAGAGAAACAGATCTCTAATAGTGATTTTTGCTTTTCTTGCTACATAACAATTATATGTGGTAGAGAAGAAAGAGTGCCCCTAGTAAATGTCAACCATATTTGTTTATAAAAAAAGGAAATGAGTTTCAGAGTTAGTTCTACCCTATAAGTACAACAGCAAAACGTTCTACATATATCTGTCTAAATCATTTTGATCTTAAAACACCCACAACAGTCTGCATCAACTTCTTAGTCCAGAGAAAATTAAATATTTGAAATCCAGGCTCTTTCTATTTTAGGGTGATTACTGCTTTTTCTCATCTATACTATAGCTTTTGGGTTTAATTATAGGAGTCTTGTTTTATTTTTCCAACATTAAAGAATCTTTGCCTCCCTATTTTTATAATAATCCTCTAGGAACTTAAAGGGACATTTATTTCCCAGTGAATACTGTCCTTTCAGATTTGCCTTGGAATGAACAATGATGATGGTTCAAATCATAAGTACTGGGAACCAGGGATAGAACATTCTGGAATTAGTGTGGCCATTATCAGTTTACTGCAAATACAGCAGAATGGACCTTCACGTCTTTACTATTTTTTAATCAGTGTGTGTGTGGAGGGGGATATTAGTGGTAAAGGGTGATTTAAATTTAGGATACACCAATATAAGTCAACATATTGGAAAGGTACAATAAACCATTCATTGTTCTTAGCATTCATTCAAGTATTTATTCATTCATGGGTTCATTCATTCATTCAACATTTCTGAGAAGCGACATGGAGTTTGAAAAAGAAATAAAACATATACCACCTGTCTTCAAGTGGCTAGCGGGTCAGTGAGAGAAAAACAAAAGTAACAATATTATGGTATGTAAGTGTCATGCTAAGGAAAAAAAGAATTTGTGGGAGATTTGAAGAAATACGTCAAAAAACGCTTGGGGCCAAGCAGAGAAGACCCCTTGGCAAGGCTTGACTTCCCAGCAAGTTTTCCCAAGACATACAGGAAGCCAGGCAGCAGGCAGGAGGAAACAGTAGTACATCCAAGAAAGCTTTCAAGAAGACAAGACGTGTCCCTGCTGCAATAACCAACAGAGAAGAGCAGTGAAGCTTCTGATATCAGGCTGAATAAAATCTTCATGTAGCACTTTATTTTCAGTGTACAACTAAACGGAATCACAGATGTTTACTTAAATGGTCCATATGGTTCCCAATGAGGACATTACAAACCCAAAATGAATCCTGTTGGTTGTTCAAAATTATAATACTGAGAAGAGTGATTAGATTTTAAACTATATTGTAGAGTGTTGCCTGAGGGGGCATGAGGAATGTGAAGAACCGTAAAGCTAGTATACTTGTAATGAGTTCAAGAATCAGAGTGACTTCATTTTAAAAAGGGTTAACAAAGTTGTTGAGGTTGTGAATCAACAGCATGACAGTCTGTTGATTTTGAAAGCAACCCAGATTTGTATGAGGAAAACAGAGAGGACTTAAAGTGGTTCAGGCTAAGTCCTGGTGTCACCCATGAAGTTAGCTTCCTAATTTCTTATCCCAGATTATAGCTGTCAATAAGATCTTGCTTTTGCTGTGTCTACTGTGTGGTTACATGGACTATTTATCCAGCTGAAGAGATATTTTTCTATGACATGCACTCTTTGGTAGTTCCTTTAGTAATAACCCAAATCTCTGATAAGATAACTATTAGTTAACAAACATGAACTCTCAAATGCTTTATAGGCCTTGAGTAAATTCAAAGGATAATAACAGATAGCCCCAACTGGTGATAGCATTCCTTACTAGTGACGACTAGGTCATCTCTCACCTGAGGGAGTTTATTCCAAGAGTCAAAACACAGCACCCACAGGAAAGCACAAAGGTGTTCTTTGTGCAGGTTATGGGAAAGTCCGATGAGGTGATCCTGTGTACTACCTGGTTACTGTAATTCTGGAAACCAGTGACTATGACCTCCAAGATGGACACCTACTGTTCCGCAAGGCTGGATGCCTGCCTTTGGATGTCAGAAAATCAAAAACTTTATGAGTATGTCACTTGTTGGCATTCAAACGCCAGGCTTTTCTCCTGTTGCTTCCACACACCCTCCCTCCAGAAGTGGCCCATAAATGACAGAGCCAAGTCACAGAACAAATCCTGTTTCTAGTTCAATGCTGCAAACATAGATTAAGTCATATCTTGGAATTCCTCCATCAAGAAAACTTACAAGAAGCAAAGCAACTTTTCAAAGCATAGCAAAATAAACATTTACTCCATGACTTACTGAACTTGGCACGCGGAAAATATGCACTTCCAGTAAAGTTAGTGAGTTAACTAAGGCACCGACTTCACCTTCCTGGCTGCTTAAGGCCACAGACCGCTCTGGGAGGCTAATCTTACTTGTGTTCCTAATCCCACCACTAAATCTATTATTTGAGGCAACGCATGTAACCTTCAGCTACTCCAGCTGTTTGTCAATAGGACAATGCTGCTGGCTATCAGCACATTTACTGGGATAAATGCTTGATAATTAAACATGTTCTTTTAAGATAAACACTGTTTTGATGGTACACACTGGAAAACTATGAAGCATGTAAATAATTTGAAAATGTCAGTTTGGGATGAGGTGCTAAAAATTGTGAGTCATTTCAAGAGATTTTCCTAAATTGAGGAGATTTGTGGGAGGGGAATGCAGGCATTGGAAATTTCAAATAAGAGATTTAACTCAACAAGAATTTACTGAGGACATTGTGCCAGCCCTGTAATTAAGCTTTCCGGGCAGTACAAAAGAAACAGGAGAGTGGGTCTTCAGGGAAATGGTTGGGGAACAGCCCCAGGTGGCGGAGGGTGTTCCAAATGAGTGGAAATATAGGCTACAATGCGGGGGCCGGCATCAGAAGAGATTATGGTAAACTAGTGAGGCCCAGAAGTTTTCACCGAAGTGCTACATTTAAAGCTGGATCCTTAAGGAAGGTAAGATCTGGAAAAATTTTAAAAAGGGGAACAGAATTACACATGAATGTAATGGCATGGTCTAAGGCAAGAAGATGGGAATGCAATAAAATACCTCTGTATCGTGTATGACCATCATCACATATTTGTTCATTCCAGCCAATATGCCCTAGCAATAGTACTTTCCGTGCTTTGTTGATCTGGTTACCATGAAAAGCTCTAGCACAAAATGCATCTATTCAAAATAAATTTGGAGAATTATTTAAAGCCATGCAACTTTTCTCTGCCTCTCTTTCTTCCTTTTTTTTTTCTTTTAAATAGTAAAACTACCCTGTACTGAGCGTTTGCTTATGTGCCAAGCACTGGGGCTGAGCACTTTACGTGTGTTATTTCATTTACTGGGACTTAGGCATGGCACCATACCTAGAATTCAAGTTTATGCATGTCTGATTCCAGATCCTTACTTCTGTGCTGTCATTTACATAGACTAATGTTGCCTGATTCTCTCTGGGCAATCTTTTTGGGATTTTCAGTGCATTCTTATGGGTCAGATTATTCACCCTAGTAATTTTGCAAAGTGATGTTTCAGATTACAGCTTTCCCTGTATCTTCTAACTGCACTACAAGTCCTTTCAGAGAAGTATCATTTGGGCAAACTGCATTACATGACCTACTCAAAGTGAATGATATTTTCTTCTATTTATTTTTAAAAAAGTTTTTAACTTATTTATTTTGAGAGAGACAGAGAGAATGCAGGGGAGAGGCAGAGAGAGGGAGAGAGAGAGAATCCCAAGCAGGCTCTGTGCTTATAGTGGGCAGCCCAACGCAGGGCTGGTGGTGGGGCTCAATCTCATGAACCGTGAGATCACAACCCGAGCGGAAATCAAGAGTCAGAAGCTTAGCCGACTGAGCCACCCAGGCGTCTCAAGAGACCAGTGTTTACACATAATGTCAGCAGCAAGCACACAGTTTAAAGGATTATCTCAACACATCTAGGGAGCATCAGGTCCTCTATTTTTGCAAATTCAGGGGAGGTAGGACCTGAGAACTGAGAATACCTGAAAAGGGAAGCAGAGCGAAAAGTAGCGAGTGACTTCCCTTCGTGCACTCCGTTGCTTTTATTCTAGATAGTCTTGCTGAGCTGGACTCTGACGTCTGCACTGCCCCCTGACAAAGCTGCTGAAACCCCAAGTCTCGGGGGGACTGCCTCCTGCTCTCCCTCCTCCGTCTCTCCCAAACACAGACCGTACTGTTCTAGAGACTTTCAAACTTCACATGTGAAGTGATAGTGCGTTTAATATTAAATGATTAACATAGAGCTTTAGAAATTAATTATAAAAACACAGAGACTCATATTTAAGAGAGCATGATGGAAAACCTCAGAGTCACATATTTTCAGGCAATTTTCTGAACTAAACCAATCAATCTGAAGTTTTCTTTCTGTCTCTGTAATGAAAATGCTGAAGTCTGTCATGGACAGATTTTTTTATTTTACTTTTATTTTTTTGAATATTTATTTATCTTTGAGAGAGAGCATGCAAATGAGGGAGGGGCAGAGAGAGAGGGAGAGAGAATCTCAAGCAGGCTCCACGCTTAGCGACAAGCCTGACCGGAGCCCAACCTGAGCCGAAACCAAGAGTGGGACGCTTAACCAACGGAGCCACCCAGGCACCCCATGGACAGAGTTTTTTTTAAAGAAGACTACATTTTGCTGTGATTGTCGTGTCCTACTTGTCATCATTGCAGTCCTCCATTATGTGAACTTCGGGGGTCTGCACTAGGGCTGGGGTTTTTTCTGCAGGCGTGTTAAAGTCACCACTGCAACCCTCAATGCCCAGATTGAGTATTTTCATCCTAGCTTAAGCAGTTAAGTTTTAACTTCCTTTTGATGCAGCATTACTAGGTGGGCCTGAAGTGAAAATGCAACCTTACATAATGAACCTAATATTAACCACACTTAACTGTGAGAGAAAAACTAGACAGACATTTTTAAAAATTAATTTTGTGGTGCTTTTGATAGATGAGTTCAAAATATACCAGAAACTGAATGCAACAGGGAATTTTAGGATAAAAGGCAAAAAAATAGGGCAAAAAAAGCTAGTTGAATAGATATTCACTTGGTGAAACTAATAGTGTAATGGAAGTCCCTGGTGGCTACTCAGAAATAATAAAAACAAAGTCTATTCAGGAAAAAAAAAATTAATAAATATGTGAGTCAGACAAGGAAGTAAAAGCAATGAAAAATGGACTCTCAGGCCTTCCTTTGTTTCCTTCTAAATGTGCTTATCACTCGCCTCCTCAAAATGCTTCAGGACCAGCTATTTATGCAACCCACCTGCCTGCCTGTCCCTCTCCTGAACTTGGCATTTATCACCTTCTAATATGCTACATAATTTCCTTATGTTTATTTGTATTATCTATCTATTCCCCACTAAAATGCAAGTTTCTCAAGGACAAGCACTCTTGTCTGTTTTGGTAACTGATTTATCCAAAACACATAAAACAGTTCCTGGGCCAGAGTTAATTAATCAATCAATCAATCAGTCAATCAAAGTTAAGCATCTTCTGGTAGTAACTACAGCAAATTCATAGCTCAGAAATGGAGAAGTAATGACAAGTGAATTCAGCAAATGAGATTTATAAAACAGGAGTGGTAACATTGGGAAGAACAGTAATCACAAAAAAAATAACCACCATTTGTTGCGTGCTTGTTATGTACTACCACTCTTAAATGCTTTACGTCTAGTGTCTCATTCAACAACACTGAGACAGGATATTACTACCATTCTGACTTTGTGGATGAGGAAAGGGAGGTACAAGGATCATAAGTAACATAACACTAGTGAACTGGGAGTGGCTGGGCTAGGATTTTAACCCAAGAAGTGTGGTGAAGAGTTTGTACTTCCTAATCACATGCAAGCACAAATCATCCTGGAAAGTGGATTACTAAGGCAAATGGGTTTTATCACGTTTACCTGCTCTCCAGGAGAAAGAGAAATGGGAGTGAATCTGAAAGCCCCCCCTTTTTTAACTTCATTTTTTTTTTTATTGGGATGCCTGGCTGGCTCAGTGATTAAGTGTCTGACTCTTGATTTTGGCTCAGGTCATGATCTCACGGTTCATGGGTTTGGGCCCCACATCAGGCTCTGCACTGACAGGGCAGAGCCTACTTGGGATCCTCTCTCTCCCTGTCTCTCTCTCTGCCTCTCCCATGCTCTCTCTCAAAAAATTAATTAATTAATTAAAAAAATTATTATTGAAGTATAGTTGGCATGTAATGTTATATTAATTTCAGGTGTACAACCTAGTGATTCAACAATTCTATACAACATGCAATCAAAGGAAACCATCCAAAAAATAAAGAGGCCATCTACTGAATGGAAGTCTCTTTTAAAGTTATTTTTGAGAGACAAGGGAAAGAGGCAGAGAGAGAGGGAGACAGACGATCCAAACTGGGCTCTAACCTGACAGCAGTGAGCCCCATGCGGGGCTCAAACTCACAAACCGTGAGATCATGACCTGAGCCGAAGTCGGATGCTTAACTGTCTGAGCCACCCAGGTGCCCCAGGAGTCCCTTTCAAAAATGTCAATATTGGGGCGCCTGGGTGGCTCAGTCGGTTAAGCATCTGACTTTGGCTTAGGTCATGATCTCATGGTTTTGTGAGTTCAAGCCCCGTGTTGGGCTCTGTGTTGACAGCTCGGAGCCTGCTCGGGATTCTCTCTCTCTCTCTCTCTCTCTCTCTCTCTCTCTTTCTCTCTCTCTCTGCCCCTCCCCCACTCATGCTGTCTCTCTCAGGAAAAGTAAATAAACTTAAAAAAAAAAGTGCCAATATCATGGCAAGAAGCACACCTGAAACTGGCACTGTGGGACTGTCAGCAGGGGATTAATGGACAGTGAGCCAAGTTCAGCAAAAGAGCACAAATTGGGGTAGTGGGCAGGGGACATGAGAAGGAAAAAGACATGGGGAGCAGAGTGGGGAGCTACAAAAGATGAACTTTTATGTTAACTCTACTGGAATTAAAAAAGAGGAGCTTTGGCATATTCTATTTTGAACATGTCACCAGCATGTGTTCTGTCAGTGACAGCAAAACATTTCCTGACCTGCATGTTGCCAGACTACTCTCAGCCTTTGCAACAAGATTAGAAGATGCAATTTGAGTTAAATACTACCATTTAATTATTTTTACTCTTTTTTTCCCCAAAAAGGGGTATGAGGTAGTAGTGTATTGTAAACAGAGCAAATGGTCCTAATAAATAACAATGGTTATTTGGAAATAACCTAGAACAAAGGGTACTTTCTCCTTTTCTAACCGTGTGTGTGTGTGCAGTTGTTCATCACTGGTCATAAAAAGGAGATGACTTCTCTGAGAAGCAAGTCCCTGGTTACCATTAGTAAATGTCACTATGAAACATATTTACCAAAAGAATTTTATTTCCCCAACTATATTCTGTTCAAGAACATCAAAGGGCAGAAAGCATAAGGAAAAAATTATGACACCCCATCCATGCAACATAATATATATCCCACATATACGTATACACAGAGTAATTATAAATAACTTTTGCTGTTTAACTTGTTTGCCCCTTTTTGTTTTTCACTGAAAGGCCCAGAAAGAAGAGGAAAGTAACACAAAGTCATTAACTTTATTGCAATCTAGTCTTTCTTGTTTCAGAGCCACCAAAACATTTTTAGATTTAATTTTACTGGTAAATAAAACACTTCTAAAGTTCAATAACAAGTTAACAGTCCAAGTTTGGTTTTTTTCCCCTTTCTCCTTAAGCCATATTGACCTTTATAGAAGCAAAAGAACAACATTTGACATTTCGCGGAAAATAAAGACACATAATTTAGTAATTTTTAACCAATCACCACACGTTACAGCTTTAGAGTTGCTCAACTCTTTCCAGACACAAATGTCTCACAAGTATGCTTCATATTCTTTTAAAATCACAAGTAAATAAACAAAATTTTAATTAGATGAGCCTGTATCACATATTTGGCTGACGTCATGCTCTCCTCTCTGGGAAAAAAAAAATCCATTAAAAAAAGAAAGAAAGAAACACAAGACCCAGATGACACTGGGCACGAAAGACTTGCTTTTGTCTTAAATCTTGTGCTTCATTTCTTTCTTTCTTTTTAAAAAAAGTTTTTAAAAAATGTTTATTTATTTTTGAAAGAGAAACAGAGTGCAAGAGAAACAGAGTCGGGGAATGACAGAAAGAGAGGGAGACACAGAATCTAAAGCAGGCTCCAGGCTTTGAGCTGTCAGCATGGAGCCCAACATGGGGCTTGAACTCACAAACTGCAAGATCATGACTTGAGTGAAGTCAGATGCTTAACCAACTAAGCCACCCAGGCGCCCCTAGTGCTGCATTTCTGAACTCCAGCTTGATCAAGCCTGAACTGCAGGTCCTGACATGGTGGACAGACTTCTAGCCCAACTCTCACATAATGAGAAAGAAACACACCCATGAGCTTGGGGTCTGACATTTCTTTTGACTTGCCCCATGTTTTTATCTGTTTACGTAGCCTGTTCCTCCACTTGGAATAAAAATAGTCTGTTGCCATAGCTAAAGTATGGAAAGAGTCCAAATGTCCCTTGATGGATGAATGGATAAAGAAGATGTGATACACACACACACACACACACACACACACACATATTTATATTTATATATGCACAATGGAATATTACTCGGCAATCAAAACAAATGAAATCTTGCCATTTGCAACTATGTGGATGGAACCAGAAGGTATTATGTTAAGCAACATTAGTCAGAGAGAGAAAGTCATATGACTTCACTCATATGAGGAATGTAAGATACAAAACAGATGAACATAAGGGAAGGGAAGCAAAAATAACATAAAAGCAGGGAGGGGGACAAAACATAAGAGACTCAAATACGGAGAACAGAGGATTACTGGACAGTTGTGGGAGGGGGGATGAGCTAACTGGGGTAAGGGACATTAAGGAATCTACTCCTGAAATCATTGTTGCACTATATGCTAACTAACTTGGATGTAAATTTAAAAAATAAATAAATTATTAAAAAAATAAAATAAATAAAAGTGTACTTTCAGCCAACCAAAAAAAAGAAAAAAAAAAAGAAAAAAGAAAGTCTGTTGCCTCCATCCCAGCCATTGGCACTGCTCCTATTTTTGGTCAAGATGTCCAACAGCCTGGTGGATGGATGCACATGTTCAAGGAGCAAGTTCGGAAGGGACACAGAGCATTCCCATGGTCTCGTTCTTCAGCTCTTCTACTTCTGCTTTTGATGGCTTGTTCTTACAGATGAGGAGCAGGAATAAATGGCTCTGCACCCTCCTTTCTATGTTTCCTTTATCTCTTCAGTCTCCCACAGCATCTCATTCCCCTCAGCACGGATGTACCTCAGCTTACCAGGCACAGCTGAGGAGGCTTTCACTCAACTTATGCCCATCATGTGCCTTTTCCCCATTTATCGAGAATAACTGGATCTGTGTCTGCTCTGAGCCACAGATCTGAACAAGGTCTTTGCAGTCATCCAGAACAGGCTCAGAATGGCCAGCATCTCCTTTTTCCCCTCTTGGACCAGCCATGGACTGGAAGGTCACTTGAGGGGATGGATCATCCTGAGGCCACCCTGGAAGCTGGGGTTTGTTCCAGATTATGTTCAGAAAAGGGGTCCAAGAATTCTTAAAACAACTCTGATTTTTAAAAATGTTTGGTCTACAAAATTTGTCAAAGACAGAGCTGGAAAAGTCTCTTTTCCCTGATCCACGTGGACTACAAGGGAGGCTCCAGTTCATTATGATGAAGCCTTCAGTGCGTGCCTACTAGGTGAGCCAGAGGTCCAAAACGGGCAGCTCGAACACTGCCTGCCAACAGGTTTTGATTGGCCCGCACAGTATTTAAAGGTTGTCTTTAAATAGTTGCCAGTATTAACAAATTAGGAGCTCTCACATAAAAATCTGGTTTCTGGCTTCTCTAGAAAAATCAGAAGATCTGGCTGACGCTCGATCTGCTTCCTGTCTAGCAAATGCTTAAGTGAAGCCAAGTAGCTGCTGACCCATTAGACAAGGCACGCTGGCTCTTGACCACAGGCCCTGCCTGGTCTGCTTTCGGCCTTCTATAGACATGGCCTGTGCACCTTCTGGTGTAAGCATGCTAAGTACCTAAGGAGAAGCTGGTAGAGGTAGTATGTTCTTTTCGGCAGATGTTTGGCAGGGTTTGGCTCATGCTCTTCTCTCACCTTTTTCTATCCCCGTTCTCCTCTGATCTGAACTGTCCTTATGCTGCATAGACACTTCAGGAGGCCAAGCAAAGGCAAAATGCCACCGCTCTCTGATGTCCTTGTGTCTGGGACTTCAATTGTTGCTCTGGCTGGAAAAGGCTTGTTAGTGACGAAGATATATAACTCACATAAATTGAGCCAACTCTGTGTCAATAAAAAGATACAGTCATGCCAAGGCAGAGAGTTCAGAGGGCCAAAGAAGAAGTGAATGTGCATGATTTTCTTTTTTCTTTTTTTGCTTTATAGCTGTAGATGAGCTTATATGTACTTAAGTAGCATTACAATAATAAAACCAACACTGGGGATCTGTAAGAATTTTTCTCAGTCCTGCCTTACAGAATCTTCCTTGATTTGTACCACGTGCCTGACACTTGGTCTGCTCACTGGGGAGGCTTGTCCTTGACTCTGTTCTTGCCTAATGGCTGTTACTGGTGGATTTTCTTTCATTTCTTAATGCGGGCCCAAAATTGGGCTGCAAAGTTGATAAATAGAAGGGTGATGTCTGAAGTCAAGTAACACGAGCTCTAAAACACTTCTTTGTTTCAACCTGCAACTATGGAGATTACGCCCAGCCTCCGTATTTCAGGACGGTTGCCAGCTCTCTGCTTATAAAATAGCAGAGGCTAGCTCTTGGTGACCCGCAGCGGGAAAATCGCTGCGGGGCCAGGTGCTAACTTGGTAACACAGAGGCAAAAGACAACTCGGGGAGATTTTCAAAGCGTGTCAGGGCCTCCAGCGGCAAGGCGCCTGTGGACTGCCCAGCAGTGGTGCGGCTACATTTCAGTCTTTCTCACAGCTCTGAAAACACATGCCGCCAAGTCCTGGCTGACTTCACGGAGCCAGTTGCCCATCTAGGATTCCTCCCAGCACCTGCCATTATTAACTGCTACTAGGAATGTGCACTGCTTTCCGAAATGGCACAAAGCTGGATGTTTTATTTCTTTTCACTGGTTCTGAAGTGGGAAATTCACCGTGTCTCCTAAAACAAAACAACAAAAAGCCCCTGCTGAACACTATTAGGTGGATTTTGGGGGGTTTTGTTTGTTTTTTTCAGGGCAGAGCGGGGTCCTCGGGTGTGGAAGGCTTGCTCTCTCAGGGGATAAGCCATACACAGTAATCTTTAGGATTACTGACAGAGTCCCGAATCTGTGAGAATGACCAAGGCAGATAAAAAAGGAGAACAACGGGGTACAATAGAAAACAGATGTTGAAAGGGAAGGAAGGATGACCAGCCATTGCAGCTGATGAAACAGAGATGGTGATGGGAAGGGAAAGAAGAGAACTGCCAGCGATTTTAGAGGGATGCTAAGTTCAGGGGCTCTCTCCATGTACCTCCTCTAGACTTTAAGGATTAAATCAGCTTCCACTTCAGTGTCTAATGTGCAGCGTCCTAAGCCCCAAGTGCCCCTGATTCAACTCAGGAGGTTCTGCACGCGTTAAGAGAGGCTATGAGGTGAGACACATGGGAGATTTATGTCAGGGCCCCTGGTCTCACAAAGATTACACTCTGGACTACAATTTTATTTAGTGCATTTATATATTACTTATTTATGGCAAATGACTTTCATGCTGCTCTGGGCTCGCAATGTCAGCCACTGTCGGTGGGACGGGCAAGATCGCCCAGGATTAGGTCCTGTGTTTCAGCAAAAGAAACTCCCTGGTGGGTGGCTGTCTTTGAACTTGACTTTATGGATGGAATGCAAGAGGTCAGGTGTAAAATTTGCTGTGGTTAAGGTATTTACAAAACAATGATTTTTTTTTTTACTAAGCTTTTTTTTTTTTTAAGTTCTATAAATTGTTTTTAATAGATGCCATAATAATGTGGCACAAAGGCTTTGCTCCTGTCACCCCTTCCCAACCCTACGCTTACCCCAGGGCCTTTTCAGTGCTATTTCCTTTCATTCTTCCACAGAAACTTCATTTAAGCTAGTCAAAGATAACCATGCTCTCTTCCATCTTGTGCCTTTGCCCATCCTTTTATCTGAAGAACATGAAAAGACCTTCCTCTCCTCCAAACGCATCCAAATTTGGTATACTCTGTGGCCCCGCTCTACGACCCCATCTTTCACAAGGCCATCTCTGGCTTTTCAAGACCTTTCTATGCACTTCTCTATTATTATTACTAAGAATAATTGCAAATAACACTAGAAAACAACCATCACCACTACAATGAGAGTAGCTAATATTTTCTGAGCATTCTTTCAGCTCCACACATGTGGCCATGCTTCACATGTTACTCATTTCACTCAATCCTCCCAACAGTGCTACGTAGGTACTATTTTTAGCCACAATTTTCAGAAAGAGAGAAACTGTGCGGCACCTGGGTGGCTCTGTCGGTTAAGCGTCTGACTCTTGGTGTCAGCTCAGGTCATGATCTCACGGTTGGTTCGTGAGTTCAAGCCATGTGTCAGGCTCTGCGCTGACAGCGTGAAGCCTGCTTGGGATTCTCTCTCTCTCCCATGTTCTCTGCCCTTCTCACATGCTCTCTCTTTTTTCTCTCTCAAAATAAATAAATAAACTTAAAAACAAAAAAAGAAAGAGAGAAACTGAGACATTAGAGAAATTAAGTGAGCTTCCCAATGATATCCAGTGAGTGATAGGGAATTCTTGTATCATCAATTTAGCATGTAATTATGAAATAATCATTTGTGTCTCTTGCTATTTATTGCACAGTTATTCAAATATTTTAAATATACTGATGAGGAAAGTGGTTTTAGTAAAAAAGTAAAATTGGGGTTTCAAATATAAGAATGTGCTGTTTAGTTAATCCTGTGATTGATATTTCAGAGTTTTGGCAAACTCATGAGAGTTCTGCGATTGAGCAGAGAGAAGCTTAGAGTATAGCTACGAATGAAGAAAGAAGCATGGTATCCCAGAAGACCACAGGACATGACCTGGGACCAGGGGTTGTTTGCAGGTTTAGTTCCCAGACGAAGCCCTTTTCCTCTAGAGCTCACCTCACTCTCTCAGGCCTCCCTTTTCAATTCCGAACAAAAGAATAGCAGAAAAGAACACATGTACTTGCAAAATGAATGGCAAAAGCAATGTCTCTAAAACTTTTTGGCTTCTCAAATAGAGCATTATTCGTTTTTATAAAGTTTTGTAATAGAATCATCAAGTTCCAGAGTTAGGCAAGATACTGTCTGATTTCATTCATGTATAGATGAAGAAACTCCATCTGCATGGTTTGGTCAAAGTCACACAATTATTTAATGGCATTTCTGTTTTGTTTAATGGCATTCCTAAATCCTAGTTCAAAGCTTTGTTCATGGGTCATTATGATCCACAAATACAACTCATTTCAGAGGCAAATTCATACATGTTTGTTTATATTTGGGCTATAGATGGTCTTCTCCAAAGACAATTTTACCCCAAATGAAAGTAAATAGGAAAAGTAGAATTTATTTATTTATTTATTTATTTATTTATTTATTTGAGAGAGAGTGAATGAGCGAGGGGCACAGAGAGAGTGAGAAAGAATCCCATGACATGCAGAGAGAGTGAGAGAGGGCGAGAATGCAGAGCCTGGAGTGGGGCTTGAGCTTACCCGAGGGAGGGCTCCAACTCACCAAGTGAGGTCGTGACCTGAGCCAAAGTTGGACACTTAACCAACTGAGCTACCCAGGTACCCCAAAAGTAGAATTTTTTTTTTATATTTTACATATATACATTACTATTTTGCAGTTTTTCTTTTTTTTATTTTCTTTTTTTAATTTAAATCCAAATTAGTGAGCATATACTGCAACAATGATTTCAGGAGTAGATTCCTTAAGGCTCCTTACCAATTTAACCCATCCCCCCTCTGATAACCCCTCCAGTAATCCTCTGTTTGTTCTTCATATTTAAGAGTCTTTTCTGTTTTGTCCCCCTCCCTGTTTTTATATTATTTTTGCTTCCCTTATGTTCACCTGTTCCGTGTATTAAAGTTCTCATATGAGTGAAATCATATGATGTTTGTCCTTCTCTGACTAATTTCGCTTAGCATAATACCCTCTAGTTCCATCCATGTAGTTGCAAATGGCAAGATATCATTCTTTTTGATTGCCGAGTAATACTCCATTATATATATATATATATATATATATATATATATATATATATATACCACATCTTCTTTATCCATTCATCCATCGACGGACATTTGGGCTCTTTCCATACTTTGGCTATTGTTGCTAGTGCTGCTATAAACATGGGGGTGCATGTGTCCCTTTGAAACAGCATACCTGTATCCCTTGGGTACATACCTAGTAGTGCAATTGCTGGGTTGTAGGGTAGTTCTATTTTTAATTTTTTGAGGAACCTCCATACTGTTTTCCAGAATGGCTGCACCAGCCAAAAGTAGAAATTTTAAAAAGAAAAATTAGTCACTTACAAAGTCAATTGGTCCAGCCCTGGTTACTTCACCAATAAGATGAAGTAGTTGATTTAAGGTCACTTAGTCAGTGAGAATGTGATAGAATGATAAAAATACTTTGGTGTCCACGAATGATCCAAGTTGTAGGGAAAGGGGCAAAAAAGGCAAAATATGTCATGGGAGACAGAAATCCAGAGAAGCGGGAAACAGAGGTTAGACAGGGTCTGGTGACAGCTGTAAATGGAAGAAGGGAATTACAAGTGTAATTGGATGCCAGTAGAGAGAAGTAGAGGATCTCTCAGAATTCTGGATGTAGAGAATGAGAGATCCTCTTGCTAGATCTTCAGAAGATATGTGTAAAAGAATGAACAGTACTGGAATGAATCCCATGTATGGGATGGGTAGTAGTTGCAGCCAGGGAGGATTGTTGGAAAATTCAGAGGGATGAGCATAGCAGTGCTGTGAGGAGTATAGTGCAACAGAACTAGCCTCCTCCTCTCAGGTCCACAAAGGGAAACAGCAGATAGAAACAGTGTTAGTGTGCGCCTGGGTGGCTCAGTCGGTTAAGCGACTTTGGCTCCAGTCATGATCTTGGGGTTGGAGCACTGGGCTCTGTGCTGACAACTGGGAACCTGCAGCCTGCTTCATATTCTGTGTCTCCCTCTCTCTGCCCCTCCCCCACTTGCACTGGGTCTCTGTTCCTCAAAAATAGATAACATTAAAAAAAAAACAAATACTGTCAGTGAGCATTAAGATCAGGAGTATATACCATTTTGCTAATTCATACAGATTAACGAACCCATTTGGTGATTCAAATAAAGCCAGATTTCAACCAGATTTTATATTTGGTTTTTCCTCATTTTTGCATTAAAAACATGCATTCCATGTTGAAAGAGAAGAACACAGATGAAATTAAGTATAAAGGACTGGTGAAATGTGGTTTTGTTTTGGTAGAGATGACCTTTCTGTTTCTCTGACTCTACTTTTCCTAATAAAATATTTGATTCACATGGTTTACAGGCAAAAAAAACCCAACAACAACAACGACAACAAAAAACCCCACAACACAACAAAACAAAAAACCGTTGTGGACTCTATCCAAAGAATAAAGTACTAAATTATAGTGTACTAAAAGAAACCAACAAGTTGCAAAGCACTGTGGCTTGTATCACTTATACGTAAATAACAACATATTGAAGCATGGGAAAAAAAGACAAAAGTGGATTTTACAAGCATGCGAAACATACAAAACTTTGGGTGATAAATACAGCAAGTCCCGAAAATTTGCAGCAATGATTCAGAGGCACCCATTCTTCAAGAGATCTCTTGCACTTGCAGATCCTATCTACATTATGGTCTTCTAACATTTTTCTGATTTATTTTTTGAAGAGGAGCTCATGGGTAAAGAAAAGAATGGGGAAGAGGTTCTAGTACAGAATCTATAGTCAACTATTGTAGCCAATCTTGGTTTACTTGTAGCATTTTATTTCATTTTACTGAAGACTGCACACACTAAAGGCATATTGCCACATATGAAGAGACATCCAAACACTATCATAGGTCAGCATGTACTCACAAATAAAACATAATTCTCAAAAGTGTATCACAGGAATACAATATGATATTGAAAAGTCTCCACAGGGATGACTACTTAAATTTGTTTCAAGCATAAACATTTCTAAAAGATACTGAGAAATGTAAAGGTATCATTGTTAATAATAGGAAAAATAATATAAATTAACTTGTTACTAATACAGTATTGTTACAATAAAATAACAAAGAAGCAGATTCTTCCTGGGCTCAGAAATGCTAGACCAAATTTAAAAAAAAAATTTTTTTTTAATGCTTATTTACTTTTGAGAGAGAGAAACAGAGTGTGAGCAGTGGAGGGGCAGAGAGAGAGGGAGACATAGAATCCTAAGCAGGACCCAGGCTCTGAGCTGTCAGTGCAGAGCCTGATGAGGGGCTCGAACTCATGAACTGTGAGATCATGACCTGAGCTGAAGTCAGACCCTTAACTGACTGAGCCACCCAGGTGCCCCCCTGGACCAAATTTTCATACTTAGGATGAGCACTGAAAAGGGAGACATCCCTGTATAACCTCCCTTTTATTTTTACAGTGATTCCTCATGAAAGTGAGTAACTTAAAAGCATATCATCTGTGATCAAGTAGCATCTATAACTCTTATAAAATTTATTTACTAAGACTATTGCCCCTCCAACTCACTGTACTAGGTCTGGTTACCCCATGACCTGTTATTCTGCCAAGCCTTGAAGGGGAAAAGTATAGGAGGGCTTTTTGATGAAAAAAATCATAGGTACATTTATTCAGTTTTGATTTGCGTCTTTTAAATCTTCATTTTAAAAAGAAAAATTTCCTGGGTGCCTGGGTGGCTCAGTTGGTTGAGTGTCTGACTTCAGGTCAGGTCATGATCTCACGGCTAATGAGTTTGAGCCCCATGTCAGGCAGGCTGCTGTCAGTGCAGAGCCTGCTTCAGATCCTCTGGCCCCCTCTCTCTCTGCCCTTCCCCCACTCCTGCTCTCTCTATCTCAAAAATAACTATTTTTTAAAAATTAAAAAATTTTAAAAATTAAAAAAAAAACTATTTAAAAAAAAATTAAAAAAAAATTCCTTTGAAAAGCTTCCTCTCAGTAAATGATCAGGTCAGTACTACAGTTGTAATAATCAGGACCTACAATTCTAGTAAGTTTTTTTCTACACTATTCCACTGGAGTTTCTCTAATGCTTGTAGTGCTGAAGACGGAGGTGGATATTCAGTGATGAACAAATCTTCAGTACAAAATGCTGCAACCACATCAACCAACGAGAGGCTGCATACATACTTGACAGGGAGAGAAACCAGGCAAGCAAAAGGGAGACAATGTCAAGTACCAATGTCCTCACTTCATTTTAGGAGACCTAGGCACATTGAGGACAATTGCCTCCTGGATTGATCACAGCCAGTGAATACGAAGTTCTCCTTCTCTTTTTCTGTAATTCCATCGTTTCAGATCACCTGCCTAGCCCCAATTAGAGCTAAGTTTACTATGTCTTTGTCTTCACACAGGAACAATCAATTAAGTGGAGGCACATAAAGCTAGACACTTTGAATATTTTCTTAGAAAAGGTGAACTGGACTGTGCATTTGCTGCCATGTTTAAACTCAGTTGATACTCACTGGAAGGCAATGTGTGTTACAGACTTCAGAGAACAGTGGAGTTCACGGGTGAGAGTGTTACCAGAGGTTTAGAAACTCACTCTATCTGGTCTGTTTAGCTCAATGCATATGGCCTCTGGGTCTGCTTGGAACAGACATCCGGATTCCTAGATGCTTAGAGCCTGGGCCGTGCAATCCAATGCTTGATTTCCTCCAGCCCTGTCTTAGTGTGTAAGTGTGTCTCCTACACAGGTTTCTGTCCAAGAAGGTCTATGCAGTATTTAAAAAGACAGACGAAGCAATTGATCTAGGTGGAAGGCAGTTCAGTTGCAGCAGTGGCTGGAAGTATAGGCTTTAGAGAGTGGAGGGGACAGTGACACACAGGAAGAAAAGGCAGAAAGGATGGATATAAGGGAGCCACAGACATAACTTCACACTTTTTTTTTTAAAGTTTATTTATTTATTTTGAGAGAGACAGAGAAGGTGTGAACAGGGGAGGGGCAGAGAGAGGGGGAGAATCTCCAGCAGGCTCTGCACTGTGAGCACAGAGCCCAATGTGGGGCTTGACCTCAAGAAACTGTGAGACCATGACCTGAGCTGAAATCAATAGACAGACCCTTAAACTGACTGAGCTACCCAAGCGCCCACCTCCACACGTTTTTTGTTTTTTTGTTTTTTACCTTTTCCTGCCTTTAGGGATAGGAGTCACATTTTTTGTTTCCATTTCTGTTCTCTCAGTCCTTACAAATGTTCTCAGCAAGCAACAGGAATGTGACTTGCTAACTTGACTCTATGCTTAAGGTCACTTCTATTAAAACTGGCTACATTAGAGAACTAGGGAAATGAAGGATATAAGAACCTATGGGGAGAATATTCACTGTGGAACTCTCTGTCTCATCTGGAGCCTGCTGGATGTTGCCGCTGCCCTCCAGTTCCCTCAATAAAGAACTTCAGCTAAGCCAAAGACAGACTGTTCTCTAGGAGAATGTGACTTTGTAATGGGCATCAATGCTAAAGTAAAGGAACATTTACTGCAATGCGTTAGTTTTTATAAGTGAAAGGTAACTAAATAACAATTCATGTTAATTATGGTTATTATGCATTAATTTAATGTTTATTAATTCACAAGACAGAGATACAGACAGATAGACAGAGCATGAGTGGGAGTGGGGCAGAGAGAGACAGGGAGACACAGAATCTGAAGCAGGCTCCAGGCTCTGAGCTGTCAACACAGAGCCCAACCTGGGACTCAAACTCACGAACTACAAGATCATGACCTGAGCCGAAGTCGGATGCTTAACCAACTGAGCCACCCAGAATGCATTTTAATTCATCTTGCTTGTTAATACATTTTAAGTCAGCAAAAATTTTAAGTTAATAGGCATTTGTTGAATAGCTACTATAAGACAGCCTTCTGCTGAGATGCCGTGGGATAAGTAAGCAAGAGGTCCTATGGTCTTCGAGCATTGCAAAGCCTAGTAGGGGAACTGATCATAGTACACAGGATCCCAGCTCATGACTTACTGGGAGTGTGATCTTGCCTAAGTTACTCAATTTCTCTAAGCCTCTGTCTCTCCGTATGTAAAAAGGCAAGAATAACAGTCCTTACTTTACAGGATTGTTGTAAAAATTAAATGATAGAAGTACAGTTCCACATAATAAGCACTCAATAAATACTAGCTGTTATTGTTCTGATTTTTTTTGAGTTTTTAAAATTTATTTTGAGAAAGAGAGTGAGCATGAGACAGGAGAGGCAGGGAGAGAGGGAGACAGAATCCCGCGCAGGCTCCACTGCCAGCGCAGAGCCTGATGCGGGGCTTGAATCCACGAACCGTGAGATCATGACCCAAGCTGGGTTCAAGAGTCAGAGGCTTAACCAACTGAGCCACCTGGGTGCCCCTATTGTTTTGATTTTTATTATAATAGATATTCAGCATAGACGCATGGGAATGTGTCATCTAACATATACATTCACAAATACATTTCAGAGAGATTAATGCTCTTCAGTGAATGAATACAAAATTTCCAGTGTTATGATATTGGCTCAAACAATAAGGTAAAAATGTATATAATCTACCATATCACTCCTTTATAATAAGAGTTCCAAAATGTTACAGAACAAAGGACAAAATATAACTAATAGATTTTATGTCTACATCATACTTATATAGTATCTAAACACTGGGGATTGTAGCCAAATAAGATCACTGAGATGGCAGCTTAGTGAACGTGGCCTGTGACATCATCATCATTCTAAACTGACTGAATAATCAGCAATTACAGAAACGCTGCTGATTTCAGAGATATGCTATGAAGATCTGAAGCTCAGGATTTCTGTTTATGTGAAAATAATCTTAGAGGCGTCTGGGTGGCTGGGTTGGTTGAGTGTCTAACTTTGGCTCAGGTAATGATCTCAGAGTAAGTTTGAGCCCCGCATCGGGGCTCCCTGCTGTCGGTGCAGAGCCCTCTTCGGTCCCCCTCTCTCTGCCCCTCTCTAGCAAGCATGCATGAGCGCTCTCTCTCACTCTCTCTCTCAAAAATAGATAAACATTAAAAAAAAGAGAGAGAGAGAGAGAGACAGAAGAATCTTAAACTAAATGCAGGTATCACCTTAGGGGCAGGAGAAAAATAGTTAACATTACTAAGCACCTATTACGTGCTAAAAACTTAAGATATTTTTTGTTGATTTCCACAGATGCCTTCTAAAGTTAAGGAGAAGTATCCATCCCCCTTTTCAGAAAAAGTAAAGAACGTGCCAAAAATCACAAAACTAAAAATTAGTAGGACAGTATATGTACTCCAAAGTCTTTTAATGCCATTATTTTATGTAATTTCTCAAGCTGGAGAATGCTATTTAAAATACTGCAGAGGAAAACAGTAACAGAGAATTGTTTTATTCTAAAGGATGAAGACTGAATTTCCTGGATCTGTTCATCTAAAAAGATTTTTCAAAAACTTAGGTTTGTATGTGAATTCATGCCATTTAAAACTTTTTTCATCAAGATTTTAGTTGGCATTTTTTAAATCCACATTTTAAGAAGGTAGTCCTATTTCCTAGAGCAGTAACTTTCTGGAACATGCAGCCTTTAGTTTCTCTTCGGTGTGGATTATGTTTTTCTTTGGTTTATTTCAGTTTGCTGAAATAGGTGGGAAGATCTTGTTCTGTGTGTGTGTGCACACATGTGTGTGACATATAAAACATAAAGTACCCTCTTCATCAGCTGACCTTAAGAAGTTCCAGGCACAGGGGCCCCTGGCTGGCTCATGTGGACGACCATGCAACTCTTATCTCAGGGTTGTACATTCGAGTCCCACACTGGGTACAGAGATTACTAAAACAAATAAACTTAAAAAAAAGTTCCAGGTAGACATCTTCATTGGTGTTCCCAGGAGCACCAGCACAGTGCATATGTCTTATAAGGTCACCCACTCCACATCTGAGGACTTGCAGTGGCTCCAAATATCTTTACTTATCAACACGCGTTCAGTTTACGCTAAAAATTTATTAGATACTTGTTGAAATAAATTTATGGGGATTTTTGCTCCTGACTTTGATGGATTTTATATCAGATTAACCCTCACTGAGTGGAATTCTACAAGCTGGAGAAAACACTTTCAAACACACATGTACAATAATAAAACAACAACACAGACAGTAACAAAAGAGCAGATGAAAGTCATCCGAACAGCTAGTACTTGAGGAGCCAAGATCTTGTACAGAAGCAAAATCCATACAGCAGGGAGCCCTCCATTCACTGCCCCCCCCCCCCCCCCCCCCCCCCCCCCCCCCCCCCGCCTTTTTCTTTCTTTAGGGAATTTTCCAATTCAAAGCGAGATGCCTAGAGGCAGAACAGGAAGTTGCAGCCTGGGACCTGCTGCAATCTGAGCAGGTTGGGGAGACGAAAAAATAGGGTACAAATCTACTAAGGCAATCAGGACTTGAGGGGCCAAGATTCTGAAGCAAAAGAGAACTATAAAGGCATTTGCCACTTGCAAAGCTGACTTTGTGTGGGAGGAAAGGTTAGGAAACTACTGGAATCCAGCTGCTTCCAAGGCTAAAAAGCTAAGCAGAGAATTCAGCAGTCTCACCGCACCAGAGAACGAAGAAATGGAGTCCAAAGATTGCCATGCAGGAACGAGTTCCAGTTAATACAGTAGGTTTTCAGTTGAGCCACTTGGATCCCCCAAACTTTTACTTTGCCCCAAGGGAGGGGGCAAACTATAAATAGATTAGCCACAAAGCCTGAAAGCCAGGTTCTGTTGGACCCTGGGGAATTTTCCCTGGAAAATCTTTTGTTTGGCCCACACCCTGTTTGCTTTTTTCATTTGCATGCTTTTCAGAAGGGTCTGAACTCTCCAGTTATACACTCCCCACCAAACCCTAGATAGTCTCACAGTAAGCTTACATCACTCACGTGAGTTACCTGTTTGGACCTGAAGGCGTGTGCTACACATTTAAAAGCAGATCAGTGACTACAGCAGATTCGTGTCACAAAATAAGCATTGTGATGATGGACACAGGGGAACTATGGCACCTGTATATAGGGAATACCTCTGTGTGAGTGGATGAGATCATTCAGTGATCAATCAGTGGCTTAAGAGAGGATTTAAAGGCTAAGTTTACTAATCTCTTTTTGGCCTCTCATTTGTCTTTATGTGGTTCTGGAGATAACCATTTCTTTTGCCCATTTATTCTTTTATAATATTTTGTATTTATAAATCATGTACTTTATACATTATATTTTGTACATATATTTTTATATCATCTCTAGCATAAAATTCAGGGCATTTTTGGATTTTACCTCCATTTGGAAAGTAGGTAACTAAACCTTGCAGGTGTCAAGTCTTTTGGTACAACAGAGGTTTTAAGACATTTGGGGCATCTGGGTGGCTCAGTCAGTTAAGTGTCTGACTTCGGCTCAGGTCATGATCTCACAGTTCGTGGGTTTGGGCCCCACATCAGACTCTGTACTGACAGCTCAGAGCCTGGAGCCTGCTTCTATTCTGTCTCTCTCTCTCTCTCTCTCTCTCTCTCTCTCTGCCCCTCCCCTGTTCGCGTTCTGTCTCCCTCTCTCTGTCAAAAATAAATAAACATTAAAAAAATTAAAAAAAAAAAAGACACTTAACTGCATCCTCATTACTTTGCATCTGGCAGCTCAGCATTGAATTTTACCATAACATATACATATAAAATGTATTTACAAAAATATACATTGATCCCATCCCAATATTTGAGTAATACAAGAGATAAGAATAAAATTTTACATCCTGGAAAAATAACCTAAGGCAAAGAATCTGAATGACCAGGGGAAATATGGCTCCAAATGTTAACTGCTGGCTGTGTTCTCCCAAAACTGTTTTAACAAAAGGGGGTATGTGGCTTGTTTACTCTAATTCTTGTGGCATTGTGATTTCAAGGATCAGAGGAGTGCTAGATCTTTTCACTGGTGAGATAAGGGCCCTGCAAGTCAGGAGGGCATGCTATATGGTTGAAATGCAAAAAATGTGATCAGAAAGGGCACGGAAAAAGTTCTGAAATGGAAATATTAGGGCAGGAGAAATGGAGGCAGCTGTTTTGCAAGGATGAAGCCAGGTGTCAAAAGGTAGTCTATACAGTCCCTTCATTAGTAACAATGTATTCGTGGAAGATACCCACTGGCAGATCAGACCCTGACACTTTTATTTACAAAACCTAGTACAAACAAAAGTGAAAATCCTGCAGTCTGTCTCAAGAGCCCTGCCTGGCCAATCAACAGGGTAATGAGAAGGCAACGTTAGATGTTGTCATTTATTGTCAAATAGAGTTAAGAAGTTTACTATAGGAAAACAGAAAGATGATTCCCAAGCCCAGATGTTACTGAACATTAGACAGTGGTATGACCTAATCAAGACAATTTAAATACACCTCCTTGTCTTAGCTTCTGTATATTTATTTGTAAAGTTATAGAAATGTTCTGGGATGTTGAAGAGCACACCAGGCATTCATTAGTCTCTCCATCTCACGCTACAAAAGGAGTGTAGCTATTTTTTTTTTTTTCACTTAACTTGACATGGCTCTGGGACAAATCAATGAAAGAGTCCCAACCTCCCCTGGCTTCAACATGTTTATTCCAGGGTTTTCTGGGAAGATTGCTTTTCCACTCTTCATGAATAGTTCATGTGCTAGTCTCCAATGGAAACAAAGTGACATTTCTTATTACTGTTGGCTGTTGGAAAGCAATTGCAAAGAGAGTGCCTTGAAACAATTAGTCCTCTGTAACTGATTATTTAACAATGTGTATTTCCCAAGAGCTGTTTATCCTCAAAAGGAAGCAGCCAAGACTAAATATGTACTGTATCTAAGCCGACACCTGCACTGAACCCCTCTGGATGCTAAGTAGGAATTCTCACAGAAGAAAATTAAAGGAGGATTATTAATTTTCTTCTCTATTCCGTTTGCAATGAACTCTGTATGTTTCCTGAGCACAGAAACATGTTCCATTTCTTATGATACCTCAAGGACTATTTTCCTTTGGGAGAATTTCTTCATAAGAGAAGGCATTAGTTTTAAAGCTGAAATTCAATATATAATGACAAGATATACATGGAAAACAAGGAAGGAAGAAAGGACATAAGGGGAAAGAAGGAGGGAAGGAAAGAAAGAGGAGTAAGAAAATAAACACTATTTTTCTGTATTAAAAGAATATTTATGTGTTCAAAACAGTCTAGTTGGGGCACCTGGGTGGCACAGTCGGTTAAGTGTCCGACTCTTGATTTCGACTCAGATCATGACCTCACTGTTACATTCCGGGAGATGAGGCCTGGCTGTTAGTGCGAAGGCTGCTTGGAATTCTCTCTCTCCCTCTCTCTCTGCCCTCCCCTGCTCAAGCTCTCTCTCTCTCTCTGTCTCTCAAAATAAACATTAAAAAAACAAACAAACAAACAAACAAACAACCTCTAGTTACCACCAAAAAAAAACCAAAAACCAAAAAACAAAAAACCAATAAAAAAGTAAAAGAAACTGTTTCTACCTTTGAGTTACTTATTTCCCAGCCTAATGTTTAAGACATGGGGTGAGGAATAAAAATGATTTTAACCAGCTGATCTTAAATTTGAACATAGGCTATATATTTTTAGCTACAAATTCCATGTTGTAACTCCCTTCTCTGAAATAGCGAATGGTTCAAAAATTGCTAGGGAACATCTCGAGACCAGATGCTTGTATAAACGAACATGTATAAGCCAGTTACAGACACAGAGAGTCAAACAGGACTCTGAACAATGTGGTCTCATAACTCACATTCTGAGAAGTGTCATATCCCAATACTATGTAAAGTTCTGCTCCCTTGCCAGCTTATGCATTCCAAGAATGCATTTCAGTTTTTGGAAATGTTCTTATATGTATGTGAATCTTTTCCAAAAACGTGTTTTCCAGCATCTTTAAGAAGCTCATGCCTGATATTGCTGGCTACCCTTATTATCCTATATGGGATTCCCTACACATGTGAAAAAATTGTCAGTTAGTAAGGCAGCCCTAGAAGAAAATCTGAAATAAATGCTGTGTTTAAGTCTGAATCTGACTGGTTCCAGTTAAAAATAGAAAATACTTTAGAACGAAATTAAGCTAGGAGTGATATGCAAAATGTGTGATGAATGTGGCACCTACACTGACCAATCAGAATGGCTGGAGGTCTAGAGCTGGAGTTAGGATCCTGGAGGCTCCCTATCTGGCCACGCATTAACCTTTCAGCTGCTGGAAGTCTGGGGATTCTCCTAGATTAAGCCTGGGACATAGGCAAAGAGTTTAAACCCTAGCCATTTCCATATTTTAACAACTGACAGGGTTCAAGCAATGCCTAGCAGCTGAGGATAAACTCTTGCGATTGTTCCCATTATTGTTACACTGTTTGGATATACCTTGGGCTAAACAGTTTAAGAAAGCTGTGATGTATAAGTATGAACACAAATCTTAGAAATAAATTCAACTCACTTTAAAAAAAACAAAGATAATTGGATTAATGGATCAGGGAATTAAAAAAAAAATTAAATGTGGTCCCTTATGAATTTCTTGTAGACTATAGAGACATTTCGTTAGATGATAGATAACAAGGATATTCATAATAAACTGAGGTCACATCAACGAAATATCCCAGTGATTTGACAATAGCTGTCTTTGGCCTTATCCCAACTTATATCAATGAACAAGAAATTCAGAAAATACGTATAGTGGACATCTGTTACAATGGCCCACCTACCACTGTTGCCCCTCTTTTATTGATAAAAGCATCATTTCTTCTGGTGGGAATTCCATTCTATGTAGTTTTTGTGATAACAATTGAACTCCTTCTACTGATGGAGACTGCTCATGACCCAAGTATGGCCAGAGTACCTTTCACATGTGACTGGTTTCTGCATAGTCGGTGATCCAAGGTGAGGGTAATTTAAGTCTTAAAGGATTTTCCTACTGGGGAATAAGCTCCTTCCATCCTGGGGTAAGAAAGCTGATAGGAGGTGAGTCTTGCACTGGTGGTACCACCATGGTCAATAAGATATTAAGCAATAAAAATAATAGCAGACAAATTTAGAATAATTTTTCTAAACTCACTTTGCATTTGTATCCATCATGCTTTGTAAAGTACTTCATACACATTTTCTTAAAAGCTCAAATGTATTAGATGCTTGGTAGCTCAACCCTGAATCTTCAGAAAGTGATCAAGAAATTCCTGATAATATTTCAAGTGATCAAGATTCCCTTATTTATTTATTTTTATTTTTAATTATTTTTGAGACAGAAAAACAGAGCATGAGCAGGGGAGGGGCAGAGAGAGATACACATACAGAATCCTTAGCAGGCTCCAGGCTCTGAGTTGTCAGCACAGAGCCTGATGTGGGGCTTGAACCCATGTCTATGTCCATAGACATAGGAGAAGGTGTGCAACATCACTACTCATCAGGAAAATGCAGATCAAAACCACAGTTAAGATATCACCTTATACCTGTGAGAATGGTTATGATAAAAAAAAAAAAGGCAAGATATAACAAGTGTTGGAGGAGATGTGTAGAAAAAGGAACCCTCATACCCTGTTGGTGGGAATGTAAATTGGTATAGACACTGTGGAAAACACTAAGGAAGTTCTTCAAAAAATTAAAAACAGAAATCCCATATGACCCAATAAATCTACAACTAGGTATTTACCCAAAGAAAACAAAAACACTAATTTGAAAGATATAGGCACCCCTATGTTTACTGCAGCATTATTTACAATAGCCAAAATATGGAAGACTTAAGTGCCCACTGATGGACAAATGGATAAGGAAGATGTAATACTTATATACAATGAAATATTATGCAGCCTTAAAAAAGAATGAGACAGTGCCATTTGGACCTAGAGAGTATTATGCTAAGTGAAATAAGACAGAATGTGAAAGATAAATGCCATATGATTTCACTTACATGTGGAATTAAAAAAAAAAGAATAAACAAAGAAACAAAAAGCAGAACCAGACCTCTAAAAACAGAAAACAAACTGATGATTGCCAGGAGGGAAGTGGGGGTGGGAGGATAGGCATAATGAGTGAAGAGGAGTGGGAGACACAGGCTTCCAGTTATAGAATAAGTCACAGCAATAAAAGGCACAGCATGTAGAACACAGTCAATGATATCATAATAGCGTTGTATAGTGACAGTAATTACACTTATGGTCAACACAGCATAATGTGTACAGAGATGTTGAATCACTATGTTGTACACTTGAAACTAATGTAACATTGTGTGTCAACTATACTCAAAAAAAAATTTTTTTTAAAGATTTCCTTTTAAGGGTGCCTGGCTGGCTCAGTCGATGGAACATGCGACACTTGATCTTGGGTGGTAGTTCGAGCCCCCATGTTGGGGGTAGAGTTTACTTTAAAAACAAACAAACTAAAAGATTCCCTTTTTAAAATTTCATCAAACAATAAATATACAAAAATTCAGATTATTATAAAAAGATAACTTTCATCTGTTAGTCTCTGGGCACCTAATCACATAATAATAGTCTGGATAAAATAATAGTCTCTATCACATAATAATAATCTGGATAAAAAAATGAAGCAGTAATCCCCTTTGAGCAAAATACAGTAGCCAAGCATAAGATACACACTTTTGTGGGTGCAGATATTGACAAAAGCCAGTTAAAAAAAATACAAAGCCAATAAAAAATAATACTAACCACTAAGTCTTCATGGAACATACTTGGAAGATCTTACTACCATATAGCCATATTCTATAAAAATACCCAAGTTGACGACATGAGACAGTTTACAAACTAAATGAACTCCAACGAACCGTAGAGAAATCATATTTTTCAAGTGTTTCTTTTTTTAACAAAAAAATTTTTTTAACGTTTATTTATTTTTGAGACAGAGAGAAACAGAGCATGAACGGGGGAGGGGTAGGGAGGGGGAGACACAGAATCTGAAACAGGCTCCAGGCTCTGAGTGGTCAGCACAGAGCCTGACGTGGGGCGTGAACTTACGGACCTGAGCCGAAGTTGGATGCTTAACCGACTGAGCCACCCAGGCGCCCCTCAAGTATTTCTTAACAGGCATTTCTTTTAGGAATGATTAACTGAGCACTGGTACCAGGAAGGTACTGGTGTGCCAGAATGGCACATAAGCTCGTGGCTTCAAGAGTGTCACAGAGATGGAATGAAACTCATTAAATATGCGTTTGAGATGTTTTTAGTTTTTACATATACTTAGCTTTGATTAAGTTCCTCTAAGAAACAGGCCATAACAATTACGCTTATATCTCACCATGAAACATAGTTTAATGTCCAACAGTCCTCGTTTATTAGTAAACTTGCATAAGTGCTCCACAGACTTTTTCGTGTATATGTGGTTTGATAGGTGATACTGGCTACCATCTTAACCTTGAGGTTCACATTTATTTAATTGCTGGTGACTGGTTCAATCATGGATTTCAGGTGTCTAACCTCTACTGAATCCCTCCAATTTCTCTCTAAGCAGTCTGTTTCTTGACCATCTATCTTCCAACCCACCATAGTTTGCTATTTACTTTCTGCCTAGAAACTTCTCTGAACTTTTTACCACTTTTACCTCAAGCTTTCAACCCATTTTTCTCAACAAATGTCCTTGCTTCTTGACTTTCAGAGAAAAGAGAGAGCATTAGATGCAAATTCCAACTTTCCTCACTTCCAGCTTCCAAATGGTTTTCCATGTTCCTCCCTCTCTCCCTAGCCTCAGAGAGAGAAACATCTCTCCTCCCTCTATCACTTCTGTTCTTCCTGCCCTGTCCACGATCTTGCCACAGCAAAGAGTCTTTCTTTCCTCCACTTGTCAGTTTCTCCTTTTTTGTTGGTTCTTTTCACAAGAAAACAGAAACAAAAAAATCTCCTTTGAACCAACCAGCCAAACATCCTTCCTAAGCTATTACTTTCTTTATCTCTCTTTCTATACTCCATTAAACTTCTTGGATAAAAATAATTGCTCCTCATGTGAGGTACAGTACAATTGCTTAATATGTTACGCCATTTAATTAAATCACACCATAATCCTAAATAGTATGTATTCCTATTTCACAGATGAAGAAAGTAGAAAAAAATTTGTATCCATGACTCAACTAAAGTCAGCTGGATAGATTGGTGGAGTTAGGATCATGTTCACTATATCAGCAGTTCTCAAACTGTGGTCCCTAGCCTGGCTGTCTCAGCATCATCTGGGAAACCGCTAGAAAAGCAAACTTCCAGACCTGCTCAGATCTACTGTATCAGAAACTCTCGGTGTGGGGCCTGACAACCTGTGTTTCAACAAGACCTTTACATGATTTTGCTGCAAGCCACAGGTGGGGAACACTGCACTGCACCACAATGCCCCTCGGTCCTCAGCCTATTTATCTTCTCTGCTGCACTTGACAGTTAGTTAGTATTGTTTTCTTCTGAAACTTTCTTTTCTACCAGAAACTCCAAACTCTTCTATTCTAGTTCCCTTTCATTAATTATCTCTTTCTGTGGCTCTCTCCTAAAACCTAGTTACTAAATTATTATTATTATACAATTATTAACTAAAATTAACTTTACCAATGACTCCCACATCTTACCAACTCACCAACCTCACTGCGTATTTCCTAGAACCCTATGCCTGATGTGATCTTCATGTTGACTAAAGATGTTGGTACCCAGCCATTCACCTGAGCCTGGCATTTCTAAATGATGTTGCTCTCGGACACTCCACATCCCTACATTTTATTGGCTAACCAAATTCCATTAATGGTTATCTTTACAATTCTCAAACCTGTCACCTGCTCTCTATTCCCAGGTATGCTGCTGAAATATTATAGGCTGGACTATGATAGGAGCCCACCTCTAACTGGAGCTGTTCCACATTTCATTATCTTCCTAAATGTTTCCCAGTCATCCTTCTAAAAAGTAGTACAAGCAAGTCATTCCCAATCAAAATTTAAAAAATTTTAAAAACAAATCAGAGCAAAACAAATAAAAACTCCAACTTTGATGGCTTCCTACTGCTTAAAAGCTGAAGTTCAACATCCCTTCCGAAGCATGGTAACATGGCACTGAGGCCAACTTACCCTCGTCTGTCTCGGCTCCCAGCATTACCTTCCGAACTGCAAAGGCTTTCTTCTTGCCACCCTCACCCCAACTCTTCTCTAAATCTCGGCAAGATTAATCAGTTCCCTTTTGTACTGCCCAGACTAACACTGTTTCTCTGCCTGAAATACTCATCTCTAACCATACGCTCATCACTTACTTAACATTAAAGGTATTGCAAACTCAATGGCAGGTAAAGTGAATGAACGAAGTCTATCCCATGTATAATAAGATCACATGCCCCATCTAAAGGGGGAAGCATCCACTTAGGACTTGCCAATTGCTGCCAAGCAAGTACTGCTATTAAAGAAAAGCCAGAAATTCAAGTTTTTATGTGAGATTTCTCAATTTTAAAAGTTTGCAGCAAATATTAAACAATTTTTTAAAGAGTTTTTTTTTAATGTTTTATTTTTCTATTTTTGAGAACAGGGGGAGGGGCAGAGAGGGAGGGGGACAGAAGATCCGAAGCAGGCTTCGTGCGGACAGCACCGAGCCTGATGTGGGGCTTGAATTCACAAATGGTGAGATCATGACCTGAGCTGAAGTTGGGACTCTCAATGACTGAGCCACCCAGCTGCCCCCAAATATGAAACAATTTAAAACACTGTTCTGTATACCACTGTGTGTCCACCAAACAAAATACATCTGCAGGCTGCCAGTGTGGACCTCGGTGTTAGTTCCAATAGACCCCTGGAATTCAAAGCTGACCAGACAGGGCCTCTGATCTGAAGGGCTCACTTCCGGGGCTCATCTCAAATGCTAGCACTTGCAGGAGTAAACAGGTGCTTCACTCAACCCTTTTGTTTGCACAGCACCTGGCATAGTGTATTCTAACTGCTAACTGTTTACTCCCTTGAATCATCACGTTGTAAAGGAGCAGGCCTGTCCCCTCCACCCTGGGACTGTAGCACTAACACAATGTGCCAGCAGCAGGTGCTTGATGGTCTCTGTGGCTATACAGAGATGTCTACATACCTCCTTGTATCAACCTGAGGCCAAACTTTCAAGTTACTTTGTATTTTCTGTCCTTCCTAAATCCATCTTATGATTTGCTTAGGCACTGGGCTGGAAGATATGCTGTCACTAAATAATTTGTTTCCTTAAAATCCTTAAAATGAAATCAAAATATGCTTTGAGTCTCGTTTCAGTTGTATGCTGTAATCCTAATAGGTTTTTCTACTCATGTTCCTTGCAACATGGTGGTCCAAATAAGGAGTTTTTAGAGAGATCTTTGGTAAATTCAAGATATTATTTTGGTCTGGGACAGACCTTTTCACTTTGGAAAATAAGGAAAATGAGTTCATTTGTTCCATTTGTTAATTTCAGGGTGCAACTTTTTTCCATTTAACAAAAGCACTAAAAAAGTCAGCTTTAATTTTTGCTATAGTTATATAATTCCTAGTTATGCTATCCAAGCACGCTCACAAAACTAATTTAAGCTGGGCATTGCCAGACTTAGAGGATGTCAATCATTTTTCAGTGAACCAAAACACTCTCATTTCACTAAGCACCAGGCGTAAGAGTGGACTGCTTGAACACTGCTATCTATTTCACTCTTCAATTGCTCTAACATCTAGACACAGCCACCGTCCATGGTTACCTGCTGCAAAGTTTATAAACATCAATCCTGCTGAAAAAGAAATATGTTTTTGTAGTTACTCAGATGTTATCTAAATAAAGGAGGGTAAATATTTTACCCTTTATATTATCAGTATAAACAGCAAGTTAGAAGCCCAGCCATATTTTAGGTATTAAAGATTTAGCCCTTCATCATTTTATTCTGCAACTCTGCGTGATGTTGTGTGGAAAAATTCACCTACGTGTAGACACTTGATTCCTTTACATTGAAACTCCATGCCCGTGTTCATGAGCATACATGTGTTCCACCAGCAACCAGATTGTAAGCTTACCTGTAGACTGTTGAAAATGACAAAGAGGACCAACATCCAGAAGTGTCTGTAAGCCATGTGCAGGCCTCCCCAAAGCCATGTCACAGAAATCAGGGCAAAGAGACATAAAACCAGCGGGACTTCTGGAAATAAAAAAAAATTTTTTTTTGAGCTCTGGGATCCTGCCTAGTCACAGATACACACAAATGTATATTGGCTCCTTTCTTGTAACACTCTGTATGCCTAAGTACCCATTTTGAAAGAACAACCTTGGAAATCCCATTCTTATGCCAGAAAAGAGAGGGCACATTGCTGAGTCCACATTCTTTCTGTTTTCCTGATGGGGGTGGGGGGGGGGGTGGTGCAGAATGAGAACTGTTCCTCTCCTAGACTCCCACCTGCTGGACTGTTCAGGAAGTGCCATGAACAACTGCAGAGATGCAATCACATTTCATCCCCAGGTAAATCCCCTTAAAAGAGCTTTCCACCAGAAAATGGCAGGCAGCGGTGTTGCTCTGGAAATTAGCGTAGTCCAACCCAACAATTTAAAACACAAATGATATAAAAACTAGCTTGTGTGTCATGGAAAAGTATGTACTCATCCCTTTTTTTTTCTGACAGAGAAGACACCAAACTTTATAGCTAATGTTAGAGTAAAGGTGAAGTGACAGGTTCGCTAGTGTGAACACTAAGCTTATTCTGCCTGCTGTTTCTCGTGCAAGTTGTTGCAGTAGTTTTCAGGAGAGATCTCTTCAGGGCCAAGGACTTCATTACTCATTTGACTTTGATATTTGCATTGTAGAATAATAACCTTAAAAAGGGGATTTTATTATTTAAATGACTACCTATAGTAGACTTAAAAAGTGAACCAGATCATAACAGCTGCAAATAAACACATTTCAAGCTGTCTGAAAGACATCAGGATGGACCACACCATTGACAACTCTCAGGACAGACTTCAAGGTCCAAATATACCCACCATTTTATCAAGTAATGCCTAAAATCTACATGCACTCTGAAAATTTGAATAGTTAAATAATATGACTTTAGCAATTTTAAAATTTTATTTTGAAACAATGTCAAACTTACAGAAGAGCTGTAAGTACAGTATGACAACATAGTTTTTCTCTTCCCCGAACCACTTGAAAGTTGCCTTCCTCCATCACCTTCTGAATACTTTATTTTTTCAAATATATTTTTTAAGCTAACATTTTTAAGTTTAATTTTTTAGTAACCTCTACATGCACTATGGGGCTTGAACTCCTGGCCCCGAGATCAGGAGTGACACCCTCTTCTGACAGAGCCTGCCAGGAGCCCCAAAACTTAATTTTTCTGTTGTTTTCATGTTTCCCTCTGAAAACTTTAATGTGTATTTTCTACAAAGATTTTCTCCTACATAAACACAATAGGACCATCAAATCAGAAAATCAATACTCATATATTCCTGCCATCCTCAGATCTCATTCAAGATTTGTCCATTATTTCTGTTATCTTTTTTGCAGCGGAAAGGTACAGCTGACATGTTTCTGTAGTCTCCTTTAATCCCAAACAGTTCATCTGTATGTCCTTGGCTTTTATGACTGACACTTTTGAAGATTACCGGCCAGTTTTTCCTGTGGAGTGTCCTTAAATTTGAGTTCATCTGATCTTTTCCTGTGATTCAGATTAAAAAATTTGGCAAAAGTCACAGAACTGATACTGGGTTCTTGTTCTAGCATTCTTTTATTGGGTGGCACAAAAATTCCATTTGTCCCATTACTTAGGCTGCTCATTCAGGTCATGTGATTAAGGTAGTGGCTGCACAGATTCTCTACTGTGAAGTCAGTCTGTTTTCCTTTGTGATTACTAATTATCTGTGTGGGATTACTTTGAAACTGGATAAAACCCTTCCTCTTATCAAATGTGTGATTTATCCATTATTTATTTTTATAATATGGACTCACAGATTCTCAATTTATTTAAAGGGTTATTGGGGTGCCTGGGTAGCTCAGTAGCTTAAGTGTCTGACTTGATTTCCTCAGGTCATGATCTCACGGTTCATGGGTTTGAGCCTTGTCTCCCCTCCTCCACTCGTGCTGTCCCTGTCTCTCTCAAAATAAATAATAAACTTGAAAAAAGGGTTATTACTGACTACTATCATTTTGATGCCCAAATTATCCTGAATTTGATTAATGGAAGCCCTTGCAAGATAAGATGGCATCGGTGCCCTTTGTGCCTTTTGTTATGTTCTCATGATTCTGTAAGTACTTCCTTGATTTCTGGCCCAACAAGATGTTTCAAACTTATCTTGTACTTTCCCTGATCCAGTTCTGGTTTCTTTTTGGGGAGAATGGCATTTAGAAACCAAGATTAGGTGGTCAATATGCTCGCTATTATTGGGGTATTTCTGCTCCTAAGCCCTCTCTGTAGACAGAGCTAGAGAATCTATGTAGGTACACATATGAACACACACACACACACACACACGTTTACATCTAGATTACTGTAGCTATTTCTACATAATGAACATGATTAGTTCACACTAATATTTCCAAATCCAATCCAAACCACAGGGTTAATTCTCACTTTTTTCCTTTAATTTGTGTAAATCTCTTGTCTGTTGTTAAGAAATCTAGTTCTCGTTATTCTTAATATATTTATCTATTTGACCAATTGCCCTAGTTGATTGTATCTAATCTCTGGGTGCTGTTATTCCTTCTCTTGCACAGATGACCCCTCAAGCTTATTTGGGTTCTGACATCTCAAGCTGGGCTGTACCCCATCCCTCACACAGATGCCCCCCTCATAACGAACAGGGTTCCCACACTCCATGCTTGAATATCTTCCTGTGGATGGTAATTGTGAAGAGGGCTTTAGGATGGAGTTCTTTGAGAAGGGAAGGGAAAGGCAAAAAAAGAAACAGGACAAAAGAAAGGAAAGAAAGGGAAAGGGGGAGGGGAAGAGGAAAATGGAACCTGAGCATTCTTTTTTTTTTTTTTTTTTTTTTTGAGGAGAAAAAAGCCTTTAAAAGGACACTATGCTGGTATCTTCCCAAAAATACCCTTCATAAAAAAATATAAAATTGCCTGAGTTATTATAACTTCACAGAGAAAATAAGAATAATATAAGACATGGCTTATACAGATGAATAATTCCTTTGTCATTAATGCCTTACAGCAGGACAGGGGAAAATATATTAAGATTTATTTAAATTTTATAAAAATTCATTTTTGTTTAATGAAATCATACAATTTGATAAAGGGCCAGAGGCTCATTTTTACTAATGACAAGATACCCTAATATTTAGGAAACTTCCTATGCTATACTCATTAAATTTTTTAAAAATTAGGTATTAACTCTGGCAATTGCATTCTTTGTTCCACTGTGTAAGTACAAAATTCTATTTATGGCTCTGTGCAGAGTACAAAAGGACATGCATACTCTGCATGGACAACTAGGAACCCAATTTTCAAAATTTGGCCTTCATGTTCCTCTAAAGTGCCTAGCCCAACAAGTGCTGTGTGCTGACAGAGCTCAGTTGGGGAGCTGAGAGAGCATACAGGGGCCTGACCAGAAACACCCAGGCCTATGTTTTTCTGGAACTCTGCAGACAAGTGTGGTGGCTTGGCACCCCAGGTCAGAAACTCTGCAAGGAAGAAAGCCAGGCATAAATAACTCAGCGAGTTGAACAATAAACCCCAGGCTGGTTTTTCAGCAGTGCAACAACACTGAGGACATGATTTCAGGTGGAAGAAACCTATCTAGGGGTACATCCAGATTTTGTGGGCCTGAAGTTCATACAACGTGAAGAGATATCTTTAAAAAAAAATTGCAAAAAGCAAAATTAGGCATAAAATCTTGGAAAGGGCCTATATGTAAGGGAGAGGCCCTAAAACTTAAACTTCATCAGCTTTATGCTAATCCACCTCTGAGGAGGTAACTTCACCCTCTTTGGGGCCTGGAGTAACTGACCACAGGGAAAAGGGCTGTTGGGAGTGGGTGATGGGGACAGACGTGGGGTGGGGGGGGGGGTGATGCTAATAGCTACTGGGAATTCCATTTGGTAAGCAGAAAGTTAATGCTGCACTTAGTGAAAATCATATCAGTTGTATATTTCAGAAGCTGACATTTCACATTTGGTGAACGACTAGTAACTTTTCTGTTGACTGTAAAAGTCAGTGCTTACCGAAACAGGTATTTACAACTGGCCACACTAGAAACTTATGTTTACAGGTGAATTTGTTAGAAAACAGAACTTCAATGGCTCTAGGTACTATCACCAGAAACATCTTTGCTGCAAGCATTTTGGGGGCAAACATTTTAGCAAAGTTAAAAAGACAAATGGTTGAGGGTTTGGTTCATTTTTCCACTGACACACTACACTCATTTTATATAAATCTTAGCCCTCAAAATGGTCTCTACACTGGCACCGAGTTTTGAACCAACATTTCCTATAGAACTTTAGGATGTCTATCAGTGAACTGTGACACTATGCCAATAACCAACAGTGTCGAAGGGCTTTTACAATGTACTTCAAAGCTCAGTTACAAATATGCATCCTAGTGTTTGGAAACTGGTAACTCTGCTAATAAAGGAAGAAATTTTAGTGAAACAAAAAAAGTGTGACGATGAACAAGGAGATGAATTAACAAACAAACAAAAGCCTGGCACTATGAATGAAAGACTCTGAAGACAAATGCTGAGGTACAATCCACAAAATAAAACCTGATACCTGTTCAGGCAATCTACACACATTTGAAAGGTATTCAGAGATGGGGGGCCTGGGTGGCTCGGTCTATTAAGCATTCAGCTCAGGTCATGATCTCATTGTTCACGAGGTCAAGCTGACAGCACACAGCCTGCTTGGGATTCTCTCTCTCTCGCCCTCTCTCTGCCCCTCTCCTACTTGCCTCTTTCTGTCTCTCTCAAAATAAAGAAATAAACTTAAAAAAAAAAAAGCACACAAAAAAATAATAAAATGTATTCAGGGGTTCCTGGCTGGCTTAGTCAGTACATCATGCGACTCTTGATGTTGGGGTCATGGGTTCAAGCCCCACATTGGGCATGGAGCCCATGTAAAAAAAATAAAAAATAAAATGCATTAAAATATTTTGTATTCACAATAAGGTCTTTTTAATTTTGCTATTCATTTTTCATATTTCATCATGTTCTTCTTAATGAATGCTCTCTTTTATTTTTCATGACTTTTATCTTTTACGGCCAAATTGCTTTATTGCCTATTAGTTATGTGGTGATTTTGTTGGCAGTGAAAATGGTTGCTATTGTATATACATATGATGGAATATTACTCAGTCTTAAAAAGGAATGAAATTCTGACATGTGCTGCAATGTGGATGAATGTTGAAAACATGTTGATTAGAATAAGCCAGACAAATATTGTAGGATTCCATTTACATGAGGTGCCTGGAGTAGGCAAATTCTTCTAGACAGAAAGTAGAATAGAGGTCACCAGGGACTGAGAAAAATGGGGAACAGGAAATTCTGTTTATCGGGTACAGAGTTCATGTTTGAGTTGATGAAAAACTTCTGGAAATGGATAGTGGTGATGGGTGCACAACATTGTGAATGTACTTTTTGCCACTGAATTGTACGCTTAAAAATGGTTAAAATGGTAAATTTTGTGTTATGTATATTTTACTACAATTTTTTGTTAAGGCCATGCTAAAAAAGATAGGCTGGTGCGAAGATGAAGTTCGATGACAGGGAGGGAAAAAAAGAATCAAATCCTCAAAGTACTTGATTTAAATACTTAAATTAGCACGGAGTCATTAATGTGAAAAACCAAGTAGTCTGAAAAGGTTTTAGTGAAAGAAATTACTTGTGGAAAGGAAAAAAAATCAGCAAGTGGATATGTCATTTAGTACTTACCATCATTAAGAAAGTCTACTTACGGGATTTTGTAGATTCCACTGAGAATACATAAAATCTCTTTATGTTTTAGTGGAAAATATGATTTCAATGAATTTAATTGCCATTTTTAAAGAAAGTATGGTGCTGTATTATCTCTTCTCTTTGTAATTGCAGCCTTGGCTTTATTGCTATGCACCAGTGACAACAATAATGGCTTTATTATGGAAATCACACCTCATTTACATGAGGCTAAAATTTATTCTGTGTTTACAATCTTCTAAAGTACTTGTTTTAATTTTACCTCACTGACCTTCTGATTCTAACAATTTGGATGTGCTACTAAAACAAACTCATCAATGTAAAACAAGGAATGCAGCTGTGAAATAATGTGTAGATTTAAGATATTTATGGGGCTATTTCCAACAACAGGCATGTATTATTTTTAAACGAGAAAAAAAGGTAATTGAAAACAAGGTATAGAAAGGCCTTATTTCTAAATTATGGGCCTTTTATTCTGAAATTAGCAGATACTTGGAGGCAGAGAAATTTCATTGATCTGACCCATTTATTGGTGAGAACATATTAATTGTGTTCTTAAGCTTTCTTAACAAGGGACAACACTAACCCCACAATGCACAGTCACCTACCAGTGTTCTCAGCAAATAAACCAAAAGTCCTGGAAGAATACAACAGGGCACACAGTTCACAGAACTGCCAAATCAGCATTAGGATACTGTGGGTAGAGCAGATCATGAATCTACAAACACTTACAATAGAATCTGGAGACAGGAGCCACAGGACTTAGTTTCCCTGTTCTCTAAAGGGGTTTTTAAGAGCTCTTAAATGTTTGTTGCAGCAGGCTAGACTTTGCACATCTCTGCTCTCCGCTATATGCCAGGTTCTTCACTTTTCTTAGGCATCCTTTCTTTCTTTTTTATTTTTTTTAACGTTTATTTATTTTTCAGACAGAGAGAGACAGAGCATGAACGGGGGAGGGTCAGAGAGAGGGAGACACAGAATCCGAAGCAGGCTCCAGGCTCTGTGCTGTCAGCACAGAGCCCGATGCGGGGCTAGAACTCATGGACTGCGAGATCATGACCTGAGCCGAAGTCGGATGCTTAACCAACTGAGCCACCCAGGTGCCCCTCTTAGGCATCCTTTCTAAATTCATAATCTCCACAGTCACTTTCTTTCAATGAGCACTTTAGGGAGAGCAATTTCCAAATGTGCACCTCCATGTCCCTTGAGCTCTATAATCCCAGGTCTGGAGATTCCCCTTCCTCTCAGACTTTCTCTTCCTTCCTGGTACTAGTACAACCATTCACATAGATTGACCCCATGCCTCATTTCCCCTCATGTGCTGCACCACATGGGACGTGTGGGGGTGAACCATCCACGTTAAAGCACTTGGCACACAACCTGGCACAAAGCACAAGCTCAGTAAGCCTTACCCACTATCATCCTTATTCTCATGACCATTATGACTTTAGTCAAGTTAGGCAAATAGTGCATGGCTATACATAGCCCCTTCTTACCTATTTGAAGAGCCCACATATCAGGTAATAAAAAAACATGTTGAGCTTTTTTTGTACCTGAATTTCCCAAAACTATTTGGCTACAGAACCCTTCTGGAGGCACCTGAGTGGCTCAGCTGCTTGAGCATCTGACTCCTTAAATTTTCTTTTTTTAAAAAAAAATTTTTTTGACGTTTATTTATTTTTGAGACAGAGAGAGACAGAGTATGAACAGGGGAGGGGCAGAGAGAGAGGGAGACACAGAATCTGAAGCAGGCTCCAGGCTCTGAGCTGTCAGCACAGAGCCCGACGCGGGGCTCAAACTCACAGACTGTGAGATCGTGACCTGAGCTGAAGTCAGACGCTCAACCAACCGAGCCACCCAGGCGCCCCAAATTTTTTTTTTAACGTTTTATTTATTTTTGGGAGACAGAGTGTGAGAGGGGAAGGGGCAGAGAGACAGCGAGACACAGAATCCCAAGCAGGCTCCAGGCTCTCAGCTGTTAGCACAGAGCCCGAGAGCATCTGACTCTTGATTTTGGCTCAGGTCATGATCTCACGGTGCGTGGGTCGAGCCCCATGTTTGTGCTGACAGCACAGAGCCTGCTTGGGATTCTCTCTCTGCCCCTTCCCAACCCTCAAAATAAATAAGTTAACCTAAAAAAAAAAAAAAAAAAAGAACCCTTCTATTTACCTAACATAATCTGAAGATCACACTTGGAGGAGGGTTGCTGTCAGAGTGTAGACTGTAATTTCCACCACATCCAAAGTGTTACTGAAAACTTCCTGAGCAGCCTATTTATTTATTTGTTAAATGTTTATTTATCTATTTTTGAGAGAGAGAGAGAGAGCAAGTGAGCAGGGGAGGGGCAGAGAGAGAGACAGGGACAAAGGATCCAAAGCAGGCTCTGAGCTGACAGCAGAAAGCCTGATGTGGAGCTTGAACTCACAAACCATGAGATCTTGGCCTGAGACAAGGTTGGACGCTTAACCAACAGAGCCACCCAGGTGCTCCCCTGCCAAGCCTATTTAAAAATTTTTTAACAATTATTTATTTTTGAGACACAGAGAGAGACAAAGAGAGAGCAAGTGTGAGTGGGGGAGGGGCAGAGAGAGAGTGAGAGAGAGAGAGAGAGAGAGAGAGAGAGAGAGAGAGAGAGAGGATATGAAGCTCTGCGCTGTGAGCCCTGAGTCCGACGCGGGCTCCAACTCACAACTGTGAGACCACAACCTGAGCCAAAATCAAGAGTCAGACACTTAATCGAATGAGCCACCCAGGCGCCCCCTTACCAGCCTATTTAAAATGGACCTCTCAGTGTCTTCTATTCTCTTCCCTCTCCCCTTTCTATTCTAGTCTAACCCATCCAATCCCACTTAAAACTGATGGCAATGAATCTCAAGAAGGTATTGTGATTCACAAGAATAAACTTCAACTCTAGAAGGTAATGTAAGTAGCCTGCAGGACATCTTAGGCAATGGGTACAGCAAACACAACTAATAGTGGGAGCCTACACATACCACCTTTGGACACGGATTTACCCGGACCCTTAACTGATAGGTGAAGAAAGCAAGCCTAATTTGGAAGGATCTGTACAGGTGAAAAAATGGATCTGTAGGCAGAGAAGAGAGTTAATCAATATTGGTCTAGAGTATATTTTCCAGAGGCAGAGAGGAGGAATGTGAACAGGTTTTCAGAGGAGTCTCAAGGTCTCTGAGAACCTAAATAACGGTACTTTGTCACCAGCTGACTTAGGGCTGCCCTGGATGCTAAAGGACAGTCCAGTGTCAGGCCTACTTTGAGTGTGATTTATTGGGAATGAAAAAAAAATAGTACAAGCCTAGAATTATGGTCTCGCCTTGCAAAAGCTATATATAATTTTCAATTTGCAGACTATAATTTTGAATCTAAGGAGAATAATCAAGTTAGATGAGACATACCCACATGGACCTTGCACAAACTGTTATTAGAGTAATTCTATTTGAACCATGTACTTCAAAGTTGCCAGATAATATCCTCCTGGGGGGTGGGTGTCAAATAGGTCTGTGATACTTAAGGAAAAGGTTAAATGGTCTGTTTTCTTCTTGTGAGGAAGATGTCTTGGAACTATGGGGAGAATTATCACTTGGGTTCACAGCCAACATAGTGATTTTTAACACACTTCATAAACATTTCACACAATGACATTATGACAGAAGTTTTTAGGAGGTCTAGAACAAACATGAAGCCAGCCAACTAACAACTGAAGACTGGCTTAACCTAGTTTACTAACTACACTGCCAGTTACTCAGCCATTAAAGAGTTCAAAACACTCATCCCCAGGCATGCTCAGACACCTAACAGCAATTTCCAACACATTTAGCTTCTATAATACTATGAAAATATACAATGTGTCTTTCAACCTGCTTACATCTATATTTTGAATCTTACTATATGGCCTCATAATTTTTGGAAATTAGGTTACTATGTATTTCGCCATGAATAGCCAGTTATATTTTACAGATGGTTTGATAGGACACCACACAGTAGTCATTAAGAGTTAACAGGCTCACATTCAACACTGAAGTCTTGAGTCAATTCTGACACAATGTCTCATAAAAATTAATACTAAAGATGTGTTCAAGAAAATATTTTTACAGTGTGTTAAATATGTCAGTTCCAGAATTGTTTTCTGGTAGACCCTCAATCTGGATAAATGCCAGCTGACCTCACACTTATTTCCCTTAATTTGGTTCTCTAGCTATCACATTGCAAAACTGTAACACGAATTTAAAATTTTATTTTTATTTCGTTTGCCATGTCACTATTCTAAAAAGTCTACTTGAGCTAAATCCTTTGGATCTTCTCTGTCAATGTGATTAATTGCATCTCTTCTTCCTACGGCTATCAGATTATCAGGGCATTGTCTGGTCTTTTTTTTTTTTTTTTAATGTGTTTATTCTGGTGGGTTGGGGGCGGCGCAGAGAGAGAGTGAGGCAGAGGATCTGAAGTGGGCTCTGTGTGGACAGCAAAAACCCTGACACAGGGCTCCAACTCACAAATAGTGAGTTCATGACCTGAGTCAAAAAGGGACGCTTAACCTATTGAGCCACCCAGGTGCCCTAGGGCATTGTCTCATCTTCAAAATGATGTAATGTATTTCACAAAAGCTTTGAGGATATTACTTACGCTCTGTTGTTAAATAATATCTGTAAGTAGAGAAAACTAACACGAAACCCACATACAGAGCTGTTTGCAGGTATACACAATAATAACAGACCATAAAGTGGTATAATATCTGTGTTACACACAGGCTTATCATTGTTCATGTAAGCAATGGCACAGTACCCACAGGTGTGGCCAGGAATTTTATCCATGTGGAAGTAAACTAATATCTTATTGCTTATTCTTACTAACAACCTTGGACCAAGCCCTTACAGAGAAAATAAGAGGAACCATTGTGTTTAAGAAAGAAAGGCAATATCCAGATTGGATGCCATGTGTATCATTTACAGAGAAGGAGGCTGTCCAAGACGACAGTAACATCAATACGGATAATGTTTTTGTATTAGTGACCAAAGTGATTTGTACCCAATGATATACCATTAAAATGTCTTTGTATATTTGTCATATGTGTATTACATATTTGTAATGTCATATGGACAGCTTAAAATCTGTGAGATCTTAACTCCAACCTTTTTTCTCTTTTTCTCCTCTTTCATTGGGAATTCAAATTGTTAATGGTTAGACTGATTCATGGGTATCTGATATTAGTAGCAAATTTTGTCCTAGGCTCAAAATTATGTTTCCACATTTTTTTTTAAGAGTAAGAGCACTGGATAAAGAAGATGTGGGAGGTACACACACACACACACACACACACACACACACACACACACAGGAATATTAAACAGCCATAAAAAGGATGAGATCTTGCCATCTACAACAACACAGATGTGCCTAGAGGGTAGCATACTAAGTGAAATCAAATCAGACTGAGAAAGATGTATGATTTAACTTACATGTGGAATCTAAACAACCAAACAAATGAATAAACAGACAAACAAAAAGCAGATACAGATCTATTAAACCCGAGAACAAACTGATGGATGCCAGAGGGAGGTGGGTAGGAAGATGGGCAAAATGGGAGAAGGGGATTGGGAGGTAGAGGCTTTCAGTTTCTGGATGAGTAAGTCATAGGAATAAAAGTTACTGCATAGGGAGTGTAATCAATGATACTTATAGACTTGCATGGTGACAGATGGTAGCTAAGTTTGTGGTGAGCACAGCATAATGTATAGAGAAACTGAATCACTATGTCCTACACCTGAAACTAATGTAACATTGTGTGTCAAATATACTCAAATAAAATTTTTTAAAATTAAATCTCCCTTCCTTAGGGGCAAAAAAAGAGTGAGAGCATTGGAATTTTATTTAACTCTAGGTACCATCGTTTTGGCATTAGTAGATAAGACTAACGAAAGATCAGCCATACAGTTTTTTTGGCCACTGTGCTTCCCAAGTCCCCAAAAGGAGACATTTTTACCATTCGATTCTGTCTTTACTAGACAGGTCCTGCTACAGTTTCTGTTTGTTTCTATCCATTTGCTACTTTCTTTTTTTTTTAACCAGGTGGAATTTTGTGAAACGCATTTGTAAAAAACCAAAATTTTTTTCCTGGTTGATAAAGCAGCTTTAATATAACCACAGAATGAGTGTTTATTTGCAAATACTCTGGAATTTCCCTCTCCTTTCTCAGGAGAGAGGAAATCACCACACTTCTTAGAAATTGTATAATTAAATGAGTGTAAGGATCAAAAATTGTTCATTTCAATGACTTGTTAATTTACAACACTGATTTACACTATCTTTATAGAACTGTGCAATAGGGCTTCAAATTGTTCTTCAACAACCTCAGTCTTTCCAACAATCCAAAATCTATTTCTTTCTGTAAGTTGGTGCATCCTAATTATAAATCACATCATTTACTTTCCTGAGGTTATTTATAATAAATTTTACAATTTGCTTCTGTCAAATTCCATTAAAAGAAAAAGATCTGTTTTGAATATGGGCCCTTGGCAAATTGCATTTTTTTTTTTTTTAAAAAGCATGCACTGAGTTTGATTGGGTGGGAACTGCAGCTATATGAGCAAGGACTCCGGAGTCAGACTACTTGAAGGCCATTTACCAGTTGTGTGACCTTGGTAAGTCACTTCACTGCTCTGAGACACAAGTTTCTCATCAGTAAAGTGACAATCATATTAGTATCTGCCAAATAACGTCTTGTGTATCTAGGGAGAATTAAATGGTTGAAATGCATAACACTTTGAACAGTGTTATGTACATTTTGGCTATTGCTTGTTATTCAAGAAATATGTTTTAGCAAGCATCAAAAATATATTAGATAAAATGTGACAGATAAGAGGATGAATTACATATGCATATTCCTTCAAATAGCACACACACACCCACCCACCCACACACACACACACACCCACACACACACACACACCCTATACTAAAAGGTAGAAGATAAGTATTAGAAGAGAGAGACCAAGTTACAAAAAAACCCAGGGAAGGCAGCAGTTAACTCCCACTGATAGTATTGAGGAGGGGAAGGAATTTCAGGTGGGCCTTGAAGATGAGATCTATTTCAGCACGTTAAGTATTGAGATTAACGTACTGGGAACAGCCAAACGAGAGCCGAAAGAGGCAAATGCATAAATTAGTGTAAATTAGTCTTTCCGATTGGAATTAAAGGTCAAAGAAGGTGCTTAATGAGGAGAATGTTTGTAGCACTACATGGTGAAGGCATCTTGAGGGCTAGGTTAGCAATACAGAATTATTTTATAGGAAATGAAAGCCATTTAAAATTTCTGAGAAAGAGGTGTGGCCTTATCAAAACAAAGCTTAATCTCAAAGGAAAGTAAATAGATTGGCGGAGAGACTGCTGCAGGCAAGGACACCGGTTAGGCAACTACTGCTGTGGTCAAAGGGGGAGATAATGAAGGCCTGAGGCAAGGGAACAGCAGAGGAGAGGCCACCACAAAGGAGACGACACAAAAATGTTACCGAAATAGAATCTAGTCATACCCCCAAATCACAAACCAATGAGAAACTTCAAAATTATGCAGATATTAGGACTTTACTGAAGACTCTAATTCAGTATGTCTGCAGGGAGACTCATTAAAGCATCATTTTTGAAAATCTGACTTTTTTTTTTTTAAACTAGGCTCTGCACCCAATATGGGGCTTGAACTCATAACCCTGGGCTCAACAGTAGCAGGCTCTACCGACTAACCCCGCCAGGTGTCCCTCTGAAAGTCTAATTTTTTTTTAAATTATTTTTTTAAATGTTTATTTATTTTTGAGAGAAAGAGAGAGAGACAGCATGTGAGGGGGTAAGGGCAGACAGAGAGGGAGACACAGAATCCAAAGCAGAGTCCAGGCTATGAGCTGTCAGCACAGAGCCCGACGCAGGGCTCAAACTCAGAAGCTGTGAGATCATGACCTGAGCCGAAGTTGGTCGCTTAACTGACTGAGCCACCCAGGCACCCCTCTGAAAGTCTAATTTTGATAATTGGTCATATTTGACAACTATTGACCTAAAAGTCTATGACTGTGGAGTTAAAAGAAATTGCACAGGCTTCAGTTAGGAAAATAAGAAAAGGATTAAAAGGAAGAAGAAAAGGAAGAAGAAAGAATAACATAGAGATCAGAGCAGTTGGGGAAGGCAGAAAAACAAAGCCGATGACAATTTTTGTACTTCCTGAGGACAAGATATTATTCTCAGAGAGAAGATAGGGAAGAAGTTGGAAGAGAAGTTGGGCTCAAGCTGACAGATTTGAAAATTACCACTACGATAATGAAAAAGGCAAAAGCAATCCCTAGAAACCATTTATACTCCATAGTTGTAAATCTCAAGAAGAATGACGCATGGCCTGGGATTTCGCAGGAAAAAAAGAAGAGAGAATCATAAAAACCAAGGGAGATGAACTATATTCAGTTAAGTTGTGGTTATCAGTACTGATCTATGTGGAAGAGTGTAGGATAAGGACAAGAGGAGAGAGGTCAGTAGATCTGGTGTCCAAAGTTATATAGGTGATGAATGAAAGAGAATAAGCAATGTAGTCTCAAGGCTTAGCAGTGAACAGAAGGTGAGGAGTACAGGCAGTAGTATTCTTCAAGAAACTGGTTGGTGAAGGAGAGAGTCAGGGAAGTAACGTGATAAGGCATTGTGGGTAACCTCATTTATTTATTTATTTATTTATTCATTCATTCATTCATTCATTCATTCATTCAAGAGACAGAACTGAGGGGAGGGGTAGAGAGAATCCCAAGCAGGTTCCATGCTGCCAGCACACAGCCTGATGTGGGGCTTGAACTCACAAACTGTGACATCATTACCTAATCCCAAACCAAGAGTTAGATGCTTAATAACAGACTGGGCCACCCAGACACCCCTAAGCTCTTTTAAGTCAGTGAAAAGTGATGCATGTTTTTAGACGGAGAGGAGAGACCCAGAGGAGAGGGAGATACTTAAGAGGTAAGGCGATTGTGGAAAATTTAATGAAGCAAGTTCTAAGAAAAGGAAAAACAGATAAAGGACACAATCCAGAAGGTTAGCTTTGGTGAAAATGAGTTACCTAAAATGGGAGGAAAGTGGCAAACAAGGGAGGCAACAAAGATAAATGATCAGATAAAAATAAGGACAGGTTAGTGAGACAGCATCACGCTGTGTTCACACCTTGCAGAGAGTAAGAGTAGAAGATATTAAGCACAAAACTTAGGGGCAGTGAAATGTTTCAAAGATTACTTAAAGATCAATGAAAGATAATCCAAATGATTTTTGAGATGCAGAGGTGGCTCAGTTAAGGTCACTTACAATAAACTCGTTTCCACTACAGAGTAGCACTAATTGGTTAATAACAAGGAGACAAGTGTGTGGCATAGACTGGACCAGTGATGGGCAAAATTGCTCAAGGAGGGAGCCAAATTGGTGAGGAAATCAAAAGCGCCAGTGAAAATATTCTTGGGACTGTCCCATCACAAGGTTGAGGGAAGGTAGGTCACAGTGAGAATGAAGAACAAGTAGGAGCAAAGAACTGGGACAGAGAGACAGAGAGCAGTTGTGTTCAGAGGTGGAAAGGGAGATTGTGGACTAGGAAAGGAGGCTATCATGAGGGACGGCAACCACAGCACCATGAAAAGGAAAAGGAAGGCTAAGCAAAAAGCATAGATTTAAACATAGGAAAAAGTGTTACCCAGGGACATAGTAACCTTACACAAGAGAGCAAAAATATATTTGACATCCTAGTAAATTGGAAGGAGTGGCCTCTTGTAACTGGTTGTAAGGAAAGTGATCTTTTATGGTAAGGTAACTGAAAAAGTACTTGTGTGAAAGGATGAGACTGAGTTTATTACTGCTTCCTGGCCCAATGAAACCCAAACTTCTCTTTTGATATGGTGATGGGGTACTTTTCTGAAAAGAAACCACTTACAAAGATGCCATTTTCAACTTCCTGGGTTTTATAATATGCAAACTATAAAGTACAGCATTATGATCACAGACATTGTGCCAATTATACCTTTTTTTTTTTAAAGTTTATTTATTTTGAGAGAGAGAGAGAAAGAGAGAAAGGGTGTGGAATGTGAATGGGGGAGGAGCAAAGACAGAAGAAGCAAGAGAATCCCAAGCAGGCTTAGCACTGTCAGCGCACAGCCTAACATGGGGCTCAATCCCACAAACTGTGAGATCATGACCCGAGCCAAAATCAAGAGTCAGATGCTTAACCAACTGAGCCAGCCAGGCACTCCACCAACTATACATTTTAAAAGAAGTTTACAATGCAATTGAATTCCCCAGATTACCCATCCCTACTTCCTATTTCCCTAATTTTATCAGCCCTATTTTCCTTTATTTCTGGATCTCCTCTTTAATATCATACCAGTTGATTAATGTGGGATCTTGTAACCATATGTATTTTAAAGACCTATGTAGATATGGAATAATAAATTGGAACTTTTTCTAAATAATGACAATGGCAATAAACAATACATAGAAAAAGCTGCAAATCAAGAATGGAATTTACAGTTAAGAATTTGGGATTTGGCTGACTAGAGAGACTCAGGTGTATTACAGGATCACCACGTTAACAATGACTGAGGTGGCTCATAGAGCAGGTCAATGGGGAATATAATGTTCTCGATGCCATAAATAATCCAAGATAAAACAGCCTTGAAAACTGATTTTTATATTCTCTAGTAGAGTTTTATGTATGTTTTTGGCAACTGTCTGAATACAAATTTGAGAGAGACACATTAAAAAAATATAAGAAATTGTATTTTCATCAGCCAACAGTTAAATGGAAGACTTCAGTCATCCATTAAAAAAAAAAAAAAAGAATGTGCTGTTAGATCAAAGCAATAAACATGAATAACTGTTTTATGTAGCTTTCAAAGGAGAAGAAAGAAATGCGTCATTGGTAATTTTTCCAGGATAAATAAAGAAGGATTTGAGGAGAGGGGGAAGTCCTTCAAAAAGAGTGAAGAATGCCAGGAAAATTAAAATTTAAACTTTTTTATTTATTTGGAGAAAAACTGCCAAGGAAATATATGGGAAACTCATTTAGCCTATGTATAAAAATTATAAACAATTGGGAAAGTTTCACTGATTCTCTGGGTCAAACTGAGGCACGGCAATGCTATGTGTTTGTCAGTAAGAGATGCCAACCACACTGAAGGTCAAAGAGTATGCAATGCATCTAAGCAACAATGCCACTGTGATGCTCTTAGACACTGACCATATGAATACCACACTGACCATATCTTCCAGCGACACCCAGTCTGTTCATGATGTGCATCCAGAGGGAAATTAGTTTGGATGCAATTTCCTCTCTTCCTTGATCACCAAAACTGATGAACTCAGCAAGTGACCTTCCTTGGTCACCAAAACTGATGAACTCAGCAAGTGACAGTGAATTCAGTCGTGTTGTTTAAGTCCGGATTTACCAGGAATCACATCACTTTTAGGCAACAGCACTAGTGAAGTGTGGCTGGAGTAAATCAAGAGTTTGTGCGGAGAAGTGGTGGAATTTTCCCTTTTTAAAAAAATATTTTGGAAGTTTATTTATTTTGAGAAAGGGAGAGAGAGCATGATTGGGGGAGGGGGAGGGACAAAGAGAGAGAGAGAGAGAGAGAGGGAGAGAGAATCCCAGGAAGGCTCCATGTTGTCAGTGCAGAGCCCAACGTGGGGCTCGAACTCACAAACTGTGAGACCATGATGTGAGCGAAACCGAGTCAAAAGTTTAACCCAATGAGCCACCTGGGCGCCTCTGGAATTTTCCTTTTATCCTATAGTCTAAAAATTGCTATTGGATGATTTAAATGATGTGATCAATTTTCACTTTTTAGATTGTTCAGTGCAGAACGGGGACAGATAAGAATTACGAATATCAGTCTCAAAACAGTTGCAATTGTCTAAGTAAAAGATGATGAGGGATATAACCCAGGTACTATGGACTAAATTATGTCCCTCCAAAAGTTGTATGTTGAAGCCCTAACCCTCAATGTAATGGTATTGGAGATGAGGACTTTGAGGGGGTAATTAAGTCATGAGGGTAGAACTTGTGTGATGGGGTTAGTGTGCTTGGGAGATGAACTAACTCTCTTTCTTCATGTGAAGACACAGCAAAAAGATGGCCATGGTAAGCCAGGCAGAGGGCTTTCATTAGGAGCAGAATTGGCCAGCACCCAGACTGTGGGACTTTTCAGCCTCTAGAACCATGAAGAATAAATTTCTCTTGGTTAAGCCACATAGTCTATGATATTTTGTTATGGCAGCCTGAGCTAATACACCAGGCATAACCATGAAGAAAAAAAAAGGAGGCATATTTGAAAGACATTTAAAAAAACATGTAGGACAAAGGAGTTACATATCCAACTGCATTCCATATCAATTACATATTGACAGAGTTGTTATAGTAATAAAAATACCAACATATATTGAATGCTTAATATGTTTCAGAGAGTACACTAAAGACTTTATATGGGGGCACCTGGGTGGCTCAGTCGGGTGAGCGTCTGACTTTCGATTTTGGCTCAGGTCATGATCCCAGAATCACAGGATGAAGCCCTGTATCAGGCTCCATGATGAGCTAAGTATAGCGCCTATTTAAGATTCTCTCTCTCTCTCCCTCTGCCCCTCTCCTCTGCTCTCATGATCTTTCTCTCTCTCTCAAAATTAAAAAAAAGGGAGCAGTGTTTCTTGGAAATTAGAAATTGAAGGAACAATCTGCCAGACCAGATCACTTCAAAGTCGTTCCGGGGAATGGAGTCTAATAATTTTATGGGCTTGTGTTTTCTAGGTTTAATTTAATGTTTACACGTTTTTCTCAATGAAACATTAACAACATTTTTTAAATATTTATTTTTGAGAAAGAGAGAGAGAGAGACAGAGCACCAGTGAGGGAAGGGAAGAGAGAGACAGAGACACAATCTGAAGCAGGCTCCGGGCTCTGAGCTGTCAGCACAGGGCCCAACATGGGGCTTGAACCCACGAACCGTGAGATCATGACCTGAGCTGAAGTTAGACGCTTAACTGACTGAGCCACCCAGGTGCCCCTCAATGAAACATTTTTTAAAGTAATCTCTGCACCCAACGTGTGGCTTGAGCACAGATCCCAAGATGAAGAGTCGTATGCTCTACTCATTGAGCCAGACAGGTGCCTCTCAATGAAACTTTTTTTTTTCCTAAAGATTTTATTTTTAGGTAATCTCTACATCCAATGTGGGGCTTGAATTTACAACCCTGAGATCGAGAGTTGCATTCTCCACTGACTGAGCCAGCCAGGTGCCCTACAATGAAACTTTTGATACCAAAATGGGAAGGGGTGAAATGCTAGCATTAGCAGTAACAGCATCTCTGGAGACCTTGAGAGTTCTAATCGCAACTGCACAATTTAACAGCTTTATAACTTGGACAGTTTTCTAAGCTTCTCATTTCCTTGTCTGATTGCAGGAATAAGAATACCTGCTTCATAGGATTCTTGTAAAAATTGAGATAATATATACAAAATGCTGAGCTCAGTGTCTAGCATGGTGAGCTTTACTTGGCACTGGTGCTGAGGATGATTATGATCACCAGGGCATAATTCATACCTGCTACTTATATGTAGGTCAGCTCTTACTGTTCCTTCCAACCTTATCTTATCTCTGCTCACTGCTCTCTTCCACCTAGAAAACATATGCAAATTGAACAGTTTGATACTGAAATAGCCTCAGTAGAGAACTGCCCTTATCCTCCTAGTATTCAAGGAGACTAGGTAAAGGGCAGTTCACTGAGATAAAGATATTAAGAAAACTTGAGTTCTAGAAAGACCCAGCTCTGCTACAAATCATCAGTCCATTTTCTCCTTTGGTTACATGTGTAAATCAAGAGTTCAAACAGAAATTTAAGCTCTCAACTCTATCATTTTATTTTTTACTTTTAAATCTTTATCTATCTATCTATCTATCTATCTATCTATCTATCTATCTATCTAAGAGAGAGAGCCTGTGTGGTGAGAAAGAGGCAGAGGGGATTTTAAGCAGGCTCCACACCCAGTGGGGAGACCCATGTGGGGCTCGATCTCATGACCATGAAATCATGACCATGAGATCACGACCTGAGCTGAAATTAAGTGTCAGATGCTTAACCGACTGAGCTACCCAGGCAGCCCTTTATTTCTTACTTTTTATGCAGATATCCTAAGCCTTAGGAAACTAACTCCTGATGTTATTGTTCTAGTTTTTTAAAAGCATTATCAAAGCCTGCAGAAAACATTCAGTGACTACACATCATCTTTCAGATTCAAAGATTTCTAATTTGAATCCTTGAAGACTGAGGTCATAGATATAAACTACACAGAGAAGGAGCATCCACAATGTTTCTTTAGTCTTTTGGATTTTCCCTACCACTACTGGCAAATGTGGGAAGAATGAACTGTGCTCACAAAGCTTTTTCTAGCTCAAATGGAAGAGCTGTTTACTGTGTAGTGAGAAGCTCTGGGGTTTCCCTTAGGTCCCCAAGAACTGTTTTTTTATTTTCTTTTCAGCACTGGACCTGGGAGTAGACTGCAGACAAGCAGCTTACTGCCAAGGATGTGTGAAACCTGTTATATTGGTCATTCTGGATCTTATTTAAGCACATACTGTCACTACGTAAGACTACTTTTACTTTGCTTTAGTGGAAGCCTTAATTTTGCTTTAGGAAAAAAAATATATATATATATTTTTCACATTTATAAACCCTGTATGTTGCTGCAAGCAATAAAATTTGAAGTGACAGTGACATACTTAGAATTCTGATGTGAGGATAAAATAAGGATACCAGAACCCGAGTGTTTCAGCTACTGATTCCTCCATGATAAACCACTACAAAATCTAGTGGCTTAAAACAGTTCATTATTTCTCACAGTCCTACAATCTGGGCTGGGCAGTTTTTCTGCTCTGTGTAGTGTCTCCTCAGGCTGGAAACTACAAGAAGGCATCTTCACTCACGTCTGGAATCAGAGCCGGGATGCCTGAAACAACTTGCCAAGCATGTCTATTCACATGGCTGCTCCGCAAGACTAGCTTGGGGTTCCTAACGCCATGGTGGTCTCAGAGTAATTGGACTTCTGGTGGCTGACTTCCAAGAGGAAGGAAGCCGAAAGTGCTAGTCTTCTTAAAGGCTAGGCCCATTATGGGACGGCCTCACTGCCATCATATTATACTAGTCCAAGCAAGTCCAAAGCCAGTCCAGATTTAAAGGGAGGGGAAAGGCTCTACTGCTTTATGTGAAGAGTAACACATATGCAAAGGGAGGGAAATAACTGAGGGCGGCCATCTCTGGAGAATACCATACACAGTGTATTGCATTTATCAGGAGCTCTTTCCTTTTCTTCTTTTTCCTTTGGATTTCATTGGGTTTCTTGAAACTCCTTTTGGAATTTTCAAAATGTCCAGAGAGAAAAAGAAATCACTCAACTTTAGGGTGTATGGGATGATACATTAATTATATCATATAGTAATAACAACCAATTATATATTAATAATAATTTATATATTAATGTAATGAATAGTATATATTAACTAATTATTATATATTGATATGTTATATATTGTTATATATTATATTCATTATAACAACTTTTCAATGATTTTCATAATTGCAATGGAATCTTTATTTATTTTACTACTGTTGTTCACCCTAAGTATGAGGAAATGGAGTTTCAGAAAAAAAAAATGGAAGCATTCATCCTCAAATATGCTCCCAAGTAGAGAAGTAGTCATTATAGTTCCAGAGATGCCACACACCTCAGATTTATGCTATCCACAGGTAGCTGGATCAAGCCACCTTTATGTAACATACTGAAACATACGTGGGATTTTTATAAGAAAGGGATTTGTAACCACCTACTTCCTCTTTTTATTCAAATTAATTTTCCTTCCCTGATCCATGAATCATTCTTCACATTGGAATTGGATGATGATTCAGAAAGAACCAGTAAATTCTAATGAGCCTAAAAGGAGAGACAGGCTTATCACTGCCAGAGATCAAAACCAAACCCTAAAATTATAGGCTTTGTTTAAAACGCTGTTTCAGACATTGAAATTTAGTTCAGGGAACATACCTTTTTCCTGACTCATTCTCACTGCACACTCACCCCACTAAAGGGAGGAGGAGGAGGCCAGTGATTCTTATTAGGAGCCACTGACCGTCGAAAATTTGGTTCACAGCGGTCTGGCAGCAAAAGGGCCACAGAATGCCAAGCTGTAAGCACTGCCCCAGACCACACTCAGAAAGGGAAGGGATGGACTGTAGCCGTCTTTGGGAGACTACAGCACAGAGTGTATTGTATTCACTGGCAACTCCTTCTCTGTTCCTCTTTCCTTTAGATTTCCTTGAGTTTATCTGCACTCTGAAATAAAGGGCTATCAGGAGCAAAAAAACGCACTCAGAACACAAAGTGTAAAGGGACTGATCCTTAGTAATCATAACCAAATGCAGTAGATTGACCTAAACCTGCTCCAGTTGTCCGATACATCTAATCTGCATAAGAGTGATTAGTTTGGAGAACAGTTCTATAGAATATAGAAGACTCCAGGCCTAAAAAAATGACTGCTGCCAACTCGTTAGGTAGTCAAAGAGGTCTGATGCTGGAGTTAACTTATCACATCTGTTTACCAAACCTAAAACTCTACAGTAAGTAAATAATCACAGCCATCCCATTTACTTGAACACAAAACCCAGCTTGGCTGTAAGGAAACTACAAATTGACCTTTCCTTCTCATAATGCATCTTACTCATTGTTAAAAGTGATTTCAACTCTTGATTCACTACTTGAAAAATACATTTCTCATGCTGCCATCTAATATATCTATAAATGCTCATCCAGTTAAAAAATGCAAGGCAAAATATACCTAAACTATACACCATCAGATCAGAGGTGCTTCGGGAAAAAAGGCTGCTTTTGTAGATACTTGGAATTGCAGAACCAAGCTGGATATGCTTCAGACTAATTAGAACTGCCTTCCTCCTCAGGCATTAGTGTACATGGGGTGTAAAAAGTGCAGGTTTCTCAGAGAGAAGCAGAGAAGAGTTTGTGTGCTGCTTTTAGAGCTCAGGTTTGCAGCGAGCTTAGTGGCATGTGTTTGCAAGGTGGCATCTGAACTCCTGTGTGGGGCTGGTGCTGCTCATAACAGTACCGAATATGAGAAGCGAAGAAAAGGTGCTCATTCTCCAGTTTTTCAAAAATACAGACATGGGAACTTTCAAAATGTACTTTATATTTTGCTAATATACTAGACTTCTCAGCATTCTCTCACCTCCCCCCGCCCCGCTTTTTACAATGTGTTTACCTTATGTGTAATTGTGTTCATTTTTTTCAATTCTGAAAAAGTCTCAAGCATTACCTCTTCAAATCTTCTTTTTCTCCATTCCCTATATTCTTGTCTTTTGTGTTGTGTTCTCATACCCCTTAGCTTAGTTTTCATATTTTCTCTTTTTCGCACATGACCTCGGTGAATTCCTCAATCCTACCATCAGATGCTAATTCATTCCTCTTCTCTGTTACTCATCTAGGTTTACCTCAAATGTCAAGATATTTCAATATTTCAAAGAGTATATTTTTCATTGCCAAGATTTCTGAAATTATTTCATTTTCATATTTGCCTGTTTTTATATTGTTTATATCTATTTTTGTTTTTCATGTTTAAATGTTTTTAGTGGATATATGTTTCTTTATATCAGGGGTCAGCTGTTCAACTTTTTCTGTAAATGGTCAGATATTAAATATGTTAGGGTTTGTAGGCCACACGGTCTCCGTTGCAGCAACATATACTCAACTCTGCATTGTGAGAGCAGCATAGGATCCATGCAAACAAATGGGTGTGGCTCAGTTTCAAACAAAATTTACTTAAAAACCAGGTCACTGTAGCCATTTTGGAAAATTGTTTATTTATTTAAATGTTTATTTATTTTGTAAGAGAGAGAGAAAGAGAGAGGGCACATGCACACATGCATACGCACATGTGTGAGTGGGGGGGGGGGGCAGAGAGAGAGAAGCTCAAGCAGGCTCTACAGGGTCGGTGCAGAGCCTGAGGGGCTCGATCCCATGAACCATGGGATCATGACCTGAGCCAAAATCAAGAGTTGGATGCTTAACAGACTGAGCTACCTAGGCACCTCCACTTCGGCAAATACTTTGGCAGTTCTTCAAAATGTGAAACAGAGCTGCCATATGACCCAGTAGTTCTACTTCTAGGTATATACTCATGAGGAATGAAAACCTATGTTAATATAAAAACTTGTATATGAATGTCCACAGCAGCGTTCTTAATAGCCCAAAGGTGAAAACAACCCAAATGTCCATCAACTGATGAATGGAAAATGAAAATGTAGTGTATCTATACACTGGCATATTATTTGTCAAAAAACCAAACCAAAACAAAACAACCAAAAAACTAAGTGGTGCTACATGCTATAACATACATGAACTTTGAAACCATGATGCTAATGAAGGATGCTAGACACAAAAGACCACATCTTCCATGACCCAGTTACAGGAAGTGTCCAGAACAGACACATTTCTAGAGACAGAAGGTTGATTAATGATTAGCTAGGGCTCAGGAAAGTGTAGAAAGAGGAATGCCTGCTAATGGATATGGGGTTTCTTCTTGAGGTGATGAAAATGTTCTAAAATTAGATTATGGTGATAGTTACACAACTATATACACTAAAGACCACTGAAATGTAAATTTAAACAGATGAACTTTTGCAGGTAAATTAGATCTCCATGAAGATACTAGAGAATAGATGAAATGGGGAAAGGTGAGTAGCCAGTAGGGCCACAGTTGGATGATTCCTGCTCTATAATTTCAGGGATCCTAACTTACTTATCAAACTTATTTATAGTTTATTCTATATGTAAACTTCTTTTCTGGCTTAAATTCATCTTTTTGATTGCTGATTTTAAAGGCTATCTGTTAGTTTTTTTCCAATGTCTGAAACATTTATACTTCAGCTAATCTTGAGTAGAAAACATTTGTTCCTTTGCTTACTCTCTTTGTCTGTCTGTGTTTTTCTAATGATTTTATGGTTGCCTCCACTCAGCTCTCCTATCCAAGGAGAACTAGTTTTGTTCTAGGGCCTCCAGCCCCTACAGTGACATGCGGATATGATAGCAATACAGTCTGTAAACTCTGGAAAACTGGGCCAGGTACTAGATCAAATGCTTTGTCTGCCTTCTCCTTGGCCTCCCAAATTCCTGTAACCCAAAGCCCAAGTTATTGTGGCAGGTGTTTCATGCAAGTGCTACTGCTCCAGTCTACTTGCCTTGGGTGAAACATTTTAGCTCCTAATTCACTCCCCCATCAGTGGAGATACTCCCACATCCACTGGCTTGTGGACCCAGAAAACCATGGGTCCATGGCTTCAGCCCAGTTTACTACTTTGTGTTCCTGTTCTATTTCTGACCCAAAGACATGTCCCTTTAAAAAATATTTTCTCTTGTTATATCCTGTCTGTACGTCCCAGGTGAGGGCTTCTATGGAGTAGGGCAGAGAACAATAAATGAATTTACAGTGCCATCCTGACTGGGCACTCTTCAGGTCAATGCAAAGGAATTTTAGCCAAAAGATTCAAACAGTATCACATGCTCCTTGGTTGAGAAGACATTTTCTTTTTCTTCTAGAAATTTTGAATTTGAATTAAGTGGAACGTATTCAAATGGAGGTGGTTACAGTACATTGCAAGTAAAATATAAAAGATCATGCCAGCAGTCAAAGCTGAATGCATATTTTAGGGAATCACAGAAGTCAAGAAATAATTACAGTCCCAATGATAATAACTTTCAAAGGGATACCTACAATGAGATCAATGAGGTAAATCCTTTAATTTTTACTTTTGATGATATAACAGATTCCTCTTCTTTTTAATGCTATATTTAGCTTAAAGATCCATACCTAAAAGATTTTATGGTACATTTATGATTATTAATTTATTCATTTAGTCAACAAATATTAACTATGCTCCTGCTATCTACTGAGCAATTTACAAGACTGTGCTGATACAGATAGAGATGAATAATAAATGGTCCTTGTCCTCCAGGAATTCATCATTTATTAAGGAAATCAACCACACACACCAAAAGAAGTCACCATTTCATTCTATGATAAGTGCTATAATGGCTATAGAGACAACGAGCTTTAAAGGCAGAGATGGGGAAAGGAGCAATTCTTATTTGATGTGGTTCTGTGAAGAGGCAACTGCAAAGGCTTCGGAGAAGAGGTAGCATGTTGGGAACTTTTAGAAAAAAATTTTTTTAAGTTTATTCATTTTTGAGAGAGAGAGACAGAGACAGAGAGAATGACAGAGTGTGTGGGGGAGGGGCAGAGAGGATCCCAAGAAGGCTCTGCAATGTCACGAACTGTGAACTATGAAATCACGAACTGTTGAGATCATGACCTGAGCGGAAGTCAGAAGCTTAATCGATTACGCCACCCAGGCACCTCAAACTTAGTAGTACCTTCTTGGAAGGGAGGGTCTAGGGGAATTCACTTGTGCTTATCTAGCATACTATTTTTACTGAAATGATGGGTTTATTTTGGACAGTTTTAGGGAGCTAATGAAGATTATGGGAGGATAATAAATGTCTTCCACCTCTCTCTCATCCACATTTTCTCATATTACTTACTAAACACATGGGTTTTGTCAGCTATTGATGAAGAGTGCAGAGCAGAGGTCTCCTTACATGACCAAAGATGACAGTATCAGGTAATTTTAGGAAGGAGAAAATACATGGGATGGTCAGAAGGCAGGATAAATATTAAGTAACTTGGGGATGAAAAGATGGCCTGGTGCGTGGACTATAGGAACTCCTGTATTGTAGGCTAAAGAGACTGGACTTCTCTCAGGCAACGAGAGAGAACAACAAGTGACTGTAATGCTGGAGTCAGGGAACCTACTTTACAGTTCTGAAATATACACATCTGAGAAGACGAGATAGGGAAGAAAAAGACTACAACTAGTGGCCAGTCAGGAAAATACTGTAAGAGTCCAAGTGTGAAATAATGACTATTAGACTGAATTGACATGGGAATAGGGGAATTAGAATTATAATAGTATTTTTATTTGAAAAGCTACAACAGAACAATGCTTCTATTAATATTTCATTGCACGAGAGGTTTCCCTAGTTGAGAAACAAGTATGCTGAAGCTTTTAGCATTATGTTTAATGCTTGAGGGCTATGTTTTTCAGATAATTGGAGTATTATTATCTACTGTATCCATGATGGATCATGTCCAAAAGGTAGTTAGCCATGAAAAAGAATTAACTCATTAGGTTAGGCCCTTATGTTATCACTGTTGAAAACATGCAAACACTAGCACTTTTATATCATATAGAAAACAAAACAAATCTTATCATTTGGGAAAAGAAAACAAACTTTCTGTTCTGAAGAGAATATTAATTTTACTAAAATGAATTGCAAGTTGAAAAAAAGCACAGTTTCTGGATAAATCCTATGCCCCATGAAAAAGTAGGATTTCTACATTGAATACTACTTCTTCTATTAAAAAGTTAAGATTAATCATAACGTTATATAAAATTTCAGCCCACACAATGACTGCATGCTAAATGGGAAAGGGGAGACAAGAGCTGGCTAGAAACAGCTACCCTACAAACTACCTCACAAACTAACATCAAGAAGTTCCTTCTCTTTATATCATGAGGAAATATTTTCATGTGTTCCCTCATCCATTTCAGGAACTAGAAGTCTCTTCATACATTAGAGGGTCTCCTTTTCTCATCCTGTGACAATTTCTGTTGAGCTGATAATAATGTATTAGATACTACTCAAGGGACTTTGTATATGGTAACTTGCTTAAACTTTGGAAAGCACTTAAAATGTGAAGAATTCCTCTTACTCATTTGGCTGTAGATCTATAAAAATTCAGAAAAGAGGAGACTTTTTCATTGGCCTAAGAGGGGTCCCCCATCCCCAGATCACAAGATTCTCTCTAATATCCCCATCACTGACACCAATTTAGAGAGAACTTTCTCTATGAAGGTGTATGGTTACTGTTCCTAGTTAAGAAAATTCCTAAGAGACTCTAATCTAACAACAACAACAACAAAAAAGAATCAGGTCATAAAAACCTGTGTTAAGTATGATTCAAAGGGAAAAAATGAGCTGCAGCGAAAGCCAACTTGCGCTGGAAAGACTTGTGCTCTTAAGTAACCAGACATGTGTAGCCAGTTATGAAGCTATCCCATCACATATGTTTTTAAACATCTGTCAGCACAATCAAAACCCCACAAGCAAAATACAGCACTCATGAGCATTAGGGAGGGCTGTCTGTGATGAAGGCTCAGAAGCTGAAAGAAATGAATAGATTTCACAGGTTGAACACAGGCTGTTCTTGCTTGGCTTGAAGAAAGCCCGGGGAAGCAGTTCCCAAGGCTGTGAGGCACTGACTTGAACATGCGTATCTTTTTAAAAAAATTTTAAAAATGTTTATTTATTTTGAGAGAGGGAGAGAGAAAGAGAGCACAAGCAGGGGAGGAACAGAGAGAGTGGGAGAGAGAAAATCCCTAGCAGGTTCCATGCTGCCAGCACAGAGCCCAACGCGGGCGTTGATCTCACAAGCTGTGAGATCATGACCAGAGCTGAAACCAAGAGTTGGTCCCTTAACTGACTGAGCCACCCAAACGCTCCTGGAACATAAGTATCTTTTTTTTAACTTTTTTTTTACATTTATATATGTATTTTTGAGACTGAGAGGGAGAGAGTGCACAAGTGGGTGGGGCAGAGAGAGGAAGACACAGAATCTGAAGCAGGCTCCAGGCTCTAAGCTGTCAGCACAGAGCTTGATGTAGGGCTCAAACCCACGAACCGTGAGATCATGACCTGAGCTGAAGTCGGACACCTAGCCGACAGTCACTCAGGAGCCCCCTGAACACGAATATCTTAAGGACAAAACTGGAACCAGCGATAAAACCTACGGCACCCTGAAGAAAGAGACATGTCAGGAAGTGCCAAGAAGCAGGTGAAACTGGAGAGCCATAGCTTAACCTATGGCTTCAGTGCTAGAAGCTGAGTCTAACTTTTCTCCATTTTTTTTTTTTTTAGGTAAACATTATTCAGTGACATTTTCCCACCATTAAAAAGTTCCCATCTAAAAAGTACAAAAAGGGAAAAGGGTTCCTTTCAAACCTGCAGCATTTGTTCTTCCTCTGAAGATGTCGTCATATGCTTTCCACTGTGGCTTCACCTGGTAGGCATGGATGAACACCACAAACACTACCACAAGGCACGTTAAAGGAACAAGAGCCCCAGTGAAGAGAGCCGCATAGATGTTTGGGATGAAACACCTGGAGGACAGAAGAGACAAGACAACTCAGACAACTTCAATAAACACATTTCTAAATTCAGAATGGGTTACATCATCACTTTATACTAGCTCTTTGTATCTAAATGCTGGCAAAAGCAAATTTTTGATTTGCCAAATTGAAGCTTGGTTTGAGTACAGGCTACCCGATTAAATCCAGCCCACTGCTTCACAAAGTAGGTTCTGTGGAATACGCATATCCTGAGGTGCTCAGAAAACTTCAACAAAGGTTATGGCAAAATAAATTTGAGAAACTCACATTCACTTTCTAGCTCTGTCTTATTGGCCTATGGAGACCAAGGTCTTATTGAGGACCTCATAAAAGAAGGCATTGTTTTTTTGGTTTTGTTTTTAAAAAATTTTAAATGTTTTTATTTATTTTTGAGAGACATAGTGCAAGTGGGGGAAGGGCAGAGAAAGAGGGAGACAAAACAAGAGTATCCAAAACAGTCTCCAGGCTCTGAGCTGTCAGCACAGAGCCCAACGTGGGGCTTGGACTCACAGGCTGCAAGATCATGACCTGAGCTGAATGAAGTCGGTGGCCCAATCAACTGAGCCACCCAGGCACCCCAAGGAGGCATTATTTAAACGCAAGTTTGGGGCGCCTGGGTGGCTCAGTCGGTTAAGCGTCCGACTTCAACTCAGGTCACAATCTCGCAGTCCGTGAGTTCGAGCCCTGTATCGGGCTCTGGGCTGATGGCTCGGAGCCTGGAGCCTGCTTTCGATTCTGTGTTTCCCTCTCTCTCTGCCCCTCCCCCATTCATGCTCTGTCTCAAAAATAAATAAACGTTAAAAAAAATTAAAAAAAAAAATAAACGCAAGTTTGAGGATTCCTAGGGTTCATTCTGTCATTTCTACAATCTTGTTTTTTGAGTGAATGACAGTTTTGTCATTTCTAAGTTATACATACCTCCAAGAGCCATTAATTCTCTTGAAAATGATGACAACTTTCCACTTAGAAGTTCTACTACACAATTGTATTTATGATTCTGGAGTTTACTTAGATCAATGAGGTCCAAGGTAAGCTTTCACTACTTATTTTGTAACATTGAAATTCCATGGGAAATGGTTTCTGAGATGTATCTGGAAAATTTTTTTTAAGTGTAATTATTTTGAGAGAGACAGAGCAAGTGGGGGAGGGGCAGAGAGAGAGGGGGATAGAGGATCCAAAGCAGGCTCCGCACTGACAGCAGAAGTCAGATACTCAACCAATTGAGCCACTCAGGCACTGCTTTAACTGGAAATTTTTACTCATTGGTCATAAAATCCTCTTGCTCTTTACATCAAATCTTTCACAAAAAAATGTCAAAATGGAGGATGGCTAAAAATATGTTCTCAATATCTAAAACTGTGCTTTTGAGGTATTATAAAGAACATACCTCTTACAACATAATACTGGGGCTTCTGGGTGGCTTAGTTGGTTGAGTGTCCCACTTCGGCTCAGGTCGTTATCTCCCAATTTGTGGGTTTGAGCCCTGCATTGGGCTCACTGCTGTTAGTGAAAGCCCATTTCAGATCTTCTGTCCCCCTCTCTCTCTGCCCCTCCCCTGCTTGTGCTCTCTCTCTCAAAAATAAATAAACCTTTAAAAAATAAAAAAAAATAATACTATAATACTTTCAATTATAAGAAATCTTAATAGTATGGAGTGTCTCATTTCAAATATCTTTTTCTGACTTCTCCATTTCTAATACATAATATCTACAAACCTAGATTACATACAGCCAGCCAAAAATAATGGATTCTCAAGAAAACTCAAAACTCTGAAAAAAACATAAACTAGTCAGAAGGACACCTCAAAATCTAAAGTATAGGAAAATCAGGAGAAACAGCCATTCTTGCAACTGGGAAAAATAGTGCCTCCATTTTATATTTAAAAAGAGATACATTATTGAAGACCTTACTCAGGTATTATTTCTAATTAACATGATCTGGTAAATGTATTCCTTAAGTAAACAAGACACATTTCAAGAGATATTTCAATACACATTCTGCATCTGCAAAGAGATGTCAGGATGATGAATATCCTGGCTTTTAGAATTTAATTTGGACGCACAAAGCCTGAATCATTCCCTGCACACTCATCTTTATGCCACAAGACCTGTGTCTTCCAGGTAGAAGGCGTATGATTAAATAAAACAGGCAAACACCAATGGCTTTGATCTTGAATATATTTCTGCACTAAAAATAGTAGTCATGTTGGCTACTCATTTTACATACATTGGCTTTAAACGATTGTTTTCATCTGAATTATGGATTCACTGCCAGAGACCAGCCTAAAGTTGTTTAGACAAATACAGATACTGACAAAGGAACTCATACAGACTTCACTGCTTTCGCTCTACCTTGAAAAATGTCATCATAATTCAACTTCAGTCTGTAAAATGGGGTTACTGAAGCTATTGTGAGCTGCTCGAGCAGTAATAAACATTTTGCACCAAGTGCTATAGCATAGGTTTGACTCTTCAACATCTGCATTTCCCAGCAGCTGACCACATTTGGTTGTCACATCTCTACTTGAAGTGCCTTCTGAAAAACTCGCCTTTCCTTTAGAAGACAACCTTTGAAACCAGAACCCCAAAGAATGGCACACTATCCTGCTTAAAAGAGGCAGAGTGGACCCCTACGAAGTTACAAGAAACTAGGCAAGTCTGCAGTGGCTCTTGGGAAGAGAAGGGAATTCTCTATGCACCACAGCTCTTAAAAATCTCCTTTGCAATTCTCCCTGCTTGTATGATGCCTTGGCCAAGCTGGCCTGCTCTTTCAGAAAAGGGGGCAGGAAAATTAACCAATGCTGAAGTGACCCATTGCTCCATATTCTTCAGAGGCACACAAATCATGGCCTCTCATGAGTGCTGGGCTGCTGAGAGCACCCTAAGTTTGTCTTCCACATGGGCAAAGTGGGGCCAGATCATTGATGAGGAGGGCTTTGGCTCCACAGCATGCCTAGTCCTGTTGCAGCACTTCCTGCCTTCTTGGCTACTTCAGCACTGCTAGACTGCACAGCCCTGCCTGTGCCCACTTCTGTGTAGCTGTGACTCCATGTCGGTCTTTCCCCAACAATCTGCCTTATGCACATATCACCTTTCTTTGGGTCTAGGGAGCCAGACAACTCTTCTATAACGCTATCAAATGAGACACTTGCAAATGAGATAGGGCTAAAAAGGTAAGCCACTAGTGCAGACAGCAGTCAGGGACTCCACACTTCCGTGACCCTGTCCATGGAAGTAGGTGGAACGAGCTAGGTCATTCCACATTTTCAAAAAGGGATTTCTAGTGCTATAGAATAAAGCTTCTGACATATAATGCAAAGTGCCTAAGATGGGGGCACCTGGGTGGCTCAGTCAGTTAAGCATCTGACTTCAGCTCAGGTCATGATCTCGCAATTTGTGGGTTCGAGCCCTGCATTGGGCTCTGTGCAGACAACTCAGAGCCTGGAGCCTATTTCAGATTCTGTGTCTTCCTTTCTCTCTCTGCCCCTCCCCTGCTTTCTCTCTCTCTCTCTCTCTCTCAAGAATAAACATTGAAAAAAAAATTTTTTTTAAAAAAGTGCCTAAGATAAATGAAGTATATTCTGCCCTTAAAACAATAGCAACAACAAATGAACCTCACCTACCAAAATTTCTTTCAGTCCAATCGATTAAGAGATACAGTATATCCAGGTAGTTTGAGGATTACACTACATGAGAGTGATGTGCAGAGTTAGGAAACAGTGAATACCATGTTAGAAATAGTTTCTGAAAGGAGGCTGGGAACAAATTCTTGGGAAAACTGAATGTAACGTAAGTAATGAGACTGAGAGCCAGGCACACACGAGAGCTGTGGAAGCAGCTGATTAGTGCCCTGGCAGCTACTGCTTCAAGAGCAGACCTGGCAGTCACCAGAAAATGAGACAAAGGCCATGTGGATCTGCTGTCTTTAAAACGGTAAGGAAAATGTGTTCCTTGTAATTACTGCCTCACCCTGCTTCAAAGTATTCTGGCAACCCTTCTCTCTTTTGGTGTGGAATACTCTTCTGGATTCTTGCAATCACATGACTCACTTTGGCTGTTCATTCCCTTTTAAACTTCCATGGGTAAATTTCCTTTCTTATTATAACCCACAGACAATCTAATTGACTTCAAAATCTAGTCAGCACTTCACCCTTTATTGTATTTTCAGCCAGATGAAACAAGCAGATGCTATTTCATTATCTTCAGTTTTTCCCTTCTGGTCTGCTCTTAGAACATTCACGATGCTTTATGTCACTATCTCATTTAGGAAGATTATTACCTCCCCTAGATAGCACTTTGTACCTCTTGAAGTGTTTTCACTTGCATTACCCAACTTGATGTAAAAAAAAAAAAAATATATATATATATATATGTATATATACATATATATGTTTATATTTGTATATATATGTTTATATTTATATATGTTTATATATGTATATATATTTTGCATACACACACACACACACACACACACACACACACACACACATGGCCTGGGGTATTTCAGTTCCTTTTTTCCTGTATGAAATCAACATGAGAAGGAACTCAGAAGCAAATGAGTCCAGGAGAGATGTAAGCTCCAAGTAAAACTGCTAAAAATACTGGGAGGGATGCTGGGAACTTCTTGTATGTGAGGCTGTGATTTGAGTTCATTTAAATTGTATTTTAAAGAACAAGTTGACCTTGGTATACTGGAGGACATCAAGAAATCCAGGGAGCTGCTATCTGGGTTACATCTGGGTCACATAGGTAATGAAAAAAGAACTAGGTAATGGAAGAATAGTATCGCTGATACTTGAACAATGCAGGCATTAGAGGCACTGACCCTCTGTTCCAGTCAAAAATCCATGTATAACTATTGACTCCCCCAAAACATACCTACTGATAGCCTACTGCTGACTGGAAGCCTTACTGATAGCATAAACAGCAACTGACACACATTTCGTATGTTGTATGTATTCTATATTGTACTGTTTGAATAAAGTAAGCTCTTAGAGAAAAGAAAACCGTAAGGAAGAGAAAATCAAAAGGAAGAGAAAATACTTTTACAGTATATACTGTGTTTATTTTAAAAAGTGGTATATGAGGGGACCCGTGCATTTCAAACTGTGTTGTTCAAGGGTCAACTCTAAATGTTTGTTTCTAAGGTCTTCTTTGTAAGTACTTCTCAGTAAGATGCTGGTAACACTTATGATTCAGAGGCTCATGTGCCAACCTCTCACAAGGTAAGTCTCCTGAAGACTTCTTTAACAGTTGCAACTATATCAACAGCTACATTTGTTGCCCTGACCAACTTTTTCTTCATGGAAGCTCATGGTGATACTCTACTTTATGTGGGGATAAAGAAGATGGTCTGTCAGTTTTATTCTAGAAATTGATTGAGTGTATGATGCATGAAAAACTGTTCATTTATTGCAAGCTGGTTTCTATTTTGTGTGGGAAGTACAATATATCTGTTTATTGGCCTTAGTTGAAGAATACAGATGTTATTCATTATGTGGATGCTTATCATTTATAAATAAGATCTAAGCCAATACTTGTGATTTCAATATTCCTTTCACTGCATATCCCATTTACTTTCTTTCCAAAGATGATATTATTATTTAACACATTTTTTATTCACTTGTGAATTTACGTATATATGCATGTAAATTTGTGTATACGTATGTATTTTCTGTCCCATCCAACATGGCAAAGGAGGTATAGAGAAACATTTTAATCACATTAATTTTTTGACATCAGAGGGAAGGGAAAAATAACAGTTTGGGTTTAACCAGCTGCAGTGTAGAAAAACATGTTTCTTTTTCTTTCTATCTTTCTATGGTAGTGCCTAGAGCAGTTTTGTACCAAGGGAAATCTACTGAATTCTTAAAATGCATGTTCCTTGAAGTTTAAACTTTAAACAAGAACAATATTAAGATTAAACTGCAGATAAGTCCTACAAAGTGAAATCGCACATTAGGGTAATATATGGACTTGGAGAGGAAAGGGAGGGACAAAGTATTTTCCTAGAGTGAATTAGCTGGATAATAAAAACTATCTTAAATATTACTGCTATTATTCTTAATTCCACCATCATTACTCATAAAACAGGAGTGATCATTTATTAAGTGACGACATTTATTATATGCATTATCACACATAAACATCCCAATAACTCCACTAACCTCACTGTATGTATAGAAAAATGACTTCTAAATTACAGAAGGTCAAATTGCTAGCAGCATAAACAGGCTCATTTACCTTAACTGCTACCCCTACAATTCTAAAATCATTTCCACAATTCCAGTAAAAATATATTAGAGTTAGTGGTAAACACACCAGTGTTCTCCTTGAGGACAGGAACTGTAATATTCTCCTTATATTTCTCCTTAAGAAATGTTTATTGCATAATCAGATCCTAAAGAAATGTTTATTGATGTAACTGATTTTTAGCACTTTTTTTTGCCCTCTGTTAGATTAACATTTATTTTAAATTCAGTAAATAAATATTTATTTATTTTTCAATATATGAAATTTATTGTCAAAATGGTTTCCATACAACACCCAGTGCTCATCCCAAAAGGTGCCCTCCTCAATACCCATCACCCACCCTCCCCTCCCTCCCACCCCCCATCAACCCTCAGTTTGTTCTCAGGTTTTAAGAGTCTCTTATGCTTTGGCTCTCTCCCACTCTAACCTCTTTTTTTTTTTTTTCCTTCCCCTCCTTCATGGGTTTCTGTTAAGTTTCTCAGGATCCACATAAGAGTGAAACCATATGGTATCTGTCTTTCTCTGTATGGCTTATTTCACTTAGCATCACACTCTCCAGTTCCATCCACGTGGCTACAAAGGGCCATATTTCGTTCTTTCTCATTGCCCTGTAGTACTCCATTGTGTATATAAACCACAATTTCTTTATCCATTCATCAGTTGATGGACATTTAGGCTCTTTCCATCATTTGGCTATTGTTGAGAGTGCTGCTATAAACATTGGGGTACAAGTGCCCCTATGCATCAGTACTCCTGTATCCCTTGGGTAAATTCCTAGTAGTAGCGCTTTTTTTTAAAAAAACACTCACTTAAAAAAAAAAAAGTAGGCATAGAAAACCCTGCATTTCATGTGTGCCTAGTTCAAGGACCCAAGCAACATTTGAATTACGTCACATACGAGGCACACTGCTGAACATGGAAGAGCATGCAAAGACACCTGGGCATGGTGTCTCCTATACAGAAGGCTGCATTTATAGTAAGGGCACAGCACTTCACAATCTAGCCTTCTACTGCAAGTATCATTCTTTTAACAGCATGGGCAGCAGCATGACCCAGGAGCTTGTTAAAAATGCAGAGTCTCAAACCTGATGACAGCTCCCAAGGCAACTGCATTTTAACAAGATCCCCAGGTGTTTCATGTGCACATTGAAAGTTAGAGAAGCACTCCTGTAGCACACTAGTGGAACATAAAGTAGCTGAATGTAATTAACAATTTAACTAATCTTTACATCTCTTTGGCAGCCAAGCCAAGGGCCTATGTAATCCCAAGGAGAATCATTCTCAGAGATTTCGTAGTACAGGGTGGTCACAGTAGCCTGAAGAGCCAAACAGAAAAAAAGTGGCAGGAAGCAAAAAAAGAGAAACAGGTATCTGTCACATGTAGAAGCCTGGGATTAGCAACCTGAGCTTTCTGACTGTAGAAGAGCAGAGAGCTAGCAAATAACATGAGAACGGACACAACACATCTGCAGACTGGTAGTGTGAAATGAGATGGGAGTGTCAGAGCTGAGGTGGGTGTAGATGGGAGGTTAGATATTTAGTCCTGCTGCATCTGAAAAACCCAGGAAGGAATAAAGTTTGTGAGTGTAAGTGCAATAGACAGGCTCTGCAACTGCCCACATTGCTCAAGCCTTCCTGAAAAGGTGAGCCCATGTGCCATGTACCTCTATCCCCACACCCCAGCCACAGATGACTAGCTTTGGGATGGATACCTGATCCAAAGACAGTCATTTCTCTGGCTTGCCCTTGACTTATAACTTGGTGCCTCTGCTCTAAAAGTTGAGCTGAGCCAATCAACTTTCTGCTCTTAAGAATCTGACATGGCAGGGGGGGCACCTAGATGGCTCAGTCGGTTAAGCAACTGATTCCTGATTTCAGCTCAGGTCATGATCTTATGCTTCATGGGTTCAAGCCCCAAATCAGGCTCTGCGCTGGCAGCACGGAGCCTGCTTGAAATTCTTTTTCTCCCTCTCTCTGCCCCTCCCCCAATGCACATGTGTGCAAGTGTTCTCTCTCTCTCAAAATAAATAAATACTTGAAAAAAACAAAAAGAATTTGACATGGATAGGTGCCAGATAGTGGTGGACATTAGAGTCAATGTACATTCAGGGCAAACATCCACACTGGAGTAAATATACAATGAATATACAGAAAAAATGGACAAAGGGAGGAGAGAAGGAAGGAGTGGATGAGCATTGAGATACTCACAAGAAGATGTGGGAGACTCTGTGGTCCCTAAAAAATGAAAAGTGTGGTTTTGGTTTTCAGCACTCTAATTCCAGGTTCTCTGAGGTCCAACTATATCTCATTGTCTACTTCTGAATGTCCATGAGAATGCCCGAGACTGTCTATAACTCCACTCCCTTTACTCCAAGTAGCTTTAGTAGGTTTTACATGCAACTATAATGGCCACAGTTAAAACACAGCTGGTGAGTGAGTGCTAGAGAAAGAGGGAGTGAACACACACTGTTGTTTGAAACAACACTGCTCCTGAAGATGGAGTAGGAGATCACTGTCATGTCTACTAGTTTTAGAGCTCAGCCTACACCATGGTGAGTGTTGCTATCTAACTCAATTCCTTGACAACTGCCTTCTAAGAAGTCCAAGGACCAAACGATAAGAATCAGTCTCACCTTTCAGTGTGTAAACTGTTATCTACTTAAAAAAAAGACTGAGCAAAGAAAAACATGCACATACTACAGCAATATTGTTTCATGTACTTCAAACAGAGCAGATATTTAAATTCATCAAATAATAAGCTGCCTAAAATCTTGAAGGTCAGATATATAAACCAAAAGATAGCTTTGTATCGTATATAATTAGCTCTTGCTGAATGAGACAGTTGCCCACATCCCTAGCTCATTAAAAAGGTAAAATATATTTTTTACACATAAATTCCAAAGATGAACATTGGACTCAAAGTATTAACAAAGACTAGAGAAAGTTGAAAAAAAATTCTGAAAATCATGATTTCCAAAATGACCTTTTTTCTTTTTCCAAGAAACTCAAGTCCAGTCTGTTCTCTGAACAACGATAATGCTGCAATCACCCTATTGGACAGTGCTTGGGAACTTTGCTCCAGGTAGGTTCCAGTGAATCAAGCCCCTTCAGAATTTAATGAGAATAAGGTCAGGCTGACTTGTTATTTTTTACATGTACTAATGCTCTATGTTCTCATAAAACAAAATTGTTTGGTACTAGAAAATGTCATTGTCCTACAGCATTCAAGGTATCCTGCCCTTACCTATTACTCACCCAGTCTCTGCATGGATGGCTAAATCAATTCTGACTAATTGTATCACCTTCTTGTATCAGAAGATGGTAAAATGATACGTTTTCCTAAGTTTATAAAAGTAAGACTTACAGAGGTGACCATGGGAATACAAGATTAACGTCCAAAAAATATCTGTCTTTTTGTATCCCCCAACCCTCATTTTACTTCATGATTGCACCTGTGGACAGAGATCCTTGTAGTATAACCTTTAGCAGGAAAGCAGCTTCAGGTACAGCTAATCCCGCATCACACAGGCAGGAGGCAGTACTTTCCATCTTAGGTTAATATTGCAAATGTAGTTTTTTTGTGCTTTAAATCTGAGATTTCAATAAGCTCAAAGCATTTAGGAATAGCTTAGAGGATACTGGGGGTGTGTGTCATGTTATCACAAATATTACTTCCTTTTCCTGATGAAGACTTTGTAGAATTTGAGGTGTTCTTTCCCCAAATACTCTTACAATACCCTCGTATAAGTTTCATTGGAGTCTATGAAAAATATGAGAAAGGTAGAAATGTGATGATATAGATTTTTAAAAACTTTTTAATGTTTATTTCTGAGAGACACACACACAGAGCATGAACAGGGAGGGGCAGAGAGAGAGAGAGGGAGACACAGAATACAAAGCAGGCTCCAGGCTCTGAGCTGTTAGCACAGAACCCAACACCAGGCTCCAACCCATGAACCATGAGATCAAGACCTGAGCCAAAGTCAGATGGTTAACTGATGGAGCCACACAGGTGCCCCTGAAATGTGATATCGATATTTTAAGGATCAACAAATTCTGACAGCAATGGGGGAGATTTCTCCAAAAAGCAAAAATCACTGGGTAGAAGGATAATCCAACTTAAGAAAAAATTTTTTAATGTTTATTTATTTTTGGCAGAGAGAGAGCATGAGTAGAGGAGGGGCAGAGAGATAGGGAGACAGGGAATCGGAAGCAGACTCTGAGCTGTCAGTGCAAAGCCTGACATGGGGCTTGAACCTGCGAGCTCGAGCCACAGGGGCTCAAACCCCTGTGAGATCATGAACCTGAGCCAAAGTCAGACATTCAACCCACTGGGCCACCCAGACACCCCAGGATAATCTAGCCTTTAATCAATCACATTTTACTGATCGGTAGCCACATTACATTGCTTTGGGGATCAGGTCCACAGATTCCACTGACTTTATGTGAAAGTTGCAAACACTCCAAGAGAAAACTTCTAGAGTACTCCCTTGCAGAAGTGAGTGTTCAATGATACCAACATCATGTATTACCTACAGTCACATTAACATTTATAGCACACTGCAATAACTAATAATGTTCCTAAATGTTGACGTCAAATCATTAAGACACTGTTAAGTGGACTTAGTCAATGCTGTTTAAAATATACTATACAATTCCTTGTGGTATTAGTAAAACATCCTGATAACAACAGGGGTAACTTTTAACTACTGAGAAAACAAGTGAAATGTGAGTAGATGAGGTGATATGTCAAGCATTTTAAGGTCATTATCGCCAGTTGTACATAACATAGTTATGTCTAACTCCAATGCTCAGCTCTGTTGCTGGGCCCATTTCAATTCTGATATCCTGAATGTTTCATTGAACAAATATTTAAGGATGTTGGTCTTCAAAGTAATGGGTTAGCACATCAAAGATGTGTTTTAGATATCTAACCCTTGATACGTTCATATTATGGTTGCTAGAGCTGGCCTATGACTTTACCATTAATTAATATTTATTGAGTATTTATATATGTCTACAATTTGACAGTTATAGCTGGAAACATAAGAAGTGTATGAGGTATAATTCCTTTCCTGAAGGATCTTGGAGCAAGAAAAATAAAATATAACAAAAAAATTATAAAATCCCATAATGCTCTGCTAACATGTAAAGCATATCTAATATGTAAAAAGGTAAGAATATGTAGAAACAAAACAGATGAACACAGGGGAAGGGAAAAAAAAGAGAGGGAAGCAAACCATAAGAGACTCTTTTTCTTAAAGTTTATTTATTTATATATAGAGAGAGCATGCACACACATGTGCTTGCAAGCATGAACAGGGAAGGGGTAGAGAGAATTCCAAGTAGGTGCCATGCTGTCAGCAGAGAGCCTGACACAGGGCTTGATCTCATGAAGCGTGAGATCATGACCTGAGCTGAAATCAAGAGTTGGAGGCTTAACAGACTGAGCCACTCAGGAGCTCTAAGAGACTTTTTTTTGCAAATGAGTTTTTTCTTTTTAAATATGAAATTTATTGTCAGATTCGTTTCCATACAATACCCAGTGCTCATCCCAATAGGTGCCCTTCTCAATAACCATCACCCACCCACCCCTCCCTCCTTAAGAGTCCCTTATGTTTTGGCTCCCATCCTCTCCGGCCTCTTTTTTCTTCCTTCCCCTCCCCCATGGTATTCTGGTAAGTTTCTCCGGATCCACATAAGAATGAAAACATATGGTATCTGTCTTTCTTTGTATGCCTTATTTCACTTAGCGTAACACTCACCAGTTCCATCCACGTTGATACAAAAGGCCATACTTCATTCTTTCTCATTGTCATGTAGTATTCCATTGTCTACATAAACCACAATTTATCTATTCATTAGTTGATGGACATTTAGGCTCTTTCCGTATTTGGCTATTGTTGAAAGTGCTGCTATAAACATTGGGGTGCAAGTGCCCCTATGCATCAGTACTCCTGTATCCCTTGGGTAAATTCCTAGCAGTGCTATTGCTGGGTCATAGGGTAGATCTATTTTTAATTTTTTGAGGAACCTCCACACTGTTTTCCACAGTGGCTGTACCAGTTTGTATTCCCACCAACAGTGCAAGAGGGTTCCTGTTTCTCCACATCCTCTCCAGCATCTATAGTCTCCTGATTTGTTCATTTTAGCCACTCTGGTGTGAGGTGGTATCTGAGTGTGGTTTTGATTTGTATTTCCCTGATGAGGAGTGACGTTGAGCATCTTTTCATGTGCCTGTTGGCCATCCGGATGTCTTCTTTAGAGAAGTGTCTATTCATGTTTTCTGCCCATTTCTTCACTGGATTATTTGTTTTTCGGGTGTGGGGTTTGGTGAGCTCTTTATAGATTTTGGATAATAGCCCTTTGTCCGATATGTCATTTGCAAATATCTTTTCCCATTCTGTTGGTTGCCTTTTAGTTTTGTTTGTTGTTTCCTTTGCAGTGCAGAAGCTTTTTATCTTCATGAGGTCCTGATAGTTCATTTTTGCTTTTAATTCCCTTGCCTTTGGAGATGTGTCAAGTAAGAAAATGCTGAGGCTGAGGTCAGAGAGGTCTTTTCCTGCTTTCTCCTCTAGAGTTTTGATGGTTTCCTGTCTCACATTCAGGTCTTTTATCCATTGTGAGTTTATTTTTGTGAATGGTGTAAGAAAGTGGTCTAGTTTCATCCTTCTGCATGTTGCTGTCCAGTTCTCCCAGCACCATTTGTTAAAGAGACTGTCTTTTTTCCATTCTTTCCTGCTTTGTCAAAGATCAGTTGCCACACTTTTGTGGGTCTAATTCTGGGGTTTCTATTCCATTCCATTGGTCTATGTGTCAATTTTTGTGCCAATACCATGCTGTCTTGATGATTACAGCTTTGTAGTAGAGGCTAAAGTCTGGGATTGTGATGCCTCCTGCTTTGGTCTTCTTCAGAATTACTTTGGCTATCCGGGGTCTTTTGTGGTTCCATACAAATTTTAGGATTGCTTGTTCTAGTTTCAAGAAGAATGCTGGTGCAATTTTGATTGGGATTGCATTGAATGTGTAGATAGCTTTGGGTAGTATTGACATTTTAACAATATTTATTCTTCCAACCCATGACCACAGAATATTTTTCCATTTCTTTATATCTTCTTCAATTTCCTTCATAGGCTTTCTATAGTTTTCAGCATACAGATCTTTTACATCTTTGGTTAGGTTTATTCCTAGGTATTTCATGCTTCTTGGTGCAATTGTGAATGGGATCAGTTTCTTTATTTGTCTTTCTGTTGCTTCGTTATTAGTGTATAAGAATGCAACTGATTTCTGCACATTTGATTTTGTATCCTGCAACTTTGCTGAATTCATGTATCAGTTCTAGCAGACTTTTGGTGGAGTCTATTGGGTTTTCCATGTATAATATCATGTCATCTGCAAAAAGTGAAAGCTTGACTTCATCTTTGCCAATTTTGATGCCTTTGATTTCCTTTTGTTGTCTGATTGCTGATGCTAGCACTTCCAACTCTATGTTAAACAACCGCGGTGAGAGTGGACATACCTGTTGTGTTCCTGATCTCAGGGGGAAAGCTCTCAGTTTTTCCCCATTGAGGATGATATTAGCTGTAGGCTTTTCATAAATGGCTTTTATGATGTTTAAGTATGTTCCTTCTATCCTGACTTTCTCGAGGGTTTTTATTAAGAAAGGATGCTGAATTTTGTCAAATGCTTTTTCTGCATCGATTGACAGGATCATATGGTTCTTATCTTTTCTTTTATTAATGTGATGTATCACATTGATTGATTTGTGAATGTTGAAGCAGCCCTGCAGCCCAGGAATGAATCCCACTTGATCATGGTGAATAATTCTTTTTATATGCTGTTGAACTTGATTTGCTAGTATATTATTGAGAATTTGTGCATCTATATTCATCAGGGATATTGGCCTGTAGTTCTCTTTTTTTGCCGGGTCTCTGTCTGGTTTAGGAATCAAAGTAATGCTGGCTTCATAGAATGAGTCTGGGAGTTTTCCTTCCCTTTCTATTTTTTGGAACAGCTTGAGAAGGATAGGTATTATCTCTGCTTTAAATGTCTGGTAGAACTCCCCTGGGAAGCCATCTGGTCCTGGACTCTTATTTGTTGGGAGATTTTTGATAACTGATTCAATTTCTTTGCTGGTTATGGGTCTGTTCAAGTTTTCTATTTCTTCCTGTTTGAGTTTTGGAAGGGCGTGGGTGCTTAGGAATTTGTCCATTTCTTCCAGGTTGTCCAGTTTGTTGGCATATAATTTTTCATAGTATTCCCTGATAATTGCTTGTATTTCTGAGGGATTGGTTGCAATAATTCCATTTTCATTCATGATTTTATCTATTTGGGTCCCCTCCCTTTTCTTTTTGAGAAGCCTGGCTAGAGGTTAATCAGTTTTGTTTATTTTTTCAAAAAGCCTACTCTTGGTTTCATTGATCTGCTCTACAGTTTTTTTTAGATTCTATATTGTTTATTTCTGCTCTGATCTTTATTATTTCTCTTCTTCTGCTGGGTTTGGGGTGTCTTGCTGTTCTGCTTCTATTTCCTTTAGTGTGCTGTTAGATTTTGTATTTGGGATTTTTCTTGTTTCTTGAGATAGGCCTGGATTGCAATGTATTTTCCTCTCAGGACTGCCTTCGCTGCATCCCAAAGCATTTGGATTGTTGTATTTTCATTTTCATTTGTTTCCATATATTTTTAAATTTCTTCTCTAATTGACTGGTTGACCTATTCATTCTTTAGTAGGGTGTTCTTTAACCTCCACGCTTTTGGAGGTTTTCCAGGCTTTTTCCTATCGTTGGTTTCAAGCTTCATAGCATTGTGGTCTGAAAGTATGCAGGGTATGATCTCAATTCTTGTATACTTATGAAGGGCTGTTTTGTGACCCAGTATGTGATCTATCTTGGAGAATGTTCCATGTGCACTCGAGAAGAAAGTATATTCTGTTGCTTTGGGATGCAGAGTTCTAAATATATCTGTCAAGTCCATCTGATCCAATGTATCTTTATTGTTAAAGCCCTTGTTTCTTTATTGATCCTGTGTCTAGATGATCTATCCACTGTTGTAAGTGGAGAATTAAAGTCCCCTGCAATTACCACATTCTTCTCAATAAAGTTGCTTATGTTTGTGATTGTTTTATATATTTGGGGGCTCCCATATTTGGCGCATAGACATTTATAATTGTTAGCTCTTCCTGATGGATAGACCCTGTAATTATTATATAATGTCCTTCTTCATCTCTTGTTACAGCCTTTAATTTAAAGTCTAGTTTGTCTGATATAAATATGGCTACTCCAGCTTTCTTTTGATTTCCAGTAGCATGATAGCTCTCCATCCCCTCACTTTCAATCTGAAGGTGTCCTCAGGTCTAAAATGAGTCTCTTATAGACAGCAAATAGATGGGTCTTGTTTTTTTTATCCATTCTGACACCCTATGTCTTTTGGTTGGAGCATTTAGTCTATTTACATTCAGTGTTATTATAGAAAGATATGGGTTTAGAGTCATTGTGATGTCTGTAGGTTTCATGCTTGTAGTGATGTCTCTGGTACTTTGTGGTCCTTGCACATTTCACTCAGAGAATCCCTGTTAGGATCTCTTGTAGGGCTGGTTTAGTGGTGATGAATTCCTTCAGTTTTTGTTTGTTTGAGAAGACCTTTATCACTCCTATTCTGAATGGCAGACTTGCTGGATAAAGAATTCTCGGCTGCATATTTTTTCTGTTCATCACATTGAAGATTTCCTGCCATTGCTATCTGGCCTGCCAAGTTTCAGTAGATAGGTCTGTCACTAGTCTTATCGGTCTCCCTTTGTATGTTATGGCATGTTTATCCCTAGCTGCTTTCAGAATTTTCTGTTTATCCTTGTATTTTGCCAGTTTCACTATGATATCAGTGCAGAAGATCGATTCAAGTTACATCTGAAGGGAGTTCTCTGTGCCTCTTGGATTTCAATGCCTTTTCCCTTCCCCAGATCTCAGCTTTGATTTGTTAAAGTACACATTTAGCCCCTTTCTCTCTCTCTTCCTCTTCTGGAATTCCTATTATACAGATATTGTTCCATTTCATTGCATCACTTAGTGCTCTAATTCTCCCCTCATACTCCTGGATTTTTTTTATCTCTCTTTTTCTCAGCTTCCTCTTTTTCCATAATTTTATCTTCTACTTCACCTATTCTCTCATCTGCCTCTTCAATCTGAGCTGTGGTCACCTCCATTTTATTGTGCACCTCATTTATACCATTTTTTAGTTCCTCATGACTATTTCTTAGTCCCTTGATCTCTGTAGCAATAGATTCTCTTCTGTCCTCTATACTTTTTTCAAGCCCAGCGATTCATTTTATGACTATTATTCTAAATTCTTGTTCTGTTACATTGCTTAAATCATTTTTGATAAATATGTTAGCTGTCGCTACTTCCTGGAGTTTCTTTTGAGGAGAATTCTTCCGTTTCGTCATTTTGGATAGTCCCTGGGGTGGTGCAGAACTGCAGGGCACTTCCCCTGTGCTGTCTGGAGTAACTTGTGTTGGTGGGTGGAGCCGCAGTCAGACCTGATGTCTGCCCCCAGCCCACAGCTGGGGCCACAGTAAGACTGGTGTATACCTTATCTTTCCCACTCTCAGGGGCAGGACGTACTGTGGAGTGGTGTGGCCCCTGTCTGGGCTACTTGCACACTGCCAGGCTTGTGGTGCTGCTTTGATGGGATCTGGCATATTAGCCGGGGTGGATCAGCAAGGTGCGCAGGGGCGGCTTAGCTCGCTTTGCCATCGGTGGTCCCCCTGCAGAAGGGGCCCTGCAGCACCGGGAGGGAGGCAGGCAGACCCGTCGGAGGGATGGATCCACAGAAGCACAGAGTTGGGTGTTTGCACAGTGCAAGCAAATTCGGTGACGGGAACTAGTTCCCTTTGGGATTTCAGCTGGGGGATGGGAGAGGGAGATGGTGCTGGCCAGCGCCTTTGTTCCTCGCCGAGGTGGGCTCTGTCTTCCGGGGTTTAGCAACTCTCCCTCCCGGTGTCCTCAAGCCCTCCCGCTCTCTAAGCAGAGCTGTTGACTTATAACATTCCAGATGTTAAGCCCCACTGGCTGTCAGAACTCATGCAGTATGGACCCTCTGCTTTTGCAAGTCAGACTTGGGGGCTCTGCCTTGCCAGGTGGGCTGCCCCTCCACTGCCCTGGCTCCCTCCCGCCAGTCCATGTAGTGCTCACTGCCTCTCTGCCCTTCCTACTCTCTTCGTGGGCCTCTTGTCTACACTTGGCTCCGAAGAGTCCATTCTGCTAGTCTTCTGGTGGTTTTCTGGGTTATTCAGACAGATGTGGGTGGAATCTAAGTGATCAGCAGGACAAGGTGAGCCCAGCATCCTCCTACACCGCCATTTTCTCTCTCTCCAAAAGACTCTTGACTATAGAGAACAAACTGAGGGTTGCTGGAGGGGAGGTGGGTGGGCTAGATGGGTGATGGGTATTAAAGAGGACACTTGTTGTGTTGAGGACTGGGTCTTTTATGTAAGTCATGAATCACTAAATTCTATTCCTGAAAACAATCGTGCACTATACTAGAATGTTTAACTAACTAGAATTTAAATAAAAACTTGAAACAAAACAAAACAAGAAATATGGACCACAATACCTGGGGAAAACAAGATACAGTTCACCGATTAATTTAGAAAAGAAAAGTAAAACTGGAAGTGAAGGATATGGAGGCCAAAATTCTATTCACTCTATGGGAAACCCTCAGTTTTGGTGTTGAAATGACACATTTCACTTTCCTTGAAGTTTTGAAATCTGAAGGACTGGATTATACAGGTATAGAAGCAACAGTGAAAAGTCCCAAGTGGGAAAGCCCTAACAGACAGGTAGATATCTATCTCGATATATATAGATATAAAGTGATCTCCTTTATGGTTTATGTAAACAAGTTTCTCAAAGGAAAATAAATGATGTCACTATTGAGGGTGTAAGTGGGAGAAGAATAGGGTAGGTAGAAGCCTCTTATTGGATTAGGAGAATACTGTCTACAAAAAGAGTATAAATGTAAGAATGAAAGCTCTGTGGTGCCAGATGTGTGTTGTGATTTTCCATAATCCCTGAAACACTGCTGCTACACGACCGCGTGACCTTTTTCTGGGGTGGGCTGGCAACCAGCCGCACACAGTCTCAGGGCATTGGCAGCAGCAGTCCCACAAACGTTCCTGGGTGCAGCTGGTACTGGGCCATTCCTCAGTGAAACCCTCCCCCAGATTATCTGAGCAGGTCAAAGCTGCAGTCCCTCAGAAATGAGGGGTCAGGAAACACAGCCACATATGAGATAAAACTCAGGAGGGAGTTGCTGCCTGGCACCTTGACAGCTTGGTCACAGACAGTGTAAAAGTGGGGAGTGGATGGAAGCCAGAGACAAAGGACAGGTGCACTATTGCTGGTTGGGAAGAGCAAAGAGTTTCGATACTAGAGACGGGGTAGCTAGGTGATGCCATTTTCACCCCCCCCCCCGCCCCACGCATGCACATACACACCTACAAGTGCCACAAGAATCCACTCCAGTAAGCTAAGCAGCGCCATCTAGTGGAGAACGGAGATGTTACACTAAACCCCGCCCAACTGGGCCAACCTCGCTCATCAGGAACACCACAAATCTCTCTGCCTGCTTAGTATACAGACTATAAGGTGCTTCATAGTTTGACTTCTAGGGGAAAGCAATGTAATTTCAATTGTATTTCAGTCTGTTCGCTGGTCCAGCTATTCAATTTTTTTTCTTTTTTGTTTCTTTTCTCTTTCTTGAATACAGATACAGAAAGAAAAAATTTATTTTTATTTTCAATTTTTATTAAAAATATTTTTATTTTTTTCTACTATTTTTACTTTTTTGGTAAATTTTTCAAATTTTATTTTTCTTCCATCATTTCATTTTATTCTATTTAATTGTATTCATTTTCTCAAATTTTCAACTGTTTTCTTTTTTTGTTTTTGTTTTTCTTTTTTTTCCCCTTTTTTATCCCCCCTTTTCTCTCTAATCTTTCAAGCCCCTTTCAATAGCCAGACCAAAACACACCTAGGTTATAGCATCATTTATTTGATTTGTGTGTGTGTGTGTGTGTGTGTATGTATGTGTTGTTTTTAATTTTTTAATTTTAATTTTTTTACATTATTAATTCCTTTTCTTCCATCAAAATGATAAAATGAAGGAATTCACCCCAAAAGAAAGAGCAGGAAGAAACGACAACCAGGGACTTAATCAGCACAGGAAGAAGCAAGGTGTCTGAACCAGAATTTAGAATCACAATACTAAGAATACTAGCTGGGATCGAAAATAGATTAGAATTCCTCTCTGTGGAGATAAAAGAAGTAAAAGCTAGTCAGGATGTAAATTAAAAATGCTATAACTGAGCTGCAATTTCGAATGGATGCCACGACAGCAAGGATAGATGAGGTAGGGCAGCAAATCAGCGATATAGAGGACAAACTTTGGACAATAATGAAGCAGAAAAAAAGAGGGCGACTAAGGCAAAAGAGCACGATTTAAGAATTAGAGACTCATTAAAAAGGAACAACCTCAGAATCATAGGGGTCCCAGAAGATTAAGAGAGAGAAAAAGCGTAAGAAGGGTTATGTGAGCAAATCACAGCAGAAAACTTTCCTAACCTGGGGGAAGACACAGATATCAAAATCCAGGAAGCACACAGGACTCCTATAAGATTCAACAAAAACCGACCATCAGCAAGGCATATCATAGTCAAATTCACAAAAACATTCAGGCAAAGAAAGAATCATGAAAGCAGCAAGGGAAAAAAAGTCCTTAACCTACAAGGGCAGACAGATCAGGTTTACAGTAGACCTGTCCACAGAAATTTGGCAAGTCAGAAAGGAGTGGAAGGATATATTCAATGTGCTGAACTGGAAAAATATACAGTCAAGAATTCTTTATCCAGCAAGGCTGTCATTCAAAATAGAAGGAGAGATTAAAAGTTTCCCAGACAAACAAACATTAAAGGAGTTTGTGACCACTAACCAGCCCTGCAAGAAATTTTAAGGGAGACTCTCTGAGGGGAGAAAAGTTGAAAAAAAAAAAAAAAGACCAAAAGCAACAAAGACTAGAAAGGACAGAGAACACCACCAGAAACTCCAACTCTACAAGAAACATAATGGCAATAAACTCATATTTTTCAATACTCACTCTAAACATCAGTGGACTCCATGCTCCAATCAAAAGAAACAGGGTAACAGAATGGATAAAAAAACAAGATCCATCTATATGCTGTTTACAAGAGACCCACTTTAGACCTAAAGATACCTTCAGATTGAAAGTAAGGGGATGGAGAACCATCTATCATGCTAATGGTTGATAAGAAAGCCAGAGTAGCATACTTATATCACACAATCTAGACTTTAAAATAAAGACTGTAATAAGAGATGAAGAAGGGCATTATATCATAATTAAGGGGTCTATCCATCAAGAAGACATAACAATTGTAAACATTTATGCTCCAAATATGTAAGCACCCAAATATGTAAATCAATTAATCACAAACATAAAGAAACTCATTGATAATAATACCATAATAGTAGGGGACTTCAACACCCCACTCACAGCAATGGCCAGGTCACCTAAACAGAAAATCGACAAGGAAACAATGGCTTTGAATGACACACTGGATCAGATGGACTTAACAGATATATTTAGAACATTTCATCCTAAAGCAGTGGAATATACATTCTTCTCCAGTGCACATGGAACGTTCTCCAGAATAGATCACACACTGGGACACAAATCAGCCCTCAACAAGTACAAAAAGATCGAGACCATACCATGTATATTTTCAGACCACACAATGCTATGAAACTCAAAATCAACCACAAGAAAAAATTTGGAAAGATAACAAATACTTGGAGACTAAAGAACATCCTGTTAAAGAATGAACAGGCTAACGAAGAAGTTGAAGAGGAAATTAAAAAATACATGGAAGCCAATGAAAATGATAACACCACAGCCCCAAACCTCTGGGACACAGCAAAAGCGGTCCTAAGAGGGAAGTATATAGCAAGCTAGGCCTTCTTAAAGAAGGAAGAAAGGTTTAGATACACAATGTAACCTTACACCTTAAAGAGCTGGAAAAAGAACAGCAAATAAAACCCTAAACCAGCAGAAGACAGGAAATAATAAAGATTAGAGTAGAAATTAATGCCATTGAAACCATAAAAACAGTAAAACAGATCAATGAAACCAGAAGCTGGTTCTTTGAAAGAATTAACAAAATTGATAAACCACTAGCCAGTTTGATCAAAAAGAAAAAGGACCCAAATAAATAAAATCAAGAATGAAAGAGGAGAGATCACAACCAAAACAGCAGAAATAAAAACAATAATAAGAGAATATTATGAGCAATTATACGCCAATAAAATGGACAATCTGGAAGAAATGAACAAATTATTAGAAATATATAAACTACCAAAACTGAAAAAGGAAGAAAGAGAAAATTTGAACAGACCCATAACCAATAAAGAAATCAAATTAGTAATCAAAAATCTCCCCCAAAACAGGAGCCCAGGGCCAGATGGCTTTCCAGGAGAATTCTACCAAACATTTAAGGAGGAGTTAACACCTATTCTCTTGAAGTTGTTTCAAAAAATAGAAATGGAAGGAAAACTTCCGAACTCCTTCTATGAAGCCAGCATTACCTTGATTCCAAAACCGAACACAGACCCCATTAAAAAGGAGAACTACAGACCAATTTCCCTGATGAATGTGGATACTAAAATCCTCAACAAGATGTTAGCCAACCAGATCCAACAATACATTAAACAAATTATTCACCACAACCAAGTGGGATTCATACCTGGGATGCAGGGTTGGTTCAATATCCGCAAAACAATCAATGTGATTCATCACATCAATAAAAGAAAGGACAAGAATCACATGATCCTCTCAACAGATGCAGAAAACGCATTTGACAAAATACAGCATCCTTTCTTGATAAAAACCCTTAAGAAAGCAGGGATAGAAGGATCATACCTTGAGATCATAAAAGCCATATATGAAAGACCCAACGCTAATGCAACCTCAGTGGGGGTTCAGAGCTTTCCCCCTAAGGTCAGGAATAAGACAGGGATGTCCACTCTTGCCGCTGTTATTCAAACATAGTATTGGATGTCTTAGTCTCAGCAATCAGACAACACAAAGAAATAAAAGGCATCCAAATCAGCCAGGAGGAGGTCAAATTTTCACTCTTCACAGATGACATGATATTCTATATGGGAAACCCAAAGATTCCATAAATAACTGCTAGCACTGATCCATGAATTCAGCAAAGTGGCAGGATATAAAACCAATGCACAGAAATCGGTTGCATTCCTATACACCAACAATGAAGCAACAGAAAGAGAAATCAAGGAATCGATCCCATTTACAAGTGCACCTAAAACTATAAAATACCCAGAAATACATCAAACCAAAGAGATGAAAAATCTATACACTGAAAACCATAGAAAGCTTATGAAAGAAACTGAAGAAGACACAATAATTGGAAAAATATTCCATGCTCCTGGATAGGAACAACAAATAGTGTTAAAATGTCAATATTACCCATAGAAATCTACATATTAAATGCAATCCCTATCAAAATAACACCAGCATTCTTCACAGAACTAGAACAAACAATTCTAAAATTTGTATGGAAGCAGAAAAGACCCCGGAATAGACAAAGCAATCCTGAAAAAGAAAACCAAAGCAGGAGGCATCACGATCCTGGACTTCAAGCTTTATTACAAAGCTATAATCATCAAGACAGTATGGTACTGGCACAAGAACAGACACTCAGATCAATGGAACAGAATAGAGAAGCCAGAAATAGACCCACAAATGTATGGCCAACTAATTTTTGACACAGCAGGAAGGAATATTCAATGGAATGAAGACAGCCTCTTCAGCAAGTGGTGCTGGGAAAACTGGACAGTGACTTGCAGAAGAATGAACCTAGACCACTTTTTACACCATACACAAAAATACACTCAAAATGGATGGAAGATAAATGTAAGACAGGAAATCATCAAAATCGAGGAGAAAGCAGGCAAATCCTCTTTGATCTTGGCTGCAGCAACTTCTTACTCAACACATCACTGGAGGCAAGGGAAACAAAGGCAAAAATGAACTACTGGGACCTCATCAAAATAAAAAGCTTCTGCACAGCGAAAGAAACAATCAGCAAAACTAAAAGGCAACTGACAGAATGGGACAAGATACTTGCAAATGACCTATCAGATAAAGGGTTAGTATCCAAAATCAATAAAGAATTTCTCAAACTCAACACCCAAAAAACAAATAATCCAGTGAAGAAATGGGCAAAAGACATGAATAGACACTTCTCCAAAGAAGACACCCAGATGGCCAACCGACACATGAAAAAATGCTCAACATCACTCATCATCTGGGAACTACAAATCAAAACCACAATGAAACACCACCTCGCACCTGTCAGAATGTCTAACATTAACAACTCCGGCAACAACAGATGTTGGTGAGGATGCAGAGAAAGAGGATCTTTTGCACTGCTGGTGGGAATGCAAACTGGTGCAGCCACTCTGGAAAACACTATGGAAGTTCCTCAAAAAATTAAAAATAGAACTCCCCTACGACCCAGCAATTGCACTACTAGTTATTTATCCAAGGGATACAGGTATGCTGTTTCGAAGGGGCACATGCACCCCAATGTTTTTTTTTTAATTTTTTTTAACGTTTATTCATTTTTGAGACAGAGAGAGACAGAGCATGAATGGGGGAAGGTCAGAGAGAGAGGGAGACACAGAATCTGAAACAGGCTCCAGGCTCTGAGCTGTCAGCACAGAGCCCAACGTGGGGCTCGAACTCACGGAGCGTGAGATCATGACCTGAGCTGAAGTCGGACGCCCAACCAACTGAGCCACCCAGGCGCCCACATGCACCCCAATGTTAACAGCAACACTATCAACAATAGCCAAAGTATGGAAAGAGCCCAAATGTCCATCCATGAATGAATGGATAAAAAAGATGTGGTGTATATACACCGACACACACACACACACACACACACACACACACACACAACGGAGTATTACTCGGCAGGCAAAAAGAATGAAATCTTGCCATTTGCAACTATGTGGATGGAACTAGAGGGTATTATGCTAAGTGAAATTAGTCAGTCAGAGAAGACAAATATCAAATGACTTCACTCATAAGAGGACTTTAAGAAACAAAACAGATGAACATAGGGAAGGGAAGTAAAAATAATATAAAAACAGGGAGGGGGACAAAACATAAGAGAGTCTTAAATATGGAGAACAAACAGAGGGTTCCTGGAGGGATTTTGGGAAGGTGGATGGGCTAAATGGGTAAGAGGCATTAAGGAATCTACTCCTGAAATCATTGTTGCACTATATGGTAACTTGGATGTAAATTAAAAAAAAAAAAATTAAATAAGAATTAAAAAAAAAAAAGAGAATGAAGACTGTCACTCTCTGCCCTTTCCCCACTCACATTCTATCTATCTCCAAAAATAAACATTAAAAAATTTTAAAAAAGGGTGGCGGGCGCCTAGATGGCTCAGTCAGTTAAGCATCCAACTTTGGCTTAGGTCATGATCTCATGGTTTGTGGGTTCAAGCCCTACATCGAGCTCTCTGCTGACAGCTCAGAGCCTGGAGCCTACTTCGGATTCTGTGTCTCTTCCCTCTCTCTGACCCTCCCCTGCTCATGCTCTGTCTCTCTCTCTCTCCAAAAATAAATAAACATTAGATAAAAAAAAAAGAATGAAGGCTCTGGAATCAAACCATCTGAGTCGGTCCTAGGTATACCTTTTATTGACTCTTTGACTTGAGCCAGTATTGAGCTTCTCTCCTGACCTCAGTTTCCTAACAAGTAAAATGGAAAGAACAATAGCATCTACCTCAGAGAGGAGAGTAAGAACTCAATGAGTTAATATAGGTAAAGATCTTCAATCAGAGCCTGGCATGCTATAGGTGTAAGATAAAATCTATTTGCCATTATTATTATCATCATCTATAATGAAGCCCCAAATCCTCTCATGTATATACAAGACTTAACCCCCATGTGAAGAAAAAGGAGATTCCGAATAGTAGAGAGATGTGTAATATCTATCACATTTATGTGCCAGGGAAAAAAATGCTGAACAGCTGGAGTTCAAAGAGAGGAACACCTTTTGACTGGGGTAGTCAGGGAAGTCTTCAGGGAAGAGGAGGGGTTTAATATCATTTGTTTCCCTTTCCAATTCCTTACCAATCAGTAGATATTTGGTGATTCAGTTATGCAAATCAGAAGATCTGCCTGTGTCCACAATGGGTCTACAAGAGGGGAAGGAGGAAAACTTTCCCTCTGCAGCTTTTCCCCATGACTCATGTGTATTTCTGTTGAAACGTCGTTCTAACTTGAAAAGTCAAAGTACTTAGGGGTCATTCAAAAAGAGGCAAGTCCTAGTGAAGGCAGTCCCATGTAATGTGATGGCACCACCACAGGCTGACAAGCAGGCCTAGCCCTGAAGTGTCAGCAGTAGCAGACAGAGCTGTTTAGGGGCTTCTCTCAGGATCAGAATGGCTTCTTTCTCACTGTTCCTCAAAGCCCTCAAGGAGAGGGCAAAGGATGCTGAAGGGATAAAGTCAATTAGTTGATGGTTTTCTAGAGGAGGCAGTGTTTCTGGAAGCCTGCATTCTGGATGGGGTAGTTGCTGGAACACTCTCGGTGTTAACTGTTAGAAAGCAAGCATTGTGAATGTCCCCATCAACCTGCACAGCTCACCAGGTGGTTAAATGCACTTCCTCCTTTCATTTAAGAAAATGTTTCTTGATAGAATCTGAGAACCAGAAGGGATAGTAAAGGTCACCCATCCTCCCCTCAGCTCTGGTCAAGAAACCAAGGGGCAAGAACCTCCTAAGTCAGTGCTGTGAATGAGGCTCTGAAACATAAGTGGGACTCAAGAGAAAAATAGCCTAAAATGTTTGCACGGGTCACATTCTACTAAAAATTTAAAAATCCCTTTCTTAGGAAGTGTCTTCTGTGTTTTATTTTACTTTGCATATGAGTTCCTAGGAGCTAGGGGACTAATGAATAAATCATAGAAGAAATGATAAACACGCATATTTCTGAGTATAACACTCAATAGTCATGAGCCAGGCAACTTAGACCATACTTACTGCTCCCAGGAAAGTTTTTTTCCCCCTCCTATGAAAGTTTTTAATGACACCACATATTAAAATTTTTGTAAAATGTAAAATTTCATACAAAAGAATAAATTCCATTTAGTTGGAGATATAACAAAGGAGTGAAGGGCAGTGAATCCAAAATCATATTCTGTCACTCATAAGCCCCTCTCCCACTGAGATCCTTCCACCGTCTACAAAACGAAACAAAACAAAACAAAACAAAACAAAACAAAACAAAACAAAACAAAAGCTGGCTTCAGTTGAAACAGTATTTTATCATAAGGAACTTATTTTTGACAACAGGATGTTCCTGTTATTTTCAACTCTAGTAATTTCAGCAACAGGATTTCAGAGCAGTGAAATGAAATGGGAACAGCAGAGTGATATTAATTTCTGAGCATAATCATGAACATGTGAGAAAAATCCAAATAGCCTAAAACCTGCCTTAAAAAATTTAAGACTATCTCCTTCATGAGTTTTCTGAATTTCTTTTAATTAAATAAAAAGTCATGATCTAATATGCACTAAAGATTTTTGGCTGAGGTTCTTAACTTTTTAATGGCAGCAAAACTCAATTGTAGAGCTGGGCCATAAAAACTTCCTTTTATGACAGTACACTAGTTTGTTCTTTTTCTTTTTCTCTCTTCAAATAAAAGTTTCATGTGCCATGAAATGGAAATAATTTTTAAAACATGCTGGAAATTCAAGAGCATGATATATATACCATCTGTGAGGGTATCATGTACTTAGAAAAATTTTGTTTTCTTTTTAAATTTTTGAGGGAGAAAGAGAGAGAAAGCACACGTGTGAGTGGGTGAGGGTCAGAGGAAGAGGGACAATCTTGGGCAGGCTTCATGGTAAGTGAAGACACATTGTGTGGGGCTTGATCTCACAACCTCATCTGAGCTGAAATCAAGAGGCAGACGCTTAACTGACTGAGGCACCCCTCATGTACTTTTATTTTATTTATTTACTATTTTTTTAATGTTTATTTTTTGAGAGAGAGTGAGAAAGAGAGAGAGAGAGAATGAGTGGAAGAGGGGCAGAGAGAGAGGGGGAGAGGATCGGAAGCAGGCTCTGCACTGACAAAGGTGGGCCCAATGTGGCGCTCAAACTCATGAACTATGACATCACGACCTGAACTGAAGTTGGATACTCAACCAACTGAGCCACCCAGGCGCCCCCGCCCCCCCATCATGTACTTATCGAATCTTATCGAATGTCAAGACTCTTCTTCATAACTCATTTGGAAGCCTGTGACTCAGATATGTGGAAGGCAGTTAGGAGAGATCACCTCAAACATTCACTTGAAGATTCTGCTGCCTGTTATCACCAAAAACAGAGACTAATCTGAGTTTGATTATGGGTAGAAATGCATCAAAACATATTATTGTCTGGGATGTTTTACATCGGAAGAGGAAGAGTATGATGATTTCACAAAACAGAGTGAGAAAGCCATGTGCTTATACATGTGGAGTCTGAATCAGACAGGTCTGGCTTTGAACTTTGGCACTGCTATTTAATAGCTATATGACTGTGGGTGAGTGAAGTTATCACTCTGAGCCTCAGAATCTTTACTTATAAAATATAAATAAAATCTATTTTTTAAAATAAATGTGTTGTGAGAATTAAATGAGATTAAGTTGATGAAGGTGCTTAGGACAGTATGTAGCATGTTGTAAGAATTCAATAAAGAATAGCCATTATCATTTACTTCAGCTGTGAATTGGTTTCTTTGCTGAAATACTGTTATGCTTACTCATGTATAGAAACTATATGTGGGATTTAACTGTATTCATAATCCATTTCATATGATACCCAAATATTTGGTTACTGTCACTGATTTTTTGCAAAGCAAGTTTATCCACAAAATCATCAACACCTCTAGCATCAGATACCATTTCTCAGAAAAGCAAGCACTGGCATGAACACCCACAGCAATGACTTAAATGTGAAAGCCCTGGGTCAATGTTTGGCCACTTGAAAGCAAGAAAGACCTACCATCTTTAAAACATAGGTGTCTAAATCTCCATCTGGTTCTACCAAAGTGACCCCAAATTGTGTATACAAAATCCTACATTTAAAATCATAGAAAGGTGAGGTGGGATTGAATCTTTATGTTGGGATGGAGATTACATAACTACTCAGGGATTCTCTATGGTTGCTTTTTGTTTTTTAAATGTTTATTTATTTTGAGAGTGGAGGTGGGGGCATGGGGGGAGCCTGGGGGGAGAGGTGAAGAGAGAGGGGAACACAGGATCCAGAGTGGGCTCCGTGCTGACAGCAGAGAGCCCAGTGTGGGGGCTCAAACCCATGAATCGTGAGATTATAACCTGAGCTGAAGTTGGATACTTAACCAGCTGAGCTCCCAGGTCCCTCTACAGTTGCTGTTTTGAAGGGTAAGGGAGCACACGCCATTACAGTGGCCTTCCTTACTTTGACTTAGCTGTTATTTTTGCAGCAATGTTACTGGACTAGGAACACATTTTCTCTGGCAATTGAGGCAGCTTTGTTAAATGTTCCTATCATGTAATTTCAGTATCTGAGTAACAGCAAATAGCATCCTCATGGTGTTTTTCCCCCATAGTTTCCCTCTCAGTAAAGAGGTACTAGACCTACCATATGCTTTATTATTTCAACAAAATACTAAAGTTTAGCTTATGTTCCTAAAAGGGTTTTAAGTAGCTTATAAAATATACTCTACATAAGCTAAAATGAAAATGAGAGAACTGAGGCAAATAAAAAATAAACTAAGATTAAATCAGGAATGGGGCACCAGTGTCATTTACTATAAATAGGCTATACATTCATACCAACCCGCTCTCTAGCAGGTGTTTCTGGGTGCATGCACACACGTGCTCACACACAAAGTAGTTCAGGAGAAGCACAACTGTTTCCAATACGGAGGAACATGGTCACTATGTCATATAATGGACAATGCTGCTGATCTTAAATTCAATGTTGCTGACCTTTCACATGACTGTTATTCATTCATTTAACATGTGTTTATCAGGCAACAACTATGTGCATACTATTTGCTATGCTCTCTGCATATAGTGATGAATAATACATGCCTCCCGACCCGGAGAAGATCAGGGTATAGCATTGAGGAGAGGCTCATGCCATATCTGAATGCAATGTGTTAAATGTGATAGCACAGCCACCTGGAGAGTGGGAGGAGCTCAAAGGAAGCAGTGAGTTATTGCGTACACGGGAGTTGGATGGTGAAATTATATTTGCCAAGAAAGAAATAAGAATTCAGAAGGACATTTGTTCCTTAAGTGACCTGAGAAGAAAATCATTTGGACAGTCTTGAGAAAGCCACACTCTCTTTCTCAGACAACGGCAAAGAAAAGGCAATACTCAGAAATTTCTGAGCTTTGCTTCCTGTTGGTTCAGGAATCATCTGTGGTCTTAAAAAGGGAAGCGTGGCTTGAGATTTTCAGGAAGATAACATAATTATGATTAATCTTTGTTCCTCTGGGGCTATAAAACTTTCAAGGCTAAGGATTTGTGTACATGCCCTGATATGGGGGGGTGGGCAGGCACCAGAATTAATAACCCCATAACATTAAAACACAGGCTTGACTGGTCCAAAGATACACACACCATGTATTTTACCAACTTCACAAAAAAGGCCTCAAGTGAAAGGGAGACACAACATTTTACAACCTTCTAATACAGTCTGTGGAAAGGATAATTATGGAGGAAAACTCAAGAGAGCGCTATGTAAGAATTTCAAAAGTTCCCCAAACAGTCCAGAAATCACAGCTGTGCCAGGAAGGAAGTGGTTACTGAACCAATGCTCTCTTCTCAGGACCCTTCAACCCAGTGAAAATGTCAAGGTATGACCCATAAGATCAAAGCTGAGTGGAGGGGTTTGGGAAGTGGAGTTGTGGTAGAATTCACCCCTCTTTGAAATATTCCACTTCCCTTTAGTGCTCTGAAACTAACCAAAACTTAACTGAAGAAAGTATTCATATTGGATAAAAGTAGCAAAAGGATGAGCACTGAAGCAGCTATATTTCTGAAGGGAGAAGAGGGCTATTCATATGGATACCGCCTTTCTTCCTATCTTTTAAATGTAAATTTGTCTTCTACTGATAAATAAAATTATTTCCTAAAGTATAACTGGAATCTGACATAGGCATCTTTAACTAGACACATTATTTTTTTTAGTTTTTTTTTTTTTAATGTTTATTTATTTTTAAGAGAGTGTGAGCAGAGGAGGGGCAGAGAGAGAAGGAGACAAAGAATCTGAAGCAGGTTCCAGGCTCTGAGCTGTCAGCACAGAGACCGACATGGGGCTTGAACTGACATAAACTGTGAGATCATGACCTGAGCTGAAGTCGGACACTCAACAGACTGAGCCACCCAGGTGGCCCTAGACACAAATTAGTTCAAACACTAGGTCTAAAGCTAGACTCTCCTGGGAGCCCAATAGTAGGATGGCTGTCAGCATGCAGATATCTTGCAGAGAAACACAGCAGAGATAAGATTCTCCTGTATTTCAGTGCTATCAAGAAAACAGAGTACAAAACACTACAATCCATCCCCTAAATGCTACACTACGCAATTTTGGAAAGTTAGATTCTGAGATGGATCTTTTTGAGGAGAAAGTTTCAAGAAAATACAGAGGCTATGAGACTATCACACATGCTAAAATCAGATGTCTGATTCTTTGTAACTCCCTTTCTTTAATCCTCATAAAAACTCCCACAAGGACCCTGATGTTGACATTTGCATTTGCCTGGAGTTCCAAGTGGTCTTTCTTGAGATTAATTTAAAAAAAGAAAAGAAAAGCAGTAGGTTCATTTTATAGTTGAAGTATAATCATTATTCAACAGTGCCAAGACACAGATCAAATATAGTCAAATATAGTCCTCAGTCTATGGTTAGGCACAATGTGTAGGCTCTTCTTCCATCTGTTATGTGAAAGAAGGTTTTATCAGCTGACATAAGGCCAACTGCTGCTGAAGTCATGATGAAGTTCTCATCATCGTAAAAAAAAAAAATCACTCATTATGAAAACAAGGATAGTGATAATTTTCAAGAGTCAAATATATTTAAAACATATACTTCGTTAGTTTCTCCCAGTGTCTGGGTTGAAGTTCATACATTTAAGTCAGGTCTGGCATTTCTAGGTACTGTATTGGCCCAATAGGGTTTGTGGATTCCATATCCCATGCTAGGTTGTGTTGTGCTAGGTATATTTTTACACACAATCTTTGGTTTAATTCTCATGAAGAATCCATAAGATGAGCATTAATATATCCATTCTCTCATTTAATGAATATTTATTGAGCACTTTGCAGATGCCTGAGATTGTTCAAGGCTCCAGGGTTAGAGTAGAGACTAAGCACCAGAGCAAGCAGTCCTTGCCCTCATGGAGCCTACACTCTAGTGGACAGTGCTGTTTCTCCTTTTTTTTTTTTTTTTTTTTTTTAAGAGAGCATGAGCAGGGGAGAGGGAGAGAGGAAGAGAGAGAAACAGAGAGAGAGGGAATCTTAAGCAGGGTTCCCACTCAGTGTGGAGCCTGACCCAGGTCTGAATCCCACAACCCTCAGATCATGACTTGAGCTGAAATCAAGAGTTGATGCTCAACTGACTGAACCATCCAGGAGCCACTTATTAATTCTTTTAAATCCAACCTTGTCCTGAGCTAAGTTATTAGAAAGAAATTTAAGAGTAAAAACTTCCATTTAGACCACAGCTGGAATCTGACATAGACACTTGAGAGACAGAAAAATATGAAAAAAAACCACACACACAGTAAATAAATATATACCACATTTGATGGTGATAAAGCCATGACAGAAGATGGAATTGGATAAAGTCATTATAAAGTATTGGGAATTGCTAATATTCTGTGAGAAGGTCAGAGAGATAGTCTCCTTATAAGAAGCAAAACTGAGATATGAGATTTTTTTGATGACCAAATCAGTGCTAGATCACAGATGTCTCCTTTGTAACAAAGGAAAAAATAGTAATATTCTAGAGGTATAATCAGCATGCTATTGTCCAAATAAATAAATGCAAGTCCTGAAATGGTAGGATAGTGCTCATGCACTATTTCACTACATTGGGAAAGAATCCTATTACCTTATTTCTGAAACATAAAAATTCTCATTGTCACCATATGTACCCAGATAGGTATGGTTATTTTTATTTATTTATTTTTTTAAATTTATGTTTTTATTTTTGAGACAGAGAGAGCAGAGGGGGTGCAGAGAGAGAGAGAGAGGGAGGGGACAGAGGATCTGAAGCAGGCTCTGTGTTGACAGCAGTGAGCCTGACGTGGGGCTCAAACCTATGAACCGTGAGACCGTGACATGAGCTGAAGTCTGATGCTCAACTGACTGAGCCACCTAGGTGCCCCAGTACAGTTTTTTTCTTTTCTTTTCTTTTTTTATTTTTGAGAAAGAGAGAGAGAGAGAGAGAGAGAGAGAGAGAGAGAGAGAGAGCAAGTGAGCATGAATGGGGGAGAGGCAGAGAGAAGATGGAGACAGAATCCAAAGCAGGTTCCAGGCTCTGAGGTGTCAGCACAGAGCCTGATGCGGGGCTCGGACTCATGGACCACGAGATCATGACCTGAGCTGAAGTCTGACACTCAATCAACTGAGCCACCTAGGTGCCCCAGTATGGTTATTTTTTCTAATTCTTCATCAGCAGGATCTGTAGGAGGGCCTTGGGAATTTTAGTTTGATGAAAAGGCTCCTAGCTAAATATGAATAGAAATATACTGTATTTTTTAAAGAGTTAAATACTGTACTTGCTAAATTACTAAAGCCCATGCCTCACATTCACTGGAAAACATGAATGCACAGGTGTAAGGATCCAGTTGAAGAAAGGTGATAATTACATTTGTAAGGTATCAATAAACTAGTAAAATATGTTCTGGCCATTGGATGATCCTGGATTCAAATGGTTTGCTCTGGCCTTTCAGCCATGCTAATTTGCCCATTCTTATCTTTGCTCAGCCTAGTCTGAAATTCACTCATGAGTGGAATTCACTCATGGAACTACCTAGGAAAATTCTTTTCATTCTTTAATGCCTGGCTAAAATATCATCCTCTTCTAAAGTTTTCTTTGACCATATCTACCCACAATGATCTTTCTTTCATGTGAATTTCCATATTACTAATGATTTACTGATCTGTACTGACCTCTTATCGTTTTTGTGTCTTATTGTTCCAAACAGACTATAAGCTTTCAAAAACAGAGCTCTAGTTTATTCCTTTTTGTATCCTACTCACTGTTGAACATAATGGCACATGATAAAGGTTCAAGAAACAAAAAATATTTATTCTTCTACCTTTATGGTACTGCCAGTCTGTACTTAAATAAGATTTCAAAAAGCAACATCAATTTATTTTTAATTTGAAGATACCAAAATAACAATATCAAAGCAAGTGCAATTCAATGTGGGTTGGGAGGTCTTTCATTTTTCTGACATCTCCATTTTTACTTAACCTGCTTAAAGAGACTTTGGCTATTTTACTGTGAAGTATGTTCCCAAGCAAAGCAACGGCTTTAACAACAATTCTTTGTTGAAGAATTCAAAATTGAAAATGAGAAAGTACTTTCAATAGTAACACTGGAAAAAATGTATACTGATTACTTAAAAAAACCTCTTTCTTTACCAGTGATAGTATTGCCATCTTTGTGTGTGAGTACATGTCTTAAATCTTTGAACTTGTACCATTTTCTTTCCCTGTTTCAAATGTATGTTGAACACCACGTATAATGAAAACAAAAATGACTTTGAGAAGTCAAACTAAAAGATCAGGCTTATGTTGTGAATCACTATAGACACTCTTCAGGGTTGGGTCTGAGTGCGGCGTTAGCACGTAACTCTCACATACTAAATGCTAGGCACTTAGTGCTAGGCACATACTAAATGCTTCTCAGTAGTAGAAGAGTAGAATGAGTAGAATAACTCATTAATCCTCACAATAATCATAAGAGGGTATTATGATCCTCATTTTACAAACAGGAGAATCAAGGCACAAAGAGGTTAATATGAGTTCTTCAAGGTTGAACTCTAGGAGGCAGAACAGCCAGATTTTGAACCCAAGTAATCAGTCTGGCTCCAGATTCCTTTCTCCAACCACTGTACCACACTGCCTCTCTCAACAAGGTGGCTGGGCATTGAGCAAAGTATCCTTATAAAATGCATAGCTAAATGGCTTAGTCGGTAGAGCATGTGACTCTAATTTTTTTTTAAATGTTTATTTACATTTGAGAGAGAGAGAGAGTGCGCACGCGCGTGTGTGCATGTGCAAGCGCATGAGCAGGGGAGGGGTAGAGACAGAAGGAGACAGAGGGAGCCAAAGCAGGCTCCAGGCTCTGAGCTATCAGCACAGAGCCCCCTGTGGGGCTCAAACTCATGAGCTGAGCCATGAGATCATGACCTGAGCTGAATTTGGACACCTAACCACTTAACCACCTAAGCCCCCTGGGTACCCCATAGCGCATGTGACTCTTAATCTCAAGGTTTTGAGTTCAAGCCCCATACTGGGTCTGGAGCCTACTTTAAAAAAAACAAACAAAAACAAAAAACAAAAAAAGATAAAGAACAAAAAAACCCTAGGAACCCCCCCCCCCCCACACACACACAAAACTTGTGGCAAAAACTTCTATAGCTTCAAAGAGTATCACCATCAAGGTATCTTTAAAAGAAAAAAAGATTTGTCAGGGATGCCTGAGTGGCTCAGTGAGGTAAATGTCTGACTCTTGGTTTCACTGGAGTCGTGATCTCCCAGTTCATGAGTTCAAGCCCTGCATCAGGCTCTCTGCTGTCTGCGCAGAGCCTGCTTCAGATCCTCTCTCTCCTTCTCTCTCTGCCCTTCCCCTGCTCTCTATCTCTCTCAAAAATAAATAAATATTTAAAAAAAATTGTCAGTTTGAACCAATATAATACTAACAGGACTATATCTGGGCTAGATATTCCTCTGGAAGGAAAATAAACACAGATGGATTTCTCCAGGCTGTAGACAGGTCTATTGTATTACAGTCAAGAACACACCATAGGTTTCCTTCTTTGATTACATCTGAGATAATCAAGCAGAGATCAAATTTTGGTGTTTCTTCTCAAAAGAATTACATGTGCTTTTTCCAGATGCTTAACAGGAAACTGCCAACAGACACTGGTCTGTGGCTCAAGTAACCACACAAGTCTCAGGCTGTTGCTGAGCACACATTAATAAAAATGCTTGGTGTTATTACTGACTCAAACTATAGCTTGTTTGTTCTCTTGGGAAGGAAAAAAAATCAAGGAATCAAGTTTTGAGGATTTCAATAAAGAGTTGGAGCAAAACAGTAAACCCTTTCAGTACTTGGAATCACATGGAATACCATCATGGAGACCTGCTTCCTACGGTACCTCCCATTTATGGGTTTACAAGCACATGTTTGTTAAAGTCCTGACATACATAACTTTAGAACTGCATAAACGAAACAGGACAGAGATTGTTGGCTAATGTGTAGAGTCTTATTTTTTAAAAACTGCTGTATTTTCTAATACTGAAATTTTATTCTGATTAAATTATCTTGAGTTAGTATTTAAAGTTTAGCTCTCTGCGATGCGATGGGCTAAAAACCAAAATGTATCACAGTGAAGCACTTCAACACTTATTTTAATATCCAAGGAGGTAGACATGTTTTGTGAGGTCCAAATGGGCAGCGCTGGCCCAACTGAATGAAATAAAACAGTTTACTTTGTGGTTGCAAGTATACTGTGATACTTATTATAATTCATTATCATTTAAGGTGACTCCCAATAGTATCACTCCTAGATTTTTTTATTATTCAAAATAAATTAAAACAACTATAGCAACACACAATTTCTTCATAAGGCATTAACTACTTAACTGATTCCACAGAAGTAGGCAGAGCTTGGAGAGCCTGCTTGAACTGAGTGAACATGTCTTCCCTGGGCCAATGGTGTATGGACTAGAGTAATTAGGTCTTAGGTAAGTCAGTAGAACTAAACTATGAGTCTCAAGCTTCAAACCTCTGTGAAGCAGTGAAATAACTTCCAGATTTCTTCATCCTGACAACTATTTCCTGATGGAGAGCTAATTTTAATTTTACTTATTATTTAATTATTATTTATTTATTATTTAATTTTAATTTTTAATTTTTGAGTTCTCCTCAAATCTAAGGCACTCTGTGAGGTGTTCCTTATATATGAGAAGAAGGGAAACAAACATACTAAGTTTGGCTGCAGTGCTGAATGTGTTTATAGAGCATCACAAAAACAACTGCAAGTCAATGAAGTCTCATGATGGTATTAAGAGATTATAGTAACCAACTGAAATTAATATTTTTCTTAAAAAAATTTTTTTAACGTTTATTTATTTTTGAGAGAGAGAGAGGGAGAGAGAGAGAGAGGGAGAGAGAGAGAGAGAGAGAGAGAGAGAGAGAGAGAGAGAGAGAGAATGAGCAGGGGAGGGGCAGAGAGAGAAGGAGACACAGAATCCGAAACAGACTCCAGGCTCGTAGCTGTCAGCACAGGGCTCAACACAGCGCTTGAACCCACACCTAAAGCGTGAGATGACCTGAGACACAGACGGATGCTTAACCAACTGAGCCACCCAGGCACCCCTGAAATTAATATTTCTATTAAGTTATGGCCTCTGAAAACTTTCCTCTGACTTCAGGAAATTTTCCTCTTTTAAGTGGTTCTGCTACAAGTTCTGCCTTAAAGGGGTAATTTTACATTGGCAAATCATTCACCTCAACTGGGCCTCAATCTCATTGTCACTTAAATAATGACATGTCAACAGAAGGAGAGGTTAAGTAGAAGATGGGCCTTCAGTTTCTTTGTAAGCCTAAATTCCATCACTCAAATCCATTTTGACCTGAACTCAGTATTGAATCTATTCATCACGGTGTTATGACCACGTGCTTTTTATTCAGTATAACCTGTGATATTAATAAACTCCATCCTTCATAATTAGTGTTAGAATAAACTCTTAGTTGATAATAATAGATGGAGACAATGGACCAGCTGGTCCCAAATTGCAGATAATTAGAAATTGTATCAGTACCACATTGTCATTAATCTTTTACTTGGATTGATAGCAGATCTCACTTCTATTCACTGAAAACACAGTAGCTAGAAAGTTGGCAGTCTAGGAGTCTGCTATGCATGATGATAACACCAGCCTAATATCTGTTTGGTAGATCCACAAAACAGATTCCATACACAGAAAATTAAGAATTGAGTGTATATATAAACTAGCAACAACATACATTGACTCAGCAAATATTTTAGAGTCTCTTATGCTCTTGCTCCTAAGATGCAAATTTGTGTAACATGTGATTCTCACCCTTGTGAAGCCAGCACTCCTGGAACTCTTGCTTCAACTCTGAGCAGTGCAGGACCTCCACCAATCGAAGAGACGAGAAGGAATTTTATTTTAAAAGATTCCAGAGAAGGCTCTTAATTCATACCAACACTTCATGACTTCTAGTTAAAACTTTCCCTATCTCTAATCCAAATATTTTATGCTTCTGCTCAAACTTCTTTTATTCTGTTTTATCTTGAGTACAGATGCAGAAAGAAAAATAGCCATTTTTAAAATGCACAGGAACATATATACATAAAAGTATTAAATTTGTACTTCCCTATTACAATAATTTTATATCTTTTATCCTCCTCAAAAGGCCTTACTTTGCCTTTTGAGCACTACAAAGCACGACATACCTGCTTATTGCTTTTTAAATTTCATTTTCTACCTGCTACTCATCTTTGTAGAACTCTTCTGAAATGTTTTCAGTCTACTTTTTTAGTTGAAGAGTCCCAGCTTGGAGACAAGCATCTGACTTAAGGTAGTAAAATAGTAAAACTGAATCATCATTCCCCTCCTCTGCACATAGTTTTTAATGTATCTTTCTATTTCCTTGCTTTCAAAACTTTGGCACCTATTGATTCACAAGCAACACACTGTACAGTCTTATCATCTTCTATTTGTGTTACTGCACAACTGCCTCTTCTTCATTTGTCCCTGTGCACCTTGTTTTACTCTTTCAGGTCTGCAGTTCTGCATCTGTCCTTACTGGAGTCATTCAACCATGTTTCAGCATCTCCCCAGTTTTCCTAACTGAAATGATCATGTTGTTTGTTGGTATCTGTGCCCGTCCATCATCCCTTCCCCATGCTCTGGGGTCATATCCTCCTCTTTTTATGGAGCAGAGATAACATGCAGTTCCAGTCGAACTAGCCAAGTAAACAGGTGACCCTAGCAGGACAGTCAGTGCTTCATCCTCTGGCCACACTGACTTAACTGGGTCTTCCCAGTTTTTATGACAGAAAAGCAATATGCTCTTCACTGCAAAACCAGAAGGACCACATAGGCTAGGATTTGCCAGTGGCCTCTTTTCCTGCCTCATGGAGAAAGCCTGCCAATAATGAAAGCAATAAGAGAACCCAGAAGTGAGTCATGGAGTGAGACAGAACCCTAATGTCATCTTCTGTCTTCACAGCTACCTGAATCCTACCTTGTTCTGAAGGTTTTTAGAAACACAAGCGATGTGTTTTCCTAGAAGAGTTCGAGTTGGATTTTTAGCAAATGCATTTTTTATTTATTCATTTATTTTTTAGTGTTTGTTTATTTTTGAGACAGAGAGACAGTGTGAGGGTGTGAGCGGGGGAAGGGCAGAGAGAAGGAAACAGAATCTGAAGCAGGCTCCAGGCTCTGAACTGTCAGCACAGAGCCCGAAGTGGGGCGTGAACCCATGAACCTTGAGATCACGACCTTAGCCAAAGTTGAATGCTTAACCAACTGAGCCACCTGGGTGCCCCTAGCAAATGTATTTTTAAATACTTCAAGAAGATGCTTTTGGGAGTTCCTAAATCCCAAAAAATAACTTACACATTGTGAACAGCAGGCTCAATACATACTTGATATGGTTACATAACTCCTATATATTCAGAATGGGCATTAAGGGCATTCATGGGCATTAAGACAACATGACAAAATGAATACATTGGGAAGTGAGGGAGAGTTAATGATGGCATTACATCCTGATTTAAATTGTGCTATTTGGAAGGGATCATACTGCTAGGAAAATGTGAGAAGTAATATTTTACCAACTGATAACATAAGGATACTCTTTTCTTCAATGAATTCGAGTGAAACAGAGCTCTATATTGAGGTTAGGAAGTATATGTTGACATCTCAATCCCCTACGGCTCATCCTTCATCTGTACCAAAGTTAGCTGTTAGGGCTATAGAGACAAGCAGGTTCCTTATGTGTATATATCTAAAATGCTTGCTGCCACTGAAATAGAAGTGAATTTCTGAGATGAAATCCCCAAGAGGCTAGATAATTCTTTCTAGGCACTCTGCCTGTGCAGTTTCCCATGCCAGAAATCTGAGAATTGCCCGTGACTTTTTCTCCCTCTAAATATCAAATCAATCACCCAGGCCTGACAACTACATTTTATAGATATTTTGGAATCCATCATTTCTTTTCATCTACAATGCCAGTGTCTATACACAGGTCACCATCACCTCTTGTCTGGCTTATGTAAATAAATAAGCTTTCAACTCCCCTGTCTGAATTCATTGATTTCCCTATAATCTCTTACCAACAACAGTGGTGGTGGTGGCAGTGGAGGCTTTTACAATGCAAATATAGTAAGGGCGTGTTCTCTCTTAACCTTTGAGTGACTGCATTGTTATCAGGATCAAGTCCAAAATCCAATCTGGCCCCTGCTTTTTTTATTCTGATCTAATAATCCTGGCCCTCCTGTGTCCTGTTCCTCCAGTAATCCAGGCTTTCTTCCTCCAGGAAGATTTTCCTTTTACTCAAAATACTGCACTACCTACTCTTTTTTTTTTTTCCCCTTAAAATTTTTTAATGTTTATTTATTTTTGAGAGAGAGAGAGTGGGGAAGGGGCAGACAGAGAGAGGGATACAGAATTCAAAGCAGGCTCTGTGCAGTCAGCACAAAGCCCAATGTGGGGCTCAAACCCATGAACTATGAGACCATGACCTGAGCTGAAGTCAGACACTAAACCAACTGAGCCACCCAGGAGCCCATGTGTTCCCTACTGTTAACCTGATGATTCCTACTACTCTGGTAGGCCTTGTTTTCACGTGTTATTTCTTGGGGACACTTCCTTTGACGTCATCATAGATCAAGTCCCCCTAATGTATAATTTCATAAATCCATTTAATTTCCTCTGGTGGAATTTATCTAAATTGCAATACACTGTAAGCCTTATTTGTTTAAAGTCTGTAAGCTTCCCAAAGGCAATCACTATGTATACCTTGTTCCTTTCATATTTCTATTACAGTGAAGAGATTATGGATTATCTATCCATATAACTAACTATTCCCCCTCCACCAACTAAAACCTGACAATATCTCTTCCACGATACATGGTGGGACACATGTTGGGACAAGGTCCTCCAAGGGTCTGTTTCTTTCTCTCTTGCAAGAGAGGCACTGACAGCTTTTGTTCTGGACTATCTTTTCAACAAAGTATGGATAGCCTTGGAAGATAGAGATAGCACTCTCCTCTGGAGCAGAAGGCAGACTTCTGTGCTGTTTTCTACTATAATAAAGATGTGTCCTTCCAGTGTAAAGATCAGACAGATTTGCCTGCAGCCCATTATAAAATGCTGGAGTTTCCTAAGCTTGAGAATACTCAGCTGGGATACAAATCCACTTCTGTACATAGCATCTGCCTAGGCTGCTTTGCACTGGCCCCTGAGTCTTGAGAGGGCAACGGAAATAGATGTGAACATGAGCTGCCCTTGCTGGGTCATGAATTGCTTTATCTCTAACCCGGAATTTTCATTTCTGCCAGTATTCATGCACTATAGCAGGCTAATTTCTTAGCTAGCAAGGAGGGTAAAATTTCAGAAGCATCAGAGTTCCTAACAACGGGGAAGTCATCTATGTCTTGTAATTCTCAACATTAAAAACAGCTTAAAAAAACCTTTTTTTCCCCAACTGATTTCCTACCAGAGACTCTTAAGCCATGAATTCTTAATCTGAGATATCAGGATGGGCTTCGTGGGAACCATGAATCCAATATGTAAGCACTATTGTTTTCACACAGTTATTGAAACAAGTAAATTGTTTTTATCAGATTTTCTAAGGAGCCAGAAAAAAATATTAAGAAAAATGTAAGGGTGCATGCCTTACTTCCTTATGAATAATTTAGATTTATTTGGCATATATTAGAATAAAGTTGAAAGATAGTGATTTCTGTATCGATTTTATACACACACACACACACACACACACACACACACACACATTCTTAAGTGTTTATTTATTTAAGAGAGAGAGCAAACAGGGGAGGGCAGAGAGAGGACAAATCCTAAGCAGGCTCTGAGTTAGTATCGATGCAGGGCTTGAAGTTATGAACCACAAGATCCTGATGTGAGCCTAAATCAAGAGTTGGACACTTAACCTACTCTGCCACCCAGGTGCCCCTTCACTGAGTATATTCTGCATGTCAGATATCTGTGACATTTAATCTAAAACCCTAACCTGTAAGCCTCCTTCTTTGCGTCATACTTTTGTTCTCAAATCCTTGAGATAACACATGTGGTGTGAGTATGTAAATCTTAGCTAACAAGATGCCAGGCATTGTACTAAGAGCTTTGCTTGTATTAACTAAATTATTGCTTACAACATCCATATGAGGTAGGCATATTATTATTATTATTATTATTATTATTGTTGTTGTTGTTACAGATGAGAAAACTGAAGAACAGAAAAGTTAAATTACTTGTTCAAGGTCACACAGTAAGAGATGGAAGAAGATTTGGAACTAGACAAGTATATACATGAATTTATCTATGATCTTGATGTCCAAGGTAATTTGGCTTTTCAATTTGATTAAAAATCCAAGATCTTTTTGGTTTCCTTTTGCTGTTATATATTGGTCTGCATATACTACTTGATTTGACCTCACTAAATTGGGCTAGTTAATATATATTTATAATGTATATAATATATATAATAATAACTTATCAATCTCATTCCTGAAAATTACATTCCTAAATTTTTTTTGTTTTTAATAAACTCAAAGTTATTAATCAAAGCATTTCAGAAAATTGGGGTGAGGTAAAAGTTATAAAATGCATCTGGAACATGTTGGGGAAGAAAAATATATTATTTCAAAATATGGTAAACAGAATTCTTCTTAGGGATATAATATGGTTAGCAAAACTCCTTAATAAGTCATTGGGGGGTAAATGCATGGGCCTCAAGAGAAAGAAAAGGTGAGGTCAAGGAAAAGTCGATTTGCTCTTCAAAGCAAGTGAGAAAAAAACTGTTCCTTTCCAGGGGTAGTTTCTTTCCAAGGGAGGCAGTGACAGCTGAGGACATAAGAAAGAGACCACTGAGGAAATCTCTCAGTTGCAGGTGACAGGAGAAATCCTTAAAAATAAGGATGCCAAGCAAAATGCTTCATATTCTGTTTTGTCTTCTCTTTACCCTGACTTGTGCTTGTTGAATTTGAATGAATTCAAAGTTTGAATGAATTTGTTGAATTTGAAAGAATCCATGTTTCATCTCTTTGCTAATAACAAACAGAGAGAGGAAAACGTGTGGAAGAAACTAGATGCAGAAATCCAGAGCACAAGTGTTTGTGGAAAAGTGGGTAAAGACACTATCCCCTTCACCTTTCCTATGACAGGGAATCAGGTCAGGCTCTCAAAACCATATTATGGAAGGGTAACTCTGGGAGGACAGAGTACTTGACAATAAACCTTCTAGAAGGATCCTTTGCTAAAAGAGAACTGATGAACGGGTGTTAATAATCTACTGTGTCACATCACGCTTATTGAATCTCTTTTCAAATGTTCAGAAATCCTTGTTACAATTCTGTCACAACTGAGGCAGATTCTTCCATGAGTTTTGTGTTAATCAGATGTTAACCTGCTCAAAAAGTTTACAAACCTCATCTTATCAGATTGAAATATAATGTGTCTTGCATTTAGACTGACTCCAACTGTTTTTTCACAAGCCTCAGAAAAATGTTTGTGTAACCTCCTGGCCTTCCCTGGACTCAGTCTTCCAGCTTTTTTGGGAAGATTTAGAAAAAGCAATCACTGCTCATATGTTCAGTTAAAATGTTGAATATAAAGTTTAAAACTTTCTAAATTTTGGTATTCATATATAAAATCAAGTTATCACAAAACCAAAGTTGGTTAAGAATTTACGTGCTAAACTGTATTCCCCTTATATAAAGGAATTAAAGTATTTGGTGATTCAAAAAAAACAAGAAAAGCAGAAATTTTAATTTAAAAAATTTTTTTATGTTTACTTATTTTTGAGAGAGAGAGAGAGAGAGAGAGAGTGCGAGCAAGTGGGGGAGGGGCAGAGAGAGAGGGAGACACAGAATCTGAAGCAGGCTCCAGGCTCTGGGCTGTCAGAACAGAACAGGATACGGGGCTCGAACCCACAAGCTGTGAGATCATGACCTGAGCCAAAGTCAGCTGCTTAACCAACTAAGCTACCAGGCACCCCAGAAAAACAGAAATTTTAAACAAACAGTGTCTTTGAGTAAGGCAGCATCAGAAATATAAATCAATATCACTAAGATTTTGAATATTAAAGTGAAAATGTGGAAAATAGACTTCAGGTCAATATGGTTGACTGTACTGATGTGTAATAACTTTCCTCTGCTCCAAACAAATAAATTTATTAAAAAATAAACAAGATGGACACCTGGCTGGCTTAGTCAGTAGAACATGCGACTCTTGATCTCATTGGGCATAGAGCTCACTTAAAAACAAACAAAAAAACACCAAGAATAATAAAAATTTAAATGTATAGTCTAATTCAACACATAAAACCACATTTCTTCATGTGTATAAAATAAAGAGACAGATTTGGAGGGTACAGTCCTGTGGCTCACAGAGCAGTCAGAACCAGAGAAGCTTGGGTTTAATGCCTGTGTATGTGGCAGGACCCTGCCTGAAAGTCATGATAGAATGCAGTTAATGCAGGATTCTAGAGGCCATGAATGGCTGCCAGGATGAGAGGGGTACCAGAGAAGTCCTTGTTGACTGCTGTAAGGAAGTGGAAAATAGTTGCTAGACAGATATCTGAATTCCAATTCCTGCTGCCCATGAAGATGTTGCATCCAAATTGACATTGTTCATATAGATCAGGAATATCACGCTAAGAAATTAAGATAAAACTGGTCTGGAACCTGTGAGTTGTGCAGGACCCCATTAAAGGGCACAGGGATTTCCTATAAAAAATTACCCTTACCTAGCTGGATTTACAACAACAAAAATTATAAACCTCACAAGGAAATACATGTCCTTCTATTATTAATGGAAAAATTAAAGACATTAACTTTAAAATTTTTGCTAAGTGTATATTTTGCTAAGTGTACATATATATGTGTGTGTGTGTGTGTGTATATACTCAAAAACTATATAAATTTGAGAATACAAAATCAATATACAGAAATGGGTGGATCTCCATATACTAATGAAGAAGTAGCATAAAAAGAAATTTAAAAAAAATCCCATTTACAGTTGCACCAGAAAGAATAAAATACTTAGGAATAAATTTAATCAAAGAGGTGAAAGACCTGTACTCCAAAAATTATAAAACACGAAAGAAATTGAAGTTGACAAATGAACAGAAAGATACTCCATGCTCATGGATTTGGAGAAAAAATATTGTTAAAAATGTCCACACTACTCAAAGCAATCTACAAACCTAATGAAATCCCTATCAAAATATCAACAGCATTTTTTTACAGAACCAGAACAAATAATCCTAAAATTTGTATGGAAGCACAAAAGACCCCCAATAGCCAAAGCAATCTTGAAGATTTCTTCAAAGCTCAACACAATCTCAGATTTCAAGATAGACTGCAAAGCTGTAGTAATCAAAACAATATGGTACTGGCACAAAAATAGACAAGAGAATGGAATACAGAGCCCAGAAATAAACCTACGATTATATGGTCAATTAATCTACAACAAAGGAGGCAAGAATATACAATGAAAAAAGATAGTCTTTTCAATAAATGGTGCTGGGAAAAATGAGACAGCTATATGCACAAGAATGAAATTGAACTACTTTTTTACATCATAAACAAAAAATAAACTCAAAAAAGAATTAAAGACCTAAACGTGAGACCTGAAACCATAAAATACCTAGAAGAAAACACAGACAATAATCTCTTTGACATCAGCTGTAGAAACATTTTTCTAGCTGTCTCCTTTGGCAATGGAAACAAAACAAAATTAAACTATTGAGACTACCCCAAAATAAAAAGCTTTTGCACAGCAAAGGAAATATCAATAAAACAAAAAGAAAACCCACTGGATAGGAGATTTGCAAATGATATATCCAATAAGGAGTTAGTATCCAAAATATATGAAGAATTTATACAACTCAATACTAAAAAACCCAAATAGTCCAATCAGAAAATGAGCAGAAGACATGAATAGACATTTTTTCAAAGAAGATATACAGATAGCTAACAGACACATGAAAAGGTGCTCAATAACACTAATTAGCAGGGAAATGCAAATCGAAACCACAATAAGATATCACTTTAAACCTGTCAGAATGATGATCAAAGACACAGAAAACAAGTGTTGGTGAGAATACACTGTTCCTGGGAATGCAAGATGGTGGAGCCAGTATGGAAACAGTCTGGAGGTTCCTCAAAAAAATTAAAAATAGAATTATCATAAGATCCAGTAATTCCACCACTGGGTGTTTACCCAAAGAAATGAAAACACTAATTCAAAAAACTATAAACACAAATGTTTATTGCAACATTGTTTACAGTAGCCAAATTATGGAAGCAACTGAAGTGCCCATCCATAGATGAATCGATAAAGAAGGTGTGTGTGTGTATCATGAAAAATGGAATATTAGCCATAAAAAAGAAATGAAGTCTTGCCATTTAAAACAACATGGATGGATCTAGAGGGTATGTTGCTAAGTGAAATAAGTCAGTCACAGAAAGACAAATACCATGATTTCACTCATATGTGGAATTTAAAAAACAAAACAAAGAAAAAAAAAAAGAGACATCCAAAAAGACAGATTCTTAAATATAAAGAACAAACTGGTGGTTGCCAGAGGAGAGGTGGGTGGGGAGATGAGTGAAATAGGTAAGAGATAAAGAATATACTTATTGTGATGAACACTGAGCAATGTATAGAATTGTTGAAATCATATTGTACACCTGAAACTAATATAACACTCTATGTTAATTATAATTGAATTAAAAAAAAAACTATATCAACTTGTAAACAAAAAGTGGGTTGTTTAACCAAAGCAATGAAAAGACAGCGTAAAGAAAGTTATCAAAAAGCCTGATTTATAGAAAATATAAAATGAGTTAGTAGAAATAACTCTTGCTTACCAACAATTGCAATAAGTATAATTGTATTAAACCCACCAGCTAATCGGACTATACATTTGATTTATACAAATCCAGATACATGCCACAGGAGATTTACCTAAAAATAATAACCCATAGAGTTTAAAGTAGAGTTAGGAAACGCCAAAGCAAAAAGTAATACTGATACCAAACGAAGTAGAAGGTAAGGCTTATAAGGATTTGTAAAGACAAAAAGATGTATTACTTAGTGATAAAAGAACAATTTACCCTGGAAGACATAATAATGTGGAAACTACATGAACCCAACAAGACAGTCTCAAAATACATTAATGCAAACCCTGATATAAGATAAAATCAACACATTCACACTCATATTGTAAGAGTTCATTTCTTTCAGAAACTGAGAAATCAAGTTGACAGAAACAAAAAATGAGGAAAACAATGAAAGAATAAACCATATGATTAAGGTATCTGACCAAATACAACATTTAATTATAATGAATTGAACAAAATAGGTAAGAATAGATGGTATGTAACAATGTGTGTCAATTACGCTTCAATTAAAAAAAAAAGAAAGTAGAAGAAAGAAAATAATAAAGATATAGGCAAACATTGGTGAAATACAAACAAACAAAAACAGCACAGATGAATGTTACCAGCCTCATATCTACATCTCCAATGCTACCCACCTTGGGCCAAGGGCCAAGGGCCAAGGGCCCATTATCTGTCTTGCCTCTATTTTGCATTAGCCTCCTAACTTCTCCACCCTGCTTCCCTTTACATTTGAAACTGTAACTCAGATTCTGTCATTCCTCCCATAGACTTCTCAGGGTAATCCCAGAGTGATTACACGTACCTATTTCCCTGACTTCTTTCCAATCTCTCTCACTCACTCTACTTGGGCCATACTGGCCTCTTTGCAATCCTCAGCCATCCCAGGCATGCTTTTGCCTTAGAAATCTTGCACTGGCTGCTCCCTCTGCCAGAAATATTCCTTTCCAGATACCCACATGACTAACTTCCTTGCCTCCTTTAAATCTTTGCTCAGATATCATCTTCTAAATGACACCTCTCCTGTCTGTCTTAAAAACCTTCTTTAAAATGGTGACCCACATGTCCTTTCATACCCTATAACACCTCTGATCCTGGTCACCCTGCCCTATCTTTCCCATAGCATTTTGTATCTTATAATATCCCATATAATTAATTATATTTAATGTTTTTTTTTGTCTTTCCCTCATAAACTCCACAAGAACAGGGATCTAAGGATCTACTTATTTTTCACTATTTTCACCCTGACCCCAGTCACTTAGAGCAGAACATGGCATACAGCAGTTACTCAATGAAGTTTATTGATCACATGAATGAAGGCATGGTTTAAAAACTACTTCTTTGAAAAGAAACTATCATTGGCATTATTGATCATTAAAAAGAAATAAGGCATAAGAACAATGTTAAGAATGAAAACACGGACAAAGGAAACAATCAACAAAACTGAAAGGCAACCTACGGAATGAGAGAAGATATTTGCAAATGACATATTGGCTAAAGGACTAGCCTTCAAAATCTATAAAGAACTTATCAAACTCAACACCCCCAAATTAAAAAAAAATGGGCAGAAGACATGAACAGACATTTCTTCAAAGAAAACCTACAAATGGCTAACAGACACATGAAAAAATGCTCAACATCACTCATTATCAGAGAAATACAAATCAAAACCACAATAAGATACCACACCTGTCAAAATGGCTAAAAGTAACAACTCAGACAACAACAGATGTTGGTGAGGACACAGAGTAAGGAGGACCCTCTTACACTGTTGGTGGGAATGTAAACTGGTGCAGCCACGCTAGAAAAGAGTGTGGAGGTTCCTCAGGAAATTAAAGACAGAGGAACCCTATGATCCAGCAATTGCACTACTAGGTATTTGCCAAAGGATAAAAAAGTACTGATTCGAAGGGGCACATGCACCCCATTGTGTATAGCAGTACTACCAACAATAGCCAAATTATGGAAAGAGCCCAAATGTCCACTGACTGATGAATGGATAAAGAAGACGTGAGACATATATGCAATGGAATATTACTCATCCACGAAAAAGAATGAAATCTTGCCATTTGCAACAATGTGGATAGAAGTAGAGCATATTACACTATGTAAAATAAGTCAGTCAAAGAAAGACAAATACCACATGATGTCATGCATATGTGGAATTAAACAAAAAGATGAATATAGGAGAAGGGAAGGAAAAATAAAATAAGGTAAAAACAGGGAGGGAGGTAAACCATAAGAAACTCTTAATTGTAGAGAACAAACTGAGGGTTGCTGGAGGGGAGGTGTGTAGGGGGATGGGCTAAATGGGTGATGGGTATTAAAGAGGGCACTTGTTGGGATGAGCACTGGGTGTTGTATGTAAGTGATGAATCACTAAATTCTACTCCTGAAACCAATACTATACTATATGTTAACAAACTTGAATTTAAACAAACCTTGGAACTGGGGCGCCAGGGTGGCTCAGTTGGTTGAGCGTCCGACTTCGGCTCAGGTCATGATCTCAGAGCTTGCGAGTTCAAGCCCTGCATCAGGCTCTGCGCTGACAGCTCAGAGCCTGGAGCCTGCTTATGCTTCTGTGTCTCCCTCTCTCTCTGCCCCTAACCAACTCTCATTCTGTCTCTCTCTTAAAAATAAATAAACATTAAAAAAAATTTAAACACAATCTTGGAAGGAAAAAAAAAAGAATGAAAAGATGGATATGACTTTAGATATAAGAAAATAATACAAAGCATTTTATGCAAAAATTTTTGAAATTTAGATGAAATAAATGTTCTAGAAAAAAATACCAAAAGTGACTCAATAAAAATACAAAATATGAATACACCAAAAACTACTGAAGAAATTAGAGTAAAAACTCCCTCCAGGTGCCCCTGGGTGGCTCAGCTGGTTAAGCGTCTGCCTCTTGATTTCAGCTCAGCTCATGATCTGATGGATTGTGGGTGAGTTGGAGCCCTGCTACTACTCTGCACTGATTGTGCTTGGGATTCTCTCTCTGCCTCCTGTTCCCTCTCCCTCCACACTTCCCCTGCTTGCACATGTGCGCGTTTGTACATGCACCTATGTGTGCAGTCTCTCTCTCAAAAATAAATAAACAAACAAACATTAAAAAAACCCTCACTCCATATCTTCAGGTCAATAAGGGGTTACAGGTGAGTGTTAAACCTTTATAAAAAAGATAACTCCAACTTATACAAATTATATCATAAAATAGAAAGTTCTCAACCTCATTTTTTGATGATACTATAATTTGGATCCCAGAAGACCAGAAATGTATGAAATCAGTACAAACCAATCTTGCTTATGGATATGCATGGGAAAAAAACCCTAAATTAAATATTAGCAATTTGAATCTAGGAGTGGACTAAAACAAAGTATTGTTTATCCAAGTACATCAAAGATGGCTTTACATGAGGATACCTATCAATATAATGTCATCATTAACAGATTAAAGGAGAAAAATAGCAATTAAACAATTATGGTCTTAGTACAGAAATAAGCAAATGGAACAGAAGGAAAAGACTACCCACACGCGAATGGAATTTTAGTATATGACACATAAATAGGGGAAGAATACATTACTCAATAGATGGTATTGACACAATACGTTACTATTTTTAAAAAAAATAGATCCCTACTTGACACTACCAATGAAAATACATTTCAGATGAATAAAACATCTAAATGGAAAAAGTGAAAGTTCAAACATTTTAAAAGACAATGTCAGAGATTATGATGTTGGGATAGATTTTTTTCTTAAGCAAGGTACTGAAATGTAAACATTAAAGGAAAAATTTGGTTGATATGACTACAGCAACTTGAATACTTCATCTGATACATAAAACTCAAAAGGCAGGACAAACTAGAAGCTTATAATTTGCAACACATTTAATTGAAAAATTGTCACTATCATGAAAAAAGTTATATAAACTCCCACAAATCAATAAGAAAAAGACTATCAATCTATTAGAAAAATGGACAATAATCTGCAAGGACAAGGCACTAAGTGTTGGCACAGCTACGGAGATATGCTCCTACATGTCTCACATAGTACAAATTGCAGCAACCGTTTTCAAGAGCAATTTGTTAATGACTACTGTTTAAGATGTGTCTACATGAAGTTCAACAGTTTTATTTCTAGTTATATGTTCCAGAGAAATTTTTGTACACACACATATGCAAATATGTTCACTGGACCACTGTTTCTAACAAGAAGAATTAGGCAAAATCTACACGTCCATCTCTTGATAGCTAACAAATGGGAGAAATAAATAACATTATATTCATATTCATACCTGTGCATACAGAAGAACAGTTTAAATCAGTGAACTAAAGGTATAAGTAAGTATCAAGCTGGAATAACCATTATCAACAATAAACATGTTGATTAAATAAGCAAATTGTGGAAGGGTAGGTACATTTACAGAAATTAATACTCTGTGGCTTGTGAAGGGTATAAAAACATGGATGGAAAGGATACACACTAACCTTTATAATATGGAGGAGTAGGAAAGGGAGTTGCACTGTGCTTATGGTATATTTTTCTTTTGAGAAAAAAAAAAAAAACTAAGGAAAAAAATCTAATGTTTTCACTTGTTGGACTTTGGCTCAGTCATGTTCAGTGACATAAGCCTGGAACAGGTTGTGCTTAAAGAGATTGGTCCTTGATGACAGAGAAGTCTTAACAATGGGGCAGGGCAAGGCATCAGCAGATGATTAGGATACATCCGATGTGTTAGATAAGTCTGGTCATGTACATGTAGACCTTATTACTGGGAAAATAAGGTTAGGGGCAGGATGTAGACTGGGTCAGACGAACAAAATGAAAAATAAAAGGATACTAAAACCAACTTTAAGGATATTAAAGTCAATTTAAAATCTTTTGGAAAGATAGCCACAGGTAAATAAGCAATCAATCAAGAAAGAATGGTGAAGCAGATCTTGGTAAGTACAATTTTCTTACAAAAACTAGGACTGTAATGTAGGCTGGCCTTGACTCTGTTTAGAACTCTAGGTTCTGTGGGGTAAGTCCTCCATCTAGCTTTATGTAGATTACGAGGTATGAGGGAGAGGAGGAAGAGTGGAGTTGTTCATAGTGTCAAGGATCTGGGTAGAAATCCTTCCCCACACCATGATCCATACAGCCTCAAAACAGATTCAGAAGCAGGGAGGTACAATGCTGATCTTTATTAATACATCTGTCTTTCTACTTCTTTTTACAAGAAACAAAAGCAGAGAAAAGTTGATATGCAGCCATTCACTGGTTTAGAGACTTCAAAACCAAACCAAACCAAACCAAACCAAACCAAACCCTGGATCTGAGTAGCAAGTGAGTCTCTTGGTCTTCCGGCACACATGCACACTGTTATTTAAGAAATCCTGATTTAGAAAACAAATTCTATTAATGACAAAAGACAGTAGGCTGTCTTGGTCAAGCTTAGAAACCAGCAGGCTCTTTAAAAAGTTCTTTGTAAGATTCAGTATTTGCCACAGCAACAATATTGTCAATAAATTAGACTTACTATTGTACAACACAGGAAAAAGCAGTGTTCCTTGTTTATCTTTGGCCACTGTTTACTTTTAGCTCTGCTGTGGGAAAGAGAACCAAACAATGTAAGCTTTTCCTTAATGAGATCCTGATTAGATGGCCTGGACCAATGCATAAAGCACAATATACTAGAGCAGGAGAACAAACTTAAAATCCTTGTTGTCCCCTCCCTGGCAAGTCACTGTGTCTGTCCTCAGCACAGAGCAGTCTTTTCACATCAGGAACTTCCCTCTTTCCACCGAGCTCCTGTTCCAACTAACCCAATAACCTTCTTCACCCCCTTTCTCATACAGGTACCATATCTTTGCATATTCTGGGCAGGCCTTGCCTTGCTCCTGAACAAGGAAATCCACCTACCATATCTCAACTTGCCAGCATTACAAATTAACAGAATCACCAAAGGAGGCATTGCAAAGAATGTGAGATTTAATCTATGTTTTTAACCTGGGTTCTATGATGAGGCTTAGGGGCTCAAGAACTTCAATGAATTTATGCCTGCACATTTCTCAAGAGAGTGAGTTCTGAGCTTTATTAGATTATCAAAGAGGTTAGCAACCATTATTTAGTCCATTAATTATTTTATGGTTTGGAAAATGAAGAACTGAGAGTGTTCCTTTCCTCTAGTTAGACAGTTCATTAATGGCAGAGAAAGGAATAGTTTCCTAGTTTGTGGGCTTTTGATCCTACCCTCATGCTATAAGAGCTGAGGTTAACTTGTTTTTATGAAAACATTTATTCTTATTGATAGATTAGGCATTTTAACTGAGGCCTTCAGTGTTCCCATCCCCCACCTACCAGGTGTTTCTGGCATCCCCCTAAAATCCACTCACAGCACAGATGGCTGCCTATGAGTTCAGGAATTTTCATGTTCAAAGTGCTATTAAACCTCCTTAATAAGAGCTTCAACACTAAAAACATTCCCTCTATTAACTGAAATCCAAGGAGACGCCAATACAAATTGTATACTGTATACCAGTAATGTATACTTATTTCCTTCTACTCCTCAATATCAAACACAGAGGTTTAATCTTGAATTTTTCCATTTTCCAGGGCTTATGTTGAAATACAGGGAAAAGGCATTGTACCAAGAGAGGAAACGGTATTATTTAATAATTAAATTGCCGGATTTAAAAATAGTAGTTTGGTTAATATTTACAAAGCACCAAAGTGGTTTTATGATCTTTGGCTGTTTTATTTTTTAAAGGCCATTGTTTTATGCCCTGCTCCAATAAAATACATTTCATTTGCTGGTATCACACCCAGTCTGCTGTAAAGCATTTGCAAACATGTAATCTTGTTTGTGAGGGCCATGCCTTAAAGCAGACCTTGAAGCAGGTTCGCATCCCAGCTAAGCCACATGCTGGCTGTGTTACGCATGCAAATTTTACGTAGGTACTTTGTGCCTCAGTTTTCTCATTTCTAAAATGGAGATGATAATAATCGTATGCACTTCACAGCAGCGCTTTGTACTAAGCACATAATTATTATATTTAATTAATATTTAAATTAATAATTATTATTAGATGGCATTTCTTTGGTTATCACTCATCAAAATAATGTGCCCAATTCTTCAAAATTGTCACCTCTGTCCTGTTAAGAACTGAAGAGCTTTCACGCATTGAAGCTAGCCTGCCAAATTTTTCAATGCACTATGCTTTATTTTTTAATTTATTTATTTTTAAAGTTTTTATTTATTTATTTTGAGAGAGAGAGAGAAAGCACAAGCAGATGAGGGGCAGAGAGAGAGGAAAAGAGAATTCCAAGGAGGCTTCACTCTGTCAGCACAGAGCTGGACACCGGGCTCAAACTCATGACCTGTGAGATCATGACCTGAGCCAAAATCAAGAGTCAGATGCTTAAGTGATTGAGTCACCCAGGCACCCCAGCCTTATGTTTTAACAGTATATCCAGATTTCCTGTACCAACTGCAGCGGAACAACACCACTAAAATAGGGTCATTTCAGTTCCCCAGCTGGGCTATCAATGGAGATAACTGGAATACATGCAAAGGCCCATTATGGGAATGAGAATCCAGGTCTATGTAGTTGCTGACTGGTGAGGACCCTGGTTTGCAGGTTTCCATTCTGAAGGTGTACCGAGGCGTGGCAGAAAGGATGCACTACCGGCTCTCTTTTGCCCATGGCCCTCTTAAGAAATCAGCTAGAACAGCCATCTTATTTGAGAGCCTGCCTTTCCTTGATGACTCTCACTACAGAAAAAAGATTGTATTCGAAAGTAATCATATCCACTGTTCCAACTACATGTCCACAAAGGTGACACATTAAATCAATTACACTACATTTTTTATTGTAAATCAATCCCAAGTTCTTTTAAAAGGTACTTATGTGTCCCTTTTGATAACTGGTATTAAAATGATTCATTATCAGACTTAGGTAAGACATGGCCTCAAAATCTTCCTTGTGCCCCTAGGCAACTTTGTTTTTGCAATATGCAAGCTCCTGATTTTGTTCCTGACTAACTGTGTGATTTTTAAGCAAGTTAGTTGAGGTCTGCATGGGGAAGGAGACTATGCCCAGAAGAAGGGGCAAATGGAAAAACAGAACAGCAAGGGAATGCTCCAGAGAGGAGAAGGAGAATGACGCAGGACAGGAGGGATACTGTAATTTAATGTGTAGCAGGTCTTTTACTCTGATGGGTTGGGGATGGTCTCAAGTTTGCCAGGGTAGGTCAGACAAGCTTGCAATAGGCAATCAACTTTCCTAGTCTAATAAGAGCTCAAAAAGCTGCAGTTTATAATTCAGAAGCAGCAATGGAAACTTTAAAGCCATTTATCTTGGCACAATTCCCAGGGAAGTTGACGTGGAGACCCACTGGCTGTGCACACCATTCTGTGCAATTTGATGCTTTTCATTTGGTAGAATTTTGTTGCCAAGGCTACTGTATCAAGTTTCTGAAATTTTAGTGGATGTAAATTGTCTCATCTGTCACTTAGCCTGGCAAAAAATTTAAAGGGCATGCTTTCTATTGAAAGGAAAGACTTACCCTCTTTAGCCCATTATGCAATAAGCAGCATTCTAAACACCATGGAAATGTCCATGCTGTAGTTTGCATCTTTGAGAACAAACTGACTTTTTTTTAAACTAAAAAAGAAAAGTTTTAGTGGGACCTCGTTCCTCTTATTTTGAAATGTGCACACATTCAGAGGCATTTTCTAGGGATTAAGAATTTTATTTTGTATCTTTTAATCATTTTGTGTAGTTGTTCAGTTTCTAAAAATTTGTGTGTAACTGGGGCGCCTGGGTGACTCAAATGGTTAAGAATCCGACTTTGGCTCAGGTAATGATCTTGCGGTTCGTGGGTTTGAGCCCCACATCAGGCTCTAGGCTGGCAGCTGGGAGCCTCGAGCCTGCTTCAGATTCTGTGTCTCCCTCTCTCTCTGCCCCTCCCCCCAACTCTGTCTTTCCCCAAAATAAAATAAAAACATTTAAAGTTTTTTTAAAAAACTGTACGTAACTGAGTTACTTTTAGTTAAATCTCAGGAGAGAAATAAATCAGTGCTGATGTATAGAGGCTGTAAACAAAATAATGTTCTCAAACTCTAAATGTTGGTAGAGTACGGAGAGTAGAGTTAGGGCTTATTAATCTACTAAAATAATTCAAGGAATACAGAGATCGCTTCCCTTTCTAAAACAGGGTATTATTAACATGGACTTCCTTTCTTCAACTAGACTGAAAGTACTCAAACCTTCTGTTTCATTTCCATTCTTCTCTGTCTCAAAATCATCATACGCTAGACAAGGCTAGGCGCATGAAGGAAGAAATGGCTAAGAGCAACAAGAGACTAAACAGCTAAGACAAAGTGATGCTACAGGCTTGAGTGTCTAGAGAAGAGGAATTCTCTGGCTGCATGTGAGAATCAGCTGGGGAGTTTTTAGAACATCCTCATGCTTGGGTCCTTGGTCCTAGGTGCAGAAACTGGGTTAGGATTGGGCCTATGCATCAGTACAGCAGTCTGCCCTTATCCATGGGGATATGGTTCAAGACCTCCAGTGGGTGCTTGAAACCATGGACAGTACCAAACCCTAAATATACTATGCTTTTTCCTACACATACATACCTCGGATAAAGTTTAATTTACAAATTTGGCACAGTGAAAGATTAACAATAACTAACAACAAAATAGAACAATTATAACAATATACTATAATAAAAGTTATGTGAATGTGGTCACTCTCTTTCTCAAAATTTCTTATTATACTGTTTTCACCCTTCTTCCTGTGATGATATGAGATGATGAAGTGCCTACTTGATGGGATGGAGTGAGGTCTCAGTGATGGAGGCATTGCGATCTAGGGTTAGGCTACTAGTAACCTGATGATATGTCAGAAGGAGGATCATCCGTTTCTACACTGGGGTGGATCATGGTGGACTGAAGCCACGGAAAGAGAAACTGGAGGGAGGGCAGCTGTACTAGGTTTACACAGCTTTCCACTGGTATGTGTGCTTGGCTGAGGGGCCAATGCGCTGAAGTTACCCTCTGCAGGAGTGGGACTGAACGACTCTAATTCAGAATCCTTCCCAGGCAGGAGGATACAGGAGCGTGGGGAAGCCCTTGGTTGGCCTCACATAGCGGGTCCCCTTTTGGCCCTGCTGTTGGAATAGGGGTCCAGTGCAGAGACCCCCTCATCCCAGAAAACAGGACACGGCTGGAGACAGGACTGCCTCCTAGCCCAAGATACAAGGCACATTCATGGAGAACCTGGTGCTAAACCATTCAATGACCTGCTTCTGGGTCAAGAATTTGTATCTAGAAGAGTAGCTCCCTCACTGCAATCTGTTGAAAGTCAGAGTGGCCCCTGGCCATCAAGTCACCCCTGGAGCTTGGGTGTGGCCCAGGATCCCTTTGGGATTATGAGATAGAAACCATGGGTAGGAATATGATTTACGTTTCTATACCAGATATCAGAAAGCATTTCCAAGTGTGTTTCACTTACTATTCCAGCAACTACACCCTGAAATGTCCAGAAAAATTAACCCTAGCTCAGAAACTAAACAAAAGATCAGGAGAGAAAACATAGACCTTTTTAATCTGAATATATAACAACAATTCTATTTCTGGTATCAGGTCCTTGTTTCCCATTAACGTCTTTATCAACTCACTTTTATCACTTCTTCAGACTATCACACTTTTAACCTGGGCTCAGGTGTCCCACCCTCTCTTCTGTCCAGGAAGAGCTGCAGGTTAATCTAAAGGCTCAGAACATGTAAATGCTTGCAATAATCCAATAGTTTAGCCACTCACCCCCTACAGAGTTTTTCATCACAAGAGTGTTTTTAATATTTAAACACTGGCTTAGTAACTGTAAAACTGTAACATGTAAGTTTGCTTATAAATAAGAGTTTCTGTTTAAGGATCAATCCCCCTCTAAAATCACTAGGTCTTAGTTTATCTGAAGGATCTTCAATAGGGAAAAAGAAATCATTTCTATTTTAACTCACACAAAAAGGAAGTAAGACCCGAGACAACAGGGAGTTTAAAAATTATAGAAATATCCATAGGACCCCTAATTTCCATTCAAAAGTCCCAGGATTTCACACCTAAATTTAGTAATTTTTAGCTCTTTTGTCTCCTTTTAATGTAACACCTTAAAATAGCAACACAGAATGCTTCATGCTGAAACTATAACTTGTAAACCTGTTGGAACAAATTCAGTCCTCACATTAAGCAAACTAAATTACTATATTCATCTACTCCTAAAATTCTCCCCACAAGTAATCGAGCTTATCTGTGACCCTATTCTAGTTACTCATAAGCGAGGGTGGGGTTCCATAAACCCACACAGTGGAAACACTTGAAGGATTTATGAGCCTATAAATGGATGTTAGCCATTTCAAGAAAACCCAGGCCAAGTCAAACTCAGCTGTCTGTATTTAGCCTTGATTACAGGGGTTACACAAATAAGAACCCAAATGTATCCAGGACTTAGAAAAGTTAGAGGTTTTCCTTTCCCTAAATGTTAAAGTACAGGGGTACTCTCTACTGAGCCTCTGAATCAATTTTTTTTCCCTTGTATTTTCATGGCTGAGAGAGAGAGAGAGAGAGAGAGAGAGAGAGGAAAGTTCTTAGGAGTCACAGAAATTTTTTGTAGCTCAACTATTCAACTCTCCCAGATGATAATATTAGTAGTTCTTCCCATCTGGCTCCTTAGACATTCTACAAGCATCTGAGAGTACCTAAGCTTAAATCTAGTTTTAGCGGAAACATTATGCTGAACTTGGCTGTAATCTCTACTTCTAAGTATCTGTATCAGAGAGCCTAGATTGCATGATCTATAGAGCAGATAGCATCTGCTATGGTTGAATCAGGCAGAGAAGGCTAGGAGAAAGATGATTATGCCATTTTAACTAGTTCAAGATGGAACTGTTTTGAGAACTGTGATTACCGTATGAACTATTCGATCTTTAGGGGGGGTCAATTTGAAAATATTTTGAGTTGTAGGCAGTATCAACTGCTTGCATGATTTTAGAATCCTTGTGATTACTGTATGAACCATTCCATTTTTTGGGGGGTCAACTTCAAAATGTTTTGAATTACAATTCAGCTATCAACTGCTTGCATGATTAGAATCCTTGACTATATTCATACCTTCAGTTGCCATTTTTTCTGACTGCAGAGCACCCTAATCGTGGTGTTGAACCACTCTCATGAGTAGGCAGTCATCTGAAAAATAACCTTCACTGGCTTTTCCCTGGATATACATCATTGCTCACATAAAGCATCTACACCTGGATTCCCAGTGTTCCAGCTCCTCCAGGTGCAGATGAGAGCACACCTACTACCAAACACTACCCTTCTTTTACAAGACAATTTGGAACTGGCTGGTCTCTTCCAAAAAGCCAGGACAAGGGTGACTATGAATCTGTGCCACACAGATGTAATGATCTGGGAGTGCAACCACACTTTATCTACTTGCTGCCATTCTTTCAGGAGAGCCAGTGTGATTTATGCTTACCTCTGTTTTGCACTTCCTTGGTAAAGACTCACATGAAAGCTAGTGAGATGAGGTAGGACTATTTCATACAGGAAATGTGGAAGATAAGCAGTCTCTCACCTGGTTCTCTTGTGGGCTTAATTAGGTCCCTGATTCTTTCATGGGCACAGAAATTATTAGTCTTGGCTTTGATTTCCCCACCTAATAGAAATAAAGCTGAGTTCATTAAACCATTTGATCGCTTCCAGCCACTCAAACTGGATTTTATGGACTTAACTTTGTAAATACAACATCGTGAGAAGATTGAGAGGAAAATAATACCATCAAGCGGAAGACAGTAGGCTTCAGCTAGGATTCAAGTCATATCTTACATAATGATGAATGAAACTGACAGGTTTATGCCATTTTGCATCAGAGCCCTTCAAAAAAATCAGTTGTGACAGTTGTAACTGACATTCTTGACATAAGACAAAAATTACGTTAGGTAAAATATTTTCTTTTGCAATTCAAAGTCCCAACAATAATTAATGGACTTAAACCACTAATTTCTGTCTCTTTCTGTAGTAGTTGTTTTAAATTTATATTACAATTTTGAAAATATATACAAAGGACTTAAATGATAAAGCAAATTCTCATTTATAAACTAGTAAACTGAGAATAAATATGCTTGAGGAAATACTGTGTATTCCAAATTAAGTGACCTTTAATGAAAAGATTTCTCTTATTTGAATTATGATACAGGTAGTACAAGAACTAACTTGTCCCCAAAATGAGTAGCTCTTAAATAATATCTCAGAGATTTAGATGTCAAGGCAATAACATTCAGTAGGTTTAAGTGTCCTTTACAATGTCTCCTACTGGTTCATTCTTCCTCCCCAGTGTCTTCTCAGTGTCTCAATTGCTATCAAGCCCCTCTGCCTTCCAACTAAAATGCCCGCCCATTTCTCAGCCTTGCAGACTTCCTGAGTGACATACGCAATGGCAGCTGGTCTTTCACACATGCCTTGCTCTGTCTCACAGTCTGCAAATGCCAGAATGGGTTCCAGGCAGTGGCAAGATGGAAAGAACCCAGACTCAGTCCAGAGTCAAAGCCCTGATTCTGTCATTTTTTACTCACGTACCTTGGCACAAATCACTAAAGGTCTTTAAGCTCCAGTCTTTACCTGAAAACTTAGGATAATGATACCTCATCTATTTGAGAATCAAGTAGGATAATGTACATGAAAGTAGTTACCAAAGTGGAAAGTCACATACAAATGGAAGCTATTTAACAAGCTCTTTTCTCTGTGACCAGCTGATTAGATAATGAAGGCCAGTAAGTATGCCAGTACTAAGAAAGCTGCATAGTTTAGAGGGCTGAGAATGGAACTGGACACATGTTGGATTCCGGGTCCCACTCTTCGGGATCAAGGCCAGCTTACAAAAGCACACACCCATGGCAGCCTGACAAGAACGATTACTGGAACCTGCCCAGAAATAACATAAACCAGCTAACATTAAACAGATAGTAGCATCATATGCAATCTAGGGGGAAGAAATCAGCATAACTATAAGCAATATAGTTATAAACATTATCATATTTTCTGTCAACTTTTCTTAAATATGGCCTATATCGATCACCAAGGCTTAGATAGGTCCAATTATTTGAAAAGAATTTTAAAGTTCCACCTGCTTAAATGATAATTATACAAGGAGAAAGTATCAGAAACCAGGGAATGGGAGAGGTACAGAGAGTAGGAAATGCCTAGCCAAATGAATGAGAAAATTCTCTGACAGAGAAGAATTAGATTTCTTTCCATATGTATTTAGTTATGCAAATCTGAAGAGTTAAAATGTAAAGAACTACAAACATTTACCCTTTTCTCATTTTTTCTTTTTGTTTATTTATTTATTTTTGAGAGAGATAGAGAGAGAGAGAGAGAGCACAAGCAGGGGAGAGGCGGAGAGAGAGAGGGAGGCATAGAATGAGAAGCAGGCTCCAGGCTCCGAGCTGTCAGCACAGATCCCCATGTGAGGCTTGAACCCACAAACTGTGAGATCATGACCTGAGCTGAAGTCGGTTGCTCAACCAATTAAGCCACCCAGGCATCCCAAAATATTTACCTTTTTAAAGGCAATGTGGCATTTTTACCAATAATTTTTACCAATAATTATTTTATTTCAGTGACATCTATCACTGAGAATCCCAGGAATTGTATAATTAAAAGAATAAAGCAGTTCATAATCATCAGATTCCAATGCAAAAAATGGAGACCTAATGGCGTCATTTCTAATTTCCATTCAGAAAAAGAACCTAAGTAAATTAATGGTACAGCGACACGCAAGCCACCACATCTGTTACCATTAGCCAAGGGTGCAAAAGAGCAATCTTCAAGTTGGTTTCATTTTGCACTAAAGTGTGACATATTTATCAAATAGTTTAAGGCCAGAAGAGATGATTAGAAGTGTTCTAGCTAAGAAGGGTCATCTATGCCAGATCAAAGTAGACAGAAATCCTAAGGATGGATGTCAGGGGCACCTGGGTGGATCAGCCAGTTAAGCATCCTACTCTTGATTTTGGCTCAGGCCGTGAGCTCACAGTTTCTTGAGTTTGAGTACTGTGGCGGGCACTGTGCACTGACTGTGAGGATCCTGCTTGAGACTCTCTCTGTCCCTCTCTCTCTGCCCCTCTCCGCTCATGCTCTGTTTCTCTCAAATAAATAAACGAAAAAAAAAAAAAAAGGGGTGGATGTCAGAAAGATCTCAACTAATTCCCCTACGTTTCGTAACCCTAGGACTGCATTCATATAGATTTTTACATACTACTTTCTTATTATCATAGCTGACCTCACTCTTCAGTGCTCTTAGGATGGACCCTGACCTGGGAAATCAATGTTATCTGCTCCTCTATTCACAGAGATAAGCTGTTCTCTTGACTCCATGAGGCCAATGAAACTCTCATTTAGGACTTTTTGGGGGAACTCTTGAAAGGAGAAAATCGCTTCCATCTGGATCGATAGGCTGAAAGGATGAGAGCCTGAAGCCAGGAGCCATCACTCTGTCACCCTGAAGGAAGCACCCTGCAGTGGTGCGATGACTGAAAGACAATCGCTGTGACAAGGACTCCACCCCTCCATGGTGAAAGTCAGCATGCAGTGACATCTGAACCCTTGGATTCACAATGCCTGAAGCCACTCATTCACAATTACATTACATAATCTTTAAGGCTTACACTATGCCAGTTTGCACTAGGTTTGTCATCTGTATCAGCATGAATTCTGAGTAATCGTATTTTGCCTCATAAAGTGTGGGGATTTTTACTGAATTGCTTTCAGTGTGCTTCAGGACACTGTCTTGGAAAGGAGTCTCAACGTGGTAATTTCATAAAAGGATTTAAAATTCATTTCTCAAGTTTTCTGTATGACGCTACGGTGCATTTTTTCTCTTAGCTGATTTAAGGCAAGTTTAAGAGCGTCTGCTACTTTTTAGAAGGTCAATTCACACCTACGAACCCAACGCAAACACTATCTGAGGTCAAGAGACTGAGTAACATAAATCTCCACTTGTTCTTTCAACACCTCTCTTGAGACTCTGCCAAAAACTTCATTCTACTACGCTGCTATGTAAACCTCCCATATCCAGTTTACTGATGGCACCTCCTGTGGCATCTCTGTCCAGGTCCTGGGACAGCAGAGGGACCTGTTTGTGAAGCTCTGCTGGCTACTCCAGCTGTCTGCAGCTTCAATTAGCAAGTATTTAAGGACAGGAAGAGCTGGCAGAGTATGAAATTGCATTCCAGGAAGCCCACCTGGGACTTCCTGCAGGACATCAGTCTCTTAAAGCAGTCAAGGTCAGGAGGGAAAGGAGAGATTCCCGCAGAAAAGGTTTTTCTTTTCCTTGCAGGCCAGGTTCTTTACTAAGTCTCTGTATGTGGCTTACTTCTTCTAATAAATATGGAAAACCCAGCATATATTTGGTAGGGCTGATTACAAATACTTCAATAAAATAAATTTGTTTTACACTGTGGCTCAGCATATGACATGTATTTCGTACTTCTGAACATGTAATCATTATAGTTTTATTCCTATTAACAATTTAGTTATATTGACTGATAGGAAGAGATTTTTTTTCCTTTTAAGTGCATACGTTTCAAACTTCAATTTGCATTAGACTCCTCTGAGGGCTGGTTCAGAGCACTGACCTTCATGGCCCACCCCAGACCTGAGGAGTCAGAATCTCTGTAGGCAGAGCTGAGGAATCAGAATTTTCAGGTGAAGCAGACAGTCTGAGAAACTCACACTGAGAAACATTATCCTGGGGGTACATTCACATCCAAGGGCACAAACCCATTTGTACTTTGTCAATCTAATTACCAGCAATTCACATCGCTGCTGCCATCTCCACAACTTGATGCTTTTATCATAAACTCTTATTTATCAAGAGCCACTGAGTTAAAGAGAGTATGTGACATTGCTCTGACTGGTTATTTGCTCTGCAGTCACCCCCTCTATCCCTGCCACAGGAGGATAAAGTGTTCCTGACTCACTGCTGAAGTGGCAGCCCAGTGTGAACAGCTTCAGCTTTCCCACAGGTGACCAACCAAAAGACATCACAGACCCCCATGGATCCGCTGATACATCTTAAAAAGTTCACAAATTTTATTATTATACTTCTGCATATTATATTTATTATTATACATTTTTACCACAGGACTACAGGGATTACCTGATGTATTCTACTTTCTTTACATGAGAACACATTCTGCCAGTTGTGGTCTAAATTTAGTTCACATAGTTTGGTAGCTGGTCAATGCTGCATGACAGAACAAGGTCTCATGAAAAACACATATATATGTCAAAATTGGAAGGTTAGCAACAACATATAGAAAAAGGCTCCTCATGAGTCACATATACCCTTTCTGAAAGTCACACTTATAATAAATCATTCTTGAAATATATATTAATTCTCCTGAACTGCTGGGTAGCACTGAATGTAATGGAACAACAGTTTCACAAATGATTTTCCCATTGGAACTCCTCACATTATATCCCAGACATACCTAGGGTTTACAATTATATGACAGTCTTAGGGGCTCCTGGCTGGCTTAATTGGTAGAGCATGTGACTCTTGATCTCAGGGTTGTGAGTTCGAGTCCCCTGTAGAGTTTACTTAAAAATAAATAAATAAATAAAGTCTCTTTAAAAAAAAAGGGGGCACCTGGGTGGCTCACTTGTTAAGCATCTGACTTTGGTTCAGGTCATGATCTCACAGTTCATGAGCTCAAGCCCTGCTTTGGGTAAGCACGAGCCTTGCCTCGGATGACCCCTGCTTCTCTCTCTCTCTCTGTCCCTCCTGGGATTGTCTCTCTCTCCCTGCCCCTCCAGGGACTGTCTCTCTCTCTCCCTGCCCCTCACTCACATGTGCCCTGTCTCTTTCTCAAAAAAATAAATAATTTTAAAAAGATATAATATATGACAGTTTTGATTAATGTCAAAGTCCTCTTCTCTGTTTTTCCCTCTTTATCCTTCCCTTTGCAACCCTGTACCTTCTCTCTTTTTACTATCACTGGGAATAATGTCTCAGACTGTTTTTATTACCATACATCCAATGACTCCTAATCCATTTTGGCATATAAAAGGTACTTAATAAATACTTATTGAATGAATGAATAAACGAATGAATAAATGAACAACAGCTCTCTCTGCTTTGGTCACATTATCTTTCATTCCATTTAGCTTTACTCGGTCTGTCCATTCAAGCTGAAGTGAGCGAGAGTACATTCGCATCAGTGGCCACAGGATACCTAAAGCTCCTCAACCTGGCTCTTGGCATGCTTATGGGATTAATGTCTGATCTTGTGGAATGGAGAATGGTTTTCATAAAATAAGGGTCAGCTTTTCCCCTCCTCCCAAAGTTTTGAGGTTTTCTCTTCTTTAATAAATAATAGGCTTAAAGAAATTGAGATAGAAAAAGAGGCCAAGAAACATCCCAGGGTCATAAGTGTGGATCCATGTGTGGGGGAATTTGTCTCTGCACTTGTGTGTACATGCGTCTGTGAATCTTTGCAGGGGCTGAGAGCTGAGGTGGTGGCTGTAAAAGCAAGCACCCTCCAGAGTCTGGTAATTAATTTTTCTTTTTTCTTTTCTTTTTTCTTTTCTTTTCTTCCTTCCTTCATTCTTTCCTTTCCTTCCTTCCTTCCTTCCTTCCTTCCTTCCTTCCTTCCTTCCTTCCTTCTTTCTTTCTTTCTTTCTTTCTTTCTTTCTTTCTTTCTTTCTTTCTTTCTTTCTTTCATAAAGATTTTCTTTTTAAGTACCCTCTATACCCACTGTAGGGCTTGGACCTACAACCCTGAGATCAAGAGTTGCATGCTCTACCCACTGAGCCAGCCAGGCACGCCCAGGGTCTGGTAATTTCTGAGGAACTTCCCACCACTCAGTGTCTAGAACCAAACAGATGATCAATAAATCTTTGGGTTGAATGGATAAAAGATTTTTTGTTCCTGTTGTAAAGGCAAAGTATGCGTCAAATCAGTCAATTAAAGGCTGATTAGAAATTACAAAGAGATGTACGTTTGAGCCATCTCAATGTTAAACATTTATGAACACACTTGATCACTTATCTTGTCTAAGGCAGGGAACAACTGCTTCTTGTTTTCTATTATTCCCTCAGCATCAGAGCACTACTTGACACATAGTAGGCAAGTAAAGTAACAGGGAGAGAGACAGCTACACAAATGATGCGAGCAATTCTGTAAGTGTCATGAGTATTCAAATAAACAGAAAGCTATTCATAGGAGAGAGAGCCTGCCCATAATGAAAAGGAAGCAAGGCTTCTAGAAGGTAATAGAATTAAACTCCAAGGTATACACAAGATTTTAACAGAGAGGCAGGAAAGGAAGACTGAATGCGATTTATGAAAACAAACGGTATAAACAAATGGGTAGAGTAAGGAAAGAATAAGGTGTTGGAAGGGGAATAATAACAAGCATCCCAAGTAGACTGGAACAAATGAAATGTCTAATAGTCACAGACCAAGCTGAAAAGGTATCAAGGGACACTGAAAGTTAGGCTAAGGGAAATCACACTTTATTTAGGAGTAAGTAGGAAAGTGATCCCCAGAAGAATACCGGTAGGAGACGGCAGACCAACCTGGCCTCAATTACAGAAAAACTGGGGAGCCAGCTAAGTACTGGACTTGTTTTTATTTCAATATTTCAGGTCATAGATTTAAGGGCTGGTAGTGGGCATGGAATGAAAAAGTCAAATGAGAGACATACCGTAAAGAAAGAACCAGAAACAAGAGGGGATTTTACTAGATGTGAAGAGTGGAGGGTGGGGAATGGAGTCAGGTAAGTTCAGATACCTGGAGGAACTCACAATTGAAGGAGATGATGGCTCATTTCCCAAGGAGGAAAGTGTTTTAGTTTAAATGGATAGATCAGTTCAGTGCTACTACTGTCAATGGTATGAGACTCAATGCTAATAAAATGCGAAACCTGTCTGTTAGCACCACTTTTTTACTCCTTGCCCGACCAAATCTCCGTAGAAAAAGATTGTAAAAGGACAACATACGCCATGTCATAGACAAACAGAACAATGAGTGTAGTGAGAAATGTAACATTCATCATTTCCTAGTAAGATGAGCAATGCTGTATACACACACAATACACAAAAGTATTCTTTACGTAACAGTGTTTTACATGAATGAGGAAGAATATAGAGTGAACTCTCCTAGGATCTGGGCAGTCATGTTTTTTTACCACTCATTCACGTGATCGTGATGAACCTAGGAAACTATGGAAGAAGGGGAAGTGGATGCAGAATTGTGAAGGGAAGTTTAATCCAAGATATCAGGAAAGAACCAGAAATGACATGTTGGTTACCAAAGTGTTCAAATTAAGTTGTTCCTCCTTCGAAAACAAAATAAATGGAAATAAAATTCAGTGAAGACTTCAACATAAAGGTAACAAGGAGTTAGATATTTGCCAAGTTCTCCCATTTATAAAGCTTTTAAGGTGCCACATTTTTTTGGCTTTAAACATTTTTTATTATGAAAGTAGTGAAGTTTGTGATAAACACAATCAGAAGACTCCAAAGCAGAAAGTAAAGGGCTTCTGATACCCACGCCCCACCCCATTCCCCAGAGATAAACCACTGCTAGTGGTTTGATGTATATTGTTACAAATTTCCTTTACGTATATAACATAAGTAATATAAAAGGATTTTAATAAAATATGTTGCTATCTGTTTCTAAGAAATCATTCATTTATCAAACACTGAGTAATTGTGCACTATGCTGAGAATCCAAAGTCAAATAATATCTGGATTTCATTTTCAGGGAATTTACAGCCTACTGGGAAAGAGAGAGAAGCATGTCAACTATTTCAATACAGAACTTAGTACTGTGGGAATCATTACTTTGTCTAATATTTATTAAATATTTCAAACATTTCATAAAGTTTTCAGATACTAAGTTTAATATACTTCAGTTGAATGAAAGGTGATTTCTAGGATGCAAGCACAGATTGATTGATGGAAGATTTTCAGCTTTCTAATGAAGTACTATGAGTTAGCTAGGCACTTTCAGATATCAGACAAAGTCTCTTTATATTGTGGAGTCACTATCACTTAAGTGTTCATTTTCCAGTGGCTTTAGTATCTGAAAATATCTTTGACTAAATTTTTTCATTTTGTTTTTGGCCCATCAAAAATCTATCTGAACAGGGGTGCCTGGCTGGCTCAGTTGGTAGAGCATGCAACTCTTGATCTGGGAGTTGTGAGTTTGAGCCCCATATTGGGCACAGAGCTTACTGAAAAAAAAAAACCTATCTGGACAAATGTGAACAATGATTTTTCTACTTTGAAATATTCTGTCACTCAGAGGAAAACTAAACTTGACTTACAGTCCAGAAAGAACTACGTCTGGCCAGGGCAAGCAAGAGTCAATGAAAGGTGCCTCAAAGATCATCTCATCTCTGAGAAGAAGATTGGCTTTAACACAGGCTTTGTGCTCATTCAAGCATTTCCCCTTCTTTTAGAAGATGGACAGATGTATGAGGTGGCTCTTTTGATCTGCCCTAGAACTGTGTATGAAACCACCACTTCTCAGAAATGCTAAGTGAGACCATCTTTCAGTACTTTGGAAGCCCAGGTGTCCTGTTCATTTTATTCCTCTACTAACACCTATTTCTTAACCCAGCTGGTTTTTAGTAACTCACGTTTAAAGACTATTTTGTTTGTGACCCACTACAGACACATTTTAAAAAAGGAGAGGCTGAGATGATGACAGTATATTACTAGGGTGACCCTGATCTAGTCAACATCCGTTTGTTTCTGTGATGCCTTAATGGAATTCAGAAACCGAAACAACTTGCAGTGTTTCAGAAACACATGGAATATATACTCATAATTCATATAACTACCCTTAATTTACTGAAACATATTTAAATGTATGTGCTTAATTTTCTGATGCTTTTATTCTTTCTCCTTGAGTCCAAATCCCTAGAGGGCTGTGATAGAGTGTTTTGAAATCCACCCAATTTAGTGACATAGACACTATAGTACAACTTAATACACACATTATATAACTTTATTTCATGACAGAACTGACTTGCCTCTCTTTTGCCATTATAAAATGGAAAAAGAAAACTTAACGTGGATTCTTTTATTAAAATCATATTCAAAAGCTACAGCTTTAACAAAAGAAAATTTCTAGTTACTTCCCAATTTTTGGCTCTAATTATCTATCACAGACAGATATTTATTGTATGACTAAGCACACACAAGCGGTGTGAACATTTGGAATAAAAAATAAAATGTATTCTGAAATCTACCAAGAATATCTTATTTCACGTCAAGGGAAGTCGGCAGTAGGTCATTCTTGGGACATGCCAGAACTATGTGATTCACCCTGTCTCGTTTCAGTTCTCTCCAGTGGGACCAGTAAGTGCAATCTGAGGGCCTGAGTGCAAAGATGGGTTAGCAAAAATGTTATCAGAGGAAGCATGGACAGTTCTGGATACTACATTTATTCTCTTCATCCTTTCCTTGATTAAAGATCATTTGCAGAGGTTCTGAGAGTGGAAGGTCATAGCTGCTTCCTTTCACTTCACATCTCTATGCCAGAAAAAGTCACGCTTGGAGGAAACTTAGGAAACATGGTCAATAGTCTTTGTGTTACCCTATGATTTGCCCCAATGGGCAACACATTTTGAACATTTAAATGAATTGAAGACATAGCAAGTCACACACAGACGCAATAGATTATTTGAAGATAACATCAGTATCAACCTAAGGGAAGTATTAGTGTTCCTACACTACTACCAACATATTTTCCACCCTAGAATCCTCTGAAAATGATTGTTGGAGTCTGTTAACATTTACTTCTAAGGAGCATAGGCTATGCTGTGCAGAGGCTGCCTTGTGCAAGCTCACGAGATCTGATCGTTCAATTTTTAAGAATTTTGTGAACCAGCTGTTAAACACAGCCAGTATTAAAAATTAGGCTTACACTTAATTATATTAAGAGCAAAGTTAAAACTCAAAACTCACCACTTTCTTATTATTTTACTAGGTCTTATTATCACCCATCCATCCACTGTGGAAATGTAGTGGACATGTCATATATGGGGTGCTACCATGCATCTCTTTCCCTCTCCGTGTTTGGTGGTGTCACATGGGTAGCTTGAAACCAGCCATGAAAACTAGCTAAGGCTACAAATCAGATGTCCCCTGCCCCCAGGAGCTAGTTGTTAAACATTTACCAGCATAAGACTGCAGGGTAGATTCCAGGATTACAAGGAAGAATAAGACTTTGCCTTCATAGAAATTATGACCTAATTGGGAGACAGGTAAATACTTAACTATAAGACATCTTATCATCGATAAGAGGGGTTAAAGATGTTACAGGAAAAGAAAGATGCAATTAATTTTCTTTGAGGTGTTCTGAGAAGGTCTCATAAAATAAACAGCCTTTGACTAGACCTTAAAAGTTGAGTAAAAATTCATTTAGTAGTGAAGAAGGAAAATGGTCTTCCAAAAAAGAGCAAAGTATGAAATGCCTTGGTATGTTCGAGAAAGGGCTAATTGAATGTCTACAACAGTGTTTCTTAGACTTTTCCACTGAGAACTATTAATGATGAATAATGAATGGGTAATTCTGGTGATTCTTAACATTGTGGCTTGAAAAGTCCTACCGCTCTAAGAAATTTCTTTAATTTTTATCTATTTCACTTTAAAAATTCACTGAGATTTTCCATTACCCCTCTTACATATTTTCACTTGGATAGGGTTCTGTCCTCTTTCCCTTCTCAACAAAACTACCTTTCTTCATTTAAATAAAATTAAACTTCAGGAAGATGAACCATGTCTATCCTGAGGCTTTATGACTCTGGGGTACTCTGTAAGTATCTTGGGTTGAAACTTGGTACTTAGTCTACAAGTACCTTCGATCCAGGGCTGAGTGTGCATGAGCTGCTATGAAGGGCTGTTAGAATACAGGTTGTGGCCAGTGCATGAAGGGCAGTAAGGGAATTGCCTGCTGTATAAACAAGTTTGGATTTTTTTTCAGAGAGGTGCTGAAGGGGTTTAAGCAGATCTTGTTTTAGAATGGACTTTGGTGACGGTACAGTGAAAGGATTAAAATGGGGAGTAAATAATATAATAACTTGGAGGCTATTGCAATAGACTTGGTTCAAGATCACAAGGACGTGAATTAGGCCTGTGAAATAGAAAAGGACAGGAGGGAACAGGTTTTAAGTGTTATCAAAAGGATCAATAGCCCTGTGACTAACAGCATGTGGAAAGCGGATGAGAGGGAAATGCCAAAGATGACTCCAAAATTAATAGCTTGAGCACCTACTTGATGATAAAGTTGGAGAATGCACCATCAGCAGATTTTTCACAACATAAATAGTACTGACAAACAAACTGGAATTGTTGCCTTGAAACTTTTTTGATATTATTTTAAAATACAATTTAAAATACTGCTAAATTTCTTTTTATATGAGTATCTTGGGCATCTTTTTCCTTTACAAGAAGCCAATTTTTGGGTTAACAATTATATCCTATGTGATATTTTAGCAACAACTAGAATCTTTTTTTTTTTTTAACGTTTATTCATTTTTGAGAGACAGAGAGACAAAACATGAGGAGGGGAGGGGGAGACAGAGAGGGAGACACAGAATCCAAAGCAGGCTCCAGGCTCTGAGCTGTCAGCACATAGCCTAATGTGAGGCTCAAACCCACAAACTGTGAGATCGTGACCTGAGCCGAAGTCATATGCTTAACCAACTGAGCCACCCAGGTGCCCCTACAACAACTAAACTCTTAAAGCGAATTGGTCAACCAAATTTATTTACTGAGTATTTATTGAGCATTTACTCTAAAACAAGCATAGAAAAACAATAAAGTTTAAAATGAATTCTAAAAAATTATACAAAGTAGGCTCCTTTAGTGTAGGATTGAATGTAGTAGTCTATTTTTAAAAACAATTAAAAACATACATCAGATTTAAAAACTTTTTCAGATTTATAAAAGAGAATCAAATTATAAAACACTGAGGGGAAAGGAACTTTAGAAGTCATTTAATTAACTTCCAATCAGTGTTTGACTCTCCAAGTTGACTCTTCTGGTCTCTGTTTTTGTTAAGTCAGTTCTTCACAGATTTGAAGAAAGCTGTGTTCTGTTACGCTTTAGAGACAAAGCATATCTATCTATGCTTCTATCTATCTATGAAGCTATGGACAGGTCCACAAACCTTCTCTGTGATGTCATGTGACATCCTCCTAAACATCATGATCAGTCTCCTACTGACATGCATGCCACTGTTTTCCAGCAATTTCTCTTTCTCTTTAGAATTCAAAACGAATTAGTAAAGCCATACTCTTTAGGTACGCTGATTTAAGCAAGCATAAAACAACTCAGCTACATCCAGTCCATAGTTTACCATCATGTCATTAACAAACAATGGGAAAAAATGACACAGATTACAATGTCTATAGCATTCTTCTATAGAGAGTATACTGGCACACTCCTTATAAAGGAAATTGGTCCAATAGTATATGTTATCTTTTAGTTTATCACCGGTTTCTTTTTTTTGAAGTGTTCTTAAGGCATCAGTTTACGAAGATATTGGGAATTTTTTTCAGGACCAGGAAGACTGAGAACCCAATTTATGAAACTGGGGACAATATTCACTTATTTTCCATTTGTTTTCTATTACAGAACTGTCCTGCATTCCACATTCCTCAATGTTGGTTCCTCAAATTCTCTCATATTTGAATTTTATCAGTCAAGCAGGAAGAGAAATGTGAAGTGACTTAGAACGCCTAGATGCTCACATAACCAGCTCACTTTGAGAGTTCAGGTCTTTTACTGGTAGCTCTTTTCTTCCCTCTCTAGAGATTCTTTCTACTTGATGGAGAAAGTGAAAGCAAAACCGAACTGAATCATCTTTTCTTTTTCTAATATTAAATGCCTCCCTATAGAGGTTTTCTCCACTGTAGAGGGTATTTTTAATCTTAACAAAAACTTTCAATGGCCTTTCCTCTCCTCCACTTGTCATTTTATCATTTTTAACAAGCCTCACTTCATTTTAGTTTAAGTTCTTCTTTTCCTACATTAGCCATTCTTTTCCTCTAGGATATATTTATACTTTCTTTCATTATGCCTGCCCTTGTTATTCTGAGCCCTCCCCAAATGAGAATACACACCCCCAGATTGATTCTGATGACTGCCTTCCTCTTTTCTCCCTCTTTTTAAAATTATTTTCAACCACTCCGTTTGAAGTTCATTCTTAAAACTTTCATTCCTCTGCCACTGTTTTTCAGAATCTCCAGTAATGAAATGTTCTCCAATTTTTTATCTGTTTCAAAACTGATCTTCCTAAATTTTAGTGTGCACACATATCTACTTATGTTCAGGATTTCCTTCTCTGTTTATCAAAAGCTCCATTTGGCGAGGGTTATTTTCTGCTGGATCTTATCATTTCTATTTCTAAAGTTAAACAGAATTATGTCAAGCTGTTTGCCTTACTGCTTCCTCTACCTTCTGAATAACTGTCAGATTTTCAAATAAAATACATCAGTTACACTGTTTCAAGTAGACTAGGATTTCCAGTATGTGTGTGTGGGAGCAGCCATGGATCTACAGATAAGTCAGACACACTGGGTGTAATTCTGGCTATGCTACTTATAATTGTTCTGGATTTGCACCTCTTTGCACCTAAATTTTCCACGAAGAAATAACTTATCTAATGGTTCACATAAGTACTCATTTAGCTTTAAAAAGAGCTAGTATCTCTATCAACTAGGAAGCTGGGCAGATCACAGGAATTTCTTGGTGAGACAGCCACGGTTCCTTTTCTTCTGCCAGCACTGCACCCCTCAAATTGGTCCTGATGATCTTTATCTATTATTTCCAAGGATACAGTTCACCAAATCCACGGGGGCAGTAGGAGTAAAGGGGATTGTGTTTGGCTACGGCACTCGGAGAGGTATGGTTCCCAGGAAAGATACATTACAGAGGCAGAGAAACAGGAAAAAACTGGCAGCAATGTCTTTGGGGGCTCACATTTTTCATGTATTCAACTGATTTAAAGTGCCAGATGACTACCTATGTGGGTAGCTGAAAACTACACTTCTTTCTTATAGACCTACAGTAGATGCATGCTGTTAATTACTGTTAACTGTGCTATACACATAGACCTTACTATGTATGTTACTATGTAAATAAACCTTAAATCAAGATTTGTATTTAAAGAGATTCCCTATAATAACTAAGAACAAAGGTGAGCAAAACCCCAAATCAAAATTTCGTGTATTGAATAACACAAGGCTCCAGGGAGATCTCATTCTAGAGTGAGTAAATGCTTTTTAGAAATAACCAACATGGGATACATGAAAAGAAAAAGTAAAACCCGCAAGTGCCAGAAAAAAAGATGATGGTTTTGAAAATTATAATGGGGACCAGAACAAAAATTTTAGAAAATGGCTTAAAACTCTAAATATAATCCAAAAAGACAAAGCCTAAAGAAAGAAGCAAAGTAAGGTCCAGACAAAAGTATTCTGAGGGAGGTATCAAGGGGACAAAAGGAGCGGGGAAATATGCAATAACAAGTCAAATCTGTATTGGAAGCAGGGATGAGCAGTATGGCAATGCAGAAACCCGAATGACTAAGAGGACACACAGACCTCAGTAGCTGTGGCAGGATGCATGGGAAAAAGTCAGACTTGAAAAATGATTAAGAAAAAAAAAAAGGTGTGATTATTGTAATCATGTAGATAGAACATAAGGTCTAGTGATAAGTACTCAGGATACTTTGGTATCTTTGATTTTAAAACAATGGGAAAATAGCAAATAAAATGTCTAAGATTGGACCACTCAACTGAGGCAGAGAGACAAAAGAAAACTAAGGATACAAACAGTTTATCAACCAGGTACAAATGGCCAATAAATATATAAAAGTGTATTCAAACTCCTTGGTCTCATTAAATAAATAGCAACAAAACATTATTTCATTGCATATGCTGGTTATATGTCAACTTGACTGGGCCATGAGAGGCCCAGATATTTAGTCAAACATTTCTCTGGATGTGTGTGTAAAATTGTTTTTGGATGAGACTAACATTTAAGTACATAGATAAACTGAGTAAAGCAGATTGCTCTCAATGTGGGTGGGCCTCATTCAATCAGCTGAAGGCCTGAATAGAACAAAAACCCCTGGATCTTCCCCTGAATAAAAGGGAATTCTTCCTGCCTGACGGTCTTTGAACTGGACATTGGCTTTCTTCCCCCCTCAGACACCAACTGGAACACTGGCTGCTCCTGGGTTTCAAGCCTCCTGGCCTTTAGAATGGAACCACACCTACACTATCTGTTCTTCTACATCTCCAGCTTGCTAACTCTCCCTGCCGATTGTGGTAATTGCAGGCCTCCATAATCTCATAAACCAATTCCTTATAATAAATTTATATCCATGTATCTATCTATCTACCCAGCTAACTATATTGTATTGATTCTTTTTCTCTGGAGAGCCCTAATATACCACATTTACCTATCAAAATCATAAAGCTCATAATCAAGACTAGCATTAGTGTTGGGAGACTGGTACTCTCAAGACATATTATTAAGGGGGTACCTGGGTGGCTCAGTAGGTTAAGAGTCCAACTTTGGCTCAGGTCATGATCTCATGGTCGTGAGCTTGAGCCCTGCATTAGGCTCCGTGTTGACAGCTCAGAGCCTGAAGCCTGCTTCAGATTCTGTATATTCCTCTTTCTCTGTCCCTCCCACATTCATGCTCTCTCTCAAAAATAAATAAATATTTAAACAAAAGAAATATCATTAAGATTATATTTTTGGGGTGCCTGGGTGACTCAGTTGGTTAGATGTTCAACTTCTGCTTAGGTCATGATCTTGCAGTTCTTGAGTTTGAGCCCCAAATTGGGCTCCACACTGGTAGTGTGGAACCTGCTTGGGATTCTCTCTCTCCATCTCTCTCTGCTCCTCCTCCACTTGTGCTCTTTCTCTCCTCTCAGATAAGCTTTTAAAAAAAGGATTATATTTTTAACATTTTAAAAAATGTTTATTTATTTGAGAGAGAGTATGTGCACACACATACACACAAGCAGGGGAGGGGTAGAGACAGAGAAAGGGAGAGAGCAAATCCCAAGGAGCCTCCATGATGTCAGCACAGAGCTCAAGCAGGCCTCGATCCCACAAACTGTGAGATCATGACCTGAGCAGAAATCAAGAGTCAGACACTCAACTGACTGAGCCACCCAGGTGACTCTATATTTTCAACCTTTTTGGATGACAGTTTTGTAATTTTAGTATTTCTAAAAATGTATCTTTAATCTAGTAATTTCATTTTAAGGAATCTGTGCTATGGAAATGTGACATAGCACAATCACTGCAAATTTTTCAATATTAAAAATGGTGACACATAGATCAATGGAACAGAACAGAGAACCCAGAAATGGACTCACAAATGTATGGTCAACTAATCTTCAACAAAGCAGGAAAGAATAGCTACTGGAAAAAGGTGTTGGGAAAACTGAAGAGCAACATGCAAAAGAATGAACCTGGACCACTTTCTTAAAGCATACACAAAAATAAACTCAAATGGATGAAAGAGCTAAATGTAAGACAGGAAAGCATCAAAATCCTCGAGGAGAACACAGGTAACAACCTCTTAGATCTCAGCTGTATCACATTCTTACTAGACAGTCCCTCAAGGCATGGCAAACAAAAGCAAAAATGTACTATTGGGACCTCATCAAGATAAAAAGCTTCTGCATAGTGAATGAAACAATCAGCAAAACTAAAGGGCAACCAACAGAATGGGAGAAGATATATGCAAATGACATGTCGAATAAAAAGTTAGTATCCGATATCTATAAAGAAATTCCCAAACTCAACATCTAAAAAATAAATAATCCAGTAAAGAAATGGGCAAAAGACATGAACAGACACTTTTCCAAAGAAGACATCCAGATGGCTAACAGACACATGAAAAGATGCTCAACATCTCTCATTATTGGGGAAATACAAATCACAACCACTATGAGACACCACCTCACACCTGTCAGAATGGCTAAAATTAACAACTGTGGCAACAACAGATGATGGGGAGGATGCAGAGAAAGAGGAACCCTTTTGCACTGCTGGTGGGAATGCAAACTGGTGCAGGTGCTCTGGAAAACAGTATGGAGGTTTCTCAAAAGTTAAAAATATTGTGTCCAGGACCCAGAGGCAAGAAAAAAAAAATTAAATTAAATTAAAATAGACCTACCCTATGACCCAGCAATTGCACTATCAGGTATTTATCCAAAAGATACAAGATTGCTGAATCAAAGGGGCATATGCACCCCAATGTTTATAGCAGCACTATCAACAATAGCCAAATTACAGAAAGAGTCCAAATGTCTATCGGCTGACAAATGGATAGAAGAGATGTGGTGTATATAAATATAATGGAATATTACTGTGATAAGAAAAATGAAATATTGCCACTTGCAACAATGTGGATGGAAGTAGAATGTATTATGCTAAGAGAAATAAGTCAGAGAAAGATAAATAATGTCACTCATATGTGTAATTTAAGAAACAAAACATATGAACATAGGGGAAGGAAAGGAAAAATAAGATAAAAACAGAGAGGGAGGCAAACCATAAGAGACCCTTAAAACAAAACAAACTCAGGGTTGCTGGAAGGGTGGTGGGTAGAGGATGGGCTAAATGGGTGATGGGCATTAAGGAGAGAACTTATTGTGATGAGCACTGTTGTGTTATAAGTAAGTGGTGAATCACTAAATTGTACTCCTGAAACCATTATTACACTACATGTTAACTAACTTGGATTTAAATTAAAAAAAAAAATGGGGACAGGGAAGAACTTAAATGTCCAAAGCTGCGAAATGATAAACATGATATGACAAATTCTATCGTGAGAAAGACACTGTGATGCCAGTAAAAAATGCTGAGGTATGGGAAATTCTAATGATATAACATTAAGTGAAATAAGGAGACAGAATTGTGTAATCCCAACTTTGTACTATAAAAACCAAAATATGTAAATCAGGACATAAACAGAAACATATCAACAATTAGAAGTGCTAATATAGGAATAATGGAAATATATCTGATTTTTATTTTTCAAAATTATATTTCTAAGTTTTCCATAGTTTCTAAAATAAACATTAATTTTATAATAAGAAATTATTTTAAGAAAAAGAAATAGCAGACAGATATCCTTGCCCTGAGAAGTTACAAAGTAAAAAATACAACCTGAAAATCAACTGTCAGAAAATCTTTTTAAGCAGGGAATGGTTTTCTTAGGTTGTACCAAGTATCCTCTTTGACACAATGTTTATATTTGTGGGCATTTCCTTTTTCATTAGAATTATCTTCAACAGAACCTCCGCTATAAATAACTGATTTGTTTCTTGAACTAATACACACGTGGTCATTTGTGGTTGTATAAGCTTTTTCAGTTTTTCAAATGAGAATTTTTGAGATATTGCAAAATACCTTGTAATACAAAACATCTGAAAATGAAAGCTGACCAGCTTTTGCATTTGGTCTCTAAAATTTTTTAAAGAAATAAGCAAGATAAAATGCAATTTTAGGGGCGCCTGGGTGGCTCAGTTGGTTAAGCATCTGACTTCAGCTCAGGTCATAATCTCATGGTTCATGAATTCGAGCCTTGCATTGGGCTCTATGCTGACAGCTCGGAACCTGGAGCCTGCTTTGGATTCTGTTTCTCCCTCTCTCTCTGCTCCATCCCGTGCTGGCTCTCTCTGTCTCAAAAATAAACAAACCATTAAAACAAAATTTTAAAAAATGCAATTTCACAAACATCTCTATCACTACAACTCCATCTCCTACAGCTTTACAATTAGTTATTTCTTAATACTTTATTTGACTTGATATTTCAAATATCCAAGTCCTTAGCACTTTGCAGTGATAAGTAATCACTAGTCTTCCTGATTCTGCCTCTAGTTAATAAATTAGGATGAATTCAGACTGAGGGTCTTGTGGCAACACACTTTCACCATTTTGACCCTGAGTAAATCACTTTAAATGTTCTCAACGTACTATTATTGTACTTGGAAACTTTAATTAGCACACAAATGATTCTCTGAAATGATCTGATATCACACAAAAGCTCATCTCATACATTAAGATGTAAAATTTCCTTAAAAATGGATAGGAGAATGATGTGTTAATAGAGAAATAAAAATTCAAGGGAGACAAAAGTAATAGCCCTAATATAGCCAACCTCACCTTTTAAAAAAGAAAAAGAAAACAAACACTTCAAATTATTGGAAAACATGAACAATCAGAAAAATTAATGCAGGGAGATGAACAAACAGCTGACAAAAGAAAAATGCTAAATAAAGCTATGCAAAGATATATAAATGAGACCAGGTACTTAGTATAATGTCTGGTACAAAATAAAATAAGCTATTAAAACATACTAACTGTTAAAGAAATAAAAATTTGAAAAAAATATTTTTTATAAAATTTCACATCGGCAAACACTGAAAAAAAACTTAGGATACCCAGAACTGGCAAGAATGTGGGGCAACAGGCTCTGTTATAATTTGCTATTTGTTATTTTAGAAAACACTCTGGTAATATATTTTAAAGTAAAAAATTATGTAGGTGTCCCTTAAATGAGCCATTCCATTGCTCAAAATTCATCCTACGGAAAATATTAACAGAAGTACAACAAACATTATACTCTATAGGGATATTCATTACAACAGTGTTATTAAAAAAACCCAACTAGACATAGTTCAAAAGTCTAACAATAGAGGGTTGGTGAAATAACAAAACACTATAGGACAAAATATGATTAATATATACTGATATAGAAAACTGTCACATAAAAAGTAAACTGCAAAATAGTACATAAGGTATCCTGCTTTTATAGAGAATGTATATATTCAAATATATGTGAATGTATATATATATATATATATATATATATGTGTGTGTGTGTGTGTGTGTGTGTGTGTGCATATACATAGAAAAAAGGTTAAAAAATACACACACACACACACACACACACACACAACACACACATGCCCCAGAGGTGCACCTGGGGGCTCAGCTGGTTGAGTGTCTGGCTCAGGTCATGATCTTATGGTTTGTGGGTTCAAGCCCTATGTCAGGCTCTGTGCTGATATCCCATGGCTCGGTTGGGATTCTCTGTGTCCCTCTCTCTCTGCCCCTCCCCTGCTCACTCTCTCTCTCTCTCTCTCAAAACAAATAACAAACATTAAAAAAAAAATATATATATATATATATATATCTATATCTATCTCAAATTATCTTTGTGATGGAGTTATAAGTGATTGTTACACATTAATATACTGATGTTATTATAGTAAGTATTAAGACTTGGAAAGAGCCATTGTTGATACAAATGAAGTCGGTATAAGCAAAAATATTTACAGGAAACTTTACTCTGAGAATAATTTTAGAATAACCCGGCTGTTTCTGGACACAGAAGAACACAGTTCTTCATCTTTCAACAAAAATGAGACTAAAGTTCTACTAATTTTCACAGCTTGTGGCCTGATCAAAAATGATTCCCTGGAACTAAAATGGATACTTAATCATTTACTTCAGATTACATTCACATTTAGATAAACTTAAAAAAAATTTTTTTTAACATTTATTTTTGAGAGAGAAAGAGCACGAGCAGGAGAGGGACAGAGAGAAAGGGAGACACAAAATCTGAAGTAGGCACCAGGCTGTGAGCTGTCAGCACAGAGCCCGATGCAGAGCAAACTCATGAACCATGAGAACATGACTTAAGCTGAAGTTGGACACTTAACCGACTGAGCCACCCAGGCTCCCCTAGGTAAACTTTAAAAATACCTGCCATGGACTGAATATTTCTGTCTGCCACAAAATTCCTACATTGAAACCTTAACCCTCAATGTGATGTTTTTGGAGGTGGAGCCTTTGAGAAGTAATTATTGTTGGATTAGGTCATGAGGGTGGGGCCTCATGGTAAGATCCTGATAATACTCCTCCTTTATTCATTTATGACAATATTCTCTAATCTTAGACAATAAGTAAACAGGCTCTCTATATTTATGATCATTTTTTCATGATTCTCTTTTTAAGTAATTTAATAAAATAAAGACTCTCATGTGATATCATACTTCCAATAGACCACTATTACTTCTGCTTAGTTCTAATTTAGAGCTTACATATTTGTCTTCTATATTAACAACAATGTCTCCTAATATAGTTAACTAAATTAGATTGTTTTCAGAGGATTGAATAATTTATAAAATGGGTAATTGAGCTCAGGATCAGGATAATCAGAAGAGGTTATAATTAAGATTTGTTAAAAAAAAGATTTATCGAAAATATCAAGAGTAAAATATGCTAAAACACTAAGAAACTGAAATTCTAAAAAGTTAAAAAACTGTAATCAATTTTAAAATTAAGTCATGCATTTTTTCACTATGAGCAAACAAATTCTTAGATTAGGAAACACAGGATCTCTCTGTGCATGCACCCAGGAAGGCCACATGAGGACATAACCTGCAAGACAGCCCTCACCAAGAACCTGACCATGTTGGCACTCTGATTTGGACTGTGAGCTTCCAGAACTATGAAAAATAAATGTTTGTTGTTTAAAGTCACCCCGTGTATGGTATTCTGTTATATAAAATATGGAAAGCTTTAGTTGTATTTTTCCCCTCATTTATGACCAAAACAAAACTCTTTATGTTAGGCTGATAAAAGCTTCTGAGTTTCAGAAATATTAAAGAATATACTGTTTGCAATATTAATGTCAAAGATGCAAAAGAAAATGATAGAAATAATTTAAATAATAGTATCAGAATATCTGGAGGTAATAAAATGATAAGCAACCCTTTAAGAATTTATAGGGCCAATAATATTTAGACAGGCTTATCTGATAGGTTACATGTAATTATTACTTCATATGAGACACACATTCACAGACTGATAAATTAGGCTTTCACAAACTGACCCCTCCTGTGTGCCAGACACTGTACATTCACATGCATTTTTTTTTTACATTTATCATCTCAATCAATCCACATCACGTTTCTAAGACACAAGTTTTTATTACACCTATTCTACAGATGGGGAACTTCAAGCTCTTAAGAGGGCAACTTGTGCAGGGTCACAGAATCAGAATATGGCATGGTCAGTATTTGACTCCTTGTCCATCTACCTCCAAAGCTGCCTTTTCCATTGCACTCCAATCGAAGAAAAATCTACAGACACATCTCCTGACATATTTAGTATAGTGAGGTTGCTAAAGTATACTGTTTTATGTTCCCGCATTTCAGTACTTGGGTGTTCTAGAGTTAAGCATATTTATGTAATATTGGATTGCTTAAATATCAGAACTGGTCTCTAGTTACATGTGGCCTTGAAAAATAACAACTCGCATTCCTGGCACAGTCTAGTAGCCACTAGGGAAGAAATTTGGGTGGGAGAATGCAGCTGTCACTCTTTGAAAGCTTCATTTCTAATGAAAGCCCTAATTTACAAGGATATTTCTATATTTGACCTGTCTCAGAGTCCAGCCAGTACAGAAATTCTGTTCCTTGGGTGGATGGTAAGAATGAGGGGGTGAAAGGGACGGGGTTGCTTATTAAAAACAATGTAAAGCAAGTGATTTAACTTCATGGCTTCCTGAACTAATGAATAAAAGCAACTGGGGCAAACAGACAAACCAAGAAGATTGTAAGAAAAGCTGGGGTATGTGATGTCCACAGAGGCCTCGGAGGGGGCCAATATATTCCTGAGAATTTAGAAATTCACGTTCATGCCTAGGACTGTGCCCATGTTCAGGAAAAACCTGAGAAGCCCTTAGGCTCTCTCATCACTGGTTGACCTTGAAGGCCTACATAAGCAGGAAGTGAAGGCTAAGGGGTAGTTGTCAACTTCCTGGTGGAGTGTTGAAGTCATGTTCTAACATGCACATAGAACCACTTGGTAAAGAGTGGGAGATGTCTTGGTTCCAAGCATTTAAGGAAATAATTGTCAATCATTAATCACTAAACTAACAGAACACAGATCAGTGGCCACTGACAAAGAATATTTATAGAATTTAGTTTTATACATTTATAGAATTAGTTCATAAAACTCAATAAATGAAGAACTACTACTGAAATGAGCAGAAACAACAAACCCTGAGGAAAAGGGAGAATATAATTTTCAGATTTTCCACATTACATTATTTAGAATATCCAGTTCTATACAAAAATTACAACACATGCAAAGAAATAAGAAAGTATGGTCCATATACAGGGGGAAAAAAAGCAAGCAAAGTTACTATCACTGAGGAAAACCAGATATTAAATCTACTGCATAAAGACTTTAAACCAGCTACTTAAAATTTGTTCAAATAATAAAAGAAACCATGTGTAAAGAACTAAATGAGTGTATAAGAATGATGTCTCACCAAATAAAGAATACCAACACAGAGAAAGAAATTGCTAAAAAAAAAAAAACCACCAGACTCCCCCAAAACAAACAAACAAAAAAACCCAAATACCAACAGAAATTCTAGTGTTAAAAAGTATAATAACTATAATGAAAATTTCATTAGACAAGCTCAACAGCAGTTTTGAGCAGGTAGAAGAAAGAACCAGTAAATAAGAATATAGATCAGTTGAGATCATCAAGTCTGAGCAACAGAAAGAAAAATAATGAAGAAAAATCAACAGAACCTCAGAGCTCCTGGGACATCATCAAGCTTATCAACAAATGAATACTAAGTGTCCCAAAAGAGGAGAGAGGGGATAGAAAGAATATCTGGAGAAATAACAGCCAAAACCTTCCCAAATCTGATGAAAAACATTAATTTGCACATTAAGCTCAACAAACCTTAATTAGGAGAAACCAGTGACAACCATATCTAGACGTATCATAATTAAACTGCTGAAAGACAAAGATAAGGAGAGAATCTTGAAAGCAGCAAGTTAAATCATATGACCCAACAATTCCACTCTTAGGTATATATCCAAGAGAACCGAAAACATGTTGGATGACACACAAAAACTTGTACTTTAATATCGTGTGCCATTTTTGCAAAACAAAAAAAAAATGCATACTCTCCATATAATCATGGGAAAACATTAAATAAAACCAAGTTTGGAGACATTCTATAAAATGATTGACCAGTACTTATCAAAAGTAAAAACAAGGGAAGACAGAGGAACTGTCAGATTGGAGGAGACAAAGAGATGTAATCACTGAATGACATGTGGAATCCAGCACTGGATTTTGGAACAGAAAAAGACACTGTGGAGAAAACTGGGTAACTCTGAGCAAAGTCTGCCATTTAATTAATAGTTATTTATCACAGTTAATATCTTGGTTTTGATCATCGTGCCATGGCTACGTAAGTATGTGTGTGTATACCCAGGGTGAAGGGTGTATGTAAATGCTGACAATTTTTGCAACTTTTCTGTGTTTAAAATTCTTTCAAAAATAAAATAGAAAAAGAAAAGACTGATATAGACAGAATAGGTTTAGAAGAGAGCTACTGAGATAGTGAAAAGATGCAAAAGCACACTATATGAGGACATATATATTTTTTAAGTTTATTGATTTTGAGAGAGAGAGAGAGAGAGAGAGAGAGAGAGCAAGCGTAAGGAGCATAAGCAGCAAGCATAAGCAAGAGAGGGGGAGAGATTATCCCAAGAAGGATCCATGCTGCCAGGGCACAGCCCAATCTGGGGCTTGATCCCACGAACCATGAGATCATGACCTGAGCTGAAATCAAGAGAGTTGGATGCTTAATGCTTAACCGACTGAGCCACCCAGGCGCCCCGTGAAGACATATTTGAACAAATCAGAAATGTTCAGCTTGGAAAAAAAAAAAAAAAAAAAGAAAACTGTGACACTGAAGGATTATCACATGGAAAATACCAAGTTATTTTTTGTTTCTCATTTGTTTTTTGGTATGAACTCAGCAATCAGACATTGAGACAGAATCTAAGAGATTTTTTTACTCTACATAAGAAAGCCCTGGGAGGAAATACATTCTTTTTCACAGATGAGTTCAACTATAAAATGAATGAACATTGGTCTGCAATGCTGTAAAGATTACTCAAAGATTGCATGGGGACTGGATTCAATGCTTTATAAAGTTCTCTTTTGTCCAGGTTCCACCTTGCTTGTAAAGAGAAGAATCCAGGGACTCAGAAGCCATGAGGGATGTCACTCAAGGCACCAGGCAGAATGTTTCTCAGAGAGGAAAGTAGTAGTCACAAAAGCTAAGGTTGTTGCTAGGAGAGATAAAGCTAACCCAAGATAAGGGAATGAGATAAGATTAGCGGAGTAGGTTGTTAATCAGTACCCATAAAAAGTCAAATAAACTGAATATTTGGGATAAGAAGTTCAAGATACTTTGAACAGGGGTTTTAATCATGATGTTTTTGAGGACTTTATTAAGGCAAGCTTGAAAATATTTTCCAACCCTTCAATTCTGGGATTCTAAGATTTTAAACGAAAGTATACTTCCAATATCTCTTTATTTTGGAGCTCTGAATAAATGGAAAATGCTAGTCTAAAGCAGCTATCTCTATGTTCATATATTATGTGCGTGTGTGTGTGTGTATGTGTGTGTACACCCATGTGTAATAATACACCCCCTACCTGAACAAATCTATGAAGAGATCCTGATAATACTGCTCCTGCATTCATTTATGTCAATATTCTCTAATCTTAGACAATAAGTAAACAGGCTCTCTATATTTATAATCATTTTTTCATGATTCTCTTTTTAAGTAATTTAATAAAAATAAAGACTCTCATGTGATCATACTTGCAATAGACCACTATTACTTCTGCTTAGTTCTAATTTAGAGCATACAGATTTGTCTTCTATATTAACAACAATGTCTCCTAATATAGCTAACTAAATTAGATTGTTTTCAGAGGATTGAATAATTTATAAAATGGGTAATTCAGCTCAGGATCAGGATAATCAGAAGAGGTTGTAATTAAGATTTGTTAAAAAAAAAAGATCAAAATATCAAGAGTAAAATATGCTAAAAACTGAGAAACTGAAATACTAAAAAATTAAAAAAAACCTGTAAGCAATTTTAAAATTAAGTTATGCATTTTTTCACTATGAGCAAACAAATTCTTAGATTAAATAGATGAGAATTCATTTAGGCCTGTGCACATAATAGTTACTCTACAGGTATATGCTGATTTTTTCTTAAGTTTGAATTCATATGAATTAGCAAGCAAGAAAGAAAAAAGCAAGCGTTTAGAAGTACAAACCAATCTATCATCATTATTATGTCAGTTTTACTGCTATTGACATTTATTGATGTGTCAGGGTCTTGCAGCTGAAAGGTAGGAATACTGAGATAAGAAAGCCTTCACTGTCTTCTTCTCTATATGGCATGACTCGGACACTGATTCTCAACCACTCTATCCGTTCATAGCCACAGAGTTGTAGACTCAAATTAATGTGTTGTTTTTTTTTTTAATCTATTTAGGGATAATTCTCAGGGCTATATTCCTTTTGTTTCCACCCTGGCTCTTGACTCAGTTCCATACTCTCTTCCCTCTGCCCTTTGCATGAACAGGCTAAAGATTTCTCTTTAGCTTGTTTCTTTTTTCTCAAGTAGCCAAGAAGTGAATTCAAGAAAAATGGGTGACTACTTCCAAGGATACTCTATAAACTACTCAATAAAAACTACCTCTGGGTACTCTCAATAGAATGACATCTGGTAAACAATGGAAATCAATCAAAATGGATTGATTTCCTTTACTTTGACTTTATTTTATTTCAGCACTGTTCAATTATAAGATAAAAATAAAGCTGGAAAAATTTCTAGCACTAATTTCAAAAAGTGATGAAGATGTCTTTAAGAAAATGTTAAAGGTATAGGAAACTTTCTTTTGTTAACTTTGAGTATAGTATGATTCCTCATACAGTCATAAGATCATCTGACTCAGTGACAAAGGAGCAATAACAAGTCTATACTGGATTTTCTACTTTACAGACAAAAGCAAACTTTCAATTTTATAGTCTCTGTAGGACCTTTCTCCAGATCATGTTGTGTGTCTTAAACCTAGGTTAAAAAATCCATTAGTCTTGGTAAATTATAATTTGACCCTTTATGTATGTATAAGAAAGTTTTTTTCTTATAAAATATCACCGTTCTTATGTAGTATTTAAAGTGTTGAGATACAGTATTATTTGGTCACTTCCAAGTACTTTTAGATACATTTTCATAATCATATGATTGTGCAAAATTTTATTATATACATGTTACTGCATAGAGAAAGCATGAAAGTTATCTCTAAACCCTCCTTTGTATACACTTAGCTTGGGTTGTTAAGGCTTTCCTTTTTTCGGTTCAGATATTTACATTAAAGAGTAAATTATGCCCTGTATCCTTCAAAACTTTAGTAACTTTTACCATATGTTACCAATTATTAATCACTGATCTCTACTCTGAATTTCAATGAACATGGCTGACATAATCAAGTGTTCATAATATACTATGGTTGCTAAATCATAGGATTTATGACAGGTTCTGAGTCTATCAAGGCTACATATAAGAGGTAGTATTTTAATCTGAAACTAGATCCTCGACAGAGCTGATATTTAAGTTGATGTTTAGAGGAAAATAATAGATATTTTCTAGACAGACGAAAGCAAAGAAAACCATTTGAGACATAGAAGATACATTCAAAGGTATAGGCACAAGAGACCATTGGAGATATCAAATGAATGATTCGGTTACAAAGGTAATTGGGGAGGATGGGTGTGAGGGATGCTAAATGAAGCTGGTTCAGCAGGTTAGTGTCAACTATGGATGACCTATCAGTCCATGAACTTGAAGGTAATGAAAAGCAACTGTTGGGTTTCAAAGCATCAGAGTGATATGATCATTTCCATATTTCAGAATTTAGCGGATGGATTTAAAAAGGAAGAAATTAGAGATGGGAATACAAGCTAAGAGGCAACCCAAAAGACCAGACGAAGATGACAGAACTGAACTGAGAGACAGTGATGAAATAAGACATGAAGATGAAAATGAGAAGGTAAATTAGGAAGACATGTAGGAGTTAGGCTAGAAAATAATTTGTGACTAATAGCATGTGAAGTGTAAGAAAAAAGAAGTAGAAAAACTCTTAAGTTCACAGTTTGGGTACCTGGGCGGATGGTGGAACTTTCCTAGGAAATACAGGTCAAAGCACACATTTAGAAGATCAACTTTGAACATGCTAAAGATAAGATAGCTATGCGTCATTCTGGTAAAGATGTTTATTGGACTTCTGAATATATAATATAGGTCCCTAAACAAACTCAGCTTTTCCAAAGCACATTATAATAAACTTGTGAAAAATCAAAGACAAAGAGAATCTTAAAAGCAGAGACAGAAAAGAAGCTTATAACTTTCAAAGGACTCCCCTTAATGGTATCAGAGGATTTCGAAGCACAAATCTTCCAGGCCAGGAGAGAGTGAGTGGGATGATATATTCAAAGTGCTGGAAGCAAAAAAATGTAATAAGGAATACCCTACCTGCTCAAGTCTTGATCTCACAGTTGTGAGATCAAGCCCTGTGTTGCTGTAGGCTCTGTGCTCAGTATGGAGCCTACTTAAGATTCTCTTTCTCTCCCTCTGCCCTTCTCCCCTGCTTGCATGTGTGCACTCTCTCTAAAATAAGACACAAAGAAAGAAGAAAAAGGAAAAGAAAAGGTGAAAGGAGTTCTTCAGGCTGAAATGAAAGGATGTTAACTGGTTGCCTGAAAACATGTGAAAATATACAGTATACTAGTAAAGATAACTATACAGTCAAATTCAGAATTCTCAAAAATATCATGGTATGATAATCATATAACTCTAGTATGAAGGTTAAAGAAAAAAAAGGATTGAAAGTAACTACAGCTACATTAAATTTCAAATGAAAACACGATTTAACAAGAGGTAAGTTTTAACATCAAAACATAAAAGGAGAGGGGTGAAGTGGAAGGGCAGAGTTTGTGCAAGTGACTGAAGTTTTAAGTTGTCAGCATAAAATAGTTATATCTAGATGAGGTTTTATGGAAGCCTCATGGTAACCATAAAACAAAAACCTATAGTAGATACACAAAAGATAAAGAGTAGGGAATCAAAGTGTACCACTAAGGAAAACCATTAATTAGTAAAAGAAGATAGCAAGGAAAGAAGAAAGGAATACGGGAACTACAAAACAGCCAGAAGACAGTAAGATGGCATTAGTGAGTTTTTACATATCAATAAATAAATGTAAATGAATCCAATTCTCCAATTAAAAGGTAGAGTGGCTGAATAGATTGATAAAACAAGAGCTGGGGTGCCCGGGTGGCTCAGTCGGTTAAGAGTCAGACTCTTGATTTCAGCTCAGGTCACAATCTCATGGTTTGTGAGTTTGAGCCCCTGTCCAGCTCTGTGCTGTGTGCTGCCTGCTTGGGATTCTCTCCCTCCAATCTCTCTGCCCCCCTCTCCCACTCATGCTTGCTCTCTTTCTTAAAAAAAAAAAAAAAAAAAAAAAAAAACTTAAAAAAAATCTCAGGGGGACTGGGTGGCTCAGTCGGTTAAGCATCTGACTTCAGCTAAGGTCATGATCTTGCAGTCCATGAGTTTGAGCCCCACATCAGACTCTGTGCTGACAGCTCAAAACCTGGGGCCTGCTTTGGATTCTGCGCTTCCCTTTCTCTCTAACCCTCCCCTGCTGGCGCTCTTTCTTTCTCAAAATGAACAAACATTAAAAAAACAAAAACAAACAAACAAAAAAAACAACCAAACCACAAGATTTAATGATATGCTGCCTATACGAGAGTCACTTCAGCTCCAGGGACATACATAAGCTTACAGTAAAAAAGTGAAAAAGATATTCCATCAAGTGGAAACCAGAAGTGGGCAGGGATGGCTACACTTATATCAGACAAAATAAACTTCAACTCAAAATGTATAACAAGTGATAAAGAAAGCCATGATATAATAATGATAAAGGGTCAACTTATCAAGAACATATATAACAATCATAAATACATACAGACCCAATGTCAGGGCACCCAAATATATAAGAAAATGTTAACAGATATGAAGGGAAAAATAAACAACAATAGAATAATAGTAGGGAACTTCAATATTCCACTTTCAACAATTGATTGGTCTTCCATTAAGAAAATCAATAAGGAAATGTTGGACTTGAACTTTAGTCTATAGTTTAGACTAAATGGACCTAAAGACATATACAGAACATTCAATCCAAAGTAGCAGTATATCCATTTTTGTCATGTGCACATAGAACATTTTCCAGAATAGACCATATATTAGGCTACAAAACAAGTCTTAACAAATTTAAGAATATTGAAATCATACCAAATATCTTTTCCAACGGCAATGATATGAAATTAGAAATCAGTAACAGGAAGAAAACTGGAAATTTCACAAGAATGTGGAAATTAAAATTATACTCCTAATAGCAAATGGGTAAAAGAAGAAATCAAAAGGGAAATAAAAAAATGTCCTGGAAAAAAAACCCCACAACATCCCAAAACAATTCTAAGATGAGATTTATAGTGATAAATGCCAACATTAGGAAAAAATAAAGGTGTCAAATTAACAACCTAACAAATTAAGAACACCTCAAGGAACTAGCAAAAAAGAATAAAATAAGCACAAAGTTAGTAGAAGAAAGGAAAGATCACAGAATGTTGGTGGGAATGTAAACTGGCACAGCCACTAAAGAAAACAGTACTGAAGTTCCTCAAAAAATTAAAAACAGAACTATCATATGATTTAGCAATCGTAACTCTGGGTATACATCCAAAGGAAATGAAATTTGGATCTCGAAGAGAGATCTGCACTCCCATTTTCACTGCAGTATTATTCACAATAGCTAAGATATGGAAACAACCTAAATGTCTGTCTCTAGATGAATGGATAAAGAAAATGTGATATGTATATACATAACACACACACATACACACAAATATTTTTTTATATCAGTGCAACAGAATTTATTGAGCCATGAGAAAGAAGAAAATCCTGCCATTTGCAACAACATGGATAGACCCTGAAGGCATCAGGGATAGACAGTGAAAGACAAATACTGTATATTCTCACTTATATGAGGAATCTAAAAAAGCCAAATTCATAAAAACAGAGGGTAGAGTGTTGGTTGCCATGGGCTGCGGCTGGGGGAAATGGGGAGATGTTGGTCAAAAGGTACAAACTTTCAGTTATAAGATGAGTCAGTTCTGGGGATTCAATGTATAGCATAATGACTACAGAGAACAATAGTGTATTATACGTTTGAAAGTTGCTAAGAGAGTAAATCTTAAATGTTCTTATCACACACATTTAAAAAGGTTAATTATGTGAGGTGATGGAAGTGTTAACTAAAACTCTATTGCAGCAGTCATTTTGCAAGCGATGTATCAAATCATCACCTTAAACTTACACAATAATATATGTCAACTGTACCTCCATGAAGCCCAGGAAATTTTTAGCAAAATAAACAAAATAAATGCATACTGCCTGGCATACAATAAGAAGAAAAAAAAAAGGAAAGAAAAAAAATCAGATAAAACCCAGACAGTATAAGTAATAAAAAAATGAGTGTAGAAATTGATGAAGTTAAAATGAAACTGACAACAAATGCATAATAGAGATTACCCAGTAGTAAAAAGCTAGATTGGGGAAAGAAAAATAATATTAATACACCCTCAGCAAGACTGATCAAGAGAGGGGAAAAAAAGTAAGAAAAGACACAAATTATCAATAACAAGAATGAAAAAAGTTTCATTACTGTAGATCTTATAAACATTAAAAAATTATAATACCGATGTGAAATGAAAACATTCATAGAAAAAAGATTTACCAAAATGATACAGGAAGAACTAGATACAAAAAATATGAATAGTTCCATATAGTTTAAAGAAAATAAACCTGTAGCTAAAAGTGTTCCTGTAAGGTACCTGGGTGGCTCAGTCGGTTAAGCATCTGACTTTGACTCAGGTCATGATCTCATGTTTGAGAGTTAGAGTCCCATATCATGTGAGCTCAAGCCCTGTATTGGGTGAGCTCGTGCCCTGCTTTGGTCAGCTCTGCTTTTCTCTCTCTCTCTCTCTCTCTCTGCTCCTTGCTCACTTGCACCCCCCCCAAAAAAAAAACCAAACAAAAACAAAAAAACAAAAAACAAAAACAGCCTAGCTAGTTTCATGTGTAAAGTCTTCTAAAATACTAAGGAAGAAGGGTGTGCTGGCTGGCTCAGTCAGTAGGGCAAGCAACTCTTAATCTCGGGGGTCATGAGTTCTAGCCCTGTGTTGGGCACAGAGCTTACTTTAAAAAAACACAAAAAACCCCACAAAAACAAAGAAGAAATAACACCGAACTTGAAAACCTTTCCAGCTAATAGGAGAAAAGAGATAGATCGCTTCTCACCTGTTTTTATAAAATTATCATAATCTAGGTTCCAAAGTTTGAGAAAAACATTTAAAAATAATAACTGGATATATGGATGCATTAGAGAAAATTCTTCATAGAAAGACGTTTTTTGTTACTGTGAAGTAACCACTACATGATAGATGAGCAGCTATTTCCCATAACCACAAATCCTATCATTACCGCTAGATAAAAGTTTTTACATGATGTTGTAAGTACAAAATATTTTACATAAATCATATCATAATTTGTATCCTTATACTGAAATTAAAGTGATAATGAAAATACAGAAGTAAAAATAAACTATAACAAATTTACATAGGGATGATTTAGGAATTCTAAGGGAATGGAGGATCAATGTAACCTATGAGTGACAAAAGTTAGTCACTTTGGTCTAATAATCCCTAACATATGAAAACCAGGTAGAGGTTAATGTATTTTGCATTTTACTTATAATTGAGCCAATAATAAAAAACTTTTTGCAAAAGCCTCAGAAAGCAAATATTTTAACATTCAGTTGACTTGGACATTCTTGTACAATAGTTTATTTCTGTCTTAAAAATTTTTTTTTAATGTTTTATTTATTTTTGAGAGAGAGAGAGAGATAGAGCATGAGCAGGGGAGGGGATTTATTTTTGAGAGAGAGAGGGAGACATAGAATCTGAAGCAATGCTCCAGGTTCTGAGCTGCCAGCACAGAGCCCGATGTAGGGCTCAAAATCGTGAACCACGAGCCATGACCTGAGTCATGGGTGAGCTCGTGCCCTGAGCAGAAGCTGGATGCTTAACCAACTGAGCCACCCAGATGCCCCTATTTCTCTCTTTAAAAATCCCTTTGGAAGCACCAAGAGAGTTCCTTCTAATTAATATCACTTTTATCAGGTTCCATTTACCAAGGCTGGATGGGGACATGTGTTAATGCTAAAACTGCTGCCAAGGAAGTCCTGTGTTGCCAGGAAGCTCATGAAAGGGATGGGCAGCTGGCAGCCAGGACTTATCTCATGGTTGCTTTGTATTAGACAAAGAATGATGCCGAACTTTCTGACACTAATCCTGGCTGCCCAAGATTTAAATTAATGTCAGGGGTAACAAAATGTCACAACACAATTTTGAAAAGACACCATAATTCCCTTCTAGAAGATTAGGCTTTTAGAATTTTATATGCACAAATACGTTATAATGCTATAAGGTAAACAGTATGAGGGAATCTTACTGAATCTTAATAAAAAATGACTATATATGGCATCTCAGTGGGTGTGTGCGTATCACATAGCTAGTTTCCTTGGTTGAATGTAGCGGGGGATATGTGTGTGTGTGACTGCCCATTTGTGAAATATATTTGCATACCTCAATAATAAGTATTTATTAATTATTAATAGATAATTATAACTGATCAGGGGCAATAATGGTACTGAAATGACTTCTGCTTATATACTACTTTTACATTTAAAGATTATTCACATCGATTAACTAGTAATAATAATAATAATAATAATAATAACCTGTGAGATAATTAGGTAATACTATCTTCATAAGATTGTGAATAAGCTATTCTCTATTTAGAAATGTTACTTTTCCCCTCTAATCCTCATTACACCAAGGGAGCTGATTAAACTTTAATATTATAAAGGTTTTTTAAGTTTATTTATTTACTTTGAGAGAGCAAAGGAGCGTGCAAGTGGGGAAGGGGCAGAGAGAGGGAGAGCCAGAATCTCAAGCAGGCTCCACTCTATCAGTGCAGATCCTGAGGTGAGGCTTGAACTCCAGAACCACGAGATCATGATCCAAGCCAAGATCAAGTCGGATGCTTAACTGACTGAGCCACCCAGGTACCCCTAATTTTTTTTCCCCTGCGTGTGGAGTCAATAAAAAGAGCTGGGTGGTCCTCAAAGCCATAAGATACCAGATTCAGGATTAAGGCATGTATATATGTGTGTATATACAAATTTGTTACATTTTAAGACTATTAGTGTACTTTAGTAAGAATATACAAGAAGGTTGTAGTTGACCCTGTCTCTTTCCTGTGTACTTTTGCAGACATTTTCCATTCACTCTGATACAGTCTTTTGGTATTTAAGGATGTTATGGATGTCAGTAACTATCATTTTCTCCAATCCCCGCACCCCCAAATAAATATCAGAGTCCTTAGATAATATGCCATACTCCATATTTTTCATTGATTCTATTCTTTATCAAAATTTTCATAGTTCCCTGATTTCACTAGGTATTTTTGTCTCAATCTAATAAACTAAATTATGCTAAAGTACAAATTACTGTGAACCATCTAATACATCAACTCACCTGAGAAAAGTGCATCTATCAAGGGAACTGGAAAGGTAATAGTTTCTTACTTAAAGGGATAATTAGAGGAAGCAGAGATGCAGGCAATCTGGGAGGAATGCAAGGTCTTCCTGGTATTCCTCCTTTAGTCATACCACCTTGTCAACTGTTTCACCATCTACTACTAAAGCTGTCTGGGTACAAAAGGCTAAAAAGGCTGAGTTGTGCTTGGATGTACTTACAGGTCACCATGGATGAGTCCATAGATCTGTGGCATGCTCTGATGATAGATTCCTCTCAAAATAACTATGAGGAGAATCACCACAAAAGCTGGAAGTCCCCAACTCAGAAGGAAAAATAGTAGATATCGCCTCTCTGAGTGTTCATCATTCATCACCAGTACGTACCAGAAATTCACAGACTAAAGAAGGAAACAGAACATAAAATGAACAGGTTCTGGTCTAATGGCACAGGACACAAACTTACTACTGACCAACAAAGGGCTACCATTACTTTATAATTATTTTTTATTTGATTTTTTTTAGTTAGTTCACAGAAATTCAGGATACCTCCCAAATCTTGAAATAGTGAAAAATATTTATTATACCTTTTATTTTTCTTAGTTTGCTTTGATTTATTGTCACAATCATCTATGATTGTTCTGTGAATGTGTCTTTGAAGAAACATACATTGATATTCAAACCTACTTCTCCTGTGAACAACTTCATGATGATAATGAAGCAAATAGCCCACTGTTCTAGACTATTGGACGATTTTTATTATGGCCTTTATGACAGGGCTAGACACTTTTCTAGGAATGTGTACATAATTGTGAAGATAGCCCCATGTCAGTTCCCAGTACGGGATACAGATGAGTAAACAGAAAATGACTCCACAGAGAAAAAAGTATTATGATGGGGTAGTTTTTGTAGCTGTTTTTCTTTCTCAGTTTATACTCTTTTTCATTCATTTACCTGACAAATATTTACTGAATGCTCACTGAATTCCAGGGACCAGTCCAGGCACAGGGGATATAGCAGTGAAAGAGATAGGGGAGGTATTTGCTTTCTTGTATGTTAGTTTCCAAACAAGTGGCAAAGAAATATTAATGAAAATATTTGTTTTATATTTAGATCATATTTTATATCCATTATTTCTTATTTAGATAAAAATATAAAAGATAAGCATATAGAGAATCAGGAAGATGAGGGGGAGCATCAGATAAACACAATAGGAAAACAAAATGTTCTTATTGGCCCCAAATCCCACGCTTTAGCTCCCACGCCTAAGCCAAATTTGGAGCTTATATATTCTGCCTTCTAGTGTTCTCTTTCCATTAGAGTACTTATGTTTAATTACATTTAGCAGAGCAACAACACTGAATGTCATTTCTCATGCAATGATACTTCTTTACTAAACAAATCCTCCTTCTCAGTTTCATCTGGTGGAAAATGTGTGAGCATAAATACATATATACACCTACACACACATATATATGTACATATATATATGTACACATATATATATGATATTATGCATAAAGTGCTGAGCACATTGTCACCATTAGAAAATGTTACCACCTCCCTTAAATCTCCTTTTAGGATGTCAGACAGTGTGAAAGACAAAAGATAAACCGTTTAAGACCAAAAGTAAGCTGTGATACAATGGAAACTCTTTCTATGGGATAAATAAGCACGTCTAATGTTCATGGGAAGGCTTTTAGGTGCTGCTTACAGAGTCTTCCAAGTAAGGTTCTATCTGGACCCAATCAGCCTTGAGGGATTAGTACTGAACGGCCTAGGCCAGGAAAAAATAAAAATGTTTGGTTACTTGGAGATTTTTGTCTCTGAATTTTATTTCCTGTCAGCACTCCATATCTTTATGTATATGTGCGTATGCCTGTAATTATGAAGCATGTTTTGAGTTGTTCCTTATGTAAATTTGTTCTAACTTCTTTTTCAAATCATTGGGTCCAACAGGGTTTTCTCCCTTCTTTCCATAATTAGGACTGGGATGCGCACCCAAGTAAGTGGGACCGCATCAACTGTCTGACGCTGAGGTGATCAAACAGCCTGTTACAGAATAAAAATTCAGGCAAAAGAAGGATAATTAGCCCATTTCCCAAATAAAAGTATTAATTATTTACTTTAAATAGACGTTTGTGTGTATCCATATAAGATGGTAACTCAGTGGGATAGTTGGTGGAAGAATCAGAAAAGAATGGGTTAAATGACTTCTAAGTTGGTTCATCATGATAGAGATTGGGATATTTCAGAAATGTCTGCTTTTATAAAGATGGACATTAGTTCTATCAGTTAGAATCGCCCAGTCTTTTGGCAACTGTCTGACCTTTACCAGAGGCTCAGATAAGACTGACACAAGTGTAACTGTTGGCTGGATTTGGACATGCATGGCTTCTGCTCCAAAAAGCTCAAGGCACAGTGCTGATGAACAAACAACACAACTCCTATAGTCACAACCTTTGTTGACTTAAAAAAAAAAATCCTTTTCCCTCCCAAAAGAATCCAACCACTGACATGTACTTTAAGGACAGGATTTCCCACTGTAAGTTTTGTTTTGTTTCTTCTTTTTGCTACAGAATTGAGATACAATGTAATGAAATGATGTTTAATTATCTTAGAAATACCATATGGCTCAAAGATAAAATCTGTGTTGGTGAGCTAACTTCAAGTTTTACTTGAATTTTAAGATATTTTAATATAGTATGGTAGGTACCTTTTGAGATACGACTGGGTCATGAGTTCTTCTCAGAACCCTATCTTTCCACTACTGATCCCACTCCCAAATATGCAGAGTGGATTCATGACCCTGTTCTTCCATTCATAGCTAATTTGATCTGGGACAGAAGTTTGACCCAAGCTGGGTCAATTATGAATCACTGAATTTCTTGAAATTCAGCTGGTCAGCTGAAAAAAGAGGACATAGGAACTTTAGCGGTAGGAACAGGCAACAGCCCAGGGAAGAGAGAAAGTGTGTTTTCAGAGGAGACAATTCTTACAGTTCTTGGGTCCAGTAAGTTATCCTACATGCTTATTATTCCTTTTATGATTTAAATGTTTGCTCAAATGAGCTCAATTTAGTTTGTTGTTAAAAGAAAAAAGGAAAATGAGTGAGATATATAATGCTATTCAAACGCAGTGGGATTAAAATCACCAGTTACCACCATTCTCTAAACAGAGAAGACAGTGGAGCAGTGACTACGTTCTTTTCCTTATAATCACGGTTCCTCTCTTGTAATCTGAGGTAAGAGGGTTTAAAGACCATCATGTCTGTATGATAATTTCATGTTGACAGATTCACAGCATATGCAGTCTGTGTGCCTTGGTGTCTGTGTGATGACCCAAAACTGGAACTAACGAAATTTTGAGAACTCAATGCAAGTTAAAGGGTGTCACTCTCACCCAAACATGCTTCAGGTGGACTGAGCATGGCTTACTGTTCACTGTCCATATGTCACTTTTTTCCTGCCAAACACTGTGAACTGAAAATTTCAATAGTTAGGTCTCTATTTACGTTTCTATCTCTAAGCTTTAAAATTTTTGTTAGAACCATCTTATGGGCCATCTCAAGACATCACCACTACGTAGTCATGCTATTTTTTAGCTAAAATGTTACTATCCCCCAATTTAGCCAACTGTATTAATCTAACTTGACTATACTTCATAACACACAGCTCACAGATTCCTAGTATTAATGTAATGTAGGCTGAAGGCAAGCCCCAAATGATTCAAAATTATTTTCAGCTTTAGGAACCCAACAGACACTTCGAAAGGGACAACTGAATAAAATGTTTTGCAGTGTCCAAAAATCAGTGATGTTACCACAGTCACATTAAAAAAATTTTTTTTTAAATCTTAATTTATCTTTGAGAGAGAGAGACAGAACATGAGCAGGGGAGGAACAGAGAGAGGAGACACAGAATCCAAAGCAGGCTCCAGGCTCTGAGCTGTCAGCACAAAGCCTGATACAGGGCTCAAACCCATGAACTGCGAGATCATGACCTGAGCTGAAGTCAGACGCTCAACCGACTCAGCTACCCAGGCGCCCCACCAGTCACATTTTTAACATCACCTCTAAACACTGCTACATTTACCACCTTCCGAAGGCACCGGGGTGGCTCAGTCAGTTAACTATCTGACTTTGGCTCAGGTCATGATCTCACGGTCTGTGAGTTCAAGGCCCATGTTGGGCTCTGTGCGGACGGCTTAGAGCCTGCAGCCTGCTTTGGATTCTGTGTCTCCCTCTCTCTCTGCCCCTCCCTTGCTCATGCTCTTTCTCTCTCTGTCTCTCAAAAATAAGTAAACATTAAAAAAAAAATAAAGTTTCAGGTAAATAATAATATAAATAATGAGTTTAAAAATTTTTTGAAAAGACACGTTGATTTAGTGACTTGATTTGGATTCTGACGTGGTTGTGCATGGATAAGCTGTATGTTTTTGGCCAACATTATTTGGTTCCTCTGGGTTTCAGTTTCCTCCTCTGGTAAAGGGACAAGTTAAACTATGCTACTAACAATTTCCTTACTCATACTTTATGATTGAATCATTGTAGAAATTACAATTTCTTAAATAAAAACACTAATGGTATGGATGCTCAGACTGTGAATTTTAGAAGTTAATACCAAGTTTACAGATCATCTTACCACACATACCCTCTTATTAGAGATGAGGAAGCAAGGGCAATGAGAGAAAAGTACAGCTTTTTCATATTTTGGTTAATTATAGAGCTGGGATTAGAAAACAAGTCCAAGGTTCCTCTGAAGACTGATTAAGATTTATTTCCATAGAGACTCACAAAAATATTGACAATATTTTTCACACGAGAGCTTTTTTCCCCCTCTCATTTCCCCCAAACACTTCCTATGCCTGTGGAGATGCATTTTTCTTGTAAAAGTATGGAAATTACCCTTTCTCTTTTCCTCTCCATTTTTTTGCTAACACTAAAAGACAATTTACAAAGGTTTATCAGAAGATAAATTGTTCAAACATGACTGTGACATGTGGGAAATTAATTTTTGTATACCTCAGAGTATCTAGTAAAATGCTTTGCATATAGTATTTGCTGAGAAATACCAAACAAATGAAGATCTATACAATTTGAGTTAATAAGTTTTGTTGAATTTAACAATTTTATAATTTGGTTTAGTTACTGAGTTTACTCAGTTATACTATCTTGCCAGAAAAGATTGTTGGGAGGCTCAAAAATTTTAATTGATTTGCTTGAACTCCTAGTGACGAGGATCAAAGTTAACTGGTGCAAACTTTAAAACGTTAAATGCAATAATTTATGAGGAAGAATGGAACCAATATTTACTAATTGAGTAATAAACGTAGACGCCACTTTTCACTATATCTCATTTAATCAAAACAATAGTTTTCCTAACTTTTATTATAGTTTTTTTCTTTTTTTTCCTTTTTCCCATTTTCTTTTCTTCTTTCTTTCTTTCTTTCTTTCTTTCTTTCTTTCTTTTCTTTCTTTCTTTCTTTCTTTCTTTCTTTTTAACACACAGGAGGAAGCTGAGGATGGAAGAAGTAACTGAAGTTGTTAGAATTTAAATTCTTTTTTTTTTTAATTTTTAAATGTTTATTTATTTTGAGAAACAGAGAGAGACACGGAGTGTGAGTGGGGGAGGGGCAGAGAGAGAGGGGCTCCAGGCTCCAGGCTCTGAGGCTCTGAGCCTCCAGGCAGGCTCCAGGCTCTGAGCTGTCAGCACAGAGCCTGATGTGGGGCATGAACTCATAAGCTGTGAGATCATGACCTGAGCTGAAGTCAGATGCTTAACTGACTGAGCCACCCAAGCGCCCCAGAATTTAAATCGATTCTGATTAAAATGCAAACCAACCAAAATAGCCAGATATAATCTAGGTCAAATATAGATAGGAATAAACTAAAAAATCGTGTGTCTGTAAGTAGAGTTACTTATATTCTTATACAGACATATCTCTTCATTTTTATAGTAACATTTTCAGTGACTACTACTATATTCCAATATCCACATAGGAAAAATGAAGACTTACCTTATTAATTATCATAGGCCATAATTATGCTTTTATATGCTCCATAAACACAAATTCATTAGTTTACTCATATAACATATATTAATATATCGGATATTAGTACATTTGTAAAACATAAAGGTGAAATTCTTTTTATTTTTTTACAATTAAAAGTAGGTTTCCCGAGCCCCATATATTTTTATGCTATGTGGGATAAGACTGGTATCTCGCCTGTCATTTAATATTTGGTTATTAACTCTGTCACCAGAAACCTTAGACTGATTTATAGTATCAAGTTTACTCAGAGATCATGGATGCTATTAATTGTGTCATTATCATATGTTCTTAGTCGTTCATTTCAGAGAAGAGTCTAAGAAATGTTACCACATGTCCTTGCTAAAGTTAGCCTCCCTCTTTCTTAACAATTATGCATGAAATAAATTGCAAGGCTTTTTGAGGACTGGAGAATTCAGTATTTCCTGGGTATGTCATTTTTATCTTTATAATTACCAGTCCGTTGTCCTTAATAGCTTTGATGTCCTCCCAAATTAAATCAATGATGATTGTAGTTGTAGCATTTTCCTTCTTGTTGCTATGCCCTGGCACTAAATAGCCTTTCTGCCAAGGAATAAGTAATATGTATATTTGCTTCTTCATAGCCTGATTTTACACAGAAATTAAGGCACAAGTTACAATTGCTGAATGATTTCTAACTTTATCCTGCAATTAAAAAATATGTTCTTTGGGGTGCCTGGGTGGCTCAGTCAGTTAAGCATCTGCCTTTGGCTCAGGTCGTGATCTCGCAGTTCCTGAGTTCAAGCCCTGCATCGGGCTTGCAGCTGTCAGCCTGCCAGCATGGAGCCCGCTTCGGATCCTCTGTCCCCCTCCTTCTCTGCCTCTCCCCAGCTCACACTTTCTCAAAAAATAAATAAAAAACATGAAAAATTTAACAAAAAAATTTTTCTTCAAGTAAGCTTTAGTTTTAAAATAAAACATTATACTATTTCCCTAAGCATGAAATCAACAAATTGTAAGGGTAATCGAAGGTTTGGATATTGTTCATATCTGAAGTAGACTGCTATATGATTTTGGTGACAGGAAATGATCATAAAAGTGGGCCAAATGAATATACAGAAAAAGTAAGTTTCTATTTACCCATATTATATACTAACATCTCGAATAAGTTACTTGTGATTTATTTTCTTCATGGATTAACTCATGGTCTGGCAGTTCATCTCACAGTACATTTCATGTAAATGTTAATAGTAAAGGCATAAGTTCTAGGAATTTATTCTAAGAATATTCCAAAAGTAAATAAATATTCAGAATGCAAGGATGTTCAAGGAAACATAGTTTATACTAGAAAATTAACTGAAATTAACTAGTATTTCATTAATAAGAGACCAGAAAAATAAACTATGGAATAACCTTATTATAAAATAGGAAAAAAAGTATAACTGTATTTGGCAAATGTATGTATAAATAAATTTATATGCACTATATATAAGTAAATAAACACACACGCACACAAGAATATACACATATGTGCTTTTTTATATATTTATAAATGTTTGTATATTTGTGGAATACTTCTGGAAAGATACACAGGAAACCACTAACAGTGTTTACATTTGGGAGTAGGGTTGAGGGTAAAGCAGAGGGTGGAAAGTGTGTGAAATAGGGAGAAACAGATGTACTTTTCATTTTATTTTTCTCTTCAGTGTTTGACTATGTTTTATACCACAAGTATATGCTATTTCTAAAATGAAAGCAAATCAAAACAGAAAAAGGAAATGAAAATAGAACAATAGAAACTAGGAAAAGACAGTAAAATCGTACAAGAGCTTAAATTCTCACTGTTCGTTTTTCTGAAAGTAGACATGATAGGCTGTTTTAAGGAAGTGGAAGATTATTTCAGTAGTTTCATGGTTTTTTCATGATGAACAAGGATAATTCAGGTTCCATGGCCTAAAAGGGAATTTGTGAGTTGTTTGCTTGAAAAAAAATAAGGGAAATAGTTTGCTACCCTATTCCAATCATTAGTGATACAACTTCCCTGTCCAGAAAGGGGGAAGCCTAAAGAAACAGAGTGAAGGTCACCAGTTACAGATGCTGTGATGAGCCATGTGAGTACATCAGTACAAGAGGTTAGAAGTTATTTATCTAGCTTGCTGAAGCTTCACAGCTAGTTGCTGTCTGCCTCACTCGGAGTCTCTCCCTACTATTCTCAAGCAAATTCTCTCTTGGGAATAAAAAAGTGGAAATTGTACTGGAAAAACATAGTTTGTAACGTGTTTCAAAATCCATGGAATATTAGCCATACATATTTGCTTAGCCAATAATATTGGGTAAATATGTATGGAGCAGTCGGTGCCAGGCACAATTCCAAGTTCTTTTCACGTATGAATTCATTTTATCTTTCCACAATCCTCAAAGACAGGTCCTGTTATCACGAATCTGATTATTCAGATAAGAAAATCTAGGCTCAGAAAAGTTATGTAACTTGTTTACTGATAAAATCTTTCATTAACTACTCTAAAATATAACCCAGTTTTACTATAATGTACTAAAAGTATATCATATAAAAGTTCAAGATAAAGTTATTTAAATGCATTTTTTCTAACACTGAAGATATGAGGCAGGTCAAAATGAACAGTAATTCTGACATGCTAAGTCCAATGATTAAAAGTTAATGGTTAGGGGCGCCTGGGTGACTCAGTCAGTAAAGCGTCCAACTTCGGTTCAGGTCATGATCTCACGGTTTGTGAGTTTGAGCCCCACGTTGGGCTCTGGGCTGACAGCTCAGAGCCTGGAGCCTGCTTCAGATTCTGTGTCCCTCTCTCACTCTGCCCCTCCCCTGCTAGTCGCTGTCTTTCTCTCTCTCTCTCTCTCAAGAATAAATAAAACATTCAAAAAAAAAGTTAATGGTTAACTTTTTGTCATAAGCTATGCACACACATACATAAGTCAAATTCTGTCCTATTCTGTTAAAAATAAGAAGTAGAATTACTAATATTCTAAACATTTCTAAACCCTAATTGACTATTAGGATTGGATTAACAGCAATCTAATCTTTTACACAATGTTTTAAAAATGGATTCTAGTTTTGGGGCGCCTGCGTGGCTCAGTAGGTTAGACATCTGACTTCAACTCAGGTCATGATCTCACAGTCCATGAGTTTGAATTCCACGCTGGGCTCTGTGCTGACAGCTTGGAGCCTGAAGCCTGCTTCAGATTCTGTGTCTCCCCCTCTCTCTCTCTGTCCCTTCCCCACTCATGCTCTGTCTCTCAAAAATGTATAAATGTTAAAAAAAATTTTTTTAAATGGATTCTATTTTAAAAATAAGGTTTTAGCAGGCAGTAGTTTACAAATAGGAAAACACATGTTGGTAAAGTGACAACCTCTTCCCACAAAGTAACTCATTAGAAGTAACCTACCTAGAATGAGAAATTATTGAATTTTCCCCTTGTGGTTGCACCACAAACCATGAAAAATGTGTGGTGTGCCATCTGAAATACATTAAACTTCACTGGTACTTTCAATACTTTTCCTAACCAATAGCCATACAGATATCTAATTACCTTACTAAATGTCCATCAGCCACAATCTTATTTACTTAAGACTGGAAAAAGAGATAGAGAATACATCAGTCTCTATTGAGTTGGGTGAAATCTTATATGTGATCCCATCTAACACTGCCCCAAGGCAGGAAAACATGTTTGAAAGTTGTTCATTTATCCCTGTTTGAATATATTTCACTGACTGGTACTTTCTGTTTATAGAAACAGCCTCTTCAATTTTGACAGTTTTATTGGCTATCAAAGACCTTAAAGTGAATCGAAACTTGCTTCTCTAATTTTTGACCCATTTGTGCCATTCTTCCAACTAGAGCTACAGACCAGTCTTTATTTCCTGTAGTAGCACTTCCAGTATTTGTGGACAGCCATCACATCACTCTAAATTCTTTCCAAGTTAGTTATCTCCAGCTGCCTCAAAGTTTCTTACAAGACTGTTTCCAACTTCTCATTGGCTAGTTAATATTCCTGGTGAAACAGGATTCATGAAAGTGGTTACAGGGTCCCAAGGTTTCTTGAACATTTGTAGATTACAATGTAACCATGATTCCCTCACCTACCTCTATGCTGTTATTAATGTAACCTAGGTCTGTGTTGCTTTTGTAGTTGCTGTTTTAAGCAATCTGGTCACACATTTGATTGCACCTAAGTCTGTGTTAAATTAATATTTCAGGTGGTTTATCTTAACCCCATCAGATTATGTTCAGTTTTCAATCTTTCACAGCAGTTTCTCTATGTTGATTCTACCTGCATCGCTAATCCAGGCAGCTTTCTGTTTTAGCTGTTTTCTCAACTCTGTATCATCTGCATACCTGATAGGACAGTTTCCTGGGTCTTTATCTGACTCATTCATCAAAAACTGAGTAGGGCAGGGGCTTGGACAAAGACATTCCACACAACACTGAGGACCTCAGTCCAAGCAGATAAATAACAATATATACATGGTACACATAAAAAGTTCAGCTTAAACTCCTAAAATAATTTTGCAGAGAATCTAGTAAATACTTTAATATCACAAATATTAAGTTTTATGTTATATGGTTTAGATTTAGCTTAACTTTTTTTATATTTCACATTTTTTATTTTAATGTTTATTTATTTTTGACATTGAAAGCATGAGCTGGGGAGGGGAAGAGAGAGGGAGGGACAGAGGATCCGAAATGGGCTCCACAGTGACAACACTGACAGCAGTGAGCCCAATGTGGGGCTCAAACTTACAAACCGTGAGATCATGACCTGAGCCAAAGTTGGGTGCTCAACCGAATGAGCCACCCAGGTGCCCCAAGATTTAGCTTTACTTTTTAATTATGGGGGAGGGGTTTGAGAACACCAGAAGCTTTTCATAATTAGAGCTGCTTAAAGACCTATGAAATAATAATTCTATGAAGAAGGAATTATCCTCGTATGCAGATTTAGAAACAAAACTTGGAAAAGGCCAAAAACTTGATTAAAGTTACAAAGATAGTGGCAAAATCAGAATTCAAACCCAGATTCAGGGCTTTAATTACTGCAATTAGTTCTATTAACTAAATAATTCAGTTCAGTTCTCCCAACAATTATAATATCATACCTTGCAAAATATCCCTTCCATGAGTTTGTATGGTACTCTCATATTCTTTCATTATTGCTGTGTAGTGAAAACCCCACATCCTTTTATTCAACAAGAAAAAAGAATATGCAAGCACTGAATGCATCTGTTTGCATGAAATAGTTCACATGCATACTCAAAAACAAACAAAACTTTGTATCGTATGAAAGATTTAACAATATCAAAGCATTATCAAAGGCAACATTTCATTTAGTTGAGCCATTTAATGACATTAACACTACTTAAGTGGATCCAGCTTTCATATTTGTCTCTTTATCAAGCAAATCTGCATAGGACAATGAAGAGAACTTGGGATTTTAGGCAGAAAAGGAAGAGTTCACGTCTCTCTGCAACGTTTACTAGTTCCTCCGGTGTATACTAGGACTGTTCAGGTCTTACTCTGTACTTTCTCCCAAAGCGATCTCTTCCAAAGCAATGCACTCATTTTCCAACTGTAAGTCAACAATTTTCTTAAGTATGTATATAGCATGGGCCTCTGTTCTGAGATTTAGTACTGTGTATCCCACTTCTCCCAAAGTCCCCACTGGAGGTCTTACACTGGAGAAACTTCACACTCAGCATGTCCTAAAAGTGTCATCATCCTTCCTGTAGTTTCCAGTGGTCATTATTTCAGTTCAAGGCACCCCCATCCACCCATCTACTCATGCAGAAACTTGGGAATCATCCTTGGTTCCACCTTCTGCATTCTTCTTAACCATCTATACATTCTATTATTATAGTTTTAAAAAAAAAAGAAAGAAAGAAATCTCAAAAGCTTCTTCTGCTACTCTCAGGTTCACACTGCCACGTTCTCTTACCTGGATGCAGCTAATGTAAACTTAATTAGCTCCCATGTCAACCCTTCTGTCACCAATTCACTACAAACAGGAAAATCTTCCTAAAATACAAACGTTGTCACGTCACTTGTTTCATTCTATGACCTCCCCTAGAAAAAAGTTCACATTTCCTACTGTGCTTTCCAGGGTCCACATCACGAGCCTCATCTCCTACCACTTCCTTATTTCTACCCCTACTATGTTTCTTCCCATTTCCCCAATTCGCTAAACTTTCTGATGTTGTACAGCTTACAAGGTTTTCTTTCCAATGATCTCCTAGGAATGCAGTGATAGATATATGGAATTACTTCCACTTCAGTATAAACAATAGCAGATAGGAAGAACATTCCATGCAGATTCACTGCAACGCTGAAGGGGGTGGGAGGAGGAAATGAGGTACCAACCTGAATGAGCATCCAGCTGAACTGGCAAAGATACAGGTAATGTGTGACAGCAGCCATGGCCGAACAGCTCTCATCTGTGAGTTGGGGACTTGCATATGCAGAAGCCAGGAACACAATCTGTAAGAAACAAATACCTGTATTTTGAAACCATGCTAAAAGTGATCAAGGATATTAAGAAAACAAACTGTTCTTATCAGAATCTAGGATTCAATGACTCAAAGGGAAAATAAGTTAATGTGTTGCTCAAACTGAGACGATGAACAGTCATTCTAAAAATGGCAAATACATAGAGTTTTATATTGCATTTATTTATTTGAATATAGTTGACATAATGTTACATTAGATTCAGGTGTACAACCTGATCTGACAAGTTTATACATTTATAGCTGTGTTCATTAAGTGTAGCTATTGTAATACCAAAGTACCTGTACTACAGGCTACATTCTGTCAAGAGATAATTTTCTTTCTTTTTAAATATTTAAAAATGTTTATTTTTGAGAGAGATAGAGACAGAATGGGGCAGAGAGAGAGAGAAAGAGAGAGAGACAGAAAGACACAGAATCTGAAGCAGGGTCCCGGATCGGAGCTGTCAACACAGAGCCCAATGCAGGGCTTGAACTCATGAACCGAACTGTGAGATCATGACCTGAGCTGAAGTCAGATGCTTAACTGACTGAGCCACTCAGGCACCCCAAAAAGTAATTTTCAAAGTAAACCCTTTTCTTATTATGGATGGACAAAAATCCCACAAAATGCATTTATTTTAGATAATTAGAAAAGAAAATACAGACATTCACTTAAATCAAAGCTACAAAGAGGGACAAGAAAGAAAAGCAAAGGGTGTGACTTTACCACCAAATGCATCTTCTTTTTGTGAAGTGACCTATGTAACAAAGTAGACTTAAATTTACAATTTCAGATCCTAGGATTATTCTAAACCTTGGACTTTTATTTCAACTGCCCCCAAGGCTTTGGTCAAGGGAAATCTTCAGAATGACAAGATGACCACACAAATTAAAATTATACCCTTTTCTTTTCTCCCTCCCCCACACGTGATGCCCCTACCCCTTTTTACTTTTTTAGTTTATTTGAGAGAGAGAGAGAGAGAGAGAGAGAGAGCACACAAGCAGGGGAGGGGCAGAGAGAGGTAGAGAGAGAGGATCCCAAGCAGGCTCCACACTTTCAGTCAGAGCCTAATGTAGGGCTTGAACCCATGAACTGCAAGATCATGACCAGAGCTGAGATCAAGAGTCCAGCACCTAAGTGACTGAGTCACTGGGCTCCCCTACTTTTTTTTTTTAATGACACTTATCATCTTCTAACATGCTTTGTAATTTGTTTATTTACTATGTTTCATGGTTATTGTTCATCTCACCTACTATTGTTCACCTACTAGAATGTAATACTTACGAAGGCAGGATCATTGAACGTTTCAGTTACTGATATATCCTAATTATGCAGCCCAGAGTCTGGCATACAGTAGGTACTCCATAAATACTTATTAAATAAACGAATAAATAAATAAAGGAAAACACTCTTGTGGTTTCTACCTATTGTTTTGTATTTTCAACAATATATGCCTACTGTGTTAAATTTTGTAATGAAAAGTGCAGACGGCAAGGGGAGATTTGGAACAACAATAGCATAACTTCTCAAGGAATAAACTCTCTTTTTAGGACAGTGACCAAGCCTTTTTGGTTTTATATTTTAATAAGCTACCACTATGCCAGGGATATACAAATGTTTAATAAATTACTGTTGAGAGAAAGAATAACTGATGCCAAAAAGACAAAGGGGTGTTGCAAGGAAAAAAACAGCTGACCTATATCTCAAAACCTACCTTCTAACAAGGAAACATAAATACCTTTGAGGTTGTTTGAAATTTTTAAAAAATAAATACTGTGCTCAAAACCAAATTAGAGCAATGGGACAAAGTACTGCTTTTATTTTCAAATGAAATATGTGCCTCCCTAATCCTTTTGTCACAAAGGTTGTGGCCATTAAACCTCCTTGAAAATTTCTATCCAGCAGTGTTCCTAGGGTAGCATCACTGTGGTGAATTTGTCAGGATCTAAGGTGAGGGCCTACATGCTTCAAATGTCTTCACTTCACAGGGTGACACTTAACCATAACCAGCCTACTTAGTCAACTAAAGAAAAGCCAAAATGCTCATTAGTAAATTTACAGTAACATGTATCTTTTTTAAAAATTAAAAATTTAATTATTTTTGAGAGACAGAGACAGAGTGTGAGCAGGGGAGGGACAGAGAGAGAGAGAGAGAGGCACAGAATCCGAAGCAGGCTCCAAGCTCTGAGCTGTCAGTACAGAGCCTGATGTGGGGCCTGAACTCACAAACGTGAGATCATGACCTGGGCAGAAGTGAGACGCTCAACCGACTGAGCCATCCAGGTGCCCCTACGATAATATGTATCTTAGGCCATACTGAAGTGACTCTTTCCTCTTGGAAATTATTTATTGAGTACTTCTTGTACCAAGTATAGAAGAAAAAAAAAGGCTTTTTCTTTTTCTTTTTTAAAGCTATAGATACAACTCAGTTTATCCTTCTGAGACTAGTTTCTTCATCTGTAGTAGGAAGAAGATGGAAATGATAAATTCTTAAGTTCCTTTCTGTGCCAAGATTCCAGGATTATTTTTTAAATGAGAAGCATTCCTAACTCAACTTTTTGTTTATTTAGCCCTGGATTGGGAGCATTTGTAACACACAGTATTAGGGGAAAAAAGCAGATGCTAGAAATTAATGTCTCATTATTTCCTAACAATCTGGTACAAATGAGTTCCCTAAAAAAAACAAAGTCAACAAATTCGCCCTTCCAGAACATATCACAAATAGCTTTTCAATTATTTTGAAAACATGCTTAGATCTTCCTAGATTTTAGCTTCTAACTTCTGAATTGTAACACACTATAGATCATAAATTTAACCTTCCTAAATTCCACAAATATTCACTGAACTCTTTCACCAAAACTAACGTTAGTTTGGTTCAACTAACGTTGAACACTAAGCACCAAAACTTCCTTAAAAGCTGTTGGAAGAACAGACTGAGGTTCAGCCAAAGGAAAAAAAAAAGGAGTAATTTTAACATCTTATTTTCCTTCTTTTTACAAAGCGGCATCTATTTCCACAAAGATTTTGTAACTGTACCTATATAATAAGTTTGAACCTCTCTAATTCATATTCTATAATATGCATAACGTTGAGGTTTACTTGGTAGTTATGTTCTAATCAACCTGAAGAGTTTGCTTATGTAAGACAATAGTGTAATCCAAACTTGTAATTGAACATGCTTAGTTTTAAGCATTCTATGAAACTATTTATAAATGGTATGCTAACTTGAATAATTGTTATTCTCTTAAAAACTCTTTTCTTTGAAACAAATTAGTAAAGGTTATTATTTAAGCTGCATTTGCTTTCAGAATACAGTTTTAACACCCAGAATTCTATTCTACAGATAGGACTTCTCTATATTTTATTATGTTTTACTCTCCTTTTCTAAGTCCTAAAAATACCAGTCACAAATCTACTTTTGCAAACTATGAACATTCTTTCAGAATGTTCTCTAAAGCACGAGAAATACTTCCATCTGTATGAAAGGAGGTTAGTCTGCAAGAAAAGGCTGACCTTTCACAGTGCACACTGCTACAACAGGAATGAGGTAAGAAAACTTGGGAGAACCAGCTATTACAAATAACCAGGCATATCTAAAATTAAATTAACTTTAGCTTAAATACAAATTAAATGGTTATAGTAAAATAAAATGCCATCTCCTAGCATATTTAGCACATACATCTTTAAGGCACATTAACGTGAGGAGAAAGGAGTTTTTACCATTGTTCTTTTACTTAATCATACAGAGTTGACCAGGAGAAAGGTTATTTTCACAGTCAGTTCTCTGGATGCATTAAACATCATAACATAAAAAACAAAAAGAATTTTTCGAAGGTCCTCAGTCATTCACGTTACTGATTCATTCAGTAAGCAGGCAAGTACCTACTACCAACAAAGTGTTACTATCTTTACGAGATAAAGAATATGGTGGCAAAAGGTGCTACATGCTTTCCCTGGTTTTCTTGTGAACCCACATATTAATGATGTGAAGTCATTATTAAGTTACACAAACTTAATAAATGATGAAAAAGGATCTGATACAGGAATTCACTTTTTTGGAGGTAACTAAATGTGTTTGAAAGTTAAAGTGGGATTCAATGTTTGTTTATTATTATTAATTTTTGAGAGAGAGACAGAGACAGAGTATGAGTGAGAGAGGGAGATACAGAATCAGGCTCCAGGCTCTGAGGTGTCTGCACAGAGCCCGATCCAGAGCTCGAACTCACGAACCGCAAGATCATAACCTGAGCCAAAGTGTGATGCTTAACTGACGGAGCCACCCAGGTGCCCCAGTTAAAGTGGGATTCAAATCCTGGAGTTCTCATTTATATAGCATTCTCTCCAGAACACCATGCTGCAGCCTATAAAGCTAAAATCAAACTCAAGTCCTGCCTCAAAGTGCTGAACTTCTAGTTCACTCTTCCTCAATCTTTTTTAATCCATGGCCCACCACAGGTTCATAATGGCCATAGAATATAATGCCAATAGCAAATATAATACTATTCTCAATTCTATACTGATATAACATACATACATCTTAACTAAAGAGAAAAGAAAAATAAATATATGTCCCCAAAGAGAGTATCTGATATGTTTTGTTAGTAACTTATAAAATTCTTTGCTTCTTCTGGTTGATGAGAGCTCTACTGTACCTGTGTATAGTTTTCATTTTAAATACAGAGCATGTGTTTCTGCTGGGCTAAATAATAATAATAAAAACTGATTTCACTATAAACATCAATTCTCAGTATTCCTTAGTATACCTCTCTCCCCACTTTACTATAAACATTTTCACTCCTCTCTATTAATTGCCCTTCTCTTTACTCTCCAGCTTATCCAAAACACCTACTCAGTTTTTACAGGATCAGTTCAAATTCCACCTGCCTACTCAGATCATGGTAAGCTCCTAGACTTTCCTTGTTTTTAAAGTGGGAAAGCACTTGTTACTCGGCATTTATAATGAGCCAAAATGTCGTCCTTTCTAATAGGAGAGTTCTTATGGCTAAAGCCATACAAAAGATGCAAAATGTGACAGGTGTTTTAACAGGGTATGGAGTAAAATACCAGGGGGACACATTCAAGATTGATTAGTTCCGCTTGTGGGACACAAAGAAACAATTAAAGAGGAAACAGAATTGTCTTGGTTTGGCCTACAAGTCCCATCTGCCTTCCATACCCTTTTTCAACTTATCTTCCACAAGATTCTTCCAAACATTCAACTCTATTTTGACTGCTATTCCCAAAACATGTTCCATCATCTTTCCAGTCTATTCTTCCTCTTTCTCCTACCTAGGATTTCTGTTTCTCATCTTCCTCTGCTGAAATCATGTCTATTTTTCAAGGCATGACTGAAATGCCAACTCTATCATGAATATATGGCTTTCTTTCAACCACAAGCAAACTTTTCCTCCTCTGAATTTTAAAAATAGGATTTTATTGACATAGGGTTGGCTTTCCTATAAAGCTCAATTCTCTCAATTGTTACATAATATCAGCCTTAATCTCTCAGAAAACTGTCAACTCCTTAAAGACAACAATTTCATTTTATAATTATTTTGAAATAAATTTTTTAAAAAAGAAAATTCAGCAAATATTCATTATCCTCTATAGCTCCTATCATGGGTTTGAGCATATTGTTTTTTTTATTAAAAAAATTTTAATGTTTATTTATTTTGAGGAGAGACAGAGCACGAGTGGGGGAGAAGCAGAGAGAGAGAGGGAAACCTAGCCTAAAGCAGGCTCCAGGCTCTGAGCTGTAAGCACAGAGCCCGACACGGAGCTCAAACTCACAAACTGCAAGATCATAATGTGAGCCGAAGTGGGATGCTTAACCAACTGAACCACCCAGGCACCCTGAGCATATCATTTTTTAAAACAGCTTTATTGAAGTATGGTCAACAGAAAACAAATGGCACATATTTAAAATGTGTATGATTTAACAAGTTTTGACATATATACACCTGTAAACCATTACCACAACTAAGATAACATATGCATCATTCCCAAAAGTTTCCTCACGATCTTTGTAGTACCTCCGTAGTAGTGTTTTTTTTTTCCATAGTAGTGTTTTAATTATGTGTTCTTTCAAATACTGATGGATATTTGGGTTGTTTCCAGTTTTTTTTTTTATTTTTTACAAATAAAGCTGCTATGAATGTACAAGTGCTTTTATTTGTCTTGAATAAATATCTAGGAGAAGGAACAGGTGGATCATATGATAAGTGTGTATTTAATATTCTCTTGTGTGTGTATTTAATATTCTTAAAAATAGATAAATTATTTTCCAAAGTGCTTGTAACATTTCCATTCTCATCAGCAATATATTAGCATCTCACTAAAACTTGTCCAGGAGAGTCAAAAAACCTTTTAGCCTTTCTAAGGGGCACACATAGTTCCTCATCGTGGTCTAAATTTGGATTTTCCTAATCAGTAATGATGTTAACCATTTTTTCATGTCCCTATCTGCAATCCATGTCTTTTCTTTGAAGAAATGCCTCTTCAGCTCTCTTGCCTACTTTAAAAATTGGTTTGTTTTCTTAATGTTGAGTTTTATGAGTTCTTTTTACATTCATGATACAAGTCTTTCATCACATGTTTAATGTGCAAGTACTTCCTTCTACTCTGTGGCTTATTTTCAAAAATTCTCTTAACAGTGTCATTGGAAGAACAAAAGTTTTTAACATTGGTGAAACCCAATTATGGATTGAATCTACCTTTTTGATCTTTTATAAATACTTCTGAATTACCTTTTGCATTTTTGTCTATCTATGTAGGAGTCTGCTTCTGGACTCTCTGATCTGTCCCATCAATCAATTTTTCTATGTTTATACCAATATCACATCGTCTTGATGACTGAAGCTATAATTTTTGAAACCAGGTAGTGTTAGACTCTGATTTATTCTTCTTTGTCAAAGTTATATTGTCCATTCCAAGTCACGTGCATTTCCATATAAAATTTAGAACCAGATAGATGCTTACAAAAACAGAAACCTACTGAGGTTGTGATTGGAATTGGGTTGAATCTGAGAATGGACATACTAACAATATCGACTCTTTCTTCTCATGACCACATGGTACCCTTCCATGTATTTAGGTCTTCTCTAATTCCTCTCAGAAGTACTTTGTAATTATCCATGTACAAGTCCTTCATATAATTTTTAAGAGATTCATCCCTAAGTATTTTATATTTTTGCTATTATCATAACTGATATTTCACTAAATTTTAACTCCTGATATTCACTGCTAGTATACAGAAATACAATTGATTTTTGTATATTGATCTTCATCTCACCAAGTTACAGACATACTTATTAGTTTGAGTAGCTTTTTTGTAGAAAACATATTTTCTACATAAAGGATTATGTCATCTCTGCATAAATGGAATTTTACTTACTTTTTAATCAGAATGGCTTTAATTTCTTTTTCTTGCCTTATGGTACTTGTTGGCAATGGATATAAATATAGATATAATGTACACACACTCACACACACACAGAGTACTGAAAAGAGGTGGCAAAAATGAACACCCTTGTTTTCTTTTTGATCTTAGCATGAAAACATTGTTTTCACCATTAAGTATTTTAATGGTCTGAATTGTGTCCCCCAAAATTCATACACTGAAGTCCTAACCTCTAGTTACTCAGAATAAACTGTATTTGAAAATGGAGTCAATAAAGAGCTAATTAAATTAAAGCGAGGTCTTTAAGGTGGGCTGTAATCCACTATGAATGATTTCCTTATAAGAGAAAATTTTGGATACTGGCAAGCACATGTACAGAAGAAAGACCATGTGAACACAAAGGGAGAAGACAGACATCTGTACAGCAAGGAGACAGGACTCAATATGAAATCAACCCTGTCAACACCTTGATCTTGGAATTCTAGCTTTCAGAACTGTAAGAAAATAAATTTGTTATTTAAGCCATGCAGTCTATGGTAATTTGTTATGGCCGCCCTAGCAAATCATTACAACTATGAGGTTAGTTAATATAATTTCTTTTTGTAGATGGCATGTCAAGTTGACAAAGCTCCCTTCTATTCCTACTTGGTTGGAGTTTTTTTTTTTTTTTATCAGGAATGGCTATTGAATTTTGGCAAATGCTATTTCTCTATTGAGATTACAAAACATTTTATTCCATTTTTGCTTGCTAATTAATATGATGAATTAATTTGATTGATACTGGAATATTAAACCAACTTTATACTACTTGGATAGTTATCACTTTTTGTGATGAATTATCATTTTGATTTGCTAAAACTATATTAAGAATGTCTGCATCAATATTCATGAGGAACACTGGTGTGTAGTCTTTCTTTGTCTCATTTTGCTATCAGGGTAATGCTGGTTTTAGAGAGTTGGGAAAGAGTTCCTCTTTTTCAATTTTCTGGAAGAATCTGTATAGAAGTGGTATTTTTTCTTAAATGTTTGATAAAATTCATCAATAAAACCATGTTAAGACTAAAGTTATCTTAGTGGCAAGATTTTTAAATATAAATTCAATTTCTTTAATAGATATATACCTATTCAGATAACCTAGCTCTTACTGAATGAGTTTTGGTAATATATGTCATTTTAAGTAACTTTTCTATTTAACCAAACCTGGAAAATTTGTTGGTATAAAGGGATATATAATATTCCCTTATTATCCTTTTAATATTTAGAATCTGTAGTGATGCCATTTCTCTTTCTTCATAATGGTAATTTAGAGCTCCTCTTTTTTTTTTTCTTGATCGTTCTGGCTAAAGGTTGGTCACTTTATTGATCTTAAAGAAATGGCTCTTGGTTTCACTGATTTTCTCTGTTGTTTTACTGTTTTATATTTCAGTGATTCCTGTTCTGTTCTTTATTATTTATTTCTTCTTTTTCTCCTATTTTTAATTTAAAAACTGTTTTTATATTTCTGTGGTCCTATTTTTGAAACCTTATTTCTTTTTCTAATAGAGGCATTTAGTTCTATTATATTTTTTCCTTATATTGCTTTAAGGATTCCTCAAATTTTGATATATTGTGTTTTCATTTTCACTCAGTTCAAAATTCTTTGAAATTTTCCTGAATTATTTTCTGACCTATGGATTATCTATAAGTGTGCTAATTAGTTTCCAAATATTTGAAGATATTCTAGTGATCTTTCTGTTGATTCCCAATTTAATTCTGTTGTGGTCAGAGGACATACTCTGTATGGCTTTAATCATTTTGAATTTATAAGCCTATGTTCCTTGCGTACATGATAAAAACATGTATTCTACTACTGCTGGTTTCAGTGTTTTATAAATCTCAATTAGTTCAGGTTGGATGATAACATGTTAAAATATTCTATATTCTAAAAAAAAAAACAAAACAAAATTCCATGTATTTACAGATTTTCTGTTCTTTTAAAAAAATTTCTATCAATTATTGAAAGAGAAGTCTTTAAATTCCCAACTATAATTGTGGATTTGTCAAGTTTTCCTTGTAGTTCTATAAATTTTTGCATGGTATATTTGGAAGCTTAGTTATTAAGTTATTAAATTTAGGGTGATTATAGTCTCTCAATAAACTAACCCCTTTATCATTATAGAATGACTTTTTTCTCTGGTATAACTTTGCTCTAAAATCTACTATGTGGCGTCTGGCTTCAGTGCAGGTCGTGATCTCGCAGTTTGTGAGTGAGCCCTGCATGGGGCTCTGTGCTGACAGCTCAGAGCCTGGAGCCTGCTCCAGATTCTATGTCTCCCTCTACCTCTGTCCCTCCCCTGTTCATGCTTCTGTCTGTCTCTCTCTCTCAAAAAATAAATATTAAAAAAATATTTAAAATCTACTTTGTTAATATAGTCAATCCCAATTAATTTTCCATCTTTTTATTTTTTTAAATTTTAGAGAGACAGACTGAGTGCGAGTTGGGGAAATGGGTAGATAGAGAGACAGAATCTCAATCTGAGTGTGGCGACTGACCTCTGATCAAGGAGCCTGATCAAGAGTCCGATGCTCAACAGGTATTTTCTCCTTCAGTACTTAAACATGTTGCTCTACTTTCTCCTCACTTGTATTATTTCTGACAAGAAATTTGCTGTAATTCTTATGTTTATTCCTCTGTATGGATTTTTTTGTTTTAATTTTTGTTGCCTGTAAGATTTTTCTCCTTATACTAGTTTTATGCAATTTGATTATGACGTGCTTTCATTCAGTTTCTTCATGCTTCTTCTGTGTGGGGCTCATCACGATTCTTGAATACGTAAGTTAACAGTTTTTAAGAAATTTGGAAAATTTTACTCATTACTTTTTAAAATGCTCTTTCCCAACCATTAGGCACTTTTACCTCTCTTTCTGACATCTCAATTACACATATATGAAACACTTAATTTTTTCCCCACAGTTCAATGGTGCCCTGCTGATTTATTCTGACTCCCTCTTTTCTTTTTCATTTTAGAGTAACTGATATTGCTGTTTTCAAATTCACTTATTTTTTCTTCTGCTATTTCTAATCCCAATCAGGGTATTTTTCATCTCACACATTGTAGTTTTCATTTGTTTTTTGTTTTAGTGTTTATTTATTTATTTTAAGAGAGAGAGTGAGAGAACACATATGCACAAGAGGGGTAGGGACAGACAGAGAGGGAAAGAGATAATCTTTTTTTTTTTTTAACATTTATTTTTGAGGAGAGAGACAGAGTGTGAGAGGGGGAGGGATAGACAGAGAGGCACAGAATCTGAAGCAGGCTCCAGGCTCTGAGCTGTCAGCACAGAGCCTGATACAGGGCTTGAACTCATGAACCATGAGATCATGACCTGAGCCAAAGTCAGACGCTTAATCAACTGAGCCTTCCAGGTGCCCTGTTTCATATTTTCTTGCCTTTCACCACATCTTACAGTTTTTTATTAAATATCAAACACTGTGATCTTACCTCTTTGGGAGTTGGATATTTGTGTTCCTTAAATATTTTTGAGCTTTGTGCTAGGATGCATGTGGAAGCAATTTGGTCTTTTCAATTCTTGTGGTTAAGATGTGTTGGGCAGGGCCTAGTGCTCAGGCCAATCACTCCATGGGGCTGAGGCAAAACCCGTCTGTATACTCTACCCAGGTGTTTGTGGATCTTGAGGATTTCTTAGTCTAAGAGCAGGAAAAGTTACTATTCGTGGCTCTGTGTAAGCACCTCACATTGATCTCTTTTGCCTTCTGGGGGACTCTTTCTCTAGCTTTGGGTAGTTTCCTCACAACATGGGCTAGTCAGAACTCAGCTGAAAAATAAGAACTCTGCCTATCTCCAGGGTTCCTTCTTTTTCAGTATTTTGGCCTCCAAACTTTAGCCACCTTGTTTTTCTCAGACTCTCATCTTTCTCCTTAGTTCTGTGAATCTGCAGACCACCTGTGTTCCTCCTTTTTGTGCCACAGCTTGGAAGGAGTATTCCAGGGCAATTATTAACCTCATCCTGTTTGTTTCTTGTACTTCAGGGATCCTCATCCTTTGCTGCCTGATGTCTAGCCTATTGACATTATTTCATATAATGTCCCATTTTTTTCATTTGTTTTAGATCTGATGGTAAATCTGGTCCCTATTATTTCATTTCGGCTTGAAGCAGACTCTTGCAGGTATTAACACCTTCTGGATCCTGCTATTAACTTTCTTTTTTCCGAAATTAAAATATTTACTATTATTATGGTGTTCTGTCTTGAGCTTAACTAACTACACTTGAATCTACAGTATCCACTTACTCTATTTTGTGAATTAAATGCTTATTTATTTTTGAGAGACAGAGCACATGCAGGGAAGGGACAGAGACAGAGGGAGACACAGAATCCGAAACAGGCTCCAAGCTCTGAGCTGTCAGCATGGAGCCCAAGGCAGGGCTCGAATTCACAAACCACGAGATCATGACCTGAGCCAAAGTTGGACGCTTAACTGATGGAATCACACAGGCGCCCCTAATTTTTGAATTTTTATAACTCACATTTTCTAACCCACTTAGCATCCCTGATCCAAAAAGTTTTTTACTCTCTTCTTCCAAAGTTAACTGATGGGTAAGCGATTTTAAACATTTGTTTCAATGACAAAAGCAAGATATGTTAAGCTAAAAAGATCACAAAATGCTGAGTTCCACATTATTTCTGCTACTTGTAAATCATTTATGTCTGCAGAATCCCTTTCATTAGAAAACTGTGTTAATAACCCATTAATCTGAGGCTAAAGACAAAAAGACCTTTGCATGTTGCTGTTGCATTGGCTATTGCCAATGTGCCAATGCCAATGATAATGGAATTCACAAAGTATAATGACATTTCCATGACTAATGTATTCTGTGGTTAACAGACTTCCTTTTAAGTTTTAATCAGCATTATCTGTGTAACTTTTTTTTTTTTTTTTTGCCGTTTTTACAATTAGTGTTTGAGAGAGAGAGACAGAGAGAGAGCAGGGGAGGGGCAGAACTCGAAGCAGGCTCCAGGCTCAGAGCTGTTAGCACAGAGCCCAACATGGGGCTCACCCTCACAGACTACAAGATCATGACCTGAGCTCAAGTTGGATGCTTAATCGACTAAGCCACCCAGGTGCCCCTATCTGTGTAACTTTTAAAATTATTCGAAAGGGCTGCATCAGTCTCTATGCTGACAGCTCAGAGACTGGAGCCCACTTCAGATTCTGTGTCTCCCTCTCTGTCTGCCCCTTCCCTGCTCACACTGTCGCTCTCACCTTCCAAAATAAATATTAAATTTTTTAAAAAAAAGTTACAAGAGCATTTGAAGAAACAAACTATCTTAAGAACTTTAAAAAAGTATTAAACTTAAAACATCAATAAAATTTAGTGATAATAGTTAATTCCTTATGCAAAAAGGTAGAAACCAGAAATGGAAAAACAACTATAAAGGCAAGGTTATCAGTATTTTTTTTTAGGTACGCTCAATAGAGACTGCCTGTAGCATGTTCCTATAAACAAAACACTTGGACTAATGCCATACTTAATTTCCTGTATCTTTTTTCATTATCTTGAAATCACATGTGTACTATTATAACCCCCCACCCCAGGCTAGCATCTTTTTCACTGGTGTTTCTACCTTATCCCTTAAGAGAAGTTTAAATACCAGAATCTGAATTTTTACTATTACTAAAAATATCATACTTAACATTAAAATTATTCTCACTGATTTCACACAGATATTCCTTTTTTTCCCCACATTGACTAGAAAGCTTTGAATATTTTTGGATGGCCCTCCTATGGTCTTCATGTCAAAGAACATAAAATCTATTATGCTCATGTTCATAGTTAGCTTGCTTTCCCCTTCCTTCTTCCCTTCCTTCCTTCCTTCCTTCCTTGCCTCCTTCCTTCCTTCTATTGGGAAAATAAATAAAGTTATGCACCATAAGATGGCCCACAGGACTAACATAAGCTCTAGTTCCTAGCTTAGAGACTTCTCTTCCAGACTCTTCTTCCTGCCCTGCTTGCCATGCATGCCAAATTACTACTAATGCACAATGCGGAAGTAACAGATGATAAATTGTCCCCCATGCTTGTGCTCGGGACTCAGATCTCTGGAGAAGGATCTCCTCCGAGCTCGCCAGTGTAAAATAAAACTTGGATCCACCAAGATCTCCGAGTGCCACTGGTTTTTCCACCAGTGATCCAGCCTGGTTCCATAACAAACTCGGTTCCCTGACCAGGAAACCCAACCACGCTGGCCCATTGTTGCCACCGGTTTGGGAGAATGGCAAGGTGGTGACGGAATTAGGCATCGCAACAGAGAAAGAGCGCCCTGCCTGATTTTTGGCAGTCTTTCCCTTGGTCGCCTCAGGCCAGTCCTGCTCTGCCATTCCTGCCAGACTCGAAGAGACTTGACAAGCAAGGACCTGGACCTGACATCAGAACCGGTAAAGCTGGGGCCTCAACCTAGTCAGACCCACTCACAAGAGTGGAAGGGGGACTTGATCACTCCCTAGAGACTTCAGAGGTCTCACAGGTAGGAATTCTGTGGGAGGGAATGCAATAACCTTTGGTGTGTATATGAGTGCAAATGTCCGATTTGGTCTGGCTTGCCCTGAGGAGTTCGATTCTGTGGCTCCACGGGGGGGGCACCCTTAAGGTTCCCAAAAGCCCACGTAGTCTGAGTGGGCCCATCTGCGATTCCACGGTGAATGGCATATAACCTATGGCAGCATCAGAATAGTTTCTGATTGTAAGTCACAAAGCTGAGACTGCTACAGCTAAGCATCACCTAAGCTCCTTAGGGATACAGTGAGACAGGCATCTGACTAGTCTCCTCATTAGAGGGGGCACCCCTACCCCTCTGTCTTTGCAACTCCATCTCACAGGAACATTATGGGGTCAGGACAGAGTAAAGAAGGGTTTTTCAGGAGACTATGGAATTAGATGACGCCTGGCAAGTTAAGGACCCTATGTGAGTTGAAATGGCCCACTTTTGATGTAGGATGACTCTCAGAAGGAACATTAGGTGTCCAACTGGTCCGGCAGGTTTGGCAAATAGTCACTGGAAACCCAGGTCACCCTGACCAATTTCTGTATATTGATTCCTGGCTTGAAATTGCCCCAAATCCCCTACCTTGGATGCAATTTATCTGTAACACACAGAGTCAGGCAAAGGTTTTAGCTGCTTCACCTGGAGAACTGAAGAAGCAGCCCACTGCTTCCGCCCGGCATCTGTGGGAGACCCAGAGGAGGACCCTGTCTTTCCACCACCATACCCACTAAGGCCCTCCCTTCCCCTCCCCCCCCCCCCCCCCCCCACCGGGGCACAGGGGCCTGAAACTCCTCTGTCATTCGTCTCTCCTCCATCCCCGGACCTGGAGAATCCTCTCTCACTAGGGCCAGCAGCCAGACTGCACCCCAGGGATTAGGAGAAAACTCCAAAAGCTAAAGGGCTTAGCCGGGATGAATATTACCCAGTTGACAGAGGTCGCCAATAAAGTTTTTGTGAACAGGGAAATCACAGCCGAGGGAAACTGAAAAAAGACTAAAGAAGAGGGTCACCCTTCTAGCAGTAGCACGGAAAGAAAAGGACAATGCAAAGACTGGGAAGCTCCAACCACCAAAGGGGGGAAAGCCCAGAGGCCCCTTAGCAAAAGACCAATGTGCCTACTGCACAGGAAAGGGACACTGGAAGAATGAGTGCCCAAATCGGAAGGGGCCCCCGAAACCAAGCTGATATCAGGAGGAACCTTGAGAAGGGGACTTTATTGGTCTGGCTGAGACAGAATCAGACTCAAGGGATGCTTACCCTCTCTCTCTGTTCCTCTGCCTAATAGTTGTGAGGCTTTCTCCCTCATTCATTTCCCAGGTTAACAGCTATAAATGGAGCCAACTGTGGTTAGACTACTTTAGGACAGGAACTTTAAGGAATATTCCCAAGCAGCTGCTGACACTCCACTTGTTTCGAGGAAATTCCCGGTCTTCTCTGGCCTGATGTGGACTCCATATTTCCACTTTGGTGGAAGAAAACATGGCGTCTGCTCCTCTGTCTGGGCTAAGGTTTTGAATCCAGTTTTCCTTCTCTGCCTTCTGCTGGCACCTTACCTCTTCTGCCTTTCTCCCAACCCCCTCCTGTTTCTGTACCAACTTGGGTGTGGTCTACATAATTGGTTCCTATACCATCCTCAGTGCCTCAAGCACCATTGGCTCCTCCCCTCCACTCTCAAGGTCAAGGGGCAAAGAGCACCCCCTTGGACCACCCACTTCAGATACCCCCACTGGTGTCCCAGGTGAAAACTGACAATGGGGAAAAACTGATTGATTTTAAGTGAATGCATGTGAAACACATTCTGTATCTAAACTATTTAAGTTTGTTGGACCTGTCTTTAAAGTTATCAGCATTAAAAATGAAACTTTTACTCTACCAAGGTTGACCTGAGGAAGATTATAGTTTTGTGACTCTTGTTGGAAATATTGCTGGTTCTTTAATGTTTGCACCTCCAGATTAAGGAAACTTTTCTCTTATGATACCTATGATAAACTGAAATGTCATAAAGTATTCCTTTGTAAACTGAAGCATTTATCTTTTCTCTCTACCTAAATCCTCTAAAATTCAAAAACTCTCAGTGAGTATTCTTTTTTTCATGGCAATTACAATTGTTTACATAAGTTCAATAAGAATCTGTTCTCCTTGTAACAGGTCACCATTAGAAATACTGGTTATTTTACCAAGGCTTTAGACTGGAATGTCATATTTGAGAGTGACAAGCATAGACTCAGATATGACCAGACAGCTTTCAGGAACTAAGGTTGGCTTTATGAAACATGGAACCATAAAGCCCCTTGGAAAGGTTGGCCTGATACCTTGCTTACAGAGTTCCCAGCAGCCTCACCAGGTGAGTAAGGGTCACTTCCTAGCAGGTGCAGCAACCTCAGGATATCTCGGGGACCTTGTAAAAAGGAATTCACCCAAATCTACCAGTATTGCAGGCCTGTCTGATGGCAAGTATTTGGCTTGGCTTCTGGCCTGGAGAGGCTACTAAAAGTTCAAACTGGAGATTCCTTATAAAAGGTTCCAGCAAAGCAAACTTTAAAATATCCTCATGATCAATTGCTATTCTTGCTGAGCTTATGTAAATAATTAGGCCAGGTTTGTTAAGACTGGATTTGTTCTACAAATGCATTGGTCTCGATTTGGCTATCTCTGGAAATGCAGGTTTTTAGAGAGAAAAGCTATGTTTTAATAACGCACCGTTACGGGTGTTAAATTCTAGTTCTGATTGTCTTTAAATGTTTGTTGTTTGCCTAAACTAGACAATTTGAGGTAAATGTCAGAAGAACTGTCACAGTATTTCATGTAGACAATCTTTTGTGCTTGTTATTCTGTGGGAAAAATAATAAGACCCCATGGGCATATGATTATTTAAACAACTGGAAAACGGGATGGATCTCTATATATGCAAACCATATCCTCCCTGAACCTGATCTGACAGTTACTAGAAACCCACCCCATAAAAACCCAGGAGAACTGGTCCATTCAAAGGATGCGGGCCACCCTTTTTAAAGACTTGGAGGTGGACTTTACAGATATACAACCAAGCAACGGATTCAGGTACCTCCTTGTAATAATCTGCACATATTCTGGGGGGTTGAAGTCTTTCCAACTAGGACGGAAAGAGCTTTGAGGTGGCCAAAGCTCTTCTACAGGAAATTGTGCCTCGGTTTGGTATGCCCTTAACCATACACAGTGATAACGGACCTGCATTTATGGCGGACATTATACAAACCCTGACCAAGTCCCTCAACATTACCTGGTAATTGCAACGCGCATCTATCTTAGCCCTCCAAGGATACCAACCCCAGGAACTAAAGGGTGATGCCTACCAAAAAGATTTTTTGAAAAGGCATAAAAGGGGGAATGTTGGGAAAATAAGTAAAGTTATGCACCATAAGTTGGCCTACGGGACTAACATAAGCTCTAGTTCCTAGCTTACAGACTCTTCTTCCAGGTTCTTCTTCCTGCCCTGCTTGCCATGTGTGCCAAATTACTACTAATGCAGAATGTGAAAGTAACAGATAATAAACTGTCCCCCATCCTTGCGCTCAGGGCTCAGATCTCTGGAGAAGGATCTCCTCTGAGCTTGCCAGTGTAAAATAAAACTCTGATCTACCAAGATCTCTGAGTGCCGCTTGGTTTTTCTGCCAGCGATCCAGCCTGGTTCTGTAACATTTCTTTCCTATACAAGTCCCAATTCTCTGTATTTTATACTTACTCTGGCTGTTACATAAGATGTATGTGTATATATAAGACCCTTGAAAATTAAATTAAATTAAATATGCCTCTAAATATCTTAGGTGTGTCAGGGAGGTATTTTACGCAATGCAATAGCTTTTGGCAACTCCTGAATGTCAGAAACCAGTATGAACAGGTTTTAATAATTATTACCTTTTTATAGTTGCCATAGTAAAAATATAGTACCAAAATCAATCAACATTCACAGTTTCCTGATGGCACATTCTGTGTATGTCCTGTCTTTAGTACACCCTTATGCCTGCTGCTGTAAATAACACAGGGCACAAATCTCCTACTCACACTACACGTTACTGTCAGAACATGAAGCATGCTGTTTTCTCATCACATCTAATAATTAAAATATAAGAACACGTACCATTATGTAAATCACAGCTAGTCCTCAGAGTCAGAAGCAGATGGAGACTGGGAGGGTCCACTTAGATTGTATATGGACAGAGTCAGATTAAGTTATTTTAAGTATATGAATTAAGTAAATCAAATGTTGGCAATTATCATTTCAAAAAAGAACAAACCTTACATCTATACACATGTCCATTTTTGTCATAGCTCATTTTTGGTAAAGTAGACTGCTTGGGACAATCTGCCCCACAAATAAAGACATTTTAAAAGGCCATTCTGCAAGAAACAATGGTAGAATTTACCAAAAAACAAACAAAACAAACAAAAAAACCCCCCAAAAGCAATTCAGCCCCCATTTCAGAAGTTTTTAGAGATACTTTATTGTTTTTATTTCTTTTCTTTTAAAAGTAATTTTCTTTCTGAGAAACAGATCTTTATGAGTCATGCATTAACACTAAGACTAGTCTTTTTCATCTGGTATATAGCCAAAAAAGCACTAAATTATTTTTATCAGCAATAATAACAATAATAATTACCCTTTAATGAATGGCTATTATGTGCCAGGTACTGTAGTAAATGACCTACAAAACATTATTTCATATTATTCCTAAATAACTCATGCAATTTAGAGATCACTGCCTCCATTTTATAGAGGAGGAAACTGAAGCTTAGTAAAAGTTAAAAAAAAAAAAGCTGGAAAAGAAGTCCTATGTTTTCCATAGGGTTTTACATAGTATGTGGATATCTAATATATTATGTTCTCATTAAAAATCAACTTCAGTTTAACATTTAGTTACTATAATATATGTTTAAATATAAAAAGTAGTAGGGGCGCATGGGTGACTCAGTCAGTTAAGCATCTGACTTTTGCTCAGGTCATGATCTCACAGTTCGTGGATTCGAGCCCTGTATCGGGCTCTATGCTGACAGCTCTGAGCCTAGAGCCTAGAGCCTGGAGCCTGGAGCCTGCTTTGGATTCTGTGTCTCCTTCTGCTTCTCCTCCACTTGTGCTCTGTCTCTCTCAGTCTCTCAAAAAATAAATAAATGTTAAAAAAAAATTTTAAATATAAAAAGTACTAGAAGCAGCACTTAGGTGGCTCAGTCGGTTAAGCGCCCAACTTCGGCTCAGGTCATGTTCTCATAGTTTGTGAGTTTGAGCCATGCATTGGGCTGTCAGCACAGGGCAGCTTCAGACCCTCTATCCCCTTCTGTTTCTGCCCCTCCCGGCTTGTGCTCTCTTTCCCTCTCTCTCTCAAAGATAAACAACATTAAAAAAAAAAGTACTTGCAATTACTATTGATAATTATTTGATCAGTCCATTGGCATAGTTAAAATTAAATAAGCATAGCAGAAATCTAATTCACAATTAGGGAAATCAAACATTTTTTATAGGCCTTTAAAAAAAAGCTTTTATCTTTCATCTAGGTTTTTAAGGAAAAAGAAATGAAATAAATTTCCTACAGCCATTACCATACTCTTTCTGTGTTATGTTTTTTTTTGTACCATTTCTCCTCTTAGAATTACTCCAGAAAATTGTTATAATAATTATTAATAAAAAAGGCACACATTCTCTTCATGGTCAATTAGTTTCAATTCGTATTTTTACTTCAAATTAAGTCAAATAGCCAAGTTTTTGTTTTAATTCTAGTATAATTAACATAGTGCTATATTAGTTTCAGGTGTATACTACAGTGAGTCAACAATTCTATCCATTGCTCAGGACTCATCACCATTAAGTGTACTTTTTAATCCCCTTCCCCTGTTTTACCCATACCTGTACACATCTCCCCTCTAACAAACACTAGTCTGCTTATTTATTTAAATCATTTTTTTTTATTTTCCCGTTTCCATTAGTTTTGTTTCTTAAATTCCACATATGAGTGAAATCATCGTATATGTCTTTCTCTGACTTATTTAACTTATTAGCATTATATCCTCTAAATCCATCCATGTTGTTGCAAATGGCAAGATTTCATTCTTTTTTAATGGTTGAGTAATATTCTATTGTTTATATATGCCACAAATACTTGAGTTGCTTCCATATCTTGGCTACTGTAAATAATGCTGCCATAAACATAGGGTTGCATATTTCTTTTTGAATTAGTGTCTTCGTATTTTGATTAAATCCCCAGTAGTGGAATTATACAATCATATGGTAATTCTATTTTCAAATTTCTGAGGAACCTCCATACTGTTTTCCACAGTGGCTGCACCAGTTTGCATTCCCACTAACAGTGCATGAGGGTTCCTTTTTCTCCACACCCTTGCCAACAGTTGTTGTTTCTCAAATAGCTAAATTTTTATACATACATAACTTTAAATTTTTTTCACTTGAATCATTGTTCTTCAAAAGCTTGACAGGCGGCATTGACTTTATTTGCAATTTCACAGAGGTCATTAAAGCTAGTAGTAGCAACACGGATGCATCTGTGAGATTGAGAGCAATAAACACTATAATCTGCAAAGTGACATGATTGAATCAATTCTGGTTAGGAATATGTAGTATGTAGAAAAGACAGCTCAAATAAAAGAAGTATGCCCACAAATAGAGCATGTGGCCCTCTGGAAGAAACTAGGCACCTATGGTCCAACATGGAGGCTAGCTGAGGTATTCCACCAGTTTAAAATGTCATTAGCCAGCCCATAAGAAGTAAAGGATCTAATCACTTGCCCATAAAGAACTTGAAAAGATTAGTATGATATGAACAAGCTGTGTTCATTTATCAGATATCATAAATCTATGATGAAAAAAATTAAGACTAGACATTTTACTCAAATTAAAAAGCAAGGGTGTGTGTTTAGATGTCTACACTGTGTGACCCCTCCAGCGAGACTACTAGCAAAGTTCACTGCATGATGGAATGAAGGAAAGGGCCAGATTATAATGTAGATTTCATCTCAGTATTGTCATGAGAATCTGTTAAAGACATTTAATATTTAAAATTAAAGAGCTCTGAGGGTTTCAACTTTTCAAATCCCCTAGTCACTTCATGAAAACAAACCAACAAAAACAAAAATAACAAAAAGTATAGTGATTAAGATCGTGAGCTCTGAGCCAGAATGCTTAAATTAAATCTTGGCTCCATTCCTTATTAATTGTAGTACTTTGGAAAATTATCTCTCTGTGCCTCTCTTTTCTCATGTATAAAAATGAAGAGATAGCACAGTATTCACCTCATAGGGTTGTTGTGAAATTAAAAGTATAAGTGTAAATTTTTATGTCAGTGTTCATCATAAAGAAAGGGCAACTTGTTCAAATAGGTGTAGTTTTTTTATATGAAACTGGACAGGCTGATGTACTGTTAGCAACTGAAGACTCCTCTTGTTTCCAACTGGTAAATAACTTGGAAGTCCATAAGATCATTTTTTAAAGAAAATAAGGATTCTATGGTATAAATGGAATCAGCTTCTAGGAATTTCTGAGGTCTTGATCTGAGAATCAATCAGTGAATTATGTTTTACCTTTCTGTAATTTCTTGAAGAAGAAACATCAGGATGTTTATGAATTGCCAAGCGTCTTCATTGTCTAAATGGGTCAGCTAAAACAAAACCAAAACCACTGATGGCACTCAAAATAAACTAGGTCTTCCAAGAAGAACCAGTATTCCTGGACTTGGAAAAATGAGCATATGAATCCCTTTAATGTCCTAAAATATTGAGTATTATGGGCACATTGGGCTATATTTTCACTCAATAAATGGAGAGAAAAGTAATTAACATTTATTGGGTGCCTAAGGTGTACTAGGCTTTTGGTGGTTTCTGTAAATAGGTCATATCATTTTAATTTTCGTAATAGTCCTATAAAGTTATTTTCCCTGCATGGTATTAAGGAAACAGAAACCCAGAGGTCTTCAACTGATCAATGGCATAGTTGGGATCCGGCTTATCTGACCCCTAACTCCATTCTCTTTTTGCTATTCTCCTCTGTTTTTAACAAATAAAATCCAGGCAAAGGCAGCCATTAGTTCCTTGGATGTGAAAACAGCATTGAGATTTGCCACATGGCTTTCAAGAATATTTCTGCTGGGGCACCTGAGTGGCTCAGTTGGTTAAGCGTCCGACTTTGGCTCGGGTCATGATCTTTGCAGTTTGATTCCCGAGTCGGGCCCTGTGCTGACAGCTCAGAGCCTGGAGCCTACTCTGGAGTCTATGTCTCCCTCTCTCTTTGCCCCTCTCTCCCTGCTCATGCTCTGTCTCTGTCTCTCAAAAATAAATAAACATAAAAAAAATTAAAAAAAGAGTATTTCTGTTAATATTAATGTTCCCATAAACATGCTCAATGCTGGCAAATCTCAAAAGTGATTCAAATTGTTCTTTTCAATTAACAAATTTTATTAAGCTGTTTTTAAGTTTATTTTAGGTTAATACTAAAATTTATGTTCTTGAACTGATAAAAAGTAGGTGATGATTATCAACAGATAATCCAAGTGCTTTTCTTTTAAAAATGTAAAAAATGAAAAATTCCTACCATAGACAATCCAGTAGCATATAGGAAATAAAAGAGGGCTCCATATAAGGAAACAGGTCAGATCAACACAATTAGATCAAAATCTACATAAAAGTTGACTCTTGGACTCTTAAAAACTGAGAACAAACTGAGGGTTGATGGGGGGTGGGAGGGAGGGGAGGGTGGGTGATGGGTATTGAGGAGGGCACCTTTTGGGATGAGCACTGGGTGTTGTATGGAAACCAATTTGACAATAAACTTCATATATTGAAAAAAAAAAGTTGACTCTTGTATTTAAATGGTAGAAATGTGAAGTGACATTTTGATACTTCTCTCTCATTACTATCTACACAGACAGCTTAACTGAGTTCATGTCCCAAAGGAGAAAATGTGATTCTTCTGATAGTGTTATGAAATAAGATGTGGAATAAGACAAGGACTTGGGGAAGCTGACTTTGGTCATATTAGATATGTGGGATATCTACTGATCAGTCTGGCAGCTTCAAGTATCCAGCATGCTTAAACCTCAAAATAGTCCACCCTTCCACCAACTCAATCTTTTTCACGGCACCCCCCTGCAGGCACAAAAAGGATTTAACAAAAATGTATTACCTTTGAACAGAAAGTAGCAATGAAAATAAAAAGGTCTCAGAGTTAATAAATGGTAACCCATGACTGTCTGATTGGAATGAAGAGCACGGTAACTGACTAATGATGTTCATAAACGTTAGCTGTTTTGAACTAAAGCAAAGACTCTCTCGAGAAGTGGTAGGAACCAAAAAAAGGCAGACAGAAAACAGATGGAGGCAGGGGTAGCAGCAGCAGGGCAGAGAGATCAGAAAGAGAGGCACTATTTGGGCAGCACTGATAGCCAGTAGTAAAACAGAGAGAGCTTTTATTTATTTATTTTCTAATATTTATTTTTATCTTAGAGAGAGAGGAGAGAGAGAGAAAGGGGGGGGCAGAGGGTCCAAAGCAGGCTCTGTGCTGACAGCAGCGAGCCCAATGCGGGGCTCCAACTCAACGAACCGAGAGATCATGACCTGAGCCAAAGTGGGATGCTTAACTGACTGAGCTACCCAAGCACCCCAAAAGAGAGATAACTTTTAAAGGCTCAGGGGAGACTATGGGCAATTACTAGTTCTTGGTACAATGGAGTTTTGGATATTCGTATAAAATTTTCATTAGTTTTTAGTCTGTGGAGAAATTCTGACCCTCGATCTTTAGGAAATTCCTATTTTAACAATGACAAATAACCGACCTTTGCAAGTATTGCCACGGATTTACAGAAGAGTATTACAGCAAGTTACCCACTGTCTGAAAAAATTAAGATAGCTTTACATGCAGTATAAGTTATATCCTTAAAAATAGCTCCAATTCTACATAACTTGTATTTAATAAACTCTCAGTTCAGATTTAAGCACTTTGAAGGTAGGGCTCATGTCTTGGTTTTATGTATGTATGTATGTATGTATGTATGTATGTATGTATGTATTTCCTTATTTTATCTTGCACTGGTTCATATGCCCCAGGCCTAGTCCTTGAAGTGCTGATATTTGGAGATCCAGGTGTGGCTCAGGGTCCTAATACCACTCATCACCACATCCCTCTAGCTCTCCCCTCTCTTGTAACTCTGCCCATTGGAATGGCAGCAGGCTTTCCAGCATATTGTCCCAGTGAAGGAGTTTACTAATGGGTAAACTGAGGCTGCCGAGACTGAATATTCTCTTCTTATGGAGATGAGAACTTTTCTAGAACATTAGACATATTTATTTAATATATACTATAAAGAGACCATTTAAAAAGCACAAAAAAGGGGCGCCTGGGTGGCACAGTCGGTTAGGCGTCCGACTTCAGCCAGGTCACGATCTCGTGGTCCGGGAGTTCGAGCCCCGCGTCAGGCTCCAGGCTGATGGCTCAGAGCCTGGAGCCTGTTTCCGATTCTGTGTCTCCCTCTCTCTCTGCCCCTCCCCCGTTCATGCTCTGTCTCTCTCTGTCCCAAAAATAAATAAACGTTGAAAAAAAAATAAAAAATAAAAAAAAATAAAAAGCACAAAAAATATATTACAAGCTCAGGGAACATTTGGCTCCTGTGTGCCAAGAAGCATTTAGCTCCCAGGTGGTGGTGGTGGTGTGTGTGTGTGTGTGTGTGTGCGTGTGTGTGTGTTTTAATTTAATAATTTATATATTTTTTAAATTTACATACAAGGTAGTTAGCATATAGCGCAACAATGATTTCAGGAGTAGGTTCCTTAATGCCCCTTACCCATTTAGCCCATCCCCCCTCCAACAACCCCTCCAGCACTGCTCCCTTTGTTCTCTATATTTAAAAGTCTCTTATGTACTGTCTCTGTCTCTATTTTTATATTATTTTTCCTTCCCTTCCTTTATGTTCATCTGTTTTGTATTTTAAAGTCCTCGTATAAGTGAAGTCATATGGTATTTGTCTTCCTCTGACTAATTTCACTTAGCATAATACTATCTAGTTCCATCCATGTAGTTGCAAATGGCAAGCTTTCTTTCTGATTGCCGAATAATACTTCATGGTATATATATATACCACATCTTCTTTATCCATTCATCCATCGATGGACATTTGGGCTCTTTCCATACTTTGGCTACTGTTCATAGTGCTGCTATAAACATCAGGGTACATGTGCTCCTTGGAAACAGTACACCTGTATCCTTTCGATAAATACATAGTAGTGTGATTGCTGGGTCGCAGGGTAGTTCTGATTCTAATTTTATGAGGAACCTCCATACTGTTTTGCAGAGTGGCTGCACCAGTTTGCATTCCCACCAGCAGTGCAAAAGAGATCCTCTTTCTCTGCATCCTCACCAACATGTGTTGTTGCCTGAGTTGTTAATGTTGGCCATTTTGACAGGTGTGAGGTGGTATCTCATGGTGGTTTTGATTTGCATTTTCCTGATGATGAGTGATGTTCAGCATTTTTTCATGTGTCAGTTGGCCATCTGGGTGTCTTCTTTGGAGAAATGTCTATCATGTTTTTTAGGGCTCATGTCTTGTTTATCGAGGTATACCTAATAGTACATTGGCTAAGATCTAGTGAGAATTTAATAAATATTTGTTGAATTATTTCTTTTTAAAAGAAATAAAATTTTAGTATAAATTAAATTTATTACTTATGAGAACATTTACATATTTATTTATTATTTAATGTAAGTAAATATTTTGAATTTATCATTTGCAGGATACCAACTCATTTGGAAATGTTTACAAACCTATAATTTAGAAACTAATTTAAAATGGAGACTTTTTCATTTAATTGCATGCACCATTAAAAGTATTTTGTATTCTATTCTATTCTATTGAGGAGCAGGGGGAGAGAGAGAGAGACAATCTTAAGCAGGCTTCACAATCAGCGCAGAGCCCAATGCAGGGCTAGATCCCACAACCCTGGGATCACAACCTGAGCCGAAATCAAGAGCTGGATGCTCAACCACCCTGTTTTTGCTTTTTAAAATTAACTATGTGGTTAATTACAACCATGGCTTCTAATAAAACAGAAATTGCATTAACTTAAGTGAAATACTCATTTTTATGAGCAAAAATAATATTATGATATATATATTATATTATGATATATATCATATTATATATATAATACATATATATGATATATATAATAATTATAAGCAAAAATAAAATTTGTTACTAGGCCTTATTTGAGATAAGTAATGATCAGATGGTATTAAATTTAAAACTGAAAACAGATTGATTATGAATATGTGAAATAATCAGAGATACATACTCAGGCATAATCACTCCCTACAAGACTCCACACTGAAATGTTCTCCTCTTCACTAAAAAGTACATCCAATGTTCTGGGTCCAGTAACTGATCCAGTACTCAAGCCCTTGACTTCTTTTTTTTCATCCTGTGTAATTAGTTCTCAAATTCTATCAGCTATACTTTTTAAATACCTCTTGAATATGTCAATCCCACATCCCTTTCCGCTATTATCTCTCACCTGGACAACTACTTCTCCACAGAGAACAGTATGGTGTAATTACCTTAATATGCAGCAATATACTCGTTACTACATTTTTCACTGAAGTGACCACCACACTTTAATAAATGCCTTGCCAGTTCTCCTTCATTCATGTAGAAACATTCAATTGTTAAGATGCTGATAGGAATCATGGACCAACCATTGTACAAAGTTTGTGTTTAACAATTATTCTGGAAATGGTTAATCAAACATGAATAAAAGCATCTCTCCTTAGTCCAAGAAACTTCACATCAGAGCACTGTGTACTTTACTGAGTCACTTCCAAATACTCAACAGAACACAATCCATTTTAAAATCAGAGGGTAGGGTTGGATGAAAGCTAATGTACCTTACTATATTGCTTTAAAATACTATGATTTTTCAGCTTCCTTCTGACTTATAATTCAAAAACATCTCAGAATACATGGGTCAGAGTCTAAACCAAATCCACCCATTACGTGCAAGGATGCTCTATTATGCAGAGAGCCTCTAGAATTTCCTGGTGACGGGGACACCCATGTCCCCTCGCTTTTCTTCTCCTGTGCTCATGACTAAATCCCTCTTCCTGGCTGGGAAGGTAGGAAATAAGATGGCATGGCTGACACCTGGCTCCTATCCTGCTATCTTCCCAGTTCAATTTCTCTCTCTTCTTACTGATTAGTTACAGCACTAAAGAGAAACAAGGAAAAAAGGAAAGAGAAAAGTTTGTCTTTGGAATAGGAAAAAATTCAGTTCACTGGCCGGGAAGTAAGTGCCTCATACTATTTTGCTTTTCATCTTCAGCATATACACAGGGCCTGGATTAAAATATGTCTATTGAATTGAACTGAAGTCATCTGATTTTTTAAAAACATTTTAACATAAGTAGAGTTGAGGGGCGCCTGGGTGGCTCAGGTGGTTAAGCTTCTGACTTCAGCTCAGGTCACGATCTTGTAGTTCTTGAGTTCGAGCCCTGCGTCGGACTCTGTGCTGACAGCTCAGAGCCTGGAGCCTGCTTCGGATTGTGTCTGTCTGTCTGTCTCTCTCTCTCTCTCTCTCTCTCTCTTCCCCTCCCCTGCTCGCACTCTGTCTCTCTCTCAAAAATAAACATAAAAAAAACCCATAAGTTTGGTTGACATATGATTTTTAAAAATGCTTCTTTATATGAGAGGTGGGGGGGGGAGGAGGGAATCCCAAGCAAGCTCCATGATCAGCACAGAGCCCAATCAAGGCTTGATCTCACAAACCATGAGATGACCCAAAACCAAGAGTTGGACACCTAACTGACTGAGCCACCCAGGCGCCCCAGTTGACATAGCATTTTTAATTGACACCAAAACTGTCTATTTTGGTGATATTTCTAGCAAAATAAAAAACATTTATGAACAAGCTTTTACAGCATAAAGATATTAATATAGTCAGTTCTTTACCATTTTTATCACAGTTACGTTCCTTTTCAATTATAAGTACTTAGGAATCTTAGAACTGCATTTGTTTTGTTTAGAATTGCAACTATAAACATTCTTAAATTTAATGCAAATAAAATCGTGTTTTAATAAAAAAAATAATAAAACCCAGCCCATTTTCTCAGTAGCAGAATTAAGTGGACTTTTTTCCTGATGGCATTTAAAGGTCCCCAAGAGTATGTTTTAGCAACACTGTATTGTTAAAAGTGTCAAAATTGATGACTAATTTCCAATAATCTTCCAATTAAATAATTCAAACTGATAAATTAACTTTCATGAGAAATAACGGTCCCACATCTTTTTAAATTTAAAAGGATATGAATTATATTCCTATGAAATAACATTGTTTGAAATTTAAAAAGGTCTTTTGGGGCATCAATCCCTCTGAATGTAAAACTGAAAACTGCTTAAAGTACATTTAGCTTTGGTGCCCAGTTTTCAAATATAACCCAGAATGAGTGTTCATTACACTTAAAGACACAATCTGAATCTTGGAAATTTGTTGGTCCCTTTTTATCAGGCCAACTAATTGTTATCTCAGTGTTCTGTGTTTTTTTTCCTTTCCCTTCAAGTAGAACTCTAAATGAAAGACACAGTGTAATCATAGTTTAAAAAAATCTTGTACAAGCAAAGGCCAACTTGGTGTCACTGAGCATCTAGAGAAAGGACAGAATCATGTATTATTTGCACTGTAAAATACTTTAAGGACCAACAATTACAAACCCATCATTTTTTAAGTTGATTTATTTTGAGAGAGAGAGAGAGCGAGCAAGCACATGCAGGGAAGGGGTAAAGAGAGAGGGAGAGATAGAATTCCAAGCAAGCTCTCCGCACCGTGAGCATGAAGCTCCTTGCGGGCTTGAACTCATCAACCATGAGGTCATGACCTGAGCCAAAACCAAGAGTAGGATGCTTAACTGACTGAGCCACCAAGGCACACACCTCCCAACTCCATCTTTTTATCACTGAAGAAAATGAGCCCTGAGGAAAAAGATTATTGAATTCATTGAATAAATATGTTTGATTAGCTTTTAGTTATTAATAATAATCTAGGCACAAATGGTAGGTAGAAACAAATAAAAGAGACTTGAATCCTGTCCTTACAGAATTTTCATGTCAGGAAGATAAAGTAACAAATGAACATATAACTACACATACGATCAGTACAACGGAGAAGAGAAAACAGGGATCTTGCAATGGTTTTAATAGTGTCACCCCAAAATTCATGTCCACTTGGAACCTTGGAAGTTGACTTTATTTGGAAATAGTGTCTTTGCAGATGTCATTAGTTTAGATGAGGTCACACTAGCTTAGGGTGGGCCCTGAATCCCATGACTTTTAAGAACTCTGTGGAGACACAAACACACACACACAGGGAACAAGGCCATGGTGATAAGAGAGTCTGAGATTGGAGTCAGGTAGCTGCCATCCAAAGAATGCCAAGGATGGCTGGCATTCATTGAAAACTATGAAAGAGCAAGGGAGGACTCTTCCCTAGAGCCTTTAGAGGGAGCATGGCTCCACTGACTCCTGGATGTCAGACATCCAGCCTCTACAATAGTAAGGAAAGACATTTCTGTTGTTTTAAGGGGCCCAGTTTGGCTACTTTGTTAGAGCAGCCCCAGGCTCCATTTAGAAGGGAAAATCATGGGAGGTCTCTTTGAAGAAGTAACATTGTAGCTGTCATCTTAGGGACACGGAAGTGACAGTCAGTAAATGTGAGAAGAAAAGTTTTGCTGGCCAAAAGAACACAGCAAGTGCCATGATCCTGGGATGGGAAACAGTATGTCAGGTTCAAGAAGCTGTATGGTTTGTCCAAGGTGCTAAGGCCAAGAAGTAGCAAAATGGTTCCAGGTTCTGATGTTATAATTTAAAGGCCAGGGTTGAAGCTTGATACTGCATCTAGAACTCAGAAGATCCTCAAGACAACCAACCAACCAACGAACTAACCAAGTCACCAACTCTCTTGCTCCCCACCCATGCCTCACTGTATTTGACAATTAAAAGTGAAGCATGGCTAGAGGCAAGCAGTGCGGATACTGCTGACAAAAGACATTTTTATGAGTGACAGGAGAAGGCCAGTTTTTAAGAGCTACTCTACAATTTTCCCTCCTACCCAAAGGGTCCTAAGGAAGCACATTAGGACTAGCTCAGTCAGTCTCCAAGTCTTGGGGACTATTTGTAGCTCCTAGTTGGAAAAGGCACAGGAAAGACTTCCTTAAGGCTGTAGCTCCTTCCCATTCAAAATCACCTATGGGCAACCACTGTGACATCCTTCTTAAAATATTCATCATATCTGTGGTGAGGAAAAGGCTGCAAGGCTCACCTTTTCCTACACAAATTGTTGCTATGGTATCACAGCCTCCACATAGGTTTTGTTTGGCCTGCTTACTGCTTTAAAAGTCCAGATATTTCACACAATAGTTCACATATTTGATTTTTCTTGAAAAGTATGAAGTCCTTGCCACAGGGAATGATTAGTCAGTCCCTTGCACCTCACTTAAACAGCTTATCTGGCCTCTTAGAGGCATTTGGGTTTGTGAGACTTGATCTATAAGGATTAATTTTACAATCTCTAACCTCACCCCACTTTATCCGTACTCTCCAACATTTCACTCGTCTCAAACTCAGAACCTACCATTAACTCTGAAAAACTCCTCAACCTCCTATAAATATCTCACATTCATTTTCCCTCCACCTCTCTTTTGCTCAGTTCTACCCCTTCTCCAGGGAACAACCCAAGTTATGGCCCTTTCTCCAAATACACTTGGGCTAGTATTTTTCCAGAACTAACTCTTTATTGTGTCTGCTACTTACTGTTCTTAATTGAATGCTGCCTGGCATTGTTAGTTAATTGTCAAGTACACATGTTTAGCCAAAGATTACAGTACTGTCAGGAACTTCTTTACTGTCATCTTAGCACCTAGCACCTACAATACACAAGGTTAGCTTTAATAATGTGTTTCATAACATAGTAGGTGAATAGTGTCAATGAGTCATCGCCAAAGAAAGAGTGGCCAGTTAATAATTCTAACTATTCCCTTTTGGATTAGCTTAGGTAGCTTTTTTGGTACACACTGTTATTTCCAGATGGTTCCTTACTCAATGGATATATCTACCAAAGAAGAGAAGAATATAGAAGGCTATGGTTTTCTTGTAAATCGTTCTAATATAAAGCTTTGTGAGAAGAAATATTGAAATTAATGGGTAATATAAGATTATTACATTACCCATCTATAAATAAAATGTCAAGATACAAGATAAGTTAGCTATGGGTTTTATTCCATATGCATTTGAATTTAGACTATCTCTAACTCTGCATGAGAGTCTGCTCTGAAGTTGAATTTTTAAATTCCTCCAAATATCTGTATGGCTGAGATTTTGGGTTAGATGATTCTTCCAGTTCTGTCTCTAATACCTGTATTCTCAATTGGGGGACAGGGTTGGCAGTGACTCAGAGTGGAAAGCATCTAGCAAGTTTTAAATGATTCTGGATTGCTGCCTAGTAGTAGTAAAACCCAAAATTAATGAGACAGAACTGATTTGAGTATCATGAGTTTGAAACATACCAGAAGCCTTATATCTACCTTCCTGCCCACTCAATTTAACTCATTCCTGAAAGTCATTCTTATTTTTTTTAATGGTTACTCGTATTATAAATTTTCACAAGGCTGATCATGTAATATCAACCGATTTCATTTCCCTTACCTAAGGAAATCTTTAGTGACTTTGATCCTCACACGGGTTACGGGTGATTTCCTGTTTCTGGTGATTTAGAACAAACATACATCCCTAACGCATATTCTACAATACTGTAATTAGACAGTTTTTGAAGTATAATTTTATTTGCTTTTCATGGTGATATCTGTTTACAATACTCAAAAGAAGTGCTTTTACTTGGCATGAATTTATTAGGAATTCTCTAGAACAGATTTTATTTATACTTTGTTTTTATTTTTTTCTTAGGAAATGTTCAAAACTAAGAATGCTACTTTACTAGTATTCATACTCTACCCTGATAAGGAGGGGGGAAAAAGGGCAAATCCCAGGAGAAAAAATGCAGAAAGCTTTGCTGTAGTACAACAGCTGTTTCTGTGTTTCTTTCATAGAAGAATAAGAAGTTTGTGAGAATGTTATGGCCATAACCACACATTCAAATGAGAGCCTCTGAACTGAGGAATCGCTGAATATAATTCTCTTCCCAGTGCTCCTCCTCTCTGCCAGTCCCACCTCTCCTCTCCCGACATTTCTAACTCGTGCCGGTTCAAACTGGCTGGCTCCAGTGTTCGCAGCACCCTTCCTCTCTCTCTGGGCTTTTGTTCCAGTTATAACAGAGCGTGGCTTTTTGCTTCCAAGTAACTTGTCTGATTAACTCACAGATTGAGAGACGTCATGGCGTATCATTCAATAACCCATTAATGGTGTCATTATCTGAAAAGATCATATTAATCTAAAGCAAATGTAATTGGATGTTTACTATTTATTATCAAATATATTTGTATTTCACTTATTCTCCTGGTGCTGGTACTTTAATAGCTTTTCTCCTTTGGCCAATGATAAGTCATTCTGTATATTTGTTCTGTTTGCTGTTTATGAAGTCCTATGGAAATATTTAAATAAAAAATTTGAAAACAATCCAAGGAAAGTTCATTCAAATATGCTTTTGTTTTTCCATCGGACAGACAGGAAGAGTAAACAGAACAGTCCTGAGTCATCCAACGAAGGAAAAACCGGAAAATGTTCCTGATGCAGTGGCATTATTTTAAGCAATGTACTGCTTTTAGAATCAATTATTTTAAGTACCGAGTATGTCCCTTCTGTACCAGTACCTCTGGAAAGGAAAACTGTTCGAAACCAATTTTGTTTTCAGATAAGTATATGCCACTACCAAAATATGAAGGACATAAAAGTGGCTTAAAGCATAGAAATATCATATTCTGATGAAATAAAAATTAACATTATTTAGTTACACCAAACAGCTACCACACCCCATATTAAGTGCAGTTTCTCTGCTTGGGTTGCAGACTAATATATCAACCTGATAGGAGCACGATTTTGGCCTCAGGCTTCTGCATTTCCAGGCCTGTTCATGACCGGGTGTACGTGCGTGCATGTGTGTATGTGTGCTGTGGGGGGAAGAAGATGAACAGAGAAAAGATGAGGCCAATGGGATAGGGTCCGTGACTCTGTGACTCTTTCATTTGAGGCTTTAGAATCCCCTTAGATGCTAACACACCCTGGGCCAATCTAATGGGATCCACCAAACTAAACCAGCCAACAGAACTGAACTTGGCCTCACGGCAGGCGTCACACACTGGAAAGTGAACTTCTGCCTGCATATGTGTTTTCTTTAGCCAGCTCAGTGTTTTTAATAATTCAAATGAGAATGCCCTTAGGCAGGGCATGTACTCCCTATGTCCCCTCTGTCACCATTCCCTGTTGCTTTACACTTGTCTTCTTTCGTATGCTTATGGTGTGACTGGCCCCTGAAGGCCTTTTGAGTTTGTGATGTAACCTCAGAAGCTGAGTCTTATGATCTGACCCAACGCTTCCACTGGCTACATCCTAAAGCCTCCCTCCAAGCTCTTGACACAGGTTTCTCTATCTTAGGAATTCTGACTCAGAAACACATTCACTGTGGCAATAGCCTTGGCAGTGTATACAAATTCGTCTGTCTTTCCCCAGAGTATATGTTTACAATGAAACAGAGTACTGTGCTAAACTCAGCCAGCTCACCTGTGTACCATCCCTTTGCCAGTAATGGACAAACTTGGAATAAGGAGGAACGTCATCAAAATCACGGAAGACTCGTAAATTCAGAGTAAACGCCAACCACGGTGTGCCTTTTGAATTTATTTTGGGTTCTTAGAGAAAACTAAAAGATGACACAGACGATATATCTTCTCTTTGTGGAACAGTCTGAACACTGAGCATGCTCCTAAAGCAATTCACATTTCGGAGAAGACAGAATCAAATTTACACCCAAGTGCTTAAAAGACAGTCGGTGGAGAGTGGAAGATTCTTATCCTATATGCATTGCTTCTGTGAAATAAAAGCAGCTCCTGGGCTGTTCTGTTAGTCTGCAGAAAAAGCCAGAAGCTACTCACAGGAACAGCTCTTAAGGAGAAAAGAAGTCAACATTGCCATTTCGAAGGCCTAAGGTAAACGAAAATACCAAGATGTATGTTTGGGAAATACGCTATTTCTCAATTGCATGAAGAGGTGAAGTAAGGTAAGAATGACAGGATCTCTTGTCTCTGTGGGGAACTCTAGAATGGCATCAGTGTTGAAGAGTAAGACAAATGTGTCCAATGTCTCGTAGGCTCTCTGAGAAAAGATGATTTTCGGCTTTTCATGAGGCCACACAGAAATGGTCTAACTTACTGGGCTTTTGTAAGGATCACATGAGATTCCAATGAGAAAGTGTTTAAGAAACCTGAAAACCACTATTCAAATGTTAGATATGAATATATTACAACCAAGTGAAAGGAAATGCTATTCTTCCACCTGTACAGCAATGTATCTAAATTTCCAAGGAAAAGTTGCTTATCAATTATAAGTATTATTCCTAGGTGAACTAGAGATATTTTTTCCCCTTAATTATTATTGTTTTTTCCCACAGGTACTTTCACAGTACTTTATATCCTTGCCCTTTAAAGCATTTCATTCACAATAATATTAATCTACAATATCTTCACAAGGCAGGAAGAAATTCAAATTGCATGGAAAGTCAGGAGTAAGCCTAGAATGGAATCCACATTTCCTGATGTTCTGCTTAGTGTTCTGTTAAACCCTGGTATTTGAATAATGAACTCAAACTAACCTAATCACCATTGCTCAAAAATTCATTAATCAGAGCAGGAAATCAGAACAAAATGAGTAAGTCAATGGAAACCAATACCCTAAAACTGCTCTTAAGTGTCATTCCTCACATAGCTACCTAATTAATGAAACTCTGAGCCACATCTTGTACCTTATTAAAAATGGGCCTCTTCTTTGACTGCTGTGTTCTCAAACATAATTCCAAGGCTTATCCTGACAATATGCTTCTTTTGTTGTCTTGATTTAACTTTGTATTCCAAGCTGGAAGATCTGAATATGGTTTTCTAAATATGGCACATTTGATTTACAGACAAATGAAATAATTATCAATCTTCTAAATAAATTTTAAATCCATAACGATAGCATTAAAGTTACTGATAGTCTACTAGTGTAAACTTAACTAATAGAAAATATAAAGACACACACACTAATAGGGGTGGTGTTTCTTCTATCAGTGTCCCAGGCATGTGCCACAAAGAATAAAGATGAGTTCCTCTGGATATAGTTTCTGAACTGAAAGATAATATTATGAAAGTGAATCCTAGAATCACCAACTATACTTCTCCCACCAGTAGTGCACATAACCAACTTAGAACTGTAACTTTCCCTAGTGTTTACTGATTAATAAAAACCATGCTTGATCATAGCTATAATCAACAATAAACTAGAATGCAGGCTCAAGAAGGTGGAGATTTTATATGATTTGTCTGCTGTTATATATTCATATTTTGTACAGAGAAGAGTGCCTGGCATACAATAGATGGTCAATAAAATATCTGTTGAGTAAAAGGTAGTGGAGAATTAAGCAAAGGTTCTGGATGCTGGAGCAAAGTCACAGTCAGGAGATTGCAAAAAGCCCTAAAAGAAGCATTCAGTGGGGAAGCTTTTAATAAAATGATCTCTTCTGACACTGAAACATTATCAGCCTCACTGTTATCCTTTCCTTTCGAAAAACATATTCTTCAATAGTAGTGTATTAAATCAGACTACAAAATACAAGTCAAAACCAAGTAGTTCTAAGAAGGAGGAAATATAGATAAGAATAGCTTCAAGTTAATCAAAATGAATTTTTCAGAGCAGTAAGTATTACAACTGGAATAAAAGCCAGCAAATAAACAGCTGCTTTTGTTCTAATTGACATTAAGAATTACTGAATGACAACCCCAATGAAACTATTTTTTATTTCTCCCTTTTCCTCAAACAGACTGTTCGGGACTTCCAGTTCAAGATGCACAATGGCTTCATACAGGAAAGTCCATTCTAAATACAGACCAGTGATGGAGTTAGAGTGGAAGGAGCAAAATTCACAGTACAGCCAGGGTCAAATACAATCAAATACTTTGAGAACCAGAAATGGAATAAAAATCCAGAGGGTAGGCTGGTACTAAAGTCATGACTTTGTTGGACTAGGAGTTTGGAAGTATGCTGAGACATCAGATATTTTGGCTACTGTGGGGTAAAAACAAAAATGTTTCACAGGAAAGGGGAAACTGCAGGCAGCATGTGTTGGTGCTTCCTTACCTAAACTTCCTGAAAAAAAACTAAACCAGTTTCTATCAACTGTGGCCCAAACTAGTGTCTTATGGAGCTGTAGGACTGAGTAGAACACCAATCCAGTCTGCTAATGAGAAAATGAGCCATGTCATCATTTGGCTCCAAGACTAGACTGACCATATACCCAGGAATATTTTGTTATTCTAAGTCTGAGTTCCAGTAGGGGAGCTCTAAGTTTAGGTGGGAGCTACTGCAATACTATTAGAAATGAAGAGGTGATGAAAAAAGGAAAGGAGAGGAGAAGGGAGAAAACAAAACACGGCAAAAAATCTACCACTCAACAATAAGTCTGCCAAGCAATATTTCAGAACACATGAATAAATCTAATGCAAATAAAAGGTGATCAAGCAAATAAATAATTTGAACATTAATGCACTCCAGATAAAATTAGTTTCAGGAAACAAGCTGACAAAGATATTAGAAGAGTATGTTAACAACGACCAGAGATTAATGAAGGCAAAGTTATCCCCTAAAAATAGCAAGCGGCAGGGTAACTGGGTGGCTCAGTCAGTTAAGTGACTGACTCTGGATTTCAGACAAGGTCATGATCTCAGTTTGTGGGTTCAAGCCCTGTGTTGGGCTCTGCACTGATAGTGTGGAGCCTGCTTGGGATTCTGTCTCTCCTTCTCCATCTCCTCTCCTCCCCCATTTGCATGCACACTCCCTGTCTCTCTCTCTCTCTCTCAAAATAAATAAAGTATAAAAAATATAGCAAGAGGCTATAAAATATACAGTACACAGTTAGTAATAAGTATACGTGAATTCTTATATAAACCTTGAAATTTAAAAGCATAGTTAGTAAAATTAAAAGATGAAATAAATATGATAAGACTGGCAACAAGAATGAATTAATGAAAGGGTAGTGGATACTGAAGAATTCTCCCAGAATACAGCACAGAAAGTCATGGCTAAACATAAAAGAATATTTACGATACAGAAAAGTATTCAGAAGGGGGAAAGTACTAATTATCTACATTAGAATGACAGATAGGCTGACAATAAACTTCTCACTGGCTACAACAAATGACAAGAAAGAATGAAGTGGTATTTTCAAGGTGCCAACGTAATACAGCTTTTAACCTACATTTCTATACCTATTTTTTTTAAACCTGGGAGCAAAATAAAAATATTTACACATAAACAGATGAAGATACCTGGCACCAGGGGTTTCAGGGGTGATTGGGAAGTGGTTGGGCATCCGACTTCAGCTTAGGTCACAATCTCACAGCCTGTGAGCTTGAGCCCCATGTCGGCTTTGTGCTGACAGCTCAGAGCCTGGAACCTGCTTCAGATTCTGTGTCTCCCTCTCTCTGTCCCTCCCCTGCTAACACTATGTGTCTCTCTCTCAAAATAAATAAAAATTTTTAAAAAAGCTTAAAAAAAAGATACTGGACACCAATATACTTGGCAAACGACTATTAAAGTCTTCTAGAAAAACAAAATCCAACCCATCAGGAAGGTATAATGTATAAGACACAACAGTACCCACACCAAGTAATGATTATAGAAGAGCAAAATTTTATCTATTTCTTAAAAGACTGATAAATGATAATTCTGTTAAAAAATCTATAAACAACACAAATTGACAACATTCTTGTTACAGTAACAAAGAAGACAAAATAATAAACTACATACATTGTTACTTTTTTTACTTAAATATATATGTTAAAATGTATGAGTAAGCAATATAATCCATAATTTCCAAATGAAAACATTACAGATTACACAGAACACAGGGAAGGAGAAAAATGAAAAAGAAAAAAAGAGGATAAACAGAAAACAAGAAATATTGTAGCAGTCCAATATATCAATAATCAGAATAAACAGACATAGATTAAACTCATTAAGAAAGTCAGAATGCTTGATTTAATAAAAAAAAATCAAGCTCTTAATTGCTTCCAAGAATTACATCTAAAACACAAACATGGAAGAGGTTGAAAATAAAGTATGAAAAAAGATGTAACAATACAGATATACTAAAAACAGCAATAAGAGGATATTTTATCACTAAGAAAATCAGACAAAATATGATTTAAAAGAAAAAAGCATTGAAAGAATATAAGAGAATACCTATAATAGAAAAAAATTAGCACAAATATACAAAAAATTTAATGTAATCTTAAAACATATCTGACAAAACCTGATAGGATTAACAGGAGACAGTGAGAAATACACAATCAAAATAAATGATTTAAGGGGCACCTGGCTGGCTCAGTCAGAAGAGCATACAACTCTTGATCTCGGGGTGATGAGTTCAGGGCCTATGTTGGGTGTAGAGATTACTTAAATAAACTTAAAAAAATAAAATATTTAAAACACTTCTATCAGGTACTGATAGATCACACAGATAAAAATAGTAAGGATAAAAAAAAGTTTTAACAAACAAAAATTCTGGGAAGAGAAAATATTTACAGAAATTGACTAGGTACTACATTCCCCCTAAAATCTCAACAAATTTTTACAAATGATGTCATATGTAACTACATATGATATCATATGTAACTACATAATTTTTGACCCAATATGATTAAATTAGAAGTCAGTAATAAAAAACTAGTAAAAAAACCAAATAGGGGTGCCTGGGTGGCTCAGTCGGTTTAAGCATCTGACTTTTCAACTCACGTCATGATCTCGCAGTTCATGAGTTACAGCTCTGCATTCAGCTCTCTGCTGCCAGTGCAGAGCCGGCTTCAGATCCTCTGTCCCCCTCTCTGCCCTTCCCCCACCTCATACATGTGCTCTTGCTCTCTTTCTCTCTCTCTCAAAAACAAACATTAAATAAACTGAGTAAAAAATAAAAACATTATTTAAAATTTCTTAAAAATGTGCTCCCACATTAATTCAAATAAGTTAAAATGGAGAGCACAAAATGTTTAGAACTAAATGACAACAAAAGCACCAAAATTTACTGGAAAGCTGCTACAGTGATACTTAAAGGTAAATTTATAGATTTAATTTTTACTTACAAAAAAAAAACCCTAAAAAGTTATTTAGTTCAAAAGCTAAGTAAATAAAAAAGTAAACAAATTAGGTAGAAGAAAATAAAAGGTAAACTGGAAAAAAAACAAAAACGGTAAGCAAAACCATCAGTTTGTTCTTTAAAAATGTCAATTAAACTAGATAAACCTTGAGAAAGGCTAATCAAGAAAAGAGGCACAAATAAACAATATTGGGTATGAAAAAAGGAAGATTTTTTTTTAATTTCAGATAACTTCATTTATTTAAGTTCAGAAAACTTTAAACAATTTATGTTTTTAAATGCAGGAAAATATTTCTGTGTTATTTTCTCCCAAAGAGTATTTGCAATTATCTATTTACTTTGTTTTTTTTTAAATTTTTTCAATATATGAAATTTATTGTCAAATTGGTTTCCATACAACACCCAGTGCTCATCCCAAAAGGTGCCCTCCTCAATACCCATCACCCACCCTCCCCTCCCTCCCACCCCCCATCAACCCTCAGTTTGTTCTCAGTTTTTAAGAGTCTAAAAAGGAAGATTTTTAAAAAACGTTTGTTTATTTTTGACAGAGATGGCGAGAGTGAGAGAGAGAGCATGCAGGGGAGGGGTAGAGAAAATGGGGTAGAGAAGATCGAAGTGGCCTTTGTGCTGACAGCAGACAACCCAATGTGGGGTCAAACTCATGAACCTCGAGATCATGACCTGAGCTGAAGTTGGACACTTAACTGAGCCACACAGGTGTCCCAGAAAAAAGGAAGATTTTTACATGTAAGTTACAACTCATGTGACTTTACAACATGTAAAGTTACAACTCATGTAACTTGAAAAAAGTCAGAAAGATACAAAATATTCATATTATCAAACTTGAAAGTTGTAGATATGTTTAGATACAGAGAGAGTGTGTGTGCATGTGAGAAAGAACACCATGATTAATGCTAGAAATAAACAGAAAATTAAAAATTTAATAATCCCATAATAATTAACTAAATTAGATCCATAATCCAAAATATCTTAGTCCAGAAGAAATCACAAAGGTTGTTTGGAAGAACACTGCAGAACATGGTCATTGTCTTTTTCCATAACCTAGGACAATGGTTCACAAAATCTAGGGTGCAAAAGAATCATCTTGGAAATGATTACAGGTGCAAACTAACAAGCTCATCGTAAGAGATCTAATGCAAAAATTTTAGGGTAACTGATTTTTAACAAGTACTTGAGATAACAATAGAGTTGGTCCTCAAGTCACATTCTGAGAAACAGTACTTCAAGACACAAGACATTTGGATATCTATCTATGAAGCTCAGTACATCTTCCTAATCGTGGCGAACAACATACCATAAATCTGTGTATAGGCGTAAAGGTACAGATTCTGTTGTACCCACAGAGTTTATAGCTAAAACCACCACCACCACCAAAAAACTATTAGAAAGTCACATGACTTTTTTTTTCTTTGAGACAGAGACAACACGCATACAGGGGAAGAGAGAGAATTTTTTTTAAAAGATTTTTAAAATGTTTATTTACTTATTTGAGAAAGAGAGAGAGAGAAAAAGAGAGAGGGTAAGAGCACAAGCAGGGTAGGGGCAGAGAGAGACACACAGAACATGAAGCAGGCTACAGGCCCTGAGCTGTCAGCATAGAGCCTGATGCGGGGCTCAAACCCATGAACCATGAGATCATGACCTGAGTCAAAGTCGGATGTTTAACTGACTGAGCCACCTAGGTGCCCTGAGAAAGAATCTTAAGCAGGTTCCTCGCTGGATGCGCGGTTTGATCCCACAACCCTTGGATCATGACCTAAGCTGAAATCAAGAGTCTGATGCTTAACCAACTAATTCACCCAGGTGCCCTTTCAGACTTTTTTTTTCCTGTTGAAGATATAGACTCTGAATTTTCGTAAGTTTCAAGAGCATCAACCATCTGCCTTCTCTGTATGAGAGAGCAAAACTTGCCCAAATACATTAAGCAATTCTGCTCACTCCACAGCTACCAGTCAGAGCCCAAGGAATACACACATTGGGAGTGAGTATTGTAGGGATACATACAGTCCCAGAACTACTCACCCTGAGTAAAACTACTCACTCTCAGGTAGCAGAAGTGAAGACTTTAGTCCCTACTCCAGACCAGTTGCCTGGGAGACATCCTGGGCTGCCAGCCAGAATGAAACTGTCAATGGATGACCACAGAGGACCAGACTGAGGATGCCCTTGCCTTTTTCTCCCAGATGGCTTACTATTACAAAAGTCTCCAAGAACATAAAAGTAGAGCCTCAGAAAAAGGCCAAGGGAGTGCAGACTTGAGTTTCTACCACCCAGCGGAATGAGGCCCAATTCAGTTATGACCAAATAGTTATATTCCTCCTGTATCTGTGTGGACAGACTGAGATTCAGACTCTCGACATCTCAGGCAGAAAACCTAAATAAAGCAAAAGAGGATTGGAAAGGAGGGAATTTACAGGAAATTGCAATCTGGTGTCGCATACAGTAGGTGACTAAAGTGCAATACTGAAGGCTTTCAAAAACTAAATTCAGAAGTTCTGAATTTAAGCAAAAGTTATAGGGAGCCATCACAGGTTTGTGAATTGGGGGTGGAGTATATGGTCAAAGAAGCATATTCAGAACTATGTTGAGAAATACAATTAATGTGGAAAATATATTTGACAGAAAAGACAAAGACTGGGAGAACACTAAGTTGAATGACTTACAATAATCAAAGATATGATTCTGACTGTGTGTGTGTATATGTGTGTGTATAAAACTCTAAAGGTGATCTTCTGAATGAATCAGCTCCACCAAGTCTTAGTCGAAAGGATCCAGAAGGTTCTGTCATTTAATCCTCAAAACAAGTTGACATATAGGTCTCATTATCCTCACAAGGGCAAACAGCCTCAACAAAGTTGTGGAACTTCCTCAAGTTCATGTAGAACCATCATCTCTTGCTTTTAGACAACTGCAAAATGACTTAATTTTCCTACTGTCATCTCACTGTACAGTCTAGATTTACCTCAGAAGTTAGTGACTAAGTCACTCAGGTAGCCCAAATCCCGCCAGTGGCTTCCTACACTATCTGGAAGAAGACTACTAGATCCGTCACATCTCCCTGAACTTCTCTGCGACCAGACTCCCCAACATTCCAGACACATGCTTTCTTACTATGCCTCATGTACACCTCAGGATGGAGCTTGCTTTTTGCTTCCTTTCATCTGGAACTTCCCCCAGTTACATGCATGGCTTTCATCCTCATTTCCATGTCTGCTCAAATGATACCTTCTCAGAGAGCCCTTCCTTAACCTCTCCATATAAAGTAGCTCAGCCTCTAATACTTTCAATCCTTTTGTAACTGCTTTATCCTTTTCCACTTCATCTCAACCTGATATGTCCCCTTGCCCCCTGCCACCACCACCAACAAATATAAACATCACAAGGAAAGGAATTTTGTCTCTATGTTTCCTGTTCTAAACAAAGTCAGGAATAGGACCTGGCCAGTATACCCTCAATAAATGAATGAAACAATGGAGAGAGGTCTCTGATGCTGATGTAACAAATTGGAAAAATCATGCTTTTTAAAGTAAACCAACTGATTTCAATTGGAAGTACATTTTAAATGTTCACTTATAATCTCTGGTAACAGGAATTTGAAACGATCCAAATATTTAATAGCTGTATTAGTTGCTATAATCCAAAATGCCAAGTGTGATTATTTCTGACACAACTGATAACTCTTGTTTAATTTCAGGGAATCATTATTCCAACTGTGTATATCAGTTGTGTGACTGGCAGTGATGAAACTGATTTTCATGTGCCACGATGAAAATGTTCTCTAGGTTCTGGTCATTGTCATCTCTATGTATGTGTATACACCACACAGCAATCCTACAGTCCCTGATGACTTTTTCAGATCTGAAAGCTCCTCCCAATACAAATCACTGTTTACTTTTTGTAATGTTGCATTCTACTATCACTTAATATCCTCAACTGCTCTTCCCTAAGACACATTTAGGCATCTCAATGCTGCTACCTCAGAGAAAAAAATATTGAGGAGAGAATCATTTATTTTAAAGGTATTATTAAAACTTTTAATAAACATTTGATATCACAGAGATGTGCTTTTCTAACAAATTAAATACCTCTCTCCATAAAATAGCACTTGGAAAAGTAGATCCCAATCAAAACGTTTGGAAGTGCTTTCTTTTCTTTCTCTTTTAACAACCATCTCTACTAGCAAATAGACACTGAGTGCAAAAACATTTAGCTTAGAAACAAAAACAGAAAAGATGAATAAATACCCACAGACTTTATTGGGAAAAATTCTGGGCGCTCTGAGAACGAGAGTTTGGAAAGAGTGCCTCCTAGTGGTTAGACGTACTCGAGGTTGGAGCGATGGGACGGAAAAGTACCTTTTACGTAAAAATGAAATGGGATATTTGGGAAATCATACCATTAACGACAACAAATTCACAGCCTTGCAAACTCATTTCCTAGCAAGTCACCGCTTCCTTGAATTCTCTCACCTGCTAAACTGATTACATACAGATTTGTTCACAAGGAAAATAAACTAAACCGGCTGGCAATGCTTGAGAAATCCTTTCTACCAAATGGAAAATTTATAATAATTTATATGGGGAAGGAAAATAAAACAAAGTGAGTAGAGGGAACACATAAAGTTGAAGTTCCTGGCTCTCCTTGCTACTTTTTGTACCTCTGCTCCCATGGATCACTTCTTTTATGACCACTAAATATTTAATTAAATTTTAAGATATCAGGTGTCTAAATTTAGATCAGTAACAAACTGCCGATGATTTTTTCCTGAATCAATATATAACAGAGGATTTTCAAGCACACGCTTGTCCAACAACAGTTATTTCATATCTGTCCATTAAGTAGGAAACATAGCCAATTATGGACTAATCAAAGAAATAGCAACGGACAACTATTAATAATACGTAATTATCCTGACAATTTTAAAAGAAACTGTGTTGTCAGTGTAATTGCATGTTTGCTGAATCACACGCTACTTTCTATACTTCAATTTAATCATTTATATAAAGTTTAGCACAAAAGAATTCAAATAGCAAAAAGTTATTTTTTCTCACACCTTGTGATTTGAAAGATTTCTTAATTAGAATTGTATTACTCCTAGGAAAGCAAACATTTTGGACTAGTGAAGTTTATCGATTGTGGCAGCAAAGAAGACCTGAACCAAGAAACAAAATTTGTTTTATGGAAACTGCTTAGTGAACTGGATGCATTCTTGGATGAACAACTAATTGATCCCTTTCCTATCATTCTCTACTCTAAATCTTCACTATCTCCTCATCAAAGGTAAAATTACAAGCTTCTTCGACACCTGGCCTTTGATCATTAGCTCCTGCTTACCAGTCCAGCCTCAGCTTGCACTTCTGCCCTGTTTTGCTTTACACTCCAGTCACCCTAAACTGCTGTTCGATCCTTTCTCCATCAACACATGACACCATGGCAGCATTCCCTGTTTTTACCAATGCCACTTGCTCTACCTGGACTCATTTCAGGAACTATCTCTTCTCCCCCGCCTCCTTTGCTTCACCTATCAAAAAGCTACTAATCTGTCAGTACTCAGCTTGGGTGTCATCTACCAAGTCACCTTGCGGGGAGCCACGTGGCCCCTTCTTGGAGCTCTCATCGAGCACGTTCATAAATCTTACCTTAGCACTGACACCCTGTACTAAAACAATCTGTTTATATTTCTCCTTCTCAAAATCAGGCACTGTTCATCCCTAGATCCCAGCACACATGTTGCCCATAGTGGACAGTCTCCAAGTGTTTACTGAGTTGCATAGACTACATTATATAGGTTCTTACATTGTGAGAGATATTTTCTTTAATACCCAGGTAAAATCGGTAGACTTGAAATCACAGTATTTCCTCATTTCCATTAAATGGAGTCATTTATAAAATTGTAAGACCAAGTTGAATAGGGTGATAAAAAATTATCATGTATGCAAAGAAGAATTATAGTTTCCACTCAGAAATTTGGATTCATGTAAACCTAGAAAGAATTCTCTAATATTTAAAAATTAAAAGTCTGGCTAACACCAACTTTTGGCCACTTTTTACTTGGTTGAAAAAAATAAATGCTTACACAACAAAACAATACTATTGCATTTAAATTCAAAATAAATTCAAATTCATGCATTAAATACTGAGTTATAAAAACACATGCACAAACCACCAGAACAATGAAAGGATATTACCATTTGGTCATGATAAATTTAGAAGATTGTATAGAAATGTTCCTGGACAATTAAGTCCCCCATAAAAACATGTTTTTATAAAGTTGGCATTCTCATCCACTATCTCTGAGTTTTAAATGTTTATTTATTTATTTATTTTGAGAGAGAGAGAAAGTGAAAGCAGGGGAGGAGCAGAGAGAGAGAGAGAGAGAGAGAGAGAGGGAGGGAGGGAGAGAGGGAGGGAGAGAATCCCAAGCAGGCTCCATGTTCACCGAGGAGCCCAATGTAATGCTCGATCTCACCATGGCCAGATCAGGAACTGAGCTGACATTAAAAGCCAGATACTGAACCAACTGAGTCACCCAGGAGCCCCTGTTTGTTTTTTATTCATGGTCTGCCAAAGGACCCATCACCCACTTCTAGCAACATATTCATTTTGTTAGACCAACACTGAAAGTAAATATTGGCATCAGTGATTCTAATGAGAAAGCTGTACATGTGACCCTGTAGCTCAGGAAGCTGTTGCATCAAGAATCACACCATGATCTCTCCTTAAAATAGTACTGATAAGAAATATGGCTCCTTGCCAAAGATTTTTAGCCAAACCATATTAAAGAAAAAAAGAAGCAAACAACAATTCTAAAGCCTGTGCACCAGCAGTATCAGATCACATGGGAGCTTGTTACAAATGCAGATGCTGATTCAGTAGGACGGGCTGGGCCAGATATTCTGCATTGTGAACAAGTTTCCAAATGATACCAGTGCTACCGATCTGCAGATCATATTCTGAGCAGTGCAGGTATAAATACTTGGCAACAGAGGTAAAGCAGCAATAAACTCTGTTTCAGTGGAAGGTTATCTAGGAAAGCCGTTGACAGGAGGTGACAATCATACAGAATAAAGGGACAAAGAGCTCTCGTCACAGGAGATTTCAAAACTAAGGACATATAGCTTTGAAAATACATAACATGGTTAAGTCACAGTAAGCCAGCACAAATGTTCAAAGTACGGAATACGTGGAAAGAGTGCCAAAAGGCCAGGTCAGGGAAGTAACCTGAGGCCAGGTTGTGACTATTCTATATACCTGTCATACACCTTGACATTTATTTCACAAACATTGAAGAGATCCTGTGGTGATATTGGACTTTTTTGCGTGTGTGTGTGAGAGAGAGAGAGAGTGCGCAACAGCAAGCAAGAGCGTGCGCATGTGAGTAGTGGGGAGGGGCAGAGTGAGAAAGAGAGAGAGAATCTCAAGCAGACTTCATGCTCACCACGGAGCCCAAACTGGGGCTTGATCCCTCAACCCTGGGATCATGACCTGAACTGAAATCATGAGTCAGACACTCAACTTACTGAGTGAGCTACCCAGGCACCCCAGGATACTGGACTTTCAAAAATTGTTCTAATTGAATGTATTTGACATATAACATGGCATATATTTAAGGTGTACAGCATATTGATTTGATACATTTATATCAATTGTATTGCTATTGTAGAGATATTTAGCACTTTTACCATATTATATAATTATCCTTTCTTTTTAGTGACAGGGATAATTAACTTTTAGTCTCTTAGTAAGTTTGATGATTGCACTATGAGATTGTTGTGTATACTCATTATATTATGCATTAGCTTTTTAAAAATTTTTCTTGAAGAAAAACCACAGAATGCCAATATTAAAAAAAAAAGAACTGTGACATTATCATGGGAAATGGGCTGAAAGAAATAAACATAACCAGGCAAAAGGTTATTTGAAGTAATTTAAGCAAGAGATGTTGAAGCCTTGAACTACAGCAGTGGCATTTAAATGGGGTAAGAAAGGAAAGCCCCTGAAAGACATTTATGAATTTACGTGTGGCACAGATACGGGATTACCCACCAAAATCCATTCTCCCACGCTTTCATGGTATAGAGTTATGGCTAGGGGGTGGCTGGCCACTTAAGAGAGCAAGAGAACTCCTGGGGCACCTGGGTGGCTCAGTCGGTTGAGAATCTGACTTCAACTCAGGTCTCACGGTCTTTGAGTTCGAGCCCCGCGTCGGGCTCTATGCTGACAGCTCAGAGCTTGTAGCCTGCTTCGGATTCTGTGTCTCCCTCTCTCTCTGCCCCTCCCCTGCTCATGCTCTGTCTCTCTTTCTGTCAAAAATAAAATAAACATTAAAAAAATTTAGAAAAAGAGAGCAAGAGAACTCATTATAGCCTGCACAATGTTCATGAAAGTGATGTGAACTTAGCCTTACTTAAGAATTAATTGTTGACTTTGGTCTTCCTCTGTGCCCCCTCCCACTAGCTAGAACTATAATCTCAGAGGTCATATGTTGATGACAGAAGAGGTGCTGTGGTCTGAGTCTCTAAAGGGTTTCATGGAGATGAGCTGCCCACTGACTTGGGCACTCTTCTCAGGATGTTACATAAGAAAAAAAAACTTGGCAATGTTCTAATGTATATGTATTATTATGTGTTTTGTTCCGGCAGCTCAGTGTTTGCTTTTAGCCTCTAGAGGACTTAGTGGTTTAAGGAGTGTGAACAGTAAAGAATACTAGGGATTTCAGAGTATCTAAACGAACAGCACGAATCACAGAGTGATGGTGTGTCCTTATTCAGATAAAAGAAAAGCAGAAGAGATTGTAGGTCTAGGGGAAAACATTGTGAATTCACTTTTTGAAAGATGAAGTTTAGGGTGCTTGCAGGATATCCTGTCGCAGATATCCAGCAGGTTTTTACACAAACAGGCCTGGATCTCAAGAGAATACAAGAGGTTTGAAAAAGCCAAGTGAGGCAAGGAATACACAGGGAGAGACTGTGTGGTAAGAAGAAAAGGCTGTCAGTTACAGGACCCTGGGAACAAAACCAATACAGGAGTGGGGTCCAACCAAAGGAGAATAGTAGGAGAAACACAGGTGAGGGCAAACAGAGAGTAGTGTCACAGAATTATCTCATAAAACAATGTCAAGTGAAAAATACAAAAACAAGTGCTGACGAACACACAAATACACTATAATGTCATTTATATAAAGGTTAAAAACATATAAAATGTAACATGACATATTGTGTAGGAGTACACAAATATATAGTAAAAGTATAAAAAATGAATGAGAATGTTCTATACCAAATTTTGGATAACGGTTACACATCTGTTTGGGCAGGATTACAAGCAGGGAGAAACATACAGGGAAGTTGAACGGTTGATAATGTTTTATTGAACTGGGAGGAGGCACATCAGTGCTCACATTTTTAGTAGTTTATATGTTTCATAATAAAATTTTGAAACTAATGAAAATGTCAAAAGAGTTGCACAAAGTAGGATGTGGTAAACAATATCATAAGAAGATAAGAAATGGAAAAAAACAATGGATTTGGCAGGTAGCAGTTTGGTAAAAACATTTTATAAGAGGGATTTTTTTAAGTAAAGAGGAACTTAGGTTAGATTTTTTTAAACTTAAGGAAGCAAAATTCCATGTTGACATTTTATTTGTTTGTTTATTGCTTGTTTATATTTTATTTTAGAGAGAGAAAGAACAAGCAGACAGAGGGGGCAGAGGGAAAGAGAGAGAATCTTAAGCTGGCTTCACACTCAGCACAGAGCCCGATGTGGGACTTGATCCCATGAACCGTAAAATCACGACCTAAGCCAAAATCAAGTCAGCTGCTCAAATGACTGAGCCACCAGGTGCCTCCTTTTGACATATGAAACATTAACTACACTATTTCTGTTGAGTTATTCACTTTATAAGAAACTTATAACTGTTTATAATTGTTTTATAATGAGAAAAACTTGTTTTCTGCAATAGAGGAAAAGACACTAATGAAATTATAACTCCACCTAACATAAATTTCTTTATGAGCTTAGCTCATGATAGAAATAAACTATAAAATGTTCATCATTCTCCATTAGCATATTAAAGAGAAGTCATATCTGATAAAAATTCTAGGGGCCAGCTGAATTTAGAATAATGAAAATAAATGAAGGGCAAAAACTGACCCTGAAAGTAAAAATGATCTTTTTTATTCAAGAAGCAAATGAACTATTTGCAAAATAACCCTTTTTCAAAATATTTATTCTGGCAGTGATGAGATCTCAAGCTATTGTCTCTATGTCCTCTAAGGGAGCAACACTCAAAGCTTATGCTAAACTTCACCTGAATCACAGATGAATACATTAAATAATTACAGTACATTTTAGCAAAGAAAGAGATTACTTTGAGGAAGAATTTTCATTTTTCCTTTTTTTAACTGTTCATTTATTTTGAGACAGAGGGAGTGTGAGCGGGGGAGAGGCAGAGTGAGAAGGAAAGGAGAGAGAGAGAGATTGAGAATGAATCCCAAGCAGGCTCCGTGCTGTCACTGCGGAGCCCAATCCAGGGCTTGATCCATGACCATGATATCATGACCTGAGCCAAAATCAAGAGTTGGCCGCTTAACGGACTGAGCCAGCCAGGTGCCCTAAGAATTTTCATTTTTCAAACTCCAGTTGTTTCTCATTTAATCTTCATAACGACCCTGCAAACTTGTGACTGCTATATACATTTTAAGGACCAAAAAATTTAGGTACAGAGACATTAAGTAATTTAGCTGTCCAAAGTTATAAAAATAAGTAGTGGGGCTGGATTTCAAATTCAGATATAGCTACATTCAAAATTGACAGGCTTTCCACTAATCTTTGTATCTACCTCTCAAATGAACTTAGTGACTGATGGACATGTAAGATCCCCCCCCCCCCCCGCAAAAAAATTGCTGCAAGATTAAAACCTAGTGACGGATGGGGAGCATGAGTGGCTCAGTTGGCTGAGCATCTGACTCTTGATTTCCGCTCAAGTCATGATCTCACGGTTCATGGGATCGAGCCCTGTGTCAGGACCTGCCCTGACAGTGCATCCCCTTCTCTCTGGCTCTCCCCTGCTCACTCACTCTTTCTCTCAAATAAATAAACTAACTTAAAAAAAAAAAAACACCTAGTGATGAGTGGATGTCAATAAAAGAGGACTGGCCTCTGAAAAACAGATGTTTTAGATTATTCTCTCTAGATCTGGGCTTTCGTTCAGTCTAGTAGACATGTCCTGTCATAAAACCTCTACAGTGTGCTGAAAGTCAAGAAAACCTTCTGGAGGATCATTAGAATCAGAATTGATTCAAAACTCTTGGACTACTTCCCACAAAAATTAGCACCTTCCACAACTATCAGATTGAGCCGATCTAGCGCCCAAACCATAGCATCTGTGAAAGCCAAATAATCTCTGCAAGTCCACTGAAATGTTTGATTTCAGCATGGAAGAAGGGTAGATACTGAGGGACTCACTCTACGTCAGTCAAATTCCAGCTGCTGCTCTTACTGGTTGTACAACCAGTGTTGAATGGTGCGGTTTTTTCCTCCCTGCTCAGTTTCCTCATTTGAAAAATGGAGGAATCAAATACATCTCTCTAACAGCCATGATAAAGATTAAATAAAAAAAAGTAGGATTCAGTATAGTAACTACAAATGATCCACTTACAAAAAGGTGGTGATGATTAAAATGATAGAAGGTGAGGAACAGGAAGAGGAAGAAGAGGAGTCCAACTCAAAAGTTTAGAGATAGGGGCCTCTGGGTGGCTCCACTGGTTAAGTGTCTAACTTCAGCTCAGGTCATGATCTCATGGTTCACTGAACTCTGCATCTGGGTGCTGGGCTGACAGCTAGGAGCCTGGAGCCTGCTTCGGATTCTGTGTCTCCCTCTCTCTCTACCTGTCCCCTACTCATTCTCTCTCTCTCTATCACTCTCAAAAATAAATAAACATTTTTTACAAAGTTTAGAGATATTCTCTCAATATCTGCATTTCAAGTCATTATTAGCTAATAATCTACTTTCTGCTTGAAAGCACGCTTTCTATAGCCTAAGGATAATAAAAAACATAAGGTGAGGCTCTCTGGCTGATTTTTTCTTTTAAGGAAAGAAGTCTGGACTCTCAATTACAGAGATGATCAGGTTTGAAATTTATTTCCCCAGCAGTGTGTCAGATTCTGCGTGTGGTATAAACCTTAACTATGTGAAGCAGGTTACACCTGTTCATGTTGTTTTGATTCACCACAGTCCTGTTTACTCATTTTGAATATTCTAACTGCTAAACACACAGTTGGCATAAGTCATGAGAGTTAATTTTTATTCATTTTTGGTTGTTGTAGGTTAATTTACATTTTATAAATTTTTGTTGGTAATGATTTAGAAAGTCACTTTTAAATGAGAATAACCTACTGGTATCTATTTGATTATAGACACAGCACTATTTATATCCCCCAGCTTCCAGGGAATTATCCATGGCTTTATTTATAAATGTCGCTATTTGTGGTATTTTCTCTTCTCATTTCTGGAAGCCCTGAAAAGGATGGGGATTTAAAATGTGCTTTAGTAAATGATAATTCCCAATTCCAGGAAAGCTATGGTGAAACAAGCACTCGCTGCTGATAGTATTGGGATTGCCACATCCCTTCTTATGAAAGCAATGTGGCAACAATGAACAGCAAGGTTTGTTCATTCCCTTTGATTTGGTCGGGAAATGATCCAGTAAAAACCAAATGATAATGCATCATTGTCCTCCACTAACTTGCAAATATGAAACTCAACATTAGAAGAATGATTCAAAAAATTATAATATATAAATATACAAACATTGTAATGAAAAATTTAAAGATTATAAAAGAGCACTGTAAGTATCTGATATCACATTAAGTAAAACAGAATATATAAAAAGAATATAAAGTAACATACACACTGGCTGAAACTATATCAAACTTTGGTTCTTCACCTGGGGTGCCCAAAAGATCACCTGCACACGTTCCTGAAAATTCAAATGGCCAGGCTCCACCACAAAGGGGCCTTATCAGTTTATCCATTGGTGGCAGAACTGCTGAAAATATACATTTCCTTTAGATTTTATTTAGTGTAATGATGTTATCAATTTCAAAATGTCTTCATATTTTTAATGTTCTTAAATGACAGTATGGTGCCACTACAAATGAAAAGTTGTTATATTAAATCCATGTTTTGAAGAATTGTCATTGCCTTGTTACATGTAATCGTTACTTCCAATTAACTCCCTGGAACGGGATTCTAGAGGTAATCCCACAAAAATGTCATAAAGTGGCTACACTGAAAACTCATTGGGAGGCCAATGACAAACTCTATCCAAATGCCCCCTGAACATCTCCAAGTCTCCAAGCCCTGGGGCCAGTCCACACCTAAGAAAACATCTGGGAAATGCTATGCAGAGGTCAAGAGTCCCTGCCCATACCCATCTAAACCATAATCTGTCACCCCAAATATAAGACAATCACAAATGTACAAGGGCTTGTAAGTATCAACAAATAATGCTAAGTATGGCCCAAATCCTTATCATTACAGACTAAATATTTACACGAATGAGCTATGAAATGCTGAACTATTCGTTATGTGTATAATTGTAAGTAAAATAAACTGATGTGCTCTTTTGAAGTGAATTTGGGTAATTTTTCTAAGGATGAAGTGCACCCATGGAGTATACTATATAAGGGAAAGTCTGTGAGCAGAAGGCTGGGCTCCTCGTCAGAGTGTCCCAGTGAAGGTGGGGGAGAGTCCTCTCAACCACAGGACAGCCAGCAGCCCCCCATGGGCAGCACAGTGATAACAGAGGCTAATTTTAGAACTCCATGTGTATTTTTTACTTGGTTCCCACCCCCTTTTCTACCAATCCCACAGTCAATGTTCATTTTTGCAGTGCTTTTTGCGTTCCTGAAAGAGTTTAGCCTTCAGACACAATGGAAAAACAAACAAATAAGGTCATGGACCTCATCATGTTCAGTTCATGTGGTTCTTCCCCAGATTTCAGAGCAAAGGCCATAGAGATTAATACGTAATACTCAAGTCTGGGGGACTAAATAGTATCTGAATTCTTAAGCCAAACTCCAGAGCCGCTCAACACAACAAACTTCAAAGTAATTGTTTTAACATCAAGGTGCTTTTAAATCAGAATATTGATTATTCTAAATTATTATTTTTTTGCAAATGATAAATACCTTATAACAAATAATTAAAAATAAGTTACCCTAAACTACATCTGAATATATTACCTTTTCTAGGATTACTTTAAGAGTACTATCTTGAGAAGGTAGTATTTTCTAGGGAATAATCCCCACAAATTAATAATAATGAATATTAAAAATAAAGTTTAATTATGTATAAAATTTTCAAAGTTAAAGAAAGAAAAATAAAAAATTACAAACATCACAAAATCCAGTTATGAGGAAAGCACACAGGCAGAGACCATAACCTATCTTTGTTCATAAATGTTCCAATAGTCACTTAGAGAATTCGTCTCTTAAGAGATCTTAAAGGTAATTAAAACATTGTGATCACATGACTACTGTTATTTAGACGGGGTTTCTTGAAAAACAGGCTGCTTTTGTTTTTTGTTATTGTTAATCAATAAACTTAGCTGGTGAATTTAAAGGTCTACTTAAAGATTATTAACCACTTGACCTATAAAGTTAATGAAAAGGATCTGGCAGCTCCTGGTAAGTGAAAAGCAAGGAGAAACAGGAGAAGTATCTCTTTTATTAAAGGTCAATTATTAGATAAAGTAATTATATTTACACAATTTTTACTTACATAATTTTTGGTAATACACTAACCACACTAATATAGTTATGCTTCACTAAGCCTATTATCTATAATTCTTTGGTCTAGAATTAGGACAGTTTATCACCACGTAATAGTTTTGTGATCTTAGACAAGCTAGCTAAACTCTCTGAGCCTCAGGTTTATTATTTTTAAAATAGGGAGAGTAGCTCACTCAAAGATTTGTTGTGAGGTTAAATGAGACAGTCTCCATGTTAGGACAGCAGCTGGCACAACCTAAAGTTATTAAGATGTTATTACTAGCTAAACCTGGGTCCATTAAAATAGTCCCATCCTCTACTGCACATACTGAAAAAAGGATTAGATTTTCACTGTTAAAGTATTCACGCTAAGAGGGTCTTATTAAATCTTCAAAATTCATGCCACGGTGACCAAACACTATATAGCATGATATTCACTTATAAAGATTTATGATGTTGAGGCATGAGGAAAGTATCATGTATCGATGAACAACTAACTTTCAATATTTTCAAATGAAATGAACACATGTATCTTGAAAGTGCCTTGTGGTTGGCTTCGTTCTTTCTGTGGACACTCACATGGAACTCATTTCAGAATGAGGTTTATGGACAGGAAGGTCTCTCTTTGTGATTATATTTAGAAAACTACTCTGCAATAAGAAGAGATCCATGAATTGTGATAAATGTGGCTTCTAAGGCACAGACTTGAACTACTTCAAATGGAGGATGTATCTAGGTTTCCTCATCAAATTTCAATTTCCTGCAATTGAGGAAAACTAAAATTTGAAGACAACTTCTTAAAATTTTATTATAATCTTAATACGACTAAAGGCATTTTACAATTTCACATGTATACTAATCATTATCTCTAAAACTATTTTTATGTTACCACTTTTCCAAAGTAAAACCTCTATTAGACCTAATTGCTTAACTTCCACCAAATCAGAAAAAGAAGAATTCCCACTAGGGAAGTGGGAAATATGGATATAACAGGATAGTGTAGTAAAAAGTCTACAAATTCAGGTTTATTCTTTGGGTTAGGTGTGAAATTGATAAGAGCACCGATTCTCTGATTACTGGTGTAATGGCTGCTCCTATGAGAGGGGACACTTCCATTCTAGAGTTGGATAAATACAGAGATTGCTTCCACCCTGCCCTAAGCAATTACTGATTACTGAGAAGGCACTGGCCCTACATTTCTGCAGTGTATAATGCACATGACTTGCTGGAAACCCAATTACTTAGGCGAAAACACAAACTCCTAGTTAAGTGTGGCACCGAATTTTTTACACTGAGCCTTTTAATCATCAGAAATACATGTGAACATAGAATTCACATAGAATTGACAGGACACAAGTTTAGGCATGAGCAGAGCTAGCTACTAAGCGGTTTACTAGATGTTTGTCGTTAGCAAAGTTAAACTGTTGGTGCCTCAATGTCTTCATCTGCAAAATGGCAACAATAACTACTTACTGATGGCCATTGTGAGGATTAAAGAAGTCAGTATATATATTGTATTGTATATATATTATACAGTATAATATTAGTATATATATTATATATATGACATATATATATTATTGGTCAGTATATATATTATAGTCAGTATATATATATTATTAGTATATATACTGACTATAATATTAGTCAGTGTATATATTATATATATATTATATATTATATATAAATATATATTATATTTATAAAATAAACTCTTAATATGTGCTTCTAACAATACATTTCTTAATATTCCAATTCTCTTCACCAAATATAGGAATGGCTCTCTTTTGATTTTAGGGTTTGCTTCTGCATAATTTTTCTCGTTTCATTCAATACTGAAAATGGTTTTTTCAAGACCTGCTATATTTGTCTAGTCTTGTTTTTCATATAGTACAAACCTGAAAGGTTAAGGGGAATGAAAATTTGTTTTAAATGGAAATATAAAAGTCCCAAATTTCTACTACATAAAAGTGAATGTGGACAATATAGATCTGAGAACTGGAATTAATTAACTTTGAGCAAAAGATAATGCTGGCAGAAGGTCAAGAGAAATGCTTGGTACTGTCACTTAAAATCATTAAGGCCAGTCAGGCCTCCAGTTGACTTAGGTCTTCTTATTCAGCTGTTTCCGGTTCTCCTCCCCCCCCCCCCCCCTGCTTCGTTCGTTATAAAAGGACCTGGTATCAGCATTACAACAGGCTTGCTGCTGTTTACCAATGGTCTTGAGAGGTTAATTACCTCTTTAAACACCCCTGTTGAACAAGGTTTTCTCCTCTCCGTAATCATAATGACAATAATAGCAGTTTTTATATATGAAGTCCTTACCGTGTATCAGGCACCTTGTCAGGATATTTATATACTGTTTTGCATTTTATGCTCATGACAACTCCCTGCGATTGGCTCAGTAAGTCAACTGCCGCCATCGTGCGGCTCAGAAATGGCAGAGCCAAGTTTTGAAGCCAAGCAGACTTGAAGCACTGTAGACTTGGCAGTCTAATCATTATGGAGCCAATCAACAGGACACTTTGAACTGTTCTCTTAGGCACAGGCGTTCTCAACCTGAGATACTGGAAGACACTTTTTGGAGAGATTTGGTAAAGTCCCCACTTAACTTCCTGACAGGACAAGGGGAAAAAAGTCCAGGACACTGTTTCTGATTCCAAAAAGTTTATACTCTTTGGGAGACTCAGAAAGCTGAGAAGGCTGAGGCCAAAATAAATACACAAATAAAGGAGGTAGGCATTATATATTTAGTATGTAATATTAAAACTACTAATATAACATGTGAGAAGTTACAAGGTCAACTTTTGTGCGATTCATTTCATATGTTTTGCATTAATAAAAAATTACCATAAGCTAAAAAAAACTTTATTCTCCTAGGTAAAAAGTATGTAAAAACAATACTGTTGGACAATTTTTAGTTTCAATGGAAATATTAAGAGAATGAATCCAAATAACACCTTTTAATAGATTTTGAATTAACAAGGGTAACTAACTGATCATGGATTCAGCCTAGATGGGAATGTTTGGATCAAGAGACAAACTGGTGGTTCCTAACATTTACAGAATACAGAGAGATCAAAAGCTAAATGCCAAGTAGTCTAAAAGAGCCACACTGTTGTCAATACATGAAAGACTTATGTAAATTAAAAACAGAACTCTCATTACGCTACCTACCTACTCTATTTTCCTAAAGAATTTCACTTAAAAATAGAACCACACTGATTTTATAGCTATAATTTTACTTTCCTTGGTAAACCCATCGAAGGTATTTAAGATGTTATAGTTCTCTTTTGTAACTCCTTTACTAGGTTTATTTGTAGAATGGAGAGAAATCCCATTAACTGTAAGTCTATTTTTCAACATTAAATAAGATATGGCCACAACTCAGTTAATATAAAGACGATCTCAGACTACTTTAATGTCATCCTTTCTCTTATGAGTTGCCAAGTTCAAACACCTGATGAGAACTCTAATAGGAATAGAGAGGAACACTGACAAAAGAACCTGCCATTGCTGCTATAAAAAAATGTATTCCCATAAAAAATAGATTTTTGGCCAATAGTTTCTTGCTATTAAAGATAAAAATTGTGAGAAGTACATGAGCGTGTCTCTGTATATATATATATATATATATATATATATATACACACACACACACACACACACACATTATACACACACACACACACACACACACACACACACACACACATATATTCACACACACACACATATACAAGTTTCTCCCACTATCTGAAAGTAGAGCATTCCTATTAAATCTTACATAAATTGAAATGGTGTTAAAGCCAAAAGACAGCTACCATTTTGTAAAAGTGAAAACCCTCTTTGGATTTCCCTTGGTTAGGGCAAACAGCTACTGTAGGTCCTTTGTAAAAACAAAGTGGCATAAAGTGAATTTTCAGATAGCAGGGAAAACATGCATATATACATCTTGAAAAAGATTCTTGCCAAAACTTACAGACTGAAGGTACTCCTTATGATGCAATCACATGTCAAAGGTAATACTTATACTCCTAATACAAACTTTTTCTTAACTACACTTAGAGCAAAAATCAATGGTATTTTTAATCAGTTGTAATAGAGATTCCACCAACAAAAACTGGTAAATTCCAAGACAATTTGAAAGGTAGATATAAAAATATCTTTGATGAAGAACCTCATCCTATGTGTATATTCTACTTGGAGATAAAAAGCACAGTGAATGAGCATGGTATTGTCATTTTAAAATAGTGTTTATTTCACTTTTATACTTAACCTTTAAGATTTCTATGTATATAGTTGAGGAAGAGTTTGTATTAAGTGTATAGGTTTTGTGTTTCTAGTTCTCAGATGCATATAATCTGTAGCTCTTGACCAGAATCTTTTTAAGGCACTTGATCATTTTGTGAATGCTATTCAGGTTAAAGCTAAAAACACAATCTGTAAATCTAGGCACACATAAAATGCAATTCTTCAAATATGCTGAAAGTGAATAAACATGTAAGGTCCCCACTGTCAACTCTTACAAGACGTGGAGTTTGGATAGCTCCTTCCAGAAACCTGTTGCCACACGTGGTTATGTGACCATCTGGCATATAGAGTAAACTGGTCCATCTATAATTTAAATATTTGTGCTATTTATTTTTATTCTAAATATTTACATTTTTTCATTTCTTTTGTATTTTAAATAATGGTAATTCTTAAAAAAAATTTAAGATAAAAACACAATGGACTAATCATTATAATAATTTCTTTCCACACCCCAATGGATCATCCTGTGTATTTTTGAAGTGCAAACCTCCTACTTCAAAAACTATTGGCATAGAGAGTGAAATAACAACTTCAACCTATCTTGGAAATCCTTTCATAAATTTATCCTATTTTTTCAGTCTTCCCATAAATGAATCACTCATGCCAAGTGAGTTGATAGTTATGACAGAACAAGATGCAGGGCAGGAAACTGAGACTACGCTATCTTCTGGTTGGAAATGCAGTCTAGATGGGTAGAAAGCCAACTATACTAAAAACTAGAGGTCAGCAACTAAATCGATGGCAAGCCAGATTCACTAACAAGCAAAGAATCTGACTGAGAGGAGCAAGTCAGGAGCCTCGCTCAGCCAGGCAGAAAATGAGAACATACACGTCATAGGAGCTCAAAGACCAAAGGAAAAAAATAAAAATAAAAAAAATCAAGCAGGCAGATGAGAACCCTGAGGCACAATGGCAAGGCTTCTGGAATGGTTACAAGGTCAAGGAGGCAGGAATCAGGAGATCCACTTGAACCAGCACAGGGGTTGGTGAAAGGACAAGGAAACAGATGTGAGGCCCAAGCAACAAAGCAATTTGATACTGAAGCAATTTTCTGTTATGGCCAGGAAGTTTCTGACATGTTTCCTACTGGACCCTTTCCCAGAACTTGGCTAGTGTGATCCTGTGCATAGCAGCAGACACATCGGAGTGTCTGGAGAATAGGTAAAGTGAGGAAGGGGGATCAAGCAAACATTCTCCAGAGCTTGGACCTCTGCTATGATGCCCCCAACCAACCTCCTGCGGCATTCTGCCCCCTATTCGCCCTTAAAATCACACTCATATGCCTCCCCTAGTCCTTCTTTATCATCTCCACTCTGAATTTCTAGAGCAATTATTTTATCCTCTGAGCATTTTAACAGAACTGTGTACAGCCCTGCATTTTTTTGTTTGTCTCAAGTGTCAGCTTCCCCAGAGAGATTCCAAACACCCAAAGAACTATGTATTCATGTCACACTTGGTTTTGAGTAGAATACTTCTTAAGTGTTTCTGAGAGTTCCTTGGATACTGTGATATCACTCTTTACCCAGGCAAATGTGCAGAAGGGCAAATGCACACAATATTTAGTATACAACCGTGTGAGAGCAAGTAATTTATCTGAGATAATTAGAGTAAAATTCTGCCACTGAATTCACAGCAAAGGTGAATAAAAAAAAAATGGCTTCTGTACCAAAATACAATAGGCACAAATTGTTTCACTTGTGTGAAATATGAAAAACTAGAAAATACTGGACTAGTCATTAAAGTATTGATTAGTAGTATCCAACCACGGATGGGTTACTATAACATTCATTCATTAATTTACTGACAAATTCCATAAATACCTTTAATATCCCTGCTGTCAAATACTTAGCACACAGTGGCGTAGATGAACACAGGGATAGAGACATGAAAAAAGCATCATTTCACCCTTAGAAAAACCCAGAGAATATAAAATATTTCAGGGGCACCTCATCAAGCCCAGAAAAACTACCCAGCCATTTGACGCTAGGCATGAAGAATGAGTAGTAATACACCAGGCAAAGAAAGACAAAGTTGCAGGTGGCAGCAGAATCCCCAGTGGTAAAGACAGGAGAGCAGTGGAATACGGGTGAGGGGGCAGGAGGGAGATGTGCCAAAGAGAAGGGATGCAAGGGGAGACTGAGCATCAGTGGGTACTGGAGCATATGCTATGCCAAGGAGTTTAGACTTCATCTGGGATGCACTGAGGAGCCATGGACAGTTTTTAAGTAGTAAACTAGTAGATTTTCCCTGGGTTCGTGGAAAAAAGTACATTTATTAATTTAGGTGACTTTTTAATTGCCGACTGTTAATAATATAATATGCAAATCCAACTTAAGTGATATATAACATTTGGGCTTATTCTTTTGTTTCCCAAGTTAGCTAGTTTGTTTTTTCAAAAGCCAGATGATTTTCAAACTATCTTTGAGAAAAATTCAAAACACACACACCATTAGGTTGAAAGACAAATGTCCACAGTAGCACTATTTAATGTATTAAATAATGACGTACCTAATAACTAATTTGGTGATTAATTTAGTTTATACTATTTCCTACCTATATTTTGTGGATAGATCTTACTTACTTAACTTTGAACAGATTAAGTGCTGGCTGGATACCATCTGGGAATCATGAACCACAGCAGAAGTCACCTGCTGAAGTCTGACAGGTCCACCTGTACATCTCTACACTACTTGAGAATACAGACTACTACTTTATTATTTAAGTTATTCATGTACCAATGGATCATTAGTCTATCAATTCCACCTTTTTTGTATCAAAAAACAGAAAGCCAAAGAAGAAAACACACCCCTGATCTGCTTCCCTCTCTCCATTTAGGGTACATTCTGATTTCTTTGTAAAGTATATCTGACAAATGACCCACAGTCCACACTGTGTTCCAAACAAAATATTACTATTCCAAAATTATACTGCAAGTTACTCAAGTACAAGAAAATACTGTTATTATTTAAATTCACAGAGACACTACTATGATTGTTCCATTTGAAAGAGATAAATGTTGCTCAATATTTAAAAAAAATAAACTTTGGTGTGTATTATAAAACAAACATAAGAAATTTATCTCTATCTGAAATCACGCACAATATAATTTCATGGAAATATTTTGGGGTAATGACTTTGAAATGAATACAGGAAGAATGTTATTAAAAAGAACAAAGATTAGGAAATATACTGTAGCACATAATCCTGCAGTGGGGAAGGGAACAGTCTCTTATGATCTAATAGGATTTTTCCATTCTTAACTTGGTTAATCTTAGACACAAAACAAAATAAATCATTCTTGGTTTCTAAAAGTCCATGGTGATACTGAAAGGAAATTAATTCCCTTTGCTAAACATGGTTCATAAAAACATACTATTAAAGTCAGCTCAATGGAAATTCTAGATTTATTAGTAAGTAAATGGGATGTCATTTTTCCCCTAAAATAAAGGATTTTCCCATCCCTTTCCAAAGAGTTTCTAACACAAAGGTGGCTTTCCAATATTGGGAAAGAGGTGTCGCATGTGGTAGAATGGTGACGGTATGATGTTGGCATAGTGGAAAGCTTGGTAAACTCAGTGTGGTAAAGAGGCCAGCCCTTGAAAAATGAGAGCAGAGTGCTGCTTTCAGAAAAACTCAGGTACATCATCACCTGAAAATGTGAGGAGAAAACAACCTGATTATGGGTGAAATTGTGATTATAATTCTTACCATACAAGCCACTGTCTACTACATTGGAATTAAAATGCTATCGTCACTTAAAAAACATTTATTTAGAACCTAATTGTAAAAGTATAAGGCAGGGATTGTCCTCTAGGTGTTAAAAATCAATGACAGGCACTTACATGGATGTACATACATTAAAACGTGGGATTAAATGGCCAGAGAAAATATATTAGGGGAAAATGAGGCATTAGGATTTCTCAGTTAAAAGGTAGCACACTGTAGCCGGGAGGCAACATGTGTTACTGGGTTAAGAATGGAATAGCTACGGAAACTCTTTCTCCCAACTAAATAAACTATGTGGAAAGAATCTGGTCTTTGGTCAATCAGAAGAGTTTGATGAAAGATCAAGGATTTCAAAATCTGTTAGAAAGTTCACAGAACAGGTATAATCTGTAAGTTTCCAGAGGTGGGTGGTGAGAGAAGAGAGGACAAGCAAGTGAGTAATGGAGTATCTGCTCGAAGTTGATTTCTGAAAGGAAGAAATGACATGGAAAACTGGTGTGTTGAAGGAAAGGAATCAATAAAGACTGAGGGACTCAAACCAGGGGTCTTCCTGGACTCCTCTTTTTCTCTCACAGGCCACATCTAATCCAGCAGCAAATCCTGTTGGCTTTACCTTCAAAATACAGTGCAAACCTGAAACTTCTTCTCCCCACTCCTGAGGCCCTAGTTCACGCCATCACTATCTCTCACCTGGACTCCTGCAAAGACATCTTCACTGTTGTCTTTTTTTCACTGTCCTCCACCATCTACTATTTACCACACACAGTCCATCCTCCACCCAGCAGCCAAAACTGTGTCATGACTTCTCGTCACATTTAGAATAAAACAAAAGTAGTTTATCATCAGCGAGCAGACATGACATTACCTGGTCCCTACTTCTCCCTCTAAATCCACCCCCCTCCATTCTCCAGTCTGGCTTCACTGGGTTCTGCTGGTTCTCAAAGCAAAACCCCAGCTACCTGCTATTTCATGCAACTCTGAAACGGGGCCATGTACAGACGCTGTTTAATCTTGTGACTTCTCTTAGGGGAATTTGCTATTTGAACTGAATTACAGAAATTTGTATTTGGGAGTAACAACAACAGTGATTCACCTGATTACAGACAAACAAAAGAGTATAATACAGGCATGTTCAAATTCATCTTTAAGATAAGAACAATAAGCATTTGCTACAGAAAGACACATAGAAGTGGCCTATGGCTATAAGTGAATACATCCCTTTTAAAGTAAGAAATATGTTTGCCATTACTGCATGTGTGGGAATAAACAGAAGAGAAACATTAAAAAAAGAGAAATAAGGAGAGAGCTGTGTCGCAGGTGCTGAAATGTGCCAAACATACCACATGGGGCTGGGAAAAGTGGAGGAGAAAGGGCTCTAGCCTGAGTTGCAAAGTGTGAGCAATAAGAACACTAGTCTGCAGACATCTATTGGCACAAATGGCTGTCACATAAACCATGCTCAGGGGTTGTGGCTGAGTAAGAAAGACAGATTCCCTGCATCCTTTTCTAATATGTGTATCACAGAGTGTGCTTTCCCATAGAAGCATGCTATGAGATGGTGAGGCTTTCTGAATAAACCACAGAATTCTATCTAATCTATGATACTGCTGGAATAATGCATAGAAAAGATAATGACATCAACTTTTGTACATCACAGCCATACTATGGATTAAATTATTTCTTGGGAGAGAGCAAGAGTCTAAATCCTAATTTAAAAACAGTATTTGCATCCTAAATGCCTGAATATGCTCGAACTGCTCGAACTGCTCAAATACACGGCAATTACAAATCAGAAGCTGATAATTATGTAAGCAGTCTGAGCAAGTCAAATGGGTTCACACTCATTCCCAGGAGGACAGCTCTTGGGTGCAAAGGTTTGGAGGCAATGGAGGTGGGCCTAGAAATATCACACTACACAAAAAAGGCATCTGGATTTCTCAACTTTGGTCTAGATGAATAGTTGACTGTCTTCACTTCTTACTTCCATTGGCCTGAAGCTGGCCAGAATCTGAAAAATACACCTTCCTAAACAGGTGAGGTCAGGACTAAGACAAACCAAACTGCCTTAAAATGTTCCACATTTATGAATACTCACAAATTAACTTGTTAAAAGTACTCAACAACTGTACCTTTGTCCTATTTAAACCACTATGAAATCAATTGACAACGATGTTTTCTACTTGGGCCTAGTGGCTGGGAAGAATCCTTGAGTAGGAACCAGTCAAGTCCCTGATTTGGAGAAAGTCTAGTGCCCTAGTCACAAAGTGACTGGACTTTGCAAACCTGAAATTATTACATCTCCTGAGGAAAAAGACAGCAGGATGTTAAAGAACGAGGGAAGCTTGCTGAGGGAGAAATTAACTCCTGCACATTCTATTAAAATTGTATGGGGGGGGGGGGAGAAACTCTGGTGCTGGATGAGAGGTGGGGAGAATCCCTGAAAGGAAATTTCCCCAAACTTAACAGTGACTTATTCTGGGAGATGGTAATACAAGACTGTTACCTTATTCTTTTAACTTTTTCTATGTTTTAATTCTTCAAAAAAGTGCTGCTGGGTGAAAATCTATGCCTTTATCTCTTTGATACCAACCATTCTTTTCCTTTTAAGACATATCACAAATTCAAATGCCTATAAGTCCCAACAGTTAACGTAAGTGAGTGAAGCCTGCAGGACAAGAATTGTGTCAAACCAATGAGCACACACCCGTGTCAAGAGGCACCTGTTCCTTCCAACCAGCTCGCAGCTGCTGCAAAGAAATGCAATCAGTAGTGTTGCTACATTTAACAATTTTTTGAAACCAAAAGTCTGGTTTTTTTGGTTGAAATTGCCTGATTTTTAAATCTTGGCAAATGACTTAAGTTAAAAAAAAAAAAAAAACCCAACTTCTGTGAAGGGCCAAATAAAAGGGATTTTTCAAAAGTTATTTTGCCCAGGAAGTTCAAGGTACATCTCTATTTGTGTTGTATACAAACCCATATTCGCATTAAAGTCTGAGAAGCATAGCTTTAGATCAAAAAAAAAAAAAAAAAAAAAAGAAAAGAAAAAGAAATAACTGCATAGTCTGTATGCAGAAGTCTGGGCATCCAAGCAATATCTTTCAGAGAATTATTAAATCCTCATCTAAATGGAGAAGTCCCTATTTAAGAGAGGACATTTTAAAGTATTACTTTCTGCTTGTAAAGTTTACTCCATTCTATTTATCATTAAGTGTCTATACCACGTTGAAAGATTAAACAAGATTAGTGGAGTGACATTTAAAACAGGGGCTAGGTGACATACCTTTACTCAAATAGTAAATAAAAGAAGTACGTGTGTTTTTCTTATATTGTCTATGAGACATGAAATTTGTGGTGAGAAAAAGTGCAAGGAATAGTCAATCAAAGGGAAAACAGAGGCATGGATCAGCACAAGGCCATATTCAGAACCCTCTCTTCCAAAGAGCTGATGGCATCATCCCGGGTGACAGACAAGTTGGTGAGGTCCCTCAGATGAAGGGGAATGGTGGCTGGCCAAAACTCTAGCAGGCTAAGATGCAGGACGCTCACTCTGACACCAGACTGCCCAATGAGGTGGATTAGATTAGGGAAATGGCACAGGGAGTGGAAGGAAAGGACAGTGGATGTCTGGAAGGTGCAGGAGGTTGGCACACCAGGCCTGGAGAAACCTCAAAGTCCACTCAAAGAAAGGAGAAAAGCCACACAAGTATCTGGTGTATAAAGAGTAGTAGTGGGGTGCAAAGAAAGAGGATTAAATGAGGCAGGGAGAGGCAAGTCCAAATTCCTTATATTAGAAAGCTGCTGAGGTCACAGCCAGCACAGAACAGGGTCTGAAGTCAGACCCTGGGAAACAAGCAAGAATGCAGGCAGCCTCCTGGTATTGGAGAAGAGGCAGGCCAACAACAGGTTTCCAGATTCAGCCAAGTTTTCTCAGCTTTGTTGCTGTTGGCCAGATAGGGGACATTTACCTATTGAGAGCCAGACAGACTAGAGAACAGATAGGTATGGAGACTGATCTGTTCCCTAAGAAGACTCAAGCCCAGAAACACCATCCCAAAGGTCTGGGGACTATCCTGGGACACTGCAGTGTATCTTCAACTGCAAGTGAAAAACATTGTGATTCATCTGCCAGTAAGTTTGCTATCTGATATATTTATGCTAAAACCCAGCATCCAGGAAGTTCACTGTTCCATTTACTTTGCAAACAGGGTATGATCAGGAAACTATTTAAAGAAAGAGTTAAAAAAAGTTTTGCAGAAGCTAAATGCTCTTTTCTCTCTGTCATGTGTGACCTTTGAACTTTATGTTTACATAAAAAAGACAGGCAGCAGCAGAGTCCACTATAATCTTTAACCATAACTGATTTCCAAGAATCTGTGATACCATCCCGTTCCTTTGGTTCAGTTACTTTCAATGAGTTACCGCTTTTAAATTTATTCAAGCATGCTAAAAATCAGACACAATGAAAATGCTAACCTACATGAAGTTGTGAAACTTTTTATTCAGAGCAAAAGTGTTTCAGCAAATCCCAAATCCCCAGTGATGACATCTGCTGCAAAAGTGAGGATACAGTAATGACTCAACACTGACTAAGGAAATTCAACTGTGGAACTTGTCTGTTTATCAGGCTTTAAAAACAAATTTCTATGACCAACTTGAAAAGGAGGAGGTAAGTTAAAATATGTTAACCACATAAGGCAATGAAAAGACCACTGAGGCCCCAACAAAGGTGAATTGCTGAGATCCTCCACGTCTTGGCCCAAGCACAATGATTAAAGCCATTTAGAGACTCTCCTGTTCTGGTTCTAGACAGAACATGTTATCCATTATTTTCTCTTTGTCTGCAAAGGATCTTCAGCCTCAAATAGTCAGACATGACAGAAGGAAGTCAACTTGAAATTCACACTAACACTCTGAAGTGTTTCCAGGGATTAATACATATAAATGTACCTAGGGACAATGAAAATGGAAGCACTTGCAAAAGTAAAGCTGTACCCACTTACACAAGAGCATTTCTTAGGGGACATGGTGGGAAATGGATAAAGGCAGAAGCAAGCAAACCCAGGAAAGTCAGATTCATATCAGCAGGGGTCAGGTAGACAGGGCATGCCACCCTCTGACCTCAACCATCACTACTGTTAGGGGCTTGGGTAGTCACAGCCAAGTCCCTGAGCTGTGCCTCCCTCTCCTATGGTGTTAAGCTGCACGAGCACACCACCCCACCTATACATTGTCTAAAGGAAAGGCACAATAGAAAAAAGTTTCTCATCCTCTCACTTAGCAAACACAAGCCAGAGAAAGCCTCAGAGGCAAAATGACAGCCCTCAAAAAAGGAATACCTGTTGATGAATAAAGCCAATAAATGTAAAGGTAAATAAGTTCTCATCATCTGGGATCTCCTAAAAAAAAGGAATGTCAATGTATTTCTCTCCTCCCCTCACTTCTTTTTTTTTTTTTTCTGATTGCTAATTGCACATAGGTAAAAAGTTATTTTCAAGTTGCTTTAATCCTGATATAATATTAAGATAGTAGAATGCAAAACTGCAACTACCTTTTGGGGGTACAAAAAAGGGAAAGCCTGGCTATTAATGAGTTAACAATTTATTGAGTGCTGATGTTTTGCTAGGCACTGTACTAAGCTTACAGAATTTCATGGACGACTCATATAATGAATTTAATTCTAAAATATATTTACATCAACATGTTACTATTCTAAACACTTAGCACTATATTATTCAAATTTTATAGCTGATAAAATAGGCACAAAACTAACAAATAACAAGAGTAACAACTAAGGATATAAAATCCAGATCTACTGACTTCTCTATCAATACTCATAATGAATCACGTTTATATGTTGTCTTTCCCTCCATAGGATAATTTTCATGTCTGAACTAAATTAATTTATAGAAATAAATTTTAATTGATCTTATAAGTGCTTATATTTATACAAAATATATATTAAATGTGCTAAACTTTCTGCTGGCTCAGTGGCATTCTGTATTCAATACTATTTCTCTAAGTTAAGACGTTTTCCTCTTTCAAACACATGTACAGGGACACCTGGGTGGCTCAGTCAGTTAAGTCTCCATCTCTTGATCTTGGTTCAAGTCATGATCTCATGGTTCATTTGTTCAAGCCCTGCTTGGGGCTCTGCACTGCACTCTAAATAAATAAACTTAAAAAAATATGTACAAACAACAAAACAGAAAGAAGTTTAATAAGACAGCTATTTTGGAAATTCATATAAAAGAAATCACTCCATAAAGCCAGGACTCAAATTTCATAATCTGTCCAAACTTTAGGTCTGTGTTTCCTGAGAATTCATAGTCCCCACACTGTGTTGGGCAGCTTGCCAACAAGACTGTACCATAAGTGGTATTTCATTGAGCCCCAGCAGTCCTCTCTCCTCATGCATTTAACACTGTTCTGTGCTGGTGCAGTAAGTTCATGAGAAGGTTATTTTTCAGTTTCTTTTTCTGGAGAAATCATAGTGCTTACTTTTTCACTCACATGGGATATTTATTTTATTATGTTAGTTTCACTTCTAATATATATATATTGAAACCATTAGCAGTCAGGGGCCAAACACACTGAATGGCTGTCAATTGTCTCAATTCTGAAGAATGAACCCCAATGCTTAAATACAGAGTAGCAAATAATTCACTGTAACATCAGATTTTTTTTTAAATAAATCACTTCAGGTGAAATTTATAAGTCCACTGTAAGTCCAAGAAACATAAAAAGATAACTTTCCTTCCTCAGACTTTGAAATATCTCAAGAAAGAAATGCCAGATCTACTGCATTTAAACTAATTTATGATACTTTTAAAAAGTATTTACATTTTCAACTACGTAAAATCCATTTAATCTGATCATCTGATAGTCAACCATATCAGAAGCTGGGGTTCAAGGACTTATCTGCATCCCTACTGGCAGTTCTGAGCCTAGACATATCAGAGCACATCTAATTCTTTTTTTTTAATGTTTATTTATTTTGAGAGAGAGAGAGAGAGAGGGAGAGAAAGTGCACGTGAGTGGATAAGGGGCAGACAGAGATGGAGATCAAGATCCCAAGCAGGTTCCATGCTGTCAGTGCAAAGCCCGTTGCAGGGTTTGATCTCATGAACTGTGAGATCATGACCTGAGCCAAAACTCAAGAGTTGGATGCTTAACCAAGTGAGCCACCCAGGCGCCCCGAGCACATCTCATTCTAATGAAGGGCACAAATCTATAGACAAAACAACTTACCATTCAACTATTAGCACAAAATTAATAGATAGATGCAGTGTTCAATTAAGGCAAAGTTCAATTAAGTCCTTTAATTTGAAATTTCCTCTGTTACAAAGAGTCAGATGGTCTATGGAGTTTCTTAAATTGAGGGGAAAAAAAGAAAATAAATTTAAAAATTTAAAGATGTGCTATATATATATGAAGGCCCTGTCTACCACTTGACCCCATTTTCTAAGACTTCCTATCCTATGCACTAAGTGATGGCTACACCGTCCTTTCTGTTTGTTGTTCAAGCATGTCAAGCTTGTTCTTGTCTCTGGGTCCTTTTTGCACTTGCTATTTTCTCTCCCTAGAATGTTCCTGCCACAATTTTTGCATTTCTTCTCAGTTCACAGGTCATCTCCACAGAGATGCATTCACTTGACTCCATGTTCCTCCAAATGATTTTCTCCATAACACTTAGCACTACCTGAACTGTTTCTTTACTCCTTTATGTCAGTCTCACATGCCAAGGTACTTATGCCCAGAGTAGAAACCTTGCCCTTTTCTGTTCACCACTGCGAACATGGTTGCCTGGCCTTTATTAGAAACTCAATGAATATTGATTAATGTGATAAATGATTAAAATTAATCTAATGAAAGCATTCTGATTGAAGGACCAGACTTAGGAAACAAGACCTTACTTTTTAATACTGACATTCCTAATTTAATTAAAATTTATCTTGAAGCAATTCAGGGTAAATAATAAATTAGGTTTGCATTTTCATTCTTGGGAATAGATACCCGATGCCCTGTGCCCTGCTATGTGCTATGACCATGCCTGGGTGCTATGCCAGTTACACTCAGGAAGCCCAGTGGAGTCTGAGAAGCCAATGTGTCTCGTAGCGTCAGTGACTGATGCATACTTAACAAAGTCATGAAATATGAGTAAAATAATTACATTGGGAAAGAACAGTCAAAGGTTACTAGTCTACTCAGTTTTGCCAGCCAGCCACCGTATAGTGCCTCCCACTGAGGAATTGAGTGAGTGAGTCTTTGACTCACCAAGCAAAGGCAAGCTATTTCACCTATTCACTTTACATGCTGCTGTGTTTTGGGGTGCAGTTAAAATTACATGAAATTGTGCAGGTATTCCTAAAGTTTAAGAAAGTGATCAGCAAGAGCAGATGGGGCAGGCAGGGGTATGAAAAGAACAATGATACTGAATATAGATCTGGGAGTCTGAAGGAGGTCTGAGAATGATGAGAACCTTTGCCAAAACTTAAGCTTCAGAACTTACTGCTTCTTCCTTGGGAACAGCATGTGCTACAGGGTGGGGCAAGATGATTTTACTGCCAGATTTTTGATGCTGTGCTCAATTTAGTTTTCATTGTTTGCATTGGGGGGCTTATTTTGAGTCACATACTGTATTACTGTTAACATAGGAGAACATCTATTAATACTTTGAGTCTTTATTAGAGTTTAAGAAAAAGCTATAATTTAGCTTTAGATCATCTTTTAAAAGTATGCTGAATTTCTAAGTGGGATTTATTTTTAAACTCAAATTTTCCTCTTTATGTCTTCCCATACCAGTTTTCAAGGCAGCACTGGCAAAGAATTTTAAAAATGTATCTATACCTAAAATATTGGAAATGCACTGAGAAGTGTGAACAATACACTAACAATCTTCATATGAACAACTTTTTGCTACATATGGCAGAACTTGTGAAAAATAAATATTGAATTAGTTAATCTTTCTTAATTTAATGTTTATTATTAATTCTTGAGAATAAAACTACATATAATGGATTCAGATTCTTTTACATGCTGAAGGTATAACTGATACAGATGGTTCTCTTTCGTCCTGAAACTCTCATAAATACTTAAATATATACTTAAAAAAAAGCACAGAGGATGAAATGTACCAGATTTAACAAAAAGTTCTTGAAAGAGAGAGGATACTTATTTATTTATTTTTAAAAGACTTTATTTTTTAAGCAATGTCTACACTCAACATGGGGCTTGCATCCATGATGTGATGATCAAGAGTCTCCTGCTTTACCACTGAGCCAGCCAGGCGCTCCATTATAGAAAATATTTTTAAAAAATGCAGTATTGTTACTTTCAACTGCTGGTAGTAAAGTGGCAAGTGAATGTGCTTTTACAATTATTATTCAAAGGGGTGCCTGGGTGGCGGTGCCTGAAATCAGGCAGTTGAGCATCTGACTTCAGCTCAGGTCCTGATCTCATTGTTCGTCGGTTTAAGCCCCATGTTGGGCTCTGTGCTGACAGTCTGAAGCCTGTTTGGGATTCTCCGTCTCCTTCTCTCTCTGACCCTCCCTCACTCACACTCTTTCTCTCAAAAATAAACATTAAAACATTTCTGTGGGGGGCACCTGGATGGCTCAGTCAGTTAAGCATCCAACTTCAGCTCAGGTCAGGATCTCACGAGTTCGAGACTTATGTTGGGCTCTGTGCTGACAACTCAGAGCCTGGAGCCTGCTTTGGATTCTGTCTCCCTCTCTCTCTGCCCCTCCCCCACTCATGTTTTGTCTCTCTCTCTCTCTCTCTCTGTCAAAAATAAATAAACATTAAAAAAATTTTAATTATTATTCAATAAATTATAAGACTTTTACATAATCAGCCTATAAATTATAGGCAAATATATATGGCTAATGTGGATTTATGGGCGGATTACATAAATCTTAGAGCTTGTTGAACAATTTGATTTTAAATAGCCTAAACATATTGTGGTAGCTAGCCTTCAAGATGGCCTCAATGACATCTAGCTCCTGCCATGAATTAGGTGTGTACTCCCCTTCCACAGTGAACAGGGGTTGTTCTAAGTGACCAGTAGAACATGAGAGAAGAGATGGTATATGACTTCCAAGATAATTCCGCTTTCATTTGGGTCATGCTCATTCTCTCTTGTAACATTCTCTCTATAGGAAGCCCAACACTATGTTGAACAATCATATAAAAAGGCCAAAGCATGAGGATCTGATGCCTTCTGACAGCAGGAGTAGGCCAGTGAGAAATTTGGCCATCTCGGGAACAGAATTTCTAGTGAAGTCAAGCATTCAGATAACTGCAGCCCTCACCAATAGTGTGACTGCAACATCATTAAATAGCCTGGGCCATCATCACCGAACAAAGTCACTCCAGGATTCTTGACCTTCAGAATTAAATGTCTGTCATTTAAACTGCTAAGTTTTGGTATAATTTGTTATGCAGCAATAGATAACTAATACACACATCTTCTTGCAACCTATCTGCCCTCTTACTCCATCTTGGTCAAAAGCCAAAATCAACTGGGTAAGTTTTGATTGAAGATTATAGTTACAAATAAAGCTGTGCTTTGCACATGTCTTTTTTGTTTCTCAATTTTTTAAGAGAGTGTGTGTGTTTATTTATTTTGGAACAGAGACAGCATGAGAGCAGGGGAGGGGCAGACAGAAAGGGAAAGAGAAAGAATCCCAAGTGGGCTCCATCCTGCCAGTGCAGAGCTTGACATGGGGCTCAAACTCATGAGAGTGTGAGAAACCTGAGCTGAAAGCGAGTTGAATGCTTAATCAACTGAGCACCCAGGGGCCCGTTCTGGACATTTCTTAAGATATGAATAAGTATATAAGAATAATTTAGATTTACTATCTAATAGTTTTATATCCTGGTTTGGAATTTACTCATGCAGTATTGATGAACAGTGTCAATATGCAAAAAAAATATATGTAAAAGTCTAGAAAATACAAACTCCTCTTTTGTGACAGCAAACAGATTAGTTGTTGACTGGAAATGGGGGAGTGGGGTGAAGGATTACCAAGAGGTCACAGAAAATTTTGGGGGGTGATGGTTATGTTCATTATCTTAATTGTACTGATTACTTTATAAGTATATATATGTGTATGTGTCAAAATTTATCAAATTGTACATTTTAAATGTGTATAGGTTGTTTTTCAAATATGCTTCAATACAGCTGTTTTTAAATATCTGACTACTGTATTCACTATTTACCTAATTCTCAGACTGCCATGATTTTCAAATTATAAGACTGGAATGTTACTAGACTTTTTTACTTTGGGTTGTAGAAAATTAAGAGACTAATAGTTTTATTATATATCAATCTATCCTGATATCATAGAAACAGTTTCATAAGTTATTATAACCTGTGTTGGAAAATTTGAATCGCAGTACTAGTATAATCAAATCAAAAATCTTCTCAGAATAAAAATTTATTATGGGAAACATGTTAAGAAAGATGAAGGACAGATAATTTCATGTTAACATGTAGCATTATAGTACTGAGAATAGTGGGAACTTCAAAGAAACTGAACAAATCTATAATGATATTTTAAATCCACAAGATTACATTACATAGATTCATTTAGAGTTCTAGTCAACAACTGTCCAGGAAAATTCACCCTTTAACCTTTAAATCCTAATAAGTAATATTTAAGTTGCATTTGTTGCTCTGAACTTACAACTTTTCACCATAGATAAGAAAACTGTCTAGATGATGTAATCATCTATGTCATTTGCCTATGTTAAAATCAAACTTTTCATATTAATTAAATGCAGTAATTATTACAAAAAATCACTGCTTGCACAAATTAAATATTAGACACACACACACACAAATGATAGCAGGTGGGTTTATGTCATTTGCCTCCTTATATTGACAAGAGCATCACATTTAACCTATTTTAATGGTGTCTAAAAAGATATCATTCTAAGATTAAGAAAAATGGTAGTTTTATAAAATATCCAAGTGAAATTTACTGACATAATTAATTTTGGTAACATAGTCGGTAAAACTTTTAAAATATAATGTTCCACAGGATATTTTATTATTTTATCACACCATAATCCTTTTCTATTGTCAGGAGAAAAAAAAAAACTAGAGAATTTTCTCTCCAAATATATTTTCCATATTTTTTAAATAAATGGAATGCTAGTATTATTTGAATTTTACTGTTTAATGTTTATTTATTTTTGAGACAGAGAGAGACAGAGCATGAACGGGGGAGGGCCAGAGAGAGAGGGAGACACAAAATCGGAAGCAGGCTCCAGGCTCTGAGCCATCAGCCCAGAGCCCGACACGGGGCTCGAACTCACAGACTGCGAGATCATGACCTGAGCCGAAGTCGGATGCTTAACCAACTGAGCCACCCAGGCGCCCCTGAATTTTACTATTTATACTTTTATGATTAAAATGTTCCTATAAGTAATTGCTTTTCTTATACTAACATATACATACTAATTGTCTTAATCAATAATATTTAAAACAGTGCTATCACTCTTTAATTGCTGAATCCCAAACATGATTCCTGGCTTGGTAATGAAACCTAAATTGATTTTTTTAATTATGAAATATTGAAAACATCATGAAAATGACAAATAATACATAACCAGCTACTCATCACCCAGATATAATAAATATTTTCTTTAAATTGTTGTTTAGGGGCGCCTGGGTGGCTCGGTCGGTTAACCGTCCAACTTCGCTCAGGTCATGATCTCACGGTCCGTGGGTCCGAGCCCTGCGTTGGGCTCTGTGCTGACAGCTCAGAGCCTGGAGCCTGTTTCAGATTCTGTGTCTCCCTCTCTCTGTGACCCTCCCCCGTTCATGCTCTGTCTCTCTCTGTCTCAAAAATAAATAAACGTTAAAAAAATTTTTTTTAAAATAAATTGTTGTTGTTTAAAGAAATAAAATGTTACAGATACAGCCAGGTCCTAGTCTTCCAAACCATTTCTGCCTCTTCTTCCTATATTTTAATTTCATATGCTTGTATCTAGTATTGTACATTTTGTTTTAAGCAAAGAGTATTAATGGAAATTCCCAGAAAGGCCAATTAGAAAAGATTTTCAACTTGACTCTTTATCAGAGAATGCAAATTAAAATAACAGAGAGCTACTCTGTCACCTATCAGAATGAAAAAAATTAAAAGTCTGACGATAAACTTGAAGTCCATCAAGAGAGGAAGGAACAGACAGGCAACAGTACATTCATGCAGAGCAGAAGACCACAGCTAGTACAATGCATAAGCCATACTGCACAAAGGAGTCTGCATACATTTCAGAAACCTAACTCAGGGAGAACAGGCAAGATGCAGGATGAGCTGTACTATATGATACCTACAGTTATCTTCATGATTTATTTCCAACAGCTAAAATAGCTAAAGCAACCTTAGGCTATATTAATGAAATTAAAGAATCAAGAGCAAAAAACATGGAGGAATGAATCCTTTTTTTCCCTGGGGGTTAAAAACTGTTAATACCTTAAATAATGTGCCAATTCTGAGAACCACAAGACTGATCAACAACTACACTGGATTTTGAAGTAAGCAGCCGGAATGATGGAGGATTTTGCAGCTGTTTAGAGGATTTACGAAAGTCTCTCAAATGAGGGAATAAATCTGCATATGTGCAGGAAAAGACAACGCTCTCCATCATCCTTCTCTTTCCCCATAGTCTTCCTATCAAATGTGTAGGTACACACTACTGACAGGACTTAACTTTTTGACTTATGACAATCATCTTCATAGAGAAACACTAATAAGTACTATAACAACTCTGCTTAACTTTATATACATTAGATGTAGTTTCCTCAAATACATGGAAGAATTTTAAATACCGAATTGTGGGGTGCCTGGGTGGCTCAATCATTTAAGCATCTGACTCTTGGGTCATGATGTCACAGTTTGTGGGATAGAGTTCCACGTCAGGCTCTGTACTGTCAGGGCATGTGGAGCCTGCTTGGGATTCTCTCTCTCTCTCTGTCTCTGCTCCTCGCCCACTCGTGCACTCTCTCTCTCTCTCTCCCAAAAACACAAACTAAACTAAAGATACCAAATTGTACACAAAAAAGATTCACAGAAAACCATACAATGGTAAAAAAAAATATGGTTGCTTTTACACGAACAAAAAAGGTGAAGAGATGACAAAAAAATAAATTTAATTGTTTTTATATTATACAGTCTTACAAGATAGGTCTGCCAAGGAATTTCCCTCTCCTACTGAAATAGACTATCAACAAAAAAGTACTTTAAGAATACATACCTAAAAGGAGATTTCAGCCTTGAAAACAATAATCTGTACAAGGCCATAGCAGTGAACTCTTTTTCCTCACTACCTAAACGAGCCTTCTCTGTATGATGAACAAGGGAGGACAGTAAAGAGGCCACAACATTGACATCAGCTCATCTAGACCATCAGCCTCCACAGAGCAGGATTACTCTATACAGAAAAGCAGTCAATCTAAAACAAAGATCTCTGCTGAGGAAAGACTGTTCTAACAAAGACAAACCTTTGAAAGATAAAGAAGTTAGAATGAGCGCTGACACACATGGCTAAAATGTTTTCATGAAAACTTAATGGACAAATAAGTGGGGGTATATTAAATGTTAATTACTCTTAATCTTAGCTGTTGAAAAAACGCTTTAGGTTTGGGTGTGGCAACTCCTTCTGAAAAACGTGTTGGCACTCCGGTGTAGACCTTGCTATGATTTCTTTCCAACATTGGACACACCTTGTTCAAAAGACAAGTGAGTCATAAGAGGCCACAACCCAAAATGTGGTATTCAGCATTTAACTTGCTAATGATACCCCAGAAGTAGCCACAGCTTCTGCTGTGAGAAAAACAGCAGAGGATTAAAAATGACGGCTTCTCTATTTCACTAGAATCAGTTGTGCAAGAATAGTAAAAATACAGTTTAAAGAGTGTCAGATAAGGTAATGAGGAGAAAGGCCACAGGCAGGTTGTGAAAGTGTGCCAACGTCAATAAATGTTACTCAATATTTGTACCACTTAACAAAAATAAGCCAAGCATAAAAGGTGAAAATGGATAGATAAGAAAGGAGAAAACATACACCTGAAACTAAAGTAACATTGTTTGTCAACTAGACTTCCATTAAAAAATAAAAGAAAGGAGAAAACAAAGGCACTAAATGTAAGAGTTGATGAAGCAACTCTGAACTACATTGGTTAAAAACACCAAATGATTGACACCTGGTAACCAATTATCAAACACCTTTTGTATTATCAGTGAAACAAGGCCAATTCGAGTGATGTCTTTCTCCAAAGTCCATAAGCGTATTCATTCATGTTTTAACATCATTTCAATTGTTGTATAGAATTCTTTATCTTAAACTCTTGCACCAGCCACAAAAAGTTACTATTATATATATGATTTATTTACTCATTCTTTCAGTACAGTTTTGTGAATTCTATGATGTTCTATTCTAGTGATGAATTCCTTTTTGGCTCTTATGAGCTCACAGTGTGGTGATGGGCAGAAAACAACACAGATATTTCTGGTTAATAATAATATTATACTATCATAGAGTTATATGGGGATTTTATTGCTATCCAGTTCTACTAAAATAAAAGTGATGCAACAGATCACATGTACACTGAACTCAGATAGTGCAATGACCCTTTCATGTACATGATTTTAACAGAACCCCAAGAAGACAATATTCAAAATGGTGACATTTTAGGAACAACAATCAAGGGTTAATGAATACCTTTTAGTTGTTTTTGTTTTTATAACCTCCCTCAAGTCACAGTGTGTGGGCAAATGGTCATCTTACACCTTATCTAACATCAACCATGTGTTTGTTCTTTTGCCACATAAGTGAAAAAGATCACTATATCTGGAATGCTGAATTTTTAAAAATTATGGTAGAATGGGCACCTGAGTGGCTCAGTTGGTTAAGTATCTGACTCTTGGTTTTGGCTCAGGTCCTGATTTCGAAGTTTGTGAGCTCGAGCCCCACACTGGGCTTCACACTGACAATTTAGAGCCTACTTGGTATTCTCTTTCTCCTCTCTCTGCCCCCCCCCCCACAGGCGCACTCCCCCTCTCTCAAAATAAACATATAAACTTTAAACAAAACCATGGTACAAGAATCTTACTCTTGAATTATACAAGTTCAGTGCTGGCTAGTTAATGCTGTTACATATTTACTTGAAACTATATAAAAGCATAACAGATGAAATACGGGATAGAGTTAAATTATTATAATTCCATGTTAGATTTTAGTATGTAGTTTTGCACTTTCAATATGAAATCAGTTATCGTCCAAGCACTGTTCTGAGGAACGAGTGTGTACAGTAGTAATAAAAGCAGCCATGGTTCACACTCTTACACAGCATGTGGTCTCCTGAGGAAAACAGCAATGAGTGAATAAATGACCACAATGTACGAAGTACGATAGAGGAAAGGAAAACTGAACTGGGAGAATACTACATGCTGAGGATGAGGGAGATTTAAATAGAGTAAAGGAAATGGTGAGGAAGGCCTCCCTAAAAAGGTGACATTTAACCTGATCCCTAACATGATTGAAGGGATCTGCAGTGTGAGCAGCCAAGGACCAGGGAAAAGAGCATTTCAGGAAGAGGCTAGTGTACCCGTAAAGCTTTCAAGATAGGGAACCCTCAGGAAACCAAGGCAAAATCACTGTGCTGGAGCATAGTGAGCGAGGGGCAAAGTGCTAGGGCTGGGGAGAGACTGGTGAGGCCAACCAAGCTGGACATGCACTGTTAGACCAGCCATAATAAGATGTTTGAACTGAATTTGAAGAGCAGTGTGAAGCCATTAAATGGTTTCGTAAGAGGACATATATGAAATTTTTAAAAGATGACACTGGACTCCTAAATATAGAGAGCAAGTTGCAAGCAACCTACAGGTGAAGCAGGCAGACCAGTTAGAGGCCAATTTTAGTAGTCACATAAGGCACGTGGTGGGCTGAAAAATAGGTAGTAGATGGATTTGGAAAAAAAAATAGATGAAGTCATTGCATAATTTGGAGGTATAATCAATAGACCTTGCTGATAGGTTGGATACTATGGGTAATGCGCAGGAAGGAATAAATAATGTTCAAGAAACCCTGGGAAAGATGGTCCCAATTACTGAGATACAGAACAATGTGGGAGGAACACATTTCGAGGGAATATTAAACATTTTTTTGGACATGTTAAGTTTGAGATACTTATAAGACATCCAAGGAGAGATATGAGGGCAACAAAGTATACAAGACCAGAGCTTCAAAGAGTGGTTTGCAGTGGAGATCTAAACTTGCAAGTAATGAAGCAAACAAATGGTACTTAAAGCTATGGCTAATGATGAGATCACTGACAGAGAGAGTATGGAGTGTTATATCTACAATTTCAGCATGCGAAAAAATTTCCTGGGGCAATTCTGATTCAGTAGGTTTGGGGTGGGGACTCTGAATCTGCATTTCTGTTCAACTCTCCAGGTCGGTCTCATTCTAGTATCATTCTGTTAAATACTTCTATAGAGACAGAAAATAAGTGAGCCCAGTAGTAAGCTGAGAAACTCTAGCAATTGGTAGCTGGCGGTAAGAGGAGGAGTTTGAGGAACTGAAGCCATAGACCAAGTAGGAGAGGGTGGTCCATGCAATCCATACCATGTTCAAAGGGAAACTAAAAGGTATCTGACTATTGGATACTAATAGCAAGACTCTAGTCAGAGTTCTTTTGAGAAAGGTCCTATAAAACAGTGCCAAGAGCAGGCCTTCAGAACAACAGGTTGGCTCAAGTGCTCAGTAAATGTGTGCTTTGTCACTGTAAGGAGAAAACACAGACATTATGTGGAACAGGATTGTTGATGCCTTCTAAGAATGACTACTGCTACACTAAAATCAGGAGAGGACATCATGGAATTGGTACTGGCCATGTTGGAGTTAATGAGCCCTTGGCCAACCCACTTCAATATTACTGAGGGTAGTAAGTGAGCAATACCACTCACTACCCTTGCCTCCTTTTCCGTAGCATACAACTAGCCTAAAGACCCTAGTACTTATTAACGCCTTAAACCAATAGGCTAAGATAAGTTATGAGGCAGATTCATTTCTTTTTCTCGACTTATATTCTGTTAACAACTCCTTTCCTAGACTCCATGTCCCAATACTGCTCTACTTGCTTAGAACTGTCAATACTGAGTCCTTACCTGTGTCAGACAAACAAACTTCATAACTCTCCCTTTGGTCATTTCTCAAAACTCATCTTATTTCATATAGGCTTTTGTAATAACTAGGTGACTGTACTATTATTATATGCTAACGAGTTTGTTACTGCTCACAAATGTGCATTTTAACTGGAGATGTGTGGATACAAACTTTATTTAATTTTATTTTTAGTTTTAGTTTTCAGTAATCTCTACACCCAATGTGGGGCTCAAATTTACAACCTCAAGATAAGAGTCACATGCTTTACTGACTGAGCCAGCCAGGCGCCCCAGTGGATACAAACATTAATTTGAAGGAGTTGAGCTAGTGTTGGAACATTCCTATATTATAGATAATTTTAATAATCCTTAATCAACACCACACAGATTGCTATCTGTTTCACCTGTAAAGTATCCACAGTTTAAGAAGTCTTTGAGTGAATCGCCTGAGAGCAAGCAACCATTTAAAAAGACTGCCAAGAGATTATAAATTACTTCAGAAAGCTGATTTCATGTTATGGGATAGATGAAAGAATTTGTGAACCACAAATACATCTATGAGTTTGCCTTGTGAAAAATCTACACAAAACCAAAGATTTTCTTTACCAAATAATAAAGTGGAAAGCAGTCCTTAAATGAAGGGGTACAAAGCAAAGACCATCAGTACAAGGCAATCAACATAAATGTGTAGAGGAACCAGATATAAAACAACACAGGGCCAGGATCCATGGCAAACATTCAAACTCAATTTTTGGAAAACACTGTGAGACCACACACAACCTAACTATGGGCCCACCTCATTTCCAGGACCTCAGTGTCCCTGCACTAAATTCCCCATCCCACTGTAGAACAGAAATTAAGGTAGGACTAAGATGCTCTGATTGCAAGGGAAATAAAAAGAGTATCAAGTAGGATTTTGAACCATCATCTTAGATTTCTCACGACTGAAGGTTTACCAGAAAGCAAAATTTCCAGCGCTAATACCAGGACAGTTAAAAAACTTGCTCTGTGCTTTGGCACTATGGGAACAAAACAATGATAACGTGGGGTCTACTTTCCACCAAAAAGTTGAAAGCAGTAGCTTGGTTTGAAAAAAATTAGCAGGTAACATCGGAAGATAGAGTTATCACCAAGATATTCTCCAAACAGTAGCTAGACTGAGAAGACAATCAACTGTCATAGGTACCCGGTATAAGTCACTGACATTATTTTTTCACTATCTCACACCAAAACAACATTGTGAACATGTATTAGCAGCTCTTGAAGAGGCCATGATATGAAACAAAAAGAATCAGAGGCAATGCAATGCCCAGTAGTGTTGAAACCAACATCCTAAAGTGAAATAAGATCATTGTTCTCTAATTTAAAAACAACAGAATAATTTCCTAAAACATGTAGAAAGAAATGATGAAAGGAGTTAGACCAGTTATGTAGAGTAGTGGGCTCTCAAATACAATGCGGATGATTTTGGCCTCCAGGAAACATGTGATTACACCTGAAGACATTTTTAGATGTAACAGCTGGGGAAGTGGATGCTACTGGCATCTAGTGAGGAGGGGCCAGGGATGTTGCCAAACATCTTACAATGCACAGAACAGGCTCCCACAACATATCTTCTGCCTTAAAATGTCAATATGCTGAGGCTGAGAAATCCTAGTTTAGGGCTGTAAAATTTACACGAAAACCACTCGGTTAATGCCAATAAGGTTAGAGTGCATGAAAAGTACTTTTATTTTATAAATGTGATTCCAAGATTGACAAGGGACAAAAAGGGAGAAAAGGAGAAAAGCAATGAGAAATCAGTAATGCTAAGGATAAGGGCTACACAAGGAGAAGGGGACTCATGTACCATCACACCACAACCACTCTGCTCATTACGACTCCCTGCCCTGCAAGTCAACACCAACAGAAACCTGTAACTTTATCCCCTCAAAAGTGTGTAGTTCTAGTTACTACAACTCACCTCTTCATGCCACAGTTCTGTTAATAAAAGGATAAAGTGCATATGGACACATTTTACAGTTACCAAGTGACAGATAAGAATGCTGGCCTTAAGGTGGGGAGTTAGGAAAAGGGGGTGAAAGAAGGTGAAATGCCAAATTAGTAAAAAATAAAGAAGTGGCAGTTAGAAAGAGGTATATTCTGCACCTATGCAAATAAATTTCAGGCTGGTGGAGGAAGCCAGCATTGTACCAATATTGCTTCCAGTTAAATATGGCAGCTATGACAAGAAACCAGGTATGGCAAGAGTGACCAGTTCATAAGAGGATCATGATTTAAAATAAAAACGTTATGGGGCACCTGGGTGGCTCAGTCAGTTAAGTGTCCCGACTTCAGCCAGATCATGATCTCATGGTTCATGGGTTCGAGCCCTGCACTGGGCTCTGTGCTGACAGCTCAGATAGGGCCTGCTTGGGATTCTGTGTCTCCCTCTCTCTCTGCCCCTCCCCTGCTCATGCTCTGTCTCTCTCTCTCTCTCTCAAAAATAAACATTAAAAAAAAATTAGTAAAGTAAAAACATTCCAAGTACTAAGTAGGGTTCTGAAGACCAGCATTTTCTATGTACCTTAACACTGGCTCTTATATTTACTGAAATAATAGGAATAGAGAAACAGATAATGGTTTAAGAATGAATATATTTTGCTGCCTCTCCATAATGTCATCCTCTTCAAGGCCTAAAATACCATGTAGTTATTCCAGAAGACCTTCCCTCTCGTTCTCAAAGATGAACATGTAATTTTTAGTACAGTATCTCTATCACTAAAGTTCTGTTAGGGTTTATCTGAAAATACATTTAAAAAGAATCACAATTCTCCACAATCATGTCTTCGGACAAATAAAATCAATTCAGACATAACTGAGGTTGGCAGTAGTTTGAGGTATAGACCCATTAAGATTATGTTCAAAGCCTAAACTTCCAATGTAGACACAGAATTTTTTCGTACTAAACTGCCGTTTTGATGAAAATATTACTATCAAAAACATTTAACTTAAAGATCTTGAGTTATTAATAGCACATAATATATAATATGGTCACAGACATTTTTTAAAGTGAGGATTTTTAATTTGACATGACTTTGAGGATATTTACTTATATGATTTTTAGAATTCTGAAAACTGTGGTTCATGATAAATCATTTATATATATTTATTATGCACTTATTAATTGATTAAGAACATCTATGTACTTTTGAATATTGTCACTCATCTTCTATAAGAGCTATGATCAGTATACGATACTGATCACAATACGATCCAGTACTGGGTATTTACCCAAAGAAAACAAAAACACTAATTCAAAAAGATATATGCACCCTTATGTTTACTGCAGCATTATTTACAGTAGCCGAGATATGGAAGAATCCAAGTGTCCATAGTTGGATGGATCAAGAAGATGGTACATACACACACACATATACACACAGAATATTACTCAGCGTAAAAAAGAATGAGATCTTACCATTTGCAACAACATGGATAGACCTAGAAGGTATAATGCTAACTGAAATAAGTCAGAGAAAGACAAATACCATATATTTTCATTCACGTGGAGTTTCCGAAAGAAAACAAAACAAACAAACATAGGAAAAAAAGACAAAAAAAAAAAAGACTCTTAAACATGGAGAACAACTTCGGTGGTTGCCAGAGGGGAGGTAGGTAGAGGACAGGTGAAATAGATAAAAAAGGTTAAGGCTACACTTATCATGATTGAGTAGTGAGTAATGTATAGAATTTTTGAAATGTTACATTGTGCACCTGAATCTAATATAACACTGTATGTTAACTATACTTCAACAAGAGATTTTTTTAAGGCATTCATTGTGTCTATGTAAAATGCCAACAGAAAGAGCAATTTATCATGTCTAAGCAGGTAAGTAGTGAGTGCATCCAAAGGCCTGTCTGGGCACAGGTGGAGCTTTCCCATCCAGAACAATAGCTTTCTTGAAAATTTTAAATGGAAAATATCACAGAGAGGAGTTTTTAAAAGTTTATCATGAAAAATATAGATAGGTGTATGTGTAGTAAAAAAAAAAAACATAGTGTAAGTTTTAAGATGTAAGTTTTATTTACAGCTTCATCAATTACTAGGCAAGAGACCATGGGTAAGTTTGTTTCCACATCTGTAAAATGGAGATTTAAAATATGTGATTCTCAACAGAGTATTCAATAATGTTATTTCCTATCCACTCCTCTAAAATGAATGAGAAAGACAAATAAAGAAGCATTGAAGAGTTTTGTAAAACTGGTTTCATAAATGAGAAAAATCTTTGTTTTAAAATAATTCCACTTAATCAAAATATCAAAGTTTAAAATCTAGAAAAAGCTTTCTGTTTGGAGGCAAACATATTAATGGAAAAAGTAATTCCTTTAAAACCTGTGAGGAAATCTGTGATTTTCTCCCATACATGAATTTTAGAAGTTCTTCCAATGGCTTAATACTTACTAAAACTTAGCTTATATTCAAAAGTTAAAGATAAATTTGCCCCACGTTTTATTCTGGTTTCTTTCCAATCTCTAAGGTTTCCAGATTTGTTTTCCACAACTTGCATCAATACTATAAAACAGCAGATTAATATTACAAATTCTGAGCATCACTCACACATCTAATCTTCGTTTGTTACTGTGAACCACTGACCAAAGTCCATCTCTCTTGAATTATCCAATGAGATGAATTTTATGGAAAAATACAAGATTAAAAAAAAAACTTTTCTGAGACTTTTAATGAAGGTTTGTGATCAGACAAGTCTATTAAATGGTAGCACATTTAATGAGTACCTAAATTATATTATTAAAAGCCCAATAATTAGATCTTTTGCCACACACACATGCACACACACACACAGGTCAAAGTAGTAAGAGCAGAACTTCCGGCAACACTGGTTACAGGTGCTCCGGTCTTAGCTGTTTTTTGTTCTTTCCCATTAACCTGATTAATCCAAAAATAATGAGCAAATGTGAACCCTTCCTGGAGTGCATCATTTAATTTCTTTTCAAAAATTGCACAGGTGGAACCCAGCAGTTTCTTGGCAATGTACTAATGTAGGATCCAAGAAATACAAAATATTCCATCAATTTTCAACTAACGAGATGCATAACAAACTATGTCCATGTGATATACATATGTACACACACATTTATACATGTTTGTGGGTAGTTTCATGGATAAAAGAGATTCAGAAACACATGGGTTCAAATCTTAGTCTTGCTTCATAGCTATGGTTTCTCGGGCAAGTTTAATTATATTCTGTGAGACTCAGATTACCAGTTATAAAATGAAGACAATAATGCCCATGATAGCACTACTATGAAAATAAAATGAAGTCGCATATTTAAAGTCTTTGGATCACACCAAAAACTCAAAAAGAATATTATTAACAATATTATTACCCCTCTAAGAATTATATAAATAAAAAGGAAAAAAACCCACCTGAAAATGGTTTCTTAAAAGAATTTATTTTAATTGAATTAAAACTTGAAATGAAATATATGCCACTTCTGTTTAGGAAAATAAAAGGAAAAAATCAAGCAAATCAAAGAAGCACAATTCTAAAAAATTAAATCTCAAGAAACAAGGCTAAATCTTGTTCAGGAGTGGGAGAGAGGACATTCTTCCTTTGATGAGGAGAGTCAGGGCTTCCATAATCAAAATAATTATGTGTTACACATTTTAAAAGTAAAAAAATAAGTTAAAAAACTTCAAAAAAATATCTTAACTGTATTAATTATTTTTCTAAATGAAAACTCCTTTCAAGTCTCCTAGCTGATTTTGTTCACTGATACTTTCTTTTGTTTTCAAAATGTGCACATGGATTGCTCTTCAAAAGCCTATGGTAAGGGAGTTTACTTGTATCTAAGGGTCTGTCTTCCTTGTGGATCTCAAAACAATTTTTGGAACGACACTGGGAGGGGAAATCTGAGGCTCCACCCCACAAAGTGAGGTTGGAGTCCTTGCCCTGCTTTTGCTGGTGGATGCTCCGTTCCCTTCCTCCTGCATGCAGAATGGGAGAATGTGAACAAAAGACTTGTTTCCAACATGTATGAGTCTGTGACCTTCTTTCTTCAACACCTTCCCCAAGCCATTCTCCACTTAAAAGCTGAAGTGGGCTTATCCTGGGGAAAGAATTACTCACACACAGTTGGTCAATGGTTTCTTTTCCATTTATTGCAGTTTGTCCACAGAAGGAGATCTAACAAACAAATGTGGTTAGAGTCCTTACCCTCAAGTAAATTATAATCTGTCTGTGGGAAAGTGTAAGTGTGCAGCAACAAAAAATGGGTGACAACTGTACCACATTTATGTAGCCAATTTCAAACTCTTCTTTCTTTCTCTTGTTTCATATACCTATATACCCAGCACTCCTTAGATGATAACCTTCCAGAGGATGTGATTGTGACTACTTTTGGGGTTAGTCAGATTGATTGTGTAATCTCACACGTAATTTGTAAATGACTATAAACTTAAGAAGGATTTACTGAAAATATGTCTTTGACTTTTCAGAATTACCCCAAGGAAGTGGTAAGAAGGTGCCCTTCTAGAATGAGATCCTAATTAACATGTAGGTCGAGATGTTCAGCAAATCTTGGGAATCACTGTCTTTTAAATTTATACAAAACAGCATTCCACTGGTGCTCTAAACCACTTACTTTAGCCTTCTAATTCCATGTTAAACTCAAGTGGTAAACAATCTTTTCTTGAAGTTGCTTCCTCTCTCATGGCCACCACTGACGCAGACATCAGCTAGAAGAGAGGCCTCCGAGGATTAGACAGCGTGCGTTATACGTAGCTTGGCAGCCACTTGTGAACTCCAAAGAGAGTAAACCAAATATCAGTGACTGATTGTGAAGCTGAATTGCTTCCTCTTTTCTAGTTTCTCACAAAACTGTTTGAATTCGGCTTCCCTTCTCCCTTAACAGCAGCCACTTCTGACGGAAGTCTATTCTCTAGGACTTGCTTCTATTTAGGAGAAATTGCTTATGTTGTTGTTCTCAGGCCTATTAATAACTTAGAAAAGAGTTACACATGCTGAATTTTAAACAATGACACAGATATTTTCCTGTGGTATTTTTGCTGTATTTTTCTATGTTCTGAATTCTATCTTTTCCTCAAAAATGTTAATTGAATAGTAGATTCGCAAAGGTAATGAGGAAAATACACACAGGATATATTTCCTACGGTTACATAGTTGGAGCTAGCACAAATTCATTGTAGGGTTTTTCTAAAATTTGTCCTAATGACTATGTAAAAGGCATATAAAATATAGTGTTGTATCGATATTTTTATATAAGTTTAAATAATGTAATATATGAAACTACATTAATTTATGCCTTTATGGACCTTTAACATGATCGCAGTAGATTGCATTTGAACTAACACTGAAAAACATACTTTATACTTGATTAGCTTTTTCCTATTTTTTTACTTAAACTAATAACAGAGTCCATTGGAGTTGTTTTCAAGAATTAATCTTTAAAATATGAAATAGCTTTTTATCTTAATGTATAATGAATGCTTCACTTTTTAACAGATATTACTTTGTGCATTATTAAAAGACAAAAAAACCCCACATGAAATCCCAGAGAACCTGATACCTTACAGAACAGAGACTTCTGATTTTTATCAGGGGCAGTATAGAACTGGATACACTAGCCTTTTCAGATTAGACTATATAACACATTTCTAAGAAAAATGCGCACGAGACATGGAAAACATATCTGTGGCACCCAAATGCTTCTCCTTGAAAAACCTATAAGAAATGCTCATTTCTTGTTACCTCCTCAAATATCAGCTCTGCTCAGGTCTGGAGACTACTCTCCACCTCTTCCAAGTCTGCCACAGGAATAATTCTCCCTACCTCCCCAGCAGCCCTCAACCAGTTGAACCATCCCTGAAGACTTGCAAAATAAACAGAATATAATCCAATGTAGAACAATCCCTTTTGTATCATAATCCTGCCAGACACAGCCCCTTCCTCTGCCTTTACTAATGTCTGTATTTTAATTATGTGTAGATTCCACCTGGTGAAGATTTCTTATCTTCCAAGACAGCTTAAGCATTCTCATCTCTCTAAAGATTTTTCTGACCCCACCCCTCACACTCTGGATAGAATTAATAATTCTCCCTTTCCTTCTTTATCCCACCATATGCTGCCATCATAGGCCTATATCCCACACACTGCCATCATAGACCTATAACACTCCATTGCATTCATTTATTTACATGTTTATTCCCTTCCTAGTAGACTATAAATTGTTCGAGGATCTAAAGGAAATCTTATTTATCTTTATATCTGTAGTTCCTAGCAAAAAGCTTGATATAGTACATATAACACTAAGTATTTGCAGAATGGGAACAATGAATAGCTGTTGTATACAAAGAGATAAATTTAAATTGGGCTTCTACAAAAATTTCAGAAAAGATCTTCTTCTTTTTGTTCCTAGAGAATAAATAGATCTTTCTGCTGCTCTGATTGAGACTCAAACAGGAGGAGGTAGACAGACTTGCTTGCTCTCATCTGACTTTTCTACATTCACACAAGAGTCTTCAGTAATTAATCCTGACAAACACTGTCAAAATGCCAATCCCTAACTTACAATGAAATTCAAGTTTGGACTGTTTGTATAATACAGGCCATCTTTTATGGGGTCTCACAAGTACTTAACAAATTAACAGTAACGATGACCATGACCTGAGTGAAAACAGTGGGAAACCAGCCATTCTGGCCTCCTAAGGCTAATCTCTTAGACTCCTCTGACTTTTGGACCTCTGTGGAGTAAAGAAACAGTGTAAGCAATACCTACATGCCTCTATATATAGAATTAAAAATGCTTACATTGCCCTAGTACAACAAAATTTATTGAACATTTCTCTACAGATTCAAGAAAGCCAAGAAAATTAACTAACACTTTCACTTTTTAATCTAAAGATCTCCAAGGTATAAAACCATGTTCTTAAATGCAAAGACTTTAAATTTTAAAAATATATTTGGGGGAGGAAACAAGGTTTTATGATTGTTATGCCTCATTAACTCACTTGTTTTTAAAACAGCAAGCATTATAATGAATGCTTTCAGCTATTTGTAGGGTAAAGGGCTTTGGGGGTGTGGTATCCAATATAACAAACTCAGAAAAGATCAGTGGCTTCATCATAATTATAAACATGACCTAACCACAGCAGGATAGTTCATTATGTTCATTATGTTCATCATGTCTATGTCTGTTGGGATATTTCACCTCAGCCTTAGTTCCAACATACTATCAATAAGACAACCTTGTTACTTAGATCCTTACTTTAATGGCTTATATTGTCTACTTTGGTACTATAGACATTTATAATTATTTATTGCAATTAGCTATCACAATTAGTTATTATCTATCCTGAACATCTAGACTCAATCTATCACAAAATGTTATTCTTGGTCTTTTCTTTGAGTCGGGGGTTAGACAGGGGAAGAGGGAGAGAGAGAATCCCTCCACACCCAACATGGGGCTCCATCTTGTGACCATGAGATCATGACCTAAGCCAAATTAAAGAGCTGGACACTTACCTGACTGAGCCACCCAGGCTCCCCTCACAAAATGTTATTCTTATGGAATACAGAAAGATCTTATTTGAGAAACCTCTTCTGTATACTTCAACATTTAGTTGTTCTCCCACCTCTAACTTTGCTTCTCAATAAGAAGTTAAAAAAGCTGCTTTAAGAACCAAACACCTGTCCTCTACCATTGCCACAAGATTCAGAAACCTTCATATCTGACATGCAAGTTATTAAAAGAAGCATCTCCCTGAACTCAGGAAGCAGATTTCCAGAAGTCTACCTCTGACTTCTAACTCCATTTCACCTGTCCCCACTGCTTCTCAATCCTGGGCCCTTCTGGTCTGCTTCTGTGGGCTTCTGAAGAAAGGACAGGCTGTGGGAACAGCAAGGTTGACTGAAATTCCCAATCAGAAATTAGAATGTGTTTCAACACGAAGAAAAATTACAAAGTACAATTAGGATCCTTAAGAGCTGGATGAAGAGTTGAACAGGTTTTGGTGGCTGGCTTGGGATCTTAACTTCTCTTTAGAACTATTTTTCTGGGGAAGAAAACATAATTCTGAGTTGAGTGCATTTAAATTATAAACCAAGATTTATAATGCACTTTGTCTGTAAGTTGTAGACCACTACAACATTACAAATTTTTAGTAATATAAGTAATTTTTAATTCTGATTTTTCTTCAAGGAATTGAGCTTATTTTCGTGAGAAAATGGTGATAACTTCATTTTAAAATGCAGAGGAATGTTTTTTTAGGAGCAAGCCTATAATTTTCTTTTACTTGATTGTTTTTCTCATTATTTTAACTAGTTTTTATTGGAAATCTTGTATGTGCCAAAAAGCTTTTTATGGGTGCTGGACACATAGCAATGAACAAGACAGGCAATTCCTGATCAAACGGACTTTATATTCTAGGAGATGAGAAGGAGGAAATGAGGAAGAGGACAGAAGATAATAAATAAACAAGAGAATCCAGATACTGATTTCATATATAAAGTAAACGTAACAGTGATGCGAGCAGCCGGGGCTACTCAGGGAGCCTGTTCTGAGGTGATAACATATGTGCCAAGCATGAAGAAAGGGTGGATAGATGAATAAATATACGAATAAGCAGGGGCACCTGGGTGGCTCAGTCGGTGAAGTGTCTGACTCCTGATTTCCACTTGGGTCATGATCTCATGGTTCATGAGTTTGAGACCAACATGGGGCTCTGTGCTGACAGCATGGATCCTGCTTGGGATTCTCTCCTTCTCTGCCTGTTCCTCTCCCGCCTGTGCTCTCACCCTCTCTCTAAATAAATAAAAACTTAAAAAAAAGTAAAAAATACATGGGGTGCCTGGGTGGCTCAGTTGGTTGAGCATCAGACTTAGGCTCAGGTCTCATGATCTCGCAGTTCGTGAGTTCGAGCCCCAGGTTGGGCTCTGTGCTGGTAGCTCAGAGCCTGGAGTCTGGTTCCAATTATGTGTCTCCCTCTCTCTGCTCCTTTCCCGCTCATGCTCTCTGTCTCTCAAAAATGAATAAACATTAAAAAATTTAAAAAGTAATAATAATTTTTTTTAAAAAATTATTGGCTGGTGCTGGGTGAATGGGTAAAGATGGTAGAAGGTAAGATCAGCACAGGCAGGAATGACCCTCAAGGAGTTTCTGGACAAAGGCCAAAAGTTCCTCTTTTTATGAGCAATAGGAAGTCACTGAAGGATTTCAGGTGGGAGAATGACTTGGGTTGATTCAGCCTTTGAAAGGACTACTCTGGCTACTGAGAAGAGAACAGATTATAAAGACCAGGGCCAGAGTAAAACCATGGGGAATAGTTTTGAGGCTACTGTAGAAGAAAGATGGTTTACAGGAACATGATAACAATTAGGATAAACTCTGGAAGCGGCAAGATAAAATACACTTAATTCCCAAATATAGTTAAGTCCATACATATTTTTGAAAAGGGAAATCCGTACTGAAAAAGTTTTAAAATATTTTTAAAAAATGAGAATACGAACTCAGAGTGTCATTTCACCTCACTCACTCTTTCACCTCACTCACACTTTCATTTCACCTTGATTTCTGTATTCCTGAAGGTGCGGGGGACTAAACTGGATGGGAGTGGGGCTTAGAAGTGAGGCCTGGGGTTACTATGGAATTTCTCAGTTTCCACACCTAATCCCTGAAGATCACATGCACACACTATCTTCTGCAGATGACATTTGGCAACGAAATACACTTGGTTGTTGATACATAACATGTCAGTGTTTCAATTTGGCAATAACATTCAGCCTTATAACCAAAACATAGCACCTGAAACCAAGTTCCTCCCATCCCTGGCAGAACACAGAGCACACGTTCCTGGGAGATTGGATCCAAGTGGGGCTTTGCTAGAAAGGTGCTTCTAGGTCCCACACAGCTAACAAGCCAATAAGAAAGGCTGCTTCACTTTTATAACTAGTGTTATTCTGGCCCTCTTGTTTACCATTTGGCATAGCATATGACGCAAAAAAAGAGTTTCTTTGCTCAGGAACTTAAAGATCAGTTAGGCAGATAGGCAACTAAATATAAGACATTCTGTTGGTAGAGCAAGCAGCTGAAGTTCAAGACACAACTTCTAAGGGCTTATAGATGTATTTGTAAATTCAAAAACAAATTTTGTAAGGGCCAGTCATTGAAAAGATTTACAAAAGGAAAGCAGGATACTTGAGAGCTAGAAACGAGACCGAAGGGAGGCCCACTAAAATGATTAGTATAATAGTAAATGTTGGCTATATCTCAATAAGGCTAGAAAAATAAATAAAATTGACTGGTGCTGCTTGCATGACTCAGCATATATATCGAAAGTCAAAGAACTGTACACCTTAAATGGGGGAAACGTATGGTAGATGAATTGTGCTTCAACAAAACTGTTTTAAAAACCATCTCCAAAAGACCATGCTCTTATGTTCCATGGAAGTGGAGGAAGAAGGCACCACCCAGTTCTCTGGTTCCTTCCAAGAGGGGTGGAGACGGACAGCAGGGTTTTGGAGATGACAGACCTACTTGATATGGATTGGGGAGCAGGGGGTAACTAACAAAACCTTCTAGGGTCTCCTATTTTTTATGTGCAATCCAGGAGTAATAAAAATAATACTGATTACCTCACAGTGTTATAAGGATTACAAGGAATTTATGCATATCAGTGTTTATAGTAGGTAGTCCTTAGCAGTACCAAGAGTTTCATTACATGTTTCTGTGTTTTTTAAATATAAGCCTATTTCAAATGTCAAATGTATACACATACATGTGCACAAGCTCACACTACATACACACTAATATATAAATATATGTATTTTATATTTTTTATATATAAAGGCATATATAATTTTTAAAAGACACATGGATGCCCATTTAAATGTATGTAAGCATAGGGGTGCCTGGGTGACTCAGTTGGTTAAGTGTCCAACTTCAGCTCAGGTCACAATCTTGTGGTTCGTGGATTTGAGCCCCACATCAGGCTCAGAGCTCAGAGCCTGGAGCCTGCTTCAGATTCTGTGTCTCCCTCTCTGTCTCTGCCCCTCCTCCACTTGCACTCTGTCTCTCTCTCTCTCAAAAATAAACATTAAAAAAATTTAAAAACCATAAATGTATGTAAGCGTATATATATAAAGGCATATATATAGGTATGTGTGTATATATACATATGTATGTGTATGTATGTATGTGTATATATATATATATATATATATATATATATATATATATATATATTAAAGACACATACACATCTGTCTCCAGTTCTTAAGGTTTCAACAACTCAACACAAGCAAAAAAGACATAAGAACTTAGGAAACACTCAAGATTGGGCTGGGGGTGGGGGGGAAGCTCATTTAAAAAATATAAACAAAGCAAAATTAATACAGTGCATACACATAATATGTCCCAACAGCAAAGCCTTTCCGGGACAGTACAGTGAGAAGTGTGGCAGCAGGCAAGACAGAGAGGGCTATTTTAAGGGGGTGAGCCTGAAAAACTTGTCACCTCCCTTGCGGTTGATTTAAGAAAACCTCTGGACTAGAAAATGGCGCTCGGTGCTCCAGAAGGCATTAGGGAGTGTTCGACTCAGAGCTGAAGCAAAGGGCCTCTGCCCTGCAGTGAGCAGCAGGGACCATCCTCACCTTCCTCTGCTCCCTTGTTCTCAGGCCTTGCGTTTCCAGCTTGTTGAACATGATCTATTATCTTCTTAACAACTCTGCAAGGCAGGCATTCTTATTTTTCCAAATATTTTTCTGATACAGCTCAGGATATTACTCCATTTGTCCTTCTAAGTCCAAAACTGGGACTCTTCCCCCTACACTCCATATTTGTTAAAGTTCTTTACAGCCAGTACTAAATATTCATAAAAACAATTTTTCTCAGATGCCAATTTTCCCTAGTTAAGGATATCAAAAGAAGGCTTTTAAAAAGTCAAGGATAGTTTATGTTTCTGAGGCTGTAATAGAAGATTCCAAACTGGTATTTTCTGGTAAATTCTGGATTTGCCTCACAAATTTTCCTAGTAACAAAAGCCATGTTGCAAACATGATAATGTCACTGTAGCCTCATTCAGAATATTACTCACTCTTTCTGTTGCTTTGCTACTTCAGCACTTGGGAAAGTTTGAATTTCCCAGTAGTGTGACCATGATACTATTTTTGTATCTTCGGCATCCACTTATTTTCAATTTAGTGAGAATAGTCTATGGTTGAGCTGAATTTTGAAAGCATGCTGAAAAAAGGCTGGATTGTATTATTTAAATATTTAAGAATGAAAAATTTGATGCATAAAGAAAATGTGTACTCAAGAAGAAAGCAAAAATAAAATATATAATTTCTTCTGAAATTCAATGCCTGGATTGATACTCAAGTTTCACTTCATCTGAACACCAATATCATTTTAATCCCTGAAAGCACACACTTGTGAATAACATAATGCTAACATTTTTGGTTGCAGAAAAGATTATAAAACTATTTGATAATCACTAGTTACAAACTGACTTCACAACTGATTGCAGATTCACATGAAATTCAGTAATAATACCCAAAATATAAAGTCATCAAAGACATTTGGATTCAGGAAATAGGGGAGGGGGGAGTTCAAACTATAGCTCTAATCTCCCAGATGTAACATGATTAGGTTAGGCACAATAGCAGGGTGTCACTTGCCTTAGGCATAAAACATTTCAAAGCAATAAAAAAATATAAATAAAAACACAGACCAAAGAGAAATGTACTAATTTTTATCACCCTTTCATCAGTCTTCTATAAAAAGCTCTCTTTCAGGGGCCCTAGGTGGCTCAGTCAGTTAAGTGTCCGACTCTTGGTTTCAGCTCAGGTCATGATCTCATGGTTCGTGAGCTCAAGTCCCACATTGGGATTCTCTCTCCCTCCCTCTCTCTCTGCTTCTCCACAGCACACGCACTCTCTCTGTGTCTCTCAAAATAAATAAACCTTTTTTTTTTCTTTCAAAAAAGCTCTTTTTCAAAGGAGGAAAATACCAATCAAGAGGGTAGGGTGGGAGAGGGAGAAATCTGTCCTTCGGCTGGTGGTAGCTGGAAGCCCCAGGGTCCACCTTCCCTTCAGCAAGCTTTTTATGATCAGAGGCACCTGAATGGCTCCCCCTTCCTGAACCCTGACAGCCCCCTTCCTTCACTGTCAAACTTCTTTCAGGTATGGTGTGAATCAGCCTGTCCCATTTCTTCCCTACCCCTTTCTTCCCTAACTTTTTACATCTCATGTTCATCCTCTCTCTCCAAGTTTCCAGTGACCTTGTTCTTGCCAAATTTGAGGACTAATCTCCCACTGATGCTCAGTCCTTCCATTTGAAATCTTTTTTTCCCTTCCTTGGCTTCAGAAACTTTAACTGTGCTTTAATTATCCACTCCTAATGACCCTTCTCATTCCACATGGCACAGTGTTTTAAACACATGGGTTTCAGAGCCAGACTGCCTTGAGTTGGAATCTTCCTTCCAGCTGCCACATTCTACCAATGAAGGTTAAGACAGGTAACAAAACTTACTCCTATTTTTCCATCTGTAAAATAAGAATGATGGCAGTTCGCAGCTCATCTGGTAGTTACAACAAGAAGGCAATACGTGTAAATCACTTAGTTCAGTGCCATAAAGGCAAGCCCTTAATGACATTAGCTATGTGTATTCTATAATCACGGGTACACAACCTGTGTCATAGAACCTGTTTTCCAGTGTCAAGATTTCATGTTTATATAGGTAATATCTGAACCACTGGTTTAAATGTACTATAGCAACTTTAAATCCCTAAGGCTGCAAACTGCATGTATCCCATCTATTAAACCTTTTAGCTTTTTCTATTTAAGTCAAATGAAACCACGAGTTCCACAGTTATCTTAAAATCATCTACCTCCTTTGGTGACAGAGTAAATCTCATTAATTCCTGATTTATGAGGCAGTATGCATAGTGGTTAAAGTCAAGGACTGGAGCCTGGCTGCTTGTGCTCAATTACTGGTTCTGTCACCACTATGTGACCCAGGGCAAGTAACTTCTATTCGTTTTGCCTTGACTGCCTCGTCTGTAAAAAAGGAGTAATATTAGTACCTATATCATAATCCTTACCTCACATAATACTTACTAGGTATTATATTAGCATTTATTAAATTAAATAAAATTTGCAATGCACTCTTTTTATTGATTATAAAAAAAGAAGTTAAGATTTCAAAGCTTTCATAAAGCAAAACAGGGTGTTTTTATTAGTTCTTATTTCTTCCTTTGGTTCTCATTACCCCTACCATTGTCCCAGCTCACAACCCATCACAACTGGATAATGGTAAAAGCTGCCCTACCCAGCTTCTCTAAACCGATCTCCCTAATTCCACCTTCTCATCTACTTTAATTCACTTTTGATTTAATCCCTAATTGCCAGATTAATCCTTAAAAACACCGCTTTCATACTGTACCTTTTTGGACTAACTCCACAGGTGGCTCCCCATGGTTCTCAGGCAATATGAAACTACCTCGCCTGTAGTCAGTGTATCTATCTCTTCCTGCGCAGGGGCGCATGGGCAGGCCTCGATTGAGTGGAACGCCCAGGTCCGTTATAACCTCCATGCCTTTATTCTTTCTCCTTCCCATTCCTAGAATGTGCGCATTCTAAGTCTTCACATCTCATACATCCTTCAACAACCCGGTTGGCTACGTTGCTACATGAAGACTTTCAAGCTGAGGCCCCCTGTTGATAGCTTATGGAATACTATACAGTACACTAGAGAAGAAGAGACCTACGTACACACTTGGTTCTTACAATGAGGTTGCTATTATAGACTGTCATTTACATAATTCATGCGTGCATGTCTTGCTTGAAATTTCCCATGGCATAATCTCAATCTCAAAACTGTGCATGTGGTAGATGAGTTCCAAGTGGTTGACTTTATAGATGAATGATGATCCTCACCTGGGATAAGGAGAGTTTACTCAAATTTTTGGTTTTAATTTCACTAGTGGACAATGGAATGGGCATTCAGTCATGAATGTGCTAAGCCTTTGGCCATAGTGAGGATCACACCTGAATTAAGACTCAAATACATAATAAATTCAACTTAAATATATATTCATATCTGGGTGCGGAATGCTCTTTATTCATGGTCACCATTTAATCTCTACATGAAGACAAGGCACAATTGAATACAAAATTTTTGGACAAAAAATAAAAATAGAAACCTTACATACTTAATACCATTTAAATGGGGGCACAATACCATTTAAATGGGGGCACACTCAAGGTCTTCAGAGGGAAGAAAGAATTGGGGAGGGACTGGCTACACTTTCTTTCTAGTGGTTTATTTTATGTCCAAAAACAACACTGAGAAGTTCTGCCAAGTATGAAATGCTATGAGAAAGACCAAAATAAAAACATAGTCTGTACTCTGAGTCGGACATTAGTTCTCTTGTCTAAGTACCTTTCCTTTGGGTACTTAGGGATGGAGTAGGGGAGGATAAAACAAGAAAAAAGCAGCAGTAGTCTTTCCTTCCAGAAGGAAAGACAAGCATTTGTAAGTAGTTTCAAAGGCAATGACACTATGAATGAAAGTAAAAATTTAATTAATGTCATTTCTTAAATAATTTTTCACAGTAAGGAAGACAGGCTGACAGTGTGGGTTTGGTAATAACAATAATAACAGCAACAGCAGCAGTGGCAGCAACAACCAGAAATGCACTTGGGTCATAATATGGTCAATCTAATCTCCTAACAAGCTCGATCTAGAAGCCCACCCCAGGCTTACTGGTTCAGTATCTGAATTTTAATAAGATGCCCACAATGAAGCTTAAGAAACACATTTCTGATCTACTTACATATGCACTAGCATATAATCACAAATGTTCTACTGGATAACGACCCTTTGTGTTTCTCAAGTTCCCAATCCTCAAAGCGAGACCCAATTTTGATCCTTGGACTTCAATTCTTACTTTTTTTTTGTTTCTTTTTGTTTGTTTGTTTAGTAACAAAGCAGAAATAATATAGGATATTCTGGTGAGTAAGTAACTAACCCAAACTTCCAACTAAACAAAAACTGTTCTGATTAGTTTATACTTTATAATTTGTCTCATTCTGCTTTAATTGATACAAATATACTTTTTAGATATGCATTTTCAGACTCTGCACACACAATGGCTTTCCTGAGCTGACAGTCTCAACAAAACAGGGAAGCTGTAAGGGGAGAAACCGGGCCCTGTAGCAGCCAGAAGGAACCTGTATTTGAGAGTTTACACATGGCTTCTGGCTTCCTTCACATTGTAGTCAACGATTCTTAGAGTCCCAAAGATGCTATATATTCAAACCAAAAGGACATTTCAGCATTAAATCAGAACCTGTTGGCAGGAATATTTGGGCAGCATTCTACCTGGAAAACAAAATGACATGGCAAAATGACACCCCAAATGTTGCAGAATTAGAAAACTGGACAAACACTGATAGCCCATCTTCAGCTAAATGCCAAAGAACAAGCTTCTGAATTTTAAGGCAATTCCCTTGTCCTTTACTGAGGAAAATGTCTAAGTAGTTACAACTCCTGCACATCCAATGGCCCCCAAAAACTTAATTTAAGTATTTAAAATTCTCAGATATTTAGTGTCTTCTGAATTCAGATAATATATAGACTGGCCAACAAATTTAATCATTTTTACATACATTTTTTTTCTCTTTAGTTTACTCTTCAGTTTAAAAATATGTGCTTAAGCCATGTAAATAAACAAACAAACAAAAAAAAACAGAGGGAAAAAACCCAAGTATTTCCCTTTGTTAAGTTTACCAACCAGAGAGTAAATGCAGTTCTATCTTATCATGTTTTCTATGAGAAAATTTCTGTTCTTTTTTTAGATTTGGAGAATTGCTTTTCCTGACAGAACCCCCAGAACTGAGAACCCTGAACTGCAAACTTGTCCTTTGTCCTAGTTGTTTACCAGCCTTATCAGGGCACACATGGGTTGGCAATGTGATTCTAAGATAAAAATTCCAAAGATATAATTAGATGTTTTTCCGAGAAATATCACCCAATACCATAAAAATTTGTTTGCTGTTCTTCACATTATACTTGAAGTGAATGGTCTCACCATTTCTTGCCATTTAGTAATCTTCTTTTAGGTAACCGAGACATTTTAACTTGGCACTGAAGAAAAATACATATTATTTTTTAAATAAATAATACTGAAAAAAGAGATCTTATCTCAAAACTTCTACCTGCAACATTTCAATGAGCAGATATTTCTATTAAATAACGGACTTATTAAAACTTCCACAGCAAAAATATAAACAGGAAAACAATCTTTTGCCCCTGAATTTAACTATAAGTGATAAATGACACAAAGATATATTCTAAGCTAGTGATGCAGAACCTTGCTTATGGTATCCTACACTTTTATTTAGTATAATTCTGAACAAAAGAAATAAAAAGACAATGGTAAGAAGCCACAAACGTACATTTACTATTACAGAAGAATACTCTCTAGCCCAATCATGGAAGCACTGTAAAAACATCTCTCAAGTTTTCTGCTGAACTCCATTTTTGCTAGGGATTGAAACCATTAAAAAAAAAAAAAAAAAAAAAAAAAAAATCAAAAAAATCTTCTACTGCCACCTGCTGGTAGTTTATAGTCAATGATTCTCAAAGATGCTAGAATGACAAACCAGATTAATGTATAGCTATAAATAATATAAATATATATTTTTACATATGTTTCTAGCAGAGAAGTAGAGCCAGACGAGCACATTTTGATTGCTAACTTGCTCACTGACTGACCTACAATGACAAAAGGAAGTCAAAGATGATCACATTTCCATTCTTCCCTTTCCCACAAAGGCTATTCAATCTCATTCTAGGTAAGCAATAAAGATTTGACACTGAATGCTTTTGGCTGACCTGTATTTGAGTATTTGCAACTCAAACACTTGAGGCCAGCAAGGAAAGTTTCATTCTCTTAGCCAAAGAATGACTGGCCAAAAGTGTATTTTTGAAGACTTCTCAAGAGGAAACTCACACTCTAGGGATGTCAACATAATGTTGATGGAGGATTCCAAATGAGAGATCTGAGGTTGGAAATGGAATACCCCCATTGGCAAGATTCTGTAACTGGAGACATCAATACGATTTTAAAATTCAGAAAGAGCGGGCCCAAGTTCCTGCAGTCAGCTTCATTTCTTTTTTTGGAGAGTCTGAGGATTTAAAAAAGCCTTTGCTAAAAGATTTTCAGGGAAACAACTATTCTCTTTAATTTAGAGGGTATTTATGGGGCGCCTGGGTGGCTCAGTCGGTTAAATATCCGACTTCAGCTCAGGTCATGATCTCACAGTTTCTGAGTTCGAGCCTGGTGTCAGGCTCTGTGCTGCCCACTCAGAACCTGGAGCCTGCTTTGGATTGTGTGTCTCCCTCTCTCTCTGCCCCTCCCCTGCTCATGCTCTGTCTCTCTATCTCTCTCAAAAAATAAGTAAACATTAAAACAATTTAAACGGTATTTAAAAAAATCAAAGTAGATAGGTAAACCATTTTGAGGCAACAGTACTTTATCAATAATACACCAATTCTTCCTACAAACTACGGAAATGTTTTTTTTAGATATTTTATGTCACAAGCTACATATTACAGAATATTTCATGGCACAATGCTTCATCTATTCCAAAAATAAACCAAAAAACATGGATTTGACTAACCTTCTTCTCTAAAATTAATGTTAAGTACAATGTGAATCAGAAGGCAGTGTCCCAACATATAAATCCTGGGTCCTTCTTTCACATCCCCAGACATGAGCAAATTTGTCTGCTAGGACACTGAAGAGTTGTCTGTAATTCTACAGTGCTATAATTAAGACTTGTACAAATTCTGCTGCCAAAAAATCACCAGAGTGGGTGGTGAATGCAGCCAAGTAAACTCTAATTATGGAAGGCGGGTTTTCTAAGATCTTACATACAAGAAGCAAAGGCAAGATCAGACAGCTAAGATAGGTTACCAAGGCAATATAAATAGCCTTGTCAAATTCAATGTAAGCCCCCCTTTGGTAACAGCTGTTACCTCCCAAAGCTCATAGGTACTTTAAAAACGCAATCTGGAATCCTCTGCCTAGAATCCAGCACTTAACTGTTCCCCCAAAATAAAGTTATGAAATTTACACATGCCATTTTCACTCCTAGGACAATAAAAAGACAATAAAAAAAAAAGACAATAGGAGTCCAATATCTCAGATAATTTTCCATCTTAAATTTCAGCTCCTCTACTAGTATTATTTTAAAAACTTCTGTTAGAGTTCAATAAAATGCCTTAAGCACTCTGAAACACAGCATGCAAATCCTAAGTGTACAGCACAATAAATTTACATAACTTGAACATATGCATATAACCAGCAGCACCCAATCAAGAAACAGTATTTTTTTGCACTCCAGAAGGGCCCCAACTACCTAGAAAAGGGGAAGTTTTACTTTATAAAATAAATACAAAGTTCTCTCAATAATAATACTGTATAATGTCTTCCTAATGTCCGGATCTGTAATTACAGCCTTCAAGTAGATATGATTATGCCTTTCCCCCTTTGCTTATACAAACATCTGTGCCCACCTTTCCCCTCATCAACAAACTGCACGAACTTCTCATTCAAGTCTGACCACAAATATCACCTCCTATATGAAGACTTCCTGGACTTTCACAGAATAATAAATTAAATCATCATCTACATTCACACAGTACTTTGCAAATAGTCCATGTTTGCACTTATCTATACTACTGTTCTAGACTGTGAGTACTTCATGGACAGGAAAGGCATCTAATTTCATTTTTTGATCTGTTTTCTGTGTTTTAAACTGTGCTTTAAACTTCATGCTAATGGATGACGAAATGTTTTTCATGTTCTATCTTCTGCAAGAGAAAACCTGAGTAGTTTTTCAGAAAAGAACGTTCTACCAAACTGTGTTCTATAATATTAAACCACACAAAATACAGTTGACTCTCGAACAACCTGGGTTTCAACTGTGTGGGTTCACTTACAATGTGGATTTTTTTCAATAAATACAGTATATAGTGTTGGAAATGCATTTTCCTTATGATTTTTTAAATAATATTTTCTTTTCTCTAGCTTGCTTTACTTTAGCGTAAGAATGCAGCATTTAATACATACAACATACAAAACACAGGTTAATCAACTGTTTATGTTACCTGTAAGGCTTCCAGTCAACAGTACACTATCAGTAGTTAAGTTTTGAGGGAGACAAGAGTTCTATGCAGATTTGTGACTGCACGGGGAGTCAGTGCCACGTACTCTCATGTTCAAGGGTCAACAGATAAAATATTAGCAGATATTTTAAAATACATATCATCTTAATGTCCTCCATGTAAAAGAATTTGTAACAAAGCATATTTTATTCAAACAGATTAAGTAAAATATGCTAATGTTAATACATGCACACATCAGTAATACATTTATCACATATAAATTGAGAGTATAATGCTTTGTGATAAGCAGCTATTTTCTTGTAAGGGAGGATATTAAGGTACCTCTGTATAAAACAGCTCACAAAATACACTTTAGGTCCTAATACTGTCATTTCCTCTTACCACACTCTTCCACCCTCCCCTGCTATACAACTAAACAAGCTTACTTCAGCTACAATGAGACTACACTTTGCTCATATGTTCAATTCAAGGATCACAGAAGAAGAAACATGAACCTCTTGTGAAAGGTAGAAATCCCCGGGCCCTCTTACCTGTGTACCTAAGCTGGCTGCCATCATGTGAGCCAGAAGCTTAGCTGCAAACATGGAGTGCCTGGCACAGAAGATATGGGAAAGGACAGCCAGGCCAAGACCTGCAAGAACAAAAACGTTCACAGGTGGGTTTACAATCCATGAGCAAACAGTAGTGTAGCAAACTTCTTTGGAACAGGTAAGCATATAAGGCCTGTAGTCTCCCCATGCCACACAGCATGGAAACGATCATATTTTATTTTTAATCTACTCCATTTTACATGACATATACAATCTTAGCAATTAGGGCCAAAGGACAACGTTAATTTTCAACAGCTACATGTTCACTCCCTTACCAAAAAGATAGCACAAATTAAGCAGATTAATAACTTCATTACGCTTCTGTTTTTCTATGTTTCCACTAGACAAGTTTTACTGTATAAGAAAAGAATCAAATTCCAATCTAATTTTCCAAGAACAGGTGGCTTGGCTAAATAGAGATATTTAGGGAGGTGAATTGGAGTTTTCAGGCAGAAAATTGTGAATAGTACTAACAAAACTCAGGCTTAGTAATTACTCCCTTTTTATCTACTAGGAATAGTTATGTAATTACAACAGTGGTAATTATGAATTTTAAGAGTAACGTTATGCTACTGGGTGCCAAAACCAAAGAACAAAATGTATTCTTTCCTCCTGAGATGACGTTTAACCTAAACATCTATATTTCTAAGTGGGGTAAAGAAAACTGTTCTTATTTTCTTTAAATGTACTTGAATTCATCTCTTTACACTACTTCAAAGGGATGATTAGAAACTTGGCACTAAAAAAAATACAAAGAAACTCAGCATTAACCAACAAATCTTTTATCTTGCAATTCGTATCTATAAATTTCTTTTAGTGCCATGTTTTAAATGCAGAGTATATACATATTTTTTAAATATTTCCTGTTCTAGAATTTAAATGTGCTTCAAATAGTAACCCATTTGGTTTTTCACTTAAGCCTTTTCATCCTTCACACCTTTGCTAGAGTTATTTTGTGTGAGAACCATCAAAACATGACAATTGGCATGTATGTGCTGCTTTGCCATATCATTTGCATGTAGTTTTAACATAGTTTGAACCTCATTTATTAATGCCTCCTTTACAAACAGGAGACGCTGCATTTATTTAAATTTGCTTTCCATTATCTTCTATGAAGTTATGGAACAAACTTTATTTTTTTAAATTCATTTTTAATTTACACATATTTAAAGAATTTTTTTTAATGTTTAGTTATTTTTGAGAGAGAGAGACAGAGACAGAGCACGAGAGGGAGAGGGCAGAGAGAAAGGGAGACACAGAATCCAAAGCAGGCTCCAGGCTCCAGGCTCCGAGCTGTCAGCACAGAGCCTGATGCGGGGCTCAAACCCACATACCATGAGATCATGACCTGAACTCAAGTCAGACACTTAACTGACTGAGCCACCCAGGTGCCCCTATACATATATATATATTTTTTAATTTTTAATTTTTTTATTTTTTTATACATATATTTTAAATGTTTGTTTATTTTTGAGGAGAGAGAGACAGAGTGCAAGTGGAGGAGGGGCAGACAGAGAGGGAGACACGGAATTAGAAGCAGGCTCCAGGCTCTGAGCTGCCACCACAGAGCCCAAGGCAGGGCTCGAACCCACGAACTGTGAGATCATGACCTAAGCTGAAGTCAGATGCTTAACCAACTGAGCCACCCAGGCACCCCTGGAGCAAAGTTTTAAAATATACCACATGTTGGCCTAAGTGGATTGGGCCTCTGCAAAGTGCCCACAGGGGGTTGATGACTAACTAGTAGTATTCCTTACAGCAATGCCTCTCCTAACTCCTTTTGGTAAAGTTTAGATTTTAATAAGAGTGTTTAGATTTTAATAAGTTAGACAAAGTTCCACATAGGAAGTGAGTCTTTGCATTAGACAAAGCTTTTGGCCTAGAAATTTGGCCAAGAAATCTGACATAATCCATTTTTCAGAAGGCTGCTCTAGGGTGTTCTGGGGCAGGTGTGCAGGTCTCAGGTTGCCTCCGAGATCCACCCACACAGGGACACAGAGTATCCAGAAACTGCAGTGTCATGCCTGACTTTGCATCTTTACTTAGTCTATAAACTACTGAAGCTAATGCTCTGAACTCACCAACGTTCACCAGGAATTTCTTATGGTGATCAAGCTAGTTTAAACTCAAGGTTTGGTGTGTGTGTGTAATAAACTGATTTAAAAGCAAGGCCTTGCAAATTTTTTTCGATATAAGCCACATGATCACAAATATGTGCTTTACTGTACGTTTATTGTGGTAGATGCCAACAATGTGAGGCAAGGGGATTAGCGTTGGATAAAAGAGAAATAAACATGAGTCAACTGGTTTTTTTCTAGATCACAAGAAGAGCTTATTCACAGCCTTTTCCCTTAACTTGGTAATTCTCCATTATATTCACTTTTCATGAGATAAATTTAGTACCGTTAAACTTGACCAGCTCAAGAATATTTAATTAAGTATATGAGCTGCAATTAAAATGCTAGCATGACACCTGGTGGTAGTCCAGGATTCAAAGCCAGTGGTAAAAAAATGGGCTAGATTCTATTAGCCTAGAACTATAATGCATGATAGTTGTGTGGATGCATTTTTTATTTAGGGAAGAAGAATGGTGCTAAAAAACCTCAAGCAGCCTGCTCCCCAGCCTTGACGGGCCTTGGGAAAGATGGTGAATATCTTATATTTAAAGAAATGCATGCTTCAGTTCTCAAGTTCCTGAAGCACTATATGCTAAGTACTTAACTTTTATTTTCTTATCTGATATCAAAAAGCTGCATTTAGCATACATGATTTAAATTTACAAGTCAGTCGTTTCTTTTTTTAAGTTATAACAATGTTTGGTTTAAATTCAACAAGTAAATCACAGGGTATAAAGTGTTGTAACTATAAATAGAATGTTTTTAAAAAAATAATAAAGTGTAACAATTCCAGGTATTACCTAAAGGTACGCTAAACAGCTTTTTAAAAAATTGACTCCTTGGCCATTATGCGGAAATAACAAGCAGCTAACTGGATAATTTTCCTTTACTTTTTTTCCTAGCACAATGTAGGTTATATACTCAATTGGAAAAGAGCTATTAATTAGTTCCCTAACACAAGTCACTTTTCTATATTATTAGAAAGTGAAGGAAAAGATAAATTACCCTTAACAAAGTAACACTGATAATTTTTGATTTAGAGAAGAAAAACTCTAATGAACTAACTAGATTGTTTTTCTATCATCAAACTGGACCAAAGATTTTATTGAGCTACATAATATCGGAATGTTTATAATGTGTATAAACATACATAATGTTTGTATATGAATATGCATACCCAGTAAACATATCTATCATTTGACATCCCTTAAGAATAGGGTATACCTTGGGAATGCAAGCTGGTGCAGCCACTCTGGAACACAGTATGGAGGTTCCTCAAAAAACTGAAAATAGAACTACCCTAAGACCCAGCAATTGCACTACTAGGCATTTATCCAAGGGATACAGGTGTGCTGTTTTGAAGGGACACATGCACCCCCATGTTTATAGCAGAACTATCAACAATAGCCAAAGTATGGAAAGAGCCTAAATGTCCATCGATAGATGAATGGATAAAGAAGATAAAGAATGGATAAAGAAGATAGATGAATGGATAAAGAACATATATGTATATACACATACGTACATACATACAATGGAGTATTACTCGGCAATCAAAAAGAATGAAATCTTGCCATTTGCAACTGCGTGGATGGAACTGGAGGGTATTATGCTAAGTGAAATTAGTCAGAGAAAGACAAAAATCATATGACTTCACTCATATGAGGACTAAGAGACAAAACAGATGAACATAAGGGAAGGGAAACAAAAATAACATAAAAATAGGGAGGGGGACAAAACAGAAGAGACTCTTAAATATGGAGAACAAACTGAGGGTTACTGGAGGGGTTGTGGCGGGGGAGGCTAAATGGGTAAGGAGCACTAAGGAATCTACTTCTGAAATCATTGTTGCACTATATGTTTACTAATTTGGATATAAATTTTTAAAAATTAAAATTAAAAGTAAAAAAAAAGAATAGGAAACACTTTCCAAGTTACTGATCTAAATATCAATGTTTTTTGCCATGAAATTTCTTTCAAGTGTTCATAACTTTTGTATCTACCTATGTATCTGTCTCTATCTTCTCTATGGATAAATCTCAACAAAACCAGACGCTCACTATACATTATTAAATCAATTACTAGGTTGTTACCTTCATTTTTTTTCTATTTTCCCACCTAATGCTAGCTGTAACTGTTCCTTTTTTTAATTCTTGTGGCTCATCTCTAATGACTCCCACATTTCTCTCCTCTGAGCATGGTGCCTCTTGATTACTGCTACTAATAAGCTAAAGGCAGGAAAACAAAATTGTCAAGCCTGAAAAGTTTTCTCTGTTGAACAAAAGTCAATATGAACCACCTTAGAGAACACAAGTTCTGTGTGTTTGGGGAGAGGATTTCTTACAGAGGGATGAGGGTCAGGAGACTAGCCTCCAGAAAATCAGAGTGTTAAACCTGAGAGGTTCAATAACCACATGTGTTTATCTACATTTTAATTAGTTAAAATTAAATAGAATGAAAAATTCAGTTCTTCACTTGTTCCAGTCATATTCTGAAGGCTCAATAACACATGTGACCAGTGGCTACTATATCGGACAGTGCAAAGCATTTTGATCATTGCAGCAAGATACACTGGAGAGTGCTGTGTTTAAATGTCCTGTCCTGAGTGAAAGGAAAAAAAGAATATGCTGTATTTCAGAAGAATTTTTATTAAAAATGGCTAAAATGAGAGGTTTGGGACTTGAAAGTAGGATGTTGACTTACATAGTCACAAGAACACGTAATTGTTGGAGGATGTCACATCAACAACATATATTCATTTATTTACTAATTTAACCACTAACTATAAACTGCTACACATCAGGGGCTGTGTTGGGCAACGAAGACACAGTGTTGAAAAGGGTAGTTACTTGCTGCTCTCCCACCTTATCTCTACATTTCTACCTGTACCTCCTCCCAGACACAGACTGGTTTATGAAAGGTCAGAGATCACAATTCTGTGCAAAGAGATGGGCAAGAAAACATTCTGGATGGTTTTCAGGGAAGTTTTCATTGCTCTTAAAACAAGATCAAGTAAGTGCTTTTCCTTTGGCAAGCCTAGACACTTGTGCAATGCTGAGAGTTGCGGCTAGCTCAAGACCACGTAGGGCAAGACAGAAAACAAAATCTTTGAGGAGAGCAATACAGAAAAACAAGAAGGGGGTGGGCCTCTGATGACACCACTGAGGTCCTGAATTAATCCACCCTGAACTCTATTTATTTATTTAAGAAATTCGAATTGTCTTCTGCTAACTTGTGCCAAGTTCATCTTAAATATGTCCTGTATGTCTAGAGAAATACACTATTTTTATGCCATATCAGAATTAAAACTAAGCTTTCTGACTCACTATCTGCAACTTTCTCTTCAAATGGCTTTAAAAAGATTCTTATTTATTGTTTTCTATTCATGTTAGTAACTCCTCCATTTGATAGTTAAAATGAAGCTGTTTTGATATACCTTCCCCCATAATCATAAGGCTATTTTAGGACAGTGATTACAGTGAATATAAACTTGATATTTTTGGAAGAATGTGACACAATTTTTTTTTTAAATCTCTAACTTTGAAAAGTATTTTGAAATGAATGGGTGGCATATGGTAAAGGTATTTTTTTTCTGGAAAAACTATCAGAATTTCAGCTTGTAAAACATAAAAGGCATAACTAGAATAGTCTTTCGTTTAATATACCTTGGACAAAAGAAAAAGCATGCTTCAAAGGACTTTGGATTGTACTGATTTATTTATCCTGTCTTATTATTTAGCAATTTCTAGACAATTATTTTGTTCCTTAACTGAAAAATTGACATTGTGCTGACATGTATATCCTTCGTAATCTGTACAGTAAATAAAACCACTACCCATGTAAAAGGGAAAGCTTTAGTTTAATGTGCTAAATGATTTCTCCACTGTAAGAGAACAAAAAAAGAACAATGAAATAAACGTGAAGTCTGTAATTCATCTTTAATCTCAGCTTAAAAGCCCTCCAAACACAGGAGACTTAAGAGCAAGTGCATCATGTAAGACCTAGTTCACATACTGATATTAAAACCGAAATGGATTATGGAATGTTACAGGTCTTGTTAAGATCCCAAGGCCACAGGAATTGTATTTAAAGTTAAAATCAGAATGATTCCAATCCAACAGTCTATCCTACTACAACATCAACAGACTTACAAGAAGCAGGAGAGGCTTCTTTGACATTATTCTCCAGATAGTACCATGTACTTCAAACCATGCTTTAGGTTCCTTAACAAGTACACTCTGAAAATTATGGTGTTATGGCATCATTATCTAACATTATTTTAAGTTGCATTTCTTCCAAGTCACCTTTCCAAGTGACTTTCATACTGTTACACCTAAGTGCACATTTATGTTTTACTTGTCCTATCTTTTTGGCTTCAAAAGATAACCTTTGTTTAATTTCTTGGAATCTGTTAAACTCGTTTACAATTTTTAAAGCCGCGGATATATATAAACCCTCATCTTTCATCTTCCAAAGCTGAAGATTACTAAACTTTTTGGCCTGTATGGCCATTTCACACACTTTGATCATTTAAGGTGTTCTGCTGGAGTGCAGTAAGCAGACATATAGAACTAAAACAGAAACACTGTGATCCATCCTGGCTTAAAGGATTTATTACTTCATATGTAATTGTATGTTGGCATGTTTCATGAAAAGAGCTGGTCAGACTGCTTCCAAATTTAGATGGATTTCTGATAGGGTCTGGCATAAATTATAAAATGTGTATGTAAGATACACAAAATTCTCATCTCTAGTTCCTGGGGGCCATCAGAAGGATAGATGGAAATCTCCCTCCCATAAAGGTAGAAACAGATACAAACACAGGACTTTAGGTCTCCTGCTCTACAGAACACGCTGTATACATTACAATATGCTGTGGACAGGGGTGCCTGCGTGACTCTGTCGGGTCAGGCGTCCAAATATTGATTTTGGATCAGGTCATGATCTCACGGTTCATGAGTTTAAACCCCACATGGGGCTCTGCGCTGACAGTGTAGAGCCTGCTTGGGATTCTATCTCTCTCCCTTCTCTCTCTGCCCCTCCATTGCTAGTGTGTGCATGTGTGTGTATTCTCTCTCAAAATACATACATACATACATACATACATAAACAAACGAACAAACGTTAAAAAAATATGTTGTGGACAGAGAGGGAAAGACCCAATAATTTCAAATATGACTCTAAGTGAAAAGTAATAAAAGCAAATACTAATATTCAGGTATTGGTTCTCAAACACATGACCAAATCTATGTAGTCTTTTCTAGACTGAATTGGAAAAAATATCTATTAATAATTCTTCTAGGAAATATGTTATTGTCCTGATAGTCTTCTACAGAATCACGATAATATTCTCTCTTTAGTTTTTAAAACTCTGTTTTGATGTTCAATACTTAGAGCAAGCAAGGGATTTTGTGGGTCATAGCAGCACTTGAGTTTATGTCCCTAAGGAAATATATAAAATTACATCCAGATTTTACTGCAGGATTTTACCTTTTGGCTTTATTTTATGTCTATGAAATTTCAGTAAATATACTAGCAATAAAATCAAGTAGGATGTCTCCATCTGATTTGGGAACTATGTGGACCTGGAAGAATCTATCAAGCAAGAAATGTTATCCTTATGAAAGATGTTATTAAGAATAAGAAAGTAGCTTTTGCCATTGAATATGTTAGACTTAAACTTAACATAAATTAAGGGAAATGTATATTCTTATAAAATGAAATTATAATGGAAAGATTTTTTAAATCCTCAGGACAAAGAATATTAATTAATTACTTGTGTCTACCTCCACAAAAGTTTCATAATAAAGATTACTGTTTCCATACCAAGTAAAAAAGACACAAATGTAGTAATAATCACATTTACAAACAAAACATTATTAAAGTAGGAGATCAGAAATTTCTGAGTTAGTATGTTTACCACCCTATTATATTAATACACTTTAAAGTCATATATTATGGGCAGAGAAACCTCGGTATATAGAGAAACTAACTAATTTGCCCCAGATCCCACACCTGGCCACTGGCAGAACCAGGATTTGAACCCAGGGAATCTGGCTTCTATACCTAGTTGTCTGTATAACACACTGTTTACAGAAGCAGCAGGGGGCTGTAAAAGATGACTCAGGGCATGGAATAAGCAAGGGTAGGGAAGAGAAATATAGTTAAAGGAATTCTCAGACTCCTGCCCATATAATCAATACAGCAAATGAGAAAAGTTCTATACTTATTAAAAATTAAGGTACAGGTAAATAGTTTGACAGACATTAATACCAGTGAGGTTCCTATTCCTGCCAGAAAAGGGTTCTACATGTAAAAGATGAAAGACTATTTTTTAACAGAGTGATTGAGTATATTCACAGCTCATAGGTTGTATGCGTGTTTTTTTATTCTTAAGTTTATTTATTTGAGTAGGAGGGTGTGAGCATTAGCAGGGGAGGGGCAGGAAGAGAGGAAGTGAGAGAATCCCAAGCAGGCTCCACACTGTCAGCGCAGAGCCTGATGCAGTGCTCAAGCCCACGAACAGTGAGATCATGACCTGAGCCAAAATCGAGAATTGGACACTTAACCAACTAAGCCACCCAGGCATCCCTATGTTTGTTTTTTTAATGAAAATACAAAATGCTTATAATTTATGTCAGACCACATCAAACACTGTATATTATGTCTCATATAATCCTGACATTCTACTGCAGAACCAGCCCTCTACATCATAACACTAAGAACTATATCCTTCCCTACTATCTTTTTAAAAACATTTTTTTACTGTTTATTTACTTTTGAGAAAGACAGAGAGAGAGACAGAGAGAGACAGAGTGTGAGTGGGGAGGGCCAGAGAGAGAAGGAGACACAGAATTCGAAACAGGCTCCATGCTCTGAGCTGTCAGTGCAGAGCCCGATGCAGGGCTCAAATTCATGAACCATGAGATAATGACCTGAGCCGAAGACAGACGCTTAAGCAACTGAACTACCCAGGTGCCCCTATTCTTCCCTACTATCTAGCTTCTATCTCACACTGTCTTGTATATTCCTTATGAGTTGGAACTGTCTTGTTCTTTATAATATCTTATTACATTATTATATTGTATCTTGTATTATACCTTTGTTATTCATTATGTCAGTACCAAGTTGGCCTTCCATAAATACCCACTGTATGAATCAATAAGACAATGGTAAAATTCATTTCCCCCTAGTACTAATGAATTATAGTATGTTTGTATCTTGCAAACATGGGAAAACAGACTTTCATTCTTATAAATATTCAAAATTATTGACTCTAAAATACCACAACTGACCTGAGATACATATAAATCCAGAAGAGAAAAAAGCTTCATTGTATGAAGATAAGTTGTCAGTCTCGGCGTAGATCGCATGCATGGACATGTATGAACAGGCACATTCCACGTAGTCTGAAGTGTCCTCAACCACTTTGCAAAACTGACTGTCAGACAACCAGCTAGGGCAAAAACACAATGGTCACTACTGCTCTTTTATCAACACTTAGGGTATTGAGATGGCTTTTAAAGTAAAAGTAACTTACTGAACTTAAGTGTTCTTTACTCAATCATTTAGCATACCAATTTTCAAGAAAAAAACACTGGAGGGAATATCTTGTCTAAGACATGACACAACAGATCCCACAAGATACCCCAAGAAGCAGCCTAAATACTAACCAAACCTGCAGAAGCATTCCTGATACCAAAGCAGCCAGTCCTCTCAAGAGAGCAGTGCCAGCACTTAATCTAAAGCAAACACACCCAAGTGCAGATGCACTCCTCCCTAGCATTCAAAAATACCAAAAGATGGACAGAGCCACTACGTGTGTAGTCTTCACCCTTCTTCAAACAATCCTTGTAATTTTTTTTGTTTATTTATTTATTTTTGAGAGAGAGAGAGAGAGAGAGAGAGAGAGAGAGAGAGAGAGAGAAAGCATGCATGCACGCTAAAGCATGGGAGGGGCAGAGAGAGGGACAAAGAGAATCCCAAGAAGACTCCTCACTGCTAGCTTGGAGCCCAACGTGGGGCTCAAACTCAAGAACCATGAGATCATGACATGAGCCAAAACCAAGAGTCAGCTGCTTAACCTAAGGAGGTACCCAGGCGCCCCAATTCCTTTGAACCACATAAATTACTTAAAAGATTTTCTACGTTTCTTTCTTCATTTTTGTTTAAATTTTGAAGCCAGTTATATTTCATAAATGTTCTCCAGCGTTCTTTCAAACGTTTCCTTCTATAATATCTGGCTTTTAACACAAAAACTTTGTAATGATTACAGCAAATACAGGGTTAGATGCCAAGCCTTGTGATCATTCCTCAGTGACTCTTGGTTGAGCCTCCTCCCTTTGATAGTGCCTCTTGAATCCTTTACTTTTCTAAGGACATAAAACTTCTTAGCCACAACAGCAGATTCAAGTTTGAAGCATTCATTATTAGTTATGTATCAAGGATGGCACAGTATCTATGTATTAAGTTTAAGATCTCTCACCAGGCATTCGAAATTTCAACTAAAAGATTTTTACACAAAGAAAAAGACTAACCAGAATTTTGCTGTTTGGAGGACAGTTACCCAACACAGCTGTTAAATGTATTTAGAATTTTAGTCTGTGCAGGTGAAAGTCAGAAATAAATAGAGCCTAGTGACTAAGCCCTCTGGGCCAGCCATGCCTGACCCTACAGCACTGATGGAGCTTCAGGCATTAGAACTGCTCAGAAACTGGAGGCCCTAGGCCAAGGAGATTCTACAGAAGAATCATTCTCTTCTTCTCATTCCTGTGCATGGTTTAATTCTAAAATGTACTCTAAGCCACATGTGGACTAGAATTATAAATTCCTGCTAATTCCTCTAAACACAGAGCATCAGATTCAGAACTATAAGCCAGATGGAAGAAGCAAAAAAAATCTCCTTTCCTGCCCAACAAATTAACCAATAAACAAAGGAAGGTTATGTGAACTGAGTAGAACTCACACTAGGTCCAATGAGAGCAGTTATAATAAAGAAGTAATGTGTTAAACACATCTTTAAATTGTTGGGCTACACTTGCTACCTGCATAATGCCAATTTCCAATGCTGCTTTGTCATTTTATTACAGGGATTTTTCTCCACTCTAAAGTCTCACCTGAGGCTACCCTGTATGTTCAGTACAAAAACTGGGCTCAACGGTGGTAAAATGGGGAAGGACTGAATTTTTATTTTAAAGAATTATTAAGTACCTTGCAGCAGCCTGATTCCAAAGGAGGCACAGAGACGTGTGGGGAATAATCCTGGGCTCAGCAGCATAAATCCTATAGAGAACTTCATTGTTGTCAGTCAAGAGTTGTGAACTCTGTCCTTTCACACTCAAAGATAGTACCTGTAATAACAAAAAAGACAGAAAAATGGTGTTTTAAAATCAAAGGAAAAATCAATTCTGAACTTTGATTCATTTTCCTAGTCACTTAAATCACTTGCTTACTGCCACTACTTAAATAATTAGCTTACTTAGGAATGCAGGGAATCTGACTGGTTTTTCATTGCAAACATTTTACCTCCACTTGAGTTACCGAGCCATCTTCTGCAGACAATGCTCACTTTAACTGTCTGGCTTCATCATGAGTGGGGAACAGAATATGATATAATATTAGTGAAGGCTACATTTTTCACTTTCCCCACTATATATATTTTCCTCAAGAAAACATGAAGGAGCTATTTCCAACTATATTTGAGACTGCACATTCTACAAATAAGTTCATGAAGATGGGACATGTTTCATAATTAGCTCACCATGTGCAGTCCTGACCACAAATCTGATCGAGCAAATGCATTCTGAGGAGTGTGTCTACTAAGGAAAAATCAGATTCCAACCACAGAATTCTTTAAGTCATAGATTACCTTATTTTTCAGGGCATGAAGACTGTTTCCAGTTATAAACCACTGCTGGCTGCTATACTCTGTAAACTGGACTAATTCACAAGTCCTTTTTCCAGCCATTATTTCTGCATCTGGAACCTCCAATAACCTCTCTGGAACTCGAATATAATCACCTTCTTTTCCTTCAAACTTGTGACCATTGATTTGTTGAGGATACCAGTGAAGAGCCAGTATGGACAAATAGGGGCAACTGTTAAGGATGGTCTTGCTTCTGTAACAGAGAAGCAAAAGGCTGTGAAAAAAATGGCACGCATTTACGTACTCATATGCACTTCTATCTGTTAAAATGCATTACACAGGGGCTCTGTTCTTTATGCACAACCATGACATTACCAACCCAGAAGCAGTAAAGACAATGTGCTTTCAGTTCTTTTATGGTTAACTGTCAGGAAGGATTGTTTTCCACAGAACTTTCGGCATCCTTTTCCTGATTCCCCTTGTAATCCAAACCACGGGTTTTAGAAACTGAGAGCTATTTCACGGATATCAGATACAATCTGTGTCTTTTCTGTGTTAGTCACATCAGCATTGGTGGAATGGGTTGAGGAAAGGGTGCACCATTAAACTGAAACCTCTGCTTTATTTAAGAATATTGTAAACCTTATACACCCAGAGCCACGTTTTCATCAAGGGTTTACCTCATCTCTTTCTGCTCCATCAGAGCATTTCAAATCCAACCATGTGACTGATAAGAGAAACTGCCTAGAGCTGGGATCTTTATCCATTCAACAACTCTGTTTTAAACACCCTAGGCATAAGATGGGCTTAGTGAAAGTGCTTCCAAACCTCAGTGTGTGTTGAAATCACTTGGAAGCTTGTTTGAAAATACAGATTTCTAAATCACATCCCAGACTTACTAAATGAGAATCCTTGCCTGGAGAGGAGGTTAGGGGTCCTACAAATCTTTTTTTTTTTTTTTAAGTTTGTTTATTTATTTATTGTGAGAGAGCATGAGCAGGGGAAGAGCAGAGAGAAAGGAAGAGAGAGAATCCCAAGCTCTCTCTCCACGCTGACAGCACAGAGCCTGATGCAGTGCTCAATACCATGAGATTATGACCTGAGCTGAAATCCAAGTGTCAGATGTTTAGCTGACTGAGCCACCCAGGGGCCGGCCCCTCCAATCTTTTTTAACCCCCAAAGAATGTAATAAATCTTGTCTTGGACCCATCATAGTTACAAAGAAGAGATACAAAGATGAATCAGATCTGAAACCTGCCTAAAAAAATTTGGAGAATATTATGATTTTAGGGTAAAAATTGTGCATTAAATGTTAAAAGTTATATGGGCCACAACAAGCAGAGAGTATGTATAATTAAATAATGGAGATAATGATGCCTTGTCAAAATCCCTAAGCTGGGAGATGGAGCTGAGAATTTTAAATAGAAGATCTAAGGAAGAAAAGGAAAGGAGGGGAGGGCTTTTTCTCTAGTTATATTCTCTCTCTTTAAAAAAATCTTCCATAATTTTAACTACCACATTTGAATCAGTGCCTTCAAATATCTATCTTTAATCCAATCATTCACTTAAGCTCTAGACCCCTGTTGTACAGGACTCCTAAATCATCTCAAGCTATGTAAACCACCCACACCTTCACAACAGCTCACCAAAACCTCATCTCTTAATATCCTCATTCAGCCTCTCACATCTTCACTGGTGACTCTAAGCTACAAGCTGCAGTCCCTGCCCTGGTACAATGCCGCTGAGACCAGCGGCCACATGGCTGCATACCTTTTGCCCACTCTCCCTGGAATCTAATGAGATTTAGTCCATCAGCGTCATCCTGGATGCCATTACCTTGGGATACTGAGACCTATCTAGCATGCACTGGCTCTACCCAGCTTTGACACTACAGTGCCAAATTCCTGGCCCATCTGTCTGGGAAATAACTATACTCCCCCTGATACTTTAACCTCCTATATCTACACCCTTCTACCACACTCACTTTAATCAATCCCACAGTCTGTTTGACACCCCAGCTGATGTGAAAGGGGGAGAACCCCACATTAACATGTAGAATGGTACCACTACAAATCCACTGACCAACTGCAGCTGGGCCCTCAATACACTGACATTGTTTTAACTTGGCTTCCAATTGTTCTAGATGCCATCATTCTCCTCAGCATCCCTGCTCAATTCCCAAATCCTTCACCCTCAGTCACTGCCACTGAATACTGCTTAAGACAATGTATAAATAACACACATTGGAATGGTCAACAACTTTAGAGTTTTCCAAATAAAAAATCTGGTGTTGATTACTCTCTTATTTTTGAAGTTTATTTTGTCACCTATATGGTAATTTTACCACTAAATTGTTTTCGAAGTACCATCTTCCCCATGTCCCTGCTTCAATTTCAGGCCTCATCTTACCTGAACAATCATCCCCTATGTAGTCTTCCTATTTCTTGATTTATCATCTTCTTCAGCCTTTGACACTGTCCTCGACATGATGGTTCTAAAATCCTGAGTCTGATTCTTTCAAACACACATGAATCCTACCTATCTTATTCTATATTGGGTCTTTTTTTTTTTTTTAATGTTTATTTATTTTTGAGACAGAAAGAGACAGAGCATGAACGGGGGAGGGTCAGAGAGAGAGAGACACACACAGAATCTCAAGCAGTCTCCAGGCTCTGAGCTGTCAGCACAGAGCCTGATGCGGGGCTCGAACTCACGAACTGTGAGATCATGACCTGAGCCGAAGTCGGACACTTAACCGACTGAGCCACCCAGGCGCCCCTATATTGGGTCTTTAAAGGTTGATGATCTCCTGAAACACACCACACTATTCCTGGCTGACTGCCAATACACATGCTGTTTCCTTCTGGACAACTCAGAAGGAAAGGTAAGTCTATGGAGAGGAAACACATGGCAAAAAACATATTGATTCATTTCTTTATTCTAGTCACTCATTATACCATAACCACTGAGGATCTGCCACATACCAGAGACCATTCCAGGCCTGGGAATACATTAGGCAACAAGGCAGAAAGGTAACTCCTTTTGTGTATCCTATACTCTTTGAGTTCTCACTATGCTTTTGAGGTCACAATATGGGAGCCAACATTCAAAGCAGGGTAGATGGTTCACATGTAAGACAACCTCAATATCATAATGATCTTGCACAAATATGGAAAAACAAAAGGAAAGATTGGCACTATGGGGAATTATAAAGTTATAAACTATTTGATTTCATTGAACAACAGAGCTGAACACAGTTCAAGAGAGAAAAACAATAAAGGATGTTTTTTAACCACACACACACACACACACACACACACACACACACACACACATACTGGCCTCACTGCAAACTTACATGAAGTAAAGAAATGATCCATTTCAGAGGTTTCTGAAGACATTAGGGACATGTATAAAAGGTAGTGAGTAGCTGAACTAATCACTGGTCTCAGACAGATATTTAGGACCAGTGGTGAAGACTGGAGAAGGGGCCTCCTAAAAAGGTATGCAGAGCTTTGCTGATGAACTCCATTAAGAAAACCTCAATCCTTAGGACTCACTCATTAGAGTTAAGAGTACAGCATAAAAGGATGCTGGTTTTGTACCTTAACCTCAAATCAGACCCCAGCACTAACGTGGGATGAAAGTCCTGGGCACTTTATAGCCACAGGGGTGGCTTGTTACAAAACAAGTGGTTACAGTCTCTTCTGACCACAAGGCATAGTGGTCAGCAGGGGATGGGGAATTACGCAGGCCTGAACTGACATCTCACCACGACTAATCGTGTGACCCTTGACAAGCTGAGTTAAGGTCTCTCCACTTCTATACCTGTAAATGGGAATAATGAAAGTTCTAGCCCTATCTTTGACCAGCTGTTTACAATGATCTTTTATAAGAAGAAAATATAATTTTTAGTAAGGATTAGGTTGAACCATATGAAAAGTTCAATATATTATACTTTCTTTTACCTACAAAAAAGGCAACTTCATACTGTTCAATCTAGTACAAAGTTGAGGACTGGAGCAGAGGTACACTTAATACCAGTCTTCTCATTTTATTCCTTGATCTCCCTTGTAACCTTTTATATCTGGATTGACTATTTCTTTGAACTTCACGTGTCTTGGGATCTAAGAGCTAAAGCTAAAAGTTTTACATATTCAACCCATATATTAATCTGTCAAAGTTTATAAAAGGCACTAAGTAGATGTCTGAAATTATTATACCAGATTTTTAAAATATGGCCTCCAAAATATTCCTGAATTTCAATGTGACTTAAATGCTGATGAAGGCATTAAAAGGAATTACATAAACACTTTTAATCAGAGATGTTTCATTAAATAATAGTCACTGCTTCTTTTTTATTTCTATTTATTTATTTTATTTCCACCTTAATTTTCCAATTGCACTTATTCCCACAACTGCTCTCTTCTATTAAAGGTAAGGGCAATAATATTTCTTTTTCTTTCCTTCCTTCCTTCCTTCCTTCCTTCCTTCCTTCCTTCCTTCCTTCCTTCCCTCCCTCCCTCCCTCCCTCCCTCCCTCTTTCTTTCTTTCTTTCTTTCTTTCTTTCTTTCTTTCTTTCTTTCTTTCTTTCTTTCTTTCTTTCTTTCTTTCTTTCTTTCTTTCTTTTACATCCAAGTTAGTTAGCAAATAGTGCAATACTGATTTCAGGAGTAGATTCCAGTGGTTCATCCCCTGTGTATAACACCCAGTCACTACTTTTTAAATAGCCTGTATTACTGTGTGAGAATTGGAAGGAAATCTCCATTTTTAACCAGCTTCTGTTGTCAGCCATTTTTATATTAAATCAAATTGAAATAAAACGTTTTTAGATCACTTTACTAGTTATCCAATTAACTTTCTGAATGTAATTTAAAATACCATGACTTCTGAAGAACACTAACATATAGTTACAAAATTAATTATATAGTTGATAATGAACATGAGCCACATTTTATTTTTTCCTTTTCCTCTTGCTTGCTTTCTGCCATGAAACAACTACTCCAAAGTTGAATAACACTGGGAGAGCTGCTTCCAAATACATAAAACTGGACTATAACTTCACCGCAACAGTACATCAAAACATGTCTAAAAGTTGGAATCACCTTCCTTTTTTTTTCTCTGTTCAGAATATATCTTCTATTATATCATAAGAGTAAGCAATAAGCCATTTTTTTAATTCTTAAAAGACCCTTCAAAACAAGAAGAACAGGAACGTATTGCTGACAGGATACATTCATTTTTCTTGATGTAGTTACTATGTTTTCTTCAGATAATTACTTCATTTGCCCATTAGATACAATGCATTGACTGTATAATCCTTAGTTACAACATTTAAATGTGAATTTGCATTGCATATTACTTTGTAAACTATGAAGGAATACATATCAAGTATGATTTAAAAATACTTACTTTTCACCAGGAGAGCCACAGGTAACATCAGTCAGCAGAGAAAAGGCAAAATTCTCAGTCACTTCAATGAAGTGACTGAATCCCCTAGTGTCTTTGCGCTTTGGGTTAATAAGAGCACAGAGTATTTCATAAAAAAGATTTCGATTTTCAATACTGAATGCCTGTCTTTTTCCTTCAACAGTTATCTAGAAAAAAAAATTCCAGTATGAAAAAAATATCTTCAAAAATAACCTGCTTAAATGATATGTATGGTACAGTACATGTTCTTTAACACTTCTTTAAACTAGCAGAGGCACCTGGGTGGCTCAGTTGGTTAAGGGTCCAACTTATGGCTCAGGTCACCACCTGGAGGTTCGTGAGTGTGAGCCCCACATCAGGCTCTGTGCTGACAGCTGAGAACCTGGAGGCTGCTTCGGATACTGTGTCTCCTTCTCTCTCTGCCCCTTCCCCCCTTCCCCCTCTCTCTCTCAAAAATAAACATTAAATTTTTTTTTAAAAAGTAGCAAAATAAGGAAGAATCTATGAAGAATTTAAGAAAAACTGGTATAAAAATATTTCAAATTTACTTGCACTTTAAAAAGCATAATCATTTCTTAAGAAAAGCCATGATCAGCAAAACATATTTTTTTATTTAATAGCTAGATGGTTGCATGGATCACTTATTCTTAACTATAATAATGAACATCACGAATATTAAAATTAATCTCACTTTTGGATCTACCTGGGAAATAAAAATAAGTACAAGAATATTTGCCAATAAAAAAGCAAGATTATTCTTGATTATCTGGCTTTCAATGAACAGACATCACTGCCTATCACTAAATTTCTCAAACATCAAATAAAAATATCCTTTTCTAATCAAGAGTAGTCAGCAGCTCCTGGCATTCTTGCCTTCATCTGGAAGTATGAGGCTTCCTACCTTAAAAAACCAGGTTATTTGTTGTTTGAGGGACAAGGAGAGTAAGAGGAAAATAGCTTTCATGATTTATTTTGGTTTTCTTTGCCAGAATGACAGGGACCACATCTTTATTGTTAGATTAAGCACGGGTATAAAGCCATTGATTTGTTATTCCATTATTCTTATATACCTGAGAAGTCTCTATAAATTCTTCAAAATCCAGATTAGTCATCACTTTCTCTGTGATTTATACACTGTGCCCCACCTGTCAATAAACATCACTCTCTTTGTAACTTGCACATACCTTTATTAATGAATTTTTGACAACACTGAGATGATCTGTCTGTTGATACTACCAGTGGAGTTTTAAAGTTTTGTAATTTACACAGAGCCAAACTGATAGCTGAACTCAAGATCTAAGTTTATAAGAATATCCATCTCAAAGATAGTAAGGAAGAATGGAGAAAAATCCACAAAGAAAAGATGATAAAAGATACAAAGTAAATTTATCTGGCAACAAAACAAAGTAAAAATTTATCAAATAAAAATTACAATGAAGAAAAGCAAACAGCTCACTGACTATTGAAACAATCAAACTGAATACAATGGAATCATCTCAGGATATGCTTCCAGAACTCCGAGAAAATGTAACAGATAAATAAAACAAATCCATGAGATCCAACAAGCATATAAAAGAGCTGGCAGAAGCAAAAAATAAAAATAAAAAAAATAACCCCCCCCCAGAGTTCCTTGATAAGCTAAAGAAACAGTCATGTCTAAAAATGCAAAGCTTGTTATACTCAAAAAAAGAAACACCAACAGATGCACTGGGTGATTGTTAAATATTATTTCAAGTGTTAAAAAAAAAATCCTACCAGAAACCAGATAGGAAAGAAAAATTACCAAAAGAGAAACAAAAATTCAGTTTGACATCAGACTTTTTTATAAATGAAATGCCAGAAGCCAACAGAGCAACATGTGCAGTTTTAAGAATTAAAGGTTGTCATCCAAGAATGCTGGAGCCACCCAACCTTCCATTCATATTCAAGGGAAATACAAAGTTTCTTCTGGTAAAGCACTCAATAAGTAAAACAAAGTGGCCATTTATATAATCCCTGCTTTGTATGGGTGCTGTTGTCAGCACTGACCTATAACATTAGCTGTCTTTTCACTTTCCGTGGGGTGTATGCAGAAAGAAATTTTGTTTAACTTCAAACTTACATATTAAAAATGATTCATCCATGTTTTCTATGAATACTTTCATGGTATCAGTTTTACAATCTCTGATCTGTCTGAGATTTATTTTGGAATAGTGTTTAGGATAGAGATCCAGCTCTATTTATCTTACAAATGGTTAAAAACAGCTACATCAATAACATTTACAGAATAAAAATTTTTAACCCATTAATCTGAAATGTCACTTTTATGATGTGTGGAGTTTTCATATGTGCTTGCATTTATTTCTGTACTTTCTGTTCTCTTTCATCCTCTCAGTGTCTATGTCTGCACCAGTGTCACTGTGTTTTAATCGCTGCAAGTTCATAATATAGTTTTCATATTTGTGGTGTGGTGAGGTCCCTATCATTTTTCTTCTTATTCACAAAATTTCTGCCCATTCTCACATGTATATCCTCCAGGTCAACAATGACATCACTTTGTCCAGTTTAAAAAATACAAAATAACTTACTGATATTTTGATAGGGACTATATTGCTTTTATAGGTTTATTTACAGGAAACTGTTGTCTTTATGATGCTGAGTCTTCCTATGGTGGGACAAGGTATAAATTTCTCTTTACTCAAGTTGTTCAGGGGAATTCAGGAGAATTTTTCAATTTTATTAATATAGTATTAAGTATAATATTACATAAAACATATTATAAAATATATAAAACTATTGAATAAGTCAGCTACTCAAATCACCAGAATTAAATAATGACATACATATAAAAATTGAATTTGAGAAGACAATATGCCATACATTAAAAAAATTTTAATAACAATACATTTTGAAAACAATGTTTGCTAATGATTACTCAAAAAGAATTACAAAAAAAGTTAATTATATTTTTTCATGAGTTTCTTTCATAATTCAGTTTTACTACTCATGACAGATCCAATGAAAAGCAAACAATATGTACTACTTGACAATGCTAGTTAAAGAAATGTTCATTCTACACCAATAATATACAGTTCTCTTACATAGCTTACTGAGGAAATAGAATGTCCTTATCTTCTCTAAATCACATGAAATAAGGTTCTCTTTTCTGAAATGGAGCTACTGTGCAGTCTTTCCCTCTTCTTGGCCAAAATCAACGTGTTATTGTCCTAGGCCATTTCATTATTAGAGAGTTTAAGTAACAATATTTCCCACTGTGAATTCTTTTTTTTTTTAAGTTTATTTATTTATTTTGAGAGAAAGAGAGTGTCTACGAGTGGGGTATGGGCAGAGAGAGAGGAGAGAGAGAATCCCAAGCAGACTCCGTGCTGTCAGCACAGAGCCTGATGCGGGGTTCGATCCTAGGAACTGTGAGATCACGACCTGAGCAGAAATCAAGAGTCGGATGCTCATCCGACTGAGACACCCAGGCACCCCATCCCATAGTGAATTCTTATCTCTAGAACTTTCTCTGCATGAAATTGCAGTCACTTCTCTTTGTTTTAAAAGCTATTTGGCAAGACTCCCTCTTCTTGCCTATGTACTTTATATTTTCTTTTCTACCCTTCAGGCATCGTATTTTAAGAGACCACATGAAAAGTAAAATAGGAATGATAATCTAAAACTCCGCTGTTCGTATTTTAAGTACTTAAAGGGTCACTATGTAAAAATACACCATTTATAAATTCATATGCATGCATTCAAAAATTTTCATGCTTGTACATAAATATATTACTAAGAAATATCTTGATTAAGAAAGTCCCAAATAAATCCCTATAGAGTCTTTTCCTTTAATAATAATTCTTTGCAGATCTCGTCTTTCATTTACATTTTTAGGATCTTGCATTTCCTTTTAATTTCATTACTGGCATTACTCTAAATAAATAAATGGGTTAAAAATAAGACCTGGTTGATCTAAGTCCACATCAATTTGAATGCCTGCAATCATTTGGTCATTCCTTATTTCTTCGTCTCTGAGAGAAGGTGCCCTGTTCAGTGCCCAGGAGGAGCAAAAAACAAGCAGAGAACAATAGCTCCTGTTCCATGGAAAAACTATGTAATCTAGTCCAAGTCCTTTCTACGGGCTCAGAAAACTGAGATGAAATCTCACAAGATAATCATCCAGCCTCTGGAGGTTAGCTTCTGACATCTGGTGCCCCCTTTCAGACAATGGGCTGTCCTTGCCACTACAGATTACTGATTATTCTCCAGGCTTAAGATTGAGCTTTCCAGACAGACATCAGCAAAATTACAGTGTCTGATATGATGAATTCCATTCTTATGTTCATAAATTTAACCCTATCATAATTTCTTGATAACTAACATTATTTACTCTTTTGGTTTTTTTTTCATTTTTTAAATGAAATTTTACTAATCCAGCTGCTAACGCTTGCAAGGGCGTCTTACCTTATCTGTTAAATGAATCACGGCGCTGAGCTGTTCATCTGTGTTCTCCATTGCCACTTTCATGCTGATGCTGTGGAGTACTCTGTTAAGAATGTCACCATCCAGGGGCTGCTGTAACTGATCCGCAAGTCCCCAAAAGGACTGTGAATCCGCATCAGAAACGAGAGTGATGTTAGCAGTCCCATATACTTTGTCAATTCTGGCCCCACCTTTTGGGTCAAAGAGAACAATCTGGAAGCGTTTAGGAAAAGGATTTAAAGACCCTGTGTCTGGTGTTAGGATGACATCCAGTATGGTGTTCCTCTGGCCAGGTTCAAAGACCAAAGTGCCTTCAGTTCTCACAAAATCCTTCCCTGAAAGAGCTGGAGAGATGACAGTACGGCCAATTTTTTCAGCACTCCTCAACTCCTAGAAATTAAACAACACCACTGAAGTGAAACTGTTAACACCTCTGATTTTGTCCTGAACAAACTCTACTTTCTTAAACAAATCCTGTTTCTCTTAAACAAACTGAGGGCCATAACAACATTAATACTAAAACATGGGTTCTTACATTTGCTCTAATCTCCTAAGATAAATTAGAGAGATAAATACACAGTGATGAAATTAGGAAAGACAGATGCCTTAGAACAGCTCATGGAAGAGAACTAGAAAAGAGATGCCACTATTGCCTCATGGAATTTCTGCAGTTGTAAACACACTGAAAACTGTGCTTTATTTTTTTTAACATTTATTTATTTTTTGAGAGACAGAGAATGAGCAGTGGAGGGGCAGAGAAAGAGGGAATCACAGAATTCAAACCAGGCTCCAGGCTCTGAGCTGTCAGCACAGAGCCCGATGCAGGAGTTGAACTCAGGAATGGCGAGATCACGATCTGAGCCGGAGTCGGACACTTAACCGACTGAGCCACCCAACTGCCCCTGAAAACTGTGCTTTAAATAATTCATGCTGCATAATAGAAGTATGGAGGAAATGAGAGAATATTTATATCTTCCTTCTCACCTAAAAAATTTGGGAGGATGGAGTTTAGAGGAGTACAAAGAAGGAAGAGGGGAAGAAGGAGGAGGCAGAAAAAATTGGTCTCTTGTTGGTTACACTTAAGATACGAAAATGCCCTAAAGAATATTAGGTCCTGGCCATATGTACTTCTGATTTTTTCCAAATTATGGTTATTAAAAGATTTTTTATTTTTAAGTGAAGCCTGAGAACTTAGGAAAGAAAAGGTAATGTACATTCATTCACAACTGAGCAAACAAATATTAAACCCTCGTGTGTGCTAGAAAACTGTGGACGCAGATGTGAACACAGAACACCTGCATTCATGGAACCTGTTCTAGCAGAAGATATAGGTAGTACAAAAGTTAGAGAATCAACAACATAATTTTACATGAAGATGAATTTTTTGAAGAAAAATAAGACTACACAAGGGGATACAGGGTGATGGTAAGGGTACTATTTTAAAGAAGGTTGGTCATAGAAGATCCTGATGTGATATGTGAGCAGAGACCTCAGTGACATAAGCAAACAGGCCATAAGGGATCTGATGGGAAATATTGCAAAAGTCCTGAGATGGGAACCATCTTAAAATGTCAGATGAAGAACCAGGAAGCCAGTGTGATCAGAAGGATGAAATGAGAAGAAGCTGACATGAGAGAGGTGGGCAGGGTCAGACCATGTACATCCATTATACAGAGAATGGCAGGAAGACACTGGGGATTCCAGCAGTATAATGACACATTTTATCTCATATTTTCCTGAGTGTTCTGGCTCTTGTGCACAGGCTAGAGCAGGGGGTGAACATGGAGGCAAAGAGAAGAGATGGGACTTCTGCATTACTTCATGCAAAACACAGCTATAGGCCTATCTAAAAATAACTGGAATTGGTGATGTTTTCACTCTCTCATATCTTTACATCCCTTAACTTTATGTCACAAATACATAGATATAAAGGAGCTTATGTTAAGACAATAGTATTTATGTACAGAGAATGCTGACCCACCAAAAGTATGCATGCTACAGCTACTATTTGACTATATTATCTATGTAAAGTAAAATGAAAATTGATATTTTTGTAACAGTATAGTAACTTAGTCTATAATTATTTTCTCATCCTTGCCAGCTACTAGAAAATAGAATTTTAGGTCTCTGTCCTCTACTTATGTCAGCATTCAGAGAGACAAAATGCAGTGGCAATGAAGGAACAGGAAAATAAAGTACCAGAAAGGTGAGACTTTCCTTTCTGTTTTTAAATTACATTTTTAATTTTGAGATAACTGCAGATTCACATGCAGTTATGAGATGTAATAAAGAGTGATCCCCCGCACCCTTTATTCCAGGTCACTCTTTGGTAACATCTTCCATAACAATAATATATCTAGGATATTGACATGAATATAGTCAACATACAGAACATTTTCAAAACAACAGGGATCCTTCATGTTGATTTTCATAGTGGTCATAAAAATGCTACGAGTTACATGCCAGTGACAGCATGTGTTTTTCAAGGAATCATTTATGGTGAATCGAGAAAGAATATAAATGAATGTGATAGATAAGCTGGCATTCAGATTCTTATTTTGGAAACTTCAACCTTACACTGTCATTTGAGCACATTGAACTAGTTTAAAATGTGCCTCACATCTCTTTATCATCTGTTCTTGTTCTCCAGTCTCTCTTCTTCTAATCTACAAAGTGGCGAGCATATGATGGTATCTATCTCACTAGAGAAGAAGAGAATGAAACATGTATTTTCCCCCATTCTTCTTTGGTATCTTACTTAAATGCTCAAAAGAAAAAAAATACTAAAATCTTCCCACCATGAATCAAAATACTTCACTTTGTGTCCATACCACTTCGAGCCTATTTAGAATGAAGTTTCTTTCTTTTCTTAAAATGTTGATTTTTTTATTATTTATTTCTTTGAGAGAGACACACACACAGAGAGAGTGCGGAAACTCAAGTCGGGGAGGGGCGGAGAGAGAGAGAGAAAATCCCAAGCAAGCTGCATGCTGTCTGTCAATGCAGAGCTCAACGAGGGGCTCGAACTCACAAACCGTGAGATCATGACCTGAGCTGAAACTAAGAGTCAGACGCTTAACCGACTGAGCTACAAAGATGCCCCACAGAATGGAGTTTATTTCCAGAGTTTCGTATGATAGAGAGTTTCATCTTCTTGTTTGCCAAGCTATGGACTCTGTCATAAAGACAAGCTTTTCTGCCTGGCAAACTTCAGACAGCTCACCACCCACAGCTCTGAGTCTCATCTCTCATCCCTGACTCACATGATGGCTACAGAAACTGGCTACACATAAATTGTACTTTAAGCACAGAATGTTCTACATGTTTGAGCCACCCAAGAGTGATCCAACCAAGTACACGGTCTGGGGCACTTTGTAAAAACAGCAACAACAGCAACCACTTTTGAAACTGGGAGGCCTAAAGGGTCACCAGGTTTGGAATCTTGAAACAGGGGAAATGGCAGCTGTGAGCAGAATGATGGTTTTCAAATTGTGGATTTCGTCGAGTTCGATGAGTGAAGGAAAAAAAAAAGGAGGGCTACGGTGGGCACACTCTAACCCCCACAACTGTGCTTCAGGCAGAGCAGATACACTCTTGTTTTCATGTATTAGTGTTTTGCTACTAAGACAAAATTTAAAGAATAATGCCGGAAAGGTGTATGATGCTGTCTGGACCAATCCCAGGGTCTGGTCATTGAGTGTTAACCACACGGCTTTTCTGAGTCTCTGGATACCCCCTACTCCCTCCCTTCTCCCCAGTAGGAGGGCTGTGAAAAGTGGCAGCGAGACCTCATGAACTTACGGATTTAAAGAAACGTAAAGGTCAAATAGAGCGTGAAGTTTTGGAGAAGTAAATTTTCAACCAGTTCAGATACAGAACATAACAAAGACTCTTACTTTTTGTTTCTGGTCTTTCTCAGTTACATTCTGAAAAAATTCTAACTCATTAGAGATTTTATAGAACCGTTTTATGTAAGACACTTTGCATTGTATTATCACCTTTTTCAAAAAAGAAGTATAAAAGACTATCACTTTAGAACATGACCTAAGTGAAGCCGAACTATTTCAAGGACAAAAAGCTTAATGTAATAAATACAGTGTGAATTAAAATGGTATCATGAGAAAATACTATATCAATTATTCTTTTTATGACATATGTTACAAATAAAGAAGGAAACCATAATGTGGGTTGATATATATTCCATGCTCACCTGGGTACTGAAGTTAACAGACATCATTAGTCCTGTCCCAGCATCTCTGGCCACCTGCAAACTGATTAAAGTGGCCTTCTTATGAGCCACTGGCAGTCGAGAACCCACAGAAAAATACACGAGGCTTTGAGATTTCTCACTCCGTAAGAATTTAATTTGTGCAAATCTGGCACTATTGTTTATTGCTGCCCCAGCACTTACTTCATACAATTCCACAAAAAATTGCATTTCAACTCGAGGTATCTGACAATTAGAAAAAGAAAAAAGGATGATTACTAATATGTTTCTATTTTTACATAATGATGAGGTTCAGAAATAGTATTTATGTGCATAATTATAAAAACAAACACATCTGGAGATACAGTCTGTAGAATTACAGGATCAAATTCTTATGTTAGATTACAAGAGGGTTCATGGTTTTGGTTTTTCTTTAAGAAACACCTTCACTTTCCTGGGTGAGCTTCTTACTAGGACATCAGTATCAGGAGACAACCTATGTGTACTTCAATAAGCAAAAAGATAAACATTCCTACAATGAAATGCTATTTAGTAGTTAAAAGGAATGAACCATTTCAATACTTTTCAACATAGATGGATCTGGAAATATGCTAATAAGTAAAAAAATCAAGTTACATAATGATATGTATAGCATGATACAATAAGCGTAAAGTATAAAATTAGATAAAGCTTACTACATAGTGTTAATGGATACACATTTACTTAAGGATTTGAAAGTAAAATAGGCTCCTAGTTATGGAATGAATAAGTCATGGGAATAAAAGGCACAGCACAGGGAATACAGTCAGTGGTACTGTGGTGGTGTTGAATGGTGACGTATGGTAGCTAAGCTTGTGAGCACAGCATAATGTATACAGACGTTGAGTCACTATGTTGTATATCTGAAATTAATGTGTCAGCATTAATTAATGTGTGTCAGCAATACTCAAAAAAAAATTAAAATAAAATAATAAATGACAAAAACCTTACTATGAAATTTTTTTAAAATCCCCAAATTTCACTGTGACAGTAGTTGGCTCGGGTAGAGGGGTTGGGTTGGGATAGGCAGGGCATGGAGCTGAAGAATCATGCTGGGAATAAAGGAAATAGAGAGCTTCAACTTTTGTAAGGTTTCATTTTTAAAAGGTTATACAGAAATATGACCAAATATTGATAATAGTCAATTCTGTAATCTTATGTATTTTTTAAAATTTTCCCAAATTCAGTATCAAGTAAGTCTAAATTTAGTCTGTTGAGTTATAGTTTGTCAGTTCTTCTTAACAATCTCAAAAAATTTATTCTCTAGAGCCTGAATCCATTTTGTAACGTACTGTCACTCACCTGTTTTTACTTATTCACTCTTTCAAAGTAATCTAAAAATCTTAGCAGTACCTGGCATAACTCTAAGAAGCTAAGCCAATACATTTCACAGCTAAATGTGTCGCTGTCTAATTTGACATAATGCATTGTTTTTACCTACCAGGGGCTTTTTTCATCCTTTGTTTTGTGATCATTTTAATGAGAATCATTATGTCATGAAGCAATAAGATGAACTTTAATACCATCCAAGAGTAAGTTGAATCTTAGTCACCCAGTAAATGAACTTAATCTCATTTTATTATCTGAAGAAATATATTTAGCTTCCCCATGGCATATATCATTCTTTTACTTTCCCTGATCAACTGTCAGTAGTATTGAAACATAGAGAGAACAGTACTTTTCCCACCTTCGAGAAACTAAATTTGGCAAACACAATAAACTAAAACACTAGAAAAGTACGGGTAACTATCGTCAGGAATTATTATTCCCTAATGGCCAAGTAAACTTGAGTTCACAAACATTTCATTTAGTCCAGGATGTCAGCATATCACATTCCAACACAGACTCTTGTCTTTATTTTCTAGCGAAGTATTTCTTTGCTTTATGATGATGATTACAACATTACTTATAACCACTCAGAGTCAAAAGAGTATGTTATAATCTAAGAACCATCTAAAATGAACAGTGTACAGATGGGTGCCAGCACATAATTAGACCAGAGACAAAATGAATCTTCCAGTCTTATAAAATACTCTACTCAAACAATCTGCCTGAATTATGTTCAGAATCCAAAAATTGCAGATCATATCTGAACTTCTCTAGACTTAAACATGACGTGGAGACTTCACAAGAACCCATTACATGTGTAATGGCCAAAAGTTCCTTTCTTCATCAGGTCAGAAGCATTCCAGGGTAAGGTTTTGCTCAACTACTATAAAATTATTTTCCATGGGCCCAGATCTGCTCAGAAGCAGACAAACTAGTAATAAAATAATATCTTACTTAAATATTTTTAAAAAATATTTGTGGGTTAAGAGTATGCCTCCTAAGTGATTTAACTATCACCTTTACACATTTTGCTAACATAGAACCATTAAGTACAGCAGCAGGGGAAGGGGAAATGGTCTGGAATTCAAACGACATGTTCTAATCTTGGGCAAGTAACTTACTAAGGAAAGTTACTTAAATTCTTCGTAACTTCAAAATGAAAGTAGTACTGAATAACTATAGAAATGATAACTAGAGATATGATGGAGTAGAAAAACTTTATGCTGGGGGTCGGGGGACTCAAATGAATTTAGTAGAAACCACCATCAGTCAGTGAAATCACTCCATGGATGTCATTCCACAGTGTTAGGTTTCCAGTGTTTTAATAACTCTCTAACCACTAGTGCTGATGCACCTACTTCTCAAGTCACTGAATTGCCTCAGGCTCTATTCCCACCCACTCTGAAAAACAATAATACAACCTTCTCTTATGAAGAGCCAACTCATTCCAAGAACTGTGCAAGGAACCTCTCTCATTCACAATTTCATTTAATCTAACAATGCTCTTATTTTTTTTATTTTTTTAATGTGTATTTATTTATTTTTTAATATATGAAATTTATTGTCAAAATGGTTTCCATACAACACCCAGTGCTCATCCCAACAGATGCCCTCTTCAATACCCATCACCTACCCTCCCCACCCTCCCACCCCCCATCAACCCTCAGTTTGTTCTCAGGTTTTAAGAGTCTCTTATGCTTTGGTTCTCTCCCACTCTAACCTCTTTTTTTTTTCCTTCCCCTCCCCCATGGGTTTCTGTTAAGTTTCTCAGGATCCACATAAGAGTGAACACATATGGTATCTGTCTTTCTCTGTATGGCTTATTTCACTTAGCATCACACTCTCCAGTTCCATCCACGTGGCTACAAAGGGCCATATTTCATTCTTTCTCATTGCCACGTAGTACTCCATTGTGTATACAAACCACAATTTCTTTATCCATTCATCAGTTGATGGACATTTAGGCTCTTTCCATAATTTGGCTATTGTTGAGAGTGCTGCTATAAACATTGGGATCCAAGTGCCCCTATGCATCAGTACTCCTGTATCCCTTGGGTAAATTCCTAGCAGTGCCACTGCTGGGTCATAGGGTAGGTCTATTTTTAATTTTCTGAGGAACCTCCACACTGTTTTCCAGAGTGGCTGCACCAGTTTGCATTCCCACCAACAGTGCAAGAGGGTTCCTGTTTGTCCACATTCTCGCCAGCATCTATAGTCTCCTGATTTGTTCATTTTGGCCACTCTGACTGGCGTGAGGTGATATCTGAGTGTGGTTTTGATTTGTATTTCCCTGATGAGGAGCGATGTTGAGCATCTTTTCATGTGCCTGTTGGCCATCCGGATGTCTTCTTTAGAGAAGTGTCTATTCATGTTTTCTGCCCATGTCTTCACTGGATTATTTGTTTTTCGGGTGTGGAGTTTGGTGAGCTCTGTATAGATTTTGGATACTAGCCCTTTGTCCGATATATCATTTGCAAATATCTTTTCCCATTCCGTTGGTTGTCTTTTAGTTTTGCTGATTGTTTCCTTTGCTGTGCAGCAGCTTTTTATCTTCAAGAGGTCCCAATAGTTCCTTTTTTGCTTTTAATTCTCTTGTCTTTGGGGATGTGTCAAGTAAGAAATTGCTGTGGCTGAGGTCAGAGAGGTCTTTTCCTGCTTTCTCCTCTAGGGTTTTGATGGTTTCCTGTTTCACATTCAGGTCCTTTATCCATTTGAGTTTATTTTTGTGAATGGTGTAAGAAAGTGGTCTAGTTTCATTCTTCTGCATGTTGCTGTCCAGTTCTCCCAGCACCTTTTGTTAAAGAGACTGTCTTTTTTCCATTAACAATGCTATTATTAACCCCAGCAAACACGGGAGGCTCAGGAAGGCTAAGCAACTTGCCTAACGTCACTGAGCTAATTGAGGGAAGAGCTAAGATTTGAACCCAGGTGTTCTATCATCAGAGCGTAAACTCTTACCACTACTTTCCTAAATAAGTTCAGTACCCTTGAAGCCTATTCTTTATTTAAAAATGAGGAGATGGTTGGTTCTTAGGTCTGCTAGGACCTCCAAATAATCTCTCAAAGCCTACTAGAGAAGAACATGGTCACTGAATCAGTCTCATTTACATCTCTAGGTATCAGTTTATCATACATAAAAAGAAGAACTTGAACTGGATGAGTAAGAAGTTTCCTTCTAGTCACAAAATGTGAGATGTTAAAATGTGTATTAGAAGCTAACCATACATTTTGGAAAAATTTTTTTTATTCTTCTAAGCATATAACCTTCTTCCTTCTTCACCCTTCTAAATTTCCTCTTACTGAACCTGGAATGTGTATTACTCTTACTTGTACCTTGCCTTTTGACAGCTGGGAAGACAATGAGAGCAAAATGCTTTGAAAATTAGCTGCTTCTCAGGATGCAGAAGAAAATTTAACTCTATGATTTGGGCATTATATTAGAGAAGTAAGAGGTGAGACCAAATTCTTTCTCTTATCTAACTGAAACTACTTAGATATGGGTTTAGTAGCATTGCCCTCATTAGGAAAAAGGATATACTTAGCTAGCATCCTATGTACTGTCCACCACATTCCCTTAATCCATAATTATAATATCTTTAGTATTTAGGACTTCCCTTGGCATCTCCTGCCAGTTGAGCAAGCCCAGAGGAAGCAGTCTCTTCTCCCCCCTACAACTCTACCCAGCCTATCGCCCTTCCTTTCAGCTTCTCCAAGACCACCTCTGCTTGCCTTTTTTCTTTTCCCTCTCTCTCCTACAGGTAGAGACCCCCTTCAAATAGGATGAAAGCATAACTTCTCTTTCAGGATCTTTACCTACTGTACCTGCCTGCTGTCACCAATAAGGTATTTCTACTCCATGAAAATCATTTTTATCTCTAAATACTGACTAGTATCACTTTACAAGAATGAAGTCAGCAAAAGACTCATAAAGACATTTATCCAAATAGCAATATAGGATTGAACTCTGATCTCAAAAGATTTTTCTTACAAGATTGACATCTGTGTATGAGATACAAGTTTTAAGTCTAGTGAGATCTAGTCAAGATTGCAATTTACCAAAAATCCTATTTGAAATAAAATGCACAATAGACTTGTCATTAACTCCTCTATGCAACACATATTTATGGAAGATGATGGAGGAATGTAAAGATGAATAAAATCATGTTCTAATTTTCAATCAGGTAAGAGTCCAACTGTCAAGATAAAATATGCATAAGTTTTAACCCTACATATAACCAGTAACTTCCATAAAAAAAGGTACCAAGTCTGTAAATTTAGAGACTTAAGAATTCTTTTTTTTTTTTAATATTTATTTGGTTTTGAGAGACAAAGAGACGTGAGCAGGGAAGGGACAGAGAGAGGAGGACACAGAATCTGAAGCAGGTTTCAGGCTCTGAGATGTCAGCACAGAACATGACATGGGGCTCGAACTCACGGGCTGCAAGATCATGACCTGAGCTGAAGCTGGACACTTAACCGACTGAGCCATCCAGGCGCCCCAAGAGACTTAAGAATTCTAACTGGAGATATCAGGGGAGGCATCATGGAGTTAGCAGTATTTTGATTAGTCCCTAAGGGATAGTTAGGAAATATGGGGTTGTTGGGGGTTGAAGGCATGAAACTTTTTGAAAAAGGCCTAGAAGAGGACTTACATGTTTCCAAGTAGAATAACATCAAAAGTTTTGAATATTGAAATTTTGGTGCAGCAGAAACTATTAGCAGCTAATGAAACTCCTCAAGAAAAATAAAGTATGATAAAATGATACGTTAAATTAGGTAAAATCAGTGGGACTTAATATTTTTAAAATATTTTCTAGCTCTATCACTAGTAAGGTGGCCCACAGCAGCGGCACCTTTGCCAACCATCAACTCCCATGTGTATCTAGAAGGTATATTTAGATCTCTACAACTCTTCTGGATGAAATAAATCAACTCCTTGGATGGTAGTTGATTGGATGTCTTAGATCAGGAAAAATCAGAATGGCTGTGAGATATATGTTATTGCCATAAAGCAAAAATACTTCCGGAGTTTTATTTTGTTTTTAAGTTTATTTATTTATTTTGAGAGAGAGAGCATGAGTGGGGGACGGAGACACAACGAATTCCAAGCAGGTGCAGCGCTGTCAGTGCAGAGCCTGATGTGGGCTCGAACTCACGAACTGCGAGATGATGGCCTGAGCCGAAATCATGAGTTGAAGTTTGACTGAACTACCCAGATGCCCACAGAACTTTAAAATAATAGGAAAAGACCAAAAAATGATCTTAATAGGACTTTCAGTGGCCATTCCATGGCTATTTGAGGAGTGAAAAGAAAGTCATTCAGTAAGTAATTAAAATTAGTTGATAAACCTAGAGGGTATTTATGTTAAGAGAAATAAGTCGGATAGAGAAAGACCAATACCATATGTGATTTCATCACTTGTACGTGGAATCTAAAAAATGAAACAAATGAACAAACAAACATAAAAGCCGAAACACACCCATATGACTACCAGAAAGAAGGGGGATAGGGGACCGGGCACAACAGGTGAAGGGGAGTGGGAGATACAGGCTTCCAGTTATGGAATAAGTCACATGGATGAAGGGTAGAACATAAGGAATACAGTCAGTGATACTGTAATAGCATTATATGGTAGTTAAAGATAGCTATACTTGCATTGCGCACAAATATAAAATAGAGACTTGCCAAATCACTACACCATACACCTGAAACTATACTTTGTGTCTACTATACTTCAATAAAATTTTTTTAATTGAAAAAAAGTAGTTGAATTTGAGTCTATAATGATACTTAAAGGAGAAAAGTTACCAAAGTGTGTAAAAAATGATTATAATGGAAAATAAATGTGAATATAAAGTATGTACTAAATATTTTATTAACTTTAATGTGAAGGAGACTGTTAACGTACCTGGATATTTATGTCTTTTATTAAATATGTGTTCATTCATTAAAGAATAACAAACATTCTTTGCATACGTAAGTAGCAAAGAGCTAATAAAAAAATGTGAATAAGACAACATTCCTAGAAGGAGTAAGAACTGTACCAATAATAGGAATAAATTGTTCGGACCTATGAAACACATATAAATAAAGATGAAAACCAGTCAGAAGGTAAAGAATGCTGGTAGTCACACACAAGGTGAAAGATTACACAACTGTGTGGTTCCAGTGTCACAGAAGAGAGGAGCTAAAGACATGCCCTAAGAACACAGGCTGGTTATCTCATCTTTTATGAGATGAAGCCTCCAGATTGCCCTCCTAAATACAACAAGACACTAACAAGGCGTATATTCCCAATACCTCTAATAGACCAGCTCCTGTCACAAGAATGATAAAGCAATGATTAACGTAAAGCTGGCAGTGCAAAGTTCAAAGAATAAAGGATTCTGGAAGAAAAACATGGTGTTAAAAAAAAAAAAATCAACCTCTGAGGCATGAGCTTAAAAAAAAAAAAAAAAACTAATGATCTAACAAGTGAAGTCATAAAATAGATCCCAACCAGATGACCAGCAATTCTTATGTGAAACAACTTTAGACAAGAACCAGGACCCATAATACCAACAAAGAACAAAGTAGTGATAACCAAGAATACATAACCTCCTAAAATAAGTATTATTTCTCTTTTGGAGCCAGTAAAATTATTACAATTCCAGGACGGTATGAAAATAAATACTAGTGTAACCTTAGGGAAGATCAATATCACTGGTACAGAGATCCTCAGAAAGTGAAAAAATAAGAGAAAAAAATGAAAAAAAATTTAATCTACAACATTGCTATTTAGAATGGATTTAAGCACAGTTACATGTTTTGGAATAATTGCATTTGTGCAAACTTTTTCTGCTGTTTGAAGTGTGTGGCATGGAGAAAGAAACCACGATACTTTAAAAAAAATTTTTTTAACGTTTATTTATTATTGAGAGACAGAGATAGAGCATGAGCATGGGAGGGACAGAGAGAGGAGGACACAAAGAATCTGAAGCAGGCTCCACACTCTGAGCTGTTAGCACAGAGCCCCACACGGGGCTCAAACTCACAAACCGTGAGATCATGACCTGAGTCGAAGTTGGACACTTAACCGACTGAGCCACCCAGGCGCCCTAAAAACCTTGATACTTTTGAACATTCATAATATTATGGCTAGTTTTTATGTTAAATATTTGACTGTAATAAATTAAGTAGTGGGCAAAAAATACTGAGTGCTCCCTAGGCATTAAATTATCACCAAACAGTCATTAAAAAAAAAAAAAAAAAAGTCACACACATTTACTAAAAGACTTAAGCTCTGGTAAGTCATCAGTGACTAATACCATGTGAATAATGCAGATTCCTATGGAAAGATGGGGCCTGCCTGTCTCCTGAGTGCCATGTACAAAACAAATGCATAGAAATTTATCCAAACGTTTACCAAGAATGGTAGATCAAAAGTGAACTCTCTCCATATATGAATAAAGAATGAGAGAACTTTCATTCTATGGATGAAATCTATGGATATAATATGATTTAGGCAAAATTATGGGTATGATAAGAGCAAAACATTAAACATTTAGACTGAAAATGATTCAAGGCATCATTCACACAATGAGCATGTGGCCCCAGAAGAACCTCAAAAATGACAAGAAACAGAAGTGGAGAAAACTGATGAGGTTTTTTGGTATTACTGAGATAAAATTGACATATAATGTATTAGTTTTAGGTGCGCAACTGACGAGCTTATTAAAAAATTCTTAATATAGGAGCACCTGGGTGGCTCAGTTGGTTGAGCATCTGTTTCTTGATTTCAGCTTGGGTTGTGGTTTCATGGTTTGTGGGGTTGAGCCATATCAGGCTTTGTGCTGACAGCATGGAACCTGCTTGGGATTCTCTCTCTCTCCTCTCTTCTCTCTCTCTCTCTTTCTCTGCCCCTCCCCCTGCTTGTGCTGTCTCTCTCTCTCTCTCTCAAAATAAAAACATAAATATTAAAAAAATTCATTATGTAATGATTTGTAAGTCTCAAGTCTGTTACCTAGAAAAGAGATTTAGATATTATGGCCAGGCGAGACACAAAGAATCTCCACATAACCAATGTGTAAATTGCAATAAAGTGACTCTAAAATTATTAATTCTGCAGAAATATAATTAGAAGTTGAAAACACAGTTCCTCATCATTTCTTACCTTCCCCAGTTTGAGCTCAATGGTGACAAGGCACTTTGTTTGACCCACTGTACAGGTTGTGGTCCCTGATACAGATAGAAGTTCATCCATCAGGTTCACACCATCTTTCTGGAGTACGGCAGCTGTTTTGTTAAATGTGACTCGCCAAAAGATCCTGACATCTTCAAAGGCCCTAGGAACAAAGCAAAACCTATGCAAATGCAATAGCAGACAGTGTTATCCCTGTGTCTAATGCAGAACGTATCATTGCGCTTTAGTGTACCTCTTCACCCAAAGCATAGCACTTCCTTGACCACTGATAAAGCTGAAGGTAACCAATTCACCTAATCATTACCCTTAAAAAATCAAGGCCAGAGTTTACGTGGCATTCTTTGACCACACTCTATTCAAACCTGAGTAAGTACTTCTTAAACTACTATGTATCAAGAATGTGGAAACAAATAATATCTCTCTGCCTAGTATGCTCACTTACCCCTGCCTTCAAGTAAGTGTTCTTTGTCTTTTCACAACAATTCTTCTAAGGGAAACACACTACTGCTAAAAATGATCGTTATTATAAAAATAAAGGGCAAGAGATGTCCAACATTTCCAGAGAATTTAGGCCCAAAATGGAAAAGATAATTTACACTCATGTACATGGGTGCATAACACATGTATGTCTGTGATGAGCATTCAGAAGATGTGTACTGTGGAGTATTAAGTTGCAAGCAAAATTTTGATACTCCATGTTTCCCTAATAAAATAGTTGTGTACGTGGAGTGATCAGAGAATAGTAAATTTGCTGAAGTGATGACTTTCCATAATCTTCTGTCTGTATGGTACTTTATGAAGTACAAAATATTCAAGGTGGCCCAAAATCACACTCATTAACCAAGTGTGTTAAATCACAGATTAGGAACTACAGCATCCAAACACTGACATAGCAAATTCCACATGACCTTCTATCAGCATTTCATCCTGTTTTTACCATTTTATGAATTCAAATCAGATACTATACAGACACATAGGATGTTATATCTGCTACATATATATGTATCAACATACCTGTTTGGTTGCCGTGTGACAGTAAGATGCAGTCTGTTCTTATCAGCTCCTTCACCCAGCTCCAGTCCACTCTGGGACTCCTCACTGAACCCGATGATGCCATTGTGAAGATCACTCCCTGATAAGTAAAAAGGAGGGTTATAACATACTCAAGACTCTAGAAGATCTCCAATGCTTTGCTAATCTTTCCAGCTCAGACGGTATAGAAGTGAGAAATATTAAGTGAGTAGGGGCAGTTACAATTTTTAAAGATCTTTACTAAAAGTAGACTAGAATCAAAATGATAATACCAAGGTAGGTGACACCTTGAGAACATAAGACCAGAAGAAAGAAAACATAATTTCCTATATTCCACACTGACACATGCTCATTTCTCTCTGATGAGACTATTTTATATTTGATAGCCCTTTCTTTACATTTTACATATGTTTACTGTTGAAAGTTAGTATATTCTACCACAGTAGCAACGTTTCTGTTTACTGCTGTATTCTCAGTATCCATAACAGTGTCCAGCATATTGTAAGTGTTTAATGAATATTTGCTGAATAAACTGCATTTATTTGAACTGCATTTAACTGATTTTCCTTCCTATAAGACCATTCATGTTATGCATTTGGTTATTTCCCCCAGAGAAAAACATAACTATTAAGGAACTCCTAAGTATCTCTGAGTAAAAGAAACAACTCTGAGCAACACTGGAGGTTACATGCACCATCATACTACAAACTGTGTTTAAACTCGAGCAAACCAAGGGCCCACACTGCACTAAAACAGTCACTCCAAATCTTTGCCAGCATGTAAGCTAGCTTCTCAGACTAGAGATATGCCAGTAAACAGTTCCTGCCTGCTGCTTTCTATTTCTCAATGACCCAGTTTTGCAAAGTGATCCTAAAAGCAATGACCCCAAAGCAATTAGCTTCAAAAACCACTTGTGCCCGTCACTGTGCAACCTCACTGCTGGGGTTCCAAGGAGACAGAACCTCTGGAGTTAGGGGTCAGGGTAAGGAAACAGCAAACCACCTAATGGTCCCAATGAGGGAGCTCCAGGAGTCACCAGCCCCTACTTTGCAGGTGTGAAGTGTGAGTAGATGTGGAGCCTATTAATTAGGGACATGCAGGTGATGAACCATTTTGTCCTGGTGTCTCATGTGTGCCTCGTTTCAGCCGGACTGCCAGTCTTCATCCTCACTCATTAATGACTGTGATCACTTCTTAGCCCTGCATCAGAACCTGTCAGCAACTTTTTTCTTTGGTAGCAACAGTTTCCTTGTCATTTTGGTGGGGATTTGTCTCTCCAAATAGAATATAAACTTCTCACAAGCAGAACCTTAATTTTCTTTTCCAGTGATACAGCACTGAGCATGGTTCTGATGAACACAATGCTTCCCTTGCCACATCTACGACCATAAAATGATGTCAAGTTTCTAGTAAGATGAATTAAGACTTGTAATATGCTAATGATCAAACCCAAAACTAAATGATAAACTATTTTCTCCTGATACTATTTTGAAAGTTTGTTCTTAAGTCTAAATGTGAAAAGACTATGCAGATTAGTGAAAGATAAGAAGAACGGGAAAAACTAATGTCGTTAAAAAGGAAATATTACTTTAAAATAAAAAGCCAGATGGGGCACTTGGTGGCTCAGTCTGTTGGGCATCCAACTTTGGCTCAGGTCATGATCTCGTAGTTTGTGAGTTCGAGCCCCGTGTCAGGCTCTGGGCTAACAGCTCAGAGTCCAGAGCCCCTTTCAGATTCTGTGTCTCCCTCTCTGCCCCTCCTCTGCTCATGCTCGCTCTCTCTCTCTCTCTCTCTCTCTCTCTCTCAAAAGTAAAAAAAAAAAAAAAAAAAAAAAACAAAAACCATTAAAATAAAATAAAATTTAAAATAAAAAGCCAGGAGAAAAGAAGACAAATAAGGGAACCTGGGGTATATGACCATGCAAATGTACTTCAGATGTTGTCACATAGATTACATCATGTGACAGTAAGAGGTAGGTATGGTGAGGAGTTATCATTTGCCCTATGTGTATCGTCAGTGTACCCTATGTAGGGAATAAACATTAGAGAACCTCATCAAGGTTCAGCTGAGTGACTGTTTGCCTGGTGAGTTAGGCTCAGGGCTGGTATATGGGTAGGCACTGGTATGTCACATCAGTATGGTGTTGGCATGCCACACGGCTATACACTGGTATTGGTACGCCATACTGAGTGAGGAGCACCTCCGTTCCACGTGTACACAGCTGCTTTTCTGAGCGCCCGAAGCACCCTCTCCTGACCCTGTAACCAGGGCCACAAGATGTCTCCACAATCCAGTAACCACTGGGGAAATGCTTAGGATATCAAGGAGCCTCTGGCAACCATTTTGACTGGTCTGGGCCTCTGCCACACTAGCTGCTAAATATTTTGATGGATCCCTCGTCATATTCAAATAACTATAATTAAATATCTATCCTATAGCATGGGGGAGGAGGATACTGAGTGTCAAAATAATTTTGATAGAAAAATATAGATGCATTAACCTAAACTGAGTCAAAATCAGTAAATAACTTGGTGAACAGAATTACAACTTACAATACTCAATAAACTAGAGGAAGAGGAATAAATGACAATTCTGGCTGGGTATAAAAGGAAGTTATACAATTGCAAAATTATGATTTAATTACTACTGAATGGCTAAAATAAAAATTCTAGGAGGCATCAAATCCTAAAAGGGTAATAAAGATGTTTATTCTAAAATTTTCCTTTTATAAAATAGAAACATAAAGAGTAGACACTAAATGATTTCATCAAGTCTCCCAAGTAATGGTTGATGTGGTCCATAAATATAGGAGCCATGACATTTAGTTTCCTTTCCACTACACTATTTTATCATAGTGTCATCTGAAACTCTGAAGCACTGTGTAAAATTCATAAATGTTTATAAAAAAAGAGCAGAGTAGGTAAGAATCATAAGATGGCCTCGTCAATACTCTAGTTAGGGTAAGATACTGACAAGCTGAGCTAAACAACTTTAAGAAACACAGTATGATTTCAGAGGAAACTACCAATTATCCATGAAACATTTTATAAGATGCACAAGAAACTCTTAAAAAATCAGTAAATTTTTAATCTATTGTAATTTATATACCCAATAGTAAAGAAGTTATAAAAACTGCAATGGTTCAAAAGGAGAACAAAATAAAAGAGTTTTCATCTATTTCCCAACATAAAGAATTTCCTAGCATTGAGACTTAGATTTAGGGATGGATTATTGAAAGTGGTTCAGAAATGCAGAATGAGGTTTCACAAAAGGATATGCAATCATGTGTTTGGATAATTAAATTAAATATTTTTCAGCGGAAGAACATGGTCTTAAGCATTTTTATGGTTCTCCTAATACTGTGAAAGTATAAATTTATAGATTGTTTAACTAGATCTGAGCTAAGTGACATTTACAGTACAATTAAATTCGAGCTTGGCGCCCCAGAATAGTATCATGAGTTCATGTTATGGGTTCCTGCCACAAGAAAACAATGGTTTAATGAATAACCATGAGCAATTCAAGTAAGTCACCCTCTCAAATTAAATTTAAGACAGTAATATTATTACAAATTTTCTACCACAAAAGTACATTTTTATCTCCATTGTACCTGTAATAATGACCATGGCAAAGGCTGCAAATCCACCATCATCCTTCCCCTTCACAATCTGTGCTCCTCCTTGAGGGTCTGTGAGAAACACATAGAAGAATTCTTGCCCCTCGGGCTCATCATCATCCAAAATTTGAACCAATACTTTATGTTCTCTTTCTCCATCTACAAATGTAAGGGTAACAGTTTGTTCTTCAAAATCTTCTTCTTCAGTTGCCCACGTTAGGTTGGAAATTCCATAGATATCATGAAAGGGCAATGCATTTGGTTCCTTCTGAGAAGACCTTTCACCAAAAGTTTTAACTGTTATGCTGACGTTGCCAGCAGACCCACCAGTTCTTCGGATCAAAACTTCTACAGCATTAGATGTACCATTTTTCACCTCTTCTTCAACATAAACAACAGGTGGCCCAAGACTAAATGTTCCATGGATGGAAACATTTGCAGTCACAGTGGACACCTCGGGCTTCCCAGGCAAGGTAGATGTATCAGGGACAGTGACAAGTTTCTCAGGGATGGCGGATACACCAGTTGCCTCAGGAACAATGGCAACCATGTCAGAGGGCTGTGGCACAGCATTTATCGTGGTTGTGTCAGGGTATGTGCTTGAGAAGTCAGTTTCTACAGGAATGAGAGCTGTGTCAACTGCTATGGCCACAGTTGTCTCAGGGAAAGAAACACCCATTCCCGCCAGGTCATCATTATCCAATATTGAGATCAATGCCACACTGAAATCTAGATTCAGGCGTGGTCTCCAATCAGCATCAAACTTTTGTAATCCTTTCATTTCTACTGAAGTAAGATTAATGTAAAACATTTCTTCTTCCTCAGGAAGCTGATCGTTAATAATGATTATTTCAATATTGACCTCAGGTTGGAATTTTTCAAAAAGTAGTTCCCCATTCTGAACAGGCTCAAAGTCTTCCATGGGCTTTGCACTACCTGCAGTTGTCTGATAAGAAACTTTAATAAGATCGCCGTGGAACCCAAAGAGTCTTTGGACATATAATCTAATCATCTGTGTATCCTCTGACACGATGACATTTCTTGAACTAGGGGAAAATTGAAAGACTCCCATTGGTTCAATTTCAGCGAAGGTGAACCCTGATCTGGAAAAAAACAACATGAAAGAACAGATGAAAAAAAGGAATACTATTGTAGAGATTCATTTTTCAAATATTTAAGGTGCTTCTCATGAGGGCATCTTAAGTTTATTTATGTATTTTGAGAGGGAAAGTGCATGTGCACATGCATGCGTGCATTGGGGAGGGACAGAGAGAGAGGGAGAGAGAATTCCAAGTAGGCTCCACGTTGTCAGTGCAGAGCCTGATACAGGGCTCAATCTCACAAACCAGATCATTACCTGAGCTAAAATCAAGAGTTGGACACCCAACCTACTGAGCCACCGAGGTGCCCCTCATGAGAGGCACCTTAAAAACGGCATGCCCTTTCAAATTCCATAAAACCCTATTTATGCATTAGTGAATACACCAGAACACAAGAAATGTAAGAAGAGAAGCTGTGATCATGGGTGACAAGCCCTGACAAGTTTTATTAGCCCAGTGAAGAACATACAGGTCTCTGGCCTGTGTATCTAGTTTATCCCAGAGCAGTTCTCTGAAGAATTTGAAACAGGAGGCTCTCTCTTATGATAAGTACACAGGGAGCCAAAAACTCAGGATGCTCTGGATGTCAGCCAGATTTCTTATCTACCAAATAGAAATGGTTATCCCTATTAAATGCAAAATCCTTGCTTCTTCCAGCTGGCCAGTAATGGAACTATTCTCTCACACAGTTTTTGCTAAAATTTTTCATGTGAATTTGAAGAAACATCCATAAATGAGTGATTTATCTTTAGCTTTTTCTTATGGAGTTGTGTTGTGAGTTAACGGTTATGCCAGAGGTAACACAGGTGGCCCATCAAGAGAATTTAGACCACAGACATAATTTCTTTAGCTAACAGTTTTTTTTTTTACCTGTTGTTTAATCAGTTTTTTTAATCCTTTAGGGAGGACACCCCAGAGCCCATCAGTCTCTAGTGTCAAGCACCTATCTCTCAACACATAGCATAGCGGTTAAGAGCTCAGAAAGTAGACAGGCAGCCTCGGTTCAAATTATGGTCCCAACCTTATAAGCTGTGTGAAGGGGGGTACATTACATATCTATGAGTTCTTTCTTCATCTAATGGGACTAATAATAGTATCCATGTCATATGGTTGTTGTAAAGTCATAGTAAACATACATGTATACATATAAAATATAATTAAGACATATATAACACCATATATACAAATTATAAAATATATCTTTTTTTAATGTTTATTTTTGAAAGAGAAAGAAATAGAGTGTGAGTGGGGGAAGGGCCAAGAGAGAGGGAGACACAGAATCTGAAGCAGGCTCCAGGCTCTGAGCTGCCAGCACTGAGCCTAAAGCAGGGCTTGAACCCACGAACTGTGAGATCATGACCTGAGCTAAAGTCGGACGCTTAACTGACTGAGTCACCCAGGCGCCCTGAAATATGTATCTCAAAACAATGCCTGACCTATCATAAGCATTATAAAACTGTTAACTATTGTTATTGTTAAAAGCATTTAAATTTCTTACCCAGCATTACATTCTGTGGCCAAACATTTTTTAAATATTTAAAAAACATTTTAAGATACTTTTTAAATATTTGATTGTGCCAACCAAGATCTCTTAAATCTAAACATGCATACAAACATACTTGAACACACGCTGGTTTTGCCCACACCTTTCCACCACTTTCCTAGTAAGTAAAGTGAAGAGAAGAAAGATCAAGTAACTTTCCCAAAGTCACACAGCAAATAAGTGGCAGGGCCAGGACTAAATCCATGAGTCTACCTTAAAGGTCGGCCCTCTGCTATTCTGATCAACCCCATCGCAGGTATGAGACAAGTAAATTGCTTTTGACTGGGACATATTTATCTGCAAATGTACTGATTTAAATTAAACTCAAAAGAGCCACCAGTACAAGTCACATTATAACCCTGCTATGCCTATTCTTATTCTTAATCCCTCGGGAAAATTAGGTATTTTCTGGCAAATTCTCAGAAGACAGCTTCCTTTAATAACAGATGGTTTGCCATCACAGTTTTTGCTGGAGGCGTTACCCAGGCCAACACTATGGAGGAAGAGGACAGGAAGAACTCTCTTCAAAGCAAGCAGAGGGCGGTGACTCTAGGAAAGTCAGCCTCCCTCTGTGGCATCTTTGGCATGCAGGCCATGTGTTGCTCTACACTAAAACTGTTCTCACATCTGCTTCAAGGAAAGTGATCCTTGTGTCTTCTTCTGTTTCAACTGCTAAATTCCACACTATTCCTCAGAGATTTTATTGGTTGAGAATTGGGTTGAAAATTCCCTTTGTTTTGCTGGTTGAGGATCTTACCGAAGTTGAGCCCCACCAGGGGCACTGCTCTGCACCCCAGAGAGGTGAATAACAAAGGCCTCTGGACGACCAGGACTGGGAAATGTCCACAGCAAGACTCCTTTACTTTGTTCTCCATGAGAAAATGAAAGGCTCCCTGGAAGGGAAGAGGACAAGAGAATCAGGGTATTATTTATGAGTTCTTACACTGGGATACAACTCTTAAAAATGCAGTAAAATACTGTCTTTTCCAAAATTCTGTGACAGTCTACAAAAGGTTAAAACATTTAAAAAGGCAGAAGGGGAAGTAAACTTAGGGAAAGGTCATTACGCCACAAGTTCTGCCTTCAATCCCTGTCTGTTCCGCATGGTAGAGGTCACATCATCTAACATTTAGGTCTCAGGGACCCTCACAGAGCTAACGGTATAATTAAAAAAGAAAGAAAGAAAGAAAATGAAGCAACAGCCACTCTATTGTGAGAAATATTCAGGTGAACACACAAATGAATACAAAGTTCTACCTTTTTTTAATATTATACAGGCACATTAAGTTTTTAGAACTACTTTTAATAAACTAATATATCGACAGAATCATCTGCTTAGTGACCACTATTTGCAGGTGAGGTATGAAGTTTTTATTTTGATTGAATAAAGTTTCTCATTTTTACCAACTCTGATCACTCAAATATGAAAGCAGTGTATTAGAAAACAAATGGTGGGGCACCTGGGAGGCTCAGTCAGTTAAGCATCCAACTTCAGCACAGGTCATTAATTATCTCAGGGTTTGTGAGTCTGAACCCCACTGACAGTGCAGTGCCTGATTGGGAGTCAGTCTCTCTCTCTCTCTCTCTCTCTCTCTCTCTGCCACTTCCCTACCCACACTGTCTCTCTCTCAAAATAAATGAATAAACTTAAAAAAAGAAAAATAAAAAGAAAAGAAAAATGGTTCAGGGCACTTGGGTGGCTCAGTCAGTTGAGTGTCCAACTCTTGGTTTCAGCTCAGGTCACGATCTCGTGGTTTGTGTGGTGGACCCAGGTCAGGCTCCACACTGATAGCACAGAGCCTGCTTGGGATTCTCTTCTCTCCCTCTCTGCCCCTCCTCTGCTTGCTTTCTGTCTCAAAATCGATAAATAAACATTAAAAAAAAAACAAGGGGTGCCTGGGTGGCTCAGGTCATGATCTCGTGGTTCATGAGTTTGAGCTCCACATCAGGGTCTCTGCTGCAAGCATGGAGCCTGCTTTGGATCCTCTGCCCTCCCCCCCCCCCCCACCCGCCCCTCTCTGCCCCTCCCCAGCTTGCTCTCTCTCTTTAAAACATAAACATTAAGAAGCAAAAAACAAAAACAAAACACAGTTCATTATCCAGAGTAACGACAGTCCAAGAAAATGAGTGGCCAATTACACATCTCCATGTCCTATAGGGCAGATCTTAGAAAAGCTACAACTCACCTAATTTTGGGGTCATATTGCCAACAACAATGAATTCTGGGATTTCCAACCCAGGAGCATATCCAGCCACCCAGGCAACCACGAGAGAGCCATATGTGCCTCTCCTAGAAATCACAACGTGGCTTGTTCCCGCAGTGACATCCGTGAGTGGAAAAGCAGTAGATTCAAATCCAACCTGAGAAAAAACATGCTTAGAATATTTTATTTCTTTCTAAACATTCCTGTTTTCTAAACAGTGGGTTATAAGTCAACTTTCTCTTTGTTTATACAATCTATTTTCTTGTTTTGAAAATATTCAATTCAAGAGTAATGCTTAAGAAATGACATCTGAGGTGCGCCTGGGTGGCTCAGTCAGTTAAGCAGCCGACTTCGGCTCAGGTCATGATCTCACAGTCCGTGAGTTCGAGCCCCGCATCGGGCTCTGTGCTGACAGCTCAGAGCCTGGAGCCTGCTTCAGATTCTGTGTCTCCCTCTCTCTCTGACCCTCCCTCGTGCATGCTCTGTCTCTCTCTGTCTCAAAAATAAATAAACATTAAAAAAATAAAATAAAATAAAATAAAATAAAATAAAATAAAATAAATAAAAAGAAATGACATCTGAGATTTGGAAATTTATTCAATTTTGTAACTCCAATGATAGTTTATACCTTTTTGTTAATCAAAATATAATCCTCTGAATTTACAAGACCCAAAAAAGACAAATGTAATTTGTTAAAAATGAAAGCAAAAGATTAAAAATTTTAATGATTTGTTCATGGGTTTTTATAGAATCTGGTTTATCTAGAACTGAAATCTGACTTCTTTCCAAGATATAATAATAAATTCTTCATTTTTAAAATGAGCACCATACACTAGATTTTCTATTAAGATTCTTTCCAGCTCTTTGACTCAATTTAATATTTTTTTGAGGACCAGAAACCTCCAAAGATTTTTTTTAAAATAATCATCTTTTTCATCCATATCAAGTAAGATCTTGTTTTAAGGGTAACCTTTTCAGGGAACTCTGGGACTTAAAAATGATTTATAGATGAAATAAGTTCTGGCCAATAAGTAAAAATAAAACCAGAGTCCTGGCTTCACACTGTGATTTGGATAACTCAGTTTACCTCTTTTGGTCCCAATACCAATAAATTGGGATACCATATGATTGACAGTTCTATATTAAGACTCATTTGCCCCATTTTATTTTTCTTCAATATTCCAGACTTTTTTTTTAATATTTATTTATTTTTGAGATCGAGAGAGAGAGAGACAAAGAGCAAGCAGGGGAGGGGCAGAGAGAGAGGGAGACACAGAATCCAAAGCAGGTGCCAGTCTTTGAGCTGTCAGCACAGAGCGTGATGTAGGGCTTGAACACACAAGCTGTGGGATCGTGACCTGACCTGAAGTAGGACACTTAACTGACTGAGCCACCCAGGAACCCCTCATTTTCCCCATTTTAAATCGGAAATCAAAGTAGCAGAAAAGTGTAAGAAGGTACCACAGAAGAGCCTCTGGAGCTACAGAAAAGAAAAAGGAAAAAACAAAAACAAAATTTCCATTTTACACCAGCCTAGATTCTCTATTATAGTGAGGTTTCTGTTTAGCAATTGTCAAAAGCTTTGACATATTTAAGATCATACCTGCTCCATGGCTAGTGGCTGTTTGAAAGTGTTCTAGTCACACGGGGCACCTGGGTGGCTCAGTCAGTTAAGTGTCCGACTTCAGCTCAGGTCATGATCTCAGTTTGTGAGTTTGAGCCCCACGTCAGGCTTTGTGCTGACAGCTCAGAGCCTGGAGCCTGCTTCAGATTCTGTGTCTCCCTCTCTCTCTGCCCCTCCCCTACTCACACTCTGTCTCTTTCCCTCTCAAAAATAAACAATAAAAAAAAAAAGTCTTCTAGCAACAACACACACACACACACACACACACACACACAAACCCCACATACAAACACTGGTAAGGAGTACAGAGGATACATCAAGGACAGGAGGCCCCAATCTTGCCCTTTGAGGTGATACATGTCACGACCATGTGCATGGACAAGGAGTAGGAAATATTTTGCTATGCCAAATAAATGGTTCATGTTGAAAGCAATCTTTTTTTATAACGACCTGTGAGTAACAAGAAGACAACAAAACTTCAAAGTATTATTTATTAAGTTATAGTCCTCCATTCCCTCTTGAACAGATGAGGTGCAAAAGAAAGAAAACTATTCTTCTCAGTTATTTTTTAATGCTGATGGATTCCACCTAGGGGATAAGCAAATCCATCCCTGCAGCCCAGGAGGGAGTTTCTGAAGAGGATCTGCTTAATGGTCAGAGACCCTGTTACACAAGCTTCTGGCCAGCTCTATCAGCTGCAGAGACTACATGTCTACACATTGGTCTAGGCCCGCCTTAATCAATCAAAGCTGAAGGAGCTCCCATCTGAAGGAAAAAGATGCAATGTTATCTCACCATCGTCTAACAAATACACACATTACCATGAGCCAGAGACAACAGCCCCTGCCTTGCTCGTACACTGACAGAATCTGCCTAAATAGGAATTAAAGCCCTCAAGTTATTCTTTGTTCTCCTGTGAATTTACGAAGTGATTAGGAAACACTCTCTCCCACACTGAACTCCTGTAGAAGATTCAAATATGCAGGGACAACCAAGTCACAGGATCCTATCACGATTTATCTCCATCAGCACAAACGTGGCACAATAAAAAGGGCTCTCAGAATGAAAGAAAAATATTCACAATGAGTAAATGAAAAAGTCTGAAATATTAACTGATGTTTTGTTCTAATTTTAATTATTTAGCATAAAATATCTCAATATGAAATATTCACTAACAACAACAACAAAAACCTGGAAATTTTTATTCTAGGTGACGGTTATTTTAAAAATCCTTATATTCACGTTCTGTGAGACACAAACTTCCTAAATCTCCAAAAAGGAAAATGTCAAAAATTGGCAAATTACTTTCATAAAATGCATCTATAATCAATGCATCTACTTTGATACTGATTTAAGGAAATAATGAATCTTGAGCAATTTTAGGTCTAAGAATCTTTTTAATCCTTCCTGTGAAAGCTGCCCTCTAGTGGTTCTACGACGGTTACACACCCTGGACCCATTACCTGAGAATTGGCGGCTTTCTCAGGGACAGGAAGGACAGTGGATTTTGCTTCCTGGAGAATTTTTGGCATGCCGTAGAAACGCCCACTGACAAGCATCACAGTCAGCAGTTGCAAGGTGAAATTGGAGCCCAGGGATATGAAGACCTATAAACAATCAGTATCAATGACTTCTTTAGTAGTATAAAAAAATAATTTTCAGAGAAAAATATTGACATTTGACAGAGTCATTAGCAAAACATCTCACGGTCCTTTCATACAGTTTCATCAATATATGTCTTTTCCCTCAGGTCATAAAACAAATCACAAGTACAAAGACTATGGGGTGAAGAGTGATCGAGTGTAAAAACACAAATTTGCAAATCTTCCATGTGTGTCCAAATGCCTCAAGAATGATAACAATCACAGAAGTCACATTAGTAATGGAATCATGTACCACAGGAATAAAAGAGCGCACTGGTGAACAGTCAGCATCTAAAACTCACTTTCTTCTTCTCCATCGAGTGATAATTACTATGCTAATGAGATTTACTCAAAACAGATAATGATGTAGGTGTACTGATCATCCGAATATTTTGGATAAATAAAAATTACTAATAAAATGTATTAGATTACAAAGTTTTAAAGTTTTCAAATCTAACTAAAAAAGGGAAATTCTGAATTTAAAAATTAATGTTACTCTAAAATGGATTTTTTTTAATTTACAAAGCATTTTCCCACAGAAACATGGTTGTTGATAATGGATAAGCCTCCAAGTCATCTCATAATCTGGACTATTACTAAAAACTCTGTACATCTTTATTGAATGCAAAAATAACCATTTTTGTGGAGTCTGTTCTTCTTTTAAATATAATGTAGTTAAACATACACCACAGTCCTCCAAATGTGCAAAATATGTACCCTAGTAGTTTCAAATGTTATGTAACATGAGGATAACAGATGCTTCAATCATGCAATCAATCTTCATTTTTTCAAAGTGACACTCACTGAATATGACTCATAGATCAAGTGCTAAGGAAACAGAAATAAATCAGTGTCCTCACTTCAAGCATGTGCCTCCCACCTCTCTTCTAGGGGTGCACCCTTTCTCCACACAGTTCACTGGCTGGGCCATTAAGGTGGGGCATGTGCATAAATCGAGGGTTAAGATTTTTTCAGTGGTCTCCTTTTTCCCTTATGCTCTAGATATAATGCATTGCTCTTTGAAGACTGGGATATTAGTTAGAAGAAGAAAATATGCACATAACTTTTGATTCTCCAAAACTTAACTACTGATGGCCTACTGTTGACTAGAAGCCTTACTGATAACATGAACAGTCAATTAACACATATTTGATAAGTTTTCACATATTACTACTGTATTCTTGCAATAAAGCAAGCTGGAGAGAAGAAAATGTTCTTAAGAAAATCATAAGGGAAAATACATTTACAGTGCTGTACTATATTTGCTGAAACACATCCACATGTAAGTGAACCCGCACAGCTCAACTCATGTTGCTCAAGGGTCAACTGTATACCATTCATCTTTTCAAGTGAAAGGAAAAGAAGACTAACATCCTTCAAAATGTTCCAGGTACCATGCACTACAAGAGACAATCTAGGAGTTAGGCAGATCAAGGCTTTTAGTCCCTGTAATATATATCACTTATTTTGGATTTCCTACACAGTCTGAGAATAGTTTTGTATTATCCATATGGCTTAGTAAAATAACAGAATAATCAAATCTTCACTGTGGCAGGTCTTACTGTCAAATGAAATCTCACTATAAAACAATATGAAGCTATTCCTAGAAAAGCTAAAGGAATGTCCCCTGGTGCTCATTAACAGAAATTAAAACTTGAATGCATTCACAAGGTGATATTACATAGATAGGTATAAGAAAATGTTTTGTTACATAATTTAGGCACACTGTATTTTTTTAAAAACTCTTCTAATTTGTCAGTGAGACTTAATACAATCATATTCTGGTCAAGTTCATCCATCTCCCACTTCCCCAGCTTTGCAGTCTTTATTCCAGTCTGGAAAATTTTCAGAAACAGGAAATGGAAGCTAGAAATTAATACAACAGGGTCAGGGCATCGAGTCAATTTCCCAAAGAACTATAGGAAAGTTAGAAATAAGTACTGCATTAAGTGTCAGCTGCATTTAAACAAAAATACGTTATTACCAAATGGGAATATACTAAATTCATTTATAAACTGCACATGTCTCATCCAATAATTATTATGCATTCCTATGTCATTTTTTTATGGTTATATTTAAATATCTCAGTAAAATTTTAAGCTGAAAACGAGATAAGCCAGGCCTCTCCTTGAAACGGTCAGGAAACTGAAGAAATGCTACAAACCTGACTCCTCACTGGCACCAGGTCCACTTTATATCTGGCACCGTCTTTGACCACCAGCTGCCTCTCTGAATTTTCACTAACAACTAGCTGCTCCTTTTGGTCAGAAGAGATCCGAAACCCAACAGCCACGTCTCCAAATGTTCCAGCAAGCCGGGTTACATTAATTTGGATGAATCTACTAAGGTTTTGCCCTACAAGGATTGACTGGTAATCTGAATACAGAGCAAATACTCCATGTGGGTCATCATTTGCAGAAACAGAGAACTGGGTGATGCATTTCTCTGGATCCAGTTCTGCTCCTCCCTCTACAGAAACAAGCCGGATCACATAATCTTCTTCAATCTCAGGTATATCATCTGGCAGCAGATGAACATCAAATCTCACTTCACTCTCTCCATCAGCAATAGTGAAAAATCCTTTTGTAGAAAGAAAGTCTCCAGTAATGTCAAACACACTGCTTATTTCCCAGTAAACCTAAAATAAAAGGAAATAATCCAACAAAGTCACATAATTCAGTATATTGAATCAAAAGCCTTTATATTTCCCCCATAATATACAAAAACTAACTCTGAATTGTGCAGCATCATAGTCAAAGCCAGACTCTCCAAATAGTCAGTTTAGAAAGTATGGAAGAATGACATTAGCATCATGAAAGTATATGAACTCTTTCAGACTATTGTATGCAATTTGCAGGACAAGATTACAAAATCTCATTTCACTTCTAAAATAACAACATGATTTGAAGAGATAAAGCAAAGCAAAGTTAACTTTGGAATGGCAGTTCCATAAATACATTCTAGAGTTCTGAATATGTATTTGATAGGCATTTGAATCACAGACAATACTTGAAGATAAAAAGCGAGTAGAGAATCTGATGCTTCATACTGGAATTTGTTTGGGTTCACTTTTAACAAAAAGGGAATATCTACAAGACTTCAAGAATTAAAAATTCTTTTCCAAGAATTTTTGTAGCCCCAGCCATAAAGTTTCCACTGAGGAAGTACCAGTTAATCTCCAATATGTGAAGAGTTAAGTTCATAAAGAAACTGCAAAGTATGTTCTGCTAGCAAACAAACAACCTTGATCTGTTAGACAAACATCCCGATGATTTACAAGAGCATCCCCAAACAGTCTATGTCAATATACATGCAAATGCAACCTCTTAAAAATCAGTTGGTAAATGAGAAAATTATACTGAGAAATAAAGCTCTAAAGAATAGATTAAGCAATTTACAAAACTCATTGAGGGACTTAAGTAGGAAAAGTTAAACATCAGAGCAAATAAGAAAATACAAAATAATTCAGTCACACCCTTCATGACTAAGTGTGAGAAAGATCTTTTCAATCTAAGTATAGCTGGGTTTAGAGAAACAGCTAGAGGTTGATGTTGGCTGGAGAACCCAAAGGTGCTGAAATGAACCTTCTCGGCTTCCTCTGAAACTCATGTTACTTCTAAAATTTTTACCATAACATACAGTTTCTCTGTTCTTCACAATCACGTTTGTTAGGCAAATTGTCACACTATTTAAAAATCAAATGAAAAATAGTACCATAATTTCTCCAAAAATGCCCTTGACTCTTTTGACAAAGAAAGTAATGATCAGGGGCCCTTCCAGAGCCGACGGCTCTGAATAGGTCTTCTCAGATAAAGACTCAGGAGCAAACTGAACAACCCCATTTGGATCACCAAACTTCTGTATCTAAAAACAGAAAAAGATAGCAGAATGAATAATATAACAACTACAGATGAAATTACAGTGCCTAACATATCAATATGCAGATAAGCTGAAGAAACGAAAGAAACACAGAAATAAGTCTTGAATATAATCTGCCTAGCTACCTGATTTTTCAAAAGCTTCTTCAGTACACTGATTGTTATCTAAAACAAGTAGGTTCTTATTCCCCAAGGGTAATGGGAGTGTCTGGAAAACTGTAATTTGTAGAGTCTCAGAAGGATAGTACTTCAATGCCTGAATTTGATTTGATTTGCCTCATGTTTGCTTTACTTTACCAGGCCTAATTGTTCAGTCAAACACTAGCCTAGATTTTGTTGTGAAAGTATTTTATAGATGTGATTAATATTTACAATTGGTTGACTTGAGTGAAAGAGATTACCCTTGATATTGTGAGTGGGCCTCATCCAATCATCTGAAGGCCTTTAGAGCAAACACTAGAGCTTCCCAGAAGAAAAGGAATGCTGCCTCAACACTGCAATTTAGGAATCCGGCTTGAGTTTCCATTCTGCCAACCTGTCCCACAAAATTCAAACTCAAGATCACGACTGCAAGCCTTTCCTAACCTTCCTACCAGCCTGCTCTATGGACTTTGGACTTGTCAACCTTCACAAACGTGTGAGCCTTTTTTTTTAGTCAATCTCTCTCTCTTTGTTTTTCTGGAGAAGTCTGACTGATACAGACCCCAGACTATTTTCTAAGCTTAAAAAAAAAAAAAGAATATCTCTCTAGATCATTTTCACAGTAGCCTTGGTCCCCAGCACTTTCTACCCCTAATGGACTAAATGGTTCATTCATATAAAATACACTAAATTCAGAGTTGATGCAACACATCATTGTGCTAATTGAACAAATAACCATTCTTTCTCCCAACAATCTGCCTTGTGACTGAGTTAATAACTTTTATGTACTTTCACAGCAAGGACACCCAATGTTTAGGATGATGTAACAAACAGCTCCTGTCTAAAAGTGCAAAAATATTTTCAAAACACCAAATTTTCTCAGGGAGCAAAATAAGTATTTATCACACTACATGAAGGCCACTTAAAAAGTAACTACCAATAATCAAGCTATATAATGAACTAATATAATAACCAGAAAGTCTGGTCCATAGGAATTATTCTGACTTCATCTGGTTTTATGACTTTCGATACATCTTAAGCCCATGGAGTTTCAACAAATATAAAATGCATTTTTTGATAAATTCATTAAATCCAAAATTCTGTGGGAAAAATAAAGTTGGACTTACTGTTATAGTAATATCTTTAGATCTGGAGTCTAATTTAGCTTCTCCTTTCACAAGTTCAAGTTTAATAATGAAAATCTCTTCAACTTCAATGTCTTCATGAGGATAGATTGTCAGAGTGATGGTTCTCACACCACCTTCTCCCTCTCCAAAATAGAAGGATCCACTCACTGGGTCTGCAATGTCTCTGTTCTGTGGTGGTAAAGCTTCTTGAGAATTGGGTCCTAATATCTCCCAGTTCACCTGAAGGGTATTGTGTTTTTAATAGAGATGACCAATTTCAAGTTTTTTATTTATTTCTTTATTTAAAAATTTTTTAAAAAGTAATCTCTACACTCAATGAGGAGCTCAAACTCACAACCCTGAGATCAAGAATGGCATAATCTACTGACTAAGCCAACCAGGTGCCCCAGAGATAATCAATTTTAAACAAAGAATTACTTTGCAGGGTATGTAGTATTAGAAACAAATATATCTATGTATGAAAATTATTCTATGATATCTCCAGCAAATTCCTCATGTCTTTTAAAAAATACTAATATTTGAGGGGCATCTGGGTGGCTTAATCAATTACATGTCCAACTTCGGCTCTGGTCATGATCTCATGGCTCTTGAGTTCAAGCCCCACGCAGGGCTCTGTGTTGACAATCCAGGGCCAGGAGGCCGCTTAGGATTCTATTTCCCTCTCTCTCTCTGCCCCTCCCCTGCTCACACTCTGTCTCTGTCTCTCTCTGTCTTTCAAAACTAAACATTGAAAAACAATTTTTTAATTAAAAATTAAAAAAATAAAAATACTAATATTTGCAAATATAAACTACCTAATTGCAGGATATAAGTTTTCAGGGATAACAATGTATATGCTTACTAAGTAAAGAAAAATATGAATACCTGGTCATTTGTCATCACCACAGGATAACAAAAATATAAAAGCATGTATTTTAAATATATATTTTAGAGAAATAAAAACTTAAATAGTATGAATACAACACTGTCTTGCTGCATGCACAGTTTCTGTCAACCAAAACCCATTCGAATAAGATAATAAAACCATGTGAAAAATCTTATGAGTGTGTAACTTCTTTTAAATACACCTAAATAAATTCCTAGTGTAAAACAAACACAACTTTTCTTAAATTGTTATAAAAAACAAAATTATATTCTAAATGCCTTTTTAAATATTTCTATAATATAAACTCATATACTTTTCATATCTGCAAGGAAACAAAATTGGGAATTTCTCTTTGCTTCTTTCCTCTTTCCGCAGCACTGGGCATGCAGCTGACCACTGCCTCTCTCTGGCAATGCTGCATCCTGTCTTCAGTGGCCTCCATGATACATACCTTCCCAGTTTTCCTCCACCTCTACATCTCAGGTTTCTTAGCTGGCTCTCTTTCCTCAGAGAGTTCACTGCTGGCAGCTGGGGACTTCAGGCTGTCTCCTTCACGTCCCTATCTACGCACCTTAGCCCACATAGTTTCAAATGCCTCCACACGTCAGCAGCTTCTCCCCTCCCCGCAACCGCAACCCATACTTACACATGCCCCTGCCTGCCCGACCCTGCACTGGGACGTCCGGTATCAATCTCCAATTAACATGGCCAAAACAGAACTCTTGGTTTTCTGCCAAGCTTCTGCATCTCAGTAAACAGCACTACAATTTAACCAGCTGCTCAACTGAAATTGCAGCAGTTATTCTTCATTCTGTCTTCCCTCAGCCTCCACTAATCTAGTGTTTTCTCCAAAACATACTCAATATCTATTCACTCCTCACCATCCCATCTCCACCCGTCTGAGCCACTGTCATCTTGACCCTGGACGACACAGGACAAGAGCCTCCTAACTAACCTCCCTGATTCTACTCTGGCTTCTTGACATTTCATTTTCCTTAGAACAGTCAAAAGGGAGATACTTAAAATGGCAATCCAGGAACATCAACACCATCCCCCCACTTCAAACTCTCTAATGGTATCCTGTTTGCACTTAGAATGCTCTTTAGTCTGGCTAAGGAGGGTCGCTGTGACCAAACACCTCTCGACCTCTCTGATCTACCTTGTGCTGCTACCCCCGACCACCCAAGCCCGCTACCACATGGAACTCTCCGTACTTCAAACATGTCAGGCTTGTAGATACACACTTATTCCTTCTCCCCAAATGCTCATCCCTCTAACAATTACGTGACCATCTCTTTCTCAGCATCCAGTGTTCAGCTTAAATATCACATCACCATCTAATCTAGAGTAGTCAACAACTCTAAGTCTAGAGTAGTAGAGTAGTCAATCCAGAGGTAACTCACAATTGTGTTTCTCAATTTTACATCCCTGCAGAGCACTTAAGTGCTATCACATAATTTTCTTTTTGTTTATTGCTCTGAAAACTCTAAGAGAACAGAGACTAGGTCTGTCTAGGTCACCAGTGTATTCTCAGTGCCCAGAAGAGGACCTGGAACATGGAAAGCACTCAACAAGTACTTGAACTAATGCGTTTTATAAGAATTCTTCATTTTATTTCTAACTTGCTCTCGAGAGATTCTGATGACAGCTTGTCTCATACATTTTTATGGACTTATAGGACCTGGAAGCCACTTTACCCCTATTAGGTAATTAATAAATATTATTGCAAATACATAAACGGATATATTTGAATAGTAAGAAAATCCAGCTCCATACTCAAGCTATCATTTTTCAAACCATGAGAAGAAGAACTCTACCTGAATCTCTCCCAAGAGTCCTCCAGCCCGCTCCAGCAGCAAGGATAAAATCATTGTGGAATGGGGATTAGGAACAGAAATGTTGCTTTCATTAAGAAATCTTATAACGCCAAACGGAGGGTCACTCTTGGCAATTGTGATTCTGCTCACTAGGTGGCGCCCAAGGACCGCTCCTCCAGTCGCTCCAATGAGCAAAATTTCAACGGGCTCTGCAAATTCACTGCATAGCAAGAAGGAGCAATTCTGAGTTTAAACATATTAAAATGCTTCTAAAACCCAAATAACTAGTCATTTTCCAAATTGGTCATACATATTCAAGGCACAGCATTCATACACCAGTGGTACGAAGAGGGTGCTTAGCTAAAAGCATGAATGATCAACTTCAATATTACATAACCTGCAATAGTTATTAGACGTTCTTCCTCTCTTTTGAATTGCTTAATGCATTAAGGAAGTGAATTGCAGGATGCTTCTACATTCTGATTAGACTTTTCAAATCTAAAAGAACAAAAATTTATTGTTTCCCTCTATATGCAAAAAGTGACAAAGACAATCCTAATGGTCTCCTGATCCCTTCTTCCCTACCCCAGCCCCCATAAAAGTTTCTCATGAATTTCTCAATTGGCACATGTATAACCTTAAAATCCTGTTATCAGTGCAAAACATGGGTAAAGACTGGAACACAAAAATCCTGCTTTACATATGCCCAAAGTATTTCCAACATTACTAAATAGTATTACCTTTCATTATCATCAATGATGGAGACATTTATAAAACTTAAATTCTGTCCATGCTGAAAGGTGATTGAACTGCCATGCAGTATATAATCCACACCGGCAGGAACTGTAGAGGAACTCCGAGAGATGAAATCAGCAGTCACATGGCCATAAGTCCCCTGCAGCCTCACCACTGGAATCATAATCACTCCAACATCCTCCTCCACTATGGCAGGAATATGTAATTAACTGGTATGCCAGACAAAACCACTATCTTTTATAAGACTCAGTCAAATTAAACACAGCAATTAAATATAACAGTACAGTTGTGCAAGCCCTCAATGTTTCCATAGTTCATTTATCATTTAAAAAATATTAGTGAAAATTTCAAGACATTTTTTATGAGAAATGCAGTTTGTCATAAGTTAAAAATTATAGTGAGCAGTGTAAGTTAGAATTGAAATAACCTATTTAATCATTAGCACAGGAATTCTTCCTCTGTGTGCTACATACAATAAATGATGCTTGCTTTCCAAGACAATGCTAGATGAATATGAAAAACCCTTAGACAATGCTAGATGAACATGAAAAACCCTTAAAATATGTGTACTCAAAGGAAAGTATTCTGGACTGCTGCTACATTTAGTTGAAATCTATGTAATATAAATAACTGTGGTTAATGTTAATTATATCATATGAATGTTTTAGAAGTCCACATGTAAATATACTTCTATTACTTCTTGAGTTCCGATGAAATATATTTGAGAATGTGAAAATGTATCCTCAAAGTTTAATTTCAACTTAGAAATTCTTTTCAAAAATTTACTTCCTCTTAAGCTATGCCAACCTCTGTAAATTAAAATGTCATTTAATAGTTTACACTAGCTATGTTTACATTAGCCAACAGTTCATGTTAGCTATAGCTAAATAGTGCTGAATTTACACTGTAGTTATAAATATGCAATGCTCCAAAGACAACAAATCAAACAGAAATCACTGAACACAAAAATTCTAAGTGATTTATTTATTTCTTGGTATAAAACTGAAGCATGACTTCTATTAACTGTAGACTGAAGTTCACAAAAGAGTGATGTCTTCCATATCCGTAAAGTTGATATTAATCAATTGCAAAATGATTTCTGATGAGCTTTAAAAATGGGTACATAACCAATGAATTTGATGGAGGCAATGAAGTCAAAAAGTTAATTGCAGCAAGAAGATAACATGATTATTTTGAAAGGCATGTTCATATTCTACCTTTAAATAAAATAAAAAAGCAGCCCCTTTTTCCCCAGGAGGGATTACAGCCATAGATCATGCATTCTGCTTCTAGCGGGGGTGGGGAACAGGCAACAGTAGGTGGCTGCTGTTAGGAACTGTCACAAGAAAGTACGAGTAGGTGCCCAGATACCACCTGCATTGTATCTGCAGTCCAGTAAAACGGTCATTTCAAAGCTGATTATTTATTAGAAACTGAATATTCACTGATTTCTAATCACAGAGGAAATGATTTCATAAATGAGAAAGATATTTTATGAAGATGACTGAAATCTAAACATTGCAATAATCCTAAGGTTCAATGGGTTTTCTAAAGCCTCGTTCCTTACCATACAGCTTTGCCACACACGAGTAAGGTTCATACTGCCCAAAGATAACTCAAAATATATTTTACAAATAAAATATGTAAATATATGTAAATACATATAAAGGTGTACATGTAGGGGCACCTGGGTGGCTCAGTCGATTAAGCATCCAATTCTTGATTTCGGCTCAGGTCATGGATCTCACGGTTCATGAGACTGAGCCCCGCTCAGGTTCTATGCTAACAGGGTGGGGCCTGCTTGGGAATTCTCTCTCTCTGCCCTTCCCCTACTCCCATCGTCTGTCTGTCTATCTCTCTCTCTCTATCTCAAAATAAATAAATTTTAAAAACCTTTTTGAAAAAAAAAAGCGGCAAATTTATAAGATTACTGAAAACTTACCTTCAAAGGCAGTGTATCTTGGGTCAAATTCAATGACACCCTCTACATTATCATTTTTCATTATTATGATTCGAATAATGGAGATGTTTCCTATTTCAGGAGGTTGATCTATCTGAAGTCCATTTTCTTGAATGGTAAAATCATACCCGCTTGCGAAGTCATAAAAAAAATAATAAAAGAAAAGGAGTAAATAATTGTTCATTGAAATGCCCTTTAGCTCCTATAACTTAGTTCTATTAAGTGTTCTTATATTTTTAAAGATCCCAACACTAAAATATTTCTTTTTCCTGAAATGATGTCTGAAACAGACTTCTGTGCTGCTCCCAATTATCACTGCCTGCATGAAACCTAAACCAATATAAAGTTATTAAACGAGAAAAAGACTATTGGGAAATTGGGAAAAAGTTGTAAAATGAACCTCTGGGTGACGAATGCATTGATAAACTCATCCAACAGTGATGGGCCAAGGAAGAGGATGTACATGAAACTGTAGTGCACTCTGAGACAGGAAACCAGCTGGGCCACAGCCACAGTGTCAGGATGAAAGGGTTACTTTAATTTTTTTTTATGTTTATTTACATTTTGAAAAAGACAGAGAGAGAACAAGCGAGTGCATTTGTACGCGGGGAGGAAGAGAGAGAGAGGAAGAGAGAGAATCTCAAGCATGCTCCGTGCTATCAGCACAGGGCCCAATGAGACTGCAGAGCTCAACATGGGGCTCATTGCCACAAACCGTGAGATAATGACCTGAGCCTAAATCAAGACTTAACTGACTGAGGCACCCAGGCTCCCCTAAAAGGGTGACCTTAACTTTTTTTTAATGTTTATTCATTTTTGAGAGAGAGAGAGACAGAGCACGAGCAGGGAGGGGCAGAGAAAGAAGGAGATACAGAATCCGAAGCAGGCTCCAGGCTCTGAGCTGTTAGCACAGAGCCCGACACAGGGCTCGAACTCACAGACTGAGAGATCATGACCTGAGCCGAAGTTGGACACTCGACCGACTGAGCCACCCAGGTATCCCTGAAAAGGTTACTTTAAGGAAAAAAAGGGTGTCATGCCACTAAAGAAATTTCAAGCTATAAGAAAATATCTCTGTGGACACCAACTGCAATCAATGCCTCTATTCTTTAATACACATGGTAGTTCACTTGGCTAATGACATATTTCTGCTGAGGAAGTCACCTTTTTTTTTTTTTTGATTGATGTTTTTCCCCATGAAGAAAAGTTGTGACCTCCAGAGTTTTATATCACTTTAATTCCTGAAGCTAAAAAATGTCACAAAACCATTTCAGTCTTTTCTTCAATTCTCAAATTCTATTTGCCTGGTGTTTTTATGCTACATAGTTTCAAAAGGTTGAAAGCTGATTAATAAGATTATTTGTAAGGCAACATTAGAAAACTGGGGATTAAACTATTAAATAAGAGTCAATGTTAACAGTTGTCTGAGATGGACTGTAGATGACCTGATTCCCTTAATCCCAAAGAAGTAAATTTTCTAGCAACTAGGCAAAATGAGATCATACAACTTTGCTTTTTCAAATCAAAGGAAACCTAGAAATTCACCTAGAAGGAAAAACTTGGTTTTCTCAGAATTAAACTTAAGCAGGAATTGCTTTTTAAGGCCAAGTCATAGTTAGCCAATAACACAGATGTTATCTCCACACTTAATGAGTTAATTTGACTAAATTTCACTTACTTAATGAAAACAGCGAGCAGCTCAAATTTTAACACATTTAATGTAAGCTAAAATTCATTCCCATTGTCGGTTTTCCTTTTTTCAGATGGCCAGGAAGATGGTGGACATTCAGACTAAGGATGCCTACCAAAAGCATGTAACCACTTTCAAAGTAAGAAGAGGGTCCTGCTTGGATAAACTGGCAAGGAGATGCTCCTGTGATACTGCGAAAACATTGGTTTGGGCTTCAAGATGCCCAAAGAGGCCATTGAAGGCACCCATTTGACAAAAATTCCCCTTTCCTGGTAATGTCTCCATCCAAGGGCAGATTCTGTCTGGTGTGGTGACCAAGATGAAGAAGCAGAGGACCACTGTCATCCACTGAGCCTCCCTCCACTACATTCAAGAGTAGAACTACTTTGAGAATGCTTTAAGAACTTGTCTGTCCACCTCTCCCCATGCTTCAGGGATGTCCAGAGCAGTGACATTGTCACAGTGGGTGCATGCCAGCCCCTGAGCCAGACTTGCACTGAACAGGTTCAAAGTCATGAAGGCTGCTAGCACCAGGAAGCAATTCCTTGAGTTCTGATATTAGACATCTGTCCACACCCCTGAAGAAAATAAAGTTATTTTTCCAGTAAAGAAAAATTAATTACCATTGCCAGACACAGAATCATTTCTGGGAAATTTAAGGCTTGAAGTGTACACATATCCACAGTATTTTTTTCCAAGTGGAATGATATATACTCTACCTAAGTCACACAGTGAAAAATTTTAGCTGGAAACAGCTTTTAAAGCATGGCATGCATATAACAGATGCAAAAACATATTCATGCCCAACAAAAATTCCTTTGAGACTCATAAATGTAGGGGCGCCTGGGAGGCTCAGTCCATTGAGCATCTCACTTGATTTCAGCTCAGGTCATGATCTCCGGGTTTGTGAGTTCAAGCCCCACGTCGGGCTGTGCTGACAGTGCAGAGCCTGGTTGGGATTCAATCTCTCTCTCTCAAGATAAATAAATAAACATTTAAAAAACTTACATAAATGCAAACATTATTCTAGTTGCAGGTTTTGTGTAGTCTGTCAGAGCAGACGTACTCCCTGGGCTACTACAGCATGCGTAAGGAGTTTCTGTCCTTGTTCATCAAGTCTGCTCCCACCAAATCAGGGAGTGAGACAGGCTCAGTATGGTTAATTCTTAATCTTCGATAAAATCCTGGTGCACAGCTAACAACTATCTTTGACTCAAATTTTTCCCAAGTTAGAAACTGCTGATGGGCAAGCAACCACCTCCTTCCCCCACAGAAGATAACACGGCCTTCAAAGATACCAAGGAAAGAAATCTCTCACTCAGTCCTTTCACAGGTGTAGAGATAGAGGTTACCAAATTATTACAAGTCCATGCCATGCTCAATTCCCTGACTACCCAGAGTGAATTCTCACAAGAAAAACAACATACTTTCAACTTTAGGTGAAAAATAATACTTTAGAACACTGTATAATTAACATCCTTTATCATAATTTCCCTTCTATGTCCTGTCCCACTGTCACATAAATCTGAAAAAGAACAAGTTCAGTATTAATCCCCACAACAAATATTCTTCTCCCTCTCTCTTTTTTTGTTTGCTTTTTCCCAATTTTCTTTACCTTCCCAGGAGTTCCACCTTTGTAATTACTAGAGAAAATTCCTCTGGGCCTTCTGGAAGACCATCATCAAGTATTTCAATCGGCACACTTTTTGCCATCTCCTCTGCTTCAAAGAGCAGCTCCCCCACTGCAGGGATAAAATCCAAGCCTGCCTCTGCTGTCCCACTCACGGTCTCATACCAGAGTCTCACAGGACCCAATGATCCACCTGAACGGATGACTGTGATGTTCACCTATGCAAGAAGCAGTTTTTATTTAATTTGGATGTTTTATCTACCAGACAATACTTAATTTTTATCATTTCTAACTAATTTTCTATGTTTATCAGGGTTATGTTAAGATTGTAAATAAATATATAAAAGTTTATAAATTATATGTTAAAATAATGATATTAGCAAATTAGTTTGTGAAAACTATGGAAAATGAACAAGGAAATACTTTGTCAAGGTCACTCACACTATAACTTGCTACATTAACTCTTAATATTTAAATTAAAGCTTAATCAAGCTTGCCAAAAAAAATCACTCACTCACAAAAAAATAGAAACTAAAATGGTATTTAAGATTTTAAGCATTTTACACTCTACCCTTTTGGCTTCCTCTGACACTCGAAGTTGCTCATGTGAAAAGGAGAATCGGCCATAGGGAAAGTCACTGGCCACCACTGTGATACCAGCAGTGCTGCGGGATTCACTTAGTATCCCCCCCTCACTGACCCCAGTGAGCTGAAACTCATAGAAGCTCTTCTCCTCAGGAATGTCATCATTCAAAGCCTAAAGAAGGACAGAAAGAGACGTTATCAGTAGGATCTATAACATTTAAAGAAAAATGCCTATCACGTAAACAACAACAACAAACTCAGGGATATCAACAACCCCCAACCACCCCACCCCCCCAACACACACAGAACAAAGGGAATAATAGAAACGAGTAATATTGATTGATACCTGTATTATTACAACTGCTGCAGACTGTCCATCTCGCAATGTCAGTTTCCCCGATATTTCAGCAAATTCTCCCACAGAAGGAGGGAATATCCTCCAGTACACAGTGACCTCCCCCCAAATCGCTGAACCACGAATGAGGCTATAATATACAAAGGTATAATCAGTACGATTTTGTTGAAGTAATTTTTCCTAAATATATTTCCTAAATATTTTCTGTGTCTTTCAACAACAATACAGACAAAACCTGTATTCTTTTAAAGGGATTTAAAAGAAAGTATTTATAGACTTTTCATGTAATACACAAGGGGCAAAATATGAATAGTTTACCACAGTTCTCTTAAAAAACAGCACTTGATACAAAGAACACTAGAGGAAAACTATGAAAAAGATAAAGTATTAACCCAAATTCGGTTTTTTCATTGATAGCTGTCCCTCTCTTCATGAGAAAATTTGTAATAAAGAAAACTGCCTATGATAATACTACTTTAATAGGCCCTAATTATATATAGGGCCTAATTTTAGAACACTTAGAATCATAAATGTTTGATCCAGAGGATTTTCAAAGGAATGATTTTGTAGCTAAGACACGAGCTTACAGACAGGAAGTAACTCTTATTTGACACGGTGAGTGACAGAACAGGGTGAAAGCATCAGATCTCCTGATGTTAAGTGAAGGTGCTTTCCTTGTCGTAGGTTGTACAAATCACCCAAGTAGCAGTCATGATCATTAGATGTCAAGATTCGTGAATATGCAACCGTATGATCAATACATATCTGTTGAAGAAACTTTTCCTAAATATTCTTCATGATCTAACTTCAAGATAGGTCAGGATAGGTCTTTAATTTTTAGCAAAACTTTTTTCTACTTTCCATAGGATGTTACTAAAATATAAAATGATGATGCCTGAAGAATATGTATGTGATGAAAACAATGCACTTACATAAAAATGCTAAGGATTTTAAATAAAAGTTCAAAATCTCCACCTAAGCAAAGAAAAAGCATGAAGCCCATACCTGATGATAGCAGTACCATTGTATTTTCCTGAGGGTTCCCCGATGAGGACATGCTTAGATGATGGAGCAATCCCAACTTCTCCTGATGTTCCCTTATCTCCCCGAATGATTATTGATGCACTACCTGAGTTGAAGATGATACATAACATGAATGAAACAAACATATGTATTCACTTATTATATGCCTGGCAAAATTCTCAGCACTTCACATATATACTAATCCTGTGAGTCAATGGTCATGGAAATCATATGAACTAGGTGCTAACATTATCCTCATTTATCCTCATTTTCCCAATGAAATTATTTAAGCACATTGAGGCACTCAAGACAGTGAGGCAAAAAACTTGCCCCAAATCATATTTTAATGAAAGGGTGCAGGAGAAAGTGGGCAATAATTCCACTATCACTCTCATAATAAGAGAGTACTCTTCCACCATTTGCATTAATTTACTTCTGCAATGACCCTTTTGCAGTTCACTAAAACTGGCTATGTGGCAAAAGTAAGAATTCTTGGGGTAGTTTTTAGTTTTAATTTTCTGACTCCGCTATTTGCTTACAAGCATTTATAAAAAGCGAGCTCAATAATAGAAAGAAAAATTATAAGAAGTAATATGAGTATTCATATTATAGTTTAGCACTAACTTGAAGGAAAGTGTTTCCAGAAGCTAATATTAGGGTTTTATGAAACAAAGGACTGAGTAACTATACTCTCACTTTCTTTGGCAATGGATTAATAAAACTAAGAGTGGTCCGTCATGTCCAAGTATGCCACAATTCGAAATATATTTTTTATATTAATAAATTATTCATCCTGAACCATAGGTATATTCTTAGTCTTATGTCTAGTTAGTCTATATGACATCAGTCTGACATCTAATGTGATGTAGACAACTGAGCTAACTTAAGATGTATGGAAGAATATCGTGTAATCATATGATTCCCTCAGAGGTTTGTTGGAAAGTACTCTAGAGAAAAATGAGAAAAGAAATACCTTAAGTACATACAGTGATATTCTCTACAATTTTGAGAATCTCTTTGGCCTGGAATTCTGCTTTTTTGGCCACAGACCAACTCCATAGGATGGAGCTACTGATGTTAAAAAAGGGCACGTACGTCACTAAGCTTTCATATCAAAGTTGCTGGGCCATTTTTTATGGTTATTATTGTCTGTACCACAATGCAATCATTTTAGGACCATTAACCCTTTCTCTTCAGATAGGAAACAAATTTTCATAAGGACCACAGACAAATGAGAATTACGATGCCTATTTCTGAAATGTCAAAATACTGAAGTAATCACTTTCAGATGAAAATAGACATAGCTAGCCTGAAACAGACATAATATGCTAAGTTTTAAAATAATATTTTATTATAAAAGCCATATGTGACAATTATAAATGTGTAGAAAATATAGGTAATCAAATCACACTATCAACATTTCAAGTAAGTAATTCCAAACACACTTATAACATGCACGTGAAAAAATGGGATAACTCTGAACATGTTATGAAGCCTGCTATAACACAGCAATTATCCACGTAACTAAGTGTTTTTAATGTTTAATGTAATTAAAGCTTTTTCAGCTATATCCTTTTGAATACTTATATGGTACTCTGTCATATTTAACCAGTCTCCTATTCATGGACGTTTTAGGAAGCTTCCATATTTTACTTTACAAACATCACAACAACAAACATCTTTTAAAAAATCACAGAGCTAAGTACTGTAAAATCTTTGATATATAACTTTACCAATTCCAATACCAATCAGGTATTAGAATTTCACTTTTAAAAACTCTTTGGCTGTCATACAAGCGGGTTAGCTAATGTTTCAGCAAACATTTTAGTAATTATAAACCTAACTTTGTAACTACTCATTATTTGGTTATATTTTCCTGAGTATCTACTTTCTAATTTCCAAACATGTGAATTTCTCTTACCTTTCACTGGAGATATTTCTACTTCATCAATTGGTATCAACTGAATGGTAAAATGCCTGTCCTCCTCCAGCACAGTATCATGAAGCGTGTGCAACACAATGGTCTTTTCAGACTCTGTCTACATCAAATGAGAAGAATAATAAATTTTCTGGATAAAAGCCAAATTTTGAGTGTTCTCATTAGCAGAATAATGTTTATGACCATAAGTATTTTTTCAAGTGTCTTTTTGTACCTTAGAATTATGAGTTGCTTCTAGAAAAATCACTATATAAAAATTAGCTCTGACCAAAAATCCCATGTAAGTTTTTAATTGGAAAGAAGGGGGAAAATTAACATAACCTCTAAACTGTCTAAACATTGACGAGACTTGGGATCAAATAAGAGTTACAGAATGGGTGGAAATGGGGATAACTCCCAGATGTCCAGCTTGGTTGATGGGTTTTACCCTCAGTCAGGAGAGGAAACGTTGAGGGATGGAGGCAGTGTCTGAAATTAAGTTAGATTTTAGACATCAGGTATGTGTGTGATTTTCCTCCAAAGTGCCTATGATTTCAAATAAATTCCACACATAGTATATACTATCATACGAATTCATAAGCAGTACTATGGGAAAAAAAAACAAACACAAGTTTGAGAAAAACTACAGGAGTCCTGATGCTGACGATACCTCATCAAAAAGAAGTGTCCCATTCAAAGGCCTGAGATCATTTTTAGCTGTCTCATCTATGGTCCACTGAAGTCGAACAGCTCCTTTTCCTCCTAGGGACCGGACAACTGTCAATGTCACATATGAATCAGGGTCATCAGACAAAAGAGATTCATCAACCATTACCTAAAAGAAAGAAAATCCAGTAAGGTGAAAAAAGAAAGGAGCAGGAAAAATAATCTTACTTCTATTTGCAAAGACTGAAACTTTTCAATTCAGAACTCTGTTCATGGCATGTTACAATCATGTGGCAGAAAAAAAAATACTTCACCAAACCCCATTTCCTTTTTGTCCTAGACACTCTGCTACTTGGCATCTCCTCGCCTTTCCTCATCTCCTAGCAATTAGGTAGAGCATGTGACTAAATTCTGGCCAACAGTAACACGTGGGAAGTGAAGTACGTTCCTAACAGTCTGCATCAACTTCCCATAAAACATTCCACATTCCTTTTTTCTCCATGGGCTGGGTGACTAGTGAGGACTCCCAGGAACCAGGACAGAGTCAAGAACGAAAGAAGTGGGTGCCTGAGACGCCAGTTGGACAAGAGGTGTCCCTAAGACCCCACGAGGACCATGGATGTAGGGCTTCTGAAGGAAGAAAACAATAAATTCTTATTATCTTAAGGAAGTAAGATTTAGGGGTTCTTTGTTAATGGAGTCAGGCTCCCCAGACAATACAGACTGCAAGTGTCCTCCTAATTATCTGCAGTTTGCCAATTTTAGGAAGTCCAAATTTATTTGTTTTATTTTGTTTTTTTTTTTTTATTTATTTTCAAGTTACTTAATATACAGTGTAGTCTTGGCTTCAGGAGTAAGTCCAAATTTAAAAGAGGTTTTTATTAACCTGACAGAAATAGAGAAGGAAATTCAATACATTAATTTACGTGTACTATTTATTTTCTACACAAGTTCCTTATTAAGAGAGCTGGTTCAACTGAATTGCATATACTGACTGGGGAAGCAAAGTCCAAACTAAGCCTATAATATCCACCTGTTATGTAAATACAATAATATAAAACAATGCTTTCCATTTTCAAGACAGATACCTAAGTGCCCAACACAAATTTGTTTTGCTTTTTTTTTTCATGAGATTTGGTAATGGTTCCAAGAGCAGAGCTTTAGCGCTAACTAATATTTATTGAGCTTCTAGTATATGTCAATTCCGGCATATACATTATCTTATTTAAGCTTCACAGAAGCTCTAAGAAATCTGGAGGTTGGATATATGCACATATATGGAAAAGAGAAGCCTTCTCTTCTGGTTCAGATGTTCTGACTCCATAGCCAGTGCTATTCATGCCACCCCTCAGATAACAGAAATATTAAATAAGAAGCAAAGTGAGAAAGAAGATACCCATTATAAACTTATCATTCATATATAAGTCCTTTTTCTTTCCATAGATAATAACATTGTAGCTTCGGTTTCACAAGGAGATTTCTTGAGCCTGTGCTATTGCCAGTGCTTTGGTATACTTACCATATCGCCCTCGTGAGCAGCTTATTTGTTCTGACAGATTTATATTAATAAACTTTCCTCAATATTGTTGACTTCTAAATCTAATCTGTCATCAAATAATGCTAACAAAATGTTCACTATATGCACAATACTGTGTATCTTAGATACATGTTAAAACAAAAAAATTTGTGTTATCAAGAGCCTTTGGCAGTAAGAAACACAATATAAAAAAGTAACCACAAAGGGCTGAAAAACAAGCTGCTGCTGATACTACTAATTACAAAAATAGCAATTGACACCTACTAAGTGTAAGACCCAGTTGTAAGTGCTTTACATATATCAACTCATTTGTTCCTCACAGCAAGGCTTATGAGAAATAACACAGTAGGAATTGGGTGACCTCACTCTCACTTTTAGATTGCAAGACAAATTGGAAACTTGAGGTTACTACAGTAAGATATGAGTTCTCAGGCCAAGGGTGCACTAAAGTTTACAACAGTAGTTAAGATAAAATAAATGAAAGTTATTTATGGATAGTCATGTAAGTCTTCATTTTCCCTAACAGTGAGAGAAACTTATACACATACCGTCTAATGCCTAGGAGTCCAAAAGCATGACAAAGTTAAAAGCAACATTTATGTTAAGGATTTACCACTAAAGATTTGAATGAAACCCTGAACCTTTTATCCAAACTCAGAAGTTAACTGACATTTTATAAAAACTGAATTATATTTATATTAATTAAAATATTTCTTTTCACATATGCAAAGAAAAAAAGCATAGATGGAAATAAAAAAATATTAATGATGTCCGTATCTTAGGTTAATAACATTATGGATGCTTTTTACCCTCTTCTTTATACTACTAGTTTTATGTTTTCCAGATTTTTCGTTTTGCTCAGGAAACATTCACAGCCACTCTTGTGACTCTACCACTCCTTACAAACACTTAATTCTGCTTATTCATTTCCCAAGAAAGAGAGACTCATAAGGCTATAGCAGAAGTGTGTGTGTCCTGTCCCTCTCATGGTTCCCATTCTCTTATGAAATTAAAACTTCAATGATGGGGGCGCCTGCGTGGCTCAGTCGGTTAAGCGGCCGACTTCGGCTCAGGTCATGATTTCAAGGTCCGTGAGTTCGAGCCCCGGGTCGGGCCGTGTGCTGGCAGCTCAGAGCCTGGAGCCTGTTTCATATTCTGTGTCTCCCTCTCTCTGACCCTCCCCCGTTCATGCTCTGTCTCTCTTGGTCTCTAAAATAAATAAACGTTAAAAAAAACAAAAAAAAACTTCAATGATGTAATCATTAGGTAATTATTAGGATATATTTAAAGTTTGGAGCATCTGGGAAGCCCAGCCTTAATGGGCAAGTTATAAGTCTAGCCTTTCATCCACAAAATAGTAAAGACAATGAGCATTGGGAGCAATCTGTTTATTATTTAAAATGATCTATTATGAATTACTAATTATCTATAAGTGGTCAAATAAAGGGAAAGGTGACCTATAGACCAAGAAAACTTGTGTATATCAGAATTATCTAAATATATGATTATTTCATCTTGGAATTTCCTTTGAAAGACAGCCTTAAAAATGGTGATATGAAATCATGTACTAATTGTGATACAGTTTTAACAATTTTTTAATATTTAAGATGTAGAGATAATTTAGCATTAGTCACCAAATCTGGCTTTATAAATGGTTAAGTTTTTTTCTCCCTTAGCAATTAAACCGATAATAGTAACTGGCTTCCCTCTTCCAGGTCCTGAAAGTAGACAACCAAAGGGAAGTAAGAGGGAGGAAAGAACAAATACAAAGAAACATTTCAGCTGGGTTGACTGTGGTGTTTGTTCAATATGAGACTGAGTACCAGAAGGGAAGGTAAAGTAAATCCCTCTGTGTTTTGTTCAATATGAGACTGACTACCAAAAGGGAAGGTAAAGTAAATCCCTCCCCAACTAAATGTATCCTAGGATGTAACACTTAGATCCACGATAAAATCTTGCCTTGTGACCAGGATGGTGGTCTGGTAGCAAGACAGGCTGAGAACAAAACGTATGGACAAAAACTAACTCTTGGTCTACGATACCCAGTAAGTAAGATTTTTTTTCCCCCTTTGTAATTGTCTGATCTTAGATGACTTGTTACTGTCAAACACAGATTAGAGGACTGACCCTTAATTCAACAGCCAACTTCAAGGACTCTTGAGCAGAAAATCATGAGTGAGAGGTGAAAGTTTTTTAAAAAATGAAAGATATCTTTCTTTTAAATCTACAAAAATAATTAGCTTAGGGGAAGGCACCCTCCCCCTGGTATTTAACTTACAGTCTTTTCTTCAAATCCAAATACTCCAAATGGGGAGTCATTTTGCGGAATAACAACAGTTACCACAACGTCATCGCCAAGTCTGCCACCTCCAGCCACCCTGATTAAGGAAATAGTGAACGTCTCCATGAGTTCAAGTTCAGCATCATCAATTATGGTAATTTCTATCATTGCAGTAACCTACAAAAGAAAAGGGAGAAAGAAGGAAAAGGAGGGAGAGAAAGAAGGGAGGGAACAAGGGAAGGAAGGAGGGTAAGAGGCAAGGAGGATATAATATAATAGCAATTTTTGATCACATATATTTAAACTTTTAGTTGACAGAAATATAGTACAAAAATATAGTATTTTTGGCCTGTTATGTTCATAATACTATTTTAAAATTATACATACTATTTAGTATTTCAAATCAGAAATTTACACTATTATTTTCAAGATAAGGGAATTACATATGTAATAAAATATAGTGATATTTATGTATACAAAAACTAATGAAGCCTGATTCTTGAACAAAAGTATTTAAAATGCCATATAGGCTCTAATAACCATTTCGCAAATATAAACATTAGTATACTTAGCATTAATATCACATGACATACAATGGTAACATAGAAATTACCATTGTCTTCAGCAGTTAGAATAAATCCCTTTGGCTTCAAATGTCACTCTTAAAATGTTAAAGAAAGGCAGGAAGAAAACCCAATTCTTCTGTTCTCAAATGTTGGTGATCAGGATTTCGTACATTTGTCTGGGTCTATGTTAAACATTTTTATAACTTATAAATAAGTAAAACTTGGCCCAGCTTGTGATTTCACTACTGGTCATAAAAATATTCTAGCCGTATCTCTACATTTAAAATGTTTTCTGTATCTCGGAGGGAAATTCCAGTATTTTGACACAGACGTTTACCGGAAAATGAAGTTTTTCTACATAAATCTACCTAATACCTTTAATAAAAGAGAAAAGTGAGAAATCTGGATTCATACTCAGAAGTGGAAACCTGAACAAAATCAAATATTAAAATGGAAGCTTATTAAAATGTAGGCACCTCAACTCTATACTGTAAAATACAGAATACTTGCTTAGAAGATGTTAACTTTAAGAATGACAATGATCTTAAGGTACTGTTAAATAACAGGACTTCAACCTCATGCACAAAATAAAGTGCTAGTAATATAAGGCAGAATGCTACTTTGATGAAAAATATATGTATTTGTTTCTACTGTTAGTGTAAAGATCTCTCTTTTCCCTCCTTTTAGTAGGAAATGTTTGAAGTTCTAAATTTGTTAAAAACTCATGATTTCAAATATTAATAGACCATTATGTATAGGGATGTCTAACCTGTATGCTTATTTTTCAGAAGCAACTAATAGGCTGATGCATACTGTACAAATCTGTCTCAGCAAAATCAGGCTTCATACATCATATTACAAAATGTCCAGTTTCCAAAACTTATAACTCTTAGAGAATACTTTGGCCCAAATCTAGAATACTGTTTTTCAATTTTTCAGATTTGATTATTTTGTCTCTTCTCTATCATTTTAAAAAGTCTTGTTTTTAGTTGTAACAAAAATTTCTGGATATTAAGTAATAAAATGTGCACGCTTTCGTGCAAATCCTAAATAAGTAAGTTATCTGTATTGATAAGCATTAAGAAATCAATAGAATAAAAGAACCTAAAATTTATAGGAATAAGAAAGTTCATGAGGCAATTTTTTATACATTCTTACATTCTTAGGCACTTCTAAGCCATTCATTTTCCTCCTTTAACTTCTCCTTAAAATTAAATGAGGTAGGGAAGTTCAGAAAAGGGTGAGATTTTTGTTTCTTTATATTCTCTTCCTATGTCCACCAATAAATTATAACATATTAATTAATAAGAGTTCTGTTTGGCTTGATATACGAACAAAAAGTATAATACATTTAGCAGTCACTAATGCACCCATTTGGTGGGTACCTATAAGATGTTTGAAGTCCAACGAAAAATTGCTAATACATTTGTAATTAGCATACTTGTTTATCTGCAAATTCAAGAATCCCATGAGATGGCTTAAAGTCTTCCAGGCCAGCACTATCCAGTGTTGCTTTCCAATAAACATTTACTGCCCCAAAGCTTCCAGCCATCCGGACTACAGGAATTTGAATAATATTCAGTGGTGGAGGCACCTCATAGGCAGTAATAACTCCACCAAAATCCTTTAAATAAAGAATATAGTTAAAATACAAGAGAAGATTAATATCTTACATGTCATCATCACTTTCCTTTTTTTTTAAACTTATTTATTTATTTGGGGGGGGAAGAGAGAGAGAGAGAGAGACAGAGAGAGGAGGGATAGAGAGAGAGGGAGGAAGAGAATCGTAGCAGGCTCCCTGCTATCAGCACAGAGCCCGATGTGGGGCTCGAATAAACCATGAGATCATGATTTGAGTTGAAATCAAGAGTCAGACAGGACACTCAGCCAACTGAGCCACTCAGGCACCCTATCATCATTTTCTAAATTTATTATTTCTTCTTACATTTCTTATATTTCACACTTCAAAGTAGGAATCAATAGTCGGATATAAATATGCATAATAGGTGTTTTCAAAATCCTTTTCAAATTTAAATTTGAAAATATACTTGCTTAACCTCTTGGTCTAGCACAAAGAGAATTAAGAATTAGTCTATAAGACAAATTTTAAGGCACATACTTATTTTTTAAAGGCTTTTTTAATGTTTATTTAATTTTGAGGGAGAGAGAGACAGAGCATGAGTGGGGGAGGGGCAGAGAGAGAGAGGGAGACACAGTATCTCAAGTGGGCTCCAGGCTCCGAGCTGGCAGCACAGGGCCTGATGTGGGGCTTGAACTCACAAGTTGTGAGATCATGACCTGAGCCGAAGTCAGACGCTTAACTGAATGAGCCACCCAGGGGCCCATTAAGGCAGATATTTATAAATATCTATAAGCAAAGCCAATTACTCTGCAGAAAATATATAACATTGAGCAAATCAGCAGGTAGAAGTGTCTGTATTACTATAAATACATTAAAGTTTATCTCACTGTGGTAACATGAAACTTAAAAATTCCTCTGGGATCATCATTTTCTTCAATCATTATCTCAACTATTTCCATCCCAGGTCTCCGCACACTTGGCTGTCCTGCAGAGAAGTCAGAATTCACCAGGTACACCTCAGTGATGTTGACAATAAATCCTTCTTCCAACTCAGGAGCATTATCCTGAGGGGGGTGGGGCAAACAGGAGAGACATGGTGTTCCATTTTTAAAAATATACTGAATTTGTCTTGGAAACCTGATTATTTTTCAGTAAGGAATAAATGACTGACCACAGGAATGGGCACCTTTTTCACAAATAAAAAAGATTCCCTTTTATATTTTAACACATTCCCACTGACAAATTTCAGAATCTTAGGGAATATTCAAGCTTATCAGTGAAGTTTTAACTGAAGCCTAATACTCATTAGCAAATATTTTTTTTAAATCCACCACACAATTTTGATCATATTCTATCAAATATGTTTTATGCACATAATACCCCACCAAATACAGGAGAAATGGTAAATGCTACATACATCTTACAAGTAAAAGCTCTAGACTTGCAACTCTAGATATTATCCTATATTCTAATTAACTTTTTAAAAACTGTTATCTTATTTTGGAATAGGTGATAAAAAATTTCCAAAGATAGAAATAATGGACACTGAACAGGAAAGGAAACTTCCGTTCTGCCTCATCCCTTACATCTTTCCCAGAATGTCCTTTCTAGAGGCCACTATTATTTAATACCACTAATAGTGCAATTAGTAACACTAATATTACTATGCAACATTATATTTATTTAATAATATATATTTATTGTTAACACTGTAATATATAAGATTATAACACACACAATATTAGATAATATATATTACAGATAACACTAATAACTACTCTTAGTTTCTTGTGAATCATTACAGATATATACACTTATTCTTATATACGTGAGAAAGCACTAAAACCAGATCTAAATCATCTAAAGAATAATCTTGATTTGAATAATATCATGACATGAAAATACCGTACTATCAAACCAACAATAAAAATAACCACATTAATTCGGGCACTCTATTCATTCACTCGTTAGTTCAAAACAACTAACCAACCAGCAAAACAGTGAATGCAATGAAACATATAATCAAATGTAAATTCCATGCTTCAATGGTCATTCAAACAATATTCCAGTTCATAAATAAACACAAATCATTAATAAATATATTATTTTTACCAGTTATAAAAAGTAGTCATCTGTTATTAAATGTTAGGGTGGGTGGAAAAATTAGAATACTCACAATTTTATATGTAAAAGCAACCTTTTCAAAGATTTTTATCTTCCAGAGCATCACAATTTTATCTTTAAGAGCATATTCTTTTATTTTACATCCTATTTATTGCACCCTAAACTCACCGGCAAAATGGCAACTTTGATGTAAGTTTCTTTCATGTTTTCTTTCATCATTATTATTGTTTCTTGTACCATAAAGTCTTCATTCTCAGTAGCTTGATTATCGATGTGCAGTAAGAAATTGGGTTTAGCTATCAAGTGAATGGCAATGTCTCCAAACAGTCCTTTATCTCGAACAATGGGTAACTGAAGAATGGTGATGTTCTCTGTGAGATACACATACCTCAAGTAAATAACCTTTCCTATTTGTGGTCGACACCATTCCAAGCACTTACGTGGAATGTCCTGCACTATCCCAATGTATGGTCCCAAGGAAGATTTTGTGCTTTGTCCCCCTTGTCCCTAAAGTTGTGCTGGCAATCATCATATATTATATCCCAGTTCTAAACCCTCACTTTGGGTTCTCTAATCACCCTGCTAGGTTGCACACTATCATGTACCTTAACAAAAACTGCTGAAAATCTTGGGTAAGTACATATGTGCAGGTTGACAGAGGTGCTAATTGCAAATGTGAAGATTTTTCAAAAATGAAAAAGTAAACACCCAAAGTCATCATTTAATAACTTAATCATTAGACGAATAGTCAGTAATTTTGTTCTTGTAGTCAGGAGTTTGCCACAAGGATCAAAGTATTTCACAGCACCTATTTTTTATTTCATTTCTTAGATTTTTAACATTAAATTTGCCCTGTAAATGGACCAAAAAAATGCTTGCCAATCTTCCTCACTGGTCTGTGAGTTTCTAACAACCTAAGACTGTGTCTCTGTTTCCAGAACACACAGCACAATTTGTGGCACTTCCTAGGTGCTTCAAAATGTTTGCTGAATGAATAAATGAACATATTCTAAGTCTACTGCTTCTGTTCCCATATATACAGACATATAAACGCCCAGATATATAATTATATGTCATTTTTTTCAGTCAACTATCTAAATGAAAGGTCCTTGAAAGATGTCCATGTTCCTGTCTGAAAATTTTAGAGCCTTCACACAGCATATTCTAAATAAATACGTATCATATATGTTCAAATATATTTGTTCAAATAAGTCAAATGGCATTTATCTAAAAAAATCTATATATCTTATACCTATATAAGTAGTTATTTGGGCAGAGATTTCAACACTAAGCTTAAAGGAAATAGGGACTGATTACTTACACTTCACAGAAAAAATATTCTAATTACTGATTTGGGGTTTAACAATACCTTGAGTACTATATGCATTTCACTGTTGCTTATTGTTCCCTATAACTGTTGAAAATCTGTGTAGAGGAAATCTGAGTATGGAAAGACAACAAATAAATAAAGGATGAAAAAGGGAAAGTAAAATAAAAACCAGTCACCTTTACTGCAATGATTTACCAAAATATTAACGTTTTTATTATGATAGTAATGTCTCAAAAGAGTAAAAGTGTTTCTCGTAACACTATTGTTAAGTGATTATATGATCATAAAATTTAATAAACAAATAAAAAGTAGAAAAAATTAAATATGATCTATCAAACTGAAAATATGTATGTATATGTACACATATATATATATATTTTTTTAATTTTATTTATTTAGTTTGAGAGAGAGAGTAAGCAGGGGAGGGGCAGAGGGAGAGAGAGAGAGAGAGAACAAATCCCAAGCAGTGCTCTGGAGCCAGACACAGGCATTGAAATCACAAACCGTGAGATCATGACCTGAGCCAAAATCAAGAGTTGGATGCTTAACTGACTGAGCCCCCAGGCACACCTGAATACCCACACACACACACACACACACACACACACACACACAAAGGGACTTATATTCCTAGTAAACATTACAATTAAATTACCCAATAAAAGTTACTAGAACCTGAAAAATATTTAACAATACTTACCTTTAGGCTCTGCTACTCTAACGAAGAGAAACTCAGCATGCCAACCCACTAAGCCATAAGGTGAATCATTGGGCAGAGTTGTTATCACAGATCTGTTTCTTTTCTGATCAATGGTAGCACCTTTAGATAGGTCCTCAACCCCTTCTGTGGTAACACGAACGAGTGTTACAGTCACTATTTCTGACAACTCTGGTACATCATCAGCCATAACAGTCAGAGTGATTGTAGATAGTGCCTGCCCTTCAGAAAATGAAATCTAAAATTTTAAAGAAAGAAGATTTTATTTATTTTGTAATTATCACTGTGCAGTAAGAATATCAGATTAAATTTTCTTTCAATATGAACCACAACTTAAATAACAAGAGATATTTAAGCAACACAATATGATTCTACAAATCAATCAAATTCTTTTCATATTAAAAGTGGAAGACTTTTAGGAAAAAGAAAAAAATTAACAATTACTGAAACTCAACCTGATAAAACCTGTAGCCAAATTGTCACATCCTGAAGCCTACATTCTATTAAAATATAGAGTATATAGTCTCTCTGGGAGTCTAAGTCCCAGATAACATATTGAAAAATCTATAAAAATAAAAGAAGGTTGGGGCGCCTGGGTGGCTCAGTCGGTTGAGCCTCTGACTTTGCCTCAGGTCATGATCTCACAGTCTGCGAGTTCAAGCCCTGCATCAGGCTCTGTGCTGACAGCTCAGAGCCTGAAACCTGCTTCAGATTCTGTGTCTCCCTCTCTCTCTGACCCTCCCCCGTTCATGCTCTGTCTCTCTCTGTCTCAAAAATAAATAAACTTTAACAAAAATTTTTTTAATAAGTGCACAAATAAAAGAAGGTAACATACTAGTTTAAACATTTTTCTCTACAAAAATGTTGCCAGGATTGCTATTTCTTTTGGCTATAATAGATGTATGATTTAACAATCAATGAACCAAAAGAGATGTAGAGAAAGGCAAAAAGAGATACAAATCAGAGCATCTCTCTCCTCCTGTTGTATCTGCACTGTCTAGAGTCAAATCCAAATTTGCTAAAAGGCATCTGAAATCCTTTCTGATAGGGCTTTCTTTGTTCCTTGAATGCCATTTCCCATTGCTCCCCACCTTATACCCTATTCTCTAGCAACATGACTACAAGCTACAACCATTCAAACTAGCATTCCAGGCCCATTTTGTTGACGCTCATCTCTCCACCTCAGAAGGCACTTGAAGATATAAACTGAAGAGCTTTATTAATAAAATCAGGGGTCAGATCACTACTACCCTTTGGTGAAATCCATTTTTTAAGTTAAGTTTTACTGGCATACAGCAAAGTTCACTTGATTATATATCATCTAACATTGCTATTATGCTACAAAGGCAAAGTTGAGAATCTGAGAAAGAGACCATAACAGCCCATAAGTTTAAAATGTTTACTATCTGGCCCTTTACAGGAAAAGTTTATTGGCTCTTGAATAAAATAATTAATTCTTCCAAATATAGTCTACACTTAAGATACTATTATACATTTAATTTAGAAATCATTTTAATCGTTTATGTTAAGAAATATTAATTGGTGAAATATAATTCAGAACACACATAACCTGATAGATACAACTTATAGTTTTGGTAACGTCCATAAAAGTAAATACTCAACGCAATAAAATTTGCCAAAACATTTTTGAGGCACTAAAGCTCTAATCTTTGAATGGTACAAAAGCCTAGAAATGGTAGACCTAACATACACCCATCGTGTTTTTTTTGAGATAATTCCATGAGAGGCCTTTTAAAGGAACTCTTCAGAGAAGCATTTGGGAAAAATTTTATGGATAAATCTGTGAAACCCAAGGTGAGTCAAGAACACCACCCATTTTCTAATTAGGAACTAAAGGTTCTTAAAACCCTCTCTTTGCAAGTCATTTACCTTTCTGACCCAAATCTGATTCCATTCTTCGATCTCTGACCCAATTTTATACTATCTTCCAATAGTAGATAAAGTGATCTTCTGCCCAGATCCCTTCTTAGAGCTGGTGTGCCCATATCCCAATTGGTGGGAATAAGAGCTTTTGTGTTTGTCACTGGGACCTGCCTTCAGCTACAGTACACTTCCACTGAAGATTATACTCTACCCAGAAGATGGTGTGAGGTGAAGGATACCCAAAATAGGGATGCAAAATCTCAGCCTCCTTGTTCCCACTGGAAAACAACTCTGGAGAACCAGTTCACCTCCAGAACTTCCTCACACACTCAACCTCAGGTGTAACTACCCAAGGACCAACGGTCCCTCTGCACATTCCTACCTTCCTTGTTTCCTTATGGGTGTGTCTCCTCAGTAAACTACCCACAACTCTTAATCTCAAAGTCTATCTACAGAAAACTAAACCTACATCACTCAGCAATTCTGATCTACTTTTTCATACGCCTATCTTACATAGATTCATTCCCTATTTACTGGTTCCATTTTATACAAATCTTGAAACATTTCCATCTCCAGTGTAATTGGTTTTATCTTTCTGACAGTGTAACACATCTACAATCTGGCCAACTGATGTACTGAACCTAAAAAGGGATGACTTTTTTATAGATAATTTTGGTATTAAAGAAAAAAACTAACAAAAATCACAATAAAACTAATCTTAAATTGTATCCCTCTCTACAATGATTAGTAGGAATCCAGGGCTGACATGGTCAAACTCAAACACTTCATCCATAAGGCAGGCATCAACAGTAACCATAATTTAGAAGTGACTCTCCTATAATTTTGTAAATTGCGTACCACTCCTGAGGTAGGAAATACATCACTAATACTTCCGTCAGCTTCCCACGCTGTGGTTATACGACCATATGTTCCTTTTAAGCGCTCAACATTTAAGGTTACTAAGCTATCTTGCTCCATTTCTTCCACTTGCTTATATAATGAATTCTGAAAAACACACAGGAAGTCACAAGGGATTAACGGACATTACCTAAGTACACTTTTATTTCGTGCTGTTATGCATGTGCAAACTTCATAGTACTAAGCAATACTGGGTAACACAAAAACGTGATATAAGTGAAAAACAATAGTTAAAAAAAACAGCAGTATAAGATAGCCATGATTTTATTTCAAAAACATACATGTGTGAATAGGTAAAAGGCTAAGTTAAAGTAAACTAAAATGCTAATTTTTAGACGATTATTTTTTACTTTGTCTTCTGTAATTTTCAAATTTATTCAACAAACATATGTTATATTCATATCCAGAGAGCATATACTTTTTGACAGTATTATACATAGTATATAAAATTTGTAGAAATGAATGGACATAGAGTCAGGAGATGAAGGAAATCTTCTCCCCCTGTGCAACTTCTGGCAATCCCTCTAGGTCTTGTTTCCTTCTTGTAAAATAAGTTTTTGATCTATGTGGACTTTAAGGTCCCACCCAAATGTAGAAACACCAGTGAGAATCAGGGCATTCTTCCTGTTCACTTACAAACGTCTTTTATCCTTGAATTCATACACTCTGAAATGTGATTATCCTTGAATTCATATACTCTACAGCCTGTGCTGTTTCCACTGATGATGTTTCATCCTTAGTCCCTAGTCTTTACAACTATTTTTCCTGACAGAAATAGCCCCTTCTCTGGTATTAGAATCTCACACTCTCTTCTCACCTAAGCTTCTTGGTGTCTTTCCTTCGTCCCAGACTGATTTCTACCTTAGTGTGACTGGAACTCCTCCTCCAACACTTGCAGCATCTCTTGCCAGCTGCTGAATGAGCTTTTCCTCAAAATCAATATTCAAAAGAATCCCTTCTTACAACACCCCTAGTTTATCTATAAGCAATAAAGGAAGAATATGGAGTATAAAGATTTTTAACAATCTTCCCAGTAATAGTTTTCTTTTTCTTGTCTTTTTACTATGGTAATCTGAAAATAAATTCCTCCATGAATTTCTTAAAGCTTCTATTTAGAAGGCTAATTTGAGTAGATAGCCTTTCCTTTGGCAGTGTTTTACACTGCATTTTTAACATATTGTTACAAATGTTACATAGTAATAAAATCTTGCTCAAAGCATTCAAACATTTCTACAGAAAATATCTTGATTTTAAAATATGCATATGGGGTGCCTGGCTGGATCAGTCAGTAGAATACGCAAGTAAATCTCAGGGTTGTAAATTCGAGCCCCATGATGGGTGTAGAGATTACTTAAAAATAAAATCTTTAAAAAAATAAAATAAAATATGTATATAATTTGTACATAAAATACAATGCCTTTCAAAGAGAAGCCTCTCAGGCTCCATGCCCTCTACCAATAAGGGTTAGTAAAACAAGGATTTAATACAGCCAGAAAATTATGAAGAAACTCTCTGACAACTAAATCTTATCTTACAACAAGCTTGTCCAGACACAAGAGGCCTGTACTGAGAAATTCTAGTGAATGGACTGAAAGAACCCAGGATATTATCTACTGGGAAAGATTAAACCACAGTACTTTGATGTTTCTATGATAATTTTGGAGTAAGCTTCATAAAGAGAAATCTGGGGCACCTGGGTACCTCAGTCGGTTAAGCATCTGACTTCAGTTCAGGTCACGATCTTGCGGTTCATGGGTTCGAGCCCTGTGTCACGCTCTGTGCTAACAGCTTGGAGCCTGGAACCTGCTTCGGATTCTGTGTCTCCCTCTCTCTGCCCCTTCCCACTCATGCTCTTCTCTCTCCAAAAATAAATAAAAATTAAAAAAAAAAAGAGGAAATCTACCATGCTTAAACAGTTAAGGAATAGAATGTGCTCTCCATGCGCAGCAAGGTTTAACGACAAGAGGATAAGACCACACAGCAGAGCATGTTGGCTCTTGCTCCAAGGTCTCCAGCTCTGCCCTGTCAATATCTATGGCCCGAGAAAGCCATGGGAGTGTTCTGTCCCCTCCCCTGCATTATGAAAGATTCATACCAAACACTTCCTGTGTACCAGGCATTTTTCTGGCATAAAGCTGTGAACAAAACAGTATCTCAGTTCTTGTAGCCTTGCATTCTAGAAAAAGAAACTTGACAATAGACAAATTAGGCCACTATAAATTCCATAAAGAAGACTAAGGCAGGATAAAAAAAAAAAGGTACAGAATGATGGTGGGGAATTAACAATTTTCAATCAGGGAAGGCCTTTCTGGTAAGTTGTTATTTCAACAGAAACTGGAAGAAAGTAAGGAAACAAGTCATGTTTCCACCTGGTGGGGAAGGTAGTCTTCTTTCTTTCTAATCTTCTCCACCACAATTCACGCCTTAGAGCTGTACTGTCCTACACAGTGGCCAGTGGCCACAGGTGGCTACTGAGCACCTGTAACGTGACTGGTCTATAAGTGCAAAATGCACTGGAGGTTTGAAGACAAAGTATGAAAAAAAGAGTATAGAGTATTTCATCAGCCATTTTATGTTGGTTAATATATCAGGCTAAATAAAATAAAATACTAAAAATATTTTCACCTATTTCTATTTTTTTTTCTGGAGCTAAAAAACTAAAATTATATATATGGCTCACATTATAATTCTTCTGGGCAGAAGTGCTTCAGGAAAAGCTGACCTGCCTGTATCTGCAGAGATGGGCCAGAATGAGGAACATGGTGATCCTACAACACTTTCAAGGACTCATTCAGGACATTAGCACATCCAATACTCCTCATCTCAGCTCTCAAACCTGCTCTTAATAAGTTGTACATCTCTCACTGAAAGGAAAATTCCTGCTTCCCGTAATTCTGTGGTTTATTGCTAAATTACTGCACTAGTTTCCTGTCAATTTCTGTCCTTACCCACTTACAATCTAGTGTCAATTCTATGGCCAGAGTAGTTCATTTATTTTATTTAAAAAAAATTTTTAATGTTTATTTATTTTTGAGAGAGACAGCGCGTGAGCAGGGGGGAGGCAGACAGACAGACATAGAAGCCGAAGCAGGCTCCAGGCTCTGAGCTGTCAGCACAGAGCCTGACACAGGGCCCAAACACACAATGAGATCATGACCTACGCTGAAGTTGGAGGCTCAACCCACTGAACCACCCAGGCACCCCCAAAATGGTTATGTGAGCCGGGTCATGTTGCTCTCCCACTTCAACCCATTCCCTCAGTGGCTAACTTCATGATGGTAATCAGCGGCTTATGCAGGAGTAAGTTCACACAGTAGCCTCCCTGCTATCCTTCAAAGGCTGCTCAGAGGTTGGCCCTTGCCTGGTGTCTAGGAAGCTGGATTTCAAGAGGATTCTAACCATTCCTGGAACTCATAGTGGCTCTCCGTGCCTGTGCTATATACACAATGTAGTTTTTACTGAACACCTGTTTTCACTCTGGGAGTCTGGAATTGTGACATGTGCCAGGCTGAGAGGGCCTGCATGAACAGTACCCAGGGAAAACCCCAGGCACGGAGTCTCTAATGAGCTTCCCCAGTTGGTAACACATCTCACATACTGTCAGCATTCACCTCAATGCTGGGGGAATTAAGTGTGTCCTGTGTGATTCCCCTGGGGAGAGCTCTTGGAAGCTTGCACCCAGTTTCCTCTGCACTTCACTCCATAAGCCTTTTCCCTTATGACTTTGTTTTGTATCCCCCTCACTGTAATAAATCACAGTATGAGAATGACAGAACCCTGAGTCCTTTGAGTCCTCCTAGTAAGTCATCAAAACTGTGGGTGCTGCTGGGGATGCCTGAAACAAGGCCCTGGCCCTTCAATTTCTCTGGCCTCATCTCTACCTGATTGACTTCGGCCACAGTGGCCTCCTTGCTACACCAGATAGGCAAGGCTTATTTCAGGGCTTCGGCTGTTGCTGCTGGTTCCCCCTGCCTCGAATGTTCTTCCCCCATCTCCTACACACCTTCGTCCTCATATCACTTCCTCAATGCCACCCTCCCTGATAGCCTATGTTTTACTTCTCTGCACACAATCCCCACCCCCTCCCTCACAATCTCCATCTGTCCTTCCTGCCTAACGTTCTTCCATGGCACATACTACCATCAGATACAGTACAGATGTCTCTTGTCCACTGTCTCCCTTTGCCTCATCTACCATTTAAGAACAATGAGGATAAAGAGTTTTACTATTTTACTTTTTGATATATCTCTAGCACCTGAAAGAGCATCTGGTACACAGGTGTTTGTTTAAAAAAACTGCTACACAAATAAATAAATTAATGAACAGTTGCATAAGTGGCCTTGTTAGTTCAATGAGAGATGAGAAGAGTTTTCCAGAAGCTTTTGGGAAATCTCTTCCTTACTCCAAGAGCCACATTTCTCTCTCTCCCCAACTGGACATGAACAAGAAAGCAGTAGACCTAACAGTAACATCAGCTGTCAAACAACCAGATGAAGAACCAGCTTTATGCTGGCAAAGTGGAGAGATGGAAAGAATCTGAGCCATGTTGACATAGTATCCACCCAACTCTGAAGCTTATCTTCTCTGTGGACATGTTCTTGGTGTTTAAGACAATTTGAGCTGGGTTTTCCTTATTTGCAGAAGATTTCAGAGAACGATATATGATAGTTGCAGCTATAACTCTAGTTAAGAAATAAGGATAAAAAATAAACTCAAAATGGATAAAGGACCTGAATGTGAGACAGGAAACCATCAAAACCCTAGAGGAGAAAGCAGGAAAAAACCTCTCTGACCTCAGCCATAGCAATTTCTTACTTGACACATCTCCAAAGGCAAGGGAATTAAAAGCAAAAATGAACTATTGGGACCTCATGAAGATAAAAGCTTCTGCGCAGCAAAGGAAACAATCAACAAAACTAAAATGCAACTGACAGAATGGGAAAAGATATTTGCAAATGATATATCGGACAAAGGGCTAGTATCCAAAATCTATAAAGAACTCACCAAACTCCACATATGAAAAACAAATAATCCAGTGAAGAAATGGGCAGAAAACATGAATAGACACTCGTCTAAAGACATCATCCAGATGGCCAACAGGCACATGAAAAGATGCTCAACGTCACTCCTCATCAGGGAAATACAAATCAAAACCACACTCAGATATCACCTCACGCCACTCAGAGTGACTAAAATGAACAAATCAGGAGACTACAGATGCTGGCGAGGATGTGGAGAAATGGGAACCCTCTTGCACTGTTGGTGGGAATGCAAACTGGTGTAGCCGCTCTGTAAAACAGTGTGGAGCTTCCTCACAAAATTAAAAATAGATCTACCCTATGATCCAGCAATAGCACTCCTAGGAATTTACCCAAGGGATACAGGAGTGCTGATGCATAGGGGCACTTGTACCCCAATGTTTACAGCAGCACTCTCAACAATAGCCAAATTGTGGAAAAAGCCTAAATGTCCATCAACTGATGAATGGATAAACAAATTGTGGCTTATATACACAATGAAATACTACTTGGCAATGAGAAAGAATGAAATATGGCCTTTTGTAGAAACGTGGATGGAGCTGGAGAGTGTTATGCTAAGTGAAATAAGGCAAGCAGAGAAAGACAGATACCATATGTTTTCACTCTTATGTGGATCCTGAGAAACTTAAGACCATGGGGGAGGGGGAGGAAAAAAAAAGTTATAGAGAGGGAGGGAGCCAAACCATGAGAGACTCTTAAAAACTGAGAATAAACTGAGGGCTGATGGGGGTGGGAGGGAGGGAAAGTGGGTGGTGGGCATTGAGGAGGGCACCTGATGGGATGAGCACTGGGTGATGTATGGAAAACAATTTAACAATAAATTTCATATTAAAAAAAAAAGAAATCAGGATAGAGTTTGCACACAAGGCTAAATGGTGCAATATAAAAGGGTGTCCTTTTGCTCATGAATAAAGGAATATGAACTCTGAGATGGAAGTCAACCTGAGAATATCTGAATAGTTCTCTTTCTTCAGGGGAAAGCACCTCCATGTGTACAATGCAAGTACAGTTATAAATCTCTCTCTCTCTCTCTCAATATACATAAGACAGTAATATATTTGTAGGTGATGTGTGTGATGAAACACAGTATATAGTCTATTTGGGACTTGTTTCATCATTACCCTCTAGAGATAAGGCTAATAGCAGAGCCAAACTCCAGGACTAAGGCCAACTGGGAACATTTCAAATTCAATCCTATAAGAGTAATCAGCACAAAAAAAAAAAAAAAGTTTAGGACAAGATGATTCAGAAGGTTCAGCGTGTAGGACTATAAATTATAAGACATCAGTTAAGTACACCTTAAAATGCACAGTCAGGGTGAAACAGGGAAAGAGAAGGAAGAGAGGCTTAAGATACTCAAAGGAGGACTGAGTGCTGACAACATCAAACATATAAATACAATGAATAAATCATTTTGACTTTTAAGTGTGGGATCTATACCTGAGCAAATCCAACGACTCCATAGGCATCATCATTAGACAGAATAGTTATTTTTACATAACCATTAATACCAATCTCTGCTCCTCCTTTGGGATTTTTAAGCTCAACTCCGAAGAATTCTTCTTCTTCTGGAACTGTATCATCAAGGACATTTACCACTATTACAGCTTCTCTGTCACCAGGTTCAAATATCAGTTCACCTGAACTAGCATAAGAAGCACATCAAATAAGACAGCTGAAACAAATCTCAGGCATATACATAGTAGATTACATATAAAATTCTCAGAACACTAATACTAATCATTTGGAAAAATCACATTTCATAAATAAAATTTTAATCCAAAATGTTTAAAATACTGATTAGCTCGATAGAATATATATAAGTAATATGGAACATAACCAAATTTCTAGATTATAAATTAACCTTATATTTTATATTTTTTCAGTCATTAAATAAACACTTAGAAATTAGGTGCCCTATAAAAACTATGGTAAGCATAAAGAGGTTCCGTATAAAATGGTGAACATACCTAGGAATAAAGTCAGACTGGCTGGAGATGTAGGCCAGCTCATATATGTGTGAGTGCCTGGTTCCCACTAGAGCAATTAAATTCTTGCTTGAATTAAGGGACTTTACTGTAACAGAAGCTGCATCATGAGCAGAAGGTGCTTCCAGAATAAAAGAGAATTGATTCAGCTCTGAATTCCAGCAGTAAAGTGCAGACATAGCTTGGCCAATAAGAAGTATGTGGACTATGGAAAGGAAAGAAAAGGCAACTATAGTAAAATGTGAATATTATCTCACATGCTCCCTATTGTAGGACCAAAACAAAGTCTTTTCAACTCTCAAAGTTCCACTTTGGTGTCTGAATTAACTAAATATGATCTGATTTCTGAAAATCAAAATATTATTTGAAATGAATGTAAATAGTAATTTTTTAAATGCTGTGGAATGATCAAACCAGCCTAACAATAAACCTATTTCCACTTAAGAAATCACTGGATAGGGCAACTGGGTGGCTCAGTTGGTTAAGCATCTGACTCCTGACCTCGGCTCAGGTCATGATCTCACGGTTTGTGGTTCGAGACCCATGTCAAGCTTTGCGCTAACAGCATGGAGCCTGCTTGGGATTCTCTCTCTCTCCCTTTCTCTCTCTCTCTGCCCCTCCTCAGCTCTCTCTCTCAAAATAAATAAATAAACATTAAAACAGAAAAAAAATCACTGGAGAGTGAAACCCAAATGCATTGTGGACTCTCTGCATTCATCAGTATTTATGTGCTGGGTAATATGGGAGGATATTTTTAAAAGTGAAAAAGATGTATAATCCCATCACTAAATGCTTCATTTTTGTATTTTCCTTTCCAGCCACCATCCATATGAATTCATGATGAACCATGAGTACACAGACTAATTACAAAAAAATTCTTAATTATAAATCTTAACCTTAAATTTATACAGCATTTCTTAGGTGTTATTACAAAGCACTCAAATTTATAGTTTTAATGCATATATAATCTACAGGATTGATCTTTAAAATATGCGTAAATGTTCATGGGTGACTGGGTGGCTTAGTTGGTTAAGCGTCCAACTTCAGCTCAGGTCATGATTTCACATTTCGTGGTTCGAGCCCCAGGTTGGGCTCTGTGTTGACAGCTCAGAGCCTGAAGCCTGCTTCAGTTTCTGTGTCTCCCTCTCTCTCTGCCCCTCTCCCACTCATGCTCTGTGTCTGTCTCTTAAAAATGAATAAATGTTAAAAAAAAATTATTTAATAAAAAATGCCTAAATGTTCTCTACATTGAATGTTTATTATTTTTATTTAACTTTTCAAGATGAATTAGAGACAGTTATTAATTTTTTTCATTTGATAAATTCTTAAAGGTGGTAATTAGGCCAAAGGATATGAACAAATTTATGATCTTGCTGCCAATGCTTTTTGAAATGTTAGTAGGAAAATGTGCTCTTAATGATTCAATGCAATGGTACATATTAGCAAACATGGAGGGTAAAGGGGCTTAGTACACTGTATAAGGGGAAATTCAGAGAAAGGGAGCTTATTACATTGTATTTACCATTAAGCAATCTTCAGGCTTAAAACTGAGAAACCATCCAGAAACATGCACAAATTCTAGTACTTGAAGAAACACATGGGAACATAAAGATATCAACTAAGATGGGTTGGGTATTAAAACAGCACTAGAACCAGAAACCATGAACATTTCAGCCTATAAGGTTACAATGGAAGATTCCAAATCCTTAAATATCAAGAATTACTCATTATGTTTCTTTATGGTAATTATTTAAGTGCTATTGCAGTCTAATAAATGTCATATAAAAGGTAAAAATCAAGAAAAATGTTATCAATAAACTTGTATGTTAACAATGATGACATATTTTTCACAAAGCTTTGTTAAACTGGGGACATTCAGTAAAGAGCAAATTTCTCAGACAGATCTCAACATCTCCCAAGTTTAAATGATTCTACAGGCTGAATCAATAATTGTTTCTACAGGCTCAACCAAATCATAAACTAAAGTACTCTGAGCATCACTGATTGATTATGTATCTTAATCGTTGGAGATACACTCTATTCATTTCCTCTCAATCTGAGAAATATGAGAAGGCAACAAAAAGATAATCAGACATTCAGAGTAGGAAACGTAGGGGGCTCAAATCTGTAGAGTATGTATGCAGAAAGTGTTTTCTCAGAAAATAGACATTTGTACTGTTCAAGATCACAGAAGTGGGCCAGGGAATTTAAAAGAAAAAAAATCCTAAATCTCTCCTCTGGAGAACAAAATTTTAACTGGTATTGATTATAGAATTCCCTTCCAGTTATCAAAACCATAAGCAAACAAATAAGAGTATTCCAAAGGAAGGCAATTGGCTGAGATCATTTAAGGAGTGTAGATAGAGAAGTCCCAGGACTGAGTGCTGAGTGCTAGAGCGAGGTTCCAGGGCAAAGAGGTGAGGGAAATTACGAGAAAAGTTGGGTCTGTTCTGGAAGGCACTGTGGAAGGGTGTAGGAAGTTGGGGGAGGGAAGAGTTGTGCCCCCGGTCTGGAAATTAGGGCTCATGGGATCTAGGACACACTCAGATGAGATGACAGCCGCTTTCTTTAGAGGGGGCCTGGGCTTCTTATAGTCACTCCACAGGAATGAAGAGAATGATGAATTCATCCAAATGATTTCCAAAGATGATGGTTTTTCAAAGGTGATAGTGAAGCTGAGAGTATTGGGGAGTTAAGGAGAAAGGGAGGGATCAGTGTCTTTCCAGCAGCATTAATTAAATGCCTCTTCCTTAAAGAAGCTTTCTGGACATCCCTTAGACCTGGTCAAGTCTTCTCTATTTTGTGTTATGAGAGCACCGTATCCTTGGACAACAGTTATGTTTGTACCTAGAAGCTTTTTGTGTATGATTATATATCATGTCCCCCATTCCCTATTGTATGTTAAACTTCTTCAGAGCAGGGACTAGAACTCGTTTTGTTTGTCCTTGTTGCCTCAGGGCCTACCACTATGCCTGGCATAACTGGCATTTTAAAAACTCTATTAAATAATGAAGGAGAGAAGGAAGAAAGAAAGATAAGTGTATATGTCCTTGCCTTCTCTGTCATATCCATTCTTCCTCTTGCATTTAAAGAATTCTGTCACCACCCAATAATCTCTGTCAAGTCATTAACCAGAATAAATATGTAATCCTCACAGTCATGGCTCCAATCTAATATTTGACATATTCAAAATAAGAAAGTCCTTGAATATTATTTAATGCATAATTTCAGCTTTCAGGGGATCTATAATAAGCCATTCTAAATAATTACTTACAATCTTTTCATACTTCTACAACCTCAAGTCACAGAAACAAAAGAAATAAAGAGACCTCACAATGGGTCCCCTAACAAGCCTCTGGCAGAATTTTTCATAAATTCTTTTAGAAAGTGTGCCTATTCTATTTCTTTAAAAATCTTTAAAGAGAATTCTATAACTTCAATTAATAACCCATTCAGGCAGCACTTGTCATCCTTAAAAACATTCATTAGGAAACTATTTTGAATTATAATAAGTGACTCAAGTAGATACTGTTAGTCCACTTGAAAACTTGAGGTGTAAGAAAAGCAAAACTAATAAAGGAACAAAATTAAAGGACAAGTAGACATAAACAAATACATGGTGAAAGATACATAATTTATTTAGTAAATCAACTGCTGAGTGAATGATAAGAAAGTCACAGCTACGACCCGTCAGAGAGGTGTCACGACAAGTCAAGAGAAGTTATTTACGAAGAGGATGCACAGAACAGAGACACACACAGGGCTCTGACAGCACAGTGAGCCTAAGGTAGAGGCCAGACAATGATGTAATGGTCCAGATGTCAGGTGGCCAGGGTCTGGGAGAAAGTAGCATGGACATGGGACTGAGGAGGGAAGAGGGCACAGGGAAACAAAGCACAATGAGATAGATAATCCATAAAAAAATGAGAGATAAATAATGCTGATTCCTGCTCAGCAGGTGAGGTAACTGAAGGAGACAGGGTCTAAAGATTACAGTGCCTGAATGAGAAAACTGCAGTCAGGCACCTAAGAGAGAAACTGGGAGAACAGATTCCTATATTTGTGCTAAATCCTCTACTCTTCTCAGTATCCTAAGTAGATTCTAGCTTTTATGAGTTCAACTACCTGAATGCATTGATGTCTCCAAAATCTAAACCTCTGGCTGATTTCTTCAATGCCACATTCTCTAAACCCTGCAGAGGCTTCTATGTTAACTCTTGTCCGTGAAGGTGCAAACTCTGCATCCAGCATATTACATACACCAAAGCTAGGTGGAATTAGAAAACATGTTTTTGATCATCATTTGCTTTTGAAATGCCTTCAAGGATTTCTCTACCCTAATAATGCTCAGAGTGTAGTCACCAGACCCCTAACAGTCACTGACATACTTCAAGAGGGTCTGTGAGGTCAAAACTATTTTTGTAGTAATACTAAGATACCGTTTCTCTACATCATTCTCATTCTTTGTTGAGTGTATGTGGGATTTTCTGGAGGCCATATGACTGATAATATTGCAGTAGACAGAATACAGACACAGACATAAAAAACAAGACATTAAAGGAATTTGTAAAATAAGAAAGTAATACCATTCTCTGTACAAAGGTTTTTCTTTTAGAAAATACTTTTTTTAAAAAAATAAAACATGTTATTTTTGTTCACATGTAGTAAGTTCATTGCTCTCATGCTTAATTAAGAAGTATCTTTAACATTTCTCTTTTTTAATTTCTAATACAATAAATATTAGTAAATAAAACCCACACAAACAAAAGCACTCTGAGTTCCTTAACATTTTAAGAGAATGAGAAGTTCCTAAGGCAAAAATATTGGGGAACCACTGAACCATCCAAACACATATCAAATCCTGAACCTGACATTCCAGACCTTCTTGTATAGATGCTAGTGTGTTTCCAACCTTACCACCACTACGCTGAGTCAAATCCTCTGTCCCTACCACTCTGGTTGACTCACTGTGCCTCAGCATCATGTCTACTTCCACTTTTCTCTTTTGCTCACACCTTCCTTCCTGCGCACAACATTTCCTACCAGCCCACCCAGGCCGAGCTCAAGCTCCCCCTGATACCTCTTACCCACTTCAATTCCACCAATGACAGAGCAAATAGGACTGGAATTCTATCTTGAATTATTATCTTAATATTTTTCTTGCTTCTCCAACCAGACCTTTGAAGGTACAGAATTCTTCATAACTTTAGGGGTGCCTGGGTGGCTCAGTCAGTTAAGCGTCCAATTCTTGATTTTGGCTCAGGTCATAATCTCACAGTTCATGGGATTAAGCCCTGCAAAGGGTTCTGTGATGACAGCACAAAACTTGCTTGGTATTTTCTCTCTCTCTCTCTCTCTCTCTCTCTCTGCCACTCCCCTGCCCATTAAAATAAATAAATAAACTTGAAAAAAATTTTAAAAAAGAAAGAATTCTTCATAACCTTAAACAATAACTTATATATAATGGCTAATAATAAATGGTGCTGTTTGATCCATACAAAATTCCTATGTCTCAGTTTAAAAGTGAGGCTTTGATCCAGACTCACCTGCTAAGTCACTTGGTTTGGCTTCCAAGTTCCTCTGGGCACCCTAACAGGAGACATGATGACTCAGTGAGCCTGCTCCCTGCATTGTTCACACCTGTTCGGGGAGGCAGCCCCACAAGCTCAATAGGCCAAGTGCTGCTGGCCTCTATGCCTTGTTGCCACTGGTCCACCTAAATGATTCTTCACCAACCCTGCAATAACCAACCCCGCTCCTACAGCCTCCAGACAACATTCACCCCTTGGTTTCTCACTAACGGACTTTTGTTTCTGAAACAACTGTGAGTAAAAATATTGCTTATGTTTCTGATGTGTATATTAAAGCACAGAAAGTCAAGAAAGGATCAGACTGGAAGAAGGATGGGAGAGCGAACAGCCATTTTCTGACTTTTTAAAAATACTTCAATGCAGATACCTGTTATCCTTTTATACTTTCATATTTAAAATATACACTATATGCAATGTCACTCTTCATTTTTCTTTAGACAAAATAAATGTATTAATGTTGTCTGCTCACTAATATGTTCATTAATGCTCACTATTATGTCTAAAATAACACATTTCAGTTATTCTGATTCTTCTCAAGCACAATTCCCATTTAAAAATATTAGTCCTTTTGAATTTCTAGGATCTCCAGAAATAGTACTGTTAAGATCTTGATTTTAGATCCTTATTAAAAGACCCAGTGTCTGGCAAAGTGATACTATCTCTAACTCAACAAGATTAAAATTATTCTAGCTTTATACATTGCATTTCAGACTAGTTTAAATACCCTTACCTATTCCTGAAGCTGGTGTAAAGGCGTAGATCCTATTAATGGTAGTAAAATCCAGGGATTGAAAATAACTGAAAGAAGACTGTCCTGTCTCCCAGATGAAAATATCAATTGAATTCTGATTTCCTACAATAATGGAATAAAAGCCAAATCTGAAGGCAAAAGTTATAGGAAAAAAATGACGAAATTACACAGTAAAAAAATTATAAAAATATTTAATTTAATTTAAAAACAAAATTAGTTAGGACATTCCTCCAAATTCATTTATTTAAATAATAACACAACTTGGTAGGAAACACTTCAAATGTTTTTTTGCATTTACTACATGAAATATGGCCACTGCTTAATCAAATCATGATCTGATATTAAAGAACAGTGACACACGTTTGTTTTTTTAGGAATGCTTAAGTTTTACCTAAGAAAGTTCCACTAGGCAAAAGAAAGCATATTCATACTCAGAGAATATTTTGAAACAGTCTTATCAAAAGTCGCTGAGCACTATTTATTACTACTATAAATTACCCACGGCTCCCCAAGTACAGTCACATAAAATGTTATCTGTTTGCACTTCTGATATAAGATCTTCATAGATCTTTCCACTTTACATACCCATCCCAAATTTTAATATAACTTTAATGTGATAGCTTGTCATCTAAAGATTATACATATAACACTTAAAATCTGTTTTTTCCCCCTAAAATCCATTTGTAGCTGACAGTCAATACCTTATCCATCAAGAAATGGATTAGCTGGGGCACCTGGGCAGCTCAGTCAGTTGAGCATCTGACTCTTGGTTTTGGCTAAGGTCATGATCTCACGGTTCATGGGATGGAGACCCGCACTGGGCTCTGCATTCACAGTGCAGATCCTGCTTGGGATTCTCTCTTTCCTCCCTCTCTCTGCCCCTCCCCCTGCACATGTGTGGGCACATGCTCTCTCTCTCTCAAAATAAACATTAAAGAAAAGAAGAAATGGATTAGCTAAAAAATTATTCCAAGAGCTACGTGTTTTCATAAAGATCCTACTATATGAATGCTATAAAATTTCAACCACAATGTATATATGGCAAATGCTAATATCTTCTTACCTAGGGAGAGAGTTTTGGCAAAGATTAAGTAAATATCATCTCCTGAAGTCAAGGCCTCAACTTGTGTTGTCCCACTAATTGGCACTTCTTGAAAGTTAATAAACTCACTGCCAGACCATCTGAGTAAAAGGGAATTTAGCCTGGCATTAACCTGGGAAATGGCTAAGAACACAGAGCCTCTTCGGGTGAACAAGGCTATGCTCAGCACACCTCGGACAGGAAGTGTCTGATGCAAGGTGAAGCTTTCTCCGCTCCATCTGAAGACCTGTGGGAAATGTTAAAATACAAAACCCTTCATGAGTAGGAATTTAGTACTTGTGTGATTTTAACCAATATCATTTATTTACTCTCCTGGTACCCTTTATTTAGTTAGGAGGATACTTTCATAAATGAGAAAATATCAAAACTGACGCTCTCTCACTGCTGCGTGTGTGTGTGTGTGTGTGTGTGTGTGTGTGTGTGTGTATAAGCACACGCAGAGAATGAGTGAAAAAGAAGTTATATGAAAATAAATCAATTTCAAATATACATCTGGGTAGGGGCAAGTCACAGAAAGAGAAAAGGAAAGCTAAAAACAGGAGAGAAGTTACTTATATATGAAAATTTCAGTTGTGGGTAAGAAACCTTCTGATGCTGTAATATCATTCCTTATCCACTGTTCAAGCAATAGAATATAAAAAGAAAGACCAAAAATTTTTAGTCCTGAAGGTGGCAATGCATACAAGGTTTTAAGGTGAGTGTTCACATATTTAAAATTAAAAGAAGATCCTGAATCTACCTGGTTTCTTACACAATCTGGTCAATTGCAGAATTATATTTATTCAGTCAACAACTGGAAATCTTATGTGAGACTGGCATTATGCTAGGAATTATGGATAGAGTGGCCTCTCCCTTATGGATCTTACTAACTGTTAGGAAAAGGCAAACAATAAACACTGATAAATAAATGTACGATTATTCAATTGAGACAAATGCTGAAGATAACAACTGGGATGATATGATAGAGAATTATGGGTGTACTAGGGAAATAAAGTTGGAAAGAATGACAATGAATGACATGGAAAATTTTCTAAGGCAAAAAATGTTTGTCATAAGCTGAATGAAGAATGGTCCAACTAGAAGGAAGTTGATAGTGCTAAGGAATGAAGACAGTAAGACTGGAGAGGTAAGATTATGAGATATCTTTTGTGAAGATGACCATATAATTTATCACTGGGATCCTTTACAGAGCAAAAGGGACAGTATTGATATAATCCAGTCCTGTGTTGAGTGGATACAGAAATATAGTTATGCTACTTATAGTCCATTATTAAATAACTTAGAATTTATTTTACATATAATTAGAAATCACTGAATAGTTTTAAAATGAGGAATAATATGAAATATTATTTTTAAAAGACTGCTCCAGCTACTTGATGGATAAGGGATGTGAGGAGTCAGAGAAGTTCTGAGAGCAGCTGGGAGGCTACTCCAACAGTGTGGGAAAGAAATGACAGGACCTGGACTAGGCAGTGAGAATAAGAGATGGAAAGAAATGTCTGTATTCAAAACATTACTAGGAGAAATAATCAAAAACAGTTATAAATTAGATGTGAATGAATAAAAATGAGTAATCAAGAAAGATGAATGCCAGCATTTGGTCTTGAGCAATTGCATTTATGAGGTTGCTATTTCCTGAGATGAAAGCAAGCATTGCAACAAGTTTCAAAGAGAAAATCAAAGTTAAGTTTGGGATATGTTATTAAACTTAGGTACTTACGGAGTGATGCCAACAAGAAGTTAGATATGTAAGTCTAGAAATTAGAGAAAAGGCTACCAAGAAAATTGGAAGATAGCCTATAGCTGACACCTAAAGGCACAGGATTGATAAAAGTACCTGGATTGGACAAAAAGAAAAAGAAATTTGAACAAACACTAAAACTGAAAAACGCCAAGATATCTAAGTTCAGAAAAGGGAGGAGGAACTGGCAGTGGAAACTGAAAAGGGTGACACAGAGAGACAGAAGGTAAACATGTGTGGTATTTGAGAAATGAAGAGAAGAAGGGTGTCTGGGTGGCTCAACTGGCTAAGCATCTGACTTCGGCTCAGGTCATGATCTCATTGTTCATGAGTTCGAACCCCACGTCAGTCTTTGTGCTGCTGGCTCAGAGATTAGAGCCTGCTTCGGATTCTGTGTCTCCCTGGCTCTCTCTGTCCCTCCCCTGCTCATGCTCTGTCTCACTCTCTCTCTCAAGAATAAATATTAAAAAAAATTAAAAAAAAAAAAAGAAATGAAGAGAAGAGACAGTTTAAATTTGAGGATGAGGTAACTGTCACATGCTAATAGGAAGCAGCATAAGACAATGACCAAAAAAACATCCAGTGAATTTGCAACCCAGCTGTCATCAATGACTACGAGGAAAGACAAAAGCTGGTAGACAATTCTTTCACCGTGTCTTACTACAGAAGGGAGAAAAGAAATGAAACAGAAGGTAGAAGGGGGTGAGATCAGGAGAGAAAGTTCTTTTGAAACTTGGAGATCCTGCATTTACACTGATTGCAATAATTTGACAGAGAGAGACACTAGTGATGCCAGACACAAGGGGAATAACTAAACCTTCTTATGGCAAGAGGAGCCTGGTTGTTATAGAAGGAAAACTTTTTCCATAACGGGATGGAGGAACAAGACTGGGTTTCAAGAAGGTTTCTGAATTTGGTCTTGGCAAGATGACTAAGCTCCTTTCTGGTAGATTTCATTTCAACAAAGTCATCAGCTGAAAATGCAATGAGAAACAGGTAAGTGAGTCAGAGGAGTGAGAAAATTATCAAATAAGTATTATTAGGATTATGAGATGTAGTTAATTAGAGAAATGTGGAATTTCTGGGGGTGATGTTAAGCGCCCCTTTGGCAATGCTAATCATGAATTATTAGTGATACCATCTGTCCAGTTACATGATTTTTCTGCATAATGTTTTCCAAAGCCATTAAACTCTAATTAAATGTTCATGCTTATTACTGCACTTGGTCTGCCTCTTGAAGACAATATTTATAATTCCAATGTTTAAAAATTAACTGTGAATAATTAATATCTACATTCTACTTTACTATTTTACCACCATCAAATAATGGGGTTTTTTTACACTAAATTTACAGACTACACCTTTGACGAGTTTCAAATATTTTTTAAAAATTCATTTTAAAAGAATCAAACCTGAGTTAATTCAGAATCATCTCTTTGACTTGCAACAATTAAATAATCTTGATTGTCTGAACTAAAATATTTTACTTGAGAACTTTCCGAAATAATGATCGTTTGTACCTGCAAGGAAGATAAGACCATGGGAAAAAATATTTAAAGGCGAATTTAACTAGGAAAGGCTCTAATACACTAATAGTATGAGTAATATTTGAAGTTCAAAATTTTAAAAATCATTCTGAACACTAGGAATGCATACTTAGGTGTCATTTCAAGAGAGACAAAAATATCCCGGATAAAGTCACTCTGCTAAAATGTGTATCAACTTGCAAAAAGCTTCTTTTCATATTAATATAGAACATATATTATCTTCCATTTAGATCTTACAAATCTGATTTTCCTTTTAAATAAAGCAATCTACAAAAAATGAAGACATTTTTTACCAAGAATAATTTGAATCCAGATGTGAATGTATACACACTGATAACGGAAGGCTTTTCTTCATTTCTTTCTTCATGAGTAATCACAAAGTAAGGGGAAACACCAATATTAAATGCCTCACAAGTTTTAGGATTTTCTATATTTAAATCCTAGGAAATAAGGAATAACAGTAATTCATGAGTCATCTGATATTTACATGTACATTTTATTTTATGTACTATAAAATGACTGATGTTTACCTCAAGTGGTATAAAAATCCCTTGCCATCGATAAATAGTAGAAGACACTTTTCTTAACATTACACCATAAATTGAATCTTCCAAAATAAAGAAACACCAACCAGAAGGTGATGCATCCAAAAAACTTTGAACTATGGAAAACACAGCATCCATTCCCCCTGAAAAACATAAATCATGATTTGCTAATGTAAAACCCCTTCAAATCTTTATGCCAAGTTTATTGTTTAAACAGTTCAACTAGTGAGTTTGTTACAAGACATAAATGGTGTGTGTGTATAAGACAAAAAATATAAGCCAGAGAATTTAAAAAATAACTAAAAATAACAACTTTTAAAAATTGTTAAAACTCTATTCTAAATCTACATAGACCTTTCCAAAGTGCATTTAAAATACTAAATGTATATTTAAAAATGTTTTAATGTTTATTTATTTTTGAGAGAGAGAAAGAGAGACACAGAGAGTGAGTGGGGAAGGGGAAGACAGAGAGGGAGGCACAGAATCTGAAGCAGACTCTAGGCTCTGAGCTGTCAGTACAGAGCCCAACGCGGGGCTCAAACCCACGAACCACGAGATCATGACCTGAGCCGAAGTCGGACACTTAACCGACTGAGCCACCTAGGCACCCCTAAAATACTAAATGTATATTTTAAAGGGAAATATGCTCAACAGGATTTTTATCAACTTTCATAAAGATGATGAAAATATAATTGAGAAGTGTTTAAATAATCTCGTTTTATAGCAACACACTAAATGTTTAGTTTTAAAAACTTACACTGTTAATTTGAAACTATGCCCATCCACTGATTTCTTGCTTTACACATTATATATTTAAGAACACCAAAACAGACTCACCTACTTTAAATAGCTGTCACGTTTTTAATCACCTTATCACAGGTACATGTCCCAAAATTTTGCACATTTAAACAAAGACAAAAAAAAAATCCCTATCCCATGAGCAATAATTTTTAAAAAGCTCTACGTTTTATTATCATACCAGTTTCCCAAAGAAATTTCTTTTTAAACTTTAGCTAATATGTGAACAATAAGAATAAATGTCAAGGTTGAAATCTAGGCTCCTTATAAATTATTGATCATTTTCAGATTACCAGTTCAAGAAGTCATGTCAATGCCTCAAAGTGATTTCCTTTCCTAAAAATAAGTGTTCTAAATTCCTACTGTCATCTTTTAAAGGTACACCACAGCTTTCGCATTAAGAGTCTGAATGTTTTACATTAAGGTCCTTACCATCTGGCCTAATCCTTCCCTACCATAATGCAGGAAGATGGTGAATGAAAAATAAATAATGCTGACATTTAAGAATCTCCAACATACACCCTCACAAGTACTTCCAAAAACACATGCAGATTCCAAACCATAATGAGATAACTGAATTAGAAATCATACTCTTTCCTTTTTGGATCCTATCACCTCCTGTCTTTTAGAAAATTATACCGCTACTAACCCTTTCCATTTTAAATATTCACTCTCTACTTACTAGGCCTTTTCCGTCAGCATTTAAATATGCTTAGGTCTCTCCAAACTAAACAAATGAATAAACAAAACCCCTTGAGTCCTACACCACATCACTACCTTTGCTAGGTCCTACCTTCTCAGTCAAACCTCAAACAGTTACATATATTTGAGGTCTCCATTCCCTTACCTCCATTCAAAATGTTATTTCAGTTCCTATCCCTCTATACAAATAGCTCTTGCTATTTTATTCCTTCTCTATTGCTAACCACAATAGACATTTTTTTGGTTTTTATCTTACTGGGCTTCTACACCAGCAACTAACACAGTTACCACTCCTTCCTTTTTCAAACACTCTTCTGCTGCTGTCTGCAATCCCACATTCCCTTGGGTTTCTCACACTAGGTCTTCTATGTCTCCTTTGCTTCATCCTCTTCCTCTCCCTAGTAACTCAATTTGAGCCTTCTCAGAGCTCAGTCTGGGTCCTCCTCCCTTCTCTACCTACAGTCCCTCCTTCCAGGTTTTTACATGAATTTCCATGATTTTAAATACAACATACACACTACAGATATCCAAATTTATCTCTGCAAAAGTTTCTGTTCCTTTGAGTCTAGAGAAATGTCTTCTCAAAAGTAACTCATATTCAAAATGTGTTAAATCACATATTTAACTCCCTCTCACCAAAATAACACCTAGCCCTCATCCATTACTCCTTTTCTTACTGGCAAGTATGACTCTCCATGCAACCACGGAAGCTAAAAATCTAGTAATTATCTCTACAATCTCCTTCATACACAATCCATCACTTTGTCCAAACGACCATAGGCTGACCTTTTGTTTGTCTCCTTTCATCCTCTCTTTTCTTCTTTGCCAAATCATTCTCTACACAGTACCAAGAATGATATCTTTGAAATGCAAATGAGATTATGCCACTCCACAAATATACCTGGCAACCCTCCTGTAAGCATGAACCACTCAGAGACTTTCCATTAACCCTAGAATAAAGACTAAAGTACCTAACATATTCTTCAAGCTCTTCAATGATCAGGTCTTACCTAGTTCTTCAAAGTCAACTCTCCCACTTATTTCTAACTCCAAAGTCCACTCTACAGTTCATCATTTCTACACTTTTTTATGCCTCTAGACTTGTGCCTCAATAGTTTCCCATCTTCCCTCCATGTTCCTCCAACTCAGATCTTTGCAGAATCAACATCACTCATCATTCAATCCTTGTTCAAACACTGATACTCTTGGGAAGCACTCCTTCGTGTTCTCACAGCACTTAATTACTCCTTTAAAACATTTATTACAGTTTTAAACTACATACTGAGTTTTACTTACTGAGTTTATTTTTGTCTCCTCCTAAATTCTAAGCATCATGAGTTCAATATCATGCCTGACACATGATAGACTCTCAATAAATATTTGCGGCTGCAATAAAAGAATTAGACATCTGTTCTCCATTTTCAACAGATCCATAAGATACAATTCATGGGGGGAAATTAAATCTGATAGATGCGATCTTTCTCGGTTATAAAATTTTGTGCTTACAAGAAACCAAACGTACTCATGCCAAAGGCTGTTTCAGATACTGTCTCCCACTCCACACTCACAGCTAAATCAATGCCATTAGTGCGTGACACGTTTAAATATACAGTCCTGTTGGCTTCTTCAACGTCTATAAACGTGGCTCTAAAAAAAAAAGTTACAGAAAGCAGATTATAATTTCTACATATTGAATATATATATCACATTGCTAGAATATATTTAATACACTTTTAAATTTACATAAGCCAAGGTGAGATCCATCCACAAATTTCACACAGCACAAAAATTAGACCCCTACAGCTCAAAATATTAATTTATGAAGATTAAAAAAGTACTATGATCTGATACTGTGGTTTTAAAAATATACTAAGTACATTCTTAAGTATTAAGAAATACTCAGAGTCAATAACTTCATAGTATATATTCTAAAAAATAAAGCTTTGTCACTCCTAAGTTTCCTCTTATATGAATCAACAGCATATCAAAAAGAAAAAAATGAATCCAAAAATTATTAGTTTAGTACTAAAACTAGATCTACTGGACTATTTCTAAGAAATAAAAAATCAAATATGTGTCAGCTTCCAGCGGAATTTCAAACTACAATCATGTTAATATATGTATGAAGAGTCATTCATTTGGTTTGAACAGCTAAATATTTTTATACCATTTCTTGCTTTTTACCATCACTGAAAATACAAAATTGTACAAGCCTTCACTTGAAAGTGGGAATTCCAAGGAAATAAGAATTCTAATAATACCATTATACAGGACATGATTAGGTTTTGGATGTTCCTTGTCACAAGAGGGCATAACGCCTCTCTGGATCTATCTGCTGGAGCTCATTTTAAAAGTACCCTTTAAAAGAGTCAGAGATCAATTTCCCTCTGCATTTTCTTTATGTCAAAAGATATTTCCTACTTGACAATTTCCTTATGAATAAACTATACCTATTTGCAACTGCAGAGATACTGAATAACCCCAGAGGGGCCTGGTTTTGCAAAACTGTTATCAGGGTTTGAACATGTGCCCCCAGTCTAGCACCTCCAGTCGGATTAAACAAGGTGCATACAAAATGCTCATCCATCTCTGGTTCAGTGTCCAATATGGCAGAAATGTGTAGGGCCTGAAAACAAAATTAAAAGGTAAAGTTACTAGACTTCAGTATTTCTGCAATACACATACAAAGAAATCTGCTAAACATTTTTGACAACAAGATTATACATTTTGGAAAAGATCGCTTCTTTTTTATCTTAATCCTGATCCCCATAATATGTAATAGTTATAAGTGTTTCAAGTTACCACTTTCAAGATTTTCAACACTGTGATATATTGCACTGAAGTCTCTAAAAATAAATTTTATGACATTTAAAAATAATGTTGAGATTAAAAAAATAAATTTAGGTCCTGATGTTTGCTAACTCTTTATCCTGCCTAGCTACATAACTGCATCAGTCTCATTCTAGTGTAAGAGTCACTGTAAAAAAAGCAATTATAGCCATAGTAGGCACAAATTAGAAACAACCCACATGTTTATCAAAAGAAAGACGGATAAACAAATACTGATCTATTCAGTGCAGTGCTACTCAGCAATAAAAAAGATGCTTAGCTGGCTAAGCATCCAACTCTTGATTTCGACTCAGGTTATGATCTCATGGTTGTGAGATCAAGCCCCACATCGAGCTGCACACTGAGCACAGAGCTTGCTTAAAATTCTCTCTCTCTCTCTCTCTCTCTCTCACTCTTTCTCTGCTACTCTCCCCTGCTCAAGCTCTCTCTCTCTCTCTCTCTCAAAAAAGCAAAAAACAAAAAAACAAAAAAACACCAACAACAAAAACCCGAACTACTGACGCAACTCAATAGATCTCAAAAACTACGTAGGCCAAAAGAAGCCAGATACAAAGAGTACATACTATATGGCACCTATTTATATGAACCTCAAGAATCAGCAAAACGAGTCTTCAATGACAGAAACCAGAAAGTAGTTTCTCTGGTGAGGGCAAGAGAGAAGAAAGAAACTTCTAAGTGATGGTAATACTCAATATATTAATCTGAGTGTGGTTACATGGGTGTATATATATTTTGAAAGTTAATGACCCATGTACTTAAGATTTTTGAATTTTACTGTTTATACCTCAAAATAAAAACATGGGGAAAAAGACCGTTACGTAAGTGAAAGAAAATCCTACTTAATCCAATTTTCTCTAAGGTTTAATTTGCCTAATTAGCAGAAAGTTCTTTAAACACTGTGAAAAAGAGTCTTTTAAGAAAAAAATGTTAATATAACTTATATTTTAATTATTATATTATATTAATGTAATTCATAATAATGATCAATTATTGTAATTAGGAAGATTATATATTTTATATAGATGTGTATTTATTATAGACATCTATATATTATATATTAATATTTATATAATATATAATACTATATAATATATAATTATATATTAATTATAATGAATAATTTTTATAATTTAAAAAGATAATAAAAATAAAAATGGTTATTAAATTAATTAAATTAAAAACATTTTTAAAAAGAAGAAAATGCCTGTGAATGTAAAGCAATGGAAAATTCATCAAATACTTAAAATTTGAATTCTTTTATATCTATATCAAGATATAAGTATTCTTAAGTGATTAAACTTTCAAATTTCCAAAAACATGAAAAAATTGGACATGTAAATAAATACGAATTTAAAATGAGTTAAAGTGTACACAAACTGATCACAAAGAAAAGTGATTACCAGGTAGACTGTTTTTAGAAAACATAATTTTAAATACATTACTTTATAATTATACTTTATGTCAGGCTTGAAAAATCTTACGCAAATGTAGTTAGCAATTTTAAGCTTTAACTGTGTTTTAAAACATAAAATTTAGGGGCGCCTGGGTGGCTCAGTTGGTTAAGTGTCTAACTCTTGATTTCAACTCAGGTCATGATCTCACGGTTCATGCAACTGAGCCCCGTGACAGGCTCTGTGCTATCAGTGCAGAACCTGCTTGGGATCCTCTCTCTCCTTCTCTCTTGCTCGTCTCCTCTCTCTCTCTCTCTCTCTCTCTCTCTCAAAAATAAATAAATAAACTTTAAAATGAATGAATGAATGAATGAATGAATAAAATTTAGTTGTGGGGACAGAAAATTATCAATATACAGAAAAGGAAGTTTCAGAAGGTAAACTTCCATAAGTACAGATCACATTTATAATTAACCCCAAATCCAGCATTTCTTCTCCAATAAGCTATTTCTATTCACACAGGATACAGGCTTCTCAAATAAGCAGGCTAGAGTAAGCAATTATATTTTGTTTAATGAAACTGTGGCCAAAAGGATGACTGGCTAGGGCTTAGTGACTATAATAAATGGTTTAGAGTTTTTTAGCTTTTGTTTTAAAAATAATATAAAGTGAAGTATGTTACCTAAATAGTTAACATTTACAACAGCAATATGTACAATTTCCTTATTACTTGCACATTCCACTACCCTATTTGCAGAACAAATTTCTCCACCAGCACTCTATGCAGACTATATAGCACTGTAACACTTTCACATGGTAATGTAATCATCTTTGCCTGTCATCTAGCCTGGGAGAACTTTTTTTTTCTTTTTAGGACCCAGGGTACTCCCCTAAGAGAAAATTATTCATAAATATTACTTATTCCGATTAAAGAACATTAGAAACAACCCACATGTTTATCAACAGAAAAATGGATAAACAAATAATGGCCTATTGAGTGCAGTGCTACTCAGCAATAAAAAAGAACCACCTGCAGGGGCATTAAAGCCTCATACTATACCTTGAAACGAACACCTTCTTCTAAAACAATGTAGCCTTTGACAGGGGTCAGATCTTTGGACTCCACTGAGGAGTTTACCTCTGTCACAATGAACTGAACTGTCACAGTTCCAAAGAGTCCTTGTGCAGGTTCCCGAACAACATACAATAGTGCACTACTCTCCTGTATGTAGAGAGCTGTCGGTTCTCTTAGGAAAAAGTGCTCACTGTTGTTAAATGATAGGACTCCAGGACCATCATCATTAGCAAGGATGGTAATTAATGCTGTTGAAATAAAAATATTAAAGCACTAAATCAAAATAGGGCAGGTTATAAGTACTGGGAAGTATGGAGATGTTTCATTATAAACTAAGACAACTCTTTTCTAGATCACCTTAAAAAGAAGGGGAATTTTAAAAGGCATTTAATAAAATTCCATATTCACTCATGATATAAAAATAGTCAGTTATCTTAGAATAAAAGGCACCTTTCTCATCAACCTCAAAAGCCAATAACAAAGACCTAACTCAATGTTGAAACATTGGAAGGGTGCCACTAAAAACAGAAAGACGACAATACCCGCCATTACTGCTACTATTCAGCATTGTCCTGGAGCCAGGAGCCAGGTAACAGGTATGAAAACAATGGAAAGGAAGACTCAGAACTAACACTATTTTCTAGACAACATGATTGTCTTCTTAAAAAAAAAACAGGAGAAAAAACTTCTTAGAACTATTGTAAGAGTTGAAAATGTAAGCTGAGTAACCTTCAAAAACTAAGAGCTTTTTATTTTTTACTACCACTAATGATAATATGAATAATAGCAGTGGAACAACTAATCCTACTGAGAACTTAAAAATTGCTTAACCTGTGTTAACCCATTTAATTCTCACAACCCTGGGAGGTTGATTCTATTACTATTTTCCTTTACAAATCCAATGGCTGAAGCACAGAGAGGCAATCTGTGGAAGTACACAAGCTAGCAAGTGGCAGAACTGGTGCTCAGAGCTGGGAAGTGTGCTATGGAACATGCATCTAAAATATTATTATAATATCTCTATGTATAAGCTATAACTATTAAAAAAAAACAATAGAAAAGGGACCTCATTCACAATAGCAACAATACCTAGGAATCAAAGTTAAAAATACAGGACCTATATGAACAACGTATACAGTGTTAATGTGTGACTGTGACCAATGCTATCAGTGTCTCTTCCATGACCCCTAGGCCCTTTCAAGACCACTTCAAGAGTTTCTTTTGCCAACTGATCTTTCTTCCTGAGGACGCCATCAGCTGATGCAGGAATAAAGCCAGAACTGCTGGAGACTTAACACCCAAGAGCATACTCAAACAACAAGGGACAGGAGCCGGTGAATGAATATCCCAACTTCTTTTTAGGACGATCACCCTGAACTTTGCTCAACTCGGTGTCTAGGAAGGACGCCAGCAGCACTGAGCTCCAGTTGCCCAAAGCAGTACCATTCGTCAGCCCATCTTTTACCAGCCTTCTTCTCTCTCTCTGTCTCACTTCTTCACTTCTCACTATGTCTCCAGAGATCACTTCCTCCAATAAACTACTTCCATCCAAATCCTTGTCTCAGGGTTTGCTTTTGAGGGAACACAAATTAAAGCAATGATACAAAAGATGATCTAAATTAATGGAAAAGTATATCATATTTCTAAATGGAAAAACAATATAATAATGATGCTGAGTTCTTTCAAATCAACCTAAAACTTGAATTCAACCCAAAACTATCAAAATAGTTGTTTTATGGAATTCAGTTCATTGATTCTAAAGTTCATATGGAAAAGATACTTGAAAGAATAGATGAGATGGCTCAGAGAAAAAAAATAAAAAGTATTTGGCCTAAAAAAATAAAATGTATATTAAAGCTAAGATAAATAAAACTGCTATTAGTACATAAACAGGCAAATAGAACAGAATTAGAGACCAGGAAAAACAGGTGAAAGAGAGAGAGAGAGAGATGTTAAAATCCAAAGAAATTCCTGCTGAGGATGTGAAGAAATAAAAATTTTATATATAACTTTGGAGTAGGGGTAATAAAGAAGGCAGCTGTTGTCCTTTCCACTCAATACCCAATGTACTCAACAGATGATCTTAATTACTCATATATACAAAGATTTATATATAAGAATATTTATTGATATTTTATGGAATTTCTGAAATGGTCTAAAGGCTGATTAATGGGGCATAGTTTAAGAAATCACCCACTATCAAAGCACTGAGGACTGTTTTTAGATTTAAAAACAGAAAATTACAAGTATAAAGTAAACCTGACAGAGACCAATAAGATAGTCCTTCCTCCTACTCATGGTCGTGGGCATATAACCTACATAATTCCAAACAGAATTGTATTAGGCCTTTTTTAGGAATGCTTAAGTTTGAGTGCTCTTCTTTCCTATTATGTGGAATATAAAAGGAAGATGTGGATAATCATCTTGTGACAAGTAACATTAGCCTTGTGTGGAAGTCAATATTCCAAAAGGCAAGGAGAAGAGGCAGAGAACAACAAGGTCTTTGGTGGCATGTTAAGTCCTGGTACCACTCCATCTAAAACTGTGTATGCCTCTGGACCCTCAGATTAAATGAGCCAATAAATTACCTTTAAGTCCATTTGAATTGGGTTTTCTATTGTTTATACATAAAAGATTCTTAATCAACACATCATTTCCATTCCTACAACCCTTTACATATAACCCACTATGTTGTATGTACAAAAATATATATATTTTAAGAGTGCCTGGATGGCTCAGTTGGTCAGCGTCCCATTCTTGATTTTGGCTCAGGTCATGATCTCACAGTTTATGGGACTGAGCCCGCATCAGGCTCTATGCTGGCAATGCAGAGCCTGCTTGAGATTTTCTCTTTTCTCTCTCTCTCTTTCTCTCTCTCTCTCTCTCTCTCTCTCTCTCTCTGCGTCCCTCCCTTGCTCATGCTCTCTCTCTCTCTCAAAATAAACATTTTTTAAAGTATATTTTCAACATACTCTTTGAATTTGAAACAATGGCTGTAGACTCAAGAAAGGTTCTAAATACACAAAAATATCAATCTGTTTTATTAATATGGCAATAAAAGTAAAACCCAGTTCTTGAATTACTCAAGATTCTTTCATGTTTTTTATTACAAATCAAAATTTTTTTCACATATAGACCAATAATTTAGGAATATAAAGGTTAATTAAATTAAGGGAATCCCAAAGAACTCTCAGCCACTAGCTAAAACAAGAGGTTGAAGAGTCAGTCAACTCTTGGTCTTCTAAATGCACCTGACATATCACCACAGAAACTAAATTAAGTGACTTTTAAAGAGACCTTCTAATCCTACAAGCTCTATATTTCCATGAAGTTTTCTCCTCTCTTTTTTATCCTCTCTAAGCAGTCAGTATCATATCTAACAAGCAGTAAATTAGTATGACATTTCATAACAATGTCAAACTGCTCCAAAGAATTGTGGCTCCCATAATGTATTAGGTATCAGTATACTTCAACTTTATGTGAAAATACTATAGCAATAAAATGATACTAAACAACTTGTCATTCCCTCTATTGGTAAACAGGAAACCAGAGACGAATTTTAATTCTAAATGAAAGACATTTAGTTATTTAATTTGTAGCTACAGAAATGACTTAATATAATTGTTACTACCAACCTACTTTTTTGTTTTACAAACACACAAACACACACAACTACACAAGGCTGGAAGGACTATTATACTGACATAGGGATTCCAAAATGTTGAATTTAAAATGCTTTTTATAGAAAACTATCAAGACTTTAAACCCTGTACAACTGCCTCCATGTTAGGAAAACATCATGAGTGAAAGTGAACTGTATATAAGAAATTGTTAATTACCTATTGTTTTTTCCCCCAGCTCTAGTCCAGGAGAAGGATTTGTTAAAACCAGCTGAAATGTTTCATCTCCTTCTGGAATGTCATCATCAAGAATCATGATGTCAATATTTTTATACCTTTCTCCATCAACAAAATGAAGAATCTGGACAAGAAAGTGAAAGTAGGTGGTATTATATATAAATATATGATTGATTTTTCACAGAATATTTGGCAAAAATACAATATGGCTGGCAATGTGAAATAAACTTTTTAATAAAAATAAGGGATTTTTCCCCTATTTTTTATTGACCTTTTTTATTTAAATTGACAACATGAAGTTTAAAAAGTAAAATGTGTGGAGAAAGAGAAGAAAGTAAACATTTGACTAAGGAATAAAAGGCACCAAGAGACAAATTAAAAAGCATTTTAAAACACTAATTGTGTTTCAGTAAATTAAAACAAAGAAATAAAAGACTTCAAATTTTCAGCATGCCTGGCTGGGTCAGTTAGTAGAGTATACAACTCTCAATCTCAGGGTTGTGAGTTTGAGCCCCATGTTGGGTGTAGAGATTACTAAAAAAAAATAAAAACTTAAAAACTAAAAACCTTAAACTTTCAAGAAGTGTAAGAAACACTCCAGAAAATATATTTCTAATGATATAAATATAATGATACAAATTCTTTGACACAATAACCTGTGTTCTCCATTATCACATATTGCAATAAGACAGTGAATAAAATAGTATCAAATATTAAAACAAAATAATAAATGAATAAAATAGAGAATAATGTTTAGAACTAAAAATTTACAAATTTTACTAAAATAGTGAAGGGAGCTATTCCATAACATAGAAGTCTTCTACCCTAATTTAATACGCAATACATAATAGTTCATTACTTTCAGATTTATTAATACAAGACCTAAGTCATTATAATTCACAAGGAATTCACCGATGGGGTGAAGATGTAATCCAGCCCCAGCTGTGCTTCCAAATTCTGGGCATATACAAACAAGGAAACATGGCCAAGAGTCCTTTTGCTTCGCTGAGCTACCAATGTTAAACTTCCTTTGGTTTCATTTACTGCAAACCTAAAATAAACATAATACATTAATCTTTTCCTTATAAGATTTTATTCAGTAGATAAAAAATCTGAAACTCAGAAAAGGGCTCTCACACAGCTTTGGTTTTACCTGCTATGTTGCCATTCGATTACACCTCGAGCACCATCATTGGCATCAATAATAATTTGTGCAGTCAAGCCCTCTGAATCTGAAAACAACAAAGAAATATATTTTTAAATAGAAATGATTAAAAAAGAATGATTTGACACAGAATTTAAAGACCATCCTTTGAGATCATATAATTTCTAATATAGAGATATCATAGACATTACTCAAAGATGTTTAAGAAAATAAAATATAAATGCTTATAATATTTGAATAAGAAAACTTTTTCCTAACAAGAACACCAACTTACTGAAATCTAATGAACTGAGAACAATGTAAAATAAGCAACTGCGGTTATGGTTTTATTTCTATTATTTTAATCCATTTCAAGAGGAAAGGAAAATAGGGACCACTGGACGAAGTAGAAAGAGCAAGAAAAGAGAAAGGAATGGGAAGAGAAAGGCGATAAGTACTGCAGAGAAAAGTGCAGGTTTAAGGAGAAGCAGGGAGAGACAGGGATACAAGGTGAGACAAAAGGGAAAGATGGGGGAAGGTTAGGTGGCACAGAGACTAAGACTGAGGTAAAGCTCTTTTATCCCTTTTTATCTTATACTCTGTCTACCAAGTTCAGTATATTCCCAGTATTCATTATTCAGTCTTGAAATATTAACCGTGTCCCTGTTTAGTTTTTTAATATTTTGTCCTTTCCCCTTTAAAATTTGAAGGCTCTACCTTACTCTTATGATACTTCTAACAGTGGCCTAGGTGGGGAAGGGATACGGAGGGCGTAATTCTCTCTGAGCAAAGAGAACATTGTCAAGAAAAGAATATAAAATCAAAATTTGTGTCCATCAGACTAGAGGCTTCACAGCATAAGCCCAGCTCCACCATCTCCTCACTGTGTGACTCTGGGCATGTTACTTAGCCTCTCCTAGCCTCCACTCCCTCATCTGTAAAATGCTCAAGTGTAAGGAATGATGGTACTGACATATAAAGCACTTGAAACAGGGGCACTGGAAAGCACTCAACAGAAGTCACACTATTTAAGTTACCTCTAATATGAGTATAAAGAAATATGAAGTATTTTGTTAGTTTTCTTAGCATGAACAGTAATTATCTTATAATAAATACTGGATATAAACAGCTTAGTCACTGGAGTCATAAATTCCTTTTGGAAAAGAACCAAACCTTTTCACATACAGTAAAACCTTGGATTGCAAATAACTTGTTCTGTGAGTTTTCTGCAAGATGAGCAAACATTTCTAATAAATTTTAACTTGATAAACAGGCAATGACTTGCAATATGAGTAGTATATGACGCCGAATGTCACATGATCACAAATGAACCAATGGTTCTTGAAATTTGCTTTGATATTTGAGTGCTTTGGATTACAAGCATGTTTCCAGAACAAATAACACTCGCAAACCAAGGTTCTTATGGTAATATGTTATAAACTCATTATTCTCTTCTGTTATTTTCAAAGTTGTCATACTGAGTCTCACAAGTGAATGAGGAAAACTTATTCCTTAGGTTACTCCTCTCGGCCATGCTTCTCTTCCTTGAACCCAGGCTAATTTCCCACCATCCAGCCCATCTTCTAACCAAGGGAGGGGGAACAGGCTACCACAGGGCTCACAGCCCACACTTCCCAGGCCATCATACCTACAAGCTTCAGACAAAATTCTCAATACTAAATGCCCAAACTGCACACTAAAAATTGTGTTTTAAAATAAGAATACACCTTGTTATAGTAATCTACGTAAATCTATACTAAGGTTCAAGTTTTACCTTTCAGTCTGTAATGAATAAAGTGAATCTTTTCTAAAGCATGAAAAGAAAGAGGTAAAAGGTCAAAAAAGAAGCAGAGAACACAATAAACAAACAAAAGTACTGCTTACCCTAAAGAAAAATAAAATCATCTAACAGTTTGGAGATCTAATAAAAATAGCAAATTAAATTTTAACAAGAAAAATGCCTAAGAACTAATTCTATTTTTAAGATTACAAATTTCATCATAAATAGTTGTAAAATTTAGAAAGCATCACACAATAAATAATTCTTGAATGTGTTTATGACGTCCAATGTACAAAAATGCAACAGATGACAATCTCTAAATTAAAATAAACCTAAAAGCTCACTATATTTTCTTTCATAGCTGAGATTAACAAGTATTATAAGCGATTACTTCTGATTTAAAAATGAATAAATTTACTTCATTTGCAGTGAATAAACGGAAACAAACAAAAATCATACCTAGTCTAGGAGGAAATGAAGTTAAAGGAGCCATGATAAGGTCAACATAAGTTAAATTCACAAGGAAATATTCTTCTAGCTCTGGTATGTCGTCCTGCAAAAATTATATCCATTAAATTCCCTATAGTTAGTTATGCTCTCAAAGTCATGACCTCTCACAAGCAGTTTTTAAAATTATCTGGTAAATATATACACTTAAGCAGTATATAGCAAGTATAAAAATGCAAAGCTAGAATAGAAAAGATTTAAAATTTTAAATAAATATTCTTGGCTATGATGTTTTTTTCAGATTTGACACCAAAAGCAAAAGTATAAATAACCAAGTGGGACTACAACAAACTAAAAAGCTTCTGCACAGCAAAGGAGACCATCCACAAAATGAAAAGACAACCAATGGAATGGGAGAAAGTATTTGCAAATCACATATATGATAAAGAGTTAACATCCAAAATACATAAAGAACTGCTACAACTCAACAGCCCCCCCCCAAAAAAAAACCCCACAAATAATCTGATTTAAAAATGTACAACAGATCTAGTTATTTTTCCAAGAAAGATGTGGCCAACACATACAGGAAAAGGTGCTCAGTATCACTGATCATCATGGAAATGCAAATCAAAACCAGAATGAGACATTACCTTACATTTCTTAGAATGACTATTATCAAAAAGACAAGCGATAAATATTGGTGAGGATGTGGAGAATAGGGAGCCCTTGTGTACTGTTGGTGGGAATGTAAATTTGTACAGCCACTATGCAACACAATATGGAGGTTCCTCAAAGAATTAAAAATAGAACTACCATATAATCCAGCAATCCCACACCAGGGTATATACCCAAAGGTAGTAAAAACAGGGTATCGAAGAGATATCTGAACTCCCATGTCCGCAGAATTATTCACATTAGCCAAGAAACAGAAACTTAAGTGTCCATCAATGAGTGAATGGATGGGGAAGATGTGGTGTATATATACATGATGGAATATTATTCAGACACAAGGGAGACAGAGATCCTGCCATTTGCAACAACATGGATGGACCTAGAGGGCATTTTGCTAAGTGAAATAAACCAGACAGTGAAAAACAAATACTGCGTGGTATCACTTATATGTGGAATCTGAAAAAAAAAAAAAGAAAGAAAGAAAGAAAGAAAGAAAGAAAGAAAGAAAGAAAGAAAGAAAGAAAGAAAGTAAGTTAAACTCACAGAAATAGACAGTAGCAAACTGGTGGCCAGGGCCAGGGGCTGAGGGGGTGGGAGAAATAAGGAGAAGTTGGTAAAAGAGTACAAACTCAGCTCTAAGATAAATAAGGTCCAAGAGTCTCATGTAAAACACAGTGACTATATAGGTAATAACACTGTTATCATATAATTGAAATTTTAAAAATTCTCAGACACAAAAAAAGATAAACAGGTCATGTGATAAGTATGTCCATTAAATAGATAGGAGGAATCTCTTTCACAATGTATACATGTATCAGATCACCACAGGGGCACCTGGGTGGCCCAGTCAGTTAAGCGTCTGACTTGGGCTCAGGTCATTATCTCACAGTTTGTGAGTTTGAACCCCCGTCAGGCTCTGCACTGATGCTGCGGAAAGCTGCGTGAGATTTTCTCTCTCTCTGCCCCTTCCCCTGCTCATGTTCTCTCTCTCAAAGTAAATGAACTTTTTTTTTTAAAAATCACAATATACATTTTAAATATCTTACAATTTTATATATATTTTAGATTCTGCATAAGTGATACCATGCAGTATTTAATATTTCAATAAAGCTGAAATCTAAAAAAAAATAATAAAAGTATAAACTTACACCTATTGTATGATAAGTTATCAGGTTCAACACACAAAACTGCTAATATATTTTTTCCTAAACTGATATGTCAACCAATAACACAAATATACAAACGTGATAAATTTAAATATAATGGAAGAAAAGAAGGTTTTAAATTACCTTACTATCCAATGATTGGAATGTGGAATACAATACCATGAAAAAAAAAAAATACAGGCTTCACAGTCAAGGAGACCTAACACCAAATTCTGTAATTTTAAGTGAGTTACTTAAAGCCTCAGCTTCCACCATGGGGGAAACAATTGGGGACTGTAATAATGATTAAAAATAATGAGTATGGAGTGCCTAGCCTACAGAGAGTCTTTAAAAGTGATAGCTATTTGTGATGGTTAATTTTTTAATGTTTATTGATTTTTGAGAGGGAGAGAGAGACAGAAAGGGCATAAACAGGGGGAAGAGTAGAGAAAAAGGGGTAGACACAGAATTCGAACCAGGCTCCAGGCTCTCAGCTGTCAGCACAGAGCCCAATGCGGGCTCGAACTCACAAACTGTGAGATCATGACCTGAGATGAAGTCAGATGCTTAACCAACTAAGCCATCCAGGCACCCCTGTGATGGTTAATTTTAATACACTATTACTTTTAATCACTAGTGCCCATAACAGCATTGAAAATAAGGCAGGTATCCAAAACTTAAGGACTAGCAAAAGCCCTGCCAATCATGACAAGACAGTCAACAATATTTACATAAAAATCCAATGTGTGTGTGTGTGTGTGTGTGTGTGCGCGCGCATAGTGTCAGTACATACATTTTGTATTATTCATTTTATTTAATGGAGATGTATTTCATTGTGAAAAAATAGGAAACGGTTTCTAAACTATCTTCTATAATATACAGACCAATGGGAGTTATAGAACCAGTTATGTAAAAGGGACAGTCCCTCACTCATCCCAGCAGCAACTCTCATGCAGCAACTCCCCTATCACTGCTCACCCTGTCCCCCAGCCCAGGCCTGGCTTATTTCTGTGTACAGGCCTGTAGTCTCTTAACCTCATGCCACTCAGGGAAGAGAAAGGGCTACAAAGACCTAAGGAGGAAAAAAAAAAGGTAAACTGGAAACTCTATGTTCATAAAACTAGACTCTGCAAGGAAAAAAAGGGTTGGCTACATATTTTCTGTTTTAAAAATTATCATATCTAAGGAATAATCCATTTATTTATATTTACTTATTGTATTAATAGGTTACATATTTGAAAGAAGACTTGGCTTAATGTTTTGTTTTGTTTTTACCAAATCGTGTTACATGTCACATGCTGAGTATTACCTTTTATCTTAAGGCTCTAGAGATCTCATACTACTTACTGTATTAGGTCATTATGCAATGGTAATCAACAAAGTGTAAGAGTTACTAACTTCAGATGATGAATGGTTTACACTACTAAGAATTTACTAAAAGTAAAAAGCTTCTGAGCAAATAAAACCTTTTCAAAAACAGAAGCCCCAAAATACAGACTAGTTGAAAATTATTTTTCTAAAGCAGTATATGGTCTTCCCTCCAACACACATACATACCATCTCCTACCTTCTTCATACATACTACTTTCATAAACCTTTCGGAAATGTATTCAGGTAGCTGAAGCACTGGGTCCCAAAACAGCATGAGGTTTTACAAGATGAAAAATCATTTAAAATGTAATTTCAGTCACCAGTGATAACTTTAAGTTTGACCGTAATCACATTTTATGCCATCAGCCTCCAGTGAGTTTCTCACTATCTCTAATTTAACCAGTCCTAACAACTAAAATGCTGACCTACATGGATTTGCTGGTCCAACGAATCCTTTGGAGTAATCAAAATGCTTCCCTGGAATCTCGTAAGACAATGCCTATCTTAAAGGGGACTGCCCTAAGGAAGTTCTCTTTATCAGGAGATGTTTCTATAACAAAATACACAACAACAGAATAGCCTATTTTGACAAGAACAGAAACCCCAGTGTGGTTGTAAAAAAATCACAAAAGGAAATAAGCTGATTTAAAGGCACTAGAATATTCCATCAATTTCTACTTTCTTTGTGGTTATTTGGATTTAATATAACAATAGCAAAATAGTTTTACCTCAATTATAGTAATGTTGATGGCTGCTGCTGTTTCCCCTTCTTCTAAAATCAGAAAGCCAACTACTGAGACAAAGTCAACATCTGGCTCAGCAAGGTTTCCTTCTGTTTGGTTCTTTAGACTCAACATTCCAGGAACCGTGGTATATGTGACATTAATGGCTCCTAATTGAATTGGATGAGAAGAGATTTTATAATTATTTAAACTTTTAAAATGATATCTTAGTGTTAACTTTTTGACTTTCCTAAAAGCACCTGCAGTACCTTGTATTCTTGGCCCCAATTCCTTATCTTTTCCTATAACCTTGGCCTTGTAATACCTCAGTGATATCCCATTGTGGGTAAGGTATACTGAGCTGCCTTCAGACTTTGAGTTTGGCTGTGACTTGCTTTGGCTGTTAGTACAAGGTAAAAGTGATTATGTGCTAGTTCTGAGCTTAGACCTCAAGGAGACTGGCAAGCTTTTGTTTACTTTCTTGGGCCTCTAATGATCCCAGGAGAAGAATGAGAGACATCTGGAGTAGGGCCATCCAGGCCAAACCCAATCTATGGTAGTGGACCCAGAACAAGCCTATTACTACACACTGCTGAGATTTTATGATTGTTACACCGCATTTCTGTGATGATAGATAATTACTTTAATCTTTCAAAAATAAGGAAGTTAGGAGCATCTGGCTGGCTGAGTCAGAAAAGCATGTGACTCTATAAAGAACTTATCAAACTCAACACCCAAAAAACAAATAATCCAGTAAAGAAATGGGCAAAAGACAAGAATGGGACACTTCTCTGGATGTAAAGAAGACATCCAGATGGCCAACTGATACATGAAAAAAATGCTCAATATCACTCATCATGAGGGAAATACAAATGGAAACCATGGAAAAACATTCTGTCCTCATGGACTGGAAGAATAAATATTGTTAAAATGTCAATACTACCCAAAGCTATCTACACATTCAATGCAATCCCAATCAAAATTGCACCAGCATTCTTCTCGAAGCTAGAACAAGCAATACTAAAATTCATATGGAACCACAAAAGACCCCGAATAGCCAAAGTCACATTGAAGAAGAAAACCAAAGCGGGAGGCATCACAATCCCAGACTTTAGCCTCTACTACAAAGCTGTAATCATCAAAACAGCATGGTATTGGCACAAAAATGGACACACAGACCAATGGAATAGGATAGAGATGCAAGAATTGGACCCACAAATGTATGGTCAACTAATCTTGGACAAAGCAGGAAAGAATATCCAATGAAAAAAAAGTCTCTTTAACAAATGGTGCTGGGAGAACTGGACAGCAACATGCAGAAGAATGAAACTAGACCACTTTCTTACACCATTCATAAAAATAAACTCAAAATGGATGAAGGACCTGAATGTGAGACAGGAAACTATCAAAACCCTAGAGGAGAAAGCAGGAAAAAACTCTCTGACCTCAGCCACAGAAATTTCTTACTTAACACATCTCCAAAGGCAAGGGAATTAAATGCAAAAATGAACTACTGGGACCTCATCAAGATGAAAATGTTCTGCACTGTAAAGGAAACAATCAACAAAACTAAAAGGCAACCAACAAAATGGGAATATATTTGCAAATGACATATCGAATCAAGGGTTAATATCCCAAATCTATAAAAAATTTACCAAACTCCACACCCGAAAAACAAAGAATCCAGTGAAGAAATGGGCAGAAGACATGAACAGAAGACACTTATCCAATGAAGACATCCAGATGGCCAACAGACACATGAAAAGATGCTCAATGTCACTCCTCATCAGGAAAATACAAATCAAAACCACACTGAGATACCACCGCACACCGGTCAGAGTGGCCAAAAGGAACAAATCAGGAAACTATAGATGCTGGAGAGGATGTGGAGAAACGGGAACCCTCTTGCAGTGTTGGTGGGAATGCAAACTGGTACAGCCGCTCTGGAAAACAGTGTGGAGGTTCCTCAAAAAAACTAAAAATAGATCTACCCTATGATCCAGCAATAGCACTCCTAGGAATTTACCCAAGGGATACAGGAGTGGTGATGCATAGGGGTACTTGTACCCCAATGTTTATAGCAGCACTCTCAACAATAGCCAAATTATGGAAAGAGCCTAAATGTCCATCAACTGATGAATGGATAAAGAAATTGTGGTTTGTATACATAATGGAGTACTACGTGGCAATGAGAAAGAATGAAATATGGCCCTTTGTAACAACGTGGATGGAACTGGAGAGTGTGATGCTAAGTGAAATAAGCCATACAGAGAAAGACAGATACCATATGGTTTCACTCTTATGTGGATCCTAAGAAACTTAACAGAAACCCATGGGGGAAGGGAAGGAAAAAAAAAAAAGAGGTTACAGTGGGAGAGAGCCAAAACATAAGAGACTGTTAAAAACTGAGAACAAACTGAGGGTTGATGGGGGGTGGGAGGGAGGGGAGGGTGGGAGGGTGGGTGATGGGTATTGAGGAGGGCACCTTTTGGGATGAGCACTGGGTGTTGTATGGAAACCAATTTGACAATAAATTTCATATATTAAAAAAAAAAAGAATATGTGGTTTATATATACAATGGAATACTACTTGGCAATGAGAAAGAATGAAATCTGGCCATTTGTAGAAACATGGATAGAACTGGAGAGTGTTATGCTAAGTGAAAAAAGTCAGGCAGAGAAAGACAGATACCGTATGTTTTCACTCCTTGTGGATCCTGAGAAACTCAACAGAAGACCAGGGGGGAGGAGGGGGGGTGGGAAAAAGTCACAGAGAGAAAAGGAGGCAAACCATAAGAGACTCTTAAATACTGAGAATAAACTGAGGGTTGATGGCGGGGGTGGTTAGGGGAAAGTGAGTGATGGGCATTGAGGAGGGCACCTATTGGAATGAGCACTGGGTGTTGTACGGAAACCAATTTGACAGTAAATTTCATTTTAAAAATAAATAAAATTTTAAAAAATAAAAATTAAAAAAAAAATGGAAACCATAATGAGATACCACCTCACACCTGTCAGAATGGCTAACATTAACAACATGGCAACAACACATGTTGGCAAGAATGTGGAGAAAGAGGATCTCTTTTGCATTGCTGGTGGGAATGCACACTGGTATAGCCACTCTGGAAAATAGTATGGAGGTTCCTCAAAAAATTAAAAATAGACCTACCCTACAACTCAGCAAATAGCACTACTAGATATTTATCCACAGGCTACAGGTGTGCTGTTTCGAAGTGGCACATGCACCCCAATGTTTACAGCAGCGCTATCAACAACAGCCAAAGTATGAAAAGAGCCCAAATGTCCATCGATGGATAAATGGATAAGGAAGATGTGGTGTACACACACATACATACATACATACATACACATACAATGGACTATTACTCGGCAGTCAAAAAGAATGAAATCTTGACATTTGCAATTACGTGGCTGGAACTGTAGTGTATTATGCTAAGCGAAATTAGTCAAAGACAAATATCATATGATGTCATTCACATGAGGAATTTAAGATATAAAACAGATGAACATAAGGGAAGGGAAGCAAAAATAATATAAAAACAGGGAGGGGGACAAAACATAAGAGACTCTTAAATACACAGAACAAACAGAAGATTGCTGGAGGGGTTGTGGGAGGGGGAATGAGTTAAATGGGTAAGAGGCATTAAGGAATCTACTCCTGAAATCATTGTGGCAGTATATGATAACCAACTTGGAGTAAATTTAAAAATTAATTAATTAATTAATTTTAAAAAAAAAAAAGCATGTGACTTGAGCTCAGGGCTGTGAGTTTGAGCCCCACGGTGGGTGTGGAGATTACTAAAGAAATAAATAAATAAACTTCAAAAATAAAAAAGTTATAAAGTCTTGTTCTGAATTAACAAATAGTAAATTGTCTCTCCTGTCTCTGATTTATTTTAGCCAATGGCTTTCATCCACACATGTAGAATACTGAAAGAGCACCTGCCTGGAAACCCCATTCACTCTACAGTAACACAAACCTAGAGATCCAAATTCTCTGTTGATGAAAAGCTGAACTGTCATGTTAGCCTCCTGTAGCAAAACAAATCTTGATGAAAGAGCAAAATTTAAAACTCCATGCGGTTCATCACTGGCTTCTACAGTCAGGACAGCTGCATATCCTTGAGCATCCAGCAGAGCAATTCCTGCTGGTGGAACCCCTAAAAACATCAGGGATCACAAGAAATCTAACAGTGATTTGGCATTAACTTCTAAATACTTAAATTATAACCCCACCCTCTGAAACATATTGAAGCGCCCAAAAAGTGCTCTATTTCATTCAACCCTGTAATAGAAATCTTCATGTTGACAAACAGAACCTACATTTTAGTTTTCTTTTCCTAGAAAGTAAATCATAAAATATTTTCACTTGACATACTATCATCATTTGCTATAATAATCATCCGAATTACAGAAATTGAGTAGAAATTAAAGGAAGTACCCAGATAATATACTCAAAATGATTAGATTGGAGCTATCTATATAACTGGCCCAAATCCAAATTGATCTCCTAATATAAATTAATTACAGAAAAATTATTCTTTGGAAATGTATTTTATTCCAGAAGAAAATATTTAGCAAAACTTCTAGAGGTATTTCCTGAATCCACAAAGAGAAGAATTCCCATTTTGAGCTGATTGTTTTAGATCTAACATTTTTATGAGACCGACAATATTTAAAGAATACTTTCAAAAAATAAAGTAATATTTCTTAATTAGTATGCATCCAGTTGTTAAATATAGACATAGCATGTATTATTTTCTAAAAAGAACAATCTGCTAGAAAAAATTTTATATTGAATTTTGAATTACCTTGTGTCCTGACATCGTAGAGAAGGACTTGGTATACTTCTTTCTCTTCAGGAATGTTGTCATCAAACAAATGCACAAATATCGTTTTATTCAATGACCCCTATGACAAACAGAAAGAAGTTCATCCTTCCATTGCCACTGAACACAAAATATCTCTTGCTTTTATTGGCTTTATAAATTATGCATCTAAATAAATTTTCATTTAAAGAAGCAGCCTGTGGATTAAAAAATAAATAAAAACCATTGACTCATGGGGAAACCAGGCTGAAAGTAGACAGCAGCTAATTACAGAGGATCCTGAATGCTGAGCTACTGAATGTAGATCTTATCGAATATGCAATGTAGCTCTACTAAAAATGTATGACAAAGCAATACGTTGGGGAGATTTCTATGGCACTGGTGAATAGGAAAAAGGGGAACGATGAAAAAGGCCGTGTTGCAGGAAAAGTAGGTACGAGAAGGCCAATGCAGTACTCGAGGCAGAAAGTTATGGAACGTGGCTTAATATCAAGGGAGTGGAAATGAGGAAGAAAAAGAATGAAACGGACTATCAAACAAGAATTCATACTGAGTACAGAAAAGAGGTGAAGATGGGAGAGTTATAATTAAATGGTGCTGATTTTCTATCCAAGAAATGCTCTTATAAAGTTATTTCCCACCAATCACCTTCTTTCAATCTATTAGAAAGAGCTTCTAAATGGAACCTCAAAAATTCAGTGTGAACAAGACATAAAAAGATACTTAAGAGCTAAGTTTGTTACTGTCTTGCATTTAAAGTTCCAAGACAGTGAGGAGTAACAGAAAAGGACAAGCACTATCCATCCTGTTCAGAATGACACGGTGGACACCAGAAGTGGGAGGGCAGGAGAGCAGCAAGAGAGCTTGGCTCAAATACAAAGTTGATATATACGATTTCCTTCAAGTAAGTCTGCCAAAGACACAGGAAAAACAAACTCACTTTCTAAAATATATTTATTTATTTATTTTGAGAGAGAGAGAGAGAACGCGCATGTGCAGTGGAGGGGCAGAGAGAGAGAATCCCAAGCAGCGGTCAGCATAGAGCCCAATACAGGGCTCAATCTCATGAATCGTGAGAAGATGAACTGAGCCAAAATCAGGAGACGGAGCCTTAACTGACAGCCATCAAGGCACCCTGCCCGGGCACTTTTTAAGTCTTAGATATTCTTCGAGTAATGTTCTTCCTCTAGGTTTCAAAGAGAACTCTCACATCAATCTCTGTTAATCCTTGTTTTACATAATCAGAGTTTTCCCATTTTCTTCAAAATATAGTAAAACCTTGGATTGTGAGCAACTTGTTTTGCAAGTGTCCCACAAGTAAACATCTCTAATAAATTTTAACTTGATAAACGAGCAATGTCTTGCAAAACGAATAGGACATGACACTGAATGTCACATGATCATAAGTGAGCCAATGGTTCTTGAAATTCACTTTGATATATGAGTGCTTTGGATTATAAGCATGTTTCCAGGACAAATTATGCTCGCAAACCAAGGTTTTACTTACATTGTTTTCTCTACATAGCTGTGTTAAATCTTTTCTTTGTAGTAATACCTCAGGAAAGAAGAGTTGTCCGGTAGAGTTACCAAAATTGAGTTCTAGATTTTCCCCAATAATTTTCCAGTTAACAGAAACATTTCCTCGACCAGGGGGTGTTCTTACCACATGGAATTGCAAAATTTCTCCTGCAAATGAAATGTAAAGATTGATAAATGTTTAACAGAAAATAAATAGCACTTGAACCCAACAAAACCCCAATTCCAAACATGCAACTATTACAGCACCTTTTCTACGAACATTAAAAGGCTGTCCTGTTTTGAATTTTCCAGAAGTTTTATACATGCTTATTGTTTATTAACACAGGGATCCCACTTTTAAATACTTTCATTTAGTAGAACTTCAGGAAGTTCAATATGTAGAAGTTACCAAAAGCACATGCTAAAATGGGAAACACAAACTTTCATACACTCCAAAACATGCACCAGAACATAAATGTTCTGTAAATTAAAGGGGAAAAAAGTCTTTATGGTCAAAACTAGTAATAACACAAGTAAATTCTTCCTTTACTTCTCAAAAGGACACAAATTCCTTACACTGATATGCAATGTGATTTTACACAATGCATGCATAAAAATGCTTGCAAATACCTGAAAATCACATTTCTTCAAATTGTAACTTACATATACCATCAATGATTTTGTTTTACAAAAAGAAATACAAAGGAAAGGTGTCAAATTTGTACATCAGCCTCTGTAACTTCACCAAAGTTACGGTCTTCCTTCCTGGATGATTGAGGTATTTTAGATACTTTCATTCTTGGCTTTTATCCTTACATAATACTTTGTAAAATTGAAGAAAATCATGACAATCATTTCTTTTCAACTACTCAAAGAGGAAAGTAAGTTCCTAGGAAGTATTGCTGATGGCCACATTGCTTGTTGAGAACATATGCTCAATTCAAAAGTCACAGATGATGATGAACACAAAGTTAATGAACTGTATCACTAAAAAAATAATTTTTAATGAAAAGATAAATGGAATGGTGTTCCAAAGACTTTAAAAGAACACAGCTTATTTAAATTTGTGGCATAGACTTATAGTTGAAATCCATGCATATTCACTGCAAGTATCACTTTTACTTAGTTATCCAATAAGCAAATAAATACTTCTAACACTCTTTAAACAAGGAGAGGAGAAATAAGACAAAATATGTTTACATTTTCTAATATTTTTCTAATAGTTTTTAAATTACTACAATGTTTTTTATTTCTGAAGGTATTTTCTAAGAGAAATGTTTCTTAAAATATCATGGATTAATTAACTTAAAGTTTATCTTAATTCCAGTTACTAAAAAACAAAATAAAAATTTCATGCTAAAGTTAAGCACTCATAACTAATTTTAGGGCAATTAATTTTCTGGGGAGAGTGGAAAATATAAAGCAAAAGTATCAGACTTCTAAATAAGATTTCCCAGATACTTTAATATATACATTTTTAAGTGTTTTAATACAAGAAAAAATTAATCACCATTACATTAGTAGACTATGTCTGAGAACAAATATTTTTTTTGAACCATATAGGGACTGCTAGTTAGGAATCAATTTATCTCAAGGTTAGTGAAAGAAAGCCTGTAGAATGAGCCATAACTGCCAAGATATCATTCAAAATTTACATACTTGTAGAATTCACATGAACAAAAGACAGGCACCACTATGAAATCCTAGAGTTCCTCTATTGTATACCTTCTAGAATTTCTCATAGGGCAGCTCTGTATTCAATGAAGGGTTTATTAACTGAGAGACATAAAGAGAGCCTTGGAGTAATTAAGCAGTTTCACCTACAGTGTGGTCTGGTGACACAAATAAAAAGGTTTATAGTCATGGTTTTTTAAATTTTTTTAGGTCCCAAAACTTACTAATAGTGAAAGAAGAAAATTACAGAAGTTTGATCAAGTGCTAAAAATGCATTATGAACACAAGTGGCAAGAAAACAAAATGTAGGTCAGTAAAGATCCACGTTTAAGGGGAACCTATAATCATAATAATAAAATATATGACTACAAGATTGTACACGGAGATCTGTGGGAAAATATACCATTAAAAAGTGAAAATAAAAATGAAATGCTAAGGAGAGAAAAAAAGTAAAGTCCTCCTACAAACTTAATGTGCGTAAAATGCTCAAAGTCTAAAAACACCCATTTGATACCACCTTTAAAAATTTAACAAGTTACCATGCAAGTAACTTGCAAGACAATACTGCAAGAAACACAGCTTGAAGCAGGATACACACACAAACACACACATATAAATAAATGGTAAAGAAAGTATTCCTTAAATACAATCATGTAAGCCCACCGTAAATCATGTGAAAAAGCATAAAGAGTGTGAAAATTTTCCTAACAAATAATCAAAATGACAGTAGTGATATTGCCTCTTTAGGAAAGACTCCCAGGAACCAGGTCCATTTAATATGCTTCCTGGGAAAAATTATCAGAGTTACCCTCTACCTGGATGAGGAGTCAAGAAACAGTCACAGGAAAAGGAAGACTTAGAAACAGGTGCTTAGTCTTTTAAGAATAAAAGGCAAGGACAAAAGGAATGCAAAAGGAGGGCAAGTTATAATTGTCATATAAATATTTTGCTAAGTGCTATGCTATAGTGCCTTCTAGTTTTTGCCCAGAATGAAAGCCTAAGCAATGCCCTTACCTACAGGAGAGTCTGACGACATTCGCAGAAGATCATTTTGATATAAAATGCAGAGTCCACCAAAAATTGGTGATACCATAGAACTCTAAAACAGAAGATCTATCATATAGCATCTAGGCCTAGCCTAATGCAGATTAAGAAATATAAATGTAAAATGTATTTTAACAACTTTAAGTGTTTTGTTTCGTCTACCTGTTCCCAAAACAAACCAGGAGTCTTTCTAAAAGATAAACATCAACTATACCGTGTCCAATAATAATGGAAATTAAAACAAAGGAAATGTATTTTAACAGATACATGTACACATGCTATATATATATATATATATATATATATATATATATGGACCATCCAAATTAACTGCCCTCTGCCATAAACAGAAAATGATTTAAACTAATTATATAGGGATATGAATCATGTGCAACACAAACTGTCAATATGAACAATTGAGAAAAACGTTGAGTGTGTCTACTCTATAGCAGCTCTGTATGTTTAAAAATTGCATTTCTTGTTCAAATCTCTCCCTAAAAAAGATTCAAACTGTCTCTGAAAAAAGGCACATTTTTAAATCCACTGAATATGGCATGATGATTAGGATGCTGCTGAGTTGATGACCGAGTGACACATCTAACATGGATTTATAACTGGCACACATATAGTTTTCAACCACAGTAAAAATCTATTGCCCCCTATTTTTAAATTTGTCCATTCCATTTGAAAGAAAGTAATATTTACCATAGGGCATCTGTCCAATTGCTTTACAACAAAAAGAAGAAATAGAATTCTACAGAATTCAGTACATTGTTAAGCACGGAGGCAATTCCTCTCCACGAACTAAAAAGGTATTCCAGAGCCAGAAGTTCAGGATAGTCCACATTTTAAACCTAAACACATAAATGAAACTCCAACACTAGGCCAAAAGCAGGGTTAACACTAGTTAAGTCCACATGGCATGATTTTTTTTTACCCTGTTTAAATTTTGTTTCATGTCTATTCATTTTGAGAGAGAAACAGAGCCTAAGTGGGGGAAGGGCAGAGAGTGAGAGGGAGACACAGAATCTGAAGCAGGCTCCAGGCTCTGAGTTGTCAGCACAGAGCCCGACACAGGGCTCGAACCAACAAACTGCAAGATCATAACCTGAGCCGAAGTCAGATGTTTAACCAACTGAGTCATCCAGGTGCCTTTTACTGTTTGTGCAGCAGTTATCTTGAAGAATCACCATGAAATTCTCATTAATTCACTTTGGTAAACATATATGGTTGATACACATTTCTCTGTGCAAGCTTATGGTAACATACACACAAAATTCTAAATTCTTGAGGCTCAATATAATGTTTTTTGAAAAAAGAAAATAGGGACACCTATGTGGCTCAGTCAGTTAAGCGTCCGACCTCGGCTCAGCTCAGGATCTCACAGTTTGTGAGTTCGAGCCCCGCATCGGGCTCTGTGCTGACAGCTCAGAGCCTGGAGCTTGCTTTGGATTCTGTGTCTCCATCTCTCTCTGCCCCTCCCCTGCTCATGCTCTGTCTTCCTCTCTCTCTCTCAAAATAAATAAACATTAAAAAAAAGGGAAAAAGAGAATTAATTTAGACTCTTGAAAAAACTTATGAATAAAGGTTTAGGAAAGCATGTAAAGGAATCGAATTCACCTCAAATTTTATTTAGAAAATAAGAAAAATCTAGGGAGCCCTCATGCAAGCAGTGAAAGTAAGTGCTTTATTTCCAGTACCAAACTCATGCCTTCAGAGAAATATGATAATGCACATTTTTGACCTATAACACAAGTGGCCTACTGATTTTAATTACTAGTTCTTTTTTCTCTTTGCAAAAAAAAAACCCATAAATACATACAAATTACAAGCCCACAGACAATGCTTTTGGTTATTAACAAAATGAAAATGTTTTAAAAGTTTCTAGAAGGGCTTATTTCAACTTCTAAACTTATCTTGCCACAAAGCAAGCACTTTGTGGATGGGCACTGATTTAAGGACCCTACTTGGAGGAGCACTGCCCGAAGACTTCCCCGTTCTTAGATATTTGTTTCCCATCCCAAGTTGTCCTTTAAAATCCTCTACATTTACTAGTGTTTCCTCCAGCCCATTTGGGAATCTAATCTCACTTGCTCCCCATGTTACTTTCTTCTTCTGATAATGAATGAAAACACACTCTTCTCTCAGTCTCTTCCCACCTCGGGGAGAGCCTTCTCTCTCTCCCAAAAGGTCTTTTTTCTTTCCCAGCACTTCAGCCTGGTGTTCCACATGGCTCCATCTTTAACACCCTGCTTTTCTTCCTCTATCCACAAAGATCTTATTAATTTTCCTCATTTCAACTATTATCTCTAAAAATCCAATTTCCACCTATAAGCTGAGATAGAGTCAGGTTCTCTGATCAATTTGCTTCTCTCACATGGACACTGGTACTCAAAGTCATTATTCTTTCAACTCAAATCATGTGAAATATTTACCAAAAGTTCCTACAACGTCAAGTTATGCAGCAGATTAAATTCAAGTAAAACATGTTTTCTTCTCACAGATTTCCCTATACACTAGTAATGGACTTTGAGTTCACACAGTATTGTGTTTAAGCTCCACCATGAATAATTGTGTGCTACTTAATTTATCAGAAATTCAGTCTCCTTGTGAGAATATGAGGTGTATACTATTATACCCACTTTATAGGACTAGTGTTCAAATGAAGTATAATAACGAATGTTAAATGTCTGGCACACAGAAGAGACTCACTAAATGTTATTGCTGCTGTCATTATTATTAAGATTAACTTCTACAATGACTTTTATATTACAAATATTTTTTTGAGAGTTGATGATCTGTCTTCAGACTGCACTTACAGCAACCTGTTAGTCATTTTTATTATCGCTATGACAACATGAGATTCTAAACCACAATAAAAGGGAAGAGTGTTGAAATACAGCTCAGACACTTGTACTGGTAAGTTAAATAAACTCCCATGTTTAGAGCAAGGTAAAAGGTAATGCACACTAAAACATATGTAGTTTCCAGCACGGCAATTAACTAGCTGTATGACCTTGTTAAGTCACCTAATCTGTGTCTTAGTTTCCTCATCTGTAAAACACAAGTCCAAATACATGAGCTATATCCTTGTCATTTCTTATCTTTCTGAGGTACAGTTATTTATTCTTCTAAATACAAACTATAGTGAAGCAAGTTATAAATACCAGTTCTATCTCAAACAGGCTTATTCAAAGACAAAAGACATTGCTAAAATGTTTTAAGTAAAAATTAGCTCATATATGCAAAACCCTACATATGATGTAAAATATTAAGTGAGGATTCAAGAAAATCTTTATTTTTAAAGAAAAAATGGACACATTCTAATTTTTTTCTAGTTTGGCACTTCATTCATAAAATACATCAACACAATACAAAATCCACACTGAAATATTCTCCAACTGCAAACTACTATTTGTTTTGAACAAGGAGCCAGTGTTTCACAGTTTAATATCAACAACTATCACTAAGTACATAGACACTTGCTAGGAACTATGATAAGCACTTCACATTCATTAACTCATGTAATCCTAAAAAAACTATGACGTAAGTAGTATTTCTTGTCATTTAACATACGAGAAAGCTGAGCACCCCAAGTCTGACTAACTCCCTTAAAATCACACCAGTGGGAGGAAGCAAGCTGGAATCTTCAAGGCTCCTAAGTATTTGCACAGTTCACTATAGAGCCCTCTCCCAGCTAAGTTCCATGCACACTATATACACAGCTCTACAAAATAACGAAAGGATAAAAAAGAAACACCAGAAACTTTAAAAGAATAAACAAAAAATGACTTCCATGGAAAAGAGAATGAATGTGCTGAACAAAAAAAGGAACCCACCTTCATGGCCTATGACAGATCTCGAAGTTGTGTGAAAGCTAACAATTCCCGCCACGTTGTCATTGGCCAAAATATTCACTCTAACAGTGCTGGAGCTGGGCAAAATTCTACTTCCCCCTTCAGTGTACACCAAACTAACTATGATGCTTTCATCATCCTCTGGCTCAGAATCATCCAAAATGGCTAAGACGGCCGTCTTTTTGGTTTCACCTATTAAAAAAAAAAAATTAGTACAATAAAAACCGAAGTAACAAAATCACCAACATACAGAATTCATGAAAGTCCCAAATTACTTCCATTTGAAAAAGGTAAGGGGCACCTGGGTGGCTCAGTCAGTTAAGTGCCCAACTGTTGGTTTAGGCTCAGGTCATGATCTCACCATCCATGAGACGGAGCCCCGTCTTGGGCTCTGCAATGGCAACGCGGAGGCTGCATGGGATTCTCTCTCTCCCCCTCTCTCTCTACCCCTCCCTGCTCAAGTTCTTTCACTCTCAAACAAACATTTTTAAAAAGTTAAGTAAAAACATGTAAGTGAATATCATGAACAGTATTAGTGCCACTATAAGCAAAAGTTGTATGTTAATCTGTATATCCTTTCACATAAAACCCTGTAAAATTTTATTAATATGGACAGATTGCGGAGAACATTTTGAATTATGGAAAAAATTTTTAAAGGGTAGAATTATTTCAAAGAATCACAGTTTTATTCCTGGTCTTTGCCTAGAACAATGACCTAGCCAGGGAAAGGATTTCTAAAGCATCTCCTTTCAGAAACACCTCTCTCTCTAGGTGAGTGGAGTCTCATTCTCATTCTGGCATTGCTGTGAATAATTTTCTTTAGGTAATCGAGCCAATACCTCCCTAAAAGACTAGGAACACTTAGGAAATAGCAGTCAAAGAGTGGCAAACAGAAAAGGGATCGCAAATTCTGAGTGAAAAGAACCAGCCTGAAGGAGATGAGTCTTTGGATAACTAGATGACAGCATCAAATATCAGTTTCCAAGAGGTGGGGAAATGAAGGAAAAAGGCAAAAGAGGAATTCAGAGGGCTGTGTAACAATGACAAGGCTCAAGCAATCTATTTTCCCATTTGCACTAGGATCGCACTAGTGTGCATGGAGCAACACTAAACACCCCTAAACATGACATGGCTTCTGCATTTCAGCCTATTTTCCTCCACCTAATTCTTTACCACTTTCTGGAAAGAGGATGAAAGGGTGAGATGAGAAAAGGCAGGAAAAAGGAGAAAGGGGATAAGAATGTGTGTTCTCTCATGACCCTGTTGCATTTCATCAATTCACAGTATCAAGACTGCCTCAAGAGACTACAGATTATCTAAGAATCTGGGTTAGATATTAAATATAGTCCATTTTGTGTGATGCTAAAATTATAATTCAAGGTAATACTAACTTGTATATTACTTTTTAAATTTTGGTGGGGGGAGAATGAGTGGAGGATGGGCAGAGTGAGAGGGAGAGAGAGAATCTTAAGCAGGTTCCTCATCCAGTGCAAAGGTGAATGTGGGGCTCGATCTCACAACCAAGAGATCATGACAACAAAATCAAGAGTCAGATGCTTAATCCACTTAGCCATCCAGGCGCCCCAGTGCTATTACTTTATATAACTTTCTCTGTAGTTACTAAAGCTGCTGGAAAATCTAACTTTAAATTTTCATCTCCAGTCATCCTCATTATGTTTTCATTATTTCCTTTGAAATAAGGAGAAATGTTACCAATTACCAACCTGTGGTCCCCACTCCACCAAGCATATCATATTCCATTATTCCCAAAATCACTTACTAGGAAATAACCATTATAGGAATGTGATGTACTATTTTTAAAATTTACTTTTAAATTTTAATAATTTACTTTTAAAATTTATTTTTAAAATTTACTTTTAAAATTTATTTTTAAAATTAAAACATAATGCTTATTAGATATGTCAAAAAGTATACTACATATGCATCATGATCATGACCTCCAATTACTGTTTCCAAAAACAGTATATGCAAAAAAGTTAAACAACAAAAGGTGTAATCAATTGCTCTAATACATGGAATTGTGAATAATATTTATTTCATTTTTTTTGTATATTGCGAGGCTTTTTTAAGTGCCCATTTTTTCATTCAGGCAAACTCTATGCTAAAAACTATATGGAATCTATAATTGCCCAAATCAGGATTTAAACAATGATCTTAATAAAGATATCTTTCTCCCACCCAAAGATAATTATTTTAACATCTAAACATTCCAAATCTAAATATCATGATTCAATTAGACCTGAAAAAGAAAACCTATAGGTTCATGAATCCAACCCTAATTCTAATGTGTTGGCCAAGTTACCTATAATTATATTGTTCATGAAAATTTACAACAGTTATCCCATCCAAGCCTAAGAACATTATTATAAGCTGTTCTATCACTAGGCTTAATTTAATATCAATGAAGTCATCAAAGTTCATACTGTTTATACTTACAAATTATTTTCATTGAAAATTCTCATGGGTAAGAAGTATTGATAGATAGGAAAATGAGTATTAACTGAGAAGCTTTTTAATATGTACTAGAAAAATCAGGATAAATCTTCATGCCTAAATAGTATGAAATTTGGTAATTTCCCTTACAAAATTAGAACTTGCCTTAGAGTTGCCTGTTTCCTTAAAGGTACTGCTGTAACTATAAAGGAATAAGATACACACATTCCCTGAAAACCTTTTTTGAATAAACTAAAAGAGATACAAGTCACTCTACATATGCCATGTCAACTACTAACAAGCTAACTTCTTTTTTAAACCATACTGCACTTTCATATATTAGCAACAATCTACACAGTAAGAATTCTTATGAACATTTTCATAAAAATTGACTAGAATGACTTTACCAGGGGAAACCAAACCTCATTTAGAACCATCACTCACCTTCAGCAAAAGTCAGAATATCTCCAGCACCTACAAAATCTAAACCTTCAGTAGCAGTTCCACCAACAACACGCCATTCGACTGTCACCTGACCTAAGCTGCCCCCCGTCCTGAGGATCATCAGCTCCACTGTGGTTTGGGGCTGTTCCTGAACTTCGACATATAAGCCATCTTCTGAGGTATTGGGACTAATACTGTAGATCACAAACACTCCAAAGGCATCACCATTTAATGCTATGATAACTGTAGAAGTATTTGGCTGTCCTATGGTTGGTTGGTTTTCAAAACTGGCTGTGATGTTCATGAGGTGAACTTCAAGGAGAGAAATTAGAAAACTCTCATCCATCTCTGGGAAATCATCAGGAAGAATAGAAACTGTGAGATTTGCAAATTCATCACCTTCCAGCATTATGGCCCATTGCCTTGTCACAGGCTCATAGTCACTCCCAGCCACAGCCTGACCACTAAACAGAGATGCTACCCTTGTCATGTTTTTCCTGTAGGTCCAGGAGTCTGAGATGTTAACCAATGGACTGATCCATGATGTCATCCAAAAACAGTGGGGGCCCTCAGAAGCACTGAAAAATGAAAATGCCAAGCATGCATGTTCTTTGAGACACAAAGTGGCACAGGTATACTGGGGTTCCTCCATTGCAGAGACATTCACCCAAGTTCTCCACAGTGGGTCAGGCACCCCTTGAATTGGCGATTCATAGTAGGACAGTAAATCTTGACCTTCCTCCACCGCAAGAGCCACTACATCAATATCAGAAGTACTGTAGAACAACAACAGCCGACCAAAGTGCCCTCCGCTAAAACATGGAGTGACAATTAAAAGACAGGTTAAGCACTCAAAGCAATCTGTGGATTAATTAGAAAAGGAAAATACTGACTGGAGTTTTTACTTTTTTTAAGTGTAAAAGTAATAGTACAAATGCAACCATGTTTCTTAATTATATTTGTCATTCAACATTTTACTTTCTCATGTAAGGGAATCCTGCTGGTTTGCAATTAAACAATAGTTACTCTTAACCAAGCTATTCAAAGATAGCCAAATCATATCCATTTCAGAATTATTGAACAGAATTAGAAAATGAATTTTCATTACCAGATTTCACAGAAACAAAGTAATAACGATAATGGCATGAGTTCATTTTAAGGAAATGTAATTACTTGCCACAAATTCCCAACACCTCATTTTTCTATTTCTGAAGGAGCTCGGTGAACTGTATGCTGCCTCACACACACACATGCAGAAAACACAACCACTTCATACAGCATCTGAATATTCTTTAATTTGGAAGCTAGTTGTATTTAAGTTCTAATTCAAAAAAAAACAGAGATTAAAGCAGTAACTTTCTGTGGTTAGAAAGCCCAATGATGTATAATCTATTATCCATTTCACTAAGAATAGGTATGATAAATATATTGGGTTCTTCATATTAATAGGCATAATTCAATTAACAAATTACCATAACCTAGAAAATAATTTATATTTTATAATAACCACAAAACCTAAGTTATTTAATTGCACAAGAGGTCACTTCCTACCACCCACAAGCCCCATCCCCCCACAGACAGAAGCCATTAGTTCATATACCTTCGCCTGACAGTTATGTTAGCACAGGAACTTCGCTCCAGAGGCTCTTGAACACGATAAACCGACTGAACAAAGGCTACTGTACCATAAGGATTATCATTGGCAGGAATAATAATATTTGCCACTCGATCTAACCCAATAGTACCTCCACCAGAGGCATCAGTTAGCTGCACTTGGATAACCTAAAAATACAGTGAAAATTTCCTTAACAGAATCCCAGTTCTGAAATTAAAATAACAATGATGCAGTGGGAGAGGAGGGGGAATCAAACATATAATCCATACAAAAACAAGGACAAAATATAATGTAATATGAATGGACTCAAAGAAACCCCCATTACATTTATAAACCCAACATGTAACAGAATAATCCATTATCAACTTTTAATAATAAAGCACAATTATATATAATAAACACAGGCTACTTAAATTCCTTAATATTCAGTAATATAATCTTGGGAATCAATTTTTAGATCCTTGTTTATAGTTACCATTTCAGTAATACATTTTATGTTCATTATATACATTTTTTTTTTATTCAGGGAAAATATTGCATGTATGTTTTATAAGTAATCTATTATGCTTTATTTTCCACATTATCTTAAATGGAAATTCTCTAACAAAATTTAAAACAAAAGACATCATATCATAATGCCACCTAATTTAGAGAGAAGGAACAAGAAATGTTTTATCTGTATTAACTAATATCCAATATTTTAGAACTGAATAATGACATAATTATCACTCAAGTGAAATGTTATGGACTTCCTTTCTATAAAAATCTGATTCTATTACAGAATAAATGCCATTAAAAGTAATTTAGTGAGACCTAGGCTTTAATAATACTTGAATTTCATAATATAAAATTATCTTTAGCTAATATATATTAATAATGAACCAACTTTCCCACTGAGGCTCTATTTTTATTTGCCACCTAGCTTATTTACCATGAAATATCAGATAGATATGTCTAACTATCTGCCATATACTAAATTCTCAAAACTATTAAAGAATAAATAAAGAAGCAGAAAATCAAAATCTAAATTTAATTAACATCAACTGGCTAGCACTCAAGCTAAAAGGGAATCTAGATACAAACAAATTAACAGTTTATATGGAAAAATGTATAAATATACATGTTAAATCTATAAATATGTATATTTAATCATTCAATGAAAATGTTGAAAATACAATGTAATTGCACAAAAAACTTATAAAATGCAATATGTACAAGAACTTTTTCTAGAATATTCTTCCTTTTGTTATCTGTAAAAATCACTACCATATTTTGAAAATTCTTGTAGAAATAATTAACTTGACATTCTCTATAAATGCCACAATAAGAGCCATCTGTTCTAGTCACTATAAGACAAGGTATGATTTACAGTGTCATTCTATACTAGCCATTCCTCTCACCTCTTCGATCTCCGGAACGTCGTCAGCCAGGACCTCTAACAACAAGGTTTGAATGGTTTCCCCAGGGGCAAAGGTCACATTACCTGAGACAACTTGCAGGTCACCAGTAGCAAGCTGTCCATTAATGGTGGCGACCCACTGAACAGTAACATTGCCGAGTGTCCCAGAATTTCGAATTATTGGCAGGTTTACCTTCACTGAGTTAAACTCAGGTTCCTCTACAATAAGTTTAGTAATCTGAAAACCTGAAGGGCAGAACAGAGTTCATTTCAAATACAAAATGAAACTGAGGCAACACAGAGCTAACCATTATTACCCTATAGTTGATTCTTTTTTTCCCTTAAGCAGTCTTTCAAAATTTCCAAATTATTGTTCTCTATGATAGAAACAGAAACCACAAACTCAGGATCCCACAGGGCCAGGCATATACCAGTCATGAGTGAAGTGGGTCTACTAAGTTCTGTGGCTAATTGCACAGCAGAAGCCTGGATCAAAGAGGCAGCTGTTAGTTTGTACCCACAACTGATGCTATGCAGGAAAGGAGGCTCAGTGTTGTCAGATTTCCTGCTAATCATGAAAGCCCAGAAATCCAAACTTTTGTGTAAATTTCTGTAAGTTAATTTTTGAAAAAATTGTCTAAGATCCACAAAACACATCTCGAGGTCATACCGGACTTAAAAGCCTAAAAGTTTGTCCCTTACATATTTATGCTAAGACGTCGATTCCTTTTAATAACCACTAAGCACTGCAAGTGAGGGTGTACAGGTATCCTATGTTATCAGTAACAGCAGGTTAAAAAGAGAAACATGATCAAATTAATCCTAAGTCCCTAAAAAGAAAGAAATGTATGATCTATATCAATGAGTTAAAACTAGTTTGGTTACCAAATAATCCATAGGGGTCATCAGAGGCCTCAATGATAATGATTGCCTCTGTTAACACCCCTAATTTGGCTCCTCCTGTTGTCTCATTCAGCAGTTGCACAAGAAAAGATTCTTCCAGTTCAGGGTAGATGTCATTAATGATGTATATTGGCACAGCTTTACTGGTTTCCCCTTCTAGCAAGACCACATCCGATGAAGCTATGCTATAATCTTCACCTATAAAGATAAATAGCAAAATGCTAAGACAATTCCCTAATATGGTAATAAACATGCCATATACTAGTGAAATATTATGATGTATCAAATTTCACGGACATACTTGTAAAGCTTTTTTAAGGACAATGACTACATATACTCTAAACAAAATGATTTTACCTCTCTTCCCAGAAAAAATGGGTTTGAGATCATAAAATAATGAAAAAGACCTCCAAAAGATGTTCAAGTTTATCCTTTCCCTTTTAGTAAAATGCATACATAATTTCTTCTATTTGTCACTACAGACATAAATGTCAACACAGACAAAAGAGATGATATGGCTATGGACTCAGACAAAGATACACAGTCATCCATTACCACAAGATAACCCCTTATCTACAAAAGCAAAAAAAATGTGTACAATACTTTTAAAATGAAAAAGAGAACTAGAATCCTGACCTCACTAGAAAGAAATTATACTGTGTACAGATACAGGCATGTCTGCATTATCAATGTTACAGCTGGAAACTATGGGCTTTCCTATAAAACTGGATTAAAAGCTGCTACTGCATACTGCTCAGGATGGCAGGAGCTTTGTTCCTGGTCAAAGCCTGGGTAGGGAAAGGAGAGAGTCTTCTTATGAAGCCTAAGGGCTAATTTCCTAGAACACTGATTCATCCCCACTGTTTGTCAATATGTAAGGCCCTGTATAGACAGTCAGGTATTCCTCAGTCAGACTACCTAAGATATACGTGTGCACATGCGCACATATGCACACACACATGCATACACACACACACACACACACACACACACACACCACTTAGGAACTAAGTGAGCCTTGTTTATTACCTTTTCAAGCAAATATCATATCCAAATGATTTATTTCAAAAGGTCAAGCATGTTATCCTGTCCATTCACACGCCCGTTCCTCTGAGTGCATGCTAGAAAGATTCTAACTGAATAGCTCTCTGGCAAATCTCCATCTAGATGCTGTAACCGCACCAACAAAAAAGGCAGTCCCCTAAAGCTTGCATTTGGCAATGAAATCATTTTGCTTACCCAGAATAGTTAATGCAAGCCATTGCCTCTTCCACATTCTTCATAAATAAATAAGCAAGCAAGATAAATGGGTTGAGAGTCAAGACTGTTGCCAAGCACTGCAATCATGTGGCTGCACATTTTATCCTGCATTCCTCAGGATCATTTACACATGAATCCCTTTCAAAAAACTAAAAAGTACACATAGAGAAAGCCTAACAATATTTCCCTTAGTTTACTTTTCGTTGGTATGTGCATATTTTGGTCATTTTAACTTTCAAATTCATATATAATTTTGCTAACATTTCTCAAGAATTCTGCAAAACTGGTGCCATAAATGCATGATAAAAGCTCTACATTTATGCCTTTAAAAAGATGCAAGAGAACTATTGTTTTCTAGTTGATTTTTCTCACTACATCTCTAAGTGGCTTTGTTAATTAAGAATATAATTTCCCTCTAAAACACTTCACTGCTCCTTGGATGTCTCTTCTCACCCGCCACTGCAGTTATTGGCACAGCTTTAAACTTCACAGAAACATCTGCGAATGCTCCTCCTGCTCTAGTCACATTGATAATGGGTCCAACGTGATTTTCTGCCACTCGAACAACTGGTGCCGAGAGCTGAAGAGTTCCAAACGCATCGTCATTGGCAATGATGATTAGTTGAGCAATGGTTTCGACCTTAGGCCCAAGGCGTGGGGAATTTGGAACTGAAAGAAGAAAAGCTAATGTATTAAAATTCTACAAACTGGCCAAAAGTTACCAGGAAGCCTCAGCAGCAAGATCAGCCAAATGAGAGCTTCATTTGGTATTTTCTCTACTATGTATATCAAAAAACATTTACTGACTCTTATGTACTGGCACTCATCTAGACACTAGGTAAACAAAAATAAATTAAACAGAAAGTCCCTACTCTCTTTTAGCTTTACATTCTAGAGAGATTTTTATTATAGAATCTCTAGCAGAGGAATAGTCACCCTGCAGGAATAATTTAATAAGTATTGGAAATTTGTCAAAAGGCAAAAAATGGTTCGAGTGTGACTAATCATCACTTTGCATAATATTAAAACAGATAATGATGACACCTACAGAATTATGCTCTTCTAATTAGTTACCAGCATGCCATAAAATTTTTTTAAAAACAGCATTTCAGTTACAAAATTGAGTAGTAAAGTAATTAAGCTTCGTGCCCTCAAAGACCAGCTGCAAATCATCATTCTCTAATTAAATTACTGCCTCTCTGTGTCCCTGCCCTTGCTCACAAACCTGTTCCTCTCTGCCCCCTCTCAGTTAACACTCACTCAACTACCTTGGCCAGAAAGCAGTCAGCCTCAATGCTGTCTAACACTGATTCAATCAATTGTACTCAGTACTTTCAAGGCTTTCTTCTCACTTGCCCCTGATTTTAAACACAGGACCTTCCACAACCCTCCCTAATTTATTTTCTAGGTTCAATTTCAACCAGCACCCTTGACAAAACTACATAACAAGAGACCTTTCAACACAAACAAAGCATCAACAGTAAACAATTTTGAGTTGGTATTTAAACTCTCTAATGACTGTAGTACTTGGATGTGTGTGATAATAATAAAATTTAACATTTTCTGAGAATTTAATCTAAAAACAATAACACCATTTAATTTCAGTGGTATAGGCCGAGACCATGTTAAATTGTATCACAGTTAAAATCAAAATCAAAAATAATGATTTATTGATAATGAATCAATATAATATAATTAAATTCAACTAGATTAGGCAAGAATTTGCCTGGCATTGTTTTAAGCACTTTTCTTGTATCAAGTTATTTAATCCCCACACCATCTCTATGGGGCAGCTAACATTGTCCACATTTTACAGATTAGGAATCAGAGGCACACAGATGGGGAGGAAGTCACATATCATGCTAGCACTTGGCGGACACATCAAGAGGCATCCTGTAAGGGGCTGTCTAAATCTCTCATTCCCCACAGACAATTCCACATCAAACCAGGTATAAAACCTTCAATTACCCACAACTGTTCATTCTGCGCTATGCTCTTACCCACGTGCTGATCACCTCTTGTCTTACTGCTCTCCTCAAAATTAATGAGTATACGCAGAGCACAGCAAGAGAGACCCTGCTGGGTCCTACGCTGATTTTGTCTATTAAAATTTAGTCACTATCACACAGATTTGCATTTAATTGTTCTTTAATTATTTCACATAGTATCTTACACCTATTGTGAGTTGCCCCAAGTACGCTGCCTGGTTCCAGGAACATATCAAACATAAAACACATAGTGATTGTTTCTCCCATCCTACAGCACATTGTTATTCTGCATATACCATGCTATTAACAATAATTGTTCATACCTACTGAATGCTTACCAGGTGCCAGACACTGTATTCATTTTCACATATATGATTGTATTTAAGTCCCATGATATTTCTGTACAATAGGTAAGGAAACTGGGGGCCACAAAAAGATTATGCCCAATAGTTCATTACTGTACATTGGAATATAAGTTCTCTTAACACCAACGCCCAAAGCCCTAGCTACCACTGTATGTGATACTCCCTTCCAGGTTTATTTCTATCTTATTCAATAAACTGTGAGTTCCTTGAAAACAAGGCATTTTTTAAATTCTTAATTAATAAGATTAATCACTGGGTTGTATTACAAATTTTAATCTTAAATCTTGTTAAGAAAAAAAGGGATGGGGTATTGTGTGAGAATTTTAACCTTGACTGTAATCTGAATATTTAATGTGAGCAGTTGTCCTATAAAGTAAATTTCCTTCTATAATCCTGGACTACAATTACTTACATTGTGGACAAGAATGCTGCTCACTATATAGTATATCCATCTAGGTATTACAGTAAGGTGAAGAAATTTATTTATGAGAAAATTTAATTTATATGGCAAAACACAGTCAACATGTAGCTCTTGGAATATTACTTTTGGAATATGTAATTCCAGCTTCCTTAAGAAGGTTTTATTTGTTTTCTTATAAATATTGCCATAAAACTGATGTTAAATTAATATCAAATTAATGTCACTAATCTTCCTTGTTCCCTTATTCCAGGAATTCTAGATTTTTCTCTTTATTTAAAAACACGTTTCTAAAAGTTACATGGCCGCTTAGAGAGATATTAACACAGTAACCGCTTTCAGCTCCGCAAGCATCAGGCATGCTCTCTACCAGTAGCCACCAGACTCTCTACAAAGCGACTGAGCCACAACCCCAAGGGGAGTGGCTGCTACTTTTCAAAAGAAGTTGCTGCACCAGATCCTCTGCCCAACATGCGTCACTCCTCATTCTTATCCCCAGCTAGTGCTTTCTTCTCAACTCTCAGTGACTCACAAATTTACAGGATTTCTTACTGCTACACAATCCTGTCCCCCTCCCCTCATGCAGTTGCTGGATCTACATACTCATCACCAAAGAGGCTACATGAGTTAGGGAATCTTCCAGAGTGGATCAAAGTGAGGGAGGCTCAGGATCTTACTTACTACCAGGACTGTCCCTGAAATCCCCAGATTAATTCTAGAATGATTTTGAAGCTGTAATACATAATACAATAGTACTAAAGGTCACTCGCACGGGATTACATAGAAGCTTTTAAAAATTTAGTCTGGGAACATTAGAGACCTGTAGAACATGACTTCTTGTTTTCAAGTGTCCCACTTCCATTTGCCTTATAGATCAACTTTTGTATGATGATGCTTTCAGAGTCAGAGCTTACTATTTTTAGAGAATTTTCTGCTATACCCAATTCTTAATTTATTATTTTAGGATTCTTACCTCAATAATAATAATAAAAACACACTAGTGGTTACTTACTTGGGCGATTCTGTACTTTCTCTATTAAAGTAGAGTTGAGGAGTTCAACAAACACAGACTCCGACCTTTCTGGTTCATCATCATCCAAAACTGAAATACTTATGGTTGCCTCACTCTGATTGGCTCTGAAAAGAGCAAATCCAGAAGCTGGCATATAGTCTCTTCCTTGAGTTGCTCTGGCTATACTGGGTGGAAAATAAGGTGGTTTTTCCATATCATCCAGTGTTGCATATGTTACTATGACTTTTCCCATGAGGCCTTTTAACCTTATCACTGATAGTGTGATATTCTGGGTTGCTTCTTCAACTTTGATAGGCCTATTTTTCTCGGAAAAGATGAAGACCCCACAAGGATCATCACTAGCCAAAACTGTTAATGTGGCATTAGTGTGAACTCCCAAAGAGCCACTGGACACACTGATGATTGACACAGAAAAGACCTTATCCAGTTCTGGATCTTCATCCGGAAGAATTTCCACTGTGATGTTGACACTCTTCTGCCCAATCTCAAATGTGACATTGCCAGAGGTGAAGGCAAGATCGCCATCAGGATCAGAGTCTATGCTCCAAAGCAAAGTCACTTGAGACAGAGCTCCATGGTTTCTCAGAATCTAGAAGATATTTAATGGTAAAATGTATTAAAAGAGGGATTAAAGTCATTGATTTAGAGGTTTTTAAATATAGAATGATAGCAGTATATTCAATTTTTATTTTATTCTTTATAAGTTGTTATCAATAGTATAAGATTCTAGGGGCACCTGGGTGGCTCAGGTGGTTAAGTGTCCCACTTCAGCTCAGTTCATGATCTCCCAGCTTGTGGGTTTCAGCTCCACGTTGAGCTCTGTGCTCACAGCTCAGAGCCTGGAGCCTGCTTCGGCTTCTGTGTCTCTCCCTCTCTCTCCCCCTCCCCCTGCTCATTCTCTGTCCAAAAAATAAATAAACATTAAAAAAAGGGACTATAACATTCTTGATGGCAGGGAAGAAGTACTACCCATCTTTGAAGACCCTCAGAGAGTCAACTTAAAAAGTGATGTTGCATGAAGCTACAAATTGACTGAATATTTTTAGCTTCTAACTAAACTACCTACAGCTGTATCTTTTCTGCAATATTAGTAATGAAGCAAATGTAATTAATAATTTATTATATATGTATATTTTTTTACAGTTTATTTATTTATTTTGAGAGAGACAGAGAGAGCACAAGCAGGGGAGGAGCAGAGAGCAGCATGACCTGAGCTGAAATCAAGAGTCAAATGCCCAACCAACTGAGCCACCCAGGTGCCCCTATAATTTATTATATTTAAATACACTCATGAATATTTTTGTTTTTACTGCAAGATGGTATACCCTTCATCGTAAGGAATAATGAAGGATATTTTCTGAAAAGTTAGACAAAAACTCATTTCGGAAAACAAATTACTTCCTTTTATCTTCAATGTAATATGGAAAACTCACCAAAAAAAGTATTTCACCCAAGGTTTGATAAAATATATTTAAGAAGAAATGCTTTTGCCAGTAACATGTTAAGAAGAGTAAAGAGGTTTAAAATTACTCCAAGTCCCAAATAATAATTTTTATTTATACTTAAATCTGAATGTTAATCAGAGTAACATTCAAGACAACAATTTTATAAAACTTGATCCCTTCTTTTCTTTTTTTATTTTTTGAATAATTAGTTATCCTTTCTAATATTGAATATCTGCCACAAGAGTGCTAAGGGATGTATTTTGAGTGATCTTTCTTCATTATTTACATAAAATTTGAGGAAGGGAGCAAGCTTCTAGCTCATGCCAGTTGCTTAACAATAGAATTCTGCTTAATTCCTAACTGGAACAAAGCAGTGTAGGAAGTACACCTACACACACACACACACACACACACACACACACACACACACACCCCACAGAGAGTTTTCATTATTAGTGCTGTTCATAAATGTTTTGGATTTTCTTTCTCTTTGGGAGAGAGATGAGATAGGATTGCATCTTTCTACCCGTTAACATTAGGCACTGCCATGTAACTTGCTTTGACCACAAAAGTGTAAATGGAAATGTTATGAATCACAAGAAACTATAAGAGCCAGTATGAGGTTCTCTACATCCACATTCCCACCCCTCCCTACAACACTCCCACCCCACCAACCACCATGAAGACAGAAGGACTCACTGAGCTGTTCCCTCTGTATCCTTGATCCTTCAATGACTGACAACTGCTAAGTTAAGTTGCAGATATACCATGAGTGGAAAAACAAATCTTTGTTATATTAAGCCACTGAGCTTTAGAAGACATTTGTTACCACAGCCTAAGCGAATTAGTACAACATCTATATAAAATATCACTTGTATAGCTCCACTATATTCCTTAAAGAGTTATGACTCCTCAGAATCACAAGATAAATTTATGTGCAAAACTACATAAAAAGACAAATCTTTATTCAAATCCCTATTCAATGATCAATTTGTATTGTATGTACCACTAGGCTCATTCCCCTCTACCTAAAAAGGAAAAAAAAAATAACATAAAGGACACCTTCATAATACAATAAAACAGTTTTAAAAGAAGACAAAGTGGGGGCACGTAGGTGGCTCAGTCGGTTGAGCATCTGACACTTGGTTTTGGCTCAGGTCATGATCTCATGGTTCATGGGTTCGAGCCCTGGGTTGGGCTCTGCTCTGGCAAGGAGGAGCCTGCCTGGCATTCTCTCTCTCCCCCTCTCTCCACTCCTCCCCTGCTCACACACTCTCTCTCAAATAAGTACACTTTGGGAAAAAAATAAAAGTAGGCAAAATGTCTAAGGCTGCAGGGAAAAAATGTACTCACATTTAATGTAACAGTGCTGTACCCATCTTCTGGTTCAGTTCCACTGACAAAGAGTGACTCAGGGCTAAATTCAAATACACCATGAGCATGGTCAGAGGCTGCAATTGTCACTAGAATTTGTGAAGCCACTCCTAGACTGGCTGCATGAATAAGTTCCAACAAATAGCAAGAAAATGTTAATAAGTAATTTGCAAACCAAAAGAAAAGCTAAGGAACAACTTTTTGAAAAGAGTTGTTCCATTCACTGAGTACGTTCTAATTTGTTTTAGAAAGAAAGGCAGACACAAATGGTTGCCACACATATTCATGCTTTTATGACCTTTCTCTATTTTGGCACCAACGTGATATACAAGTGCTGTATAAGCACTTGGAGATGAATAAGGAAAACTTGTTTTTCTTTTTCTCCCCTATGAAAGAGAACATTCTTCCACATGGAGTATATGAGGAAAGTCTCCCACAACCTTTGCTGACCTCAGAAGAACATGAGCCAAATGACTTTTGCCTTTATGAAAGAGTTTCCCTATGATTTTCATCAATCTGGCTAAACAGATTCTTGGTTTCTAGGCCTATTTTTTCAACATATTATAATACTACAGATCTACCTCTCTTGGCCCCAAATATTCTAATTTTGTCACTAAAGAGGTGCCAATATCTAAAGAAGTACTGAATTATTTCCTAAGAAGTATGTTCAACTTTTATGTTGTATTAATATATGCAGACGAGAAAAAATGAGGAATTCCGAAAGTAACAGAGTAATGAAATACAGTGGCTCCATGAGGCACTGATGGAAATTAGGAATGAGAGGGGTAGGAACATGAGTTCTGACCCTAAAATATAAAACCTGAAATTGTGAAAAGGAACATCTGAAGATTAGAAAGAGTTCTCCCTCAAGAAATAAGTATTCTATTTGTTTTCTCCCAATACAAAAAAAAAAAATGTCTGAGGTAAAAAGCTGAATCATGCTGGCATATGAATCTACTTCAAATGCATTCTCTTTTCAGTATATCCTCCCAATGACTGGCAACTAATTCTCCCCATTTATTGCCTCCTTAATTTCTTTTTCCCATATATTTTGATTAATGCTACATACAAAGACTGCTGGTTCTTTTTGCAAATAAGCATGATACATTTAACATGAAAATATAAATGTTCTATTTATCTCTTTTTAAGTATTCAAAGCTATGTAAAAGATTTTCAAAAATCATTTTATAAATTATATTCAAGCAAAATTTCTATTACAAGTAGAATCAGGAAACCGACTATATTGGGTTCATACAAAGAAAAGTCTGGGCTTTGGAGGCAGGCAAGGATTTGATTCTGGCTTGATCACTTGCCTAGCTAGGTAACTGTAACACAGAGCAAATAATGCTTCAAAAAGTTGCTGTTATGGTTAATGAGAAAACATGTAAAGGACCTGCACATAGTAGACGTAAATAATTGGTTAGTATTGTTGTCTCTACAAAGTTAAAATAAAATGTAGACTAGTACAGGGCCTTGGAACAGCTGCTTACCATGTTTGTGAATAGTTGGAAGGAAGAATTCCATGTCCCCGTCACCACTACCACTGCCATCAACCCTAAAGAATTCAGTCACTTCACAAGGAGACAGAGACACACACACCCACACAATACACATTGACAGAGTGAGAAAATGGAGAGCTCTTAAAACATATCCAGAAAAGAGGAAAATGTAGTAATATTCACCCAATGACATGCATTCTTCCATAGAAAATAAATTATTTTAAATGGTAAAAGTATAATATTAGTCAAGCTACCAATTTATTAAAAATTCATCTAGAGCTTTAGGAAATATTCCATGTAAATAAGTTGTAAATTGGTATTTCTCATTTCTGCCAACTTGACCAGTTTTCTTTTTAAATCACTTACTTAAAGCAATGTATATTGTTTTTAACATTTTAAATATTTTCAAAATATTTGTGGTTGTGTATAACCACAGTTAGGCCTATACGACTATGACAGAGTCACCTTACCATTCACAAGAATCAAACTCAAAATTAGGGAAATGCGCCCAACGTTTCCCTCCAGCCATACGTTCAAATTCCCACTTTATTTTCCATCCTCAGATTTGAGCACCCTTTTGCCACTGACATGGTAGAAAGAAGCCTCGGCAAGTGGTGTAAAACAGTCTGCTTCACACCTGGCTGTGAGAGATACCCACTGGAAAACCTTCAGCAGGTCATTAAACCTCTTGGTATCTCAGTTTTCTCACCTATAAAATGTGCTGCTTTGTACAGAACTGTTGTAAAGACCAAACAAATAAAGAATAAAGTACTTCAGCAATATGTAAAGACTATGATAAAGAGAAAGTAGTATTACCTTCACTCCCAATACATATTATACCCCCCTCATTAATTTATCAAATGTTTACAAAGAAGAAAGGAAGGGTAGTAATGGTAGCAGTAGAAAAGAAGATGAGTAAGAGAAGAAAGTCCACATCCATACCTATATGCCTGACTGACATGCTATTTTAAAATCTGCCCTGCTCTTCTGTTCTTCCCAACAGGAATGGGATACACTAGACATGAGAATTTACAACATCACACATCTGAAATCACCTTAGAGACTTAAGAGACAAAATAAATTTTAGGGAATATCCAGTGCACCCCCTATATTACCTACACATCACGAGAGATGGTGAAGTTCAACACCAATGTACCTTAAATAACATAAAATATCTATGTGGGTGGCTATCAAAAGAATTTAACTCCCCACAATACTGCACTTCTTAGGCAGTCCCTAGCTATGACTCAGGGAATAGAAGCTGGTACCTAGATCCCTTTACCTCCGATCCCAACTCACTGAGGGGAAAATGAAGACCGTCTGCCACTATTGCTTACTAAGAGAATGCAAGACTGGTTTTCAAATGAGTACCCATGCCCAATTAACATGTAACAGAACAGTGCATATTCTAAACATATGGGGAGAAGTTTTTACATAAAATCACTATGGTGACAAATATTACTTCTGAAGATATTTAATGTTACTTATTAATCAATAATGATCACTAACATTTTCTCTATTAAATACGTACTATTAGCTACAAGTGATACAAAGAACAACTTTTCACCTGTTTTATAGTGACCTCTAATTAATGAAGTCCTGTCATGAAAATAATGATTCAGACATGCGAGTAATTGTCTCTGGAGGACAAACAAGGCTGGCATTTTTACATGTTGCTCTCCAAAAAAGGCCATTCAGCATATTTATACTGTTCTATGCAGTCAACCAACCTGTGGCACTATTTACTCCCTTTCCTGGCTTGGCCTCCTTTGCTTTCACCCTGGGCTTTGTGAACACAGGGAAAGGAAATGTGGGGAAATTCTGCATACTTACTCCAAAGTCTCATTACACAGTAAAAGACAATTTTAATATTTCTATTTTACTCAATCTCTCCCTTTGGATGGCTTATACAGTATTGTAACTTTCTTCACTAAAACATGAAGATAATAAAAAGATGATAATACAATGTTTTGTAACGGAAGAAAATGTCCTGCTGATTCCATACCAACTCTCAATTTCTTACATTTATAAAGGGAATATGATGCACATCATATATATTCTATAACACCCCAAGCAGTACCTGAATATCAAATACATTAACACTTCTGCAAAGAAATCTATATAAATAGTTCATCCAAATGGGATAAAGACTATAAATAGCCTCTCTCCAGTGCAGATGGGTTTTGCCACAAAATGAATTCTGACTCCAAAAATCTATGAAAATTGGAGATTTTGAATATCATAATTGAAGACAAAGTACTGCTGACCTGTTTTATTGATAATCACCTCATAATAAATTAACTGAAAGGACTAGTTTTTACCTGGGCTACATGTGGAAATAGCTCTGAAGGAGCTACTATGAAAATCCAAAATTGGGAGAAAGGAAAGATGTGATTTTAGGGGCACCTACTACAAATGACAACTATGATTTGGTGAATGAGAACAATTATACTACTTCATGCTAAAAGCACATCTACTTTAGGAAAAGACCAATGGGTAATAAAAGGGGAAAAAACAATACGAACCGATGGTGTCCTTATAATAAACGTTAGAAATATTAACTCAGAATTAACCAACCTCACAGCAAAAGTCTATGTAAATAAAACTATGAGTTGAATATTGATTTCTAAAACCAATATACTAACTTTATGTGGAAAGATGGAAATTTTCTTTTTACCAATAAAAGAAAGGGACTCTCCATCAGAAACTGCCTACCATACAATTATTAGTATATTAGTAATTATTAATTTTCAGGGTGCTCTTTCCAAAAACTAATAATTCACTCATTTAAAAAAAATGTTACATTGATTCAAAGGATTGCATTTCCTTAATAGAATCTACTATCATCAAGGTGAATGGACAAGCAAATATATGACACTTTTGAGTCACCAGCTTACCTCCTCCCTCCAAGTTCAATAACTCAACTTTAAAAGATTTTTCCAATTCAGGGACAGAATTATCAGTGATGTTAACAGAAATGTATTTGTATCTTTCTCCTGGTTGAAATTCTAAGGTACCAGAAACACTCTGAAATACAAACAAAACATTTATCCATTAGATTATAATTATTCTGAATATTAATGTGCACAATGAGTATCTACTATGTCCCACATTGTTGTAAATACTGAAACAGAATAACATAATAAGAATATAAACCTCAAAATCCTTAGGTGGATATGGACAGTGTTCAATACAAATTCTAAACAAATATTCTCCACAACTAAATAAAGCAGATAGATTTTTATTTCTCTTGTTTAGCTATTCATCAAAAAGATAGTCAAGGCAAATGAGATATCTGAATATGTGAAAACCACAAATTCCTAAATTAATTCAATGCACATGTCTCTTGACAAGTATATTTAGACCTATTCAAATTATATCATTGAGTAATGTAATTACTCAGTGCCTAACAACAGCATTTTGGTGTTTTCATTCTGAGAATTTCTCCAAACAATAAATATCAGTCTATTGGGCATTAACATTTTCTTGATTGTACTTGCAAGTGCAATTCATCATACAGATAGATCTCCCATCACAAAAGTTCACATACTACAGGAAAAACAAAAAGTTATTTAAATTCAAAGTCTTATGGTCCTTTTTTACTCCCATCTTCATTATCTCTTAAAAAAACAAACACTGTCCCCTCAAGACATGAGAATACACCTTAAAGTTGTTCAAATTTTTCTAGTGTTAGTTTGCATGGACAAACTATATTACATTCTCAGGAGCTATTAATGGCCTTAAAGCTAAATTAAGAAACCCAAGTACCAATTTACTTATTCCTTTATTTACTTTTAAAAAAAATTTTTTTTCCAACGTTTTTTTATTTTTACTTTTGGGACAGAGAGAGACAGAGCATGAACGGGGGAGGGGCAGAGAGAGAGGGAGACACAGAATCGGAAACAGGCTCCAGGCTCTGAGCCATCAGCCCAGAGCCTGACGCGGGGCTCGAACTCACGGACCGCGAGATCGTGACCTGGCTGAAGTCGGACGCTTAACCGACTGCGCCACCCAGGCGCCCCATTTTACTTTTTAAAAATATTTACCAAATGCACAGCATGTACAATGGCACCATTTTAAATGCGTGGAATTCAAAAATAACCAAGACAAATCTCTAGCGAGATGGAGAAGATTCTATCAGGAATGTTAACTGTGTAATATAATAATTCAAATAGAATAACAACAGCTGTAAAATACATATAGTTTGCTCAAGAAGGAAGTAATTAACTTTGCCTAGAGGGTAATCATCAATAGAGTAATTCTACAAGTGTTAACAACAGAGATAATATTTGACTGTCTAAGGAAACCATCTTAACTTGACCTTTGTAATATCCTACACAATTAGCCATTAACTCTCCAGAAATATGTTCTTCTCTGGTATTCCATATCACACTTGCCATTTTTCCTTACCTTTCTAACTCATCCTTTTTAGTATTCGTTACTGATTTTAACAGTCTCCTTATGACCTCTAAAAACTGCTGTTTGTTAGACTCTCTCTAGACAAGGATACCATAGGCTTAGGCTTTTAATATTATTTATATGATCCCAACTCTTAAATTCCTCTCTCCAACCCCTATATCTAAACTTAAATCTTAATGCCTACTTCAAAGTTTTCTTATAATTTCTGTCAGAATTTTTAAGTCACAATTTTCCCTTAAAAAATCTATGCCTTATCCAATCCTCTCCACAGTACTAAATTATATAGCAGCAAGTTGCTCATGCCTGGAACTAGGGGGTCACTTTTGACACCTTCTTCTTTTTATCCTTTACAATAAACAACCTTCACGTCCTGCTATTTCAACTCTGACACACTTCTTGAGCCCACCTACTTCTTTACATCTACACCATGATCTACCTAGTCCAAAATACTAACACCTTTTGCCTTGTTCTAGAAAATGGACTCCTTACTGGCCTTTCTGCATCCAGTGCCTATATCTTCCAATCCATTCTCCCCAGTTCAGTTTCATAATCTTTCATAAATATATAACACCTTTCAATTACTTCTCCTCGCTATTAAAATATAAGGCACAAATATAGCATAAGATCTAAGGCCTAGGAAGATTCAGGCCCTTGTTTACCTTATCTTTTATCATGACACCTATCTGTCCACATTCCAGAAACACTGGTCTTCTTTCTGCTCCTCATTAGGACCATTTAACCATTTTACTCATGCCATTTTACCATGAGATCTCAAGTAGTTCTTCCCTCCCGCTTCATCCAGTTTGCTAGTTTTCTCCTCTTTAAACTTCAGGACTCAGCATAAGTATCACTTCCCCCAAAAAAGGCCACCTCCACTACCCTATGTCAATATCCACTTCTCTCCCATAGTACCAACCTTGAACATTTCTGTAACTGTGATTCAGTCATTAATTAGCTATTTAATATCATTCTCAAGAGCTGGGAGTAAGCACCTGGATGGTGGGGACCACGTGTACCTCAGTATATGAGAATAAGCTTAAGAACAGTGATATCTGATATGCAATTGTCTCCTCTTCAGTAGAGGATCCCTCCTGGCACTTTCCCTCCTTCCCCTGACACTTGCATACTCACACACACAGCCTAAAAAGTCTTGCTTTTATATGCTAATGCAGACCAGAAAGAGCTAACCCATCATAGAGAAGTGAAGAAGTTATCAGGTTTTCAGGGAAAAGCAAAGATTACAGTTCAAAGTGAAAACCAGTGACAAACAGGATATCCAAGTACCCTAAAAATCATCAGAAATGTCTTCAAGGGTAGTAGTTTTCTGACTGTCATGAAATATAGGGGCATAGGTTTTGCTTTATTTTGTTTTGGTTATTAAAGAAAATGATAATCCAACTGGAGATTGGGGATTTCCAGAATAACTGGAAATTGGAGACCACCAATATAAGGACTAAAGTATTTCTTTAAGAGAATGCAGAGAATATTAAGCTAAGCTGTAATGTCTTGTGGAATATGTTATATATCAAATTAATTAAAGATACAATAAATGTCAAGGCAAGAGAAATAGAACTTGCCCAAGAAAAAGAGTCTAAGAAAGAAGAAATCTGAGAACACTTTGCCCACTGGACTACAGCCAAAATTAATTGAATTCAATTAGGCAAGGTTTCTGAGGTTTGAACAGAAAACTATATACAAATTACTGAACTCCAAACTATTGTGCAGGTCTTATTAGGAAGAAGGAGGGAAACTAATATTAAATTTTAAATTTTTTTTAACATTTATTTATTTTTGAGACAGAAAAAGCATGAATGGGGGAGGGTCAAAGAGAGGGAGACACAGAATCTGAAGCAGGCTCCAGGCTCTGAGCTGTCAGCACAGAGCCTGACGCGGGACTCGAACTCACGGACCGCGAGACCATGACCTGAGCCGAAGTCGGCCGCTTAACTGACTGAGCCACCCAGACGCCCCTAATATTAAATTTTAAAAAGAGGACTCTTTGGGAAAATAAAGATGTTGAAGGATAGAAAATACATTCTGAGAAGTACAGCCAAGAAGAAATCATGAGCATTTGCTTAATATGAACAAATACTGGTGATAATAAGAATAGGCAGCGGTAACAATGTCACTGTGTATGTGCCATGTATAGTACATGACACTTAAAATGCTGCCATCCATCCTCAGAGCAATTCTGCCCAGGAGACATGGTCTCCTCTTAATGATAAGAACACTAAGGTTAGGAAGATTTGAGGCTCCCAAGGTCACACATTTAGAAGACCAGTTGAAACCCAGTCTGGTCCAGCTCAAAATCCCAAGCTTCTGTTTGCCAGTGCCACACTACTTCTCACTTGGAGAAAAATATAATTCAAATGGAGATGACATGGATATACAATTTCTTTACAATTTTGGACCTGTTCGATGGAAGCATACAAGAGGGTTTAAAATGTTTAAGGGACACCTGGGTGGCTAAGTCAGTTGAGTGTCTGACTTCAGCTCAGGTCATGATCTCACAGTTTGTGAGTCCAAGCCTCAAGTCAGATTCTGTGCTGACAGCTCAGATCCTGGAGCCTGCTTCAGATTCTGTGTCTCCTTCTCTCTCTGTTCCTCCCCGGCTCATGCACTCGCTCTCTCTATCAAAAATAAATAAACATTAAAAAAATTTTAAATGTTGAAGAAAGAGGGGTGCCTGCATGGCTCAGTCAAGTGAGTATCCAACTTCAGCTCAGGTCATGATCTCGCAATTCTTGAGTTCGAGCCCCGCATCAGGCTCTGTGCTGACAGCTCGGAGACTGGGGCCTGCTTCAGATTCTGTGTCTCCCTTTCTCTCTGCCCCTCCTCCACTGGTGCTTGATCGCTCTCTCTCTCTCCCTCTCTCAAAAATATAAACTTTTTAAAATATTAAAAAAATAAAACGTTTAAGAAATAGAATTTTAAATATATTCCCTATATATCAAAATCTGTGACATTAAAATAAGTAATATAAGTGAACACTATGACAAATATAAGACACAAGAGAAATTATCAGTCTGAGAGCTACTTAAGTGTCAGGCGTTAAAGGACTGAAGTACTTGAATTTGTAGAAATCAACAGGCTAGAGAGCAATCCATCAGCGCTTATTTTGCTGGTTGAGTGTAACAGGGGACCAGTGCAAGTCTCTTCCACTCCCAAAAGGGAAGGACTGAGTCTCTTTGATAAATATGGCTTCCAAAGGATTAAGTGATTTACCTGGTAGTCCTCAGGACTAAATGCTGTCAGTGACACCGTCCTAAATTCCGCCAGAACCCTCCCCAGGAGTCCTTGTGCCCGGACGACCAATAGTCTCACTTCTCCATCTTCCTCCTGCACGGTGACATGAGGCATGCTGCTTGCAGGCAGGGTCATCGCGTCCTCAGGCTCAGGGGGCAGCCCTGTGGAGAACTGCAGCAAGCCTGCAAGACACAGACAGCCATTCTGACCCCAGTGATCTGTGGAAGAATTTCTTCTGAAACATCTTCAGAATTCATCTGAAACAATCTTGCACAATTATTTTGGCCACCAGAATAAAATTCGGAGAGCTTTCATTTAGAAAGACTTCAGTGAAGATTTGATTAACATGCTTTTGACACAGAATGTGTTAAGTTTTCAATATAAGTTAAAATTTTCTTTGTCTCTACCCAAAGATTCTCATATTTGAGTCTCTAGAATTCATTCTTAAACTTAGAGCAGAACATAATAAATGCCTCCCTAAAGGATTTGCAACCCATTTAAGAAAAATTTAACTGTAAAATCAGAGTTCAAGAGCCTCTCAGGTTCCCTACACAGAACTCTTACTAATTTTTCTTGCTTTATTCCCCCCCCCAAAACTATTAATTTTCAATATAGAATAACAGTCTCAATTTGTTAGGACAGATATCTGTGATAACTCCACAACTAAGAAAATTATCACTTTGCAGCACAAAAAGAAATTATATAAACAGTGATAACTTCACTTCTTTAAGCCAGTAAAATATAAATTACAAAGTATTTCAATTAATTAGTTGTTAACATATCACTAGAAGATAATTTTTTAAATAAAAAAATTTTGAAAGCCATGAATGAAAGTACTTTTTTTGTTTTAAATAATCCTGTATATACCTTTCAAAATATATTTGTAAACTTCAGAAATTGATCTTTGTATTTTCTTTTATAAACAATGTCCCTCAAAATGGCAGCTTAGAATTTCAAGAGCCCACAAGTTAGAGGACCCAAAGAAGTTCAATTGCAATCATTTGCAAAATACCCCTTCAGAAGTTCTTAACTAGACCAAATATACCCGGAGAAGAGAGCATTCTTCTTCCAGGAGGGCTTGGTTACCATATGGGTGATCACTAGCTTTGATGGTGACATCTGTTGTTTCCTTTTCAGGGTCTATGCTTGCACCACTGGTGGGGATGGATCCCAGCTTCCCATCTCCAGGAATTGCAGAAACCAGCGTCACACGGAAATACTCATTAAGTTCAGGAATATCATCATCAAGAACATATATATTCAGAACCTATAAATGTAAAAATCCAGAGGCATGAAGCAATGAGGCATACAGAAATTACTTACCACTTTCCAGAAGAAAATAAAATAGCCAATTAAATTATATTTAATTGAAATTACTATTTAATATGATCCACTTCCTTTTTTAAAAATGTTTATTTACTTTTGAGGGAGAGAGAGACAGAGAATGCAAGCATGCATGCACAGGTGACCAGGGAAGGGGCAGAGAGAGAGGGAGACAGAGAATCCCAAGCAGGCTCTGTACTGACAACACCTAACATGATCTATTTATTAAACATTAAAACACAGACAGAGAAGGACCAGAGAAATGAATTCTTAAACAATAATGGGTGCCGAGTATGAACACTTTCTGTCTAAATATATCATATTGAGGGGCACCTGGGTGGCTCAGTTGAGTAACCAACTCTTGATTTCAGCTCAGGTTGTGACCCCAGGGTCAGAGGATCATGCCCCACGTTGGGCTCTGCACTGAGTGTGGAGCCTGCTTGGGATTCTCTCTCTCCTTCTGCCCCTCTTTCCTGCTCACATTCTCTCAAATAAAAAATAAGTAAAATAAAATAAATAAAATGAAAATACCATATTGATGTATTAACATCATACCATACATGACATATTAATGTATCAATGTAATATCATATATTGCTTGTACCAATGACAGTGGTATGACCAACCTCAGGGTACAAAGTTCATAAATAAGGAACTGCATGTTATCTGATGGGATGTGCAGGGGGCAGTTGAACGGACAACATATACATGTCTAGTTCCTGCCTAAGGAACACCTGACATTCTTAGTAGTAGCATTTTTAAAAAGAAATTCAAAACGGACTTTGAAAATCTGGTGTAAGTAATCTTTCCAAAAAAGTAGCAATAACTCAGCCAAGCTCTACAAAATTTAAGTCAAAATCTGAAGTGAAAAAACAATTCCCCTCCCTTTATTAACTGAATAAGCATGCCATGACACCCACAATGTGCCAAGATTGGAAAATGCCCCAATCCCAAAGAGGCTCATGGGCTATTGTAGGAAAGAGATGACAAGGAAAACATTTAAAACAATGTAAACTGCTAGTTAGTAGGTTACTGGTCTGGTTTTGAATCATTAAATATAGTTATTATAGTATTTAATTAATATATTCCATATATTAAAAATGTAACAAGATATTAATTGATCAAATGCAATGTAAAATGTCATAATAGGGTTATGCACAAAGTACACATAAAAAGAACAACCAAATTTACCTACTAACGATTTTACAACAGACACGTTTTAAGTGTCTTAATGTGTTAGTTGTGGTTGTAAATAATAACAGGAAGGACATTCTGAGTAAAAGAAACAGCACTTGTAGAGGAACCCAGTGTGAAAGAATAAGGCATACAGGGAAACTGAAATTAGACCACCATCATTGGTGTGGGAGATAAGGCTAGACAGATAATTAGCTCAGTTCAAAGGGACCTTTTATGCTAACACTAAAAAAAATTTTGACTCTCAGGCCCACAGCACCAGCAGGATGGGCAAGATGGAAGTGCCATAATCAGTACAAGAAAGCCCAGTTGGGCACAGCCCTGAAGGCCAATACTTTTGAAGACACGACCCATGCAAAGGGAGTTATGCTGGAAAAAAGGGGTCGCAGCCAAACAGCCAAATTCTGCCATCAGGAAGTGTGTCAGGGTGTAGCTGATCAAGCACGGCAAAAAAAAAAAAAAAAATCACAGCCTTTGTATCCAAAGATGGTTGAATTTTATTGAGGTAAGAGTTTTAGTCTATTGTAGTTTCTGTTCTTAACATAGTTTCTCCCAGTTTTTTATGTAATGAACGGGTATTTTTAGTGATAGTTGCTGACACCAGAAGTAAACTGTTGATTCTGTTCCAGGAAAATGATGAAGTTCTGGTTGTTGGATTTGGTCACAAAGGTCATGCTGTTGGTAACATTCCTGGAGTTTGTTTTAAGATTTGTGAAGTAGCCAGTGTCTCTCTATTGGCCTTACACAAAGAGAAGAAAGAAAGACCAAGATCATAAGTTTTGATAGTGAAAACATGACAGTAATAAATTTTCAAATGCCAAAAAAAAATTGGACTTCATTCCACAGGCAGTGGAGAGAACGGAAGAATCATAAGCAGGAAACGGACAAAATGAGAATTTTGTTTTAGACTCAGTACCAGGGCAGAGTATAAACAGAGTGGACAGGGCAAGAAAGGATGCTAGGGGCTGAGACAGGAGGTGAATGACAAGAAAGAATGAGATTCTGAATAATGCAGTGACAGTGGAGATGAAGAAAAACAGATGGATTTGAGATTTGTTCTAGAGATAGAAGACCCAGACCCTGATGACTCACTTAGCATAGCAAGTGGAGAACAGAAAGGAATGAAGAGGCCTTCCTGGTTTCTCCCAGAAAGAAGGGTGACAACATTCTGACAATGCACTCTCACTCCAAATGCAATCTCCAAAGTACTAATCTTTGGGCTAAAACCGTTTGGAGGACTTTTTTTTAATGTAGTTTTTCTTAAGAGTTTGATTTAGTAGGTCTGAATTTGGTTTTAATGTTCATTTTAATCAAAATTTTAAATAAGAAATTAACATACGGCACATCCAAAATACTCAAGGGGAAGGGCAAAAATGATACCTACTACCCAAATCATGTCGTTGTTCCTACACTAAAAGTAACAATATGCAGTCTGAAGATTTCAGATATCTTGCCCCTACAAAGCAAGCTAACAAATGTTGCTATAAAAAGTAACACCAAAACATCACGATGTACATGCAAAATTAAGCAGCAAATATTTTTAAAGGGTTAAAGCACACCAAAGTAGTCATTCATTTTAGTGAAATGAAGGGTTTGAAACTGAAGGCCCTATCAAGGTATAAATAAATGTATTTTTACATGGTAACACAGTAAACAAAAATAATATTTACGTTTATTTTATTTACTATATGTTATACACTCTGCTATTTTCTATTCTATTTTTATTTTTTTAACGATTATTTCTTTATTTTGAGAGAGAGGGAAAACAGGGGAGGGGCAGAGAGAGAGTGGGGACAGAAGATCCGAAACGGGCTCCGCACTGACAGGAGCAAGCCTGATGCAAGGCTCAAACTCACAAACCGTGAGATCATGACCTGAGCTGAAGTCCGTCAACTGACTGAGTCACCCAGGCATCCCCATTCTATTTTTAAACTCTTCATCATAAATTGTTTAATTTATTTCACAACTAACAGCCCATTAAAAAAAATACTGAAAAACACATTTCCAGTATACTTTCCTGTACTTTAGGGAAATACACACACACACACACTTTCCTAACTCCCTCGCAGCTAGGTTTTTAGATGTGATTAGATGTGTATATTTAGTTAGCTGACTCCCAAGATAGTTGGAAGGCAGCAGCAAAGTTGAGGCTACCTTACTACTGTTTGTGCTAGAAAGCACAATTATGGAGCATTAGTGACCTCACAGTTACCTATCACTGGCTTTGTAAGACTAAGTGGTTGGTGTAGATCTAGCAGACATGGTATTATAAACCAACCCCACTAGTCAATGTTACTATTTTGCAAAAAAGATCACTTATTGCTTGAAGAAACTAAAAATTATAGAAGAAAATATTTTAAATATAACTTCGCAAGAGCTTATTTTCCAAAATCTGATTGACTCTTATCTCTTCCAAAATGTGTTTATAAAACAATGGTTTCTGGTTATATTTTCACTTCATAGTTGGTAAATTTCCCAAGGAAAATCTGGGGGACCAACTCTGTTTTCCAAGTAGAAACATAAAAAAGTGACTACTATAATGCCACCATTATTACTTGAGTAAAAAAAAAAGAATACTTTAAATCCAGAAAAGTAGTGAAAAAGACAACATCAGATTAAAATACAGTTCTTTAAATAGCATTGTTAGCCTTATGAAAACTTGCTTAGTTTTCATAATTTTCCTCACTTTACCAAAAAATCAGCAAAATATTTACCATGGATCTATCTGCAGTCTGTTATTGGAGAATTTTTGTTATAAACTATTTAATCTCCTTCTTCCCCAAATTATAGAGATTTGATCATTCTTTAGTGTTAACTCTTTAAATCTTAAGCATATTTTAAGTCTTCCCTCAATTTTATCTTTTCCAACCAATTAACTCCTAAATCCCTTAGATATTTCCTCAAAGATTATATTTGCAAGCCTTAAGTTATTTTACTATGTGTCACTAATGACATATAAGCTACCTACATTTTTAATGAAAAATTATACTGATGTGAATATTCTAATATGGTAGACTAGAAGAATGTTTTAAAAAATTCTGATAGAGGGGGTGCCTTGGTGGCTCAGTCAGTTGGGCATCCAACTTCGGCTCAGGTCATGATCTCACAGCTCGTGAGTTCGAGCCCAGCGTCGGGCTCTGTGCTGACAGCTCAGAGCCTGGAGCCTGTTTCAGATTCTGTGTCTCCTTCTCTCTCTGCCCCTCACCCGCTTGTGCTCTACCTCTCTCTCTCAAAAATACATAAACATTAAAAAAATTTTTTTTTAATTCTGGTAGAGGACACAGTCTCCCCTCGATGTCACTTACAAGAAGTGCCATTTATTTCTGGAGCACCTATTCAGAAATGAGACGATAGTTCATAGAAAGTTTTGATAAAACTTGAGATCACTTGTACTTTCAAAACAAAGAAAAACAACCTCATTTTTTCCATGTGTAAAAACAAAGTGAGATTATAGTTATAAGAATTCCTCATTGGCTGATTAGAAGAGTACCATTAAGATCTCTGCAGTTTCCCGTTGTATCAGTAGTAATAACAACAACAACAACAACAACAACAACAACAAAACCCACAATGACAAACCTTCAAGCTATACCATTTTTATTATACAGGAATTAAAGGAGATATAAAACTATAAAACTATATTAATACTATAATCATTCAAAACCTTTAGTTTTTATTTTGCATAAATAAATAAAAAAAAATTTTAGACCATGATATTTACCTAATTACTTGAATACTTTACATCGCTTAAACAGCAAGAAGTTGCAAATAAATTACAGAACAAACAGGAAAAGCTTTCCAGGAGACTTTCAAGGAAACAAGGTAGGGTTTACCTCAGATCTCTGCCAAGGAAGGAACGTGATAGTTCCACTGGCATTAGCAAAATCATCAACAAGGTAATTAATGCCTTCAGATTCGATCTGTGAGATGGTATAAAAAACATGCACATAATCCAGAGCTCCTCTGGTTCGTTCCACCACACATGAAATGGTGGATCCCTCCTCTGCAATCTGAAATTGAGCATAAATTATTTATAAAAACAGACCGATTTAAGTCAGTGATAAAATTATAATGCTTTCATGTAATTACCATAAACTTAATTCTGTAACTTTCTAACACTCTGAGGAAGCTTCTCCATTCCTCCAGACATAGTTATGACTGCTAAGAAATACTCAAAACCATGCATTTTTGTCTCACACTTTTAGAGATTTTATAAAAATACAAAAATGCAAAATATGAAAATTACAACAATTATAATCAGTTAACGGTACATGTAATTCATTCATTGATACTTCATATATGCCAGCCACTTTTCTGCATGCTATGGTACAAAACATCCATTAAAAAAAATTTATCCGACAGTCTCGGATAAATCTAAAAAGGAAGACAAACCCAAAGTTTTAGAAGTTGAACACGGACAAGCCAAATGGGGAATAGAAGTGTGGGGTAGAGGGTAGAAAACGACATGAGGGAGAACATTCTAGGCATGGACATAAAAAGTAATAGAGTGGATTTTATGAAATCATTCTGAGGACAGCACAAAGTGACAAGTGGCGAGAGCCTTGAGAAACAAATGGGGAGACAAATGTCAGGTCAAGGAGGGCATTTTCTATTATATTCAATACTTTTTGATAGTCATATATACATATGTATACATATATACATGTATACACATGTCTGTATGTATTTTTCACATGGAAAATATTTTTATCTAAACACTTAAGATAAATGCTTAAAAATTACATGAAGTTAGATCTTTTAGAATAAAGTCTTGATGCTCTTAAATTCTCATTTTAATTCAATTTTATTTTTATGTTAGCAAGCATATATACAATTCATAGAAAAAAGAACCAAAACTAAAGGAATAGAACTCAAAATACAAGTTCTAATTTAGATGATGTCACTCTTTTTCATGTCAATCATGATCACCTCTGTCAGCATAAGATAGAGTCGTTTTGGTGCCAACACTGGGGCTGGAAAGAAAAGATTTAAAATGTATTCACAAAAAGGCAATAGTCAACATAGTTATCAATGAGCGTGGAAGCACCAAGAAATCCTGAGTTTCACCAACCATCAATACCTCTACTTCAAAGGGTAACAGCAACCCTAGTGCCTCATAGTAAACAAGACTAAGTATTTCTGGGACAATACTGTAATTCTTTTATTTGCCTGCAGGGCCCCTGGAATGAGAAGCCCAAAACTACAGGTATTGTTCAGCAGAGCCTCCAGTGCGACTCCTGGTGGACAGCCCCTCACCCAGACAGAGCCAGAACTTATAATCCAGCAGAACCTAAAGCATGAGAATGAGAAACACAAATTCTAGCAATTGGTGACTGGGAGTGATGGAGACAGGGCCACTCTTACTTTCTACCTCTTGTCTCCTGAGCCCATGTAGCCTAGGTACTGTGGACACTGACCAGTTATCAGCCACTGGACACATACTAGATCACCCCCACCCTACAAGATGTGGTCCTTGAGATGGCACCTTAGCTGAGTCTTTATCAGGCCATCCCATTATTGTAGTAAGCCAGCTGATTCAGGTGATGTGGTTTATAGTAAGGGCAGGGAATCCTAGGACTGTGTGCCCACTGTTACACCTCCTTCACATAAAACAAGTCCCTCTGAGGCAGGCTTCCCAGTGGACACAGCAGGCATTTTTTCAGCCTTCAGATGATGGTCTGGTAGATCTACTAAGAACATAAACTCATTAGGTAAGTATTAATTCCAATAATAATTCCAATATAATAATAATATAACTCCAACATTAATTCCAATATAATAATAATAATAACAATAGTAAGTATTAATTCCAATAATAATTCCAATATAATAATAATATAACTCCAACATTAATTCCAATATAATAATAATAATAACAATAACAACAACAATAACTCATTAGCTAAGGTAAGTATTAATTCCAGTAATTACTCACTCTGGAGTAAAACATCCAGATTGGGATCAAGCTACCACTAAAGAGCTTATTGGAAAGCAACTACCTTTGGTCTTTGCTCCTTGCTATTTGGGCATTCAGCAGCAAGAGTTTCTAGATCCATCTTGTTAAGAGGGAGCTCATAATGGGGTGGCTCAGTTGGTTAAGCATCTACTCTTGATTTCAGCTCAAGTCATGATCTCATGGTTCGGGGGACTGGGTCCTGGTTCATTGGATCAAGTCCTGGTTGGTGGGATCGGGCCCCACACCAGGCTCTGAACTGACAGCATGGAGCCTGCTTGGGATTGTCTGTCTCTCTCTCTCAAAATAAATAAATAAACTTAAAAAAAAATAAGAGAGAGCTCATGTTGTTAGGCACATGCATAGCCTCGATTCCTGCCATTACTGTTAATGGCACTGTGCTGGCAGTGAAGAGTCTAGGTGACATCTAGTGGATGCCTCATCCTAATTTCCCAGTTGTTGAGAGTGTTTTGGGAAATGTCCCCTTACACTTAGTGCCCATATCCTTTTATCTATTAACATGACTCTTCCCCAAATTTTCTTGTCTCTAGTCTTGATGAATTTAAGTCCCTGCCAGACCACTATGTCATTAGCACTGCTCAAACATGTACTTCATACCTTCAGACCATTTCTCCCTCCACATAAAATGACTAGCTAAGTGGGCTGGCTGTTTACTGCTCTGTCCTCATCCTTCAGAGCCACTCCCAAATGGAGCAACAGAGTGGTGGTAGCCCACTTTCAGCAAGCACCAATACATCAAGACACGTCAGGCTTGTGTAAAGCAGGCTTGATTTTTCCACCTCCAACAGTTAGTTACAGGCTTTACAGTAAAGGTCCAAGAGTTGACTGTTAAATAAGCTCAGTTTGAAATGTCTACATATCCAAGAGATGTGTCAAGTGAGCAGCTAGAAAAATGAGTCTGGAATTTTGAGGAGAGGCCAGGATTGACATTATAAATTTGGGAGGCAGCAACATATAAATGGTATTTAAGGCCACATACAAATGGTATATACATATAACATTATATAAATGCTACTTAAAGACTGGAAGAGATGACAAGAGAAGTAATTATAGATGTAAAGAAAAGGATCAAGTATCGTCAGTTATGCTATAACACTGGTTTTGAAATCACAAAACTGTTCCAATGCAACTGACCTATCAGAGAGCATAATGTGAATAATCCATAATCTGTTATGTGGACTTCACATTTGCTTATGTGATTTCATCTATAAGAAACATGGTGAACACAGAAAACTGTGCTGACCTGAAACAAGTCATGTGGAAACACACACAAACACCCCTGAAACATCTATCAGCTGCCTCAGTGCAACACGTGTGTTGCTAGCCACACTTAACTGCATCTAATGTGGCAACTTTCCCTTGGATGTCAGAGAACCCTCCTCTCACTTCACAAGAATACACAACCTGCAACTGTGTACTACTTGCTTCTTCAAGCAAACAAGGGTTTTTCCCTAGGTATACACCATATTTCTTGTAGTATATGAGTATTTCACATTTATTGTGTGAAACTTTTTTTATCGATTCCCTATCTTTCTTTTTACATGCCACTGACCAAGTTTTTGAGTAGTGTTCTCCTAACCCATCATTTCCTTAAGTTCTGTGTTTTCCTCATCCAGTTTGGCATACTGCAGTGATTTTTAGGAGTCCATCTACCACATGATGGAAAAACTGACTGCTCTGAAGGTGGGGTGCTCCAATCCTGAGGCTGGAGAGAAGGGGAAACAGAAGAGACACCCAAGTGCTCAATACACATCTAATTTAATTCCCACCTGCCACCTAGACATTTACATCAGCATTTTCATCACATTTATGGTACATAAATGTGTGATGAAAAGAGTATATGGCTTTAAGGTCAAACATTCCTAAGCCTCTTCATGCTACCATTTATCAAACATCTCAGTCTCAGTGATTTCTTCTGAAAATGAGTATCATAATGTCTAATGGATCTGGGTGATTAAACAAATGTCTTAGAAGGTACCTACAGGAATATATAAAGTACGAAAAAATTTTTATATTTTTTATCCTTAACAAACATACAGATACATACACAATTCCAAAAAAAAAATGCTACATTCCCATTTTATCAAGAAATATATATGCTTACGTATTGAAAAAAGTAAATCCCTACACATTTTGATTCCTATCACAATGGGAACACATTTGCCCCAAATTTTAACCAGAATGAACACTTTGAATGAGCTATATTAATAAGACATTAATCCCAACATATGAATATTCAAATTTTCCCTTTTTAGCAGGAGACAAAAATGAAATAGATCCAAAGATGCACTCGGGACTCTGACATATTCCCTTACAACTACTTACTTACTAAGTCAATGAGCATTACCAGGCAGCACCCAGGACTAAGAAAGGAGCTTTTTACTTGTAGGAATCACACAGGGAAAAGCTATTTAACCATGCTTCATTTGGTAAAGCCCTAATCAAAATCTATCAGCTACTATTTTCAGTTTCTTTTTTAAAGAAAAAGGCTATCCATATTAACAATTTATTCAATAAAGTAAACTATAAATCTCTAATTAGGGAAGAAGCTTCAAATGTCAAAGGTCCATAAAAAAAATCACCTCGAATGCTTGGTAAAAATCCATTTTTCATACTTATGAATTTACAGAGAAATGACACAATGTCTGAGATTTGCTTTAAAAATGACTTCAGCCCAAAACAAGGAGATGAAATTGGCCAAAGTCTGATAAATGTTGACGCTTAGGTGGTGGGTCACTGGGGTTCATTATTCTGTCTTCTCTTATTTTTATGTATGTATGAAATTTTCCATTTAAAAAGATTTTTTAAGTTCAGGGTTTTGATTCCCATCTCATCTCCCTGCCAGAGATTCTGATTCAGAAATGGAGTCCTCAATCAGGAATGGTGCCCAGGAATACGCATTAGACATTTCTTATTAAGGTCATCATGCGCAATCCCTGGGAAATACTGAACCAGATGAAGGAATTATTAATACCAGAAAATAATGAAGATATGGAGAATAAACAGTTAAAATAGTTTTTCTATTAAAATATTCAACTAACTGACTTTGGAATCAGGATACAAGCAAACGTTTAGGCCAGTATACGAGAAGCATAACATCAAGAAGTAATCATCAAAAACCACCATCACTCAGTTTTTCACAATAAACAGCAGTAGCCACTACTATTTCCTCTTTTGAATCAGAAATGTGCTCAATCTTCAGAACTACAGAAGAGTAATTATAAAGGTTAACAACCAGAAAAGTTTTTGAAACATATTTTCCCAGAAAAAAATAATGCACTGAGCCATAATTTGGCTTTCTGTATTGGAGTAGAAGATTAAAGCTAACACCTAATAATTACACACCCAATTAATTTTTTATTTTGTTTCACGCTTGGGTGAAGATCTATGATATCAGATTATATCAATATCACTTATATCTAAAGGAATCTATTCTCATAACATATGGCAGGCACTTAAAAAGAAACACAGTCCAAGTTAAATAATATTCTCAGTTTTACAAAGATCCTCTCAAAATATCTCTAAATCTATTCTTAGGCTGAGTTCATAAATATAAAATTTAATCCAAGTATTAGTTATAAAAATAAAATAATGAAACTAGGAAGTTCTATGAATCATTATGAAAAGTAATCTCATTACTTTATAATTATCTGATATACAAGACTATAGGACATACAAAAATAGTGCCAAAATAAGGTGCAGAGAAAGTAACATTAAAGAATACACAGAATACCAAAATACGGGTGGAAAACATGAGAATGTGGTTGCTATGCTACAGATCCAACAAAACTCAGTCATCTGTTCAGTATAGACACCACCTGGAATACAGAGAACTACTTGGCATGGCCCCATCAGGGCTCTCCACTACATACAGGTTTATTCATTCTTTCAATTACAATTTATTAAGCACCTGCTACTTAGTACAAACAAGATGGCATACCAGGCTAGGTGGTAACACATCACAAAATAATTATTATCTCTTTCAATATGCCAAGTATAGACTATGTCATGTTCTACATTTTTTCATTATTTAAGATGTGATTATACTTTCATTTTAACCTTCATATTATTTTATTTCATATGAATCTATGAAAATGTAAAAGCATAACATAACTCATAGAGAAGTCTTTAAAGATCGCTATTGCCTTCAACATTTTTGAAGGGATAAGAAAAAAATTAACTTTTCAATGTCACCACAATAACACAATAGAGAAGAATCTACGGAAGTGACAGTGGTTTTTATTTCTAAAAATGAAGCAAATAGCCATAAAATTTAAACCCTGCAGACAATTCCAAGCATAGAATAAACCAGGGGTTCTCACATAATTTTGTTTCATTAATTCCTGAACACTCATAAAAATTTTTAAGAACCCCAAGGAGCTTTTAGCTTATGCTAGTGAAATCTGCTGATATTTACCATTTTACAAATTAAAATTGAAAAGAATTTAAATATTGATATAGTAACTCATTATAAAATAGCAATAATAAACTCATTATGTGCTAACATAAGCAACATATTTTATGTGAAACAACTGTATTTTCCAAAACAAAAGAAATTAGTGACAGAGGGGCATTGTTTAAATTTCTGTAAATCTCTTTTAATGTCTACCTTAATGGAAGACAGCTAGACTCTCATATCTCCTTTTGCAATCAATTTCTCTGTTGCTACTTGTTATTTTGGTTGAAATATATGAAAATATCCATCCTCACACAGATATGTAACTGGGAAAGGAGGAGGATTTAAACAGTCTTGGCAGATAGTTATGGATATTCCTCCTCCACATTATACCAATTTGACAAGTGGTAGTTTTTTAGAGTTGAGCTGCAAATGTAAAATCGTACTCTAATACATTAGAACCCGTTGATCTACCTGCACTTTGAATTACAACTTCAGCAAGCAATCAATTAGTATTACTGATGATGATAAAAATACTTCATATTACTCCTTAGGAGAAATATGAAAAGATGAAAAAAAGATGAAAAGATGAAAGAATTCTATACTTATAGTCTTAATAATTTCAGAAACGCATATTCTATAATATTCCTGAGATTCCAATGTTCTTTTAGACTCAACACTTCCCTTTACTGTCTAAATTTGACTCTTTCCAATATAGATATATTCTATTTCTCTCTCCTTTGGGCTTGGAGAATGTTTTCTTTTTCTTTCCAGAAGTTCCAATAGTATAGGTGTTGAGGCCTAAATTGCGAAGTTCTCTCTTGTCCAATTAAAGACTTGACTGGTCCTGTTCAAATTCTGAGATTTCTATGAACAGGCAAAGCTATATAACTAAGTGGGGGCAAACCCACACCAATGCAATCTATCAGTGGGACTTGTAAGACAAGCCAGCATTGAAAACTCCAGCATTGAAAACTCACTATCATAGCCCACAAAGCCAGAAAAACAATCAAAAACTATTCCTCACTTGGGGCAGATTTTTAACATTTATGTATTTTTTTTCCAGTTTGGTTGTTTATGCAGCTAACTGAACCTAAATGTGTTTGTTGTTTGGAGTATATGCCTTTTTAGGTCTTAATTATTAGAATACATTCGTAAATTCAACAAAGACGTATTAAGTACCTACTATATTCCATTCTAGGTGTTGGGAGATACAATAATGAACAATAAGACCTTATTACACTCAGGGTTCTTTCATCCGTATGGTGGAAAGGGCTAGCCAATAAATATATGAACTTATAAATAACAAAGGGAATTTAAGAGTGTAATAAATATTATAGAAAAATTAAAACTAGGTGAAAGGATGGAGAAAAACTGGTTGGGAGAAGGAAGGGGGGGCTACTTTAAATAAGAAAGTCTTCACTGAGAAAAGGTCTTAAAACTGAGATTTGAATGACTGATTCTGAAGATCTAGAATGGGAGTGTTCCAAATAGAGAGGCTACAAAGATAGCCCTGATGCCCAGAGACTGTAATTGAAACAGGCAAGTGTGACTGAAACATACTGATCAAAGAGGAGTCTGACCAACATACTGACCAAGAAGCTAGAGCCATAGGCAGGTGTTGAGTCATAAAAGGAATTAAAGGGAAGCTGATTTTACATGGTACCCTAATGGTTCTCACGGTCTGATGGAAGCCACCTGTCTTTTTAAAAATAGAGATGATGATATTAAAAACACAGGGGGAAAGACAAAGGTTAGAAGTCACAAGACAGATTCAAATTTCAGTTCTTCCCACTGTATCTTAGAAGAAAAAAAAGTAAAACTCATATTTATTTAGTGTTGGTAACTGCCAAGCCTTGAACCAGGTATTTGATCCTGTCTTACTTAATTCAAGTTAGGTTATTTTTTTCAGGTCCTCTAACCCTCAGTTCTTAACCTTATTGGGTGGTGAGAATAATAACTAATATTTGTTGCCACTGTATTATGGATTGTCAGAAAGGCATATCAAAAACTTAACGTGTGGGGCACCTGGGTGGCACAGTCGGTTAAGCGTCCGACTTCAGCCAGGTCACAATCTCACGGTCCGTGAGTTCGAGCCCCGCGTCAGGCTCTGGGCTGATGGTTCAGAGCCTGGAGGCTGTTTCCGATTCTGTGTCTCCGTCTCTCTCTCTGCCCCTCCCCCGTTCATGCTCTATCTCTCTCTGTCCCCAAAAAAATAAATAAACATTGAAAAAAAATTAAAAAAAAAAAACGTGTAAAATTCTTTAATGATTGAATATCTATTTAAAACTATTATCATTATAGGGACGCAGGGGTGGCTCAGTCCATTAAGCATCCGACTTCGGCTCAGATCATATCTCACAGTTCACAAGTTCGAGCCCTATGTAGGGCTCTGCACTGACAGCTCAGAGCCTGGAAACTGCTTCAGATTCTGTCTCTCCCTCTCTCTTTGCCCCTTCCCCACTCATGCTCTCTCTCTCTCTCTCTCTCTCTCAAAAATAAACATTTAAAAAACATTTTTAAGTATTATCATTATAGATAAACACAATTCTTTTTAAATTACAGATTTGTATGACATTTCTCCTCTCAGTCTAAGATATTCGGGTATTTCTGGTATAGAAAAAGCCCACTATTTGAAGATCTCTTATGATTATCACCAAACTAAAGAGCTGAGAAGGGCAGTAAGACACTCCTGAGAGCTAGGCTCCCCAATTTGAGCTAAATCGGGCCTATGACCAGGAGACTGCTTTTCACCCGGTATTAATTCATGGTTTTCTTAATTGCTTCAATTTACAAAAAAGCCCTTCTAAATCTACAAGCATCAACTTGCAAAGGAAAAGACTCTTGTTACTTGGCATCCTTTCATGGGCATGGAGCTGTTGTTGTCACAGTCAACACCTGTGAAGTGGTGTCATGAGATCTCACATTACTGAACAGGAAACCAAGATGATTAGAGATCTTTGAAAACCTGGAAAGAACTGATAAGGACAGTAAAACAGCCTAATGAATTAAAGCTGGCCAAGAAGGGTGATAAGGAAGGCATTACACCCAACATGGAAGAATGTTGTAACTACTCACACATACATTTCACATGTGGAAAAAAAAACTCAAAAAATCATATTTTAATAAAGTTTCAATTACTATTATTCATAGAAGCTTTCAATATGTATTATTCCATTTACCTATGTAGTATCCAAAGAGTAGACAAAGTACATTACATGTGGAGTATTCTGGGCCTTCTGTGAAATACATTAACTTTACAGAGAATTGCTCAAGTTTCATTTGTTAATTTGTTATTACTTCTATCAGCTGATAAAGCTTCTAATTCAAACTGTGAACTTATAAAAGCAAGGACCTTATACTTTACTTTTGCAACCACTTGTTCTAGCATACTTCTGGGCTTAGAGTAGATACTTAAGCACATTTACCAAATGAAAGAAAGTCTACCCCCAAACAAATCTACCTACAGTGAACTTTTAACTCCAAAATCCCCCAAGCGCACTACTTACCTCTGGGATACAAGTTCCTGTGAAACCAAACAAGCCATTGGCGTTGTCACTTTTTTGTATTATTAATCTTGCTGTAGTATTCTCTTCAGAAATGCGAGCTCCTCCATATACAGAGACTAGTTTAAGAATGAATAATTCCTCTCCCTCCTCTTCATTATCATCTCTTGCAGAAATAATGAATGATTTGTTAGTTTCTCCTTGTCTGAACTCCAGATATCCAGAAACAGGATGTAAATCACTCTTGGCTGGCATAGCATGAAGTTCATAAATTTCTTCAACAGTCAGTTTCCGCTCATAGGACCTCACATCCTGCATCAAACCTGTAAATCTGTCATTGCCATTCATTCCTGCCCCAATCCTCAGCATTCCAGGCCCTGAAATTAGAAATGGGTTTAAACATGACAATATCCACTACTATCCTGTACCAAATTACAAAGTGTGATTCAGAAAGTGGAACAATTTTGTTAAGAGGTTTTATTAGATAAATAAAATACATAAAGCAAATATAATCAAATGAAAGTTCTTTTCTGATATGAAAACGGAATCTAATCGCTGGGATGTAAGATATGTTACACTAAAGGATATCTTGTACGTGTGTGTATATATGTGTGTGTATGTGTTTATGTATATGTGAGTGTATACTTATATAGATTTTTCTTCCAGAAAATTTTAAAATCTCCTTGCACATCTAAGAATGGAACAGTTCAATTCAGTCACATTTTTTTTAACTGTTTCTATTACTGTTGTTTGAGCAAATCAAGGCTTAATCTGTTAGAAATGCGTCTTGAGTCAAATAAAGCTGTGAGAATTCAACAAAAGTTTTCACAGACCAAATAGTTTTACGCCAATAATTAATGCAAAGGATATACAAAAAAAAGTATTCTTCCCCAGGAACAATATCATATGCAAGTCTTACAGATTTTTTCATGAAAATAACAACATGAAGCTCCAATTATATTACTATGTATCAATAATCATGACTATTTCTTTAAAGCTCTCCCTTTTCGAAAATTCACTAGTTCTTATTTCTTTACTTATTCCCTCTCCAATAACTCAACTAGGATATTTATATAAGATGACAGCTTGGCAGTACTTTGGGAAAAAAGTACAAGTAATACTGTTTATAAAAATCATCAACCAAGGCAGAACCCAGGTAGTTGTTTTAGGGCAGCCACAAGTATCCAGCAATTATTATCTCAATCGCCCCTGCAGCAGTTCTGGACTAACTATATAGTAAAGAGAGTGAAATATCTACGACAGGCAAAGGTATGATGAACACTAGAAACAATACTGGGCAAAAGAAGCCAGGCACTCAAGTATACACACTGCTCAATTTGATTTACATAAAATAAAAAAATTGGAGAAGGTACTCTCATGCTCTCAGAAATGGCAACAGTAGGTGGGCAGGGTGGTGAGTCAGTGACTGCAGAAGGGCTACAGGGGTTCTGGAATGCTATTTCTTGATCTAGTTAGTTACATGGGTGCTGAAATTAATGAATTTAAAATTTTAAAACTTCATCTATCTGCACACCATATGGAACATATACTTTTATGTATCTTAAAATACCTAACATATACTATAGTTCATTGATATATTTTAAATATATAAATACTTTGAAATTTTTTTTCCAAATTACAAATTACAGAAACAATCTAAGTTCCTTGCAGTACGCTAAACAGAGAAAAGAAACACCAGCTCTTGATATCCCCAATCCTTCCCACTCTCATTCTACCACCATGCCCTCACCAGATGAATCAGTGGTAACAGACATATGCATATATTCACACAATCCAAAGGGGATTGATTTAATGCTAGAGAATGCTGTAAGCATAACCCTTGGAGGTGAAATCAGTAGCGTGTGCATGTTGTTTCTTTTGGGCATCATTTTTTTTCTACTAGAAAAAAAATTCAACCAGATACCCAATGCAAGGAGGTTCAGAAGGAAAATAGTCTAATAAGCTACAACCATATAAGCTGTGCTCTACTTTCCTACTAATTAAAAAATAATCACATCCTAGGATGGAGGGCCTGGGAAAGAATTGGTGATTATAATGGAAATTACCAGTATTTCTCAAAGAAACAATATATAATCCAGCTTGAAGACCACAAAGCCTATTTCTTCAAAGCTCTCCACAGAATTCACCAATTTACCTACTAATACTATAAACCTCTGTAATTGCAGGGCATTTTAAAGTAATTTTTCTCTTCCAACTCCTCTTTAACCTTACACCCACCACCCTTCACCTCCAGCAATTCACCAAGCAGCAGTTCCCCAAATTCAATAGGCTGTTTCATGTTTCTATACCTCTGCTCTTTTTTCTACCTGGAATTATCATGCCCCATCCCTCCTACTGCCTATGGGGAGATAAATATTCTGCCTTCATAATTTTTCTTTCATCCCACAATATTGAGGTGATCTGTTTATACATACACCTCTCCCAGAGCCTATTTTAAGTATGTCAAGGATAAAGACTTTCCCTGATTCATTTCTGCAACACTCAGTACAGAATTTATGGTTTTGGTAGGTATAGCTTTATTACAGAAATTAAGCCAATACACAAGCAGATTTTTAAATATCAGTTGGCCTTCGTAAGAAATCAAAATTTTTAAAAATTCAAAATTCAGTGTCCTAGTCATAAACATGACACTCACCATCAATAATGGCTTCTCCTTTCAGACTCTTGATTCCTCTGGGCATCGCATTTCCATCAAGGTAGAATTCAATTATACCATCATCCAGGACAATGAGAAGATGAAGCCAAACATTTTCTTCTAAATATTTCATGACTGTTGTCTTGGCAATATATGTAGCATTGGAACCCAAAGTTTTGTAATGAAGAGAAAGTGTCACATGGGATTCATTTGTTTGAATTTTTACCCCATAGTAGATGCTTCCATTACCATCATCCTTTGCTATAACAAATCCATTTGTATTGGCATCGGGGATTACCCAAGCTGAAAACGTAAAGTTGGCAATTGAGTTGTTCTTGGAAGGATGGTATTTTGGATGAACAGTTCCAAATGCACCCTCTACTCCACTGAAGTACAAAGCATCTGTTCCACTGTGGTGACGCCGCATGTGCGGCTGTAAATGCACAGTGCTGGGGAAAATTCCAACTAGCAAAAAATCTATCATTGGGGGCAAACCATCAGTGAACTCACTGGACAGTATTTCCCAGCCTACTCGTACATCACCAAACACACCCTGCTGCCTCAAAATGGTAAAACTGGTAATATAAGACATATCGTCTTCTGACAGGACATCTTCTGCAACTTCTCTCTCTAAGCACTCTGGATCCAAGATGAAAATTCCAAAGGGATCATCATTAAATGGAATCATTACTGTCACCTGGAGGTTGGTTCCTGCTAGTTGGCCCCCAGGACCTGGAGATCCACCTGTAATAAGATTGACTTATAATAAATAAAAAATCAGAATCTGAAGTACTTTCCAGTATGAGGTGAAGACAAAAGGAATTTGACTAGCAAACTTCTGGTTAAATAATATAGTCATTAATCAATGAACAACAATGTCACTGTATGTTTTTTACCACATTTTCAGAGGTATTTTGGCTCAGAATAATTTCATTAATAACCAAAAAAGCATGAAAAGAGAATATTAACTAGAAAGTTTTAATTCCTGTGCTTAAAACCACAAGTAATGGGGAAACTGATTGTCTAAATTGTTTCAATGGCACAAGACCAAGCTTTAAGCTACCATGAATCTGTACTTCCTAACTTCCGTTAATATTTTGTTGGAGATACTCTATTTAGTGAGGAAAAAAATCTAAGTTTAAGAATGAATGTAAGTCTCCATCCATAAAACTTAGCCAAGCCAAGATCACAAAATGAATGTTAAAAATAATGCTTCTATCAAAAAGGGTATTTTTGACATTTAAAGTTGGACAATCAAGATACACTTACTTCTTCATTAATTGTATTTTTGGTACAGCTCTAATTACTTATGTATAAAACATCAAATTTCAGCAATAAAATAAAAAAGGTGGAAAAACACAGCACCTGAAATGTTTACAAGCTTTAAAATATAAAATTCATTGAATTCAGGAATTTTATCTGGAAAAGCATGGAGAATTATTGGCTTGGCTTCTTCACCATCCATAAAGTTAACAATCCCTGAAGTTTCATAGAACTCCTGTCCAGGCTGCAAAGCAGAATCATTCTCAAACAGCTGCCAAGCCACAGAAACATTGCCAAAGTGTCCGCGATGCCTCAAAATCCTACGTAACAAATTAAAGAAAATGAATTCTTATGAAAAATATATAAGTAGTGAATTTAACTCCAATGATAGCTTTCTGTGTTATCTCAGCAATAGACTTTTTCTATTTACCATCTTTAATATAAACCAGCCAGCTAATCCTTAGCACCCACGATTAATCTCACGGTAAGAGAATGAGGCAGAACTTTATTTTTTTATTTTTTTTTTAATGTTTTATTTATTTTTGAGACAGGGAGAGACAGAGCATGAACAGGGGAGGGTCAGAGAGAGGGAGACACAGAATCTGAAACAGGCTCCAGGCTCTGAGCTGTCAGCCCAGAGCCTGACACGGGGCTCGAACTCACGGACCGCGAGATCATGACCTGAGCCGAAGTCGGCCGCTTAACCGACTGAGCCACCCAGGTGCCCCGGCAGAACTTTAAACAACAAAGAGAAGCCATCTTAAAAGTCATACTCTTCAAAGTACAAACTGAAGGGTAAATTCTAAACCCCATCGAAAAATATTTACAGAAGAACTGGCAAGAGTTCTTCAAAAGCAAAGGATGGGGTGAGGGTAGTCACATATCATTTGAAAGAAGAGTTGCAGAAGACCTTGGATAACTCAAGTCTCTCAGTCCTGATGATGGAAGCTGAGGTGAGGAGGGTACGGATAATAATTTCTGTTCACCAGCTAATGTGTTGTTTTTTGTTTTTTTTACACAAGTGGCAACAGCATAAACAAAGCTTATCGTTCATTTTGAAATTTTGAAACATTAATAATATTTCAAATTTGTGCATACTTAAATGTTTTATTTTATCCAATTATGATTTTACCTTATTCAAATATGCTTACCAAAATGCATTAGTCTTTCCTTCTTCTACTGCTTTGTCTATGGGCTCCAGAGAAAAAATGCCATTTGGGTCATCATTAGCTTCAATTATCACTGTAGCTATTCCATATTGATATACTACTGTATCACCTAAATTAAAAAAATTAAAATAACAAAGAAGTAGTTAACTTGCTATTAAATTCATATTTTAAAATTAAGGAAAAGTTTATAATGAAGTTCAAATTTCAGCAAGAATTTCCACAATGAAGGTCATAAATAAAAGAGATGCCTAGATAAGTTTAATGTAACTTGTCTTTGTGGAAATGTTTAATTACAGAAGACCTACTTCACTGAAAAACATAGAAGATACTTTTCTTCACAACAGGAATATTGCTTTAGTAGTTTAATTAGAAATCAAAAACACAGCTTTATGTAATTCAAATTTTTGAGGTATATTCTTTCTTTTCATAAAAAGTGTGAGGATTACCCCATAACATAAAAATATTCCTGTTCAGGGGCACCTGGGTGGCTCAGTCGGTTGAGCTTCCGACTTCGGCTCAGGTCATGATCTCATGGTCTGTGAGTTCGAGCCCCGCGTCGGGCTCTGTGCTGACAGCTTGGAGCTTGGAGCCTGCTTCAGATTCTGTGTCTCCCTCTCTCTCTCTCACCCTCCCTGATTCATGCTCTGTTTCTCTGTCTCAAAAATAAGTAAACATTAAAAAAATATATTCCTGCTCATATTAATTAGAATAGTCTGAACATTTTCCTTTTTAATATTAAAATTTTTTTATTTTAGAGAGAGTGCATGAACAGGGGAAAGGAGCAGGGCGGAGGGGGGTGGAGAGAGAGGAAGAGAATCTTAAGCAGGCTCCTTGCTCAGTGAGGAGCCGATGAGGGCTCAATCCCACGACCCTGGGATCATGACCTGAGCTAAAATCAGGAGTCAGATGCTCAGAATGAGCCACCCAAGGCATCCCTTGGGCATTTCCATTTATTTATATTTATTTTTTTAATATTTATTTTTGGGAGAGACAGAGAATGAAGCCTTGGGGCGGTGGGGGAGGGGGTGGGAGGGGGAACGACACAGGATCCGAAGCAGGCTTCACACTGACAGGAGCAAAGCCAATGCAGGGTTCAAACTCACAAACTGTGAGATCATGACTGAGCCGAAGTCAGACACTCAACTGAACGAACCACCCAGGCACCCCGTGTATTTTCCTGTAAGTCTCTGTTTTCAGGAAGCAGTTTGCTTCCTGAACAAAGCAATCTTTATGGTGTTGAACTTGATTCCTCTACTCCAATTCCATCCAAAGTGTGTCAGCACTGTTATTGACAATAACATTCTCATTATTTCCCAGAGATCTAAAGCTCTTTTCTGTTCCTGCTGTTCCCAAAGCAAGCAAAATCCTCCTTATCTTTACACTTGTTACTCCTCAGGACCCGGCTCAAGCGACACATCTTCCAGGAATTCTTCCTTGAATTCCAAAGTTAAGGTAAGAGAAGTTCCACCATATTCCTACAGCACTTCCCACTTTGTCAGTGTATCATAACAATCATAGCATTAATTTAGTACACACACCCACACACACATACAATTCTACTGTGAGCTCCTTGGACAAATCCTTCTTAATCAATTCCATGCCCTGAAGAGTAGAGTTCCAGTAACTGGTACACAAAAGTTATTTATGAATGTTAACTGAACTGAAAGAAATAAAACTTTTAAAATCAGATAAGGGCAACATCTAAAACTAAAATTACAGAATCAGAAATTAAATGCAGCAGACCAGCACATTAAAAAGAATTTACATGAATATACAACTGTACTCACACTTACTTTGATAATTAACCAATGGAAAGAGGGAAAAAATACTGTCTAGTAAAATAATTGTACAGAAAATGCTGACAATACAGAATAACCAAATACCTCAAAATATCGAATCATAAAAATCTAGGAAAAACAAAAACAATAAAATCTAATTTTGGCAGGATACTGATGCCATGTGCATTTGTCATACAACATATCACACGTGGTACTAAAAACTCATTCTGTCCCTCCACAGGGAGAACTGACAGTATTTAACAAGGGCTCTGAGCATGGCCATATCCTTTGATTCAATAATTCAATCTCAGGCCATATACTGTGAACAGTAACGATCAGGGACAAATATCCACTGCCAACACTAGGTCCTGTTAGAGATGCTACCCATTCAGCCCTCCTACCATTGATCCCTTCAGGGCTTGATGTGTTGACATCATAAAAGAGGAGAGAAGAGTGGAAGAGAAAGAACTAAGAGGAGATGTAAAAGCACAAATTATGTCATCCAAGTCTTCATAGCTAAAGTCACTACGTCCTCAGATGCCATGACATCTGGGAAAATATTGAAAACACATGCAGTGGCAGTATACCTCAGGCCAGTCATCCAGTGACACCGCTTCCTCTTACTTGTTCTCTCTCCAAATATCAAAATATATTTCCCCAATGATACATTTTACAAAATAAACACAGTCATTTCCTTGCATAGTCATGTTACATTCTCTGTGTAAGAGGTTTGGATGTTTTGGGGCACCTGGATGGCTCAGTCAGTTGAGCATCTGACTCTTGACTTTGGCTTAGCTCATGATCTCAGGGTTATGGTATCGAGCCCCATGCTGGGCTCTGTGCTAAGCATGGAGCCTGCTTAAGAATCTCCCTCTCTCTCTCTCTCACTCTCTCTCTCTCTCTCTCTCTCTCCCACTCCCCCATCCCTCCCTCTGCCCTTCCCCCACTTATGTGTGCATGTGTTCTCTCTCTAAACTTAAAAAAGAATAAAAAATTAAAAAGAGGTTTAGATATTTTGATCCACCATAATCATAGCGACATTTTGTTCCTGACAATAGTTGAACCCCAGTGACATTTTGACCCCAAAGATGTTTGGGATACAATAATTTTCCACAAAATGACACCAAATTAATAAATGGAATTAAGAACTTATTTCTACAGCAAACTATTAAGACCATGTCATTTCTTCATCATGACAGCAAAACTTTTTCACTTTTACATCACTTTTACATCATTTAAATTTTAGGACAATTAATCAAAATGTTTCTGGTCTACATAATACCTGATTAATAATTGTGGGAGGTTTTCTGTAACTGTAAAACTTATTTTGTGGACATTACTCTACAAAGTTAATTTTTTCCTCATAAGATAAGAATTTTTCATTTTTACTTTTCTAATTTTCTTATTAAGTCGTGTGAAAAACAAGAAGGGAAACAGGAAGAGAGACACAACTGAAGAGAGATAAAGATAGGGAAAATGACAGAGAAACACAGCATAAACAAACAGTGATCTCTTTCTTTTCCTTTTCTTCTTTCTGAGTATTTCAGTCCAAAAGACACAAAGTAAAGCACAAGGCAGGCATTCACAGTAAGGGCAGACGGTTATGGCACAACAGTGACCGGAGGCCATCTCCACAGAAGAAAACCTTGGTGTTAGATGTTGGAATCTGAGTGGAGTGGGAAGGTATCCACACAGGGAATTGGCCTAACATAGGAAGCTAGAAACCTAGAGGGGTAAGAAAGGTAACCTCCTTGTGTAAGGAGGATAAAAGAAGCAATGGGGAAAAGTGGTTACAGAGGGAATTAATCAAATAAGTAAATATATTAATGATAACAGCTTCTAAATTTAACAGTATCAGAGAAAGAAGGGACAAATATGGAAGGAAAGAAACCTGGAAGTTTATAACAAATCATTGAAATAGAAATAGAAATATTTGTATGAACTAATGGTTTTCACATAGTTGGATACAGAATTACAGATAGACAAGTGTGTGTGTGTGTGTATATAGAAATAGATACATAAATACATGCCTAATTTCTGTACACAAACAGGGCCGAGGAGGAACATACGCTGAGAACAAATATGCCCACCTAACGCCCAGATTCTGGTTTCTAAAAAACATCCTTCACTGAAAGAAACCAGGCTTCTTGGAGAAATGACGAATTTCAGGGTTGTCACAGGAAAAGTATAAGATGAGTTTGTAACAGCTTGCTGTGCCAGGAAGTAAGAAAATGCTCACAGAATAATATGGAACATGTCAAAAAGACAAAAAAGTCACCTCAAATAGGCTACCATTAGCCAAATCTGGGAAAATCTGACCACCAAAACAAATAATGACAGTGAAATATAACCCACTGTATTAAAATAAAATCATGAGTCAATACTGATATATAGATCAGTGAAAAAAAATGAAAGTTTGGTGAGTTACAGGATATTTACTAAAGTGTGTTCCCCACAAAAATATTTATTAATTACAAAGAAAAAAGTACAGTAGAGAAGCCTGGCAGTCACCACCTAAATTATGGTCAAAGTAAACACTGCCATCAAGGGACAAAAAACAAAATCACGTGTCAACTGAAGAGATGGTTAAGAACACAGTATAACTTCTATGAAATTCCTGTCAATGAGGTAAAACCTGAACCTAGTAATGGGGAAATATCAAACAAACCCAAAATGGGCGATGTTCTACAAAATAAGTAGCCTGTAATTTCTATATTTCAACGGTCATAAAAGTCAAGGAAAGACTGAGGAGAACTACTCCAAATTGAAGAGATTAAAGAGACAGGACAACTAAAATCAATGCATGATTTATGAAAGGATCATTTTGCTAGAAAGGACATTATTGGGACAACTGGAGAAATCTGAATGGGGTCTGAGGCAATGACTACATTAATGTTATATTAATGGTTATACTACATTATGGTTATATTGTGGTTATGTAAGAGAGTGTCCTTGTTTGTAGAAAAAATGCACTGAAGTATTCAGGGGTGATGGAGTATCCTATCTTCAACTTATTCTCAAAAGGTTCATAAAAAACTAGCTCTTTGTACACTTAAAAGAATAAATGTAGAAACAAGCTATAGCCTCACCAATTGACTAAAGGTGATATCAGGACCCAAACAGTGGGGTCCAAACATCCTGCTTCATTTATGGTATAGAGAAGAAGAAAGAGCCTATCTTTTCCTTCTTGCAAAGTATCATTCATCATGGCTATACCTTCAGAGAATTATCAAACAGCCAGTTGTATTCAGCCATCTACAGACTGCAGCTTCCTGGCCAGTATCTCCAACACCATGCTAGAATGGCAAGGGGTTACAGATACTGATTCCCTAAGCCCTTGGGTTACTAAACAAGGCTGAGGGTAGCTTTAACTAGAAGATTTCTATTCCTTACATAGTACCACAATTTTATACATGTGCCACATTGTGAAAAAAATTAAAAATAATGCCACAGAGTATACCAGGCACATGAAGATTCAACGCGTATATTCTTCATTCTTTCCCTCAAAAAAGCAATGAAAGAAACAATTCTGCTCTTGAATAGTCATAGATGACAGTTACGTACTTAATGTCATCTTGATAAAGGTACTGAAACAACAGATCCGCCATAAAAATATAATTTATTTACCTGTTGAATTAAAGAGGATTATATAAAAAGACTCATCTGTTTCTGGGATATCATCTTCATTAATGAAGACAGATATCCTCTGCTTCCTATTTCCAACCGCAAAAACAAGCGCTTCTCCCTTTTCAACAGGAACAAAGTCTCCCTCTCTTGCGGTAGCCTTCCCATCCATGGTAGCATATTGGACAGTGCAGGCAACATCCACAGATCCATTTCTGAGAACTGTAAAGTTAGCAGTCTCACCTTCCTGAACTCTCACCACACGAGGTTCTGAAATATTTATGAAGAAAAGAAGGAACATGTGAGCTTTTCTGATCCCATCTACATATCTTCAAATCACTTTGTTTCTCCCTGCCCAAACAAGAACTGTCCTCCATTGTATCTTTGCTTAAAGATTCAACTCTATTGCCAAGTCCTACATGAAGCCTCTTCTGATTACTTCTAGGTTAGTAACCTTCCCCTTGCCTTCATTCCTACAGAAATCATGGTCTTCAGCTCTCAAGCTGTCAGTAAATTACATGCTGAATCCTCTGCCTACTGTTTCATATACCTCATATCCAAATTCAGATTGTAAATTCCTTGAGAATAAGCCCAGCTATCTTACGTTCTATTTTTGCCACAGCAATTAGCAGAAGGCTGAACACAGGACTAATTCATTATGTACATGTTATTTGAATGTTAAGAATAGTCATCAATAAAATTCAAGAGCTTTAAAAGATTCCTGCAGTTATAAATTGAATGGCTTGCAAAAAAAGGTTTAAGAAAGAATTAGACACCAATTAAGCTCACAAATCAAACTAAAAAAGGTCAACTGCAGAGAACAAACCAATGGTTCCAGGAGGCAGAGTGGGAAGGTAGGGATTGGGGATAAAATAGGTGATGGGGATTAAGGAGTGCCCTTGTCACAATGAGCATGGGGTGTTTATCGAAGTTTTGAATTACTATATTGTATACCTGAAAGTAATATCACACTGTACATTACCTATACTGGAATTAAAATTACAATGAAAACTAAAAACTGTCTAGAGTCCCCAAAAAGACTTCTAAAGAAAATTAAAATGCAAAAAATAGGGAATCCTTAATTTACAGATCCAATAAAGATTAGTTATTACATTACAGTAAGTGAGCATCCATTAGGCAAATAATACCCAGACCCTGAACTGGCTACATTGTGTACTGGAAGAAGTTTCGTGAAGAGTGCTCTTTACTGCACAAAGGCAAAAGAAATACCTTGGAATCTGAAGGCAGAGGGAGAACAAAGCTAGTAAAAACAGTACTTGTTTTATTTTCTTTTTCCTTCCGACAACCTTTAAAAACATTTCTTAAAATATCAAACAGATTAAATAATGATCATTCAAACAAATCAAGAAATCATATTTAAATAAGCATCAGTTGTGCTTTCTTGAAAATGTTCAGTTAAAAATGTTACTGAAGACATATCTATCTACTGTTTAAAAAGATGTGAGGTCACTCAAAAAAGACTGAAATACCACCTGCAAAATAAATGGGGTCATCATTTCTTCTAATCCTCAGAGTTGCAGTAGTTCTATTTCCTATTTTAGCTCCTCCAGTGGCATTAAGTAGAGTGATGGTGAATTCCTCCATTTCCTCTGGAATCTTGTGGGAAATGTTATACATGTTTTAAGTCAGGTGATTTGCACAAACAATTCTATACTACAGTCCTAAATTATTTTTTATCTTTTAAAAAATGACTCTATTAATGGCAGTACTAACATTCACTGCCATTTGAGGCAGAAGCACCCTAATGATTCAAGTAGGATTCAGACCCAAAAAAACATTTTAATATGCATTTCATCCAAACAGCCATTTTATTCTAACTCATAAAATTTAATAGAAATCCAGTTATTTTGTTTTATATATGCTAAAAACTATAAATACTACACAGCTCACATTATTTCTATAAGAAGATATGTGTCGTTTACCAAAAAAAAAAAAAAAAAGCCAGAAAAATAACTTTTGGATGCATTTATAACAGAGGTCATAAGAGTAACAACAGTGTGGCTAGCTCTCGAAGGCCTCTCACAAACCTTACTGAAGCTTCACCCATAAAGACCTCATTCCCATGTCCTACCAAGACGAGATTCCCTACCATCTCTGAGTCTATATAAATCCATAGGTGAACACCATTTCTCTTTCATTTCATCCATGCAAGCTAGTGTTCTCTGCATCCTAAAATGGAAGCATGTTGGAAGTCTTTCTCTCAAGGAACAAGCCTGAGGGAAAGTAAACAGGCTTCGTGACTGTTTAAAGCACAGCTCAGCTCAGAAAAGTCCACTACCATTGTTACTAAGTTCTTTCTCTTCACTACCAATGACATGAGCACCACTCTGGGTCCATGATCCATCTGGTCCTTTGTTCCGATTCTGAGAATGCACCAAGAGCATACTTAATAGATGGTACACCCTTGTCTTCAAAGGCCCAAAGCATAAGCGGCACATTTAACCTCAACCTAACCTCGACACCTGTGCATGTTACTGGCAAGCGTGAGTTCTAAGAGTTAAAAATGCCTTCAGGGAAACAAAAAGTATTTCTCTTTTGGTGTCTATTCAGACATTATCATGCCTGCATTCTTTTTGTCATATCTTCATGACAAGATGTATTGCCAGATGATTAATTATTAAATAAAAACTAATTATTAAGCAATGACAACACATAAAGAGAGTTAATATATGCAAATTTACCTCATCTGGAAGGGAATAAATGGTGATATTTTTCGAAAATTCCTGATCTCCAAAGAAAATAGTCCCTTGGACAGGAAACACATCTTGTGTAAAGTCTGGACAAACCACCCATGATACACTAACAACACCAAAGTTGCCTCGATTTCTTACTACATCATAAACAGCTGTGAAATACAAATGTGTATAATATACATGAATATATATTGAACAATTATAAAATAAGTAAAGAAACTGCTTAAAAAACAAAAGTAAATATAAGACCTCTTTTTAATAAAAGCCAATCATTTGCTTACATGGGTTCAAAGTATGTATCTAAATGTGGTAACCTAGTTTTCTTTCTGCAGGTATAAAATGTGTGCAATAAATGGACTTGATCTTATTTACCACAGTTCGGGGATTTAAAAGTCATTCACCACAGGGAACAAAATGGTGATTAATCAGGTTCACCTATCATAAAGTTCTAAAAGGATATTTGCTAAAGCTGCTGGAGGAAGCTGTACACTCAAAAGTAATTTTTTCACCTACACAGACGCTGCTCTAAAAATAAGCTCCTTCTCATTTCATGCCACTGCACTTAGCTCCCAAGCACTAATTCTCAGTTTTAAAGTCTCTCCTATTTGAATCCTATCGTTCGGATTCTACCACATGTGGTTAACTGAAATCAAAATATAACTGAGACCATCATTATCATTACATCATTATCATTACAATACTAAGGTAAGAAATAAAAATAGGAATCCTAAACGTCATTTTTAAAAACACCAATGTCTGCACTACATGTAATTTTAAGGCAGATGGACAAGTAAAAATAACTATTTGCTAAAGAAATAAAATAAAAAGTGGTTAATTTCCTCTTTAGTAAACAATACTAGAATATGAGAAGCAGAACAAATTACCACTATAGGTATCGTCTCCTTTACTTTCATTGATCATAACAATTAGATCTTCAGAAACAAACTCTATAATCCCATGAGGATCGTCGTTTTTTAGAATTGTTATGTTGACAACCGTGGCACTTCCCAACTTGCTTTCCCGTTCACCATGGCTGCTGAGGACCACCCAGTAGTGTTCATCCAACTAAAGTGAACATGTCAAATTAGGAAAGATATGAAGTTCAAATATTCAAAGCAAATAAAATACAGATAATCAGAAATACTACTACTACCTATTTTTCAGAAACATACCACTCACTGAGAAAACAAAAGAGCTAATATTATTTCTAAAACAATTGTTTAACATTCTCCTGTCGGGTAAGGGAGACATCAGATATAAAAGTACATATTATCCAAAAAGAGAAAAGAGAAGCCATGAGACTATACTGAAACAGTAAGAAGGCTTGGACATATCACTGATGATCTAGTCATTTAAACTAGCACATGTAAATAAAATAAAATTAATTTCAAAGCTACATACACTCTGGTGTGCAAACATGCTGGAACAATATGGGGTACCATTAATACAAAACTTAACTTTATTTCCTTTAAAAATGTGATTTTACAGAAACACTTCAAACCCATATCACTACACGTTCAAACAGGTTACATACAATAAGGCTTAACATAAGTAAACTTATGAAAACCAATCACTGAAAGTTTCAGATCATTTGGTATTTCTTTATGTAGGACAAACATGCAATTCAAAGTTGAATGAATCTTCTTTTGCTTTTTAAACTTGTTTTTCTTTTCTTTTCCAAACATAAATACTTCTCAATCTTTTCTTGCTCACTTCCATTCCTCTATCTCCTTGTCAATGTTCAAAATATCTACACTCATAATGTACTAGATACTATCAGCTTTCCACAAAAGCACAAGAAAAAAATCCTGTACCTCTGGTATCCCATCCAATCTTGATAACAATGTGATTACGATCTCTCGTTCCCCAGGTTTAAATTCTAGCACCCCTGTGTTTCCGTAGAATTCATTGCTATCTCTCGGCTCTACTCGGTAGTGTAGAAACTGCTTAACCAGAGCTCCCCTGGATCGGGTGATATGGAGCTCTACAGATTCCCCTTCCTTAAAAAAAATGAAAATCCACAAAAGTTCAAATCCATCAAGACTGTTCTCCTCGAGTTGTGAGTACAGAATAGATGGAAGTTTCTCTAATACTTACTTTTATAACATAGGGTCCTCTAGATGTAGGAGAAAATTCAAAAACTCCCCCAGGATCATCATTTTCCAAAATAATTAGGTCACGGCTAGTATATCCAGATTTTAGCACTTGATTTTCCACACTGACGCTGTAAAAGGCAAAGGGGAGAAAAAGGCATCCGCCACCTATAATCTTACTTCTCAATTTTGTAGCCTTACTTATAATATTTACAACACTTTCAGAAAATGAATATGAATGTTACTAGGAGTTAAACTGAATTTAAGTGTATTAAAATCACTTAGGATCAAAACAGTTTTACTCATAACATTTATGGAAGAATTTATATTTCTGAATTCTTTATATCTTTCATATTTGACTGAAATCGCATGTTGCCTAAGTACACCAAAAATACAGTAATCAAAGGCAATAAATATATTTTTATAAAGTACCAAATCTAGAAATTCACAGTTTTAGAAAAATTTAATTTGTAACATGTAGTTAGAAAATATATTTAAATAAAATTGTTTTGACTTTACATACACTTGAATTTTTTTTTAAATAACTCATGACATTAGATTATACTAACTAAATAAAAGTTGGGTAACTGCATGGACTAAAGCAAACCACAGAGATAAAAAATAAATGAAATTATGATTAGATTTTAGAAATATTTTGTGACCTTTCATATGGTTCTATTCACTTCAATTTTAACCTCCTAATTTTTTGTTATTATGTAAGAAAATATAGGACATACACCAAAAAATATGGAATAGAATGGAACTGAGATGTATGACTTGGTAAACAATTCCAATACATCTCTCAAAAGAACATATTTAAAACCAGATTATTTTTTTCATTTCTGGTTTTTATGCTCAATGTGTAATTAGAATGATCAAAGGGACTGGGAGGCAAGGCTCTGGGGGTTTAAAAGCCAGCATACTCTGAGAATTCTCAATCCTGCAATCTGCTCTAAACCTTCCCAAATGTCACTGTCTGCTAAACCAAAAAGTACTCATGATCAGACCTCAAAATTACAATGAAGCCACAATTAATACGTAGAAAAGACAGCTCACTTCCTACGTAAAAGAGAATCAGAATTAACATCCTTCTCTAGCTTTTGGATATTGGACAACCAACACCTAGCATACTCGTGGCCACAGAAGAGACAGTCCAAATAATAGGACAGCTATTTGTTATACTGTTAATGCAGTCATACGATTTTCATAACAAATCTGCCCATATTTCATACACGCTCCTCTTACCATTAGAAAATGAAACTACACACAAAACATGCACAGGCATCAAGCAAAATTTCTCAAGACCTGTGGACATGCAGAACCACAGCCTTGTCCAAAACAATGGCTGGAAAAGCAAAAGGTTGAAAAACCAAAACCAAAAACAAAAAACAAAAAAAACCCAGTCATTATTTTGTACACTTACCCAAAAAACACGACAAACCTTTTGGTTTCTACCCTGTCAACACAGAAAGAAGTATGGGAGGGACGAAAAAGGAGACAGAGACACCATTTGCCAAAATCTCACTAATACTGCTAGGAATTTGAATGACAGAGTAAAAATAAAGCTAAAGAAAGCCTTTCATTTTTCCCCCATGAGCCAGTAATGTACACTTTATGGGAATTCTGCACATTGGTTTCTTTGCTATTGACAAATGCTAGCAAGAGGTTCAGCAGTTCCCACTTGGGAAGGATGACCCCATGGCCAGCCAGCATGTCAACACCCATTGAAGACATTCCTTTCCAGGCCTGTTCCAAGGCACGGAGGCCTGCCAAGCACTGTGCATGCTCACAGACCGCAGCAGCTGAGCAAATCTCATTCAGCCTGACTTATAATTACTTAGTAGCTTTAATGAGGTTTTTAAAAAAACAAAAATCTTTGTCCTCAGATCTAAAGCCAACTGTTCTTTGAAAAAATTAAAACTCTATAAGCAAAGAAATACATACCTTTCCATTTGCATAGAAATATATTCAAGAAGCCATAAGACAGCAGTTTGTGTTTTAATTTTGACAACTATTACTTACAAAGAACTTAGTATCAGGAAATCTAAATACTTTCAAATATACAATGTATTGCATTTTCAAACAGCCTCAAAAAACACATGTCAACAAGCACAATACAAGGGCTTCATTTTTAAAGTCAAATAACATTGTAAAAATGGGGTTATACACCACATATACAAAAAGTTTTCTGAAATAAATTGGAAAAATAATTTCTTTTTCTGATCTGGGGAAAACTAAACAGTAAAATATTTTTTACCTGATAAGATATTGAAAGCATCATAAACTGTTTAACTCCAGAGCAACTTTTATCTGTACTACAGAGAACTTGTATTTGAATTTGACTTTAGAGAAAGTGTATAATGTACCACAATAAAGTGTTAATTATTTTTGTTGCACTATTATATCATAACGTAATAATACTTACTACCATTCATTCTTTCATTTTAGTTAAAAATTTGCAAAAGTGAGATGGAGGTTTTGGTAAAATATATTATTTCCACTCAAAGATTTTATTCTCATATTTATTTAATTAAATATGTCTTAGAACACTCAAAGGTACTTTGCACATTCTTGTTCATGCACAACTAATACAAGTAAGCACTAGCTGCTAATTGAATTAAAACATTTTAATATAAAATTGAAATAATTTCCTGTATTTGAAAAGAGAGGAACTAATAATTCCTGAAATTCTCTACTCCATGATTTGTACTTCTTGTGTATTGTTTTTGCCGATGGGAGACAGAGAAATAAACACATAAAAATTATATTTAATTAAAGGTTTATATTATAAAGTTAAAATTGACTATTTTGATGGAATTATAGTCACTATAAACTTTCAGAGATGAAATTTAAATCATTCTTTAAACATTTGGCCAAAGTGGAAACTCATTAACAATTTCTATGAACTGCTATATGTCTGGTTTATAACTGCTGTTCATTTTCTTTCAGTTTATTTTTGAAGACTATTGATTTAAGAAGTACTCAAACCTAACTAAGAGAAAAAGAATGTAAGTGAAAAAATAATCATTTTCAGTTTTCATTTACATTACATTTCACTGATTTTCTTGAGTCATTTGAAATACCTTTCCATAAGATTTAATGTGAAATACGTATCTAAAACATAAGTCATTTGGACAGTGTGAGTGTTGCATTTGGTTTTTGCTTTTTTGTTTGTTCACTTTATTGTTGTTTTGTTACTTTTCACGTAAAAAAGTACACATAAAACGGTTATGAAAACAAAATGCATAGCAGACATTCTGTAAATTTATTCCGTACATTCTTATTTTTCCTCAACATAAAAATAAAGAAGAGCTACTAATCAGGTTTATGGAATATGTTTACACAAAATACCTACAAAGAAAAACCTAATGGTAAAATATAGAGGATCAGGGCTTCCATAAAATAATGATTGCTATTTCACTCCTGATTCATGTAATATAAGATAATGTCAATTAAATTTATCTGTGAATTTTATTGTTTATAAAATATGAATTTTACAAACCCCTCCAATCACACTAACCCCCTCTAATATGTATCAACTTTAATATAGGGAATTACAGTACATAAGATTGATCTTGATTTTTTTTAATTAACTGACATCAGTAAATACAGTATTCTTTTTCATTTTTGGAGATTTTTTGAATTGCTTAAAAAAAATTCTCTTTAGGAGACTGTAATATTTTCCTAATACCAATTATCCACTGAGAAATATTAAGTAAATTCTCATTATTACAGAAGAATACCTCTTAAATTTGTACTTTTGATTCTCTAAAAATATAAATACTATTTAGCGTTCACATTCTATGCTAAAAGAGAATTTCATTATATAAAGATTAACACTTTCTTTTTACTCACTCAAAATAAAGCTCTAATCCTCTCCCCTGTTGAAAATGAAGCCAACAGAGCTGTTTGCTTAACCTAACATTTTAGATTTGTTGCTGCCTACTTTTTTAATATAGCAACCTATTAGCTATGCTTATGATGTATCTGATACCTTTCATAAATTTTCCCTGTAATGTTTCCTCATAATGAATAGCAGGGTAAAAGTTCACTATGTCATAACACTCATAGTTGCCATCAACAAAAAACAAAACGTCAGAAGAGGAGCAAAATGTTATCCACTCAGTTTTTTCTTTTTACTTTATATGGAGGAAATAATTAAAACAAAAAATTATTTCAGAGACCTTGAACATATAACATATACATGTTACTAAATAAACATAAACTAAACGGGTTATTACCTGTCTAGAGAAAGTGTTACCGTCTCATTCATTTCCGGTGTATCATCAGCTTTGACCGTAATGTTGATTGTTGTGTCACTTTGCCCAGATAAAAACACAACAGAGCCATTAAAGGGACCTATATCGTCCAGGGTCACTGCTTTTGAATTAAAGCCAGAGGGCTTCAAACTCCAATAGACAGTAGCCTGGCCATCAGTTCCATCTCGATGTAAGGGAATGTAGACCTTATACAAAGAAAAAAAATGGAACAATTTCTTCTGAAACATATGCTAACAAATTATATAAGCTTTCAGTTAGGGCATGTACATGTTATTATGTGAATTATGAATATATGCATTCTGCATAGAGAAGCCAACTATTAGATGACATTAAAAATACAACTGAACAAGCCTTCTGTTTAAGCATAAAAATAATTTTACATATAGTTAATTCTTAATAGTATTTGCTAATCAAATTTATCTACGAAATTGCTCCCACCCAAAAGTATCCCTAACCTGGGATTTGTCTTAATAAAAAGAAAAATATTTTAAAAGTCAAAAAATCATGAAAAACAGAACAATCTGCCTGAAGAATACATTTCCACTGCAGTTTCTCTGAAAAAGAATTAACGTAATATCACAATATAAACTGAAAAATGAGCTTTTGTAAGTAAAACTAGAAAATCATGTGAGAGGCATCCTAAAATGATGAGGGCAAAAAATACAAAGTAATACCATAAATAAATGTTTCTAACCCACACAATAAATGCAGTAGAAACAAAATCAGATACTCAAATCATAATTCTGGGTTACTCTGGACAAGTTACTTAACCTCCCTGACCTCAATTTCCACAAGTGAAATGAAGCTAGAGTTTCCCTATTTTGTAAGTTTGTGGAGAGGATTAGAGTGCCTCTCCATTGTAGGATCTAAATAAAGGATATTATAATAATTCTGAAACAAATTATATTTGGTAGTTTTAAGTGTAGTATATTTCAAATATACATAATAAAAGGATAAATTATAGATAATGATAAAGTTTTTTCAAATAAAGAATATAAATGAATACCTAATGGTAGATATGCCATTTTTTAAGCCCCTAAAAAAGGTACTTTCTTTGTTCTTTGCTTTTTTAATACATCTCATCTTGAAAAATGGAAGATATTTTCCTCACTAACCATTCTGCTAATTTGACTAGCAATAGTCAGGGCTGGAGACTAGGGAGCAAAATAAGATATTTAGGGAAGACAAAAAAAATTAACAGAGGGCTGAGCCTTTTAATCACCCTGAAGAATGGGTGTGGCCTGGGCTACAGATGAAACACAGAGAAACAGAACCAAGGGAAATTTCCACCCTTTCTGTTTCCCAGAAGAAGAATTCAGGTTCATAGAGCCCAAAATTTTCCCTCAAAACTTACTTCTCTCAAGGGAAAAATATGAAATGGTACAATGACAGATGAATGAAAGAAAGCAATCCACTCTTTAATTTTTTTTTTTTTAGTTTTTAGAAGGAAACAGAGTATTAAGAAAAAATATAAAAAATCACAACCATCTTAAAAAATTAGCTTCTCTGCCTATTTATAGAATGAAATATACAAACAAAGGAAGTTGCAGACACCCCATTTTGACATGAGGCTTTGATAACAAAAACAGTTATCTTCTTTTCTGATCTGAACCCCAAACTACTTTAAATCAAACAGAAGTGTGAGAGACTTGGAAAGGGTCTCAGGGATAGACTGTGACTCAGAAAATGGTAAAGCTGAAGGTTAGAGCCATCCCTGGATAGATGGCAGGAAAATTCAATTAGGGTAGGGAGCAGGTAGGGGTGCTGAATATATGAGTATGCTTTTGTGTGTGTGCGCATACACAAAAATTTACCCATATATATAATATAAAATTCCTAGGATTTGGCATTCCACTACTTTACCACCATCACTTCCATCACCAAGCAGAGAACCCAAGGCAGCCACCCCAGTCCTGTCCCAGGAGGCAAGCATAAGGAATGCTAAGAAATGGAACAGGCCAAGGATACCTGAGGTACACATGACTTGGCAACAAAAAAATATATTTGGCTATCACTCTGTCAAATGTCATAGCACTACCTAAAAGTAGCCACGTCAAAATACTCAATTCTGGCCATGAGCGATTAATTCTAATTTTATTTTTTCAAATATGGCAAAAGATGATGGAAAATCACATCCTCATCAGTTATTTATATCAAATGACATATTGAAGACTTGCTGTAAATGCTGGTGCTTTTCAAGATCTGTTGCTTTTGTATGTTAATACTAAAAAAAAAAAAAAATAGTGTCTGTGCATTATCTCAAGACTCATTAGGCCCCATCAATGAGAATAAGCCTACTTACCACTTCAGCAGCAGAATCTTCTGGTTCATGCAAAATGATTGGAAGGTTGCTAATGAAGCCAATTTCTCCATTTGCAATGTCCGGAGTAACCGCTAAAGAAATATTTTGGATTTTCCCAAATCTAGGACTTATAGGTGGGATTGGGGGAATTATGTTCACCAACTCCACAGTTTCCAACTATAATAAACAAAGAAACAAACACAATGAAAAATTTTAAAGAACAGAAATTTTTAAATTGAAAAAAAAAAAGTCATAATAGCACGGGGCACCAAAGTAAATACGGCTAAAGTTCACAAATAAACTTGGCAATTTCACCTCCTCTTTCATTCACCATCCTATTTCAATCTCCTGCACTGACTTCTTGGGCTCTTTTTGCTCTTCAGTTATTATTCCCCAAGGTTCTTCCTAAGCCCTTTATCTTATAATTTCATACACTCTCCTTAAAAATCCCTAGATCTCTCCTTCAAATTCTAAATCTTTATAATCAACTGTCTCAGGACATCATCTAAATGTCACACAGACACCTTATAGACAGAATGTCCAAAATAGAAATCAGTATCTCTGTTCCATGTCCCGTCACCACTAACATCACCAACACTGCCATCTTCTTTACCTCCTTATCACTTATACCCAACTATCTTGACTTTAAAGCCAAATAGAGTTGCCCATATCTCATTCTTCTCTTCCACTCACCACACCGTCAATCAGTCACCCACTCCCCCTTCCCTGACAGAGAAAATTCAGTATCAGAAGATCATTCAGAACTCCAAATGTAACTTAACATGTCTTTCTGTTCAAAGAAAAACAGCCTACGTATAACACAAATTATCCCTGTATGTACTTAATGAACATGGCCACTAGAATAACTTTCATGGTGTTCTTCTCATCTAGAATGGCCTCTCATCATCTCACAAGTCCAAAGTGTACCTACTCTTAAACACCAGTCAAATCTCCCTCTCTTTCCAGAAGATTTCCTGGTATCTACAGTCATCTTTATTCTATCTCTTTCTGAATTTCTAGTATTAACCTCACTAAACTTAGAACTTTATCATAAATTTCACATGTTTCTTGCTCATCATTTTATGCACTCCAGACTTTTACTTTCCAGCAAAGTCCTTGTGAGTCTGTGGTCTTCTCAGCCTTTTCCCAGCCATGACATAGACCCAAAACTGCAGCTGAGACACAGTAAATGTTTGTCGACTCATCCCTCCAACACAGGATGAGCTCTATAGGAATCTTGGTATATTACAAACCTTCAACATCTTAATATTCTAACTTTCCAAAATTCAGCTGATCAACCCATGCAGTGTTCACTTGAGAAGTATAGCAACAGACAATCACTACAAGACTGGAAAAATCATAGAGATTTTAAGTTGAAAAGCAATTTTGAACTTAGTAAGACATTATGGACCTCCCACTCTATAGAGCCCTCTGTTAGGCTTTGTAACGTGGAAACGATGCGAGTAAGTACCACCAGAAGAGACTTGCAATTTAAGATGATTTTCCACAAGTGGACAGGACTAATTCTGATCCGACATACAACCTCACATTTTATGATAAACAATATATATTTTATAGAGCAAAAGTAAACGCCTTTTTTAAATGTCATACATTTTGTTTTAAAAATCACATACAGGAAGACAAAGATAGGAAAAATTCCATATTTGGTAAATAAGTCATTTGAGTAAAAGAAAACAAAGAAATCAGATTGACCAATTCTCCCGCAAATATGGTATGTAGACTAATTCAAGTAAAATAGAACATGTAAGTATACTGCATTTACTTTATAAAATAAATACAATGTAAAGGTAAACAGTAAAAGCCACATAACTGTCATTCTTTCTAGAGAAAAGGATTATATATGTGCACACATAAATTACTATTTATCTTAAAAAATATCACAAAGAAGAAACACATAAAATTTGTATATTTGAATCACATATAAATATAAGTGCATTGCTTGAAGGCAAAGATGTTTCTAAAATATATGGCCATGTGTGAGTCAGTATGTGTTTGTAAATGAACAATCTCATTCCCATACGCTCAGAAAGAGCTAAACTAATAATACTGTTTATATCAAGAAAAAAAACTCAATGTATTTTTCCTTCAAAACTTTCTAAAAAGAAGGAAAATAAGTCATAGCTTACATTTATCAAAAAAGCTACAGAATTCATTCTAAATATAATATTTTTGAAAACACAAAGAAAGAAGATATAGAAGGCTATGAAATGAACTGATCCAAAGGAAAATGCTAATTTTCCAAGGCTTATTTCCTAGTCTCTAAGCCTTTTTGTCTGGGTTCCTTAAGCATCTGCTAAATCAAACTGCCCCATTCACAAAGAGTCGTTCTTTGCTTTCAGATGGTTTGCAACTGGGACAGCACATTAGCAAACCCTAAGCCTGCCAAAAGTTGTATCTCAGACTAATGTACTCAGCTGAGAGGGTTGGTGAAGAATGAGGAGCTCATGTCTCAGATTCTCCTTTCTTCACTTTCATTCAACTTTCCACACAGAGTCTGATGCCTCCTATTCTTGAGTTGCTCATCCATTATGTACTATACAAACTATACAACCTTCTAATTTCCACCAGCCTTCCACAACCTACAGCTGTTTTGAACCTTGAGGAATTGTGTCCGTGACTAATAATGTCTCTTTCGCCCTATAGTGTTAAATTAACTGTCTGTGCTGTAAGACCTTTTGTTTTTTAACTGAATACAGAAGAGATAAAGAATTGAGTCCGGAATTAGTGGTGCAAACAGATTTCTAAACTGGCATCACCAAAATTCAGACATTATACACTTCTTCAAGCTTTTCCTTACTTTTCAAGTATCATCAAGAAAGGAAATTCTGTCATGTTCATATGGAAAGATGAAAAATAGCTTGGATAAAAGCTTACTAATATTGGCGCAGACCCTATATAGATATAGGGTCTATATCACAGTAAAAAACTAGTTTTGAGGAAGCATGAGGAAAAAAATCAGAAAGCTAAAAAGGGCACAGAAAAGTTGTCTACGACTCAAGATCAACTTTACTGCATCATCAGTCCCAAACTGAACTCCTGCCACTACACTATTACCATGATGCCAGGAGGACCAGGCCTCCATGAAAGCAAAAGTAACTGTGTAAAACTTCTGCTCATTTCACTTGGGATAATAATTCGGTTCACGTATCATTTGTGCCCTGTGCAAGACTGGGGGCAAACAGAGGGAGAACTGAATACTGTCATACACTGAAACATATGTTATGAATTTAAATGTCTGTGTTCCCCCAGAATTCACATATTGAAAACCTAATCCCCAGTGAGATGGCATTTGGAAATGGGACCTTTGGGAGATAAGTGGGTCATGGAGTAGAGTTCTTGTGAGATTAATGACCCTATATGAAGGGACATCAAAGAGCTTGTTTCCTCTCTCTCTGTCCACTATGTGAGGACACAGCAATAAGACACTATTAGTCTGCAAACCAGGAAGAGTGCTCTCACCAGACGCTCACCATGCCCAGCACCCTGATCTCCAACTTCCCAGACTCCAGTACTGGGAGACATTTATTTAAAATAAATGTCTGCTGTTTAAGCCACCTAGTCTACGGTATTCTTTACAGAAGCCTAAGACAATGTCTATTAATAAGAAAGCTCTGAATCCAGACAACAACAGCAGAGAAGGCAAAGGACAGAGTTCACCCCAAAAGTGAAAAAAAAACTCCATTAAATTATGAAATTCTTCTTGAGAGGTTATTATCGCCCAAAGACTCTTGAAAACTCCTAACTTGGGAAAATGCTGCCCTAAGCGCAAGCTGGTGAAGTCAGTATGTATTTCAATCTATTAGGACCAATTTTAAAAAGTTGTGACGGGGCGCCTGGGTGGCTCAGTCGGTTAAGTGGCCGACTTCGGCTCAGGTCATGATCTCACAGTCTGTGAGTTTGAGCCCCGCGTCGGGCTCTGTGCTGACAGCTCAGAGCCTGGAGCCTGTTTCGGATTCTGTGTCTCCCTTTCTCTGACCCTCCCCCATTCATGCTCTGTCTCTGTCTCAAAAATAAATAAACGTTAAAAAAAATATAAAAAAAAAATTGTGACATTTTTTATAAGGCCAAACTCACAGCTTTCTAAATGTATCTCTAAATGTGTTCTAGTAGCCGCATTCTTGTCACTTTAACTTCTTGTTCAACAGGGCCAGGGCCACAGGCTCAACCATGCACTCAATCCACTTCACAGATCCAGACCCCTCCCCGCAATCTGACCAGTCATATCACAAAAGCATCCCACAAGCCAAGGGGAGGCAGATACAACTGTATATAAGGCCATGTTCTCTTCACCCATCACTCCAAGAGAAATTCATGGGTACTCCGAAGAATGCATTATCCTCATAGACAGAAGTATGCACAACATCATAAGTACCCCATTTTGAGGGGACATAAAATAATAATAATAATAATAATAATAATAATAATAATAATACAGATAAACAGGCAGACTCTCATACCACTAGTGACAAAATTTCTGGGAATAGTGCCAAAAGGTCTCCCTCTGGGTACACATATTACAAAGAGGCATCCTCTATATACCGATAAATCATATATCTCCATAACAGGTAACCTAGACCCCTCCACCAGGAATCCTCAAGAAATACACAAACAACGGGGTGCTTGGCTGACTTAGTTGGAGGAGTGTCCGACTCTTGGTTTCAGCTCAGGTCATGATCCTAGGGTCCTGGGATCAAGCCCCAAAATGGGCTATGCACTGAGTGTGTAGCCTGCTTAAGATTCTCTCTCTCTCCGTGTGCCCCTCTCCCCTGCTCGCATGCATTCTCTCTCTAAAATAAAAAATAATTTTTATTTTATTTTATTTTTGATTTTTTTTAACGTTTATTTATTTTTGGGACAGAGAGAGACAGAGCATGAACTGGGGAGGGGCAGAGAGAGAGGGAGACACAGAATCGGAAGCAGGCTCCAGGCTCTGAGCCATCAGCCCAGAGCCTGATGCGGGGCTCGAACTCACGGACCGCGAGATCGTGACCTGAGCTTAAGTCGGACGCTTAACCAACTGAGCCACCCAGGCGCCCCTAATTTTAAAAAGAAATACACAAATGGGACAAGCATGAGCAGTGGCCCAGCTTAAAAAAAAAGAAAAAAGTCTTCAGAATAAAAGAGCTATCCCACCAAGTGCTAATAAGCAAGGTGGGACACAACCCTACAGAATTCAGAACACCAAAAACATTTAAAAAAGCCTTCAGAGATAATGAGCAAGTTACCTAAAAAGGTAAATAATGTCTTTCCCCTCAAATTTCTCATCAACAACTGTGGAAGCTAAAAGACAATACTTTCTGAGTGCTGAAGAAAAAATTATTTTAATCTAAAAATTTCTACCAAGCCAAATTATCAATGTTGAGTTTGAGATTTTGTTTTCAGCTGCTCAAAGACTCAAAAGTTTACCTTGCATATTCCTTTTGTGCACATGTATTTGAAGAAGATATACTACAACAAAACTAAAACACAATTCAAGAAGGAAAAGGCAAGAGATCAGGAAAATTCAGCTCAGTAAAACCCATCCCAAGTAGCAGGTGTGAAGCAAGCGTAAAAAGCAGTTAATATGGCTAATCTCACCATCCAACATATAAGACAACTGGAAGCTATAACATGGTAAGGATGGCATATAGGAAGACAGCAATTACAAATACCAGAGAAAGCAACAATAAACCAAAAAACAAACTCTAGGCAAAAACATGAAACCAGTTTAAATGTGCATGATTCAAAAAAAATTAATGGAATATGCTATTTCATTTGATATATATTTCGGTTAGCAAAATGTGTGGTGACACAGGATTATAAACTCTTTATCCATCCATTCATACTATCTAATTCTGTATTAAATTTATTTACATAACCAAAATTTGATAAGCACCAATTTTATTGCTAATTTTCAGATGCAACCAAAACCAAATGCATGGAAAATGAGCCACCGTATCAAAAATGAGTGCAGATTTTTAAAATTTCGGCAATAAGGGGCGCCTGGGTGGCTCAGTCAGTTAAACATCCAACTTGAGCAAAGGTCATGATCTTGCAGTTCGGGAGTTCGAGCCCCACATCAGGCTCTGTGCTGACAGCTCAGAGCCTGGAGCCTGCTTCAAATTCTGTCACTCTCTTTGCTCCTCCCCGGCTCGTGCTCTGTCTGCCTGTCTCTCTCTCTCAAAACTAAACATTAAAATAAATAAAATTTTGGCAATAAAATAATATTTTGGCTAATAAAAGTTAAGAAATAAAAAAAAAACACAACATGGAAGAATATGTTATGGGGCCCTAACTTCTTATTATTAAAGAGATGAAAAGCCAGAGATTGCATCTATAGTTAATAGACAAAAGAATCAGATTTCAGTATATTATTTAAAAATATCTACACAATTTTTCTCATATTGCTTTTTTATTTCTGGAATGCCTTCCCTGCAGCAGCCATCATGAAAAACAGTATTTATCCTACAAATCCCATTCCTATGTCACATTAGCCCAAATCAACTCCAAAGAATGGCAGCTCTCTCACTCTATCTCCCCACTCCCTGGCCCTTCTTCATTAAACAATCTGTGTTACTCCATTGTGTCACCCATTATATTCTGACCTGCATTTCAAGTTGGTGTACTTTTATTATCACTTGATTACAATATTAACTTTAGTAGGATCCTTGTTTTATTCATCCTTATATGGCTTGGGAACAGACACAGTCTCTCTTTGGACCCCCTCAACAAAATTTAGTAACCAATGGTAGAATCTAAACCATAAATAAGGGCAAGAAAATGTTCAGTTAACTCTCTCACAGAGACAAGTACACGTGCAGGTTAGCCAAATTTTAAACTGTTTTAATCATTAAAATACCTTTACTAGAAAGTGGGCCCCATTTTGAAGGAATGCATCATTTCTTATTGGTAATTTTGTAGTAACTTGGGTTTTCTGCTCTGGAAAAATGAGGTTATTTCTCCTGGATGTATTTAAGATGCCATCTTTTGCTCGCAAAGGGTCTACAGCTCCAGCAGGAATATAAAGTGCAGAATAAAACATGTTCACATCTCCTTTGGTTCCTCCTAGTCTTGTAAAACTCAGGGATAAATATCGTTCACCCGGGCTGCTTTCAATCTTCTGGTGTTCCATAGGAAAAAATATTACTAGGCCATAAACATCATCACTATCCTGAATGTAGAACAAAAGCTGCAGATAAAAATAAAATATTAAAGTACAGAATTCTCACGTCTGACAACACCAAACTATTTATTTTCCAGGCTATTCTGATTTTTAGTATTTATTTACAGATTATGTCTAAAGATGGTCACTTTTTATATGTAACAGAGTAAAATATGAATCAAAAACAGATTTGAGGGGCACCTGGGTGGTTCAGTCGGTTAAAAGTCTGACTTCAGCTCAAGTCATTATCTCGTGGTTTGTTGAGTTTGAGCCCCACATTGGGCTCTGTGCTGACAGCTCAGAGCCTGGAGTCTGCTTCAGATTCTGTGTCTCCCTCTCTCTCTGCCCCTCTCCCACTCACAATTTGTCTCTCTCAAAAATAAATAAACATTAAAAAGAATTTAAAAAAATAGATTTGACGACCTTACTAATGTACTGTTCATAGGATCTTTTTGAAGAGTGAACTTCTTATTTACAGAAGAGACAATCTTGAGCAAAAGAAACAAATGTCATTTCCAAAACCAGTGTTTCTCCTGTTGTATCAAACTAAACATAAAAGTGATTTGCGCATCAAACTAAGCATAAAAGTGATTTGTGTGACCAAATTCTTTGGCTCCTCTGTAACACAGAAATATTCACAGAAGTAAAACATAACAAGTGATCTACCTCTGCTGGTTCGCTCACTTCTGCACCTCCTCTTATAGTATGAGGCAGAATCCGAAGTAGATAAGCTTCTGCCTCTTCCGGAAAATCATCATTAATGATAGTAAGAGGAATTGATGCCAACATCTGCCCTTGTGCAAAATGGAGAACTCCGGAACTTGGTCTGATATCTGCTATTACCGGTGAAGCATCACTGCTATTCCGTGTCAATTCCCAGTTCACAGAAATATTCCCATGGGTGCCACCATTCCTAACCACTGTAATGTCTTCAAATCTAGAGTTTTAAAAGAAATATATAAGGTCACATATTATACTATGTTTCCCTTAGCTAGGTTTTTCAATGTCAAACTAGCCATCAGATATTAGTAAAAGCAGAATCCTTATCACAAAGAATGAATGTTTTTAATATGAGGGGGTAGATATGTAGATGTGTCCTCGGAATTTATCATAATGTGAATTCACTTGCATTATTTAAATTACTCTGAAAATAAGAAAAAACAGCAAAACCATGGTGAAGAAATGGCACAGTTTGGCACTATGTCCAACACCACAAATACTAAATCTTCGAATAATATGTTCAAATAACGTATTATTTTAAAATAATAAAATAGGGGCGCCTACGTCAGTTAAGCATCTGATTCCAGCTCAGGTCATGATCTCACAGTTCATGGGTTCGATCCCCACATCAGTCTGTCTGCTGTCAGCATAAAACCCACTTCAGATCTTCTGTCCCTCTTGTTCTATGCCCTTCCCCCCTACCTTTCAAAAATTAAAAACATTTAAAAAATAAAATAAGTGTAGCAAGGTTTAAAATCAACCATACCTTGATGTTGTATCTTCATCAATTACCACTGTCCTTTCAAACAAGATACTGTTGAATGAGAGGACTCCATAAGGTTTGTCGTTTGGCTTAATTGTGACTTGCACAGTAGAAGGGCCTAACAGCACAGCATCTCCCTGCAAGGTATCTTTTAATAATACAACATGAAATGATTCAGCAATCTCTGGAATGGTGTCATCAACTATGTGAAATTTTAGGTGTGATTCATGAATAAAAGGTGGAAAAACAATAGTTGTGGTTGGCTGAAGATCAATGAAATCTAAGTCCTGCAGGGCATGTGCTGTTGAATTCCCGGTTATAACAACATAACTGATTGAAACTTCGTATTCATCAGATCCAATCAGATTCCCACTGTCATCTTTCCCACGAACCACTGGAATTATGAGTATGTGATCTTCCTCGGGTACCAAATAAACACTTTGAATGAATCTCACGGGACTATCATTTTTCTTAATGATTATCTCAACTGAGCTCCTAGAGATGTTGATCTCAGCTCCTCCTTCTACACTTTTCAGTTGAATCAAAAATATTTCATCATTTTCTGGTACCTGTCAAATAAATATAAACAGGAGCAAAAATATCAATAGTCAAAACATCTGCAAAGAAACCAAAGTATACAAAGTCACTATGTTTCAATACAAACATAGAAACAGAAATATTTTAACTGGAGGGAGGAAACAGAGAGGCCTGTTTAATAGCTATATATTAAAATATTTTCCTAAGTTAAATAATATATTTTAGATAGGTAAAGAAAAGTTCATAAAGCAATTGTCTGGACAAGTATTAAAGTATAGGTATATGTCTTTAACTTTGACCAATCTCTACATAATGCTAATGATATGACAGTAAAACTGGACATAAAATTTTACTAGTTTTATCAGATTAGTAGAATCAAAAGCAGCATTGTGGTAATCTAATAATAAATATAAGAATATCTAAGAAGCTGGAATAATATTATAGATATATAATATCTAAGAATCTGGAAAACTACATTAAACATCACATACAAATGGTTAGTTTTCAACCATGTGAATTATTCTTGCTTCTCTCTAAATGGTTTCTAATTCAAGAGGTAAATGTACGAGACCAATCATGATTTCCAAAATACACATCATGCTTCTCTGGAGAACAAGTTCTAAGAGTCACTATCATGCAAATGTTCACCTGGTTAAAGTGAAACTTTTTTTTGCAACTGCACAGAAATCCTAGGGATTTCTTCTTCAGTATACTGCTTGAGCTTTTTCTATAAATTCTACATGATGGTTTGATATACATACACATATTTGAATGATTGCCAAGATCCAGAGTATTCACACATCCATCACCTCACATAGTTGACTCTTATAGGTGCGTGGCTGAACACTTACGATCTACTGTCAGCAACTTTCAAACATACAACACTGTTTTATTAACTGTAGGTACCATGATGTACATTATCCTCAGAAGATGATCTTTTAGGTTTATAGTTAAAATGTATAATTAATCATTGCCCTAAATTATAACCTTTCCAAGGATCTAAAAACCAAAGGTTTTTATTAGTTTACATAACCAGATCAACTAGAGTTATCAATGCTAATACCACTTCACTTTTTTCAAGGAGAGAGTTTCTAATAATATCTTCTAATTCATTTGTTTTTATACTCTTAGGATTTGTTGTGATTTGGTTTCTTGATTTTTTTTTTTTTTGGAAAGTAGAAGCATGGTTATAAATTCCCAGCTATTCTCTCTTCTTTTTTCTGACAATACTAAGATTGTTTCATTAAAAGTTATGTTTTCTCAATCGTGTCTCAGCTTTTTGGCTAAGATCAAGTGTAAAAGTTATGTTTTCTCTCATTTAGCTGACGGAGATATCCTTGCACATTATTGTTCAAAATCAATTCTCACCCTAGTTAAGTTAGCTATCTCATTTATCTCAATCCTTGGTAGCTTCAATGTGAAATGTAAAAATAACTAAAGCTTTCCCATGAATGTGAACATTTAAAATATCCAAACAAGGGGTGCCTGGGTGGCTCAGTCGGTTAAGTGTCCGACTTTGGCTCAGGTTATGATCTCACAGTTTGTGGGTTTGAACCCCACGTCCAGAGCCTGGAGCCTGCTTCGGATTCTGTCTCCCTCTCTCATGCTCTGTCTCTCTCTGTGTCTAAATAAATATTTTAAAAAATTTTTTAATTAAAAAAAATGTTTAATTAAAATATCTAAACAAAAGGATATCAATTACAGTAGAATTTTCTTTGCTTTTATAGTAAAATACTTATGCTGGGTAGATAGGACTATACCTACTCAAAACTGCAATCACTAACAAAAAACAATCATCAAGGTTTACCAAATACTTAAGTTACTGTATTACATGTGGTTGCCAGTTATATTCAGGTTCATCAGCTTTTATATACACAATTATGAAATAAATAAGGTAAATATTTACCAGATATCCACCAAAATGGCTATTTATAGCTAAAGTATACACTAACTAGTTAGTACAATACACTAGCTTTACATAGGACTAAGTTCTTGAATAATTTCAAATACTGAACACAATTTAATGCTTGACATAATGTTCTAACATGTCTATACTGCAGAAAGAATCTCTGTCCCATTGAAGCATTTATATTATCTCACCTCATCGTCAAGTACTGTCAAGTTATAAATTACTGTTGCTCTGCCAGGGGGAAAGGTGATATTTCCTTTAACTGGGCTCAAATCTTCCTCAGGTGGATTTGGGCCACCCTCTACCTGAAAAGAAACACATAATACCATCCATAAATGCAAAATATTTCACTAGAGTAAGAAAGCATTATTGTGATGTTAAATGACAAAAATCTGGTTTTTACTTAAAAATGTTTTATAAGAAGAATTATAGAAAACTGTATGTAAGTTTGCCCTTGTAATTAATAGTCAAGGCCTGTAATTATAGATATGGACTATAATCACATTAAACTACATGATTTCTAAGAGTTTTCTCTTTTTTATTTTTTCAAGCCATTATATTCAACCTGAGAAAAAATGTATTCTTCCATGAGAGGAAGGTATTCAAAATTGGTAAATTCTCTTAAGTCATAGAATCACATGGCAATTCCACCAGTGACTGTTTAACACTGGGCAAGTATTCAGCAACTCCAAGCAGCACTTTCCCCATCTTTAAAATAATCATAATAACATACTAACAGGCTAGATATAAAGATGTAATAAAATCATTCCTTTTGAAAAGTACTTAAGTACTCTGTGCCTGACCTCTTTTAGGTGCTAAGGATACAACAGTGAACAGGTAAACTCCTTACCCACAAGGACCTAACATTTAATGAAAGGAAAAACTGATAAAGAAATACATATTTTTCAGATGATAAGTATTATGGAGAAAAAAAACTAAGAAGGGCACGGGGGAGACTGAATTCTGAGAAGAGATGCTGTTTATACGCTTAAGATTCTCTCTCGCTCTCCCCCCTGCCCCTCCCCAGCTCGCTTGCTCCCTCTCGCTCTCAAAAAATAAAAAAAATAAAAAATAAAGTGATTGCACAGTACACTTACCTCAAAAGTCACAGTGACCATTCCATAAGTTCCTTTTTCTCTGATGAGAGTAAGAGGCACAGATTCATTTCTGCCCCTAGGTTCACTCACTGTGATTGAAAAAGGCTATCGGGAAGAACAAAGACAAATCAGGCACTCATCAACCAGAGGTAGAGTAGTGCAAAATATTACCTTAGAATACTAAATTTCCACAGATAAATTAATTCACCTGGTGCCCTGAGAGTGCTGTACTTCCTAGCATTAATTAGGTGTATCTAATAAAAATGCTAAAAAATAATAGTGTAAAGGGAGCATAAAACTAGTCAGGCAAAAGTTGTAAGTTCTTGTTCTGGTTCCATCAACTAGCTGTTCTGCTGAGGGACCGTAAAGATTATCTAGTTGAAAGACAACAAACTCAAATGCCCCAGAGACCCAAGAGGTCACAAAAACGAGTTGCTTCTCCAGATGACAGCAGTTCATTTGCAACCACCCACTGGAAGTACCACCCACAGGCCTTGCTCCCAACCACTGTTCCCTCCTCAGTGGTCAGCCTATCAGCGAAAAGCAGAGAACTGCTAATGCTTTCAGGACATGATCACTGAAGCAAAGAAGAAGCCAGGACTTCAAATGCTGAAACACTCTGGCTTGGCTGCCTGAAACTCCAGCTAGAAGAAGAGGAAGAGGGAAGCAGCCAGGTGCATGGTAACTAGGGCAGCAATGCCCATCTTTCCTGGTGACACCAAGTTTCAGTGTTCCCATCCATAAATAGGGATAGGAATGCCTGTCCCAAAGACATCTAACATCAGTGCTATCTTCATCATCAGTATAATCATCATCCAGGCCAGGAACCAAATCCAGCCTATTTACTAACTACTGTGAGCTCAAAAGCTAGTTAATTTAATTCTAACCACATGATGCAGGTGCCCAGTCAGAGGCTGCCTGGCAGCACTGTGACCACAATAGTCAGGGACCTGTGACCAATGCAAAAGATTAGGATTCATTCCCAGAAGCTAAGATAAAAGAAGAAAAGAAAAGAAAAGAGAAAAAGAGAGAGAATAAAAAGAGAGAGAAAAAGAGAAAGGGAGGAAGAAAGGAAGAAAGGAAGGAAGGAAGGAAGGAACCTTTAAACAAGTCAGTATGAGGATAGTGGGGATAGGTTGGGAGTAAATATAAAAGAAAAGAGAAAGACAATAAGGAGAGAAATTAAGCAATTAAGTGAGCCTGCCTCATAATTAACTAATAATTCCCTATAATTTAAATAGAAATGACTGATTAATTAATTTAATTAATTTTGTATATGACAATATAATGGAGGTCACAAAATGTCTACTACATTGATATTATCCACATATCTTTTTTAATAAAGATACTGCAATTAAAAGATCATATTTATCTATAGCCCACCTTGTTTCAAAGATAATTTAAGGTACTAAGAAAATGACATACATTCTACCAACTGCAGCAGCAATCTAAATTGGAAAATAAATAAAAAGCTGGGGAGTACCACATCATCTTTTAGTAATGATAATTAGTAACATGATTCAAAAAGACTCCATATCAGGAAGGTTATTATAGTCTAAAATTTCATGGCAAAATCCAATTGTACCCAAGATAAATTTTGTTTTATTTTAGGAGCTGGAAACAACTTCTCTCAGTGGGGGACCTAGCTTGTGGGTTTGTTTCTAAAGATAAAACTCTATGAACACAGAACTGGTCGGGAACATAGGAATCTGGCGATCAGAGAGAATAAAATGAACTGCTCAGCAAAACTAAGGGGGATGACAAGGAATTTTAACCTTTAAGAAATATTAATAAATGGGAAAATCTCAGTGTAGGGATTGAGTATAGAATTTTTAAGAACTATGTCTGCTACTGAATTTTCAGTTTACTGTAGGTTTTTCCAGTATTCTTTCAATAAGTTTTTCTCATCTCCCAACTTTCAGAGAAGGCTGACACACAAGATTTTCTTTAAGAGGCAGATGAGAAAAATCAAGCAAAAGGGACTAGATTACAACATCTGCTACAAGACTAAATGTTTGTGTCCCCAGCCCCCCAAAGTCATGTTCAAATGTAGGAGCAGGGCCATTGGGGTGACTAGATCATGAGGGCAAAGCTCTCAAATGGGATAAGAGCCCTTATCAGAGAGATCCCAGAGAGCTCCTTGCCCCTTCTACCTTATGAAAGCATAACAAGAAGACCCCTAGGAAGCAGGCTGTCACCAGACACCAAATCTGCTAGCACCCTGATCTTGGACTTCAGCCTTCAGAACTGTGAGAAATACATTTCTGTTGTTTTTAAGCCACCAGTCTACAGAATTCTGTTACAACAGATGCAAAAGAATAAGACAACATCCAAGTTACAGACCACCAACGGAAGTAACAAATGAATCAGGTGGAATGATCAGCAGAAGAACAGGACAAGAGACAGCCAAGATCACATAGGCCTCCTCAATCTGAAGAAATCTCAGGCAGAACAAATGGACAGTCTACAGAATATGGGATATGGATGGAGTTAGAGCGAATTTTATTTAAATTTCAAATGGCAAGATGATACCAGGTAATATCATGAAAAATAATTTAAAAATTTAATAACTACTGTGGTGCCTGGGTGGCTCAGTCAGTTAAGTGTCCGACTTCAGCTCAGGTCATGATCTCATGGTCTGTGAGTCTGAGCCCCGCGTCAGGCTCTGTGCTGACAGCTCAGAGCCTGGAGCCTGCTTCAGATTCTGTGTCTCCCTCTCTCTCGGCCCCTCCCCTCCTCATGCTCTATCTCTGTCTCTGAAAAATGAATAAACCCTAAAAAAATTTCTTTAATTTAATAACTCTTATCTAGCAACCACAAAATTGATCAGTTTGTAACCATACCATATTAAATGAAATAATCCCAAATGCATTGTCATTTGATAATATTGTCACCGTAACAGTCCTTGGCCATCCAAGCTTCACATTTGCTGAAGGTTTCTAAAATGAAAGCCCCAAGGTAAGTTAATAAATTAAAAATAAGAGGAAAAAAAGAATGATTTTAATAGAGTTTCTGTCTTTAAGTAATTGTTCAGACTATGAATAAAAATACAAGCATACTTTTAATGCAGATTAAGAAAATGCTTTCAAATTAAGTCAACATGGTAAAGAAGTCCCAAATAAAAACTTTTCAAAAACTTGTAAAAATGATTAATCACTAAATCATCACAATGATAAGCAAACACTGGCTAGTAATGCTATATTATAATTACTCCAATCTCATTACTAATATAACAGAGAATTAAGTAAGCAGTATAAAATTCTATTCAAACCTGTTTTCTTCTCACTATAGAAGGTGCTGACACTTAAGAATTATTTACTTTATAAATTATAAAGCCAAATTAAAGATAAAATATTAAAACATTTTTTCTGATTAATAAGGGAAGAGTTTTCTACAACATTTCTATTGATATTCTACGGCAGCATGATATGCAACAAAGTGATATACAAAGGCAAAACAGTATTATTTCAAGTATCATTTTCATAAAAATTTTACTCATACCAATATAATCATTCTGAAAAGAATTCTCAATGCCCCTCAGAAAAATTAACTACAGCAGTGTTAGCAGTCATTACCTCAACCTAATAGATCAAGCCATAAAGGACAATTAAACCTTAGGCTATTCAAACATTTTTCCCAGAGCTACTCCAAAATGATTCTAAGGCACAGGGACCTCCCACTTCCAAGCCTGCTTTTTGTATCCCTCTCCTTTGAACTCATAAGTCTCGGTCATTCTTTGTGCATCTGGTAGCAGGGGAGGGATAAAAGAGAAAAGAGCCAAAGGGAAGACAGGTTTTTCTTGAGCATCTGTCATGGCAATTCCTAAATAAGCTGAATGGATCCAGAAACTAACTGTAGAATCTTCTAAACAAGATTGTCTGAGGAAAAATAACCAGACCATGGAATTGCCAAAGAGACTGTCAGTCCTGACTTCTTTGAAAACCACCTCTAGTCTCTAGATTGGTTTATCTCTAGAGAAACAGATTTTTAAGCATTGTGAGATTTCTGTGAGTTCAAGGTGGGCAGCAGGGGCAAGAAGGACTTACCTGGAATGTCAAGTGAAAAGTAAAAGTTTCGTCGGGCTCTGGCAAGTCATCATCACATACTGCTATGTACACTGTTCTATTTGTTTCTCCAACAGGTATAAAAGCTGCAGCATATGTGTCAAAAAAGTCACCAGTGTCATCTCCATACAGCTATCAAATGCAAAACAGAGACAGTTCTTAGGACAACCAAACTGATGCTAATTGGAGCCATCAACAGAAAACACAGTAGTCATCAACTAACACTAATGTTTATATAACGGATGTACAAAAACAAAACAAATATTTAACAACCAATAAAAATCACCTTCAAAACACATTATTAAAAATGATTCTAAACAGAAACATTTGTTTATGCTCTAGAAGGTAAAGGAATCACGACACAGAAAAGTAATAATTGCATAGCAAGTATGGATGTGAATTTTTTTTCTCTGCCTCTTGAATGATCTCAAGGGGATTACAGCAAACCTGACAAAAAAAGAATTGTAGCTAAAACTCCCTCAAAGAAGAAGTGGAAATAGACTGTCAAAATACATCAGGAAAATAAAAATTACTTATGCTATCAGTTTCAAAGAAGTACTTTTTCCAGAACTGTCAAATGAAGTTTTATTTATATTTTCCCATAGTACCAATAAAGACTCAATTCTTTCAGCATTCCAAATTATTACTCATCACAAACTTTTCCTTAAGTTTTTAAGGCTTCATTCTACAACATCAGCATTGCTAACAGATTTTCAAGGGAGCAGTAATGATGAAATTATAAAGGAACAACTTCTTGTGCAAATCTAAATGAGGTTTCTTTTGCCAAAGAACTCAGAATGAATAACCTATCTACTAGAAAAAAAACCATGATTTAGTGCAAATAAAAAATGATGAACATGTTTGGGAAATTATAGTCAATTTCTAGTTTTCATTTGTAAAAATAAAGGTTAAATACTTGAGATATCCGAGTAAGTTAAGGGTACCGAAAAACTTGTACTTATACCTTAATATAAAAAGTTGCAGTCTTTTACAAAACATTAACTATCAAGAGCCACTAAAACAAATAAAGAGAAAAACACAGTAACCCAACCCCAAAAATCATTTAACGATCCAAAATATGCAAAAATCAATACATATGTAAACATTTTCATCAGAGCAGCATTTACAGCAACAAAAATTGGAAAAACCTCAGTGAAAGCCACGTGAAAAATAATTGGGAAATGATGATGCCACCATGGGGAAAACCTGTGAAAAATGACAGAATCACCCCACAACATTCTTATGATACAATAAAAATTATGCATAAAAGGTTATCAACTACAATGTATACTCGTTAAAATGAAATAAGTAAATATATACACACATATTATAAATTAAAAACTAAAAGCAATGCACAAAGTTATAAAACTGGGTTTGTTTCATATTTTTTTATATCTTTCTTTTCCTTTTTTATCTCTTTTTTACAATGTTTCTCAATGTGATAATTTAACCCACTACTTCAAAACTTATTTTTGAAAAAAAATTTCAAGTATTTTGGGCCTCAGATATAGCAATATCCTTAGTGGTCATATGACATTACTTTCTGGTTACACGTAGACACAGATATATGCACACTGAATCCATCCAATAACTAAACTGTGTGCAAGATAACCTGGCAGTTTAACAAATCCTACCTAACCTGTACTTAAGTTAATGAACTTAATTTCTCCCAAGCTTTCTGACAAAATTCACTTTTAATTTGCCATTACTTTTAAAAATTTTATGTATTTTTCCCTAAGCCACCTGAAATATATATCTGAGCAGAGATAACTGGAATCCAAATTACCCGAAGTAAATGTTAGTCTACCTAGGAATACTTACTGATATCTTTTTTATTTGTTTTAAAATAAACATATGAACATTTAAAAATAATCAGTCTATATCTTTACTATTATTGCCACATGCATATGCTAATTGGTGCACCCTATAAACCTACAGGAAATATGAATGGAATAGTGTACCTACAAATCATTTATCATAATGAAACAACTCAGAATCTCAAGTTAAAAAAAATTTAGGAAATATGAATGGAATAGTATACCCGAAAATCATTCATCATAATGAAACTACTCAGAATCTCAAACAGTTAAGAAAAATTCTTGTCGCTGAAACTAAGAAATGTCATATCATCTACTTCAGTAAGAACAGAGCTACATCATTTCTTACCGATACAATTGCAGTGACATTTGCTGGCTCTCCTATCCTTTCGATGACAAGACGAATAACTGTTGTACTTGTTTCATTAACTACAAATGTTGTCTGTCCGGCAAACCTTATTTCTGTTTCTCCAAACACATAAGGGATGAATAAAGCTGAAAGGAGATTTACTAATAAAGATGCAGAGGGCATCCCTATTAGGAAAAAAAGAAAAAAGCTTTGTTCACAAAACATACCTAATATATTTTCATTAGACCATGTTGCTACAGATATAAACAGTGAAGAGCTAGACGCTAAGGAACTAAGACATAAATCCATCAAATATTAAACGATCCAACTTAAATATGGGATCAGAGAAATAAGTTTAAAATCACAATCTCTTCTATGATTATTTTTTACAATTCATAACTACTTTTTTTCTTTAACCTTATAACAAGATAATAGTTATCAGTAGTCTTAAACTTATTTATCAAATTAGGGTTTTTAAATTTTTTGACCCTCTAATTTATCCTAAGAAAAACATAAATCAGTACTTTGGAAATGGAATTAAAGCCCATCTTCTCCCCAAAATGAAACTGTAAAATACAACACTAAAAAATTATCAAGTCGATCAATGATCTTAATAGGGCCTCTTCATCTATTTATTTATCACAAAACTATGAGAGAACTCTTAAAACTGGGATATAAAAGCAGCTGAAGCTGAAACTTTATTAATAAATTGATTTCTTGGTTGTGTCTACTTTTTCCTGACATTTGTCTTACTTGAAAATGCTTTTTAAAATTTTTTAGTTATTGCAAGGAAATGCTAATGCTTTCAACATAAATTTCCAGGACCTAAATTTCTCCCATTCTACTACCTAAAATACTAACATCGTTTCTTAGAAAATGTCTATGTTGCTTTAAAAGTAAATTTGGCAAAGTGTGTATTTCCTTCTTTTCCATAACTGTACTGTTTTCTTCTTACTAGAATGTGTGTGTTTATGACGCATCAATAGTGTTCCTACTTGCAGCCCTGTGTGATTCAAGTGCTTTCAAAAGCACAACAGTGCAGTGGCCTCTTGAAAGCAATGTTGTTTTGTAATGTAGATGTACCTCTAAAAATGTGAACAATTGATCTCACGGATCATTAAGATTCCAATGGATTATGTGAGCAGTCACACGAACATAACAAGTTCATGTGTTTTAAAGGAGAGTTGCATTATGCACTCAGTGAGCCAAAATGCTTCCTATTACTCTTTACCTTGGTCAAGAAGTAATAAAATTTTCATGTATGTGGTACTGCCACATGGCTACACGTGGCTTTGTATTTAAAACCACCAAATACATGAGATCTTGATATATTTTACTTTAAATTCAATTTTCTCAATCAAGTATATTCAAACAATGCAATCTGAGATTGCTTAATGACGTCTCACATAGTTAAAACTGCAAAATCCACAGGCAGGGATGCAGAGGTCAGATGGAGTCCAGGAAAAAGACATGGGCCAAAAGGACCAGAGATTCTGGAAGACTAAAGCATTTTCTACACCTGTGCCTTCTCTCTAAGAATGTTTCACCTGCCATGGGGATAAAGGGACTTGCAAGAAGAAATAAAACTTCTCTCTTCCCTGACTTCTAAGGCAGTAATGTTAGCCCAAAGAAAGGAAATGAAAAGAATGAGAGAAAGGGAAGGAAAAAGGCAAAGCCTGAGTGAGGTAGGAGATTAGGAGCAATTCTGGGCCACCAAAGACAACTAAGATTTTCTGTGGAATTCTAAAGCCAGAATGATTTCACACCTCACTTATGACAAATAGTGGGAAAGAAATGAACTAGGAATGAGAAAGAGAATACAGAATGGAGGGGTGATGAGGCAGCGATGCGTAAGAAAAAGATCAACTGTGGTCTACTGTGATTTCGAAAGAAAAAAAAACTCCTTGAACATGAGATGTGATAGAATTTTGAGCTGACAGAAGTAAGAGGACACCTGAAGTTCTGAGTGAGAAAGACTGTAAGTGAATTACAGCACGACAAGGGGGAATCATGAATAGCTGGAGATGTAACTTCTCAAAATTTGCCCTCCATAAGAAACAAGTCAAATGTTTGTTAAAATGCTAACTCACGGACTCAAAAATTCTGATCCGGTGAATTTGATTGAGGCCCAGGAATCTACATCCAACAGGCAGCCCTTTCACTCTAAAGTAACTGATCCTTAACATACATTTTGACATACACTGAACTAGAGTGTGAGAAGCATGTTTTGAAATGGATGTACAACAGACCACATTTGGAGCTATGAGTTAATTACTGAATTTTTCAATGCAATATGCTTGAACTTACTATAGAATTCCCCACATATATTTCTGTGTTTGTTACTATATTATATTCTAGGATTCCATATATCCTGAAGAAAAACTGCAATTACCTATAGAAAGAAACCAGAAAAGCTAATGCTTATGTAGTGTTGTTGTAGATACTTTATACATGATAACATGTTTAATCTTCACAACATGTCTGTGAAGAAGGTACTAGTAGCATTAATCCCACTGATAGCTAAGGAAACTAAAGCACAGACCATCTAGTTAACACACGCACTGTTATTTAATTAAGAGGACAAGGGGGATTTGAACCCAGCAGTCTACTTGCAGACTCTCTACCCAAAAACCATACTATATTGCCTCTTACATTCTATTCTTGCAAATCACGTGTCACCATCTTGAAAAATTTAGTAGACTGCTTATGCTATATATTTTTACACATTCAAATATTTTAAACTCATGCACCAAAACTACCAAAAAGCTGTATAGGTATCCTAAAAGCTGGCACATTATTATTCTAATAAACACTATATTTACTTAACAGAAACTGCAGTTCTCTTGACTATTTTAAATATTTAACAGCATCTTTTAACGTCAGGACCAATGAGTTCAAATGGTGCATTCTTGCAGTTTCCCAGGCAATTAGAGCTCCAAGATCTTGTGGTTAAGTCAGTAAATTCATTTTAAATTGGTGCACATCAGTGAGTTTTGAGATTATGTGAAATGAACAAACAAGCATGATTGGAAATGCCTCAAATTCTGTGACATCATTGATAATTGAATCTCCCCTGCTTTCATCTTTTCAACCTGTAAGAAAAGTTGCTGAGGCAAAGTTGGCATTCAATAGAAATTTAAAGATGAAGAAAAAGCTTTAGAAGTGAAGTTCCCATTAGAAGACAGGCATAATTACACAAATGCTGAAGTTTCTTTTTTAGGGTAACTAGGTATATTCTCCTCTATCATGCTAAAAATCCAGTGTTTGGAACTCCCTATATTAAACTCAGAAGATTAGCATTAGTGACTGACACAACACGTAAGTCTTACATCTATTTCAGGTCTTTCTTCCTCTTATTGGATTTAAGAAAAGTCTTACATGACCCATCAGACTACCTATTCTAAACTTCTTTATAAAATGAATTTCAAACAACATGTGTTTAAAGATGTGCTGAACTCATATTCTGTCATAACTGTAAAAAAAGAACTTTAGCATTATGAAGGCATTCCTCTGCTCTGCAGTGGCATGATATTCCAATATTCAGATCCTCTCTTTTCTAACTATCGTCCATGTTCTCCTCTTACCTTGCTCAGTGTGATTCAAAGGAAATCAAAGCTGTTCCTGCCAAAGATCTCTTATCTCTGAATAGATTTCTTATCATGTTAAAACAATATGAGATTTATGTTACTTTCTTGCTTATTTCCTGATTTTACTATGAAATTTTGATAGTCCTGATCACACACAGGCACAAAGTCTTTAGTTTTTAGTAATCACTTTCAGCCTATCCAATAAGTCATCTAATTCCACAAAAAAATATTTTGAAATTAAAGTCAGGATTATATTAGAATAGTTGCTACAATGCAAATTGTTTGCTTTCAGAAGAGCAGATTAAATTTGGTATAACATTTGTATACTGAGCACCTACTATACATTGTGCAACAAACACCCTGAACTAATCACTGAGGATATGAAGATCCACAAGATATGGTCCTTGGCTCCACGATAATCACAGCAATGGGCCAAAGTCAACAAAACAATTCTGAGAATCCTGCTTAAGCATAAGGATGCAGATTCCCCTTACTGCTGGATTCGGGATCATTTTGATTGGGGCCAGTTTCCTCTGAAGCCTGGAAAGGAAACCAACAGAGCCAAAGACAGAGCCAAGAGGTAGAGAAGAGCCAAGTCTTGACAATCAAGCTTAGCTTCCTGAATCCAGCTTTACCCTGGCCTTTTCCAAAACTGGGCAATAAATTACATTTTTTGTGACAGCCAGCTTAGGCTGGATTTTTCTGTCGCTTTGCAACATCAATATTTATCCATTAATCTCCAATCTGTGACACTATGAATCCACATCAGGATATACCAAGTGGAAGATCCCTTCTCCTCTGCTTAGACATTCAACAGTCTTAGTCTTTCTAATCTTCTGTGAAAGGATACAACACTAGCTATCTTTCCTGTTCCCATGTAATTATTACCACCATCTACGATAGCTTTCCTTCCACTTTATTTAATTTTTTAATGTTTGTTTATTTTTGAGAGCGAGAGACAGAGTGTGAGAAGGGAGGGACACAGAGAGAGGGAGACACAGAATCCGAAGCAGGCTGCAGGTTCTAAGCCTGATGCGGGGCTCGAACTCAAACCAGAGGATCATGACCTGAGTCGGACGCTTAACCGACTGAGCCACCCAGGCGCCCGCCCCTTCCACTTTAAAACTGACAATGATTAGTAAGGAAATTTAGGACAGTCAGACAAACCAAAGAGGTCTTGACAATAATAGCAGGACAGAAGACAACAATGACTCTGTTCTAAAAAGTTAATGCATTCTGACTGTCACAAGGAACCCCAATATTATGCTTCTTTAAATTTGCCTGGCATTAATTTTTTTCTCTGCTTTTTTCCTGAATGTCTAACTGTCCTTTCTCTTTGGAAAACCTACTGGTATTCACTAACTTTATTCTCCATTTGGGTCACTTAGCACACAATGTATTAAATGTCATATATTATTATATTATATTATTATAATTATAGAATAATATATTATATAATATATTATAATATAATATATAATAATATGATATATAATTACATTATATTATATAATTATAATATAATAATATATTGTATAACATGATATAATAATATATTATATAATATTATATTATAATATATTATATAATATATATTATATATTATATAATATGATATAATATATAATATAATTATATTATTATATTATATAATTATAATAATATATTATATATTACTATTATGTCATTTATAAAATTAAATGTCATATATACTCCAAATCAGTATGTTGTCATACCACAGAATTCTAAATCCTGTTTACCTAGGATATGCCCTTCCTCCTATCTCGCCTCTTATTAATGGGTACCTTAGGAAAGGTAGCAAATAGAGTATATTTTGAGGAAATGGGAATAGCCTTCTATTTTAAGTTTCAATAAGTCTGTAGAAATAGAATAGGATAAAGAATAAAATAAAGTACACAAATAAGAATCAGGACTCAACAGATGACAATATAAAGAAAAACATATTAAAAAAAGATTTTGCTGATTTTGCAGTAATCAACTTTCTAACAAAACCTTCAGTCAATTTAAAAGTTAACTTTGCTGGGGGCGCCTGGGTGGCTCAGTCAGTTAAGCACCGACTTCAGCACCGACTTCAGCACCGACTTGCAGTTCATGGGTCTGAGCCCCGCATCGGGCTCTGTGCTGACAGCTCAGAGCCTAGAGCCTGCTTCAGATTTTGTGTCTCCTTCGCTTTCTGCCCTTCCCCTGCTTATGCTCTGACTCTCTCTGTCTCTCCCTCTCTCTCTCTCTCTTAAAAATGAATAAACATTAAAAATTTAAAAAAAAATAAAAGTTAATTTTGTCTTTTTAAGTTTCAGAATAAACAAGGGTACAACCTCTACGAGTGATTGGACAAAGTAAGATGACAAACATTATCAGTGTGGAATTGAAAGGATGCATTGACCTTCTGTTTCAGCTGCTGCCTTGTCTGGGCTGTAGCAAACATCTTCCCACGGTGTGACCACCAGGTAACTGATACTGAAAATATGATCCTAATGACGAAAGGTTTTCTAGAATAGAATTACTTCAATTCTATTACATTTACTAATGGGCATTCTAAAGCTATAGAGTTTCTCCTATGGAACAAGAGAAGTTTCATCACTCATATCATAAATTATTCAGCCTCTAAGAATTCTTAATCTGTGTTATTTATATTTGGGTGAGTACTACAAAAAAATGTTTTCCTTCCTCCATACCAAAACAGAATTTAAATTTGCAACTTTCAATAAAAAGTAAGCTGATGTTACACATAGAGGAAATGTCAGATATTTTTAAGTGAAAAGGGGAGCAGTCTCTTAAAGTTATTTATATAAAGTTTATTAGCTTTATTTATTCAAATTTTTATTTTATTCATCTTTAAATAACATATATATCCTGGCACAATATTAAGAAGGGACAAAAAAGGTAAATGATGAGAAGTCTCCCTCACACCAGCCCCCACCAGCCATATGCTTCTGCTATCCAGTCAATTACAATGATCAACTTTGTCTCTTCACAAGAAAGAATCTATGTGTATAGTATGATGTATGTCTGCAGGAGAAAATTCCTGTGACAGATTGTTTTCTTCTGCATACAGACTACAGGAATCAGCACATTTTCTCAAGATGGTGGTTAACAGAGAGATAGATACTAGGGTTTGATGTAGACATTCATAATGCACACATATAATTGCCTCAACTACACGCCATCACAATTGCAGATCTCATCAATTAAATGATTGTGTCCACTGACTTTCATGATACCCACTGATTCACCCTCTAGGGTGAAGAGACATAAATCTGGCAACTTGTACTTTCCTAGACAAAACACTGTCAAGTCTTTATTCATCAGGACTTCTTCACCTCTACGTGTGAAACACAAGAATCATCCAGGGATCCCTTTGATTTTTTCCCCTTTGATCTGTTTGCTGATTCCATGTTTTCTTCTTTCTTGGTTTACTTGGTTTATTCTCTTGTTTTGATGGAGAGCACCCTCCAGTAACTTCCTAAGAAAGGCTGTGTAGAAAGAAACCTTTTAAATCTTGTATGTTAGAAATTATTGTGTATTAATCTTCCACTTAACAATACTTCTATTGGGTACAGAATTTCTGGTGAAAACAATTTTCATTATTTTCAAAGCCTTGTTCCATTATTTTCAAACTTCCAATATTGCTGTTAAGAAATCAAAAATCATTTTGATTATGAAGTATTGTACATGTTTATTTGCATTGTCTTGCCTCTGGAAGCTTTTTCTCCTTGTCCACAGTGTTATGAAAATTTCAAAGGATTTTTCTTGGAATGGGTTTATTTCTGTTCATTTGTCTGAGTACTCAGTCAGTCCCCCTTCAGTCTGACACTCATCCTTCAAATCTGGACATTTTTCTTATATTACAATGATTTCTCCTCCTTCCATTTTCACTGTTCTTTCATCCTAAAAACTCCTATTTTTTTCTTGGTATTCTGGGATTAACTGTTTCATTTTCTTATCCTTTATTCTAATTTCCAAATCTTTGATTTTTTTCCCCTGAGAATTTAATTCATCATTAAATTTCAATTCTACTAAAAATTTTTTTATTTATACTATTGTGCTTTCAATTTCCAAGAATTTAATTTTTTTTTCAACGTTTTTATTTATTTTTGGGACAGAGAGAGACAGAGCATGAATGGGGGAGGGGCAGAGAGGGAGACACAGAATCAGAAACAGGCTCCAGGCTCCGAGCCATCAGCCCAGAGCCTGATGCGGGGCTCGAACTCACAGACCGTGAGATCGTGACCTGGCTGAAGTCGGACGCCCAACCGACTGCGCCACCCAGGCACCCCTCAATTTCCAAGAATTTAATGGTATCCTGTTCTTTTTCCATTAATCAAATACCTGCTTTTATCTCTCAGAAAGTATTAATTTTTTAAAACTTTTCTGTTCTCTTAATGGTCTCTGATACCTCTAAGTTGCTTTGTTACTTAATCCCTGAGATCTATCTTCTACATAAAAAATTTCTTCATACCTCTGGTAATTCTTGGTTATCTGTATATGCTTAAAAGTAAGAGACTAAAATAATGATTGAATGCTCTGAATATCTGGGTCTGTTTATCTGCCCCATGATTAACAATCAGAGAACAAAATGAAAATTCAAAGTTTTGAGCATATGTGGGAGAGTGTAGCTTGTTAACTTGGGTGAATTTGAGTAAACTTTTTATTAGAAATTTTCAATTTTGGTACCTTCAGAAAAGACTAAGGTTGATCAGGTTCCTCAAAGAAAAATCTTCCATTCTACTATTCAGAAGATACAGCTATAACTACGAAGATTTCAGGAACCAAGGGCAGGAAAAGGACTAGAGTCTCAGCAATCAGTAATCATATGGTCATTTAATTTCCTGTATCTTTAGGGCTCTTCATCCTTCATACATGCCTCAGATCCCCAATCAAGAAACCATGTTTAATCGTTTCTGGAGGGTAAACAGTAAAGCTGCAAAGAGGTGGAGGTGGGGAAGAGGGGTTAGGAACAGTATAGAATGGATGATAATTCTAGGAATCTGACTACTCCTGGAACAGCTTTCACCCTATCTAGTTGTTTACCCAGCCCCACCCCCATAGTTTTAGAGGTACATGTTGCTACTACTTCCTATACTTTTCGAGAATTCTGTGTAAACTGGCTATTTCTTGGCCTGCTAGCTTATAGAGTTAAGCTGCTGTGGGTCTGCTAAGCCAATTACTACTCATCCATCTGCCTTCTGGCTCAAAAACCACATTGGTATTGTCTCCTATCCTCTTCTATCTTTGTGGGTTTATATAATTTTTTTAAAGCCCTGTACTGTGAAGTTTTAGGTGGTTTGGGAAGACCCAATATTAAAGTGTATATCTAAAGTTTTTATTTTCTTAAATATTCAATTATCACTTTAAATCCTGTCGTGGCTCTAAAAAAACATTTTGGCATCTCCCATTAACTGCTTCCAATGGTTTATTTTCATCGCCTTCATATTTTCAACGAATTTTTTTTTTTTCGCTTTCACTCTTCCACCTACTTTTGTATCAGTCACACATTAGGAGCCAAAATGCCTGGGATCTAGTCCCAAACTGGGTGATGCATTCATTTTTTTTTTTTTTTGTATGTTTAAAGTTTTCCATGATAAAAAAAGCTTTTGCAAGAAAAATCTTTAAAAACTCTTAAGTGTACTCAAAATAAAGTCAAACTCCTTACCATGGACTGCAAGACCCAGTATAAACAGACCGTATCTATCCTATCAAGTGCCACTCTCCCCCTCACTCACAGCCACACTGGGGTTCCAGATCCTTGGATGAGTCAAGCCCTTTCTCACTTCTGGCCAAAGCTGGTTACTCCCCACGCCTAAAACTCTCCTCCCTCCCACCTTTCACATGATCCTTTCTCATCCTTAATGTTTTTGCTTAAATGCCATCTTCTCAGAATCATCTTTCTATTTTCTGTATGTAAAGAAATTTGTCCTCTGATATCCTTCTCTCAGCTTTTTGCTTATTTCATTGCACTTAATCACAATTTGCATTTATTCCACCTCTACCCTTAGAAGAAACGCACTCAGGACAATGACCTCACCCATTTTGGATACCTTTCGCATTTTCAGCACCAAACATGGATACAGAATTAAGGCTCAACGATATTGATCATTTTTAAGAAAAAGTATCCAAAATTTGGATACAAGGCAAAAAAAGCATGTGGCATGTAATTTCAGTATCATACAGACACACACCGATGCAAGATTTAAAGAAAAGTACTTTGTTCAACTCAACAATTCTTTACTATTGATAAAAGGTTTCAGACTTTGTGAATTTAAATGCAAATCTGGAAATTTTCATGCAGTAAACATGCAAATAATTTTTGTCCAGTGAAAGAGCATAGTTTTATTGCCCAGGAGGACAGTAACCAGTTTTATAACTAACCTAAAAATCTTATCCCAACATTCCTTTATTAATTTTCTTATAGTTAGCTCCTCAAAAGCTCTTTGAACCAGCATTAACACTTTCTTCGTTTCCTCACTAATGAGTTGAATAAAATCGTTAACATGTGCTCATCTTATACTTTTATGAGAGTAATATTTACCAGCTTGTGCAAAGTGTAATTCAACACAATCTCTCTCTTTTTTCTTTTTTCATTCTTTTTCTTTTTTTCTTTTCCAAAAGAATAACCATTATAGAACAAATCACCCTGGCACATGCATAGGACTCTGGTTCCACAACAACCATTTCAGTAAACAATTGTACAACTTGAACCAGAATTTCCTGGAAAAGTAACATATTACTAAACTTACTAAATGAGGTAAATAAATGCTTGATAGAAGACATAAAATCTTTTAAATAATGTATGTGGACTTCTGATTTCTAATTCCTAAAATAGTTAAGCTTAACATTTTCCATGAGACCATACAGTCCCATTTGCATGAGTCATCAACAGATCACAAAAGCCATTCAAGCTGCTCATATTTGAATTACAAATGCTCAGGAAGAACAGTAGGCAGGAAGAACAGTAGGCAGAAGCTTCAACTCTAGGATATGTGGGGCTCTAGAAGGTTATAGGTTTCAAATGGGTTGTCTCTATCCCACTTTGCCAAAGCACAAAGTGAAAAATTCACTGCACAAAATACTTTGAGGCAAATTCAGAAGCAATAAAGTCAGTCAGGATGTGTTTACACAGATTCCACGTCTGAGTGTGTTAAAGGTAACTCTGTCAAGGAGAAGACACGCTTGCCTTTTTGCTCCTTTGAAATATAAGGATCATGTGTCCAAATGAAGATTTCATGAACTACCATTAGATGGCACCCCTCCATCTTCAAAAACATGCTCTCTAATGATGAAAAAAAGCCCTAAGAATTTAAAGACAGATTTTTGCCACTTAAAACTCTTTGTAAAAATGAAATTTGCAATGCCTTATAAAAACCAAAAGCAAAAGTCACAAAACAATTTTACCGACATTAAGACCTCACTGAAAACAGCTATAATTCATTTGTACTGAGATTCAGTATTACCTTAAAAAAAAAATTCTCTCAGCCACTTTCTGTGAGTTTCTTTCTATTCTGTACCTATTTCTTGAATATCATTTGCATTCATTGGAGAATCCAGATGCTGTCATTTCTAAAAAAAAAAAAAAAATTATATGTACTCATGGCAGGTAAGGAAAAGAACAAAGTACAGAGTTTCATGTTTCATGCTGAAACCCAGAGGTTTCACGCAGAGAGGTCTAGAGACGTGTTTTTTGGCCAAACTGTGTTTACAAAATAATACTAAAAGAGTTTTTCCAAGATTTAAAATTTAACGATGTCACATTTTTAAAAAATGGGTTTCTAGATTATTTTGAAAAAACTGAGTTCACATTTCTACATGACATCAGCTGGCTGGAGCTGAGCAGCCAACTGCTAATTAGAAAGAGAATTTGAACTCCAGTACCATGCCAATGTCTCCTCTAAGTGGGACCAAATAGAAAAGTAAAATATTTCTTATATTCATGTCATTCAAAGGCAGAAAAATACATGTATACATGTCCAGACATACATATGCACACATACACACCTTGCAGGTTGCCCCCTAGAGAGTCCCAGGAATTTGATTTTAGAGGACAAAGGGAAAGCATTCCCGGCAGTACCTACTTGGGGATCCTACAATATTTGCTCTGAATCCTCTAGTTAAACACTGCCAGTGCCCCTGGGGATGCTGAGCCCCCAGTCACCTCTAGTCTCTGTCTTCTTCCATCTTTGCCATCAATGGACAAGTTAATCCACCTCTCTGGGCCCTGAGTTCCCTCAACTGTTAAAGGGGGGAAGAAAGAACAGCTAAAGCACTGGGGTATTTGTGAAGCACAGAAAAATTCACTCCAGTACACCATGAAGTACCAGATTCCAGGCTCTGGACCTTCAATGTCCACATGGCCAAGAGACCAAAGGAAATAGGATTGGGCATCTTAGACTGTCCTGTGTGAAGCTCTCCTCGCACCCATCCACTATCACAATAACAACATTAGAATGAAAGAAGGATGTCTGAGGTAAGATGGAAACATCCAGAACCTAGGAAAGTTTGAAAAGCACAATGAAAACCCACAATGGCACTTCAAGGTCTGAGGGGAAATGAATTACAATAATGTATTTGAAGAACAAAATGGTGGGATTCCTGATGTTCCTGGAATACTTGCAAAACTCAAACCAGGGGCACCTGCGTGGCTCAGTTGGTTAGGCATCCAGGCATCCAACTCTTGGTTTTAGCTCAAGTCATGATCTCACGGTCATGAGACTGAGCCCTTCATCAGGTTCCATACTGGGTGTGGAATCTGCTTAAGATTCTTTCTCTTCCTCTCCCTTTGCCCCTTCCTCATTCACTCCCACTCTCTCTCAAAAACAAAAACAAAAAACAAACCTCAAACCAGAGTATCAGCTACCTCTACACACTGTACCTGGCATGGAAAGCACAGGTAGAAGAGAGAGCTGGGAACTTAGGAAACGCCCACCTACCTGGTTCCACCTATCACCCCAGAGAGGGAGAACAATACTTTTCAGAGTTAGAAAAACAAGTTTGTATTCTATCTGTAATGACTTGAGGTTCCTCCTGAATAACAAAAGGGTATAAAACACAAAAGACAGACTACTGGGCCTAAAGGTGTTGAGGTCAAAACTACCGTCACAACGGTACTGTAGCAGAGGATCACCACACTTAAACACCACAAACGTTTATTTATTTTTTCAATTGAAATACACTTGATATATTGTACTCATTTCAGGTATACAACATAGCGATTCAACAATTACATACATTACAAAATGCTATAAGCATAGTCACTATCTGTCACCACCACAAGTTACCACAATATTCTTGACTATATTCCTCATGCTGTACTTTTACATCTCATGACTTAAATTTTATAAGTGAAGTTTGTACCTCTTTATCCCCCTCACCTATTTTGCCTATCTCACCATCCTTCTCCCCTCTGACAACCACTAGTTTGTTCTCTATGAGTCTGTTTTTCTTTGTTCATTTGTTTTTCAAATCCATTATCTAAGTAAATCATATGGCATTTGTCTTTCTCTGACTTATCTAACTTAGCATAATACCCTCTAGGTCACACTGTCCTGAACACCAAGACTTCATTCTTTTTCACGGCTAAGTATTTATATTGCATATATATACCACATCTTCTTTATCCATTGGTCTAATGATGGATCCTTGGGTTGCTTCCATACCTTGGCTACTGTAAATGATGCTGCAATAAACATAGGGTGTTTATTTTTCTATTTCTCTATTTTTCTAGTGTTTTTGTTTTCCTTGGGTAAATAGCCATTAGTTGAATTACTAGAGTATATGGTACTTTGTTTTTAGTTTTTTGAGGACCCTCCATACTGTTTTCAACAATGGCTGCATTTACATTCCCACAAACAGTGCATAAGGGTTCCCTTTTCTCCAAATCCTCACCAACACTTGTTATTTCCTGTCTTTTTGATGCTAGCCATTCAGCATTTTTTCATACATCTGTTGGCTGGCCATGTGTCCTCCTTGGAAAAATGTCTAGTCAGGTATTCTGCCCATTTTTTCATCAGATAAGTTGTTTCTTTGAAGTGCTGAGTTGTAGGAGTTCTTTGTATAATTTTGTATATTAATCCCTTATCAGTTATTATCATTTGCAAATATCTTCTTCCATTCAGTAGGTTGCCTTTTTGTTTTATTGATGGCTTCCTTCACCATGCAAAATCTTTTCAGCTTGATGTAGTCAGTCTCAATTGTTTATTTTTGCTTTTGTTGCCCTTACCTGAAGAGACAGATCCAGAAAAACACTGTCAAGACTGATGTTCAGATTACTCCCTATGTTTTCTTTTAGGAGTTTTATGGTTCTAGGTCTTACAGTTAGGTCTTTAATCCATTTTGAATTTATTTTTGTGTATACTGCAAGCAAGTGGTCTATTTTCATTCTTTTGCATGTAGCTATCCAATTTTCCCAAAACCGCTTATTGAAGATACTGTCTTCTCCCCATTGTATATTCTTGTCTTCTTTGTCACAGATTGACTATAGAAGCGTGGATTTATTTCTGGGCTCTCTATTCTACTCTATTGATCTACATGTCTATTTCTGTGTTAGTACCATAGTATTTTGATTACTACAGCTTTACAGCATATCTTAAAATCTAGTATTTTAGGCTTTGTTTCTCCAGCTTTGTTCTTTCTCAAGATTGCTTTGGCTATTCAGAGTCTTTTGTAGTTTAATACAAATTTTAGGATTTTTTTTCTCTAATCCTGTGAAAAATACTATTGCCATTTTGATAGGGATTACATTGAACATGTAGATAGCTTTGGGTAGTATGGACATTATTAATTCTTCTAATCCATTAGCATGGTATATCTTTCTATTTATTTGTGCCATCTTTGACTTATTTTATCAATGTTTTTAATTTTCAGAGTATAGGTCATTAACCTCTTTGGTTAAATTTATTTCTAGCTATTTTATTCTTTCTGATGCAACTGTAAGTGAGATTTTTTTTTTTTAATTTCTCTTTCTGGTATTTCATTAGTAGTGTATGGAAACACAACATTTCTGTATATTGATTTTGTATCCCACAATTTTGCGAAATTAACTTATTAGTTCTAATAGATTTTTTTGGTGGAGTCTTTAAGGTTTTCTATATACAGTATCATATCAACTACAAATAGTAAGTTTTACCTCTTTATTACCAATTTGGGGGCCTTTTGTATCTTTTTTCTTGTCTGACTGCTATCGCTACAATTTCTAGTAACATGTTGAATAAAAGTGGTGACCGCAGGCATCCTTGTCTTCTTCCCGATCTCACCAGAAAAGCTTTCAGCTTTCCATTATTGAATACAATGTTATCTGTGGGCTTATCATATACAGCCTTTGAGGTATGTTCCCTCTATACCCACTTTGTTGACAGCTTTTTACCATGAATAAATGTTGGATTTGGTCAAATCCTTTTTGTGAATCTATTGAAACAATCATATAATTTGTATCTTTCATTTTGTTAACATGGTATATCACGTTAATTAATTTACGGACATTGAACCATCCTTGCATCCATACACTAAATCGCAGCTGGTAGTGAATGAACATTTTAATGTATCACTGAATTTGGTTTCCTAATATTTTGTTGAAGACTTTTGCATCTATGTTCATCAGGAATATTGGTCTGCAATTATCTTTTTTTGTAGGTCTTTGTTGGCCCTTGGTATCATGGTAATGCTGGTCTCAAAGAATGAATTTGGAAGTATTCCTTTCTCTGATATTTTTGGAAATAACTTGAAAACAATAGGTATTAACTCTTTTTTAAATGTCTGGTAGAATTCATCTGTGAATCCTATACTTTTGTGTTTTGGGGGGCTTTCTGAATAGTGATTCAATTTTGTTACTAGTTATTAGTCTGTTCAGATATTCTATTTCATCAGGATTCAGTCTGGGAAGATATTCTTTTTTAAATGTTTATTTTTGTGTGTGTAAGAGAGAGACAGAGAAGAGACAGGGTACAAGCACACAAGCAGGGGAGGGACAAAGAAAGAGGGAGAGGGAATCCCCAGCAGGTTCCATGCTGTCAGCGCAGAGCCCAATGTGGGGCTTGATCTCACAAACCAAGAGATCATGATCTGAGCCGAAATCAAGAGTCAGATGCTTAACTGACTGAGCCACCCAAGCCCCCTCCAGAAGATATGATCTTTATTTACTCATTTCTTCTAGGTTGTCCAATTTGTTGGCATATTATTTTATTGTAATAGACTCATAATTTTTTGTATTTCTGTAGTGTCACATATAACTTCCCCTCTTTCTTTTCTAAGTTTATTTATTTGAGTCTTCTCTCTTATTTTCTTGGTTAGTTTGGCTAAAGGCTTATCAATTTTGCTTATCTTTTCAAAGAACCAGCTCTTAGTCTCATTATCTTCTCTATTGTTTTTCAATCTCTATTTTATTTCCACTCTGACCTTTATCATTCCCTTCTTTGTACTACCTTTGGGCTTTGTTCTTTTTCTAGATCTTTTAAGTGTTCACAAACCTTTTAACAACCCAGCTTGTGCAGAGCCACCACTATGGTTTTATAACATGATTTCTTTTTCTCAAAAAATTTTTTTGATGTTTATTCTTGACAGACACAGAAAGAGACAGAGCATGAGCAGGGGGAGGGCAGAGAGAGAGAGAGAGACACAGATTCTGAAGCAGGCTCCAGGCTCTGACCTATTGGCACAAAACGTGACGCAGGCTCAAACCCACAAACTGCAAGATCGTGACCTAACTGAAGTCAGCTGCTTAACCAACTGAGCCACCCAGGCGCCCCTTATGATTTTTTTTTATTTTTTATTATATTTTATTAATCCTTTTAGAGAGAAACAGAAAGCAATCTGGGGAGGGTCAGAAAGAGGGGGAGACAGAATCTGAAGCAGGCTCCAGGCTCTGAGCTGTTCAACAAAGGGCTTGAACTCACAAACTGCAAGATCATGACCTGAGCCAAAGTCACACGCTTAACTGACTGAGCCGCCAGATTCCCTATATCATGATTTTTTTTAATAAATATTTATTATTTTCACAATAAAATGAGAAAACCACAAAATATAGTTTGACTAAAGTCAATACTTTGTTTAGGTACCTAACGTCCTTTTTCTGTTCCAGGATCTCATCCAGGATATGTTCCATTTAGTTGTCATGTTTTCTTAGGCTCCTCTTGGCTGTGACAGTTTCTCAGACTATTTCCTTTTTGTTTTTTAATGTTTATTTATTTTTGATAGAGGGGGACAGATGATTCAAAGAGGGCTCTGTGCCAACAGCAGAGAGCCCAATGTAGGTCTCAAACTCTTGAACTGTGAGATCATGACCTGAGCCAAAGTTGGACACTTAACTGACTGTGCCACTCAAGCGTCCCTCTCAAACTTTTCTTATTTTTGATAACCTTGATACAGTTTTGAAGAGTACTAGCAGGTGTTTTGCAGAATGTTCCTCAACTGAGACTTGTCTGATGATTTGTCTCATAATTAGACTGGGATTATGGGTTTGGCAGGAAGACCACAGAGGTAGACTGACATTCTCATTACATGATATAAAGGTATGTACTATCAACATGACTTATCACTCCTAGCTGAGATAGTGTTTGTCAGGGTTCTCCCCTGCAATGTTACTTTCCTCTCTCCACCCTTTCTATAATATACTTTTTAGAAGGAAGTTACTACGTGCAGCCTACTCAACCCTTTTTAAAATAACTGTATTGTTTTCTTTTAAAGGAAACAAGCTCAACTTCCTTCCATCCATCATCTACTTATTAAAAACTGTACCAACACCAAAACATTATGTACATTTTTTAATGTAAATCTATATGACATAGCAGTGGAACCTAATAAAAATATATAGGGACTATGTATGGCAGTCTGATAGAATTAATGGAATACAGAGTCACTATACCATGAATTTATGAAAAGTGCTGCCAAATGGTTATCAATTTCAGATTATGCCCCTCAATTTCTCTGAAGTCATATCTACCTAAACTCACTCTGTCTTCTGTTAATAAAACTCTTGATTATATTATCCCAAGTTGTAGTAATGCTTATGTGCCCTTATTTCCCAAGGTTCTAGCCACCTCCAACAGACACGTGATTTCTACCATATTTTTTGCAACCAGTTACTTCAAGCAATTGTAACATCTCCAGCAATATCACTTGCAAGCCATTTTCTAGCCTCATAGGGCCTACACGGTCACCAGAATTCAGACTAATGGACCGGTTGGTTAATGCCAATCTTCATGCTAAAGAAAATACATCAGGGCCTATCAGCTGTGTCCTTAGAGTACTCTGCTGCTTACTAGCTGGGCAACTTTAGGTAGTCATTTAACTTTGTGAGTTTACTTCCTCATCTGTAAAATGAAGTAGTAAGACTACTGATTTTGGCTATTTTGGCCTTGGATTTATTTACCAAGTCCACAAATTTCCAGCTTTCTAATTCACCACTTTCTTCTTTAATCTTTAGCAATTTCTCTATCCTGATTGGTTTATTAAAATAAATATTTTCTTAAGATTCATAAATTGATACTATCCAAAGCAATCTACATATTCAACATGATCCCTATCAAAGTAACACCAGCCTTCTTCACAGAGCTATAGCAAATAATCCTAAAATTTGTATGGAACCAGAAAAGACCCCGAATACCCAAAGCAATCTTGAAAAAGAAAACCAAAGCAGGAGGCATCACAATCCCAGACTTCAAACTATACTACAAAGCTGTAATCATCAAGACAGTATGGTACTGGCAGAAGAACAGACACTCAGGTCCATGGAACAGAATCGAGAACCCAGAAATGGACCCACAAACGTATGGGCAACTAATCTTTGACAAAGCAGGAAAGAATAAACAATGGAATAAAGACAGTCTCTTCACCAAGTGGTGCTGGGAAAGCTGGACAGTGACATGCAGAAGAATGAACCTGGACTACTTTCTTACACCATACACAAAAATAAACTCAAAGTGGATGAAAGACCTCAATGTAAGACAGGAAGCCATCAAAATCTTCAAGGAGAAAGCAGGCAAAAACCTCTTTGATCTTGGCCACAGCAATTTCTTACTCAACACGTCTCTGGAGGCAAGGGAAACAAAAGCAAAAATGAACTATTGGGACCTCATCAAAATAAAAAGCTTCTGCACAGTGAAGGAAACAATCAGCAAAACTAAAAGGCAACTGACAGAATGGGAGAAGATATTTGCAAATGACATATCAGATAAAGGGTTAATATCCAAAATCTACAAAGAACTTATCAAACTCAACACTCAAAAAACAAATAATCCAGTGAAATGGGCAAAAGACATGAATAGACATTTCTCCAAAGAAGACATCCAGATGGCCAACCGACACATGAAAAAATGCTCAACATCACTCATCATCAGGCAAATACAAATCAAAACCACAATGAGATACCACCTTACACCTGTCAGAATGGCTAACATTAGCAACTCAGGCAACAACAGATGTTGGTGAGGATGAGGAGAAAGAGGATCTCTTTTGCACTGTTGGTGGGAGTGCAAGCTGGTGCAGCCACTCTGGAAAAGAGTATGGAGGTTCCTGAAAAAACTAAAAATCGAACTACCATACGACCCAGCAACTGCACTACTAGGCATTTATCCACAGGATACAGGTGTGCTGTTTCGAAGGAACACATGCACCCCCATGTTTATAGCAGCACTAGCAACAATAGCCAAAGTATGGAAAGAGCCCAAATGTCCATCGATGGATGAATGGATAAAGAAAATGTGGTGTGTGTACATATATATATAATGGAGTATTACTCAGCAATCAAAAAGAATGAAATCTTGCCATTTGCAACTACGTGGATGGAACTGGAGGTATTATGCTACGTGAAATTAGTCAAAGAAAGACAAAAATCATATGACTTCACTCATATGAGGACTTTAAGAGACAAAACAGATGAACATAAGGGAAGAGAAACAAAAATAATATAAAAACAGGGAGGGGGACAAAACAAAGGAGACTCATAAATATGGAGAACAAACTGAGGGTTGCTGGAGGGGTTGTGGGAGGGGGGATGGGCTAAATGGGTAAGGGGCAGTAGGGAATCTACTGAAATCATTGCTTCACTATATATTAACTAATTTGGATGTAAATTTTAAAAAATAAAAAATAAAGTTAAATCAAAAAAAAAGATTCATAAATTGAAAATTAATTTAGTTTTCATTATTCCTTCCCTAAAGCTATGGTTTTGCTCCAAGTGCAGCTTTGACTGTATCTCACAGGTTTTGATAAGCTGAGTTTGTGCTGTTGTAGTCTAAAAAGTTTATTACTGCAGATATTAGTTTCTTATAATGCAACTATTACTTAGAAGAGTTGAGGTTTCTCTCATTTCCAAGTAGAAGAGTAGTTTTTTATTATTTATTTTTGTTTAAACAAAAAGTAAACTTTAATTTTGCTCTTAACATTCTGTTTTCTGGTGATTACTTTCACTTATTAACTCTGACACAAAACAGAATTGTTTGTTTAACAATGATACATGAAAAAAAATTTTTGTTCTTTGGTCTTGCTGAATTTTGTTAAGGTAAAGTAGTTTCTTTAAAGTAACCACACTGGCTAAATATATGATATTCAGATGAATTAGGTAAAGTGCTAGACAATCACTTGTGATCCAGCTAAGTAATTCCTCCTCCATATTTGCAAAATACTTAGGTGTCATACAATCTACTGTCACTGCAGGGAGCCATTTTCCTGTTATTTTTTAATACTTATTTATTTTTGAGAGACAGAGAGAGACAGAGCATGAGTAGGGTAGCAGCAGAGACAGAGGGAGACCCAGAATCCAAAGCAGGCTCCAGGTTCTGAGCTGTCAACACAGAGCCTGACACAAGGCTCAAACCCACAAACCATGCAATCGTGACCTGAGCTAAAGTCAGACGCTTAACCAACTGAGCCACCCAGGTACTCCTAAGGAGCCACTTTCCTAATTTAAACAACATACTTTTTATTGATTTTTATTTAAGTAATCTTTACCCTAATGTAGCATCCAAACTCATAACCCCAAGATTAAGAGTTGCATACTCTTCTGACTGAGCCCTCCAGGCACCCCTAAACAAAATACTTTTTAGATATTCAATCCTTTCACTGGACAATTTTCAAATTTTCCACAGGGCCTCAAAAACTGTACAAAATTCTAATATTAATAAAAGCCTTAATTTGAAGCCAAAATATCTGAACACCCTTTACTTTTTCCCCAACTTCTTTTTTTTTAATTCGTATTCATTTTCCTTTTTTTTTAAAGTTTATTTATTTATTTTGAGAGAAAGAGAAAGAGAAATCATGCTAAAGTAGGGTACAGACAGAGAGAGGAGAGAGAGAATCCCAAGCAGGCTCCATGCTGTCAGTGCAGAGCCAGATGAGGGGCTTGATCCTACAAACCACAAGATAATGACCTGAGCTGAAATTAAGAGTTGAAGGTTTAATCAACAGAGCCACCTAGGCACTCCTACCCCAACTTCTATAATACTCACGGCTTTGAAACCTATAAAACCTAAGCTTGAATTACAAACATTTCCATCCAAGGAAGTTTGAAACCAATGACCTTACAATATTATTTCTCTACCTGTCTCATAAACATTGAACTTGTGAGAAATAGATTTACTGTCATTTCAGTATACCACAATGTTTGTCAATATACTTGTATCCCTAAGGAAAATCACTGAGATTGAGTTTCCCTTGCTGTCCAGTTACATAAGTAGTTTACAAATAAAAATTGTAAGATAAAGCCTAAAATCCACTTTTGATAAACCTCTATAATGCTTGATACAATTACAGAAGTACCCCTACCCAGCAGGTCAAAATTTCCAAATGCTAAAACACTCCACTGACTCAATTAAACCCTGGTAAACACGCTTTGAAAGTGCCACTAACTCCAGAGCAAATATTTCAGGCTGGTTTTTTGCTGTTTTTTTACTGATAAAAAAGTTAATAACATCTATCAGAATACTCAAAAATTCTATGGCAAAGTTTGAAATCTTTCTGGTTAAGGAAAGCATAGGAGTTTATCAGTAACAGATCACTGGAATGGGTCTGAGCTGTATAAAACATTTTATAAGATGTTGTGGTTTTTCATTTTATTTTTTTCTGATTTTTCATTTTAAATAAGATATTTGGTAGGTTTGACTTAAATTCATCTTTATAGAAAAGCAAATGCCTAATAATATATTGGCTGTACTCTCTCTTATTTTTTTGTTTTATTAACTATTATCTGTACTTTTCTCATAACATCTACTCTAACTGCTCTTGTTTTTTTTGTTTGGTTTGTTTTGTTTTAATTTCTTACTTTAAATGTCCACTCTTTCAGGTGTTTCATGGTCATCATTTACTGCCTACACATATTACAAAGTTAAATGTTTTTCTTCTTTTCTTCCTCTTAAAAGATAGTGTTTATTTCTGTTGTTTTAAATGTAGTCCAAACTCTGTTTTAGTACTATGCTGAGTGATGACAGGGTTAAATTTGATTAAAATTTTCTTATAGCTGTGATGTAATGAAAAATATTAATTCCTTAGAATCATCAGTCTGTAACAAGTATGAACTAGTCCACAACACTTATGGTTCAAATATCTCACCAGGACATTATTTCTCCAAATTAAATTAAATTCTACTCAAAACACCTTGCATCACGCTGGAAGGAAATCCAGCTTTACCTCTTGGAGGTCCCTTATTGCATGCTCTAAGAATTCCAGTGCCATATGCATTCCTAAAGGAGGTATGGTATCTCCCAGACAACAGTGATCCAGCTGCCATGGAGCCTCAGCACCCAGTGCCCTGTCTGAACCCGGTCCTCCTCCACTAGGCCTGCTGGTGTCTGTGGCCCTCACGCCACACACCTCCTCCCTAGGCCTGCTGGTGTCTGTGGCCCTCACGCCACACTGACCTCAGCTCCTGGCATACGTCAGCACTATCTTTCAGATGAGGGCCACACAACTGCCTAAACCACTCTTTAGTGCAGTCGTCAGGCCACACTGTTCCTAATCAGCTCACTCCAGCTATAGAGTTTAATGCAAAGCCCTTCAAGAGCTTAGTCTTTTCGTTCATGCACACAAGTTTTAAAGAGCTTAAAGTAAACCCATGTGTGGCATGTGGACCCTACTGACAGTCTTAGCTGTGGCTGTATCTAACATTCATTCATCATTCGGCAACATTCAAAAAGTACTCGCTGAGTGTCTACAATGTGCCCACTGTCTAAGGCCTGGACACGCAGCAGTAAACATGACCAAAATCAAGACATTAAAATAGAATTTCATCTTGAATAAGTTTTTTTTTCCCTAGGTAAAGACAAGTTAAATCCTCTCTATATCAGTTTTTACCTCCCAACTGTACCCTCCAACACAGATATATGAACAGTTACTGGGAAATGAATTGTACACATTTATACATGAGAAATTAATGTTTATTCAGAATTCCCATCAACATTAACTGTCCACTTCTGAACATTTATATTTCAGAATTTTCCTTCCCTCAGAATTCTCTCTTCCTCCATCTCCATAGACTGTCTCCAAAAATGCAACACCCATACTCCTAAGAGTAACACACCATCCATACTTCTAACTCATTCTTTCACGTTTCTTGAAGACTTTATTCTCTTTTATCTCTCTACCTCTTCTCTTCCTCTTCTCTCCTCCCTCCCTCCCTCTCTCCAGTCCTCCCGGTCTTTCAAATTCAGTCTTCTTACCTGCGAACAATCCCACAACCTCAGCCTTGCATCCTCTTCAAGCTTCCATCTCAACTCTATCCATCCTTTCAGTATTAAATTTAAACTTTCAGTCTGAGAAATCTCAGCTTTTCCTAGTCCCTATAAAAAGACTTTAAATTCCAACTTTTAAACTTTCACATAAGCTCTTAGAAGTATGTTTTCCAAATTGTGTTCTATGCAAAGTTATGCCACATTTTGGCCAAACTAAACACGGTTTGTGAACTATGTTTAGGAAATAATATTTGTATGGATACAATATAAACTTTCTTAAATGTTCAAAATACTTAAAGCAAAAACAAGTACTAAGAAGGCCTAAACACAGACTTAACTTTAATCCATCATTTTTCAAATCTATAATGACCACAAAGCAATTTTCCCCTATTGGTATCTACTTACGTCCTACAGAACTAGACTCATATTGTCAACTACCCAGACACTTCCATGTAGCTACCCCACAGTATCTAACAAACTCTTTTAACTACAGTAGGTAATAATCCTTGTTTTCTAAATTTGTTTTAATGTTTATTATTTTGAGAGAGAGAAAGGGGGGGAGGGGCAAAGAGAGGGGGAGACACAGAATCTCAAGCTGGCTCCAGGCTCCGAGTTGTCAGCACAGAGCTTGACATGGGGCACAAATCCACAGACGGTGAGATCATGACCTGAGCTGAAGTCAGACATTTAATCAACTGAGCCACGCAGGAGCCCCAATAATCCTTGTTAAATAAAGCCCAATTCTACATGTGGACCTCAAGACACTCTCAACTAACTGCTGGGTATCTCCATACAGATGTCCTACCAGTCCCTCAAACATGTCTCAAACCAAAACAAAATGCTATACCTCCCAACCTACCCTCTTTCTCTATTCCCTGACTCTACATCCATATAGTGGAGATGAGTTGAGTACTGCTCTCTTATAAATGACTTATAATATTATTTTTTTATCTACAATTGCATCAAAACTGCAGTATATTTTGGTCTCCTTAAGAAGGGGTGTTATGCTTTATCTATCTTTGCATCCCCCTCTGTACCGAGCCTAGTCCCATTCCAAATCATTAAAACCTTTTTTTAATTTTAAAAAAGAAACTGTGTTACAGAAAATTATAAACAACTGTTTTGAGGTCGTATGGCCTAGGTCACATTCATGCTCTGTCCCTACCATCTGTGTTAGGTTGGCAAGTGGCTTAGTGTCTCTAAAACTCAGCTATATCTCTAAACCTCAGATTTCTCATGAAAATGTGGGTTTAAATCATCTACCTCAAAGGGCAGTCACGAGGTTTAGAAGAAATAAGATATGTGACACTCTTATCACGCTGCTTAATGTTTACTAACCAGCCATAACTCACTCAATTCATATTAACAAAACCAGTTTCCACAAGCACTGTCAAGAAGTAGGACTCTAGGAAAAAATAATTTTTAGCAACTTGCTCCAGCAACGCTTGTCTTAGAAGAAGCCAACCACAATGTAGGATATCTACCAAGTAAGACTACCATACCTTGAGGAAGTCCAAGCTAGCCACTTGGAGGACTTGCATATAAAGAGATACTTGGACAACTGCCCATATATGTCATGTATAGACATGACATCACAACCCAGACATGGGACTGATTAAGCATCAGATGATTTCACCCTCAGCAACTCACTGGTTATAATTCTATGTTTGGCCCCAAGGAAGAAGAGTCCAGCTAAGCCCTTCAAACCCCAGAGTTATATGAAATCAACATAAATTAATTTCAGCTACTAAAAGTTGAGGTAGTTGATTTATGCAGAAATAGATAACTTGAACATTTCTTTTTTGTAATTTAAGAAAAATTTTTTTGAGAGAGAGAGAGAGCAAGCAGGCAAGAGGGGCAGAAGGAGAAAGAGAATCCTAAGCAGGCTCCATGCCTAAGGCACGAGGCCTTATCTCACAACTGTGAGATCATGACCTGAGCTGAAATCAAGAGTCAGATGCTTAACCGAATGAGACACCCAGGCACCCCTGAACATTTCTGTTCAGGACCCTGACATTTTAATATACATTAATCTCCCAAATCAAACATAATGCATCACTTTAATTTTTATTACATAATTACTTAACATAATGAAGAACATATTATGAAATATCATAGGTTATATTTTAAATGAATTTTATGATCCAATATGTTAATCTAAAATAAAACACATAAAAAGTAAATACTAAATTATTTAAGTGTACAAGTGAATATACACTTAGAAAATGCAGGAAGAACAGTGGTCATCCTTAGGTAAATAAGTTTCAGGCAGTTTTGCTGTTTCTTTACACCTTCCATGTTTTCCATAGTCACTTCACTGAATATGTTATACTATATTCACTCCTGATACTGTTTTTTCAAAAGCAAAATATGAAGAATTCGAACTCTGAAACTAAATCCCAAAACTAAAATTATGGATATAAGTCCTCAGAGCTTAATCAGAACCTAAGGATTACATTCTTAGAATCAGAATTGTATGAATGTATTCTCAATCCATTATCAAAACTGGGAACTTCTAGATATATTTAGTGCCCAACTGTTTGCATAAAATAAAAAAAGCAGAAATATTATTTAATCAAAATAAGAATACAAAAAAAATCTCTCATCATCTTTTACTTTTCCTAAACTGTTTTCTTCATCTTCCATTCCTCAATTTCTTCTTTCAGCTGCAATGCATTCCTTGAGGACAGAACACAGTCCTCCCCATACACATGTGTCCTACATCCTTCTATGAAATTCCTCATACCTAAAACTTAGCTTTGAAGAAAAGTCACAAGTGAAAAGGAAGCTTTTAATAGAATTCATTGTGTGCATCAACTACGCTATCTTTCATCTCTTAACTCTGCCTTAGGAGATCTGGTGTCATAAACTGAAATAAGACAGTTTTTTTCTAAATATGCAATGACTCCCTCAGACTTTCTTCTTTCATTAGTTTGCCTTTGATGAATGTGTTCAGGGAACAAAATACTTTGAAGTTATACCACCCACTCTGTCCTCACTTCTATCACAGTAAGTGTGACTTCATTCAATCATAAAATTTCAGCTAATCAACTGGCTTTAAAAAAAAAAAAGAGAGAGATCTGTATCACTTTCCTCTGTATTTTATTACAATTCATGCAAGATAATTTTTTTGTTTATTTTTATTCCTCCAACTTTAACTCGATCTTATTTTAAATCCAGAATTTCACTTAAGTTTAACAACACCAACTGCGAGGGTTGAAGGTATCTGAAGGTTGGTAGACTAAGAGTGAAAATTTTATAAGAACTGGCTTACTTAAAGTCTCTTCTAACTTGGACTTGCTTTCCCATTATCAGATCACACTCCCACTCTAAATATCTCCCATTTCCCTAACTCCAGTTGCTTTCTATAACTTTAAATATTCACCTGGGGCCTAGGATAAACTAAAAGGATGGTAATAGGAAAAGTGACTAAAGGGTGCCTGGGTGGATGAGTCAATTAAGCATCCAACTCATGAGATCAAGCCCTGTATGGGCGCAGCACTGACAGTGTGGAGCCTGCTTAGGATTCTCTCTCCCAATCTCTTTGCCCCTCCCCTTCTTGTGAGCATGCATTCCCTCTCTCTCTCTCTCTCTCTCTCTCTCTCTTTCAAAATAAATAAATATTTTAAAAAGTGACTGAAAGGGCAGATAGTCACTTCTTTTTTCTTCATTTTAATTTTTCTTTTTATTTTTTTTTCAATGTTTTTTAATATTTATTTTTGGGACAGAGAGAGACAGAGCATGAACGGGGGAGGGGCAGAGAGAGAGGGAGACACAGAATCGGAAACAGGCTCCAGGCTCCGAGCCATCAGCTCAGAGCCTGACGCAGGGCTCGAACTCACGGACCACGAGATCATGACCTGGCTGAAGTCGGACGCTTAACCGACTGCGCCACCCAGGCGTCCCATTAATTTTTCTTTTTAAATAGGCTTCATGCCCAGGGTGAAGCCCATTAAGGGGCTGGAACACACAACCCTGAAATCAAGACCCGTGCTAAGATCAAGAGTCAGACGCCCCAAATGGCTGAAACACCCAGGTGCCTCCACTTCCTTCTTCTTAAGTCAGAAGAAATAAGGCTTACTGATGCCACATTCATCTGGGTTTTCCTTCTCACTCACTAGATACCCTTCACCCTCTTTGCTGGATCCTTGTCTTCTTCCTGACCTCTGCATGATAAACTATTCTAGTTCTCAGACCCAGACCTCTTCTCCACTATTACTGTGATCTCATCCACCTCACTGCTTTAAACATAATCTTCTAAATTTACATCCCCAGCCAAACTTCTTCCCTAAATTCCAGACTCACATATCCAACAGACTGTTTGACATCTCCTGGTGTTGATCATTTTTTAACCTAATTCTCTTTCAGAATATGTAACACATGTACATAAATCCAGACTTAGCCTATATAACAAGGTATATTCAGATAGTTCTCACTTCATCCACCTATTCCTTTCCTCTCTTCTATAGACAACCATTTTTACTAGCTCTTGATTTATGTTGCCAATGTTTCTTTTGCAAAAATAACTCTATATAGACAAACTGAAATAAAGCAACTATATATCAAGTAATGATAATAACCACACAGACAAAAAAATTATTTCTAGTGACTCTAGAACATAGTATTTTGACTATCTGACCATAGTAAAATAAATACTAACGACAAATGCAGCTGCAAAGAAAGCTTATACTTCATCCAATATTCTTACTGTCAGTGACAATCAGTATTATTATGTTTAAATTATATTTTTATATTATAGATTATATATTTTGGAGCCACATTTTATATGTTGTGGAACATATCTTTTGAAAGTATACATGTTTACAGGATAAAAGAATAAGTAATTACATAAGACAAAAGACAAATGCCAATAAAACAAAGAAATTGTGTAAAGTATCTGTAAGGTCAAACTTAAATTCGACATACCAATATTACTTCATAACTTTTTTTCTTTGTGAAATACGCATATCCTGACTCTATCAAAAAGGCTTAGAGTGGGGCGCCTGGGTGGTTCAGTCAGTTAAGAGCCTGACCGGCTCAGGTCATCATCTCGCGGTTCACAAGTTCAAGCCCCACATCGGACTCTGTGGTGACAGCTCAGAGCCTGAAACCTGCTTCAGATTCTGTGTCTCCCTCTCTCTCTCTGCCCCTCCCCCACGTGCACTCTCTCTCAGAAATAATAAACATTAAAAAAAGGTAAAAAAAAAAAGGCTTAGAAGTAATGACAACTCTGGTAACAATGCATCACTGGTACTCAGATTTTTGTCTCTAAACACCATTCCCCAGTAAAACCAGGGTTTCTTATAGGAATAACTGATGTCTGGGGACAGAAATATGTGAAATGAACCTGAACATCTTGGAGTAAGGAAGTTATTAAAGATTAATGAGGTCACACCAATGGGACAGAGGAACATGAAAGGGTTCCCATTTGCCAAAGATTAAAAGTTTTGTGAATCTAGAAGGTAACGATTGCAACTCTTTGAAACATACTCAATATATAAATCCTTATGTTCATAAGGATACTAAAATAAATTAATTAAATAAATAAGTAAATCTCACTGGTTACCACTGAAAGTAACTAGAGCATCAATGGCTTACTCTGAAATTAACATTTAAAAGGGAACAATTAAATATTTATCCTGTCTATCCTGGGTAAACTCCTTTTCAGGGTAACCAAATAGCCTGGCTCTTAAGGAAAAGTTCCTCCTTAAGAATTCCAGCTAATGTGGCAAGAAGAACTGAGTTAAAAAAGCACATGTTTGCAACTCCTAATAAAAAAAATTTTCTTAAATAATCATTTGTGGGGGCGCCTGGGTGGCTCAGTCGGTTAAGCGTCCGACTTCGGCTCAGGTCATGATCTCACGGCTGATGAGTTCGAGCCCCGCGTCGGGCTCTGTGCTGACAGCTCAGAGCCTGGAGCCTGTTTCAGATTCTGTGTCTCCCTCTCTCTCTCTCTCTGACCCTCCCCCGTTCATCCTCTGTCTCTCTCTGTCTCAAAAGTAAATAAACGTTAAAAAAAATAATAATAATCATTTGTGGATGAAACAAGCACATAAAAACAATTCAAAATGAATCAAGGACTTGAACATAAGACCTGAAACCATAAAACTAGTAGAAAATATAGGGGGTAGGGTCCTTGTCATCAGTCTTGGCAATGATTTCTTGAATTTGAAACCAAAAACAAAAGCAACAAAAGCAAAAACAAGCAAGAGAAACTACATCAAACTAAAAAACTTCTGCAACTCAATATCAAAAGACAAACAATCTGATTTAAAAATGGGCAGAGAAACTGAATAGACATTTTGAAGAAGAATACATACCAAAGGCTCAAAAGGTACAGGAAAAGGTATGCAACATGATTAGTCATCAGAAAAATGCAAATCAAAATCACAATAAAATATCACTTTCCTTCTATTAGAATGGCTGTAATCAAAAAGAGATAACTGTGCCAACAAAACCCTACCCAAGTTGTAGACTTAGGAGCAAAATAAATAGTTATTTTAAGCTATTAAGTTTTAAAGTCATTAGTTACAGCTGCAGCATACAGAATGTATGGCTCCTTTCAAATAACAGTGTACAAAATTAAATACCAAATTGTTAGAGGCTGTTATCCCCTCTGCATTTTCTTGCTTTCAACCTTTCTATGTTCTTTTGCCTAATGCATATTCCTTATAAATAACACGTAATTGACTTCTATCATTTTTGGTCTTCTCTGATAATCTCTGTCCTCTTACTTAAGAGTTTAATTTATATTCACTTATAGTTTTACATTAAGATCTTTTTCTGCTATTTTATTTGTACTTTTTGCCCTGCTCTTACTCAGTTTTATTTTTTCTTCTTTTGTTTCCCTTCGCTGTGCTTGTGGATTGATGTGTTTGTTCTTTAAAAGATTTCATTTTTGTCCTGTAAGCTTAGAAAAGTTTAAAGTTAAATATCTTCACCTAACTATAGAACAATGTAAGTATCTTAGAATACTTAAAACCGGTCATCTGTCACACAAACCCCACTAACATGCTAATTTTATAACATAAGCTGTACCTTATTTTGCTTGACTCTTAATGTATAACATTAGAATTACAGATTTTAATCATTAATATTCTTTGTTTATTGAAACGTTTACTCTCAACTTCAGTCAACATTCCTCCCATCTTAGACCCTTCTGGGCTCATTTCCTTCTTTCTGAAGTTCATGAGATAACAGGCAAATCCTCCTGAAATGTTACTGTTGTCTGTTAGAGACAAAACAGACTGGAAGGCAAAAAGCATATAAAGACAGTCACTATAAAATAACAAAATGTCAAATGTCACATGTCAAATCTCCTGCTACCAGGAGATAAGCTAAAACAGAGCTTCAAAATATGTAAAGAAAAAACTGCTACAACATCAAAGTGAGGGATTTTAATATTCTCCCTCTCTTTTTCTGTAGTTAATATATCAAGCACATAAAAATTAGGAAGGATATGGAGGGTCTGAACCACACAGTTATTAAGCTTAATCTATCTGATGGGCATACAGAATATAACCCAACAATGAGAGAAGACAATGTTGTTTTGAGGAAACAAGAAAGGTTTATAAAACCTGACAACAAATTCCAACATTGGATAGCATCTAGCATTTGTGTTCTGAATAAAATAAAATTCATTTATGAATCAACAACACCAAAAAACAAAACCAAAGCAGCATCACTTGGAAATTTGTTTTTAAAGCCCTAGAAAAACTCATGGGTCAAAGCAGCAATTACTACAGAAACAGGAACCTGAATGATGTAAAACCTGATTGGAGGGTTGAGGGAGGACTTCCCTAAGGAAGTGCTTATATTAGAAAATAAAACAGCTGTAATATTAATGTGCTAAGGATCCCAAAGAAGTCTACAAAAGTAAGAAAGAAAAACAAATGGTAGGGGCTGAAGCCTGAGCTCTGGTAGCTTCAAGGTAAATTTAAACCCTCTTCAGAAGTCTACAGTAGACATAAGGAGCAAAGGAAGAAGGTATCCTTTATGTAGCCTCATCATCAAAAATTTGGATTCGATGTGTGACAGTATTAGCTAATAGCAGCTAAAAGCTAGGCTATTCTAATTCCTTCACATGTGTTAACTTCTTTCATCCTCACAGCAACCATTTAAAACGTAAGAGAGGTACTATTATTATGCTCATTTTCTGATGAGGAACCTGACATACAGGCTAAATGTATTTGTCAAGATTAGACCTCAGATATCCAAAGCCAGGATACAAACCTAAGCACTCAAGGTCTAGATCCCATGCTTTTAACTACATATCATGTTAATATTCTCTATTAAGAAAGGAATCTTGGGGCGCCTGGGTGGCGCAGTCGGTTAAGCGTCCGACTTCAGCCAGGTCATGATCTCGCGGTCCGTGAGTTCAAGCCCCGCGTCGGGCTCTGGGCTGATGGCTCAGAGCCTGGAGGCTGTTTCCGATTCTGTGTCTCCCTCTCTCTCTGCCCCTTGCCCGTTCATGCTCTGTCTCTCTCTGTCACAAAAATAAATAAACGTTGAAAAGAAAAATTAAAAAAAAAAAAAAGAAAGGAAACTTGCTCATAGTCATGTAGAAAAGATCATTTTAAAAGTCACACTATCTATACTTCCTATCATAGAAACATGCTATTAAATGACAAGTGCACATCTTTATTCTCTTCTCTCGATAATCAAACCTAGCCTATTGGCAGCACTGCCTACTCACCAGCACAGTCTAGTGAACAGACCAGCCCTATACCTAATGCTTAATGATGTAATAAGAATGGCCATATTATGCACAATTTCACACTCACAGTGATCTTCCATTTGCAAGGTAATTAGGTGTCGGTGTAGATTTTATTTGTGGCTGACACAATCAATACTCTAGTAAGAGCAGAAGCAATGAAAGAAGGCAGTATCCAGCCCTAATTTTCTCCATGGTTACATTCATCTCCTGTGTTGAAAGATATGAGCTGGGGAGGGAGAGGGGAGGTGTTAGCTCCCTAGAAGAGTAGGAATAAGAGTTCTATACATGGTGCCAGTGAAATCACTGCGATTTTAAAATGTGAAAAATCACTATAAAATCTGAATTTTGAGGTCAGTAGCTACAATAAAATGTAAAAGGAGAAATCACCAACTCAGTGTGTGTTTCAAGTTCATGGCAGAGTGCTTCAGTAAACACTGAATGAATGAGTGAATGAATGAACAACCCCCAATACAGTATCACTCATGAATATTAGGGAGAAATTTTAAAAAAAGATGAAGTAAAATCCCCTAAGCTAAAACAGCTTCTGGAAATTCTATTAACTATATTATTTCAAGGTCTCAAATAGTAGGTACAGAACTGACTTATGAAAGCTAAGTCATTCTAGTCACCTAAAAACAAGAACAATTTCCTAAGTTTGCTGACTTTCTCCAAGAAATGTACTTAAATGCTATGTAAAATGGCCACTCAGGATCAAATTGCTTTGCAAGGGTATTTAAAGATTACCTCGAATTATTTATAATTTTAGTAACAAATGTTCAAAAGAAGTGAAGTCCTCCTGGTTGAGGTTTAGAAATATTTTTATTAGTGTGAGGTTTTCAATGCCATCCTACCTGATGGAACAGATTTATTTATATTAGGAAATCTAAGATAAGGAGTTAATTCATTTTAAAATTAATAGAAATGTTTTTGTGAAATATCAAAAAATATTAGATTATGATCACTGCTGTGATTATTAATGACTGGACAAGTTTTGGGCATTAAATTGAAGATCTGAGTTTGTTGCTGTTTTTAATTAATTTTGTTGACTATTATGAATCTTCATTTCATCCACAAAGTAAAACAGTTAATAACTTACAACCACATGGTTATTAGGATTCCATGAATTAATTCATGTGAGCCTATGCTGCAATTCATAAGGTACTAATGCAAGTATAGTTTTTTGTTTTTCTTTTCAAAAAAGTTTAAAATGTGGGGGTGCCTGGGTGGCTCAGTGGCTAAGTGTCCGACTTCGGCTCAGGTCATGATCTCGCAGGTGGTGAGTTCGAACCCCGCATTCGGCTCTGTGCTGACGGCTCAGAGCCTGAAGCCTGCTTCGGATATTGTGTCTCCCTCTCTCTCTGCTCCTCCCCCACTCACACTCTGTCTCTCTCTCAAAAATAAATAAACATTAAAAAAATTTTAAGAAAAAAGCTTAAAATATTTTGCCTCCAACAAAATTAAACAAACTTAATCAAATGTATTTGTTTCAATTTGTTCATTTTATGAAGTACATCAGACCTTTCAGGAAACTAAAGATTCAAATAAATGTATAAATGCACACACACATACGAGAATTATTGATTATCTGACAAACTAACATTAGTGAATTGGACTTGTCTTTTATTTACTTAAAGCCCAATTCTCAATCAAGGGATTTATTGAATTACCCTCATTAATGAAATAACATTTTAAACTTTCATTAAACTGGCTTAGAAGAAAAAATATTTTTTTCTCATTTTGGTTGTTCAACCAGTATCATTTAGATGAGTTCCTACCGAAAACACAGAAGTCATCAGAGAATTGAATTCAGTGTGTATCAGACAATATCTAGTCACATTTCTGACTTTAGTATATCCTAGACAGGTTAATCACAATGCCAACCTGGACCACACTTCTTTCATAGGAAAAACTAGAGCCAGTGGTAAGGGAGAAGTCACTGGCTGCAAGTTGTTCCTTTACTTTGTTTTCTCACCATTTGGTCATGTCTCAAATGTCTTAGTTAAGTGGCAAGGGTCTATGCAAGGAGAGTTCCTAGTTACAAACCTTTAAGCCATACCTCACACATGTGCCCCATAATGCGACCCTGCGCTTAAAAGCATGTATAAAAAGAAAAGGGAAAAGTGTCTTCTGAATGCACACTGGCTATTTTATCCACTGTCCCAACTGACCCAATAATTCCACTCCTAGATTCAAGAGAACTGAAAATATACACTCACACAACATTTATATACAAATGTCTGTCATACAATAGTCAAAATAGAAACAACCCAATGTCCATCAACTGATGAATGGATAAAGGCATTATATTTATATATACATACAAAGGAATATTACTCAGCCATAATGGGGTGCCTGGGTGGCTCAGCTGGTTAAGCGTCCAACTTCGGCTCAGGTTGTGATCTCATTGTTCGTGAGTTCAAGCCCCACGTCGGGCTCTGAGCTGACAGCTCAGAGCGTGGAGCCTGCTTCAGATTCTCTGTCTCCCTCTCTCTCTGCCCCTCCCCGCTTGTTCATTTTCTCTCTGTCTCTCTCCCTCCCTCCCTTCCTCTCTCTCTCCAAAATAAATAAATGAATAAACATTTAAAGAAAGAATGAAGTAGTGATACAAGCATGGTAAACTTTGAAAACATTATGGTAAGTGAAAGAAGGGAGACACAAAAGGCTACATACCATAAGATTCCAGTTATACGAAATGCCCAGAACAGGCACAACTGTAGACACACAGACATCAGATTGCTTGCCAGGGACTTGGGGGTAGGAGAGGATGGGGAGTGAAAGCTACTAGATACAGAATTTCTTTTTGAGGTGATGAAAATGTTCTGGAAAGATGGTGGTGACAGCTGCACAACTCTGTAAATATATTAAATACCACTGAATTACCCACTTTAAAAGCTGGGGATTTTTTTGATGAGTGAATTATATCTCAATGTTTAAAAAAATCTAACCAACCCTGCATTTCCAGCCATCTCTTTCTCTCCTTTCAACCTATGTACTCAAATTGATCTAATGTGTATCTAGGACAAGACACCTGGATCACTCCTCCCTCTGCACCTCTGACCCAAGCTATTCCCTGGGCTCTTCTCTCTACTCTCCACTCCCTTCTCCCCACCACTCTGCAACATCCAGATCAAGTCCAACTTTTTCCACAACATTTCCCATCCCTAGCCGACTAGTCTGCCAGAGGACAGATGAGCCTTCTTTATTTCATCTGTGCTCACCAACGCTGCTGAATTTAGTTGAATATTATACAAATGACTCTAATTATAGCTATAGATAGGGCTTTCTCTCTATAACACAGGTTGGAGATATAAAAGATAATGTAATTCTTTCATATACATTCTTAAAATTATATTGATCATTTGCCAGGCTTATATCTAAAACATTTCTATTATGACTCCTTTCAATGAAATGTTATTTGAAAAATGAAACATGTATTACTTTATTTCCCAATATTTACATAAGTACAACTCTGCAAAAACAGCACTGCATAAAAAGATGAGCTAAACTGAATTACTGCCCTATGACATGGATTAAAGGATAATATCCTTCCAATTATCCTAACAAAAGGATTATCAAAACACAGAGTGGTTCCTTCTGAAGAATATGAGTTTACACAGGAAATATATTAATATTACCTAATTATCAGAATTCATGACTAAAGAAGCTAACAAAATCTTACCTTCGGTTAGCACACAAATACAAACCCCTGAATTATTTCCACAATATACTTCAGAGCACTTGATCACGTGTTACAATACTAAAAAAAAAAACCTTTTCTTTTACGCCTATTCCCCACAGAATTCTTTCTTACAGAGAGACAGCAAAGTCAATATTAACAATTAAGAACTGATTCTTCTTCCTGAAGCCAAGAGCACACTGTATACACCGTATGTTAGGTAACTTGACAATAAATTATATTTTTTAAAAAAGAATTGCTTCTTCTCTGTTAATTTTGAGTCATCTCCCTTAATTCACTCTATATAATATGGATACCCTCTGTTCACCAGGCCTACTGCATGCAGAAATAAACTATTAGGAGTGCCACACAATGCCTTTTTTTGAAGTTGTATTTTGAAGCCATTCCATTTGAAGCTATTCTGTATCTTTCAACCTGTGCCACGTTTCAATAATGACTATTTAATAATTACAATCATCCCCTTATTAGCTTGGCATTTCATTTTCCTTGCCTTATGGCACCCCACAGTTGAAGGCAAGGAAAACTCTGTTGATTAGTTACTTACGACCAGCAACAATAACTATGCTGGAGAGAAGGCTACTTGGAGAGGATTACATAAGAGCTGGAGCTCAAATGCCTCAGACAGAGAGAGCAGCAAATTATAAACCCAAGTACTTCATTGCATGTAACCAAATTGGCTAGTTGAAATGCTAATTGCCTTTCAGCAAAACTAAAGACAGACAGGGGACCTTGTGCTTCAGAGAATGAAATGCATTTTTACTCCACTTCTGCACTATTGTCTTGCTGAGAATCATTTGAAATCTATTCATAAAGGTAGTTCTTTCCCTAACCTTTAAAATGTGGGAAATTTATTTAGCCCCTACCAGCATCTCCAATGTGCTGATGTGCCAAGATGAGAACAGATGGCTGGATTTAAGCCATGTTAAGCCCCTAATAAAGTAAGGCATGAAAGAGTTCGATGTTCAAATATATAGCACAAATCAAGAAAATGTGCCCAGGGAAAAGGAATTTTGAATAACAAATAAACATATAAATTAAAGTCATCAAATAATATAATCTTTAAAACGTGAGTATTCTTAATGTAATTATACTCAAATGCATATAAAAATAGCTATCATAGCAAAACTCAAAGAGACCCCCCAGTCTCCCTTTATACCTAATAATTTTGTATTAGTTCAAAACTCATTTATGGAGAATTATTCCAACAGTCAGTTTTCCCCCTTTATATGAAAAAGAGTCTATTCAGGTTTTTCAGAATGCTGAATAAATGAATGAGAAATGTCCTATCAGCATCCTGCCCTCATTCTGAGGTATAGCCAGCCTTACGCCTGACTGCATCAGAAAGGGCCCCATGACCACCTGCCCAGCAGCTGGGGGAGGGACTTGGTCTGGTACATTTTAAAGTGTATAATGTGTCACAGTGGAATCAGAAAACATAGCTTTTGTATTACCCCAGCCTCCTGTGTCCCAGCTCCACCCTTCTCCTCCTCTACCACACCTCTATCAGGGCAACAGAGCTCGGTTGCTGTGGCCTCTTGTGTGGCCTGACATCCTGACACATTGGGGAACCCTCCATACATGCAAAGATGCCTCCTGTCCTCTGAGTCCTGCTTTGTGAAGGGAGAAAAACAGGCATGCATGAATGGAGAAAACAACTTTCTGTACTACTTCATTCTGAATGAGACAGTCTTTTTATCACTTCTCAATAAGTATCTTTACTTAAAGTCTGAGCTGCCCGGGGGTGGCAGAGTACTAGGACTAAGTAGAGCTTTAAATCGTAAACAGTTCCAATAAATAATTCAACAGGAGTTATGGGGGAAAAAAACAGCTTTCTGGCTGGATGTTCACCAAAATCCTCGGACGGTGGAGTTCTGGGTGATTTTTCTTTTTTCTGTACTGTTTGAATCTCCTACATGATTCTCTATTATCTTTACAATCAGAAAAAAGACATTATTTCCAAGTCAAAGAGAGAGAGAGAGAGATACACTCAACTGCATGTAATACTAAGCTGTTTGACTTTTCCCACAAAATCAAGGAAATGCCCATCCAAACCTCTCTGTGGTAACACACCACATTTTATGATCAAATTAAGCAATTATCATCTGAGGAGCTCAATATGCTTTAAAAGCATCTGTAAATTATCTGGTTGCCCTCTATGTGAAGTAAAAGTAATAACAGCACACTGCTTGTACTGCACAGATTTCTGGACGTGGTGTATAAGACAATGAGCTATCACAGGTAAATAGGTAACAAAGCCTATAAGAAATTCAATATATTAACCACTTGGCTAAACTCTAAGAGATACTAGAAAAATATATAATATAGTCACTGGCCTCAAAGATTTACTACCCTAATTGGGAAAACTTGAAATTTTCAGTAGGACAGAAATATTAAACCAGTGGAACAGATACACACACACACACACACACACACACACACACACACACACACACAAAGCATGAGGCAGTATTTGGTTTCCTGTCAATAAATCAAACACATAATGACTAAGTTATGTACTTATTTATCATGCTTCTCACTTATCAGTTTATGGGAATATCCAGGTGTCTAAGGTCATAAATGGGAAAAGAGAAGATGTGACTTTAAGTCTCTCAACTTTTCTACGTTTCAATTTCCCCAAACATAAAATAAAGGGGTTGATCCAGTTTGGCTCCAAATTTCCTCCCAGTGCTTAAGGATTGCAATGGTGTATTCACAGCCCATGAATACCTTACCATTAAAGGACCATACACCTAATCTAAGGACAATGTATTTTCTTTGCGGGTCCTCCCAGGTCACAGATCTTTCTGCCTCAGTTCTTTCATCTGCAAATCAGGATAATAATATTTGATGATTAAATAACAAAGCTTCTCTTTTTAAAGGCCTAGAATTCCTGTCATGGAATGCACTTTCAATAAATATAGCATGCTATTATCATTCATTGTGGGTACATGAACACAAGAGTTTAGCCACAGCTCATTCAGCTGTATATACTCTTTTTCTCTGGGTGTAACATGGCCAAGGGCACCTGCAAGTAGAAAGATCTCTTTAATACTTTAACACTTACCTTACCATATTATTTCTAATCATTATTTTCATTACCATGAAAGCATTTGTGTTCCAAATACAACTCATGTTATCATTTTCTGATGATAAGTGCAATTGGCATTCAATATTTGATATATATACAATATAAAACTATAATTGCTCTTATTAAAACACAATAAATGTTGACTGATGCATTATTTCCATTTCTGTAGATATCAAGATTCAGTGTTGTTCCATAATTTACCTTCACCACATTATGGACTTACATTTTAGTCAAAGATTATTTCTGAGCTGATGTTTATAGGTGGTTTCAGCTTTTAATCATCACATGCAGTATAGCAGAGATGCTTACAGCATTCAGGAAAGATCCTTCATCCAGCTCTAACTGGGGAACTTTGGCAAGAAGTTTAAACTTTCCATGGCTTAGTATCATTATCTGTACATTGGGATGATACTATTTAATTTATGGTGTTGTCCTGAGTGTTAAATCATCTATATAAAGGGCTTCTCAGAATTCATTACATTACATTACATTCAGTATGGGGTGGCTGCCATCATGATTCATCATGAAAAGAACATGTTTATTTTTAGCATATGCATGTTGGCTACTTTTTTTAAAAGTTATAATGTTGAAAAAAAAACTTATGATTTTGAGACCCATCAGTTCAGCCTGAAATAACTCTTTTCAATCACCAGGTCTAATTCATTTATTTTGTAAATAAAGAAAAATCAGGCCCAGAAGGATGGTGAACGTCTAAAGTCACTGTAAATTAAAGGCAAGCCAAGACTCCTATCTAATTGCATATATTTAAAAGATTGTATTATATCACAGTTCAGAGTGTATTTGGCACTCCCTGTAGTAACTCACCAAAAAATTAACTGTTGGTGTTCATGTGTATCTTGACTAGAATATCTTTTTTTAGTGACTTTTTTTTTTTTTGGTTCTATCTAGCTGTTTTGATAAATGACACACAAAGGGGAGGAAAAAGCACTTTAGTAATTTAAGGTAATAACTTCAGAAGGAATTTTCAAATAATGCTAAGGTATATTTTTTTGAGCTTTATCCTAATGGTTGGTAATTATGCCCTCTTAAGATGTGATATGAGTAATTTCTAAAAGAGTCTGCAGCCTACATATAAACACATTACACACATTTCCCAAGGTTGTGGATTTCAAGAAATGTTAAAAGCTGGTTTAAAATAAGAGTTACAACGAGTAAGTTAATATTGCACCTTAAAATGAGTTTTTGCCCCTCATGAACACTAGCAAAATTTTTCAGTTTTAATTTTAAGAAAAAAAATCAATTTTAAAGTAGTTGAAGACAAAAAGTCTAAGCTTTTTAAAAAATATATTATCCTACGGCTCCAGGATAATTCCAAACTTCCTGAAATCAACATATCTCACTGAAAGTTCTGGGACCTAGTGGTTATTTTTTAACATAAGACTCCTTAGGTTTATTCCAACGTTCCCATCATTAATTACTGCCATTGATTATTAATTATCACGGCGCGCCGTTCTCGGTCTGTTACTTTCAAAGCGGTTTTTTTAAAATTAAAGCTAGGGGTTCGGGTTTCAAACAGGCAGAAAGAGAGAAACTTTTCCATCTGCCCATCCACATCTCACCTTCTTTGAGATCAAACAGTTTGGGAAGGGGCGGCTGGCAGGGACGCCAGGTTCCCTGCACCGCCGCAGCCCGGGCAGAGCGGACGCCGAGGCTCTGCGGGATTAGCCGCAGCGCGCGGCGCCGGGTGCGCGCCCTGCCTCTCGCGCCCACGCCTCCACCTCCGGCAACAGGTGCGGGAGCAGCGACCCAGCGTGTCGCGCGTGCCGCGGCGTTCCCTTCCAGCAGTGGGATGTTCGCAGCACCATCCCCCAACCACAGCCTACCTAGCCCTGGGGACACCGACATCCGCGCGCGCCCCGCGGTCGCCGCCGGTCCCTTTCGCACACCGTCGTTCTGCCTCTCGCTCGCGTCCCCAGGCTTCGCCGGGGCTGCTAGTTCTCACTCCCGCTGTGGGGTCAGGACGGTGGCTCCATTCTCTTCCCCCCCTTTCTCCTCCCCCTCCATCCTCGGTCTGCTCCAATAGGACTCGCGGCTCCCCGGGCTGCGCTCACCTGACCAGCGGAGCGGGGGTGGCTGCCCAAGGCAGCGCGCCCTCATCTGCTCAGCGGGCAGTCAGGTCCGGGCTCCGGAGTCGAGAACACCCTGCCTTGGCCATCCCTAATGGTCTGTTCCGGCAGTGAGGCGCCTAAACTGACCTGCCTGCGCGCCGGAACCCAGGAGTCGGCTGGTGCAGCACAGCGGCGTGCAAGGTTCGCGCCTTCTAGTTGTACCCCTAGACTAAACTTTCTAGTTTGTCCCCTTAGGCACAAGGACTCCCTCCACCCCCAGACTGGCGGGCACTCCGCCCTGGGTACTCCACTGTAAGCCATTCCCGGTTTTCTTTCCGGGGAGAAAACCCATTTACTACTGATTCCTGTTCCTTTCCTGACGATATTTATTTAAACTTTGAAGTACCCCCTGAGATGTTCAAATGAGAATTTGAGCATTAATCGATGAAACATTAAAAATAAGCACTCTACACTTACATGTACTTATAAACAGAGACTAAGGTCAACATCTAGGTAAATTATTTGCCTCATTTATAAACGAGGGTCAATTCCTACCTCATACAGTTGTTAGAGGGATTCGATGAATGAGATCGTGTGTGAATTGCAACGCTACATCTCACGCGTGGTAAACCCCAACAGAGGTTGGCAATTACTCCCCTGGTTTAAAAGTAAAGCTCCCAAGGTCAGACCATATCATCAGCACGTGCAAACGCCCATCTGCACCAGAGATTTTTAAAGTACGTGCAGCATTCTTAGAAGTTTCAAATCAGGGAGGAGGTTAAAGATTAGCAATTAGCAGTCCAACACCACCTCGCCGCTGATTTTATGGACGAAAGAAATTAAAATACACGCTGACTGAATAGCTTAAAGGCGGAAAGAGAACTAGGTCTTACATCTCCTAATTCCAAAAACAGGGCATATGGGTACCCTTTGTAACGAATCTCAATAGGAATAGTTACTTTGAGTTGCAAACTGCTATCCAGCAGTACTGATTTAGAATTGTTATGGGTTGTTGCTGAACATCTCATCTCACAGCTGCAACAGTCAACAAACAGCTGGGCACTAAAGCAAAGATTATTCAGGCAAAAGGGTTCTGACACAGAAACTGTGTAGGAACGCAAATACTGCACTTGAAAGCGTAAGAACAGGTAGTGAGAAGAGCGACCTAAATGATCAAGGTGATTGAATAGCTTTCCTATGATGCTCAACTACAAAGGTGGATCTGGGTCTAGAAACTGTAAATCCATGGGGTATAGTGAAAGAGTCAACACTGATCTTCTTACTATAACCTACGGTAAGGAAACTGAAACATGGAGACAATTTAGAGTCAAAACAGTGAATCAATTATCCATGCAGTGATAATGTGAAACAGAAAAATGTAATATTAGAAAAATGTTCTCTTAAAATTGTTTTAAACGTGTGTTCACTATTAATATGCCCCATGAATTTACAGCTTGTAGATTATTCAATATTCTGTATTCAACCCACAGTTTTATCATTTTAGTCATGTGCTTAAAAGCTTTATTTGTGACTAAATGTTACTTTAGTTTATTAAGACCCTGATAAAGTCAGTGTCTATCAAACTACTCTGGCTTAATCATTGTTTCACCCAGTCCCATGATTAAACACATTCTCCACAACTGGACTTATTCAACATGCATTTTCACTCTGCATAGGATACCACCTTAGGCACTGTGATGGATTGAAATGAAAACTTACACCCACTCTCTTTCTCAAAGCTACCTCAGGGAACTAAGTAATTCATTAACAATTATTACTGAGTGTTTAGGAAGCAGAAGACACTGGAAGACACTGTGGGAAAAACAATGATCCCTAAAACACAACCCTAAGTTCACTGAACTTGCACTCTCTAGAGTGAAAGTTTAATGAACCCAAATAGGAGAAGATGCCAGGCAAAAAATGAGCATCCCAGAAAGTGCTAGAGATGTTCCAAGAGGAAGAGATTATACAGAATGGTGAAAGTTTCCCCAGAGAGCTGATGATCTTTGCCTTGAAAAATAAAACTCCAGGAAACAGAAGAAGTGGGTTTTTTTAGCACCAGTATGTGACAAGGTGGTGTAGATGCTACCAAATGCTGAAAGTTTTCAATGGATGCTCAACATACTTCAATCCAAACTCCTCACAGGGACTAAAAGGCCCATATGATTCTGCCCCCACTTTCCTCTCTAGCCTCATCTTATACCATTCTCCCTCTTTTGGCTGTACTCCTATAATACTGACCTTCTTTCTGTGGCTCCAACACATCAAAATCATTCCTGCTTCAGAACTTAGGCACAACTTTCCCCTCTGCCTGGTACACGTTGACGGAGATCTTCACATCGCTGCCATCTCTATCATATCCTTCATTTGAGGGGTAGCTCGACTATCCCTTCCTCAGAGGCATCTGCCCTGACAACTTCCACAGGCACTCTTACCCATTACCTTGTTTTATTTTCTTTATATTATTTACCCTAAAAAATAGCTTATTTGCTTATTTAGGTGTTTTTGTCCACCCACAAGAACAAAAGCTCCATGAGGGGTTCTATGTCTCTCTCATTCACTACTCTATACCTAGTAGCTAGAATAGGCTCTAGAACATAGTAGTAGAAATTCAATACATCTGGAAGAGAAGAAGGGAGGGCAGGCAGGACTATACAATAGAATAGGGTTCTGCAAAGAACCTGGAAGGCTGTCATATAAAAATGATTGCCAAAGCCTGGGGTGCCTGGGTGGTTGGTTAAGCGTCTGACTTTGGCTCAGATCATGATCTCGCAGTTTGTGGGTTTGAGCTCCGTGTTGGTCTCTGTGCTGACAGTTCAGGGCCTGGAGCCCGTTTTGCATTCTGTGTCTCCATCTCTCTCTGCCCCTCCCATGCTCATGCTCACGCTCTCTCTCTCTCTCTCTCTCCCTCAAAAAATAAACACTAAAAAATTAAAAAAAAATATTGCCAAAGCCTACGTCCCTGTACTTCACAATTTAATGTAAAAAAAAAGACTAATCCTATATTAAAATACAGATACAACTGAATCAGATGGAAACGTCTTCCATCATTTACAGCATTGAGAGATTTTGTGCTTCAAGTCATACTTTGTTAAGGAAAACAGAAAGGAAGTAGATTCCTGGGCATGTGGACATGGGAGGTGGCAGGTGTTGCTGAGGTGTTGAAAGTTGAAAGTTCTGAAGACAAAGGTGGCCTAATTCCTAATTCTGCTTCAATGCAGAACTGATGGAGTGTATTTTTCCCTGTAGTAATCTCCATCAAATCAATTTTCAGTAACTAAATTTCACGGAGTAAAAAGTAATTAGTTTCCTTAAACTCTATAAGGAAAGAACTGATGTCACACAGTTCTTCCTTCTTCAAGTTAGTTAGCCCTGCATACTCAGTAAGCCTTACAAATCTCCAAAGATCTTTGCAGTTCCTTGAAAAAGCTATTTCTCATATTTGACATTCTGAGTTCAGATATCTAAGTTTAGGCACACATAAGGGAATTTTATCAAAGGAACAAAACCAAGTTTAGGCAGTCTCCAGTTTGCTAAATTCCAAAGAAGTAGACGTAAAATGTTATCTCAAGAGTGCCCAAATCTGTCTGCCAGAGGCTTCTTCTGTTTGGGCTCCAGATCTCAGACAGGGAACAAATTAAGACTTGTCAAGAGTCTGCCAGACTTGGGCCCCTTTTTCTCTCCACAGTCCCATCAGACCTGCCTAGGCTACTAGTGCCCCATCTCTCCTCCCTTGCACACCAACATGTAGCAAAGTTCTCAATAACAGGTAGTGTTTATTATCTTAGCACTTCATAATGGAAAAACAGAGCTTAAATCCAAGTTCTCAAAGATCCTGGGTACATAGTAGTAGCTCATTAAACATTTGTTGGATGAATGATGTGACTAGACAGGTAAGTGAGGAGGAAGCCCCACTGTCAGACCCAGAATTAAAATTTGTGAGTGACAGTGATGACAGCACAGGGCCTGCTTGAGATTTTCTCTCTCTCTCTCTGTCTCTCTCTCTCTCTCTCTCCTCTCCTCTCATCTCCCTGACTCACACTCTTCCTCTCTCTCAAGATAAATAAATAAGCTTTTAAAGAATATTTAAAACAATGAGCCAAAGAGAATAATTCCTGCCACGAGGGTATTCGAGAATCCATTTAATAACTGAGCATACTTGAAGCTGTTATTCTATTTCTAGGTCAGAAAACAAAAAAAAACAAACATTCTTGAGCCTTTTGGAAATAAAAAGCCTCAGAAAGTCTGAGTGATTCCTTATGAACAGTGTCTCACACAGGGCTACCCTTTAGTGTTACTACCTATTTGAACACTACTACAAACTGATTTTCATTTAACTGATCTCTTGCTTGCTAATACATAAAGGCGCACAGCCTCTGAGCTGACAGACCTTGTTTTTCCTCTTTTTCAGATTCTGCCATAACCCTACTCGTTACAGTGCATATTTGAAATAAATGCCTATTTAACCAGAAGCATTATTAGCCACACAGAATATGAACATAGACAAAATGCAGAAACTTTCTTAGCTGAATTTACTGTCCTATTCCACAAGGACATGTTGTATGTATTCTAGCCCTGATTCTTTGCAAGAAATCTGGAATGTTCCATGTCCTAAGTCCTCATTTTTATAATGTGCTGTTTCTTTTTTTCTCTGCCTAGCTTACGATCAATATTTTAATCTGAAATTCACAACATCTGTATATTAAGTTTCTGGCTAAAGCTCTTGCATGCTCTAATCCAAAATCCTTACCCTTAACAGTCTTGCCTAGAGTTTCTCATTCTCACCGTCTTTGAAAACAACAACAAAAAGGAAAGAAAAGAAAAAAAGAAACAAAAAGAAGCAGCTAACAACTATTATCAACATATGTACTAACTGGGGCTTCTGGCTTACTTGCTGTGAACATCTTACAATTTTATAAGTCAACGTACTGATTAGGCCATCTCTCCTAGAACTGGTGAGTTAGTGCAAGCCAGGACCAAAGAGATAAGTACCTGACTTTTTTTTTTTAGTTTATTTATTTATTTTGAGACAGAGAGAGAGAGAGAGAGAGAGAGAAAACATGAGCAGGGGAGGAGCAGAGAGAGAGACAGAGAGAGAGGGAGAGAGAATCCTAAGCAGGTTCTGTGCTGTCAGCCCAGAGCCCAACATAGGGCTCAGTCTCACAAACTTCAAGATCATGACCTGAGCTGAAACCAAGAGTCGGACACAACCGACTGAGCCACCCAGGAGCCCCAGTACCTGACTTCTACAGAAAGCTGCTAAACACCGACACCAGATTCTGCCACCAGGGCTTTTTGAGAGGTAAAATTACAATATAGCACAATCACCTACCTCCATCCTCACCCCAGAGGGAAAGAAAAATCAGCCATGAGACAAGGGAGGGTCTGGCTTTTCTCTCTGCTCCTCTCTGGAGAGGGAGGCCTGGTAACTTATCCTGCTGTTGACTACTGGTTCAGGTCAATAGGTTCCTTGGTCTACCCTGACCCTACCACTAAGAGGAAGGAGAACTGGGAAAGAAAGAGGCTAGGCAAGAGAGAAAGAGTGCAGGTTAGCAGACTCACTCTCACCTTTGTATGAGAATGTATAGATCTCCTACAGATTGTGATACCATAAAAGCTGCAGTCTAGCATAATATTGCTAATGCTTGACCTTAGAGAATAGCCGATGCAGTGAGATGATTCCAGAAGCAAGAAGTAGTGTACTTCCAGGTAGTAGCTGAAAAAGGTGGTTAAGGAAGAACCCACTTCAAGGAATCATGCAAAGGGGAGGGCTCACAGAACGCACTGAACTTACTCATGTGCCTTTGAGAAAGTTAGCATGCCAGGCACACAGGGGATAGCTCATCTGCATTATCCAGAGATCAGTTACAACCATAAAAAAGGGCACTGTGCCCATAAGCAGTCAAAGAGATAATTGTCCTTCTATTCTCCCTCTCAACTCTCAGTATTAGAAGAGTTAAGCCCTGAAAGACGGCCAATTCCTAACCACTAAACAGCCAGTGAGACCCAGAAGAGTTAAACCTTGAAATGGAGGAGGTAAGAGAGGTATTCTAAAATTAGAATCACCCCCCCACACACACACACACAAACACACATGTGCACGCTGCACACGTCAACAACTAACCATGCCTCCACCCCTTTTCAGGTAATGAGCAGGAGAAAGCTTTGGATATGATTTGAGATTGCCATACATTGAAGTTGTGGAATCACCCCCAAGACGGTGGAAAAGAATTACTTACTTGACTTGGAACAGATGGGGAAAAGACTGGAGACAATAATATTTTCATGTCCATGTTTTAAGCTCATGTTTGAACCACACTGAATTAAACCCCCCAGTCAACTAGTTAGATAGGCATTTTGAAAGTATGTACTGTGGGTTTCATTTTGCCAAGCTTTGCAAAGGGCAAAACTCTTAGCAATTAAACCATAAATGTGGGATGTTTCCTTGGAAAATCACTAAGCCTGATAAAATAGTAAAAGACCTGAGTATTATCATAAATAAACCAGTTTAAATTTGTTTAACTCACTGTTTTATTTGATCACAGAACTTTTTTTTTCTATATGATTTCCATTGATAATCTTCAAAATACACTTTTGTTCCAAGAAGGATGAAAGCCTGGCTATGGGTCTAAAATCAAAGTCAGAAAAATGCAGTTTTTGGGCAGTTAGTGGAAAGAGACTTGTTTCTTTCGGGTTTGGGATCCTTACAGGTTGGAGCCATTCTTTCCAGGGCTGCAGGAGTTGTGCAACTCGTGGAACGCCTCTGGAGTTGTTCCCACCAATGAGGACCCCATGAAAAAAACAGACTTTATGATGGGGTTGAAAAGCTGGGAGAGGCTTGGAAAAGTGAGAAGTGCTTCTAGATGACAAAAATTTTATATCAGAAAAGAGCTTAACATTGGAAGCCTAGAAGAACTGGAAGGTTTGAATCCCATGGCTCCTGACCTGAGAGGCATTTTTCGCATCTTCCTATCCATGCAAGACTTCTTCTGCAGTATCCAGTATCCAACTTCTGCAGTTTGAAAACTGATACTAAAGCCCCAGGAAAACGGATATATTTACAGTTGTTTGAGGGAGGAGCCAGGACAAAGGAGAATGGGCTCACACACAGAAAGGACTGGCACACAGCTCCAGCAGGAAGTGATTTCACATCCTCAGAAGGAAAGAGGAGCGTGTCAAGCCCTGGTTGATTCTGGTTTGGCAAGTTGGGGCCGCTGACCACTGGGGTCCAAAAAACTGTACAATAAGCCAACTGGAACAGGCTGAACAGCTCACTGGAGTCCTGGTCTCCGTATTTTACTGTCTTGCCAAAGCCTTTGATTTTCCTGGACCTTTTCTAGACTACTTATGAGTTATCTGTAGGTGAACAATTTGTTATAATGTGTCATGACCGTTTTGAAATCTCTAACTTCTGTGTCAGAGGCTTCTCGGTCCTTACATACACGAAGTGTAAAAAGAGTACTTCCTCCTTAACTTAAGACTGTGGTTTTGACAAGGTAGGGGTCAAGCCAGACTCTCACAGACAAGAGAAGTTGAGGTGACATTTTAGGATTTTAAACCAGATATATGATGACAACAAAACAAAACCCAATAACAACATGAAAACCTTTGTATCATTTGTTACTTGTGTGTGAAATTAGTATTTTATTTTTTTAACATTTTTATTTTTTATTTTTGAGAGACAAAAGCATGAGTGGGGGAGGGGCAGAGAGAGAGTGAGACCCAGGATCCGAAGCAGGCTCCAGGCTCTGAGCTGTCAGCACAGAGCCCGACATGGGGCTCGAACTCGAGAACATCGAGATCATGACCTAAGCTGAAGTTGGACGCTTAACCAACTGAGCCACCCAGGCGCCCCTGAAATTAATATTTTAAATAAAAATGTTAATTTTTTGTACTTAGTTATGTCTCCCTTTTAGAAATCTCTATAATCTCGGGGTGCCTGAATGGCTCAGTCAGTTAAGCAACTGACTCTTGGTTTCTGCTCAGGTCATGATCTCATGGTTTCATGAGTTCAAGCCCCACATTGGACCCTGAACTGACAGTGTGGAGTCTGCTTGGGACTCCCTTCCCCCTTGCACTATCTCTGTCTCTCTCAAAATAATAAATAAAAACTTAAAAAAAACTCTATAATCTCAATATTTAATTTTTCTAAAATTAATAAGTAAAAAGCAAAGGATGAATTAAGTATAATTTTTATGTTCTATTGTAAATCTTTTAAATCTTTATCTTCCTAAATTAAAAATGTTTTCCCTGAAGAAGTCTATTTACAAAACATATCTGAGATTTTGTAAAATCAGTAGCACATTTTCTATTTCTAAAGCCGTAGAAGACCAGAAATGAAAGCATTTTCCTATGATTGGGCCCAGATGATCCAAAGAGATACTACAGTGTAGGTAAATTGAGCAAACTTAGATAAATTTATTACTCTTTCATACTTCAGTTTCCTTGTCTATAAAATGGAAATTCTTATGATACCTACTAAATAGAATTGTGCACAAATTGAATGACATAGTAAATTCTGGTACATAGTAAGATTTTAATAACTGGCTGAAAAACATTGAAATAAAATAAAAAAAATTATTTCCCTTTAGCTGTATTATAGTACAGTTGAGAAGGTTTTTCTTCCAAGTTAACCATTCCAATAACAACACCACAGTGGTAATTATATATAAATTAATTTATAAATTTATAATTATATATTTTAAAGTTTTTTCCCATTAAAATTTTTTTTAAATTTTTTAAAATGTTTTTATTTATTTTTGAGACACAGAGAGACAGAGCATGAGCAGGGGAGGGGCAGAGAAAGAAGGAGACACAGAATCTGAAGCAGGCTCCAAGCTCTGAGCTGTCAGCACAGAGCCCAACGCGGGGGGCGAATTCCCCGACTGTGAGATCATGACCTGAGCTGAACTCAGGTGCTTAACCGACTGAGCCACCCAGGCGCCCCTCCCATTAAAATTTTTAAACCATTTCTCTTCATGCTATAATGTGGTTGTATCTGTCTTTAACATAACTAGATCTCTTTTATACTAGTAAGGAAACCCATACATATGTATTGTTAATAGCTCCATCAAATGAATATTAAGGTCAAGTAATAGCCAAGTGTACATATTGCTTTGTAACAAATAGTCCCATCTCTTTATAAATTGTAAACATATGCAATAATAGTATTTTATTACAGATATTGTATCTTATTTTTATTATGGCCATATGCAATATTTTATTACATTATTTAGCAAAGAATATATTTAGTACAATTTTATGTCCAGTGGGAAATATTTTAATTCTTAACTTCTGAAGTTAAAAATATTTCTTTCTCAAGAAATCTGTTTATAAAACATTCACCAAAACTGCTACCCGAGACTTTTTTAGATTAGTAATAGTTTGTATTTCTTAACAAGAAATATTTGTCAGACAGTTTTTCTCCTATTTTAAAAAGAATTTCTCCATAAGTCAGCTATGAATGCATATGGAATCTTTAATCCTTTAAGAGCAGCTAATTAAATCTTTCTTTCCTTAGTTGCCTCTGGGATAGGCCCGCTGTGTGTGGTACTTCCCATGGTTGGTCATTTTGTTTTAATGGCAGGGGGAGGAAACCAGCAAAGCGCCGTAACCACACTGCATATCAAAATGTCACCATGGCAGCATTTGTCCACTTGTCAGAGTCCTTCTGAAATGACTCAGCCATTCATTTTGTTGAATCAATATTAAAGCTTTTGAGATTTATTACTTGAGGTTTGGGAGCAGGCAGGGCAAACAAATCCTTCATTCCTAACATTGAGTTCTAGTTGGGCCAAGATTATGATTTCTGTCTGCACATGAGGATAGATTGTAAGGTTTCCACTACTTGCATAATTATCTTGTAATAAGCTTGTATTTACATGTCTGACAGTACCGTGAAAGAAGAATTTAAAGTTTCCAAAAACATTCTGTGGGCTGCGGTAAACTTACCAAATGCTAAATTCAAATAGCTAATTCCCTGAGAGGTGTCAGGGAGGAGGGCAGAGAGGAGAGATGTAATGCTTTTGATATAAAATCTTTAAATCTTTGATTTAAGATTCTTTAAATTCCATTTATATATATCCCACCTTGAAGCATAATTAATAAGAACCAGGATAAGCATGTTATCTATTAAATCTTTCTATTTAATAATGTCCATTGACTAATACTTTCTCCATTCATCAAATATAAAATTCTAAAATTGGCTTTTTCTACTTAAAAATACCAAGATTTCAGGATGCCTGGATGGCTCATTCGGTTAAGCATCCTCTTCGGCTCAGGTCATAATCTCAGGGTTTGTGAGTTCAAGCCCTGTGTGGGGCTCTGTGCTGACAGCTCAGAGCCGAGAGCCTAGAGACTAGAGCCTAGAGACTAGAGACTAGAGACTAGAGACTAGAGCCTAGAACCAAGAGCAGAGAGCCTGGAGCCTGCTTCAGATTCTGTCTCCCTCTCTCTATGCCCCTCCCCCCACCCACGTGCTCTCTCTCTCTCTCTCTCTCTCTCTCTCTCTCTCAAAAATAAACATTGAAAAAAATTGTAAAAAAATGAAAATACTGAGATTTCTTCAAAGATAGTTTGATAATTACGTAAGTTTAGTTTCTGGTGGTTTGGGTCACAAAATGAACCTGCTTTCTCAATCCAAGCACTCACTGGGTGTATTTTCAGTTATCACTGCACTAAATTCAGTGCAGAGCTTACTGATCCTGTCCAAAGATGAAACTGTGAGAACTTTTCATAAGTATAGATCTGTCCGATGAGTTCCTGAAGTGTCATTAAAGCTTCAGTGACAAATCAGGCCAACCTAAAATGAGAGAAGGCAAGCTTCTCTTCAGTGTTTCTCCTTCAGATCTCTTCCCAGAGCAGAGGAGTCTTTCATTTAACATCCCATGATCTAAACCAGTCCTACTGGGAACTGCACAGGATGCTGCAATGCAATTATCCTCAATGGGTTGAGTCAACACCAGATAACATGATGAAGTCATCTGTGTGGGGTTATAGGATCTGCTCTCCCAGGACCCCCAAACCCTACCAGGGACTTGTGCAATCTGAGGTAATGTTTATTTTACCAATGGCTGCAAGCAAACAAAGCCACTGCAAACAAAGCTCCCACTGTCTATTTCCCACATGGGTGAGAAAATCAAGCCCAATGGGAAGAGAGGTTTGACTGATGGTATGTTTGGGCATCATGCAGGGCCTTGCAAACTTTATATATGTAGGGGTGCTTGGTCCACTTAATGCAGACATCTCTGCCATCAGCTTTAGACTTAAGTTCAGATTTTCTACCTTTCAAATGTCCAATAAACTTTCTTAAACAATTTAATGCAACCATGGCAATTTCAAATCATACTGAAAGACATATAAGAGTACTGTCTGTAGTTTCTGCCTAAGGTGATGAAAAAATTTTGGAAGTAGATAATGGCGATGGTTATACACCACTGTGAATGTAATAAGGGCTACTGAATTGTACACTTAAAATGGTTAAAATGGCAAATTTTATGTTCTACTTATTTTACCACAATTTTTAAAATTTTATTTTCTTATACATAAAAAGCTGAATGGCACATTTTAAATGAGTGAATTGTATGCTATGTGGTTTAAGTCTCAAGAAAGTAGCTAAAAAGAAAAAAGAGCACTCTGCAGAAAGCTTTAACGCTCTGTCTGTAGCTTACACGTAAGTCAGGTCATATCAGAAAACTTATACTGGAATTGTCTCACTTTTCAGAAAAGCAAACTCCTTTTTGAGCTTTTTTCTTTGTAGGGTTCTGAGAAAGTAAAAAGGTTTTTAAGACCGTGCTTGAAAGAGTACCCTGCAGACAAATACAGCTTTAGCATTCCATTAGAGCAATCCCACATGGAATACTCCCAAACAAAATGGAGTTCTCTAATACTTTTTAGTTTTTCTTTTCTTTATGCTTTTCTTTTTTTTTCTTCAAAAAAGCAAGGAAGTGCATTGTGAGTATTTCCTACAAGAAATGCTGAGCTGGTTAATTTCTGATAATTATAAAATCACGGGTGGTCACTAGTTCAAAGAAAATCTTTCCCAAATAAAACCAATTATGAGCAGAGACTTTAACTGTGTTCCTTTATCCGCTGCCAAAATGCAGTATCAATAGAACAGAATGTGAAAGCTGCAGCTTTGATATGAAAGGTACTGAAAGTATTCATCTTTTGGTACTTGTTCTGCCACCATATGGAATGGAATAAAAGGAAAAAAGAATTATGCAGCATCAACTCGAATTATGCAATTGGAGAAAAGGAAAAGCAAATCATAACCAGATGCATCTATGCATACTTTATATTATAAAAATTTTCTTTGATATCACCAGGCACCCAATGCACTCTACTGGTAGTGTAAAGTAATTGAAAATAATATAAAAGAAGAACTGGGACTAACATACATTATCATTCAAATGGAAAAGCATTTACAGCAGAGAAATACTATCAAAGATGTCTTTAAAACATTAATATTAGACTGAACCACACGAAATTGATATTTTCTTATGTTAAAATGGTCAAACATGGGCAAAATGGTTGAACAACAGCAGTTTCGTTTGATTCAACCTAATACATAATTTTCCTCATAATTTCAAATAGCCTGTTCTCTTCATCATCATCACTCAGTAGAATAAAAGACATTTATTTAATTTTATTGTTTTTTGTGATTTATATAATTTTAAGTTATTTAATATTTTTAGCCACCTCATGTGGAATGAATCCATAAACACATGAGTCAATTAATGTCCCTTTTCTCCTCTCAATGAAGACATTTTTTAAAGTTAGATATACCAAGATTTCTCATTTGTCAGTGTGTTGGGGCCTGTTCTCAGCCAGTCAGGAGGCACTTCAAGGGAAACCCTTCCTTATTTGAGATGATGATAGGAGGGGGATTTTCTTCCCCAGCCAACTCTGCTTCTATATCCCTATATCCCAAGCTAAATGTCAGGCATCCTTCCTTGGAGATCGGAGAGGGAGGTCTAGGGCTGATGGACTAGAACTGAGTGAAGCTTGATACTAGTGAAACTAGAAGCCAGAGGCAAATCCTACCTATGGATGATCATCCTATCTACAATCAGAAACACTGTATTTCCTGCAGGATCTAAAGAGAAAGTGCTGGAAAGAGAAGGTAAGTCAAAAAAAATTAGAAGCTAGTTCACCTTGGGACCAGTGTAGAAGGAAGAGGAGGAGAGAGGGAGGCAAGAAGAGACACAGAATGGGACTGAGTTGAAAGAGAAAAAGAATTAGGCCACTGAGGGATGCCCATATCATCCCTAACTGAAATATACAGCACTCCAAGTGGGATGAAGAAATGGACAGGCACTCTACGCCAGAGCACAGCAGCCAGAGTAGAATCAATATCCAAAAAAATTGTGGGGCACCTGCGTGGCTCAGTCTGTTAAACGGCTGACTTTGGCTCATGTCATAATCTCAGTTTGTGAGTTCAAGCCCCACGTCAGACTCTGTGCTGACAGCTCAGAGCCTGGAGCCTGCTTCAGATTCTGTGTCTCCTTGTCTCCCTCTCGCTTTTCCCCTTCCCCGCTCGCACTGTTTCTCTCTCTCTCTCTCTCTCTCTCTCTCTCTCTCTCTCTCTCTCTCTCAAAAATAAATAAACACTAAAATTTTTTTTAAAAAAGAAATTATTTAAAAATATATATCCACAGGCGCCTGTGTGGCTCAGTTGGTTAAGGGTCCAACTTCTGCTCAGGTCGTGATCTCACAGTTTGAGTTCTGGCCCCATATCAGGCGCAGTGCTGACAGCTTAGAGCTTGGAGCCTGCTTCAGAGTCTGTGTCTCCCCCTCTCTCTGCCCCTCCCATGCTCATACTCTGTCTCACTCTGTTTCTCAGTAATAAATAAACATTAAAAAATTTCTTTAAATATATATATATCCAAACAAATTGCAGTTGGCTCCCATGGCAGGGGCAGAATCTGAGTGGCATTACTGAAAAAATTTCATGTTGTCAGTGATAATCTACTCCACCCAACAGTTGGGAAGGTTCTGTTTGCAGTTCACACAAAGGAACATAATACAATTCTGCACGATTTCATAGGACAATAACCATTGAACAATGTCTCCTAAATCAGAGTCAAAGGTCAGAGACACTCTGGTAGTGAATAAGAAAGCAGTTCTTTTCCAGTGTTCCACATAAGATTAACCTGAAGACGAAATACTGGAAAGGGGCTCAATATCTAAGAAGCCAGTTTACTGAATTAACACAATTATGTTCTATCTTATCACTGACTCATTAAACCTACGTTGTTCAAAATTCTTTTCTGTGCCCAGGATGAGATTTTGGGTGGGCCCCAGGTTTCACATTCATTTTCAGTTACAGTATTAAAAAATAGTCTCATTGTCAGATAGTACAAAGCAAAGCTTACCCTCCCATTTAAGTTTTGTGAGTCAGTTCTTCTTTGGCTTGAGCCCGATCCAGTTTATAATGCCTGCAGTGACGAAGGAGGACACGGTCACTCATTTTCTCTACTCCTTCCAACTCCTCTACTTTTCACTATGCTCTTTAATGGCTCCTTCAGGGTTGAGAAGCAGACAAGGAGATAGAGGTTAAAAAAAGGCTCTTTTCTGAATGAATTCTTTAGAGACTCTCATCTATGGGGATACCTGACATGGGCTATGCTTCCCTGGGCATACCACTGGTAGTTAACCTTCCAGTCTCTATTTTCCGGTAGTCAGCCAGGGTTGCTTCCTCCCTCCAGATAGGTCTCTTGGTTGTGGTCTCTTTAGACCATTAAGACCCGTCTGATACATTTTCAACTGACCCTCAGCATACCACATCTTTCCATAGTCATTACTCTAACTGTAGGGCAGGGTCAAACTCACCTTTTGACTTTTTCAGGATGAGTCGGGTACCAGCTCCTCTATTCCTCAAACTCCAAGTCAAGCTCTCCAAGTGACTCTGTTTCTCCACCACTTTTGCCTAGAGGTGGGAGAGGTAGAAGGCAAAGCACAAAGACAGCTCTCTCCAAAAAAATTCTCACTACAGGCCTCAAGACCAATCTCCTAGCCTTATATACCCTGAAGGTAGGTAATGAATTAAGAATCTTTAAGTTGCTGGGGTGCCTGGGTGGTTCAGTGTGAAGCATCCTACTTCAGCTCAGGTCATGATCTCAAGATCCGTGCATGAGTTCCAGCCCCGCATCAGGCTCTTGTGCTGACAGCTTGGAGCCTGGAGCCTGCTTTGGATTCTGTGACTCCTTCTCTCTCTGTCTCTCCCCTGCTTGCTCTCTGTCTCTTTCTCTCTCTCTCAAAAAATAAATAAGAAACATTTAAAAAAATTTTTAAAAAGAGCCTTTAAGTTGGTTATCAGTCTCTTTACAATGTAGTAAATGGTTAATCTTGCAGATTTTGGAACCACTGAGTTCAGAACTCTGCTCTACTATTGCTAAGTGACCTTAGACAAGACACGTAATGTCTCAGTGTCCTTATATACAAAATATTGAAATCTGTAAAAAGTAACAATAGCCACAGCCTAGGTTATTGTTTCTTAAGAAATTTTTAATGTTTATTTATTTTTGAGAGACACAGAGTGTGAGTGGGAGAGGGGCAGAGACAGAGAGAGAGGGAGACACAGAATCGGAAACAGGCTCCAGGCTCTGAGCTGTCAACACAGAGACCAACTGGGGGCTCAAACTCAGGAATGGTGAGATCTTGACCTATGGCCAAAGTCAGACGCTTAACTGACTGAGCCACCCAGGTGGCCTTACAGCCTCACTGTTTTAAAATTAAATACATTAAAAGAGCAGCTCTCGGTTTGGGCTCAGGTCATGATCTCATGGTTTCATGAGTTTGAGCACCACATCAGGCTTTGCACCATGACAGTGTGGGATTCTCTCTCTTCCTTTCTCTCTGCCCTTCCCGTGTGTGTGCTCTCTCTCTCAAAATAAATAAACTTAAAAAATTTTTAATTAAATACTTTAAGTACTTAGTTGCCTGGTCATCAATAATGAAGCAAACAGACAAGTGTGCCTTTTGATCCGATGCACTGAGAAGTACCCAACATCACCAATGTAGGATTCTTGCCCAAAAACATTTACCCTGAATGTATTCATGAGGAAATAATCAAACAAATCCAAGTTAAGGTGCACTATGCAAAGTGACTGAAGTCTAGATTTTTCAAAAATATCAGTCACATAAGGCCAAAAACTGAGATGGAAGAGGGGAACTTGGGAACTCTCTGGGGAAAAAACAAAAAAACCCAAAAAACCACCAAAAACTAAAGAGGCATGACAACTAATTCAACCCAGAAACTTTAATTAAATTCTGGGTCTCATTTTAAAATAAATAAATAGGGGCTCCTGGGTGGCTCATTCAATGCAGAGCCTGCTTGGGACTCTCTGTCTGCTTCTCCCCTGCTTGTATTCTCTCTCTCTCTCAAAATAAACATTTAAAAAAAACATGAAAAATAAAATAAAATAAATAAGTACAAAAAGGAAACCAGATAAAGAACACAATCAGGGCAATCTTGGCTATTTAAATATAAACTGAATATGTGAGAATAAGATTTTATCAGCATTACACTTGGGTGATGGTTATATTGTGTTTTTGTACAAGTATGTCTTTGTTCTTTGGAGACATATGCTGAGGTATCTGGGGTGAAGATATCTGTAACTTATTCTCAAAATATTCCTCAAAATATTATTTTACAAATTAAAATAATAGTGTCATACACATAATAAATCTCTTAGAATAATACCTGGCGCATAATAAATGATTTTGTAAGTGTAAATTACGTATTATTAGCAAAGAAAACTAGACAATAGGAAAAATCTTGTTTAAAATTATTATACATTCGTCATTGAATTAATGTACTGAATCATGAATTTCCCCTAAGATCCTCTTCACCTACTGTTCACCTTTCTCAACTCCCCAAATACCTGTCTTTCTTTGACTTCCCCACTCCTCCATTCAAACCATGTCTCCCACTAATAAGCTAGTTTCCAACCTTCTACCTTACATTGTGGTAATATGATTAGAAAGATATTTTTTCGAGTTCTGCTTTAATCTGTAACACTTAGGTTCACAATGGACTTATATTAGAAAATCTTTGGACCTTAGAATTCACACTGTAACTTGGCTTAAATAACTTCGAGGCTTTATCATATAGCACTGCTTAGGGGTTCTCAGATTTTTTTTCTTCATATTTAAACATTTTTATTCTATATAATATTGCTGAACTGATTTTTTTGGTCTTTTTTAATTTTATTTTTTATTTTTTAAAATTTACATCCACATTAGTTAGCATATAGTGCAACAATGATTTCAGGAGTAGATTCCTTAATGCCCCTTACCCATTTAGCCCATCCCCCCTCCCACGACCCCTCCAGTAACCCTCAGTTTGTTCTCCATATTTATGAGTCTCTTCTGTTTTGTCCCCCTCCCTATTTTTATATTATTTTTGTTTCCCTTCCCTTATGTTCATCTGTTTTGTCTCTTAAAGTCTTCATATGAGTGAAGTCATATGATTTTTGTCTTTCTCTGAATAATTTCACTTAGCATAATACCCTCCAGTTCCATCCACGTAGTTGCAAATGGCAAGATTTCATTCTTTTTGATTGCTGAGTAATACTTCGTTGTGTGTGTGTGTGTGTGTGTGTGTGTGTGTGTGTGTGTATACCACATTTTCTTTATCCATTCATCCATCGATGGACATTTGGGCTCTTTCCATACTTTGGCTATTGTTGCTAGTGCTGCTATAAACATGGGGGTGCATGTGTCCCTTCAAAACAGCACACCTGTATCCCGTGGATAAATGCCTAGTGCAATTGCTGGGTCGTATGGTAGTTCTATTTTTAGTTTTTTCAGGAACCTCCATACTGTTTTCCAGAGTGGCTGCACAAGCTTGCATTCCCAAGGGGTTCTCAGATTTTTTAAAGTCAGGACTCCTTTAGTCTCTTAAAAACTCAGGACTCAAGCTTTGGATTATAGTTGTAATAGCTATCAATATTTACAGTATTAACAAATCTAAGAATGATTCAAAATACGTATGTATTCATTCAATTAAAAGTAAACTAATTTCAAGCTAACATCAATAATATATTTTTATGAAAACTGTATTTCCCAAAACAAAAATATTTAGTGACATCAGTGCCATCATTTACCATTTTCCAAATTTCTTTGATTACTTATTACAGCTGTATTTGTTTTGTAATCGTGGTAACATACATATAACATAAAACTTACCATCTGTACCATTTGAAAGTATACAATTCAGTGGCGTTTAATATGTTCAGTGTTATGCAACTCTCATGACTACCAGAACATTTTCAGCACTCCAATAGGAAAACCTGTAGCCCTTAAGTAGTCACTTCCTATTCCTCCCTTCCCCAAGCCCTTGGCAACAACTAATCTGCTTTCTGTCTCTGTGGATTTGCCTATTCTGGATATCACATATAAATGGAATCATACAGCATGTGGCCTTTTATGTCTCGCTTCTTTCACTTAGCGTAATGTTTTCAAGGTCCATCCATGTTGGAGCACATAGCAGTACTTCATTTCTTTTTGTGGCTGAGTAATATTTGATTTTACGTATACACGACATCCTGTTTGGAGTGTCTGCGTACACCACATTTTGTTTGGTGTGAAGCGGCATCTCACTGAAGTTTTGTATTTCTCTAGTGACTAATCCTGTTGAGCATCTTATGCTTGTTGGCCATTCGTATACTGTCTTTGGAGGAATATCTATCTGTTCAGGTCCTTGGCCTATTTTTTCATTGAGTGTTTGTCCTTTTGTTGTTGAGTTATGAGTTCTTCATATATCCTGTATACTAGACCAGATGTGTGATCTACAAATATTTTCTCCTATTCTGCAGGGTGTCTTTTCGCTCTCGTGACAGTGTCCTTGATGCCCAAAAGTTTTAGTTTTAACTAAGTCCAATGTATCCTTTTCTTTTGTTGATTGTGTTTTTGTGTCATATCTTTAGAAATCATGTCAAATTGCAGATCATGAAGGTTTATTCCTATGTCTTTTTAAAAAGGTTTTTATAGTTTTAGCTCTTGTATGTAGGTCTTTGATCCATGTTGAGTTATTTTTTGTATGTGGTGTCAGGTCCAACTTCATTCTTTTGTGTATGGATATCCAGTTGTCCCATCACCATTTGTTGGAAGACATTCTTTCTCTATAGAATGGTCTTGGCACTTTTGTCAAAAATCAACCTATCTATAAATTTATTTCTGAGCTCTCATTTTTCTTCCATTGACATAGGCCTTTCCTCATGCCAGTACCAAACTGTTTTGATTAGTGTAGTTTTGTAGTAAACGTTGAAAGTGTGAACTCTTCAACTTTGCCTCTCCTTTTCAAGATTTTTAAAAAGTTTTTATTTACTTATTTATTGAGAGAGCGAGAGAGAGAGAGGGAATGAGTGGGGGAGCGGCAGAGAGAGAAGGAGAGAGAGAGAATCCCAAGCCAGCTCCATGCTCATGGAGCCCAACATGGGGCTTTTTTCAAGATTGTTTTGAGTAGTTGGAATCCTTTGCCTTTTGTTATGTATTTTAGATCAGCTTTTCCATTTCTGTTCCAAGTCTGTTAGGATCTTCATAGAGATTGCATTGAAACTATAGATTGCTTTGGGCAATATTGCCATCTTAACAATATTAAGTCTTCTAATCCATGAACACAGGATGTCTTTCCATTTATTAATATTCTTTTATTTCTTTCAGTATTGTTTTATAGTTTTCTGTGAGCAAAGCTTACATATTCTTGGTTAAATATATTCTTAATTATTTATTCTTTTTTGGTGCTATTGTAAATGGAATTATTTTCTAAATTTTCTTTTCAGGTTGTTCATTGCTAGTGTATAGAAATACCAGAGATTTTTATGTGTTGATCTTGTATCCTGCAACTTTGCTAAAGGCACCTATTAACTGTAATGACAGGTGGATTCTTATGTTTGCTTTACATTCAATCTGTTTCTATATATTGTTTTGGTTGAAGTATATAAAGAATATCCAGACCCTTATAAATATTACATTAAGACAGGGAGAAGGATTTTCATTGGGTTTTCAGATAATTGTGGATATTCACTCTTGATACTATACCAAGACTCAGTAAGTGATAGTTTCTTAAAAGTTAATTGCAATGCGGCATCTGAAGCATATCAAACATTTTTCACTTAGTCACGTTAATATCCTTTGGACTCACACTTTGAATGGATCTTTTATCTGTGCATGATTTTATAACATTGTACATTTGGAAAATATGGTTCTCTGAATTATGCAGATTTTCCAAGTGTTGACACATTTCATTTGATGGTATTTGAAACACCACCTTATTATCACCATAAATTTTATCACACATTCTTTCAGCTTTGGGAAGCCTATAGAGACAATAAAGTTTTCTAAAATCTAATTTTTGCTTGAGATAAAACTTGAGTTTTATCAATGATAGCAAATTCTGTCTTGTTTTCCTTGAAGTAACTGACTTACTCTGTTCATTTTCAAGAAAATGGCTACCATATATCTAATTCTTATTGACCACAGTTCTTCTGCTAATCATTCTTTCTATTAAAAGTTGTGCCCTATGATAAAAATGGGTTGTTCAGCTCCAGAATTAAACAAGGGCATAAGAGCTTTTCCTCCAGACGACCATTGGATTTTAATATGAAGTAAAAGAGATTTATGCATATTTTGCATTTCATCAGAAAGAATAATTTTAAAAAATGTAGTCAAGGGTTGAGATTTAATAATCAAGGAATGTTCTCAAGAAAACTCTTTTTTTAAATGCGTTTGCAGCATTGGGCAATACATGACTACTAATATAGTTTGGTGCTACTGCCTTCATTTATGCTAAAGTTTCACTATGAGTGCAAATAATGACACAGTGAGCAAGGCAAACAACTTCTTAGAATTATTACAAAAATACTTTTGACCTTGAGGACTTGAAGGAGTCTCAGGAACTGACAAGACCACACTTTGACAAAAAGTGTGGCAGACCACATTTTGACAATAGTTGGTATGGCTATTGAAATGTCAGTTTTACAGACTGCCTCGACTTCAGAAATATTGAAAGAAGTAGATGTTACCATTCTTATCATAATTTCCTTGATGAAGTTTTCCAATCCCTTAGCAATGCATTTGGGTGCTCTCATTACACACAACCAACCAGGATCAGCAGGCCCTACATCCAGTTCTAATGAAACCAGAATTTTAATGGATAAAGGGCAGACATTAAGAGAAAGGTGAATATAGTTCATGGAAGGTAGGATAAGGCAGGAAGAAAAAATAATTTACTATAAAGCTTTTTGTTTATTCACATCACATTCACTTCCAAACTCTATTCCATCCAGTTGCTAAGACCAAATAAAGTAGAAGGGCTGGCATATCTATTTTAGGAGACTAGTTTAGGTAATGGTTTTATGGATTTTGCCTTATGAGTAACCACAATATTTTTACACAAAGAATCATTCTTTCTCAAGCTAATGCCTTCTTTTGCATCCCCATTAATTATAAAGCCTATAAAAATTGTTTTTCACAATGCCAAAAAAAAAAAAAAAAACCACCCAGGAATTTTCTTTTGAGGCCTGGTGTACTAAAATATTTATTTTTCAGGGTGACTGGGTTGCTCAGTCTGTTAAGCGTCTGACTTCAGCTCACGTCATGAATGATCTCGCAGTTCACGAGTTCGAGCCTGTGTTGGGCCCTGTGCTCACAGCACAGACAGCTGAGCTGTCAGTACAGAGCCTGGAGCTTTCTTTGGATTCCGTGTCTCCCTCTCTCCCTCTGCCCCTCCCTCACTCGTACTGCCTCTTCTCTCTCTCAAAAATAAATTTAAAAAACAGTAAAAAATGTTTTAAATATTTATTTTTCAATGAAATGAGTGAAATCCGTACAAGCCAAGTATTCATTTACATTATATTATGCTATAGATAACCAAATCTCTAGTACGACCTTAAGGAAAAGGTAATGAAAGGAAAGTTAATCGAGTTTCTATTAATACAGATTGATTCTCCTTCAAAATAACAGATTAAATTGAAAAGTACTGCAAAGGAAAATAGGTCCTTTTCAAAACAACAAATAAAAAATGTTTCAGTGCATTTCTTCTTAGCAGACTGCTCACTGATTAGCATATATTATTGCCAAACACACTATTCTGCATAGAAACAAAGAAAGGTTTCACTACTCTTGCTATATACCCCACCAAGTAAATCCAAGTGTGAAATACTCTTTGAAGTCAGCAGGCATTCTTTGCTTCAAATAATTCTGAAGGGATTTAGAAGCCAAATAGGATTAAAGCTTGGGAAAAAAAGGGCGGGGGTGGGTTGGAAGTGGGGTGGGGAACAGCTCAACCTTAACTGTAAATAAATGAAAACATAGTGAAGAGGGAAAAGGAAAACTTTATTGAGATCCAACAATTGTTAAGGTGATAAATCTGGCTTATTCAGAATTAATGGTGGGAAAAGAGACCCTAAGGACAGACTCACTAATCAAAGTATGCAAGAAGAAACCAATGAAAAATATCTTTAAAATCAAAATTGCACAACCTCCTAAATTTAGATCCTTTGCAAAAATATTTTTAAACCAAATGTATTTAATCCAAATCAGTTGGATGAATTTGACATTCTTTCTGATTCAAGGCAACCTCCCTCTTGCCTGAGTTACTGCAGTAGCCTAACTGATCTCCCTGCTTCCACCCTAGGCCTCCTAAGTGATCCTTTTCGAAGGTCAATAATGTTCTCCTCTGCTCAAAACCCTCCCATGCATGGTTTCCCATTCTTACTCAGAGTGAAAGTCTGAGTCCTGTAATTGCACACACATTCTCACCCAATTTTGCTCCTTACTTCGTCTCTGGCTGCTCTCCCACCTTGTGCAATCCACTTGAGCCCTGATGGTCTTCTTGCCATTTTGCCAATACACAAGGCACACTTCCTCCCAGGAAAGTGGTACTTACTTGGTTGTTCCCTCTGACTAGCAGGTTCTTCTCCTAGGTACCAACATGGCTCATATACTTTCTTAAGCCCTTTTTAATCAGGCCTTTTCTCACCCACCCTATCACAAACGCAAGTTCCCCTCACCTAGAACACTCCAACCTCCTTCCCTACTAAATTTTTCCCCATTCATTTATCACCATCCAACGTACCAGTGTTTCATTTATTCGTCTTATTCTTCTCTGTCTTCTACCACAAAAATATAAGCTCCATGAGAGCAATGATTTGGACTTGTTTGGGCACATATTCCCAGGGCTTAAAACAGTACCTTAAACACAGTAGGTACATAATTAATATTTGTCAAGTAAATAGATGTAATTTCTGTCTATACTGTCAGATAAGTACTACTTCAGTTTACTGCTCCATGATTCTTTTTAATTTTAATTTTATTATAATTTTTTAATTTTGGAGAGAGACAGCACAAAAGCTGAGGAGAGGGACAGAGAGAGAGAGAGAGAGAGAGAGAGAGAGAGAGAGAGAATCTCAAGCAGGCTCCACACCCAGTATAGGAGCCCAATGTGGGGCTCGATGATCCCATGACCCTGGGATCATGAACCGAGCCAAAATCAAGAGTGGGATGCTTAACAAACTGAGTCACCCAGATGCCCCTGTTCTATGATTCTTTATATGGGAATGAAAGTTTTGCTTTTGAACCTCTAGTTTGGTTTTTCAGGTATTGTTGCTCAAGCTGACAATTGTCAAGAAGTGGTCTCTACCCACTGGGAGAGAAGCAGACTAGAATGGAAAGACATTGTTGCCTCTTCAATTCTCCCCTTTTGTTTTCCTACCCCCTAATCTTCCTGACTCCATGAACATCTAAGAAATCTAACTGGATGTCCACCATCTGGACTCTATTTTGACTTACTCTCCACTTTGGATAATCACCTTTTGCTCTCACCCAATTCCATAGACTGGTTTATCCTTTTAATGTTTTCTTTTGGTGAAGTGGGCTTAATTGAATTCTGTCTGACCATTTAGGTCTTTGGAGGAGTAGGCACAATAGCAAGCTTCTAGGTTACAGCTTCTAGGGCATTCACCTGCACCAATTTACTGATGTAACCATAGAGATTGTAAAGATTATGGGAAACAAAGCATTTAAGTTACAGTCTATTGAATTATAAACACACAACCCTTCATTTTTATATGTACCAACTACAAGCTAATGAACTTAAGAACAGTATTTGTGAGACTAGTTTTCATATAGTAATGCCTGTATGGACAGAGGGATTGGAATGTTTGTTTTCTTTCTTTCTTTTTTTAATGTTTATTTTTGAGAGAGAGACAGAGAGACAGAGAGTGAGTGGGGGAGGGAGAGAGAGAGGGAGGCACCGAATCCAAAGCATGCTCCAGGCTCTGAGCTCTCAGCACAGAACCAAACATGGACCTCAAACTCACGAACAGTGAGATCATGACCTGAGCTCAAGTCAGGTGCCTAAGTGACTGAGCTACCCAGATGCCCCAGAATGCTTGTTTTCAAGTCATATTTAATATTCCTGAATTACTTACTAACATTTATAAGCAACTCTGGATTCATGAAGTACCCTTGACTCTTCTTTTAACTGCATTATGGCAGAGCTGTGATTATAATAACCACTATGTTTAAAAAAAAAATTTAATGTTTCTTTATTTTTGAGAGAGAGAGAGAGCAAGAGAGAGCCAGTAGGGAAGGGGCAGAGGGAGAAGGAGACACAGAATTAGAATCAGGTTCCAGGCTCTGAGCTGTCAGCACAGAGCCCTATGGGAGTGGGGGATGCTCAAACCCACAAACTGTGAGATCAAGACCTGAGCTGAAGTCAGATGCTTAACCGATTGAGCCACCTTCGCGCCCCGATAATCACTATATTTTAAAATCATAGGGTGCATGGCAACTAGAAAGGTCATCTGGTTCATCTCTAGCAAAACATATCTATTTCATGCGCTTTGTTTTTTTCTCCAAGACTTCTAGAGAAGAGACACAATATTTTCTCTCTATATGGATTCTATATATACAGATTCAAATATATGTATACACACACACACACACACACACACACAAACACGCAAACCACCACCACCACATATATACATAATGATGAGAGACGAGGGGATTTTTTTTAAGTTTCATCCCAGAATATAGTTTTAAATTCATCTGAGTTGAAGTATTTCCTTAGTGTACAGAGGTCTTTTTCAGATTTGCTTCTAGAAAGTAGAATTAAAAAGAAAGGTTGATAAAAGGACATAGGAAGGAGCAGACAGTAAAAGCAGGGATGAAAGAAATCTGCCAGAGAGAAATAAAAAAAAAAAAAGTAAAAATAATTCAGTGTTCTGTTACCTTTCATGTATTTTTTATTTACTTTTTTAAAAGTCTCCTTTAAAAAAAAAAGTTTGTTTTGTGACAGAGCAAGAGCACGAGTCAGGGAGGGGCAGAGAGAGAGAGAGGGAGAGAGAATCCCAAGCAGGCTCCACACTATGAACGCAGAGCCCAATACGGGGCTCGAACCTATAAAGTGTGAGAACATGACCTGAGCTGAAACTAAGAACTGGACACTAACCAATTGAGCCACTCAGGTGCCCTGCCTTTCATTAAAAAAAAAAAAATTTTTTTAACATTTATTCATTTTTGAGAGACAGAGAGTGAGCAGGGGATGGACAGAAAGAGAGAGGGAGACATAGAATCTGAAGCAGGTTTCTGGCTCTGAACTGTCAGCACAGAGCCTGACATGGAGTTCGAACCTACGAACAGAGAGATCATGACCTGAGCCAAAGTCGGATGCTTAACCGACTGAGCCACCCAGGTGCCCCTCATTTTTTGATTACTAAGGGACTTGATCTGGTTCTTTTCTCCAGGCACTTATTATTTGAAAATAAAAGTACAAACAGACTCTGGAGTGATTAAGAGTTGGATGGTTGATTATTGGTTAAATGTAGATAAAACAAGTCCAGTTATTCAATAATAAAATGTGTTCAGTCTTAATATTGTTTAATAAAATAAAATCACGTCGTAATAAAAATTTAATCTATATAGAGAGGGCTAAGAAGAAAATGCAGAGTCTTCTTATTCTCTTGCCACATCTAGTCCTTTTTAACCACTGTTCAAAATTCCTTCCATAACATTCCAGAAAGAAAGATTAAATGTATCTCCCTGCATAGATACATGAATGTGTGTGTGTGTATGGGGGGGGTATACATATAAATTCTATTCCAAAGGAATAACATCATACCTCTTATATGTAACTTACCTTTTTCTCTTTAAAATACATTTTGGAGATTTTTCCACGTGCCTAGACATGGAAGCTTTGTGAGTAAGGAAACAGTCTTCTTAAACACTGTATCCCCAATGGCTTGAATAAAGGTCTCGCATATACTTTTCCTCTAATGAAAATCTGTTAGGTAAATGAAGAAATAAATCAGAAAATATAGATTAATTGCATTTGTTGGAGTTAAACATTAAAAGCATAACATTACAATATTCTGATATATAAACGTATCAGAAGTATCCAGTCTGCTACTGATGAACATTTAGAATATTTTCAGATTTTTGGCTATGACTGTAGTAAACATTCCTGAACATATCTATTACATTTTATATGTATGTACCTGTAAGTGAATCCAAGGTAATTACCTAGCCATTTAATAGTTCAGTCAATTGCATTTTTAACTTTGATAGATATTACCAAGTACCACTCTCAGCCAGCTGCATCAACTTATACTCTCATTACAATACTGTTTTTATTCTGGAGCAAATCACAAAACTTGAATGCTAGTGACAGAAACACACATTCCTAAAAACTAAATATTCTTTCATCTGCAGCCGTCTAATGAAAACTGTCAGATGAGATCTCAAAAACTGAAAATCCCTTTGGCTTTGCTCAGCTGTGGGGACATCCTTTTTCTCAAAGACAAAGTACTTGTTCCTACTGGCCAGCTTTTTGGAACGTGGCCAAAATTCATGGCTAACTGCTTCCTTTGTATATTTTAATAATAAAATATAGTTCTATTATTGTATTTATATAAAGTTCAATAACTGCACTTTTGTTAAACATAAATATTGATTCAAGAACATGCACATATCATTGAAAAAATATTTATAGAAAGAAAACAGGTAGCAGTGTTGTAGAAGTGCTTGAAATTCTATCACTTAGGCTCTCACATGGATTCCACTGCCTATTGACATTAAAATAAGAAAAGTAACCTACACGCAGAAAGAAGGTTGTATTCACATTAACATTCATGAAGGCTGAGCAGCTGAAGTCCTACATATCAAGTAGGGAATATATCTTTTGTCTACTGATGAGAAAATGTCTCAGTGATAAATGGTTACAGACGGGTGTCACAAGGGCAACAGCACACAGAACAGCTCTGACAAACTTAAAAAAAAAAAAAGTCTTCTCCTGCAGTTCTTTTTGTAGCATTGTGGACCGCAGTGTCTACCTCCTCAAATAAAAGAAAAATATTGCAGAGCAGAATTCCTAACCTTTACTGAACACACTTCCCAGAAAACAAAAACACTCTTTGAAAGTAATTTAAAACACAGCTTCAAGGTCTTCATGATGCATAAATATTCAGACATTCTGAAAAGAAGTGCTCTGCGCCCTGCATCCCAGCTGTTTGGGTCGAACACGTACATTGTCATAAGACAGCATGGTCATCAAAGGGCAAAGTCTGTAACGTTAACTTTGGGAAACAGGAGGCATATCATTAAAATGCTTTACAGTCATTTACATAAATTCAAACACATTATCATACTCATTTGGCAAATCTGAGAAAAATAATATATTAAGTAAGGAGTTTGTTATTTAACAAACTGTATCTCATAGACCCCAACAGTGACTACCAGTGACTTTTAATTTTCAAAACAAAGTTACAATTTGTACACAGCCTTGACTCCTTGAGAATAACAAGCTGAGAACCAAAGCCTGAAGGCAAACATTTTCCGGGGCCTGACTCTAGGTGGCCCACTTTCCTCACCTATCAACACAAAGACTGAGGCAACCCTACCCCGCCAACCAAGGACTTCTCTCCAGTATTTTGTCTCTTCTGCAAAAGTCTAGAAGCTTCCGCATGAAAAGTAATAAGCACAGTACAATTTTCCAAAACATGGATGTCAACACTAAGCTTTTGGGCGACCTTCTCCACCCTTGACAAACCTCCAGATGCAAAGCAAGAAGAAACGCTCAACAGTGCCCGTCATATCCTTAAGCATCTCTCTCCTCCCGACTCCCACCCCTGGGTATTTTCTAGACAGTCTTTGCCAGCACTGTGTGCACGAAGGACAAAGGCGCAGCGGGCAGGTAGCTCCCGATCACCGGGTTAACCAGCGGGGTTGGCCCTCGGAGCTACAATCACGGAGGGTGAGGGGCGGGGTAGGGGCCGAAGGAGAGGAGATATGGGCGGAGCTGGAACTCGGACCCCGCCCCCGCGGCCCTGGTGGCGTCTCTGCGCCTGCGCGCCAGGCGCAGGCCAGTGGTTAAGAAGCCTCCGGGTCTGGTCTCGCCTTCGCGTCCCCGCCCTCCTCCTTCCCCGCCCCTTTCCACCTCCGGCCTCCTCCTCCTCCCCCTCTTCTGCCCACCTCCGCCCACTTGACGCGATGACGCACGGCAGGTTTGCGGACGTGGCGGCGGCGCACGGCCCGGAAGGCAGAGACGTTGGTGGCGGCAGAGGGCAGGGGCAGCCAAAAGCGAAGGGTTGGTCATGAATTTGCCCGGGACAGGAGCCGCGGCGGCGGACCTGGCAGCGGGCTCCTCATTGTGTCCCCGCTGCTAGCCGAACAGGTAAAGATGGCGGTCGGCGGGATTGGGCCCTGCTACACTCTCGCTGGAGATGGCGGAGAGCCCTCTGCCGCAGGTGTAGCCGGGGCCGCCGGTTGGGACTCGGATCCTGGCCTGCATGTAGGAGACCCCAAGGCAGAGGAGATCTTCGCCACCAACCCCACCGAAGCCCCTCTTTACACTCTCGGGGAAACAGGGTCAGAGGAAGGACTCCTACCTGTTGGGTTCTCAGAGCCACGCATTTAAAACCTAAACACTACATTTACCCCACGACAATATATGCTGGCAACATCTCGTCCACACCGTCCAAGTGTGACGGTGTGGCGTAAAAACCTGAGATTTAATCATCATGTAAACAGGGAAAGAAAAAATCTAGGTGTGTGGAATAGAGAGGAAGAGAAGTTTTTAAAACCTGAATTGCCCCTGGCGGATACAGCCCCTGTGTTACTACTATCCCAGTGCTGAACTACCTTGTGCCCTATGGCCCTATCTGCTTAAAGAAAGTCAAAGCAAAACACCCAACAACAGTTACTATAAAGTATGAAGGTGTTTGGGAAACAATTTACAATTACAGAGTGAGCTGGTTAAATGCTTTAATAACGTATCCATTGGTAATTACTTTTTGCCATGGTTTGTAATCTAGGTGGCATGCAAGGTTTTTTTTCCCCTACCCTAAGAATTAAGACTGGTGAAGAAAATTGAGCCAGATGAGATGAATACTATGTACTTTCTGCTCTCTGTATAGTCGGCTTAGATAATTATCTGCTTGGGCCTGTGACTAGCTTTCCATTTCCATTGGAGTCACAACCAGTTCTTGATTATTCAAAAACAGTATCCACTTTGTGGTAGTCTGCTGCCTGCATTTCATTACACAAGAGAAGAGATAGATGAAGTTCTAGTCGTATTATTTAGTATTTAGCAATAGACTCTGGAGAAATTTGATGTCAATGTGTAAAATGGCTTTGCACATTGCTCACTGAATTTCAACTGTTCTAAGCCAGTTTGGGATTCTAACAACAAATTATTAGGGAGGAAGAATCTATAGGGAAGTATGGCCACATTTAAATTAGTGTATATTAAGTGGTTCTTAACTTTTAAGTCTACTTAACATGTAACTATTAGTTATCTAGGTTGGTCTAATAAAAACCCTTGAGTTCTTAAAGCATTGCATTGTTGTACAGCAGAGTCAGAGAGTTGTTTTTTGTTTGTTTTTTTCTCTTTGTCACTTCATATTTGTCTGTAGTATTCACAACTGAACTAAGTCCTTTAAGATACCATTTGGGCTTGGCTTCCATGACATAATATTTTTATGGTTTCTTCTTCTGAATATTCCTTTTCCATATTCTTTGCAGGCTGATTTTCCTTCCCTCACATACTACTACTACACGTAGCAAGCAGTTCTTCAAGGCTCAGTCTTGGCTCCTCTTTTCTTATTCTGTACTTTTTCTAGGTAGTCTCCTTTATACCTATACGGCTTTGGTTTCTACCTATGCACATGAGTCATTAAATTATATTTCTAGCCCAGACCTTTCTGAATTTGACTATGTAGCTGCTGGGCTACTTCACATTCTTTTGGGCTGTCTTAAAGGAATTTATAATCATAGTCTAGCCTCCCACTTTTCTTCCAGTGTTCTGTATTCTAGAGAATGGCATCACCATTTCCTCAATGATGCAAATCTGAAATCTTGGCATAATTCTTAACTTCTTTTGTCTCTTGATACCTGAGTCACAGTATTAAGTCCTAAGTATTTTATCTCCAAAATGCCTTTTACTCCTTGTCTGCTTCTTTCCATCTTTCACAACAATAACTGAAAGCAATCTACTATACTTTCTTTTTTATGTGAACATGTAATATGAAGCAAGAACTGGACCTGTGGAATTAGTTTTTTATTTTTGTTTTGTCTTTAATGAGAATAGGCCAGCTTGTTGAAGATCAGTTGAGAGTGCATATACAAGTAAACAAAAAGTACTCATTGATACACGCTTATTGATGTATGCTTTTAATTTAGGCCAGTGCTCATTCTTAAGGGTATCTTTTCTGAAGTAGAAATGAATGTAGTGGCCTAAACTATATTCAGACTTTATCGACCATAAATTGAGTTGGATGAGGACTTTGATAAATGTTGGTGAAAAACTTTCAAAAAATAAGAATCCTTGGTCTAGGGCAAAATTATGACCTATATAAAAAGCACATGCTATATATACTAAACATAAATACTGAAGTCCACTTGATCCAAGGAGGTACATAGGTAGTACAAAAGATATATGAGCTTAAAATGCTGAACAAGCCAGAATATTTGGATTTATTAAAGTGTTTTGTTTGTACATATAAAACCTGTACTTTGATTTATCAGAATTATAAATTGCACATATATGATCAGAAGTTTCCTTAATTTTATTCACATACTCAGAATAAGGGGAACTTAATTTTTTGACCTTAAAAAAATAACTGTTTACTTCCGTGAAAATGTTTATCACCTCCACTTTTGGTGATACATAGTTTATAAGAATGGATTACCTCTTCCTCCTCTCTCATTGTTTCTGCTGCCAGATAATGTTCTTTGCACTTTAACATCTCTAAAACTCAAACCTAAATTTTTAAATAACTAAAATCATTCTTAAAAATATATGTATAATGTGTCCTGAATGTAAGATTCATGTAACTCAGTCATATGGATCAGCTACATTCCAGAGTTTTCTCTTTCTTTCCCCCTCAGATTTTGACATGGCAGGGAGACATCAGAATCGTAGTTTTCCTCTTCCAGGAGTTCATTCAAGTGGTCAAGTACATGCATTTGGAAATTGTACAGACACTGACATGTTGGAGGAGGATGCCGAAGTGTATGAGCTTCGATCCAGAGGAAAAGAGAAAATCCGAAGAAGTACATCAAGAGACAGACTTGATGACATTATAGTATTAACAAAAGATATACAGGAAGGAGATACTTTAAATGCCATAGCCCTTCAGTACTGTTGTACGGTAAGTTTGAATTTGATTTTGCATAATGCTGTCCAAAATAAATTATTTGTTCGTTAGCACAAATTGAAGTAAGTTCTCTGCTTTTATCTTGTCTTTTCCTTTCTTTCCGTAGAAAACTGTATTATGTTGGTAGATGTTAACTTTTTAAATTTTTAAGTGAATACTTGGATTTCCGTTTATTTCTAAATCCATGAGTCTAGTTTCAGTATTAAAAGACACCCAAATGTGTTATCTTGTCTCCTTACTCAGGTTTTAAGAGAATATAGAAATATATAAGGAAAAATTTTTTCTGCCTCATCTTCCTGAAATAACACACTTTGGGGTGTTTCTTTCCATACCTTTTTTTGTGCTTATAAAAATAATATGTGTAATATATCAATATAAATATGTATTATCTAAAATACTTGGGGTGTTGGTGATTTTTTGTTTTTCTGTTAAAAAAAAACAAAAAAAGATAAATAAAAAAAATTTAAAAAACCAAAAAACAATTTTCTTAATGTTTATGTATTTTTGAGAATGAGAGAGACAGAGTGCAAACTGGGGAGGGGCAGAGAGAGGGAGACAAAGAATCCGAAGCTGGCTCCATGTTCTCAAGCTGTCAGCACAGAGCCTGACATGAGGCTTGAACCCACGAACTGTGAGATCATGACCCAAGCTGAAGTTGCCTGCTTAACCGACTGAGCCACCCAGGTGCCCCAATTTTTGTTTTTAAAAATTGGTTTGGGGCACTTGCATGGCTCAGTCAGTTGAGTATCCAGCTTCGGCTCGGGTCATGATCTCACAGTTCGTGAGTTCCAGCCCCATATTGGCTCACTGCTGTCAGGGCAGAACCCTCTTTGGATCCTCTATCACCCTTTTTCTCTGCCCCTCCCCCGTTCATGTGCACATGCACACGTGTGCGCTCTCTCTCTCCCCCCCCCTTCTCTGTCTCTCAAAAAAAATACATATATAAAAACATTAAAAAAATTGGTGTATACTGTGCCTATTACTCTGCAAGTTGCTTTTGTCTTTTTTATTTCTTCCTTTTTTTTTTTTTGTAATGTTTATTCATTTACTTTGAGAGAGAGAACATGAGCAGGAGAGGGACAGAGAGAGATTGAGAGGGAATCCCAATCAGAAAGCTGAAAGCTTTCTGTGTGGAGCCCGACAAGGGGTTCAATCTCATGAAGCATGAGATCATGACCTGAGCCAAAATCAAGGTCAGACACTTAACTTACTGAGCCACCCAGGCACCCCTCATTTCTTAATGTATCATAGACATGCCTCACTGTCTTACACATCTAACTCATTTTATATAGTTACGTAGTATTGCATAGTATGGATATTCTATGATATTAAACTATTCTATCATGTACTCAAGATTTTCTTCATGTTTTGAATTGTGTGGTGAATATCATCAGCACTGTATCTTTAAATGGTGGTACACAGGGCACCTGGGTGGCTAAGTCGGTTAAGTGTCCAGCTTCTGCTCAGGTCATGATCTCAAGGTTTGTGGGGTCGGGCTCTGTGCTGACAGCGCAGAGCCTGGAGCCTGCTTCAGATTCTGTGTCCCTTTTTCTCTGTGTCACTTGTGCTCTATCTCAAAAATAAACATTAAAGAAAATTTTTTTTAATTAAAAATAAATGGTGCTACCTTTATTTCTGTGGAGTAGGTTCCCCAAAGTAGGATTGATAAAAAGGGAGGTATATTTTTATTTTAATAATACTAAACTCTTTGTATCCATTTTATATATGTGTCATTATGTCCATCTTGCATCCTTAGTGCGGAATCTGTTTTCATGTAAACATGTTGATACGGAAACTGTTTTTTGAACTTTATGTTGTCATACTCCTAGTAGAATTTTGAAATGTATTTACTGTGTACCTCCTTGCACATTTTAAAGTGAGTTTAAATACTTCCTAATGACTTAAAGGATATAATTTCAAAAATGTTGTCACTATTGATATTTAAAAATAAGACTGTTAGAATACTCTTTGTATGCTCTCTCTCTCGCTCTCTCTCTCTCCCTCTCCTTTTAAATGTTTATTTTTGAGATAGAGTATGAGCTGGGGAGGGGCTGAGAGAGAGGGGGACAGAGTATCCCTAGCAGGCTCTGTCCTGACAGCAGTGAGCCCAATGTGGGGCTCGAACTCACAAACTGTGAGATCATGACCTGAGCTCAAGTTGGACCCTCAACTGACTGAGCCACCCAGGTGCCCCAGTGTATAAGCATGAAACTTTTACTAGCATAAAAGTTTTATCATTCCTTTTTCTCCTTGATTAAAATTTTCATCCTTCCTCCACAGTCTTCCATAATGTATATTTTTGTACTTGAGAGCCTTTTATTGGTTACCTGTCATAGTTCTCTATAATAATATCATACATATTTATAAACTTGTTTATACAAATACATACAAATTTATTTTACTTATTTTTAAATGTTTATTTTGAGAGGGAGTGAGAGCGTGAGTGGGGAGGGGCAGAGAGAAAGGGAGAGAAAATCTCAAGCTGACAGGTTGGAGCCCGTCATGGGGCTTGATCTCACGAATCATGAGATCATGACCTGAGCTGAAATCAGGAGTCAGATTTTTAACCGACGGAGCCATACAGGCACCCCCAAATATATACAAATATGAACTGAATTTTTAAAAATTTCCTGTGACCCTAAGGTTCTATGTATTTTTTTTTAAATAATTACTGCAATTCATAGTTGTTCAAAACAGACACATTAAGAATTTTTATTTAAAAACTTAATAAAGTATTTTAGTGAAACACATTTCTTGATGAGATAAGAGCTGGATTTTGGGCGGGGGGTTTGCAACTTGTTCATGGAGGCAGTACCATTTATTATTATATCATAGTGTATCTGGTTTAATTTTTAACATAAACATGTGAATTCATGTTTTGTAGAGAAATAATTTACAAAATGTGCTTTAGAAGGTTGATGATGGATAGTAACTAAGATTACCTAAGGGATACAGGAGTGCTGATGCATAGGGGCACTTGCACCCCAATATTTATAGCAGCACTTTCAACAATAGCCAAATATCTCCTATGGAAAGAGCCTAAACGTCCGTCAATTGATGAATGGATAAAGAAGTTGTGGTTTATATATACGATGGAATACTACTTGGCAATGAGAAAGAATGAAATATGGCCTTTTGTAGCAAAGTGGATGGAACTGGAGAGTGTTATGCTAAGTGACATAAGTCATACAGAGAACAGATACCATATGGTTTCACTCTTAGGTGGATCCTGAGGAACAGAAGACCATGGGGGAGGGGAAGGGGAAAAAAAAGTTACAGAGAGGGAAGGAGGCAATCCATAAGAGACTCTTAAAAACTGAGAATAAACTGAGGGTTGATGGGGGGTCGGAGGGAGGGGAAAGTGGGTGATGGGCATTGAGGAGGGCACCTGTTGGGATGAGCACTGGGTGTTGTGTTGAAACCAATTTGAAAATAAATTTCATATTAAAAAAATAAATAAATAAAATTAGGGGCCAGGCTGAAATTACCAAGGTGGAGATTCAAGAGAAAAGTGTGGTCCTCTAGCTTTATTAGAGAAAGACATGGATTTTTTTTTAACGAACCTAATAAATTGAAGAGAAGTTTGAAATGCCATCTATATGAATGATTAAAAATAGATTATATTTCCGTTGAGGTGAAAAGGAAAAAAATATGACTAGAGTGTATGAGGAGAAAGGTATAGGACAGTGATATGGAGAAGATTTTAAGGAGAAAATAAGGTGAACAACAGAGGAAGTTTAATAGATGTTTCAAAAATGAGGGGCGTAGGCTGATTGGGATGAAGCACTTTGAAAGAACTGAGGAAAAGTTTGATCTATATAGTAAGAACACTGCTATAAGGTTTAACAAGAGTACTACAAAATGGTAGGGAAACCTGCTGGTGAGTTGGAGGGGACCCAGTAAGGAGGTTGTTGGAATAATTCAAGTGAAGATGATCAGGGCTTGGACTAAAATATGTGTATTAATGATAGAGAAGAAGTTTACAGAGATTATTTGGGGGTATTCAGCTGATTCCTTATTTAAAATGAAGAATGATGAAAGGGCAGTTAGCTTAACATTAGAGGAAAGAAGGTCTTGTCTACAATAAGGAAGATTGATACAACAGTGTTAGGGAGTTAAGCAATGCTCCCTTTTACCAGGAGCTGAACCAGCAAAAAAAGGAAGAACCTTACAAAAGGATTTATCACTTTAAAAATAGGGTACTTATGGTGTGCTTGGGTGGCTTGGTTAAGAGTCTGACTTCAGCTCAGGTTATGATCTCGCAGTCGGTGAGTTTGAGCCCCATGTTGGGCTCTGTGCTCACAGCTCAGAGACTGGAGCCTGCTTCGGATTCTGTATCTCCCTCTCTCTGACCCTTCCCCACTTGCACTTTGTCTTTCTCAAAAATGAATAAACAGGGGCGCCTGGGTGGCTCAGTCGGTTAAGCGGCCGACTTCGGCTCAGGTCATGATCTCGCGGTCCGTGAGTTCGAGCCCCGCGTCAGGCTCTGTGCTGACAGCTCAGAGCCTGGAGCCTGTTTCAGATTCTGTGTCTCCCTCTCTCTGACCCTCCCCCATTCATACTCTGTCTCTCTCTGTCTCAAAAATAAAATAAAGTTAAAAAAAAATTTTTTTTAAAAATTAAAAAAAAATGAATAAACATTAAAAAAATTTTTTTTAAATTCACTTCACATAGTTTATAAAAAAGTAAATAAAAATAGGGTACTTAGTGCTGTATTCCTCTTGTAAGTACTCAATTTTAGAAATTATTAAAAATATGCCAGTCATAAAACTGACAAGAGCATAAAAATTGTAAGGTTGGAATCCTAAATGCAACCAAAGAAGTTAGTATAATGGAGAATATAGGGATAATTAGAGTGAGAACCTAGGTAGACACTAAGACTTGGAAGCCTGGTTTAGAAAGAGTATGGAGTAGTTACTAGTCAGAATAGACAATACCAAACAAACATTTAAAGAGAATGGGGTCAGATTTTGGAGTTTGTCAATGAGTCTTCATTTGCCTTAAACAGTCTTGAGGTCATAAACTTTCAAAGCATCCTTTATTGTCTCATCTAATTACTCCTCAGTCTTCCTCTCCATCCTCTTCCCATATATACACTTCCAGGGAGTTGATTTTTCCAACAGGAACTCTCATTCTTCAGTGAACTTGATCAGAAATCTGCAGTTGATCAGTCACCACCCCCTCCTAAAAACCATCTTTGTTTGACCTCCTTGATTCTTCAGCTTTCTGATTTTCCTACTAGTAATATTTAATAACAGCTAACATTTGCATAATGTACTATATATTGCTATTTGAATGTTCATATGTTTTAATTTATTAATCTTTGCAAAACCCTATGTGGCAGGTACTGTTATTACTGTCATTTTACATATGTGGAAATTTCATTGCAGAGAGGTTAAACAACTTGCCCCAAATCATAGAGCTAGAAAGTATCATAGCCATCCGTCAAACCCAGATAGTCAAACCCACCATTGTATATTGCTTTCTTGGCCACTCTTTGCTTTTAAAAATTTTATTTTTAACTAATCTTTGTACCCAACGTGGGGCTCGAACTCACAACCCCAGGATCAAGAGTCACACACTCTTTTGACTGAGCCAGCCAGCCACCCTTTGGCCATTCTTTCTTAATCTCCTTTGTAGATTTCTCTTATTCAACCTAACCCTCAAATGTTGGCATTCCTCAGTCATCTTTCATTTATCACCTTTTTCTCCTAGTCTTTTTTAGTGAATCTGTGTACACTTGTGACTTCATTTACTATTTTTTGCTGATAATCCACAAGTCAATATTTCTAGATGAGATCATTCTTTCAAATTTCAGACATATAAACTCCCTGTTGGATAACTTCCACCTAGATATTTCAGTCACCTCAAAGTCAACACATATATAATCTGTGTTTATTTTCTTTTCTCCCTCCAAAGTGTTCTATATCTCAGTAAATGACATTATTATCCATTGAGTTGACCAAGCCAGAAAAGCTTTATCCTAGACACACTTTACCTCTCTGACATCAATCGAGTGATAAATGACTAGGGCTTAGGTTAAAGCGTTGATGGAAATCATGAATGGGACTAATCACTCAAAGATTATGGGAGGCCTAGCATAATAACGGGTAATCTGAGGAATACTCCCATGCTCTCCCTCCTCACAATGGCAGGTAGATAGGATATACAGACAGGTTGAGGACTGTATAATACATAGGGAAAGCTTATAAAAAATGACTCATCTTGGGGGTGGTTGAATACTGCATGAACACAGAAGTTAGGGAAAATGTCATTAGAAGACAAATAAGGGAAATATGTTATCTAAGGTGCATGTTTTTTGATACGTTTCAACATCTTTTAAAGTGGAATGGTGGCACCCTCAATATTTTTTTTTCCTTAGTGATAAATAATGGCACATCTTAGAGTTGATGGCATCTTAGTTTTGATAAAATATGGTAGTTTTAGTTGGATAAGTTGATATTTGCCTATATTCTAATTGCAAGAATGAAAGAACATAAATAACTGTAATTCTTCCTTCTCATTGTTTACAAACAGCAGAAGTGTGATATTTGTGCATGATGTACAAAGAGAAATATCAAAGGATTCCAGGATCTACTTAAATACCTAACATTTGTGTTAATACATGAGTGACAGTAAAAAGTAATTAGTGATTTCCTAAGACTGGTAGATCAAGAGTGGTATAGAACTGTTATCCACAAATAAAATCTCTCTGGGTGTGATAACTTAATACTACTAATAATTAAACTCTACCTTTTTTTTTCCTTCCAAAAGTAATGGGATGAATGAATACTGTTACCTCTGTTTTGATTGGAAATTCAGTTGAATGTTGCTTTTTTTTTTTTTTTTTTTTTTTTTTTACAGGTAGCAGATATCAAGAGGGTTAATAATCTCATCAGCGATCAAGACTTTTTTGCCCTTAGGTCTATCAAAATTCCAGTTAAAAAGTTTAGTTCATTGACTGAAACACTTTATCCTCCAAAAGGAAGACAGGCTTCACGTCCGTCATCTGTCCAGTATGTTCCAGAACAACAGGAAATTTTGCCACCTAATGATTCTCTTTCTTCCAGTGAGTCAGCTGGTAGCTTTTTAAAAGAAGTAGACCGAGATATAGAACAAATAGTAAAATGTACAGACACCAAAAGAGAGAACCTTAATGAGGTGGTATCTGCTTTAACAGCACAACAAATACGTTTTGAACCTGATAACAAAAACATTCAACGTAAGGATCCTTATTATGGAGCAGACTGGGGAATAGGGTGGTGGACAGCCGTAGTGATAATGTTGATAGTAGGTATAATAACGCCAGTATTTTATTTGCTGTATTATGAAATTTTAGCTAAAGTGGATGTTAGTCATCATTCAACAGTGGATTCCTCCTCACATATGCATTCAGGAGTCACACCCCCATCACAACAGAGAGAAATGGAAAATGGAATTGGTCCAACTAAGGAAATACCCTTTGGCCAACATGATCATAAACTATATAGTCAAGATTCTCAGTCACCTGCTGCTCAACACAAAACATAGCAGTGAGCTCATACTTACAGTGTTAATGATCACGTGAATCTGGAGTGTGATGAATCAATTCTATTCAGTAACCACTTTAAAGGCAGAAGTTAAGGAGATTGAAGATGCTTTTGTTTTTCACCCTTTTTTGGAGCCATTTACAAATAGATTGAGTGTGAAATTCCTACAGTTGGTCATTGATATTGAGAGTTGTAAATCCATATACCTTGTATCAATGCTTAAAGCAGAAATGAATTTAAATATGGGTCTAGGAAGTTCTTAACTTGGAAAATGTATCATTTTTTACATTCAAGACTGGTTATGTTTAAGTTTTATTTTTCAAGTAATTATTTTTTGGCTTAAGGTTGTTAATATTAAATATATTAGGCAAAATAACTTTTATAAGCCCCTAAAATAATGTGTATGGTTGGGAAGTTGCCATTTGGTCCCTGGAACACTGGATTAGGTCAAGACCTAAAAGTGATCTTTGTCTCTTAAAGCTTGGTGCCTCTGCTTCTGTTTTTTAAGTGACTATATTTGCCTCTGTTATTTGAAAGCACTTTTGTAATTCTTTAATGAAAAGTGTTATACAGATTAGCATTATTTAGGAATTAAATCCTCACATACTGTGATAAGTTGTTGCTGTGTTACTTGTAGTAACATGCCTTAATTACATTTAATGCCTTATAATACTACTTATGTAAGCTAATTTAATTTTTTGAATTAAAATTAAGTATTATTTCAGATGGTCCAATAGGATTCATAACATAGGCTGTATAAATTCATCTCCACCTTCACTATCAAGCACAACTTCATGGGGTTAAAACAAATTTTCATTGTCTGCCTCTGAGATCTGTTGTAGAAATTGGTTCATGAATCAAAAGCAAAGATGAGAGAGACCTTTTGCATGAAAGTAACAGACAAATTATTGATTGACCCATTAACCTGTATTTTTCAAAGAGAAAATGTTCAACTTAAACCTTTTTTTCCTCTGAACTATAGCATCAAATTGGGCAGCAGAGGCTAAAGGTGTGTAGATCAGTTGAAAGGGCTTGATAGTGCTACTTCTTAAGATTTGCTGTGGATCAGATACAGTCTGGCTAAGTAAACATCATTTGTATACTAATTTCCATCATTTAATTTCTTAAAGTGTGTGTTTTAAAAATGTAACCAAAATGATTAATTAGAAGTAAGATTTGGTGGAGTCTGGATTGCCTGTTTTGTGTATAATAAAGTATGTACCTTTAGGTGTATAATACCACTTCATTTTCTGGGCATTATTTACTAATTTTTAATGTTTCAGCTTTAGACCAGTGATTTTATATTTCAAACTCCAATATTGGTAACAAGTGGGGTGAAAAAGTACATATGGTACATGAGGTTCTATGTACTTTCAGGAGCAAAGTATCATAAAAAGACAGGACAAAGAAGTCAAACATTAAAGCTCTTGCATATATTAAAGGACCTTAGACAGTTAACGAAAAATGTTAATATTGGAAGTTGTAGCAAAATCATTTTTTGAGTAACTTTTTAGTTTGAAATTTTAAAATTATTTTAATGTGCCTTAGCATCTTGAAAATATGTATGATCTTTCGACTTTATGCTGTGTTAACTTGGTTGGTTTACATTGTATTTATTACGCCTGCTGAAAAATCAAGTTTTAGGAAAGAAAAATGGATTATTTTAGAGTGGAATGAAGAACTTTGTTTACATCGAATTGATGAAATTAGTCAAGTGATTCCTTTTTGCTAGTGGTACTTTGAAATCGTGGTAGGTCTGATTTCAAAATAAGTTACATAAGGTAGTAAAGTGTACTGTGTACTTGATTAAAAACCATTTCAGTCTTGTAGAATGGCCTCTTGAAGGAAATAGAACATATCCTTATGACACAATCAGGCAGTTTCCTTTTTCTATATATTTGAATTATATCTAATTCTATATATATCTTATATATAGACTTTTAGATTCTAATCTTTAAGGGTCATTTTAAATGAAAAAAAATTTCCTAAGCATTTAACAGGTCTAGAATAATTTTAGCTTTTAAAAAGTACTAGTATACATCAAAATTTGTGGCAAACACAGATTAGTTTATAAAACTTAATAAGAGTTATTGTTTGATATTGTGGATTTTGTGTTGAAACTCTTCTTTGAATTTACTTGGATGCTTTACATTAGAAGGTATATATGTAATATATACATATGCTAGCAACCGCAAATGAGTTTGGTTCACTTAAAAAAAATGGGAGTTGTAAGTGAAGAAAAATCTGCTATTTTTAGAGCAGATTATTATTTTTTTTTAAGTCTGGGTACAAATAGGGTTGTTTTGAACTATTGGATGCCATTTAAAGTTTTTGCCGTCCTACTCCTAGAAAATTATGGGATTCATGTCTTCAAAAGATAGATTAAAATGGATTATACGGTCGGCTGGCCACATTAGAATTATAAGACTGTAATGCTAAATGAACTTTTCCAAAGGATTTACCGTTTAAAGCTTTTTTTTTTCTGGACTCTACTTGCTTGTTCAGTGGCTTGAAGAATTCTTTAAATGAACCACTACTTAATTATTAGTTCTTTTTAAGGTATCTATTTCTAAAATTACCTACTTGGGAATATGAAGGATGTTTCAGAAATACTATGAAGAAAGGATCCAGTCAAAGAATTACAGGGTAAAGGTGGAGTTTTTAGAAGTCTATTTAAATGGTGCATTATGATGGGTATCATTCTTATTTTGAATTACAACACCGTTACTCAGGAAATCAGTATTTTTCTTCCAAGTATATGCATATTGCACTGTTAGATCATAGAAATATCTGAATGCTTTATTTCTTTTTATGTATGCAAATACTATAAATCTTTTGTATAATGTATTGGATACAAATGCAAAATGGAATTGTAGAACATTGTTAGCATGTACATCTGTAAAACTGGTTTTTAAAATTTTCTGCCCCGTATTTTTTGTATTTTAAGATATGCAAAATGTAATAAAGTTTCTATTTTATTATTCAATGTAAAATGGAAGCTGGTGAATTTAATTGAATAAAAGCAAACGTTTTCTCCTCTTCTTTCAAACTATTTAAAATAGAGATACTATGTAAGGTGGATAGAATTGCCAGAGGTTTAGTAATTCATATTTCCTCCTTGTTAGAATGAAATAAAATCCACTGGATTATTTATAAGACATAAATGAAAACAAATTTCAGATGAGTGTTCTTTGGATGCTCTTCGATATCAGAGAAGATGACCTTAAAAGGCATGATCCATGACTTCTTAGCAAGTTGTGGGTCAGACATTTAACAAATTTTGTGTAAATTTTATCATAAAACCACCTTTCCATTTCAAGGGTGTTTTATTTTTAAAAGTTACCAGTAGCAAAAAGAATTGAAAAAGTTGGTTTGAAGCTTTTATTTATTTAGTGGAAGAATTTGTGATGTAATCCTTACTTTTCCTTAAAATTGTACTTAAAGTTACTTTTTAATAAAAAGTTCTTACTAACTTCAGAGCCTTTAACCATATTAAGGCAAAGCCATTGACACTGTACGTTATGGTGGGGATGGAAAGTTTAACAAGATCCTCCAGATTTCTTAGCATTCTGTTGTATCCAGTGTAGGTTTGTGATACTAGTGATCACACTAATATTACACTGCCAAATCTTAATTTATCATGACTTTAATCACCTTGAGTTTTCTTTTTTGTTGGTGTTTATTCAAGAATATTTGATAGTGTCATTCTTGCTCAATAAATATTTTACTAGGTAAAATCTGTATTTTCTCTATCAAATATATTTAAGTAGGCTCAAAATAAAACATGTTCATATAAAACAAAAGGACACAATTTTGTTTTGTAAGAATTTAATGTGTAAACAAAAAATAAGCATTGTAGCAAAAAGGTATGCCTGTTAATATAGCAAATTTAAAGACACTTCAAGTACTTTTTTATATATAGGAGGCTATCTTTGCATTAAAGTTTACCTTCTTATGGAATACCTAACTTCACAGTCCCTGAGAATTTAAGCCAGAAAAACAAGACTCATGCTGGTAAAGCAGCCTGCAAATACTACCTATCTGTTCTCATGGTTGGTCAACCTTAAACTTCCACAAAGATCTTCCAAGGGGGGAAGACAATGCACTTAAGGCAGATGGCTGGAGCCTCCTGGAGCTAATCCTTACCTAAAAGGGCTGTCTTACCATCTGCTGGACTAAAATTGTGGAGGCAAATTGAAAGCTAGGAAAAATACTTCAGTGCATTTGCTCAATTCACAAAGTTATCTGCAGATTTATAATAAAGCAAGTAAATAGAACCATTGAGATCAGATTTCTATAAATTAAGTGGTATTTGGCTAAGGTACTAAGGAAGTGAGAGAATGAAACAATATTTTTTAAATTTTTATTTTTTGAGAGAGCGCATGTGTGCAAGCACACACAAGTGGGTCAGGAGCAAAGGGAGAGGGAGGGAGAGAATCCCACACTCAGTGCAGAGCCCAGCGTGGGGCTCCATCTCACGACTGTAAGATCATGACTTGAGCTGAAATCAAGAGTCAATGCTTAAATGAATAAGCCACCCAGGTGCCCCTAAAACATCAATGTTTTAATTAATAATCCTAAGTGACTATTTGCCCATTACAACTGGAAACTTTATGACCTTCTAAGTCCAGTAGATTGTTGTTTTAATGTGGACTTTTTTATTCCTGTTTTCCATTTAGAATGTTTACAATTTCCCAGAAGCTTATTTCAATAATTCACATATGATCAACACAGCACTGAACTATGGTCTTCACACGCATCTTGAATTAACTGAGGAGGTATTAAAATTGAAAGTGATCTTTTTCCTGAGAAAGTCACATTACAAAATGGCACAATATACATTTTCTCCAATCTTCCCCTCCAGAATACACGATGGGAAAATCAGATTATAATATATTTTTTGAGGAAAATAAGTTTGATTTTTAAAACTTTTAAATCACTTACCAACCTACAATTTTTTAGAGGGTGATGGCCAAATTAAAATTAAGTGATCATTTCTATAAGGTATGAATGAATACATACAGCAAATTTTGGTTGGTGTTTAAGCAATTTTTGTAGGAAATAGTTTACAGGTGGAGAAACTAAGGCACAGAAAACCAAGCTCATTTTCAAGACTGAGTCTAATGGTAAAGGCAGAAATAGAATTTGGCTGTGATTCTCAAGGTTACAGGGTAATAGGTAATACCTTCCCTAAAGAGAAAATTTATTCCTTTTGGTAGGTAACAATCATCTAAAAATACATAATATGAATTCCCTTGAAAATCTTTGGCATTTGTGTGTCTTTGGAGGCTGAGGGTTTTTAGGTATTTTCCCTGCCAAAATAGAAAAAAAGCAGGGGAGCTAGTTTTTAATAAACAAAAAAGATTGATCTTGATTTTAAAATGACCTGAGTTTTATTCTGCACTGCGATATAAATCACTTGGGTAACTAGAAGTCCTATGAAATTTAACAGCAGCCACTACACCTCAAAAATCTGGCATTTTCCCCAGCGTGTATGTTTTTGATCACAAAACTTCCAATCTCATAAATTACACCGTTGTGAACTCCGATAGGTTTATGTAGTCGTAGCACAGAACATACCATGTAAAAGTAAAAGATAAAATTATTTTCAAGTTTCTTTGTTTTTAAAGTGCTCCTTGTGCAGTATTAATCAATGTTCAGATTACAGAAATCCACTATGATGACCAGTACTAGTTTCACAACAGATCAAGTTAAACAAGAATAATTTGTTCAAGTATGAATACATAGATTAAAAGATGCAAAAACTCTAGGCACATTCAAATCTGAATAATACAAAAAAAAAAAATCCACTTGAACACATAAGAGGCATGACAGGGTGTTGAGAAGGAATGTCAGAGCATCAGAGACTAACTGGTAAGGTACCTAGTATGTAAACTCAATGTGGTTCCGAGTATTTTGACAGCAAATATTTGTCTAACAAAACAGGAACAAAAATACAATACTCATTCCTTATCGGAAATAGAAAACAAGTCTGTCCAAATATTTAGAAGCTATATCATAAAGATATTTTTGGAGACATTCCATAGCTAATAGGTTGCTTCATCCATGTTGTCATCACTGTCTGCACCAAAATCATCTCCATCTTCAAAGTATGAATTAATGTAGTCATTTTCCTAAGTGAAGTAAGAAATTTCTCAGTTAACATTAAAATGAATTAGTAACATTATTAAACATAATTTAGGCTGTCCCTTTAATCTTAATTTATGAATATCAAATATGGGTAATAAGAAAATATATCCCGCTTTAAAAAAGTCTCTGCTATTTCATCTCCTTAAATATTGTTCACTCCCATCTACCTGTGCTGCTTTCAACAAGACCATCACCTCCTACTATTCTCAGGCACCAACTAGTTAAGAGAATGAAGGAATGTCCGTTACTCCTTAGTAGAATGATACATCGAATTCATTATACCTCAGTAAGATGATACAGGGTTTAGTTAGCCAAACCACCAATTAGTTACTCCAAACAAATGTACAATCAAGAAACAAAGCCAATTTACATTAACATTCAAGTACACCAGAACTGAGGTTTTCAGTCCTGATGTGTAATTGAGCGGAAGTAGAGGGATTTTTGCTTTCTATCAAAATACAAGCCTCAAGATACCAAAAAAAAAAAACCTAGAAAATGCCATATTCCATCTGGGAGCCCTCAGTTTCCTTGAGGTTAAGAGGGATTAAACTCCTGGGAACATTTCAATTATTAAGACAGGGTAAGACTATTATCCATGTAAATGATTCCTGATATTTCTGTGCTTTCTATCAAAAATTTAAAAATCCATTTTGGATATGGATTAAAAGAAATTTAAGAGCATTATTAACCAATTCCAGTGTGTGGGATGTATCTGGATTTTGACTGGAACAAACAAAAAAAATTTGGCGGACAATTGAAAATATTTGAACATTGGCTTAATATTTGATGATATTAAGGATATTAGGTGTACTAATGATGTTGTGATGTTGTTAAAGAGTCCTTATTTTTTAGTCCATACTGAAATATTTATGGATGAAATGATACAATGCCTGGGATTTGCTTTATAATAATCCAAGGTGGATGGGGAATGGAAGTGGGGCGGGATAGGAGTGGACTGGGTGAATGAATGGGTGGTTGAAAGACTGGCTATAAACTGATGATTGTTAAAGCTGGGTGATAGGTCCATAGATGTTTATTTTACTAGTTACTAGATTTTTGGACATCATTGAAATCTGCCATAAAAATATTAATCTGCATTTCTACTCTCTATAACAGGAGTTACGATACAGTAACAAAATAAAGACTATTCTCTAAAGAAAGGCATCTGGATTTCAGCTTTATAAGTATCTATGTGGTGGGATTTTTTACTATGTAACTTTATATAAATAATGCAAGACAACTTGCATTATTCAGATATAGATTTCATTACTTTGTCTTCCCTCAACACTGTAAGTTTCTATATCCAGTAAGTTTCCGTATCATCTCCAGTAAGATGGCCTGGTTTCTCTGTTGCCAAGAAATCTAATGATGTCTGGAAATATGGCTGAAGCCTGGGGCTAGTGTACAGGGGAGGTGTGGCATGGTTGAGAGTTCAAATGAACCTCACTGTAAATGAAATTGGAAGGGATACTCCACTATTCCAAATCAAGCACATGCAATTTATGCTTTAGACATGAGCACCTCCAAGTACATTCAGTGATTCACAATAGGTAATTTCGTGATGTTAATAATATTGATACAGGTACAAAGTGAGAACTTGTTGAAACTGATGGCTTAAATGGTTCTTGGCTTTCATTTGAACGCTTGATTTTTTTCTTTAATAACAATATTCACAAGACCGAGGAAAGAAAAAGTCTGTATTTCTTGAATTTTACATAGAGGTGTTATATAGATATATATATATACATGTATATACATATATATATAGTATACATATATATATGTATATACATGTATATATATACACACACATGTATACATATATATACATATACATATATACATGTATATACATATATATACATATATATACATATATATACATACGTATATATGTATATATACATATATACGTATGTATATATATGTATATATACACATATATGTATATGTACATATATACGTACGTATATATGTATATATACATATATATGTATATGTACATATATACGTACGTATATATACATATATATGTATATACATGTATATATATACATGTATATACATATATACATGTATATACTTATATATATACATACATATATATACATATATATAGTATACATATATATAGTTATAAATAACTATATATAGTTGCTCCATTTACTCTCCAGAAACAATGCTTATCAAATCCTCAATACATCAAGTAAGTTAATTAGCATGATTTTTTCATTAATTGACTGCTAAAAAGAGTAAAGAATAAATATAGAAAAGTCTTTAATCTCCCCTCTTCATCCTTCACGCAGCCTCATACTCAAAACAGGTATCATTTCTCTATTAAAGTGGAAATATATTTATATAAACTGTTTAGTGCTTTGCTAAGGCCTAACACAGAATTCTGAAACTACTAGAATCCTGATGTCTGTTATTCTTGTTAGGAAAGATCTTACTCTCAACAGAGCTCACCTCAAGCAGACTTTATAAGCAGAGCATTCCAAAAGCCAGCCTTGTCTAGAAAACAAGCCACTAGCCACTAAAAGCTAATAGCACGCCATGACCCCCAAGACCAGTTATGACACTCAAAAATGTCTCCAAATATTACCAGATATACCTCAGAGGGCAAAATTACCACTGGTAGAGAACCACTGGTTCATAGCAACAAACTTTCAAACATGGTCTAACCATGGCTCCTTCCAATCCAAGCAACTGGGCTTTCTAAAATACAAATATGATAAAACTACTCTACGGCTTAAAACCCTTCAATGGCTCCCCACAGCACTCCAGGTAGGGTAATATTGTTCAGCCTGGTACTTAAGATTCCCCCCCCCCCTTTTTTTTTTGTCTCTGGCTTCATGTCTCCACACACCCCCACTTACATCCTCCAGCCTAGCCATACTGACTCACCTGGTCAATTACACTAGTATGCTATACCCTCCTCGCCTGCAAGCCTTCTCCACACTCTTTCCTCTATCTGTAATTATCCTCCACTCCATTTTTCATCTTGATGAGATTTAGTCTTCAGATTGTCTTTTTTGAGATACCTTCTTTCATATCATTAAAATGGAGTTTGGTGCCCTTCTTATGTACCCCTGTAACATCCTGAACTAGGTATTACACCATAGCATTATTCATTATATTATAATTGTCTCTTCTCTTGTGTGTCTCCCCACTAAACCAATATCCTTGATGGGAGAACTGTATCTGATCCTGATATTCCCCGTGTCTAGTACAATTCTAAGAACCACTTAGTATAAAAACACACTGAATGAAAGAAAATGAGTAATAGGTATATATAGGGCAACTAAAACTTTGCATAAGGATGCATACAGGGAGACTGTAGAGAGAAAAGGAATTCCAAAGGAAGAACTCTGAAGAATACTAACATTTAAAGATGAGAAAGAAAAGAATTCAAAAGAGACCACGAAAGGGTACCAGACTAGGAGAAAAACAGAAGTGTTGTGTCACAAAAACCCAGAAAAGCAACAATGTTTGCCTATGTCTTAGCATCCAGCACAACGCCTGGCATGTAGCTGATGCCATAATTACCTTAATTTGTTGAATTTAAATAAAGGAAATAATATTTTAATCATGATGTTGTGAGAGTGTTAAATGTTGCAGAAAAGTCCAGTGAAATAAGGACTAAATTTTATTTATTGGTGAACTTGGTGGCAACAATTTTAAGAGCATGTAGGTGGAAATCAGATGAAAAAGAACTAAATGCAGGAGGTTATAGGGCAGTGAGCAAGTGAAGCAAGCTAAACAACTTCCCAGGACACAGCAGCACACTTGGAGGGGAATCATAATGAGAGATGAACATGTATTTGTTTGTTTGTTTTTTTTAATTTTTTTTTTAACATTTATTTATTTTTGAGAGACAGAGACAGAGCATGAGCAGGGGAAGGGCAGATAGAGAGAGAAGGAGACACAGAATCTGAAGCAGACTGCAGGCTCTGAGCAAGCTGTCAGCACAGAGCCCGATGTGGGGCTCAAACCCACAAACCATGAGATCATGACCTGAGCCGAAGTCAGATGCCCAACTGACTGAGCCATCCAGGTGTCCCGAGAGATGAACATGTTTTAATGCATGAATGGAAAATATGAGTAGGAAAAGAGATTGAAAATATGAAAAGGGAAATGACATGAGGATTATGGTTCCCACCCCCAAAAAGGCAAGACAGTTAGTTCCAAATATGATGAAGCCTATTTCTTCCACTGGAAAAACAAACAAACAAAAAAACAAAAACAAAAACAAGGAGGAAAGACATTTAGTCTGAAGGCAGAGGACATGAAATTATGGGAGTATCTTCTTGATGGCTTCATTTTCTGTATGAAGATGCTATTATCTGCTAAGAGTGAAAGGAAAGGTAGTCAAGGAGAGGGATTAAGAAGAAAAGAGATGATCTAAAATAACTGCCGTAGACAGAGGATTTGACAAGAGAAACAGAGAAATCATGTAAGCCAACAAAAAGGGGCTAGTGTTGTTTTAGTGGCATGGGTTCCTGTGATTCCTCAAAAAAGCTCAATAGGCAGTTTGGAGGGGAAAAGCGGAGACAGTGGAATTGATCACAGGTTACTTTGATCTCAAGTGGGTGCTGGGAGGACAAGGGAAGAGAGGAATGGCAGGACAGCAGTTAAAGGGTGAGCAAGGGTCTAGGTCCCTTAGGGAAGGAAATTAAGACAAGGAACCAATGAAGGGGAAATAGAGAATCAGAGAGCCTGGTGGTCTCAGACATGTCAGAGTGTAGGAATAAAAAAGTGAATGATCCGGAAAGAAAGCTGGAGACAGGTTTAATTTTAAAATGTTTAAATTTAAAATCTATCTGGAAGAATAAAGAATACTCAGGAAAATTCTTCCAAAAATGTTAATAATCAGAAGCTTCTTAAAAAAAAAAAAAAATCCAAAATTTAATGTAAACTAATTAAAGCATATAATAAAGATTTCACAGCTGTAGCAGTTTCAGGCAAAGACAAGATTCGGTGGCATGTGAGGAGCTATAATGGAGTGAAAACAAAGTGCACTGTCATGGAGAAGAAACTCTCAGCCTAGGACTACTGCAAGAGGTATCTAAGTCCCAAAGGTGCCATAACCAACAAAGTTAATCTACTCAAAAATAAATAATCAAAAATGACTGTCTCTATTTTGAAATGCACCATGTTTCTAAAAGTTAGAAATCCCAAATCCAAACCGCTAAGTCCTGCCTCAGTCGGATACTTGAGGTTGGATCATACATGTTCCCCGACAGGGTCCACATGCACTTTGGGATTTAAAACATGATGGTATGCATTGCAGGGATTTCCTCTTCAGACTCTGAATTTAGTGACTAAGTCCTTAATTACTGTCATTGCTGATTTAAAATTTTATGTAGATAAATCTTAAGCTAATCTGAATCAATTTCCTTAACTCGTGGACTTCCACTTACAAACTTGCCTCTGGAGTTATTTTTACCTCCTACATTCAGTTTAGTATCATTATTTCAATGCAATAATAATTCTCTTGACACTGAGGAATTGATAGCAGTGATAATGATACATCCCTGGTACCCATCAACTTGGTTTTGGTTTGTTATTTTAATTATATAGCATATATCTGAATCTTATTAGATAATCCTTAAACTTAGTAACTTTGTTACCATCCTCCAATAGACCATTACCTCTTCTTGCTCTTCTTCATCATACTCCTCTTGTTCTGCAGCATCATCATCCTCATCATCATCGCCTTCTTTATTTTTCTCTTTGCTTCCTTCTTTCTCTTCATTTTCCTCATCTGATTTTTCACCATCACCTCTCTTTTCCAATTCCTGGTATAAATGAACTTCATTAATTAAAAAATATTTTATTTTATTTTTTTCTGAGAGAGAGAGAGAGGGAGACAGAGAAGGAGAGCACATGAGTAGGGGAGGGGCAGAGGGAAAGGATCCAAAGTGGGCTCTGTGCTGACAGGCTGACAGCAGCAAGCCCGATGTGGGGCTCGAGCTCATGAACTGTGAGTTCACGACCTGAGCGGAAGTTGGATGCCCAACCAACTAAGCCACCTAGGTGCCCTTGAACTTCATTAACTTAAATGGAATTCACTAGAGTTTAACCTCCCTGCTTAGCTTAGGAGAACGTAGTTAACCTATCATCTTATTCTAAAACTCCAGGCCACCACCTAGGAAACTGTGAGTTCACTCAAGAAGGGAGGAACTCTTGGGGCACCCAGGTGGTTCAGTCAGTTAAGCGTCCGACTTCAGCTCGGGTCATGACCTCACAGTTTGTGAGTTCGAGCCCCATGTCAGGCTCTGTGCTGACAACTTGGAGCCTGGAGCCTGCTTCAGATTCTGTGTCTCCCTCTCTCTCTATTCCTCCCCTGCTTATGCTCTGTGTCTGTCTCTTAATAATAAATAAACATTTTTAAAAAATTAAAAAAAAAAAAGGAGGGACTCTCTGTCTTGTCATTACACTAGCATTTACTTTGTTTTTGTTAGTTCATAACTAGATCTCAGGTATTGCTAGGGTATCAGCTCTAATGCACAATGCTTTATTTTTATGATTTCCTTCCTACCTCCTTCTAAAATATTGAGTTGATTCAGTTTATGGAGAGACACTTTCAGGATGTTATTCTCTTGTCCTTCCAACATGAAAGGAGAAAAGAGAATATAATGATAACATTTCAAAATGCCTGTTTAATTTATTTTGAGAGAGAAGAGGCAGAGAGAGAGGGAGAGAGAATTCCAAGCAGACTCCGCACCAGCAGCACAGTGCCCAATGCAGGTCTCGAACTCATGAACTGTGAGATCATGACCTGAACCAAAGCAAAATCAAGAGTCAAATGCTTAACTGACTGAGCCACTCAGGTGCCCTTTATTTATTTACTTTTAAAGTAAGCTTTATTCTCAACCTGGAGCTTGAACTCAGGACCCTGAGATCAAAAGTTGAATGCTCTCTGGGGTGCCTGGGTGGCTCAGTCGGTTAAGCGACTGACTTCAGCTCAGGTCATGATCTCCTGGTTCGTGAATTCGAGCCCTGCGAATATAAAATAGTGTTTATAGATCTTTTGAAGTGTCTGTAAATACGTACACACATACACACATACCCACATATAATGATGCTATGTTGACATTAACATATGGAGTTTTTTCTTTTCTATTTTAATCATATTGCGGTAAAGAGGCCTACAACCCATGAATATTGTGTAGTTAAAAGAAAACTGTGCTGCTATGTTTATTTAACTCTGTGAAAAGTATACACTATATCTGAAAAATCCTGCTATTAGCTATTATTTCACAATTAGATATACACTTATTCAAGCTAATCAAGGAAAATATTTTTCAAATATAGAATTCATTCAGTGCTGTGTATGACTAGGAAGTCTTTATTTCCATTACTGCCACCTCAAATATATTTAAATAAATAACAACTTTATTTCTACCACGTAGATCTAAATCAAACCCATAAAATACTTAAATCGGTGAACTATTGCAGATAACTGCAATTTAAAAAAATGATCTCAGAGCCACACACATTCTCTCACTACTTTATTCTTTTTGTGTTAAACTGCTATTTTTGGTTTGTCTGCTTATTAGTCTCCATTTTCTCCTCTGTGAGATTTAACTATTTACCCCTACTATCTTACAGATTTGTTGTAAGAATAATGTGATTGACATAACATGAAAACACTTTGCAAACAGTTAACTTATAGAAAGGGAACAGTTCTTCTAGTTTAAATAATACATAGCTACCCTACAGAGAGGCCTTCCTGTAAATCAAACAGATACAAGCTCAAATATTAGTTTACTGCAGTCTGATTATTCACACATTAATCATGAGATCTGACTGTATGTTACTCCTTCTCCATCCACAGAAGCTTTTTTTTTAAGTTTATTTATTTATTTTGAGAGAGACAGCACGAGGATGGGAGGGGCAGAGAGAGAGGGAGAGACAATCCCAACCAGGCTCCATGCTGTCAGCACAGAGTCCCATGTGGGGCTCAATCCCATGAACTGAGAGATCATGACCTCAGCCAAAACCAAGAGTCAGACGCTTAACTGACTGAGCCACCCAGGCGCCCCCAAATAAGTTTTATTATAATAAATTTGCAACTACTTTTGCTAAAGAAATGAAACAATAATAGAGTCATCCAGAAGCTAATTTTACTCTTTAACTCAGAGTTAATAAAGCTAACTCATTTAGATTTCTAGATTTAAAACTCTAATTTTAACAATGTGCAAAATGAAAAAGGTGTTTAAATGTAGAAAACCTGGAAGCATCATTTGTTCTGATGAGACTACATTCAGATCAATCTTCCTTATAGCACATGTCATATGCAGTTTTGAGAAGCTTTGACAACAGTCTGAATCTGTGTTCAGTTAATATAAGTTGGCAAGTTCTGCAACCTCATCCATCATTTTACCACAGTTAAACCTGACAGTTATCACTTTTCCTTCAATATCCTCCTGGCTTCATACATGTTATCTCCAGCTCAAGTACTAGTTAAAAAATAAAATAACAAACATGAGTTTCTGTTACCACATAGCTATGCCAACTTGACCAAACAAGTAAAAGTTTTCTTTATTTTTATTTTTTAATGTTTATTTTATTTTTGAGGGAGAGAGAGGGAGAGAGAGAGAGAGAGAGAGAACGTGTGCGAGCCAGTGGGGGAGGGGCAGAGAGAGAGGGGGACAGAGGATCTGAAGCAGGCTCCATGCTGACAGCAGAGAACCTGATGTGGGGCTTAAACTCAGGAACTGTGAGATCATGACTTGAGCTGAAGTTGGACGCTTAACCAACTAAGCCATCCAGGTGCCCCAACAAGTAAAAGTTTTAAGGCCTTGACTTCCTCAATTGGTATAACCTCCATTGAGAGTGATCTGTCAATATTCATCCCTATTTTCTAATACACATAAGAATTGACCCAAGAAATGCACTTCAAGAAATCTACTTTACATATGTATAATGACATACTTAATATGAATTCACTACAGCACTGTTTATAATAGCAAAACACTAGATGAAACATTAAGTCCATCAATCGGGTATTGGTTCAATAAACTATGGTTCATTCTTATAGGGTAGGCAAAAAAGGAGAAAAAAAAAAAAGGATGAGGCAAGTGTATACAGACTGACATAGAATCATCTCCAATTGATTACAAGTAATAAAATGAAAATGCAGAAGAGTGTAACATGCTAACTTTTGTCTTTAAAACGAAAAAGAAAAAAATCTGTATTTGTTATAAACTATTTCTGAAAGATCTGTAAGAAACAGGGAATACTGATTGTCTACAAGGGGGGAACTGGATGGTTAGGGGCAAGAATGGGAGGAGAAATTTTCAGTTTATTAACCTTTTGGATACTTTCTCTTTTTTATTTTTGAAATATTAAAAACAATGAAGATATAAACTTAAGTTCCGTAAGATGTACTTTTCTCTCAAAGCACTCAACATGAGACAGAAAAAAAGCATTAAAAAAGTACATATACAATAATAGGAAAAAACAATGAGAGGTTTTTAAAAGAAATACATTTCAGGGGGTGCCTGGGTGGCTCAGTCGGTTAAGAGTCTAACTCTTGACATTCGCTCAGGTCATGATCTTGCAGTTGTGAGACGAGCCCTGGGTCGATCTCTGTAGTAAGCAGGGAGCCTGCATGAGATTCTCTCTTTCCCTCTCTGCCCCTTCCCTTTTTGTGCGTATGCACTCTATCTCTGTCTCTCTCTCACAATAAATAAACTTAAAAAATAATTTAAAAATATTTAAAAAAAATACATTTTAGGTATATAACTCTTTTGTGTTTCTTTCCAATACATAATTCCAATGCCAGGGGAAAATAAGAATACACAGACATTCAAGGGGAAAATAGGATACATGGGAAAGGAAGTAGGCGACAGAAGGTAAGGTAAGTTGACAGGTAAGTGGTAATGAAGGACAGGATGGAGCCTCCTTATCTACCAGCCAACAATGTTCAAATCCTTCTAGTTACCCTGTGTGCTGGGATTGGTTGTGCCAAATCTAGGTACGATTAACAAGTGAGAGAAGGTGTAAAGAGTGAAGAAGGTGAAGGAGGCATGATACTTTTACAGCTTGCTCTTACGGTAAGAAGAAAACCTTACCTCGATTTTTTTCAATACATCTGCAGTATTAGTGAGTGACGCGCCTTTGCCCGTAGCCTTTGCTTTTTGGGATTTGGGGCCTGCTAAAGTAAAACCGCTGTTAACATATATTTCTATAACAGAAACTGTGTATTATATTTCATATGCTGTCTAGCATAGTGATATGTCCTACTGGGCAGTCACCCAATTTGCCCACTGAATTTTCCAAAAGAATAACAAAATCCATCAGCATGCCTCCCCAATTTTCCATGATCAGGAGTCAACGATAATCACTTAATAGGAAGTTTTTTAAGACCGTAACCACATATCTTTTTACTAGTACTGAAAATCTGTACTGGCAATTAATGTTATTAAGCCCAAACTGCTAAAATGTTACTTCAGGAAGAAGCACCAGAGGACCAGTGAAAGAATCTCACAAATATATCATCTGCATTGGCTTCTTGGTCACTGATTGGTGTACTTTGTTTTAAGTAGGGCAATTTGACCAGGTTCGGAAAATAAAAAAACAAGTGCAGAATAAATAAATAAATAAATAACCATTTGTCAATGGTTAAGGAAATGAGAAAGAGGTTATATTCATGCAATATAAGCATTATCTTTGGAATGAAGATTAAAATGGCTACCCTGAATATGCCCATTATATCAACCTGAAAAGTCAAAGCAGTATAAATGTTTTAATGGCATTGGGGTAATTTTTTTGAGCCAAATAAAAAACATTGCATTTTGAAGCTATTGTAAAACTTCAGGGCATAGAGAATTATTTCACATATAGATCCTTCCAGTCAGTCACCAAGGCATTAAGATATGCTACAAAATTGTCCCATTGTGATTGAAAGTATTATAGTCCTTTCCCCAAATCAAGCTAAATACCTAGAAATTACTTGGCAACACAGGAAAATATAGCTCAGAAATATGTAATTTTGTTAAAGATTAACATTTAGCTTATAAAAGAAGAAATTTCTAGATTGTGGTAGATGACCCATAACTGATGGAATTACAATTTACTGTGTTACATACCAAATTGCCCTTCAGGGAGTCACTGAACTCAGAACCCCAAACATATTTATGTGAAGTTTTGTTCAAAAAAAGGTAATAGGTAGATTTAATCATGGGTAACTTTTTCTGTTCCCCTTGAGGGTTTAATTTGAGACTGTTTAATTTGAACTGTAGCACATAAAATATAGTATCATATATGAACTAGATTTCAATATATATTATGATATTGAAATCAGAAAACATTAGCTAAGAATGTAATTTACTCACATAATGAAGTCTTTTTCTCTAAGAATCTTCTGTTGAATTATTTAAATTTCATAACACATAAGTCTGTTTAATGGGTATTATAGAACATGGTCAGGTAAATGAACTTATTAAAAACTACTGATTTCTTAACCAAGAAAGTCAGTTGCCAAAAGGCAACTAAGTATCTTTTGCTATTTATTAAACTGTTTTTACATAATCACTAATTATTTTATGTACAACTGGGGGAGAAGTGTCAAATTTCCAAAATTTGTTAAAAGACTGTTTTAACCTCAGAACATTAACAGGCATTTTTCCGTCATCTTTGGCCAAATACATGCATATATTTGAATTTTTGCTTGTTTGTTTCTTTCAATATCTGCCAATAGCTGGTTCTTCAAGAAAAAACTTTTTCAGCCTTTGGCCCTTTGGGTACTATTTACTTTCATGTAAATCAGTAGAGGCCATCTTAACAAAAAGGAGAGTATAAGTTTACCAGGAATAAAACACAAAAATTATACAATACGCAAAAAAAAAAAAAAAAAAAAAAAAAAAAGCTCAGAATGGAAACAAAGTTTTATGGTTGTTGTTTTGTTTTTTAACAAATGGAAATTCTGACACACTGGAAGTTTTAACTAATAATCAATGTGTATATAAAGTTCTCAGGATGAGTAGTCAGTGGGATGTATTTGAAAAAATTAATTTTTCCAAATCAGATATATTCTTTTTGGCTCTTTAAAGTCTGCTACAAATTTACGATCCACTAGGACATGACCAGTATCATTAATGCACATGTTATTATATTGTAAAAATAATATATTTGCCCAATAAAAGCCAAAGGTATAAAAAAACAGCAGATAAAACTATTATATCTCAATGTACAATATTTTGGTTTTTAAAAAAAATTTTTTTTAACATTTATTTATTTTTTGAGAGACATAGAAAGACAGAGCACAAGTTGGGGAGGGGCAGAGAGAGAAGGAGACACAGAATCCGAAGCAGGCTCCAGGCTCCAAGCTGTCAGCACAGAGTCTGACGCGGGGCTTGAACTCACAAATCATGATCATGACCTGAGCTGAAGTCGGACACTTAACCGACTGAGCTACTCAGGCGCCCCTATTTTGGGTTTTTAACATAATATTTTGTACTCAATCAAGCTAAATATTCTTATATACTGTAGCTTTGAAATGAAACAAAATAGAAATACTTCCACTTTAAATACATGTGTCAGAATTTACCAAATTATATATTCAAATATATGCATTTTATCATATGTCAATGATACCTCAATAAAGCTGTTAAAAGGGGGAGGGGGATCTCTTTCAGCAGACAGGAGATGAAGCAATACTTCCTAACTTATTCTGTGAGGCCAGCATTACCCTAATACCAAAACCAGACAAATATTATAAGTAAGGAAACAGAAGATCAATCTCTCATGAACATATAAGCAAAAATTTTCAACAAAATATTTACCACATCTAATCCCACAATGTATAGAAAGAATAATACATCACAACTAAGTAGGATTTATCTCAGGTATGTAAGGCTGGTTCAATCTTCCAAAATCAATTAACTTAATCCATCAAATTAACAGGCTAAAGAAAAAAAATCACATGATCGTATCAACAGATGCATAAAAAGCCTCTGACAAAATCAAACACCCATTCATAACGAAAAACTCTTAGTCAACAAAGAATAGAGGGAAACTTCCTAAACTTGATAAAGAATAGCCACCAAAAAAACGATAGCTACATCTAATGGTGAAAGGCTTGACATCATACTTAAAGGTGAAAAGTTTAACACTTTCCCACTAAGATTAAGAACCAGGCAAGAAAGTTCCCTCTCACCACTGTTTTTCAATATTGTACTAGAAGTTCCTGCTAATGCCATCAGATAAGGAAAGGATATAAGAGGTAAACAGATTGGGAAGGAAGAAATAAAACTATCTTCGTGCACAGATGACATGATCATCTATGAAGAAAATCTGAAAGAATGAGACCAAAACTCTGGAAACTAATATGTGATTACAGCAGGGTTGCAGGATACAAGGGTAATACACAAAGGTCAATAGCCTTCTTATATACCAACAATGAACAAGTGGAATTTGAAATTAAAAATCTACTACTGTTTACATTAGCACCCCCAAAATGAAACACTTAGATAAAATCTAACAAAATATGTACATAGTCTATATGAAGAAAACTATAAAACTCTGAAGAATGAAATCAAACATCTAAATAAATGGAGAGATATTACATGTTCATGAATAGTAAGATTCAATACTGTGAAGATGACAGTTCTTCCCAACTTCATCTATAGATTCAATGCAATCTCAATCAAAATTCTAGTAAGTTATTTTATAGTATCAACAAATTGTTTCTAACGTTTAAATGGAGAGGCAAAAGATCTCGAATAGGCATCGCAAAATTGAAGGAAAGAACAAGGTTGGAGAACTGACACTACCAGACTTTAAAACATACTCTACAGCTCTGATAATCAAGACTTCCCGGTAAAGGTGAAAGAATATACAAAGGTCAATGGAATAGAATAGAGAGCCCAGAAACAGACCCACAAAAATATAGAAAAAGAAGCAAAGGCCATACAATGGAGAAAAGAGTCTTTTCAACAAATGATGCTAGAACAACTAAACTTCCACAAGCAAAAAAAAGTGAATACAGGGGTGCCTGGGTGGCTCAGTCAGTTAAGTATCCAACTCTGGCTCAGGTCATGATCTCACAGTTTATGAGTTTGAGCCCTACATCAGGCTCTGCGCTGATAGCACGGAACCAGCTTTCGATCCAGCTTTGGATCCTCTGTCTCCTTCTCTCTCTGCCTCCCCCTTTCTCTCTCAAAAATAAACAAACATTAAAAAACCTTACACTCTTCACAAAAATGAACTCAAAATGGATCACCACCTAAATACAAAACACAAAACTATAAAACTCTAGATGACCTTGAGTTTGGTAATTACCTTTTAGATATAACACCAAAGCCACGATCTATGAAAGGAATAACTGATAAGGTAGACTTCATTAAAATTAAACAATTCTGCTCTGCAAAAGATAATGTCAAGAAAATGAGAGGAAAAACCACAGACTGGGAGAAAATATTTGCAAAAGACGTATCTGATAAAGCACTATTTGAAATAATACAAAAAAATATTGGTCTCTCTTCCCGGTTCCTTGCACAGAACTCCTAAAACCCTTACAATTTCCTAAGTGATAAAAACACTAGAAGCATCTTTTGTTCTAATTAGTCTTTGACCTTAGTTCCTGGCAGAGTTCCTAATCCCTTGAAATTTACTGCGTGATAGGAGTGTCTTTTGTTCTAAGGAGACAACTCTTGGAGGGCTCCTAGACAGCTTCAGGATAAGGGCACAAGACAGATCAAACCATGATTAAAAGCCTGGAATTTTCAGCTCCATTCTCCATTCCCCTGGAGTGGAAAGGGACTTGAGACTGAGTGCATGACTGATCATACCTATGTGATGAAGCCTCTATAAAAATCCCCAAAGTATGGGCGTTTGAGGAGCTTCCAGGTTGGTAAAAACATTCACATGCTGGGAAGGTGGGGCACCCCAGCTCCAGGGAGACAGAAAAGTTCCTGTGTTAGGAATCATTCTAGATTTTACCTTATCTACCTTTTCATCTGACTGTTCATCTGTATCCACTATCATATCTTTATTAAATAATAAACCGGCAAACCTAAATGTTTCCTAGGGTTCTGTGAGCTGTTCTAGTAAATGAAATCCAAGTGGCAGGAGGGTCATAGGAACCCCTAATCTGTAGCCAAGTCGGATAGAAATTATGGGTAATCTGGGGAACCTACTACTTGTAATTGGCTTTTGAAGTGGGGAGCTGGACTGAGTCCTTAACATGTGGGGTCTGTGCTAATTCCAGTTGATTTTGGAACTGAATTAAATTGTAAGACAGCCAGCTGGTGTTGCAGAGAACTGCTTGGTGTGGGGAAAAAAAAATTCCATACACCTGGTGTCAGAAATGTTATGAATATAGTAGTGGTAGGAGACTAAAGGAGATACAGCAGGAGTAAGCTTTTCTTATAGACTGTTATCCAAGATATACAAAGAACTCCTAAAACTTCACAATAAGAACACACAGACACACACCCACACAAAACATTAAAAAAGGGGCCACAGACCTCTTTCCAAACAAGATATACAAATGGCAAATGTGCTCCACATCATAAGTCACCAGAGAAGTGCAAATTAAAATAGTAGTGAGATACTTACTATGCACCTATTAGAATGGCCAAAATGCAGAACACTACCACCAAATGCTAGCCAGGATATATAAAATCGGGAACTGTCATTGGTTGCTGGTGGGAATGCAACATGGTAGAGCAACTTTGGAAGACAGTTTGGTGGTTTCTTACACAGCTAAGTATACTCTTACCATACAATCCAGCAATCATGCTCCCTGGTATTTACTCAAAGGAGTTGAAAACTTATGTCTACACAATAGTGGATGTTTATCGCAGCTTTATTCATAACTCCCAAATCTTGGAAGCCATCAAGATGCCTGTAGTAAGGAAATGGATAAACAAACTGCTGCACATCCAGACAATGCCATATTATTAAGCACTAACAAAAAATGAGCTGTGAAGCCATGAAAAGTCATGGAGGAAAATTAAATGCTTATTATTAAGTAAAAGAAGTCAATGTGAAAAGACTACATACTGAATGCTTCCAACTATATGACATTTTGGAAAAGGCAAAGCTATGAGGACAGTAAAAAGATCAGTGGTTGCCAGGGGTAAGGAGGAGAAAGAGATGAATAGGCAGAGCACAGAGAATTTTTAAGGCAGTGAAAGTACTCTGTATGATATTACAATGGTGCATGCATATCATTATACATTTGCCTTTACCCACAGAATGTACAATACCAAGAGTGAATCCTAATATAAACTATGGAATCTGTGTAAAAATGATATGTCAAGGTAGGATCCGTAATTATAACAAATGTATCACTCTGGTGGGGGATATTAATCATGGGGGAGGCTATGCATGTATGGGGGCAGGAAGTATAAGGGAAACCTGCACTTACCTGCTCAATTTTGCTGTGAATCCAAAACTGCTCTAAAAAATGAAGTCTATTTCACTCAGATCAATGGAACAGAATAGAGAACCCAGATATGGACGCACAAAGTATGGCCAACTAATCTTTGACAAGGCAGGAAAGAATATCCAATGGAATAAAGACAGTCTTCTTCAGCAAATGGTGCTGGGAAAACTAGACAGCGACATGCAGAAAAATGAACCTGGACTACTTTCTTACACCATACACAAAAATAAACTCAAAATGGATGAAAGACCTAAAAAAACAGGAAGCCATCAAAATCCTCGAGGAGAAGGCAGGCAAAAACCTCTCTGACCTTGGCCACAGCAACTTTTTACTCAACATGTTTTTGGAGGCAAGGGAAACAAAAGCAAAAATGAACTATTGGGACCTCATCAAAATAAAAAGCTTCTGCACAGTGAAGGAAACAATCAGCAGAACTAAAAGGCAACTGATGGAATGGGACAAGGTATTTGCAAATGACATATCAGATAAAGGGTTAGTATCCAAAATCTATCAAGAACTTATCAAACTCAACACCCAAAAAACAAGTAATCCAGTGAAGAAATGGGCAAAAGACATGAATAGACACTTCTCCAAAGAAGACATCTAGATGGTCAACTGACACATGAAAAAATGCTCAACATTATTCATCATCAGGGAAATACAAATCAAAACCACAATGAGATACTATCTCACACCTGTCAGACTGGCTAACATTAACATCTCCGACAACAACAGATGTTGGCAAGGATGCGGAGAAAGAGGATCTCTTTTGCACTGCTGGTGGGAATGCAAACTGGTGCAGCTACTCTGGAAAACAGTATGGAGGTTCCTCAAAAAATTAAAATCGAACTACCCTACAACCCAGCAATTGCACTACTAGATATTTATCCAAAGGATAGAGGTATTCTGTTTCAAAGGGGCACACGCACCCCAATGTTTATAGTGGCACTATCAACAATAAAGTGTGGAAAGAACATAAATGTCCATCGATGGATGAATGGATAAAGAAGATGTGGGTATATATATATATATACATACACACACACAATGGAGTACTACTCAGCAATCAAAAAAGAATGAAATCTTGCCATTTGCAACTACCTGGATGGAACTAGAGGGTATTATGCTAAGCGAAATTAGAGAAAGACAAATATCATATGACCTCACTCATATGAGGACTTTAAGATACAAAACAGATAAACATAAGGGAAGGGAAGCAAAAATAATATAAAAACAGGGAGGGGGACCAAACATAAGAGACTCTTAAATATGGAGAACAAACAGAGGGTTGCGGGAGGGGGGATGTGCTAAATGGGTAAGGGGCATTAAGGAATCTACTCCTGAAATCATTGTCACACTATATGCTAACTAACTTGGATGTAAATTAAAAAAAATAAATTAAATAAAATGGTAAAAAAAAAAAATGAAGTCTATTTAAAAAGCAAAATGCAAAATACCAGGCCTAAAAAAAAAGAGAAGGGTAAGGGAGGAAATCTCTTCTGCTTAATTGCTAACCCTACTGTTATTAACCTGTCTGGCTACTTCCCTTTTTCTCTATTCTTTTTTATAAATTTTACAAATGTTTATTTTTTATTTATTTTCAATTTTTTTCTAATGTTTATTTACTTTTGAGAGAGAGAGAGAGAGAGAGAGAGAGAGAGAGACAGAGCGCAAATGCAGGGGAGGGACAGTGAGAGGTGTCAGCACAGAGCCAGATATGGGGTTGAATCCACGAACTGTGAGATCATGACCTGAGCTGATGTCAGACCCTTAACAGTCTGAGCTACCCAGGTGCCCCTATGTTTATTTATTTTTGAGAGAGAGAGAGAGAGAGAGACAGAGAGACAGAGAGAGAGTCAGTGGGAGAAGGGCAAAGTGAGAGGGAGACACAGATCTGAAGTAGGCTCCAGGCTTTGAGCTGTCAGTACAGAGCCTGACACGAGACTCGAACCCACAGACTGTGATATCATGATCTGAATTGAAGTCAAGACACTTAACTGAGTCACCCAGGTGCACCTCTTTCTTTCTTTCTTTCTTTCTTTCTTTCTTTCTTTCTTTCTTTCTTTCTTTCTTTCTTTCTTTCTTCCTTCCTTCCTTCCTTCCTTCCTTCCTTCCTTCCTTCCTTCCTTTCTCTTTCTTTCTTTTTCTTTCTTTCTCTCTCTTTTCTTTCTTTCTTTCTTTCTTTCTTTCTTTCTTTCTCTCTCTCTCTCTCTCTCTCTCTCTCTCTCTCTCTTTCTTTCTTTCTCTTTCTTTCTTTCTTTTAATGTTTATTTATTTTTGAGAGAGAGAGACAGAGAATCCCAAGCAGGCTTTGTGCTATCAGCACAGAGCTACACGGGGCTTGAACTCAAGAACCATGAGATCATGACCAAGTATCAAGAGCTGGACATTCAACTGACTGAACCATCCAGGCACCTCATTTCTTTAGTCTTCATATCCAAATTTCCCGAACTTTCATCTATGCTCGCTGTCCCTTTTTCCTAAATTCCCATTTACTATTTAATCCATTCCAATCTGAATTCCATGCTTACAAATCTTTTAAAAAGCTCTCCCTGAGGGCAACAATGATCAATAAGTCAAAAATTAGTTTACATTTTCCAATCTGTATCTTACTTGACCTCATAGCAATTTTGTTTAACCTCCTTTAACACTGTTGATCACCATTTGAAATGGTCTGTATTTCTTGCATACTCTTGCTTCTGTGACTCCACTCTCTTCTGGTTCTCCTCTCTCCCTCCCCATCCCTTCTCCTTCCATCTCCTTTCTTTGCTGATTCAACCTCCTCTACCAGCCCATTAAATTTTGGCATTCCTCCAAGTTTAGGCTTAGGCCCTCATTTCTTCTAGTTCTCTAATTTCAGCCTAGATAATCTCACCCTTCCTCACAGTTTCAATAATAGTACCTATGCTGATCCCTATCATCTCCATTTTGAAGTCCATCCCCCTGTATCCAACAACATGCTCAACATTTCTGTTTGTATATTTCAAAGGAAACTTAAAGACCACTTCTACACTGTAACTCATGATTTCCCCCCACAAACCTGGTCTTTCTCGGATGCTCTTCTGCCAATTCCATCTTAGTAAATTTACTCATCATGCAATCCGGGCTCCAATTACATTTCTTCGAAGAAACTTCCCTGACCTCCCACTGAGAACAGTGTGTTTTTATTTAATGTTTTTACTTCATTTTACTGTAAGCCCCATTAAGGCAAGGACTATTCCCACTTTGCTCACTGTTTCATTTCTTTTAGCACAGTGTCTGGCAATAGTAGATTCTCAACAACTATTCACTCAGCGGAATTATGAAAGAACACCACACTGGAAATTTTCACTTTGGTATTTTGTGTGCCACATAAAGTTCTAATCTACCAGTTCCCAAATTTTACCAGTTCCAAATATATGAGTTAAAAACTTAGAATATAGATGGTATAACCATCAAATACATTTATATGCAAAATTTCAAATTTTCAAAAGTAAAATGTCTACAATACTTGAAAAGTCTTCTCTAGCACATCAAAATTCCATAATTAAAGAACGGAAAAACTAAACAAAGTATCAAAACAAAGCAAAAAACCAACAACAGAAAGTTTTAACACAATAATCAAAATGTCAAACATATTTTAAGAAAAAGCATTCAGAATGCTGAGTGTAACTTCAGATTGAGAATTCATTCCATAATTAGAATTTGAGCAATAACCTTTTATTACCTGGATTATTACATTAGTCAATGTACCTTTTTTGCACTTTTTCCTTGGCATCATTTCTCTTGGGAGTCTTCTCCAATCTGCATGTACAAAAGAAAAAAAAAATACAAAAGTTGCAGTTTCCTCTGGGAATTAGTGGCACTGGATATGACTATTTAAAGGGACATGACAGTTGGTTAATCAATGAAAATAAAATTTCTTAATATCTGACTGTACAGATTTAGCCTAAGTGATATATTTTCTCCTATGAAAAAAAGAGAGTTCATTAAAAAGAACTTTGGTGGCTCCCAGCTGGCTCATTTGGAAGAGCATGAGACTCTTTATTTCAGGGTCATGAGTTCAAGCTCCACTTTGAGTATAAAGAGTATTAAAAAAAAATAAACATTAAAAAAAAAAACTTTGAAATAGTGCTATAAAATTTCTACAACTTTCTGTCAATAGTTATATAGTATTTATCTAATCAATTTTAAATATGGAAATTTTCATAACAAGAAAAATAAAGTAGAAAAATTTTGTTAATCATGACATACTGTTGAATAAGAAAAAGTTTCTCAGATAGTAAGTACAGGGGCACCTGTGTGGTTTGGTTGGTTAGGCCTCTGACTCTTCATTTTGGCTCAGGTCATGATCTCCATGATCTCATGATCTCATGAGATTGAGCCCCACATCGGACTCTGTGTTGACAGCATGGAGACTGCCAGGGATTCTCTCCATCCCTCTCCCATCGCCAGTCTCAAAATTAATAAATAAATACTTAAAATAAAATAAGACATTACATATAGAATCCCAGTAAAAAATAAACCTAACATATAAATATTTTCATATATTTAATTTTTGTGCAGAGAAAGCTCTAGGTTGGGAACAAAATATTATAGTAATTCTTTATGGGTGTTAGGATTACAGCTGCTTTTCTTATTTATTATTTATGTATTATTTGACCATGCTGTATTTTGTAAGTTTTCTATAGTTGATACGTGTTTCTTACGTAATAAGGAATTTTTTTTCAAAAGTTAAAATATATGACCACAATCCCAACACATGCAAAATTAAGCAATTCTAATAATTAACCCAAAACTTTATAATTAAAAATAAAAAAAGCCGTGGAAAAGTAAATTCACTCTAATAAATAATTTTGACTGCAGGAGGTAAAGAATTTCTCTAATTTATCACTTTCTTTTAATTTTTTTAAATGTTTATTTTTGAGAGAGAGAGAGAGAGAGAGAGAGAGAGTGGTGTGCACATGTGTGCGTGTGAGTGCGAACAGGGCAGGGGCAGAGAGAAACAGAGACAGAGGATATGAAGTCGGGGCTCTGCACTGACAACAGAGACCCTGATGCGGGGCTCAAACTCATGAACCACAAGATCATGACCTGAGCTGAAGTCAGGTGCTTAACAAGTAGCTGCCCCACTTTCTTTTAATTTTTAAGCACAGAGTTAATCAGAAAAATGAAGCAACATAAAAATGGATTAAAAAATACTGCCTACTAAAACAAATAAAAAAACAACAACCTCAGGGTATTTTGGAGAAAGCATTTATATCTCAAGCCATTTTACCTGAATTAATAAATTTTGCTTTGAATATATTTCTGCTTTTATCAATGACTCATAGGTGATCACGAAAAAGTAGGTAAAGAGAATCCTTTAAGGAGATGAATATGATGTGGAAGATGGAAGAGATCTGATATAGGAGACAGGAGAGTGTTCAAGGGGAATCCAACCTTAACAATGATGCACACTGAAAAGACCAGTATTACTCGTGAAAGCAACAATTCTGTAAATGCCATTTATATTCTTACTAAAGGCAGTTACCACAACAACAAGGACAGAGATGTCAAAGGGAAGGGAAGTGAGTTAAAATGAGAAGGCCCAGGTTCTAGAAGTACTGTCCCAGTCACCCTGATAAGTCACTTCATTTTTATGGCAATTATTTTTTTGTCTGTAAAATGAATGAGCTGGATGAAATCTCTCCAGCCTCTTCTACTTTGCCTGTGTCCAAGCAAAATCTGTGAATGTTGAAAAAATCTCTCTTAGATATAGTTCTGTTGAAAAAGCTTCTTAGCAAATAAAAATAGTCTATATCTGCTTGAAAGGAAGGTCCATGAGCTTGGCTTCAATACTGTCTGCCTGGATTTGTTTTCTCCTCTCAAGCTGAAATCACTCACAAACATGGAAGTATAATTGTTACTGTAGATTAAAATGGTGATTGTGGAAAATGAAGTGGAAAGCCCAAATGCATTTGGCAAGTCCTATTTTATAAAAAAATATTTTAAGAACTTCAAAAACATTTCAACTCTTCCTTGTTATGGTATAAGAATCTTTTCATCCTAGTTTCCAAAAGATATATATTAGTAATTAATTATAGGAAAAGGGCCAAACTATTTTCCTACAGTGAAAATTCCTAGGGTAAAAGTAAAAAATTTGCCCTAAAAAAAATAGGGGGTAGGGAGATAAACTTTAAAAATTATTTTAACATTTTCAGTTTTATAATTACCTGGTATCCACTCCTCTTTGTACACCTTCATATATCTTTTACTGTATCTTTCAATATCTAGAAAAAAAAGAAAAAGTGTTCATTAGAAAACTGAAGAATAAGCCTGCATTTAAGCCATTCCTTTAAAATAACTGAAAACACCAGGTAACATCTTTTATTTCACACACGGTTTCCTATATTTGTGCCTAAAGTGTTTCTGAACACCTACTGGAAAGTTCAATTAGTATCACACGTTTAAGGAAGTGGCAAGAAGCAGCTGGGTATGAATGGCTGGGAGCGAGCAGAAACCCTAAGCATGTTTTTTAGAATCAGACAACCTGACTCATTTCTGAAAATATTCACAAAAGCCCAAAGCCAGGTCAGAGGGCCACTTAAATACCAGGAAAGAAAGTCACTTGGCATCTTCTATTTTCTTCTTGTGACACTGGCCTCCAGCTCCCAGTCTTTAAATCTTGTTTAACTGGGATGTATTAACTACCTAAGTGGAGATGGAGAGCTGTTTGCTCACCCCCAGTGCTTGATACATACATTAATACACAGTTAGGCTTCTCAGTGAGCTACTTTTCACAATCCATTGAGGAGCAGAACGGGGAAAAGGGTAGGAGTAGGTAGGGTTGGACTTGAGCAAGCCAAAAGCCTTCCATGTCAATTGCTGACAACTCTGCAGGGACCTCCTGGGCTTGCCCAAAATGGGAGAGCCATAGCTGTGGCTCTTGTTTCTGCTTTGCCCACTATGCTGCAAGAAACTCCCTCAATGAGGGCCCAAACCCTTTCCTAGCAGTGTAAGTTGGCATCATGCCATAGCTTGAAACCATAGTTGGCAGCGTAAGTGACAGCATCATGCCATAGCTTGAAACCATGGTTCATCATAAAATGTGGTTTTAGGAGTACAGCCATGAAAAAGGGAAGTTAAACCAAAAGATGAAAACATAAAAAGCAAGGCCCAGGTATGTACTTTTTCTTCCATGTTAAGAAAATGATCCCAAATAACAGCAAAGCCATGGTGTTAAACAAAGATAACCAAAATAAATAGTAGATCAGAGAGACCAAGAGACCAAGCTTTTGTAGGTATTTAACTGTTTTGACTTCAATCTTGCTCTTAAGCTTTTCACCTGTAAAGAGAAATCAGCACAAATTCCCAGAATTCGCATTTAAAAATTTTCTCCACAACAGATTGCATATTTTAGATAAATTTAACCTTTAGTAGTAAACTTCTAGAAGAATGAGCGATATTGAAAAACAACTACTGAAACCCAGTTAAAAAGAGGCAAAGGATTTGAACTGGCATTTCTGCAAAGATATGCGTGGAAAAAAAGCACATGATAAGATGTTCAACATCATTGGTTGTTTGGGAAATTCAAATCAAAACCGCAATGAGACAGCACTTAACACCCAGTAGGATGGCTACAACCAAAAAGGCAATGACAAGTGCTAGCAAGGATGTGGAGAAACTGCAATCCTCATATAACACTGGTGACGTAAAATACTGCAAGAACTTTGGAAAATAGTTTGACAGTTCCTCAAAATGTTAAATACAGTTATCTTATGATCCTAGATATACACCCAGTAGAAATAACATGTGTCCACCCAGTAGAAAATACATGAATGTTCAAAGCAGCATTACTCATGATAGCTCCAAAGTGGAACTGACCCACATGTCAATCAACTGGTGACTGGGTAAACAAAATGTGGTATATACAACCAATGGAGTATTATTCAGCCATAAAAAGGAATGAAGACTGCAGTGCCACAGGTGAACCATGAAAACATTATGCTAAGTTAAAGAAGGCAGTCACAAAAGTCACATTTTATGATTCCATTTCTTTCAAAGATGTTATCTTTAAGTACTCTCTACACCCAATGTGGGGCTTGAATTTATAGTCCCAAGATCAAGAGTTGCATGCTCCACCAACCGAGCCAACCAGGGGTCCTTATGATTCCATTTATATGAAGTATCCAGAACAGACGAAACACTACAAAGCAGATTAATAGCTGCCATGGGCTAGAGACAGGAGAGAATAGAAGCCTATACTAGTGGGTATAGGGTTTCTTTTCAGAATGATGAAAAGGTTCTAAAAATTAGACAGTACTATTGACTGTACAATTCTGTAACTACACTAAAAGCCACTGAATTGTATACTTTAAAAAGTATATTTTTATATATGTGAATTTTATCTCAATAAAATTGTTATTTAAAAAGAAAGAAAATTATTACAAGTTTTAAAAACAACTTAAGTACAGTAAATTCAAATTTATGTTCCATTATTTCCCTGGTTTTGAAGGCCATTTTTTTTTTTTTCTTAGAGTGTGTGAGCAGGGGAGAAGGGCAGAGGGAGAATCTTTTAACTTTATTTATTTTGAGAGAGAGAGAGTGAGCAGGGGAGTGGCAGAGAGAGAGAGAGACAGAGAGACAGAGAGGAAGAGAGATAGAAAATCCCAAGCAGGCTCCATGCTGTCAGCACAGAGCCCGATGTGGGGCTCGATCTCACAAATGGTGAGATCATGACCTGAGCTGAAATCAAGAGTTGGTTGCCATCAACTGATGAATGGATAAAGAAATTGTGGTTTATATACACAATGGAGTACTATGTGGCAATGAGAAAGAATGAAATATGGCCCTTTGTAGCAACGTGGATGGAACTGGAGAGTGTGATGCTAAGTGAAATAAGCCATACAGAGAAAGACAGATACCATATGTGTTCACTCTTATGTGGATCCTGAGAAACTTAACAGGAACCCATGGGGGAGGGGAAGGGAAAAAAAAAAAAGAGGTTAGAGTGGGAGAGAGCCAAAGCATAAGAGACTCTTAAAAACTGAGAACAAACTGAGGGTTGATGGGGGGTGGGAGGGAGAGGAGGGTAGGAGATGGGTATTGAAGAGGGCATCTTTTGGGATGAGCACTGGGTGTTGTATGGAAACCAATTTGACAATAAATTTCATATATTAAAAAAAATAAAAAATACATAAAAAATAAATAAAAATTGAATTACTTAAAAAAAAAAAAAAAAAAAGAGTTGGTTGCCTAACTGACTTAGCCACCTGTGTGCCCCAAGAGAGAGAATCTTAAGCAGACTTAAGCCTGATGCAGGGCTCAATCCTATGACCCTGGGATCATGACCTCAGCTAAAATCAAGTATCAGATGTTCAACCAACTGAATCACTCAGGTGCCCCAGCAAGTCTTTTGAATGTAGTTAACTGTGCATCAACTGTGCATTTTAGGAACACATGTACATTTTTCATGTACAACCTTTGAATATATCCATTTCATATATCCTGATTCCAGATTTTAAATACATTTTATTAATAAGTTCTAACTTCTTACTTCTGATTCTTCTCACATTTGCACCATCCAAATGATTCTAGATTAGAAATACATTCCTAATAGGTTCCAGAATTGTAAGAAGTGCAATTCTTCTTACACTTTCATCATCAAAATACAGTACTTTAAAAAGCTTTGATAGCTCACATTTGTAATGAAGTGAGAATGGCCCAGCCATCTTCTTTGGTCTATAATTGTAAAACATTTTCATTATTAAATTTATAATTACTAATTAACATGATCAATCCAACAAACTGTTTCATTCCTACACAACCTATTGCCTTTCGATCATCTTCGTCTTTGCCTTCAGCATGTGTCCAGTCACAAACTACACCAAATAACTTTTGGTACATCAATATAAAAAAAGAAAAATATCATCACATGTCATTTTAACGGACTAGATGTTCCAGGTTCTTATCACAAAATAGTATGTAACGAGGTGCTCTTCAAGAAGAATACCATATTTCCTTTTTATTTTTAGAGATATATTGTTTACCCACTGACTCTTGAGTTTGAGAAGATTCATCTAGAATGTTGTCAGATGAAGACTCAGTTTGAGATTTTACTTATACAACGATTTCATGATCATCGTTGGCGCCCAAGGAATTACTGCCTCTACATTCATCTTTTTTGTCTAGTTATTGTGTCACATCTTCCCCTGTCAATTTTCTTCTCTGCACCATTATGGGCAGAAAATGAACAATTCTGAATTCTCAATTGCCTTTTATGAAAGCTAAAACAAAAAACAACCACAAAGACAAGAGTCTCTCTAGACTTCTTTTCTTTTTATATCTTCTTAAACATTACTATAATACTTTGGGCAACACAATAGAAACACGGAAGGATAATGTGACCGTGCTGACTTATTTCAATGCTGTACCATCCTTCCGTGCAACTTCACCATTTTTCCATTTTGTTTCTGATGTTTTAGTCTCTTTTTCCCAGGGTAGTGGGGGATAACTGATGAGTAATGATGAAAGAGTATCTGTGCTGATAAAACAGCAAAATGTTTACAGATGAAGGAAAAGTGAAATCACTAAGATTCCAAAACGTATTTAAATTTGTAAAAGGATCCAATGAGCTGATATGGTAATGCTCAGATAAAATGAGTTTTGTTTTTTTTTTTAAATCAATTCTCTTTGTTTTTTAGAAGATCTCTATTAAAAAATAAAAGTTATGGGGGCGCCTGGGTAGATCAGTTGGTTAAGTGACTGACTCTTGATTTCAGCTTAGGTCATGATCTCACGGTTTGCGGGTTCGAGCCCTGAGCTGGGTTCCACACAGAGCATGGAGCCTGCTTGGTATTCTCTCTCTTTTCTTTCTCTCTCTTTCTCACTCTCTCTCTCTCTCTGCCCCACCCCTGCTCATGCTCTCTTGCTCACTCTCTTTCAAAATAAACAAATAAACTTAAAAAAAATTAAAGTTATGAATATCACTGCTCAAAAATAAACTCCAGCATGCCTGAGTGGCTCAGTTGGTCAAGCATCTGCCTCTGGATTTTGGTTCAGGTCATGATCTTGCAGTTCATGGGTTCAAGCCCCACATCGGGCTCTGCACTGGCAGCATAGAGCCTGCTTGGGATTCTCTTTCTGCCTCTCCCTTGCTCACTTTCTTTCTCTCTCTCAAAATAAATAAACAAACATTACAAGAAAATCAAAAATCAAAATAGGGGTCTCATGGACCCTGATGGCACATTGACAGTTAACAAAAACCAAACTCCATTTATTCAACAGCAGATCTTGTGGCCATACTGCAGGTTAATGTTATGATTTCCATTAAGCTTTTGAAGTTCTAAAAATGGCTTACAGAATGATCGCCACTGTCACTCCTGTTTCTACCTCAGAGGACCCCAGTAATGCAGGAACCCGAGCTGGGAACAATTGGATCAGATGCTCTCTATATATCCTTGCAGCTACAATTCATTAAAATAACAACATTGGTGTTTTTCTTTTATTACAAAAATAATAACTTTCCTTATAAAGAAAATACCAATCATTTCTATAATTTTACCTGAAAGCATTATAAACAAATTGTGAAAACATCACGATAAGAAATATTTTTTTATTCTATGTCCTCAGTTCTTTGTGATTTCAATGCCCTGAGCCACTAGCCACAAGGTTATCAGGAAACCCGGAGATCTCCTACCCTCATTTAGTTCTTTACATTAATTCCTAAGTCTCTCTTTCTTAAAGCATATAGGTGATGAGTGATGGGAGAAGGCTGATAAAGGTACAGTGATAGAACACCATCCAGAATATAGCTTCCTCTGACAGATGCATACTGCTGTTCAGTCTGGCCAATTCTCTCTCATTTATGGTGTGCAGAGTACATAAACATTATGTGTGTGTATATATGTATATATGTGTATTTATTATATTAACCTATATTCATGCATATGTATGTATATATTTTAAAAACATTTTCAACTGTAGTTTTTTAAAACACATTACATCAGAAAAGAAAGGTAAACATGAAGATTTTGAAGGAGAATATACTTGTATCAATTTGGAAAATCCTATAGAAGTGTTTTTTTCCAGAAAGAAACAGAAACGATTCCTTGTATTCTTAAATACCTCCTGTAGTCATCAAAGATAAAGAGCCTCTTAATCCAGGTACAAGCCAACCACTCCCAGAAACCAGCAATGAAATTGTGTTCCCTGTTTAAAAGACTCCCAGATATGTTTTAATGATATGATATACTTGCAAATTAGACCTATGCTTTAATAATGACCACATTTAGTTAAGTCTGTTCCATACTCTAGAGAAAACAATAATTTTTAAAAGATTAAAGTATACCCTACACTATAATTTTTTCTAATAAGAATGTTTATTAGTTCATTTAATCTTTTTAAAAATCTTTACAATTAGAGCTTTAATTTCATTTTTGAACTCAGATAAAAGCATGTAACACAATCATGAAAGTAAAAAAAAATCCGCACTTTTGAGATAAAAATATACCTTTCTAAACCACTATATAAACTTCAAGCAGCTATGTTTGAAAAATAAATGAACTTGTCTAAAATGCTTCTTATAATTATAAGCACATGTAATATTACTATATAAGACTTTTTTTTTGACTCTTAGCCAGTTCTAAGTCTTTTAGAGAGAGAGAAAATGGAATGCATTTTTAAAACTAATGGAATGAGATGATACTATATGAATTTCTCATGCTTTAATGATGTTGTTTTGGGAACTCAAGGATGATATTGATCTCTCTAATTTCAACATTCGAAGGCAGAAACTGAAAATCAATACAGATCTAATGTGCTAAATAACTACTCAGGAATGGGTTCTCTTCCTCTAAAACCACTTCCCACTCCCTCTCTGAGACTTTCAAGCCTTCTCCAATGGTAATTTCTCCTCTCTGTCCTTGGCATAACCAAGGAGTACACCCTTTATGTTTTCTTATGTACAAATCATAAGTCAAAAATATATTTATGGCTTCTAAAAGTTTTCACCAAAATATTAACTAATCATATTTAATTTTAAATACATTTTAAATTTAATATTAGATACAAAAAATGTATGTGTAAGGATAACCATTGCATTATATACATATATGAGCAAAAAACTAGAAAACACTTTAAATCTAACAGCAGAGAACTACGTATAATTAATAATGTTATATACAGATCATGGAATACCACATAATGATTAAAAATCTAATTTTCCAAGAATACTGAGGACATGTGAACATGCTAATAACATGCTATTGGGTAAAAAAAGGAAGATGCAAAGAATATGAATCCAATTTTATAAAAACCATACACATGCAGAAGAAAAAAATCTAGAATGTATAATAAAATATTAATAGATCTCTAGCCATAAGCATTATAGGTGATTTTTACTTTTCACTGTTTCTGTTTTTTGTAATTTTCACCAAGCCGATGAAATTTCTATTAAAAGGTAATTTTAAAAATAAAATATCAGAAAGTTTAAAATACATTTTCTGTTGAATCAACAGAACTATGCTCTTTTATGGTAGTTGATAATTTCTGATGAAACTAAATCAATCAGCACCAAATTACTCTCTGTCTTATACACAAACACTGTCTCGTCTGTACACATTCAACCACATAACCAAAGGGTCCAAACCCACCTTGTTTTTCTTCAGGTGTTTCTAAATAATAAGGCATCCTTTTCATAGTTTCTCTCAACTCCTGTTTCAATGCCAGCATGTATTCTTCGCCCTCTCCTGCTTTCAGTGGCACCGGTTTATAATCTGTATCCTGTTTAAAAGACAATGTGTGTGTATGTGTGTGTGCCTTTTTAATAAAATAAGTTTCTTAACATCCTTTTTGTCTATAATCTGGAAAATTTCATTTTTATTGAAAAACTACATTTCCCAGGTACTAAGTTTTACAATCAACTGAAAAGACGTTGAGCTTTTGTAATCTATTTAACTTTTTAGCCTATTTCCTACTTTGCTCTCATTTTAGACAGTAGGAAAGATTCTTAATTTTCCTACTGACCACACCAACAAGTATTTTGTTATATAGTCTGTTGACTATGATTACATGTTTTAGAAGTCAAGGCACCCAAATGAGAGTAACTGCTTTAGTCCCCTAGTAACCTCAATTAGTAGTGGTGGTATTGATGGGAGAAGTAGCATTAAAAAAAAAAAAAAAAAAAAAAAGATTAAAAGTAACAGTTATCATGTACAAGTGGTTACTCTGATACTCTGACCAGGATGTCCTCATCACTCAACATCCACGATCCCACTTAAAGTATCCTCAGTACTTCCCCTTTTACAGTAAATAAACTGAGGCGTGAACAATCTATAAGCTCATAAACCATGTAAATGACAAAGCGGGAGTTTGAATCTACATCTTCAATTTTATAAAATTACACACATATGTATATATATTCATGAAATACATATATTTATTAAAAAGTGGGGTCTCAGGGTATGTAGTAAAAGACATTTCTAAAAGAAAAAGACATTTCTGGTATCAGAACTACGTACAGGGTACATTTTCAAAATTTCACTCTGAGTTCATTCATTCATTCTACAGCTATTTATTGGGTGCTTACTATAAGCTAGACATGGCTAGACAATAAGAGATACTATGATGAACGGGTCAAACTTCTTGCCCTTAGGGAACTTACATACTAGAAGAGAAAAATACAAGAAATAAGTAAACAATGAGGAAATACGCAATTTGAGGTAGCGATAAGTGGCATAAAAAAAGTGAGGCTGGGTAGAACAAAGTGTGACTGACAGGATACACGGAGGTTGGAGGTAGTTGGTCTAGACAGGGTAAGCACACAGGACCTCTCAGGAAATCACATCTGAGTACTGCTCCGGATAAAATTAGGAAGTCGTCATGCAAAGACTTGGGAATAGATGGCTCCAGCCACGGAAACTGGCAGAGGAAAAGGCCTGAGAGAACAAGGAGGCCATGATGGCTAAGGAGCAAAAAGGACACGGGTAGCAAGAGTCAGAGAGACACCAGCAAGGCCATATCAAACACAGCCAGTTTGCCAGCAGCAAGGAATTTCAATTTTATTCCAACTATACAACAACACAGTATGTACTAATATTTCCAGTGTTTAGAAGTAACCTCACACATGGAGAAGAGTTGTTTTCAAGGAAATCAATGTATAAAGTGATTGACATAATGCACATACATGAGGTATCTGTCATTGTTTCAGGCTATACTAAATATCAGAAAAGCAAAATGTCAAGAGCAAAAAGTAGAGACTCCCTGTGTAAGACAGCTAGATCCCTAGATACATTTGTCCAGCGTCCTCTACTTACACAAATCATTCGACAAAAGACTTTTCCCTTCTGAAATAGGGGAGAAACTGCTGGATCGAAGGGTATCTGGTCATTTATGAGTTTTTCATTTTTTATATTGCAGCACATACACATCTGGAAATGTAAGCTCAGGTTTCAAACTAAATGTAAAGTGAAAGCATTAAATTAAACATTATGCCAATTAGGTTTACAGCATACTCATTAGATTTAAAAGCAACACTAAATGTAGCAGGAACAACTAGATTTTGAGAAACAGCAACAAAACTCAAACTGACTTTAACAAAATAGAGAAATAAGCAAAAACCAGAAACAGCCGAGTGGGGAATCAAAGGCAAAACGGTACACTAGGGAGCAAAATCAAATTGTGTAGATACAAGATGAGAAGAAAATCATTAAGTGAAAGTCTAGTAGACTGAGGACCACTAGGGAGCATTGTAAAACCTAACCTTTTAAAAATATTATTTTGAGGGGCTGGGAGACGTGATCTCACAGCTCGTGCAATCGAGCCCCACGTCACACTCTGCTAACAGCGCAGAGTCTGCTTGGGATTCTCTCCCACTCTCCCTCTCTCTCTGCCCCACCCCTGCTTGCCTGCATTCTCTCTCTCTGCCAAAATAAATAAATAAACAAACATTAAAAAAATTTAAAAAACAAAATATTATTTTGGTATTGGAATACATCAAAAATAGCAACAGAAGAAATAGGAAACGAAAAAATTCTTTCTTAGTTCATGTTGTACTGAATGTATTCACGGCAAGTTGTATACAGTTTTTTTTGTTTTTAGAAGGCAGTGTAAAAATTAGAAGAGGTTCAGGGAAGAACAGTGGCCGTGAAGCACACTCTCTTTTACTTTCTTACACTTAAGATATTATAAGGATGTTATATATTCAGTCCTGTGCAGAATTTTAATTTTCTTTGAAAGATGAAAAAACCAGCCGTGAGAAATCTGCTGTTAATGTACTTACAGGAAATAGTGGGGGTGGTTTCAGGACTACATCAGGTAGTTTTTCACCTCTGCCAAATCCAACTGCCTCAATATTAAAGGTGTAAGCTGCACGTCCGCGTCCTTTGTTCCCAGCCATTAGAACTAGTTATACCAGCAAATTCTGAAAGACATCACATGAAAAAAAAGGAAATCAACATTTTAAAGCAGAATATAAAACTCTGTCCCTTAAGTAGCGTGGCTAATGGAAAATACTTCTGGAAAGCAAAACTTGTAAAGAAATAATAAACATACGCTAAACTGATTTCTGAACTCCTCACATCTACTCAGGTCTGGCAGGTGACATGATGATGGCCTCAATTACCTCACCAGGCCCTGGGTGAACAGCTGACCCTGGGTCCCCTTTGAGATGCTGCCCAGACCACTGCACACAGCCAGTTGATGCAATTCTCTCCACCCCTCTGTGATTTGGCGTCAAGATTTCAGACATATGTAAGAAGTGTGGACAAGGAAAGGCCTGGCTGATGAAGACAGACCACCTAGCTTTTTCATTCAGCTTGAAGACTACCACGAGTCATATACACTTTAGATTTTTAAATGATAAAAAAAAAAACACATCTGAAATAGTTAAATTAAAGGTAAGATAAACCTGTACTCTTTTCAACTTTGGCCACAGTAGAGATGTCACATACTCAAGTTCTCTACTGAACTTGTGAATTGTCTGAAACAGGATTGATCTCTACAGTGTGAGAACTGAGCCGGCAGTATATTAACAGGGATCCCTATACCAAGGCTCTGTCACTACAAGAGTGCAGTTGACTGTTGTGGTGATTATGACACACATCTTCTAAGTCTCTTTTCCCACTGATAATACTGTGTATCAATCCTGCAAGTCCAAGAAAACAGCAATATATCCTCTCCTACTGACTTAACAGTTCCCCTTCCTTTCTTTCCTTACCGTTATTTTTTGAAAAACTGAGGTCATTTCCTATACAATGCTTCTCCAAAGTTAAGGCACATGAGAATTACCTAGGAATCTTGTTAAAATGCAGATTCTGATTCAGCTGGCTGAGAACCTGCATTTCTAACAAGCTCTCTGGGATTATCCATGCTACTGGTATGCGGGCCACTGTTTGAAAGTAGCAAGGTTGTAACATTCTCCCATTTCTGAATTTGAGGAACTGAATACGTGAAATGCAGTATAACACATTCCTCTTCGCTGTATTTTCTATTTTCTAAATAGGTGAACTAGAGGCTTACTCAAATTTGAGTTTAATTTTTTACAAGGACACTTAAAAGAGTTGCTCTGTTCCTCCTATTGTATCACATCAGGATGCAAACAAAACCAATTTCTCTTTCTTTCTCTCCCTTTCTCTCTCTCACTGATGTTCTCTGGTCAGTGGGTTCAGGTGCTAGCAGTCTGTTTCATCTAGCATACAGTTCCCCATCACTTTCCACCTAATGATGTCAGCAGCCATTGATGATCGTAGCCTAGATTCGTTATTCCATTATGGGCTGTAATTTTATTCTTTCTGTATCTACTAATTGGAATTCTATCATGAATCAATTTCCTTATTCACTATTTAGCTACAATGAAGCACAAGTTGTAGAGGAAAGGTACCTATTCTAATACTGAAGCTCATTCCATGTGTCCACACTAAAAGAGAGGAGGATATCTAAACGGCCGTGTTTCATTGCTGAGTCACTCAAGCATATGCTGAGTCTGCAGAAAGCAGGTCTTCCAAGTATGAAAACTGCTGAGCAAAAAGACACACTCACTCTAAGAAATGAATTGTGAGAGCCCTGTAGGCATGGTCAAGACCACTGGGCTTAATTCCAGTCTGGGATTTGCCCACCAGTAAAGATGAACAATCCCAGGCAGCATTTCCCAAACTTGCCTGATCATGAGAACTGGCCAGAGAACTTGTTAAATATACATATTGAATCTCATGCAATCTTCAAGTATTCAAACCTACACCAGAATCTTTGGAGGTGGGCTCTGAGAAACAGTTGGGAAAACTCACCCTAAGAAGAGAGTATGTCAGCTACCATTGTTTGATGGAAAATCCCTTGAGAAATACCAGACACTGGAGCCTCTAAACTTCCCTATTTATGAAGTACCTTTGGGTGTATAAACTGGTATCATTAGTGAATGGATTGCCCTTGGCAGAAAAATCAATCCTAGCTCTTGAGACACCCTCAATGATTACATGGCCTTCTGGCCTACAAATCCATCTCTTTTTAGTTTCGCTATTATAAGTCAGTTCTGTACCTACAGACGCTGCCAAATTCATTTTCTTCTCTTGGAGAGCTGAGAGGTACTTCTTGGACTCCAGTAACTGTCTCATAGGGAAAATGGCTCACAAGTGAGGCCTAAGCATCAATCTCTGGTATCCTCTGAGTCAACCACTGCCATGTTCTTCTTTCACCCTCCCAAACTGCTCGAATGAAAGGTTTTTTATAAGCAGCTTTCCCCATTTCCTTATTATCCCAATCTTCCTCTACTTCATATAGGCCAATTTCATTGAGTCATTCATTCGACCAATATTGAGTATTCCAGGCACTATGGCAGAACCCATGAATAAAACCATGTCCCTGTACTAAGGGCAAGTATTTCAGTGGCTGAAAGAACACAAACATGTAAACAAATAAATGTGTAACAGTATGTATTCTTGCTGTGGGTTGAATTGTATCTCCCTCCTACCCACCCCATACCTGTGAATGTGATGACCTTCCTTATTTGGAAATAAAATCTTTGCTGCAGATGTAACCAAATTAAGATGAGGTCATAGTGAATCAGGGTGAGCCCTCTTCCAATGATGGGTGTCTTTCTAAGAGGGAAATGTGGACAGAGGGAAACACACACAGAGGGAAAACACCATGTGAAGATGGGAGGCAGAGACTGGGATGCTGCAGTTGTAAGCCAAGAATACCAAAGAGTGCCAGGAAGCACTGCAAGCTAGGAGAGACCTGCAACAAATTCTCCCTCAGAGCCTCTGGAAAGAACGAACCCTGCCCACACCTTGATTTCACCTTGTTTTCAGACTCTGGGCCACCAGAACTGAGAGAGAATAAATATCGGCTATTTGAAGTCGCCCAATTTGCGGTAAAATGTTATAGCAGCCTTAGAAACTCATCAACACAGCTCTTGAAAAAAAATAAATGATGGCAAGGGGACAGAGAATAATAAAGGGGCATGTTAGCTTTTCACACAAGGAAGGTCTTTCTGTGGAGGATAAATCTGAGCACCATGCCAGAGAAGGCCTGTAAGCCACGAGATGAAGGGATGAGGTAGACACGGCTGCACAGAGAAGGAGGAACAAGTGCAGAGAAAGAAGCCAAATGCTGGGAGTGTATGAGGAATGAGAAGGCCATGTCCCTGGCGAGGAGTAAGGAACAAGAAGAGGCAGGTCAGGGCCGGATTTTGCGGAGCCCTGTGTAAGTTGAGGTAAAGGGTTTGGCTTTTTACCTCACTTGTGATGGGAACTGGTTGAAATGCAAAGGTCCCAATGGTCCCAAGGTCCCAATGGCTCCCAAGAGCAAAATCCACTGGCATTTTGTCCTCATTCATGTCTTGGACTTCCAAAGCACATGACTTGCTATGGCCTCCTCCCTTTTGAAATTCTCTGCTTCCTAGGCTTTATTAAAACTTGGGGTTTTTTTGTTGTTATTGGCTACTTCTCTTCTTAAACCTCCTAAATATGGATTTCCTTAAGGTTCAATCTTTGGTCTTCTGCTTTTTTTTTTTTGGTCTTCAGAAAACACACCCGCACGCAGGGTTTGATGACCTCTCCCATTCTATTATCTCCCAACACTGACCTTTGTCTTGAGTTTCAGCCCATGTTCCCACTATCAAAAGAATATTTGGAAAGCACTTTAAACTTAAAATACTGAGGTCATCTTCCCCCTGCACCAACTGGCTTGCCTTTTAGGTATTATGTCCCTGCTTCTATCCACAGAATGTTATTTTCCCAGTCACCAACACTTGATGACTTGGAGTGCATCAATATTGATTCCTCACTCTGTTCTACCCCTCCTATCGAATCAATCACCTAATTCTTCCTTCAAAATGTCCCTTCATTTCCATTTCCTCTACCATAATCCAGTTTAACCTCTTTCTACATCACTTTTGAGTGACTGCAAGTTTTGTGGTATCCCTTGTTGTTCCTATTTGTTTTAATTTATTCTTCCACATTATTCATCCTAAGGCATAGTTCTGATCATGTCGGTCTTCTCATCTTCCCTCTTGGCTACAGGATTAAATCCAAACTTCCTACCCAGGTATTCAGGGCCCTTTTAAGATGCCTGCACTCCTGACTCCTTGTATCATCATGTCTTGTTTACCATTCTCTCCACTACAATCTACCCCATTTTCCTCCCTGCTTAACAGTAGCCCCTTTCACCTGAAGATCCAGTCTAAGTCCAGTCTCCTTGATACCCTTATAGAAGAATATTAGCTGTATCCTCTTACATGTTCACCTTCCTTGACCTCTGCTTTTGTTCAGGACTTTACCATCTCTAACACAGAACAAATAAATTCCCATTGCCAGCCTCCCACTTTCAACCCACTCTCCAGTCATCTCTCTAGAACATAAACCTTGATGTGTCACTCTCCTTACCTAACAAAATCCACAGCAGTTGCTTCACCCCACTTTGCTCTTGATCCTCCAATAAAATAAGTGTATTTTAAAAAATTGAGGTGTTACATATTGCTACTCTTCAATTTTGGAAGAAATAGAGACAATGCACCTTTTGGGAAATGGGCCTTTTCCAAAGGCAAGGAGTTTCACTTACATTTTATTTATTTCTTTGGCCGTATTAACAGAGATTTTATATCCTCACTGTCTAGCACAGTGCTCTCTATATAGCAACAGCTCCACAATTAATGTTAAGCTCTCTTTCCTTCTCTTTCTTTTCCTTCCTCTCTTCTTTCCTTCCTATCTTTCATATGGTGTCATGAGCAAAATCTACCCAAAGAAGTACAATTCAGTCAGCCTACTATTAACATCGTTGTTTTCTTTTAAACTTCCAGAACTATAAAGTTGGAGACCTGGAAGTACACTAGAAGCATCAGAATGTAAAAACAAAACTCAGGCTTCATACCAGAACAACAAAATGAGAATCTTTGGAGACGGGATTCAGGCATTAGGACTTTTCAAAACATTCTCAGAGTTTACAGCATATAGTGTAATTTAAGATCCACTGCTTTCTGGGCTGCCTGGGTGGCTCAGTATGTTAAGCAACTGACTTCAGACCAGGCATGGTCTTGTGGTTCAAGTCATGTGTCAGGTTCTTCGCTAACAGCTCAGAACCTGGAGCCTGCTTCTGATTCTGAGACTCCTTCTCTTTTTGCCCCTCACGCTCACGCTCTCTCTCTCTCAAAAATAAATATGGTTAAAAAAATTTTTTAAAGAACCACTGCTTCCTATTAAACTTCACATTTTGTAAAAGAGGAAAGTGAAGCCCTGAGAGGTTAGTTGACTGCCTAAAGGCACACAGTTAATTTCTAACAAAGACAAAACTGGGTTAAAGCCTCAGGTACCTTTCCATTCTCCATTCATCCACATTACACTACCTGAAACACATTTCCAGGCTAGTTGAACACTTTTTTAATCCCACAGATACTTTTATTAATCTTTACAAGGAAGTGAATTAGCAATGGCAAAATTGACTGACTTTCAAAGTATAAAATCAGAAGCATCATCCTTCCATTTTGTAATGCTTCCTGAAAATTCCTGTTCAGAACTGTTCTGAGCTGGTTTGATGGGTGTTGTTCAAGCATCCAAGAGCTGAAATGCAAAGTCCATTCTATTTGACTGTAGAGACAACACTACGTTACAGGCTGAGGTAATATCTGAAGTTCCTCCTAGTGCTAACATTTTACGAGTTGTGATTGTGGCCTAAATGTATTGTCTTCCACATCTCACACTGTCCCTTGTACATAGTGGCTACGTGAATGAATGTACAATCTGATGTAAGTAGGCATGGAAGCTGGGCGAGGCACCAAAAGACAGGTCACAGCATCTTTCCTGATAAATGACACCTCAATTGTCCCAGTCAGAACCTGATAGTCATGCTGTCCTCCTCTCCACCTTCCTTGATACCCTTATAGAAGAATATTAGCTGTATCCTCTTACATATTCACCTTCCTTGACCTCTGCTTTTGTTCAGGACTTTACCATCTCTAACCTGGATCTCTAACACATAACAAATAAATTCCCATTGCCAGCCTCCCACTTTTAACCCACTCTCCAGTCATCTCTCTAGAACATAAACCTTGATGTGTCACTCTCCATACCTAACAAAGCTTTGAATCTAACTCTCTGTCTCTTGCCCCCTACACACCACACTCTAGCCACTCTCTACTCTGCTACATCAGCTCTTGCATGTAGCGTTCCTTCTGCCTGGAATGCCTTCCTCCCGCATCCAACCACGCAACCCCTGGCACCATTTAAGATGCTGTGCAAATGACACCTCTCTGTGACCATTTTCTCTACCCAACAAGGAGACAGATCTCTCCCTTGTCTGTTTCCCAAGTACTACAGTGCTTTTATTACCCTTTTAAAGATCATGTTGTGATTGCCAGTTCTTGTCTGTCTCTCCAGTAAGCCCTTCAATTAACTATTCATCAAGTATTTATTAAGCACCCTCTGTGTCAGACCATCTTCTGCACACTGGGAATATAGCAGTGAACAAAACAAAGTTTCTGCTCTTGTGGAGCTCATAGTTTAGCACAGGAAATGGAAAGAACCATGTCGAGAACTAAGAAAATATGGACATCCAGGGGAGTGTGATACAAGCAGATGGATCTGTAAATATGAAGGCCTCCTTGAAGACTTACATTTCCATGCTCTATCACTTACCAGAGCCTGGCAAAAGTCCAACAAATACTGGGTGAATTATTGCTGAGCTCATGGCCTAGTAAGGATATCCCTCCATTTCTCCTACAGTGGTTTCCCTCTGCCTATGGGAAAAATGTCTAAACTACAGAAAGCTCTGTACTTCCCAGCTGACAGCATCCTAACAAACAGTGGTCTTTTAAGCCCTGCTCAAATGCTACTCTTCAATAATCCTTTTCATCTGTATCCTTATAGCACCTAGTTTTTACTTCCTCTGTGGTATATACACCATACTGTTTTATATTGCAAATAGTTGTGCATAAATATCATCTTCCCTCAAATTCTGGAGAACCCAAATCATGACTTCTTTTTCTTTTCTTTTTTTTCCCCACTCAATACTATTCTCACAGATCATCTAGCTCAGGGACTTGCATGTAAGGATAGCCCCAAACAGTGACTGAAGATTAGGAAAATATTCAGAAAAGCTACATCTCCACCAAAGGTTTTTAGGAGTGTAGGAGAGGACAGTACATCTCTCCTATGAAGGTTTATTAGTAGCTGCCACAATAAGGGTTTTCATAATTATTTTTTACAAAGCTAGCTCATGGGTATCTTTATAATTAATCAAATTCTCAAGGCAATTTTTGAAGCCTAACTTGATGTTTCAATAGCTGGGAGGTGCTAGGTGGATACAGGGATCTGGTGTTCATAGTGGGGGTGATTTATATGGCTGGCTGGGCCACACCCAGATATTATCCACGTTTTCTGTTCTCACAAGGTGCGACTGCCTCCACCTTTACTTAGTTGAGCCTTTTCTACCAACTTTCTTTGCTCTCTTTCAAGAGCTGACAAACTAACAAAAAAAAAATGGAGGGTAGGGGAAGGAATACAGAATTCATTTTTTATAAGAGCATTAAGACGTTATTAACAACCCTTCTCCCCACGATACAGGTTAGAGTGCCAAGAGTTAAGAAAACATACTGAATAAATAGTCTGTCCTTAGCAGCAAGTCTGCGGCAATGACTCGTGCCTAAACCAATCACAAAGTCCCCAGATTTGAAAATCTACCATCAGTTACAACATAAATCCTCTTCTAACTCACTGCAAACAGTCCAGGAAGTGGAGCCACGTTAAGATCGGGAAAGGGCGGTTTTCAAAGATTCTGAAGGGATTAGAAGGAAAGGTAAAGCTATCTCCCAACTACCCTCAATCCTGAAGCGCTTTATTGAATCTCCACCTCTGACTTCCCCCACCTTCTCCATGTGCCCCTTTAACTTCTCTCTACCCTCTCCATCGCCTCCCAACCACTCAATTGCTCCCTCTGTTACCTGCTCACTGTCTCGAGGCTTGGGTAAAACTGTGCACCCAAAGTGCCGGCCGGCAAGGAAGGGGTGCACACAGAAGGCGCGAGCGCTGGGATACCGGTTCCACCTCTAGAGAAGCGCGCTCCGCCCTCCACGCGGGCTCAGAGCCTTGTTCCGATCCCAAACAGTTAGCCCCGCCCACTCTCTCTATAGGCCCCGCCCCCTGGGCAAGGAGCTTTTTAGCCCTTGGCAGGCGCCGTACTTCTCCCTCCGGTTTGGCCTGACTCTTTCGGCGCTGGCTGAAGTGCGCTTGCCGGAGCGCAGTGGGTGGGAGGACCTGGCACCACCCCTGGCCTCTGCAGTCAGACCCCCGGGGTGAAGAGAGATTCCTTCTGGGTCTCCAGTCTGCTGCAGTGCCCCTGCGTTAACGCTCCTTTGTGCTGCAGCTACTGAAGCCGAGATTACTCCAGCGCCTAGGTGCGGGCAGAGCAGCCGCCACTCTCTGCAGACCTGGCTGGAGGGTGCGTGCAGACTCTCCAGGCCGCGACTCGGCGCGTCCTTCCTCCTAGTTCTCCCCCACCCCATCCCCCAAACCCGCACCTCCCGAATCCCCCGCCCTCTCCGCGCTCTGCCCCTCCTCCCTTGCTGCGGGCTGACCGCTCCACACTGCCGCAGCGCCTCGCGTCTGGACGGCTTGCAGGAGGCACACACCCTTACACCCACTCGGCCAGACCGCACCCCTGCCCAGCATGTCCGCGCTGGAGTGGTACGCCCACAAGTCCCTGGGCGACGGCATCTTTTGGATTCAGGAACGCTTCTATGAGTCGGGCAACCGCGCCAACATCTGGCTGGTGCGTGGTTCCGAGCAGGATGTGGTGATCGATACGGGCCTGGGGCTGCGCAGCCTCCCGGAGTACCTGTACTCCTCCGGCCTCTTGCAGGATCACGGGGCCAAAGAGGACGCGGCGTGCCGGCCACTGCTGGCCGTGGCCACACACGTGCACTTCGACCACTCCGGCGGCCTCTACCAGTTCGACCGGGTGGCCGTGCATCACGCCGAGGCCGAGGCGCTGGCTCGCGGGGACAACTTTGAGACCGTGACCTGGCTGTCCGACAGTGAGGTGGTGCGGGCGCCCAGCCCGGGCTGGAGGGCCAGGCAGTTCCGAGTGCAGGCGGTGCAGCCCACTCTCATCCTGCAGGATGGTAATGGGCCCTCACGGGCACGCGCTCTCTTTAAGGGAAGGGATTGGGAAAAACTGTTCGAGGGATGCATGTTGCAGACGTGCGTGGCTGTAAACTGGCTTGTTTTGTCACATCGCAGAAACACCACTACTGTTTCTCCCTTCCCTGAGTAAACGCCTACTCGATCTGAGCCAAGGCCCTCGAAGCCTTCCTTACCACAGACCAGTTCTGGCACTGTGTGGCAAAGCCAAGTACTCAAATGAAAGCCGGCCCCACCCCCTAGTCAGATTCCTGTGTAAGGTATAGTAGTAACACTACAGAGGCTTGTGACTAGGGATTTTACATTCTTTGCCCGAGCACTTGCCAGATTTCCAGGCGTTTTTATAGCGAAAAGACTTTTAAGGAATGAGTCCTCACCGAGTGCATGACAGGCTCTGTGCTTTTGAGAACAGCTGACTTCATCCGCTCTCTGTCGGCGTCACTACTGGATATGAACAATTCCCACCTGTAGGTTTAGAAAGCCATTAGGGAGCAGTGGTTCTTATCTACTTGTGCATCCTTATCTTCCAGATAGATTTCTGTTCTTGATGTTGCCTCATTAGAGAAAAAGCTTGATAGTGAACATAAAAAGTAGAGAATGTGAGTCTTAACATTATGACAGATACATGGTCTGGTTTAAAGCAAGGCCTGAGAAAGATTAATGAGGTTATTTCCGGTGATGGTGAAGTATACCGACTAATGCATGGGTAGCCTTGGGCCTCTGGCTCTGTAAAAGAAAGGATGGGGATCAGAGAGAAACTAATGGAATAAAATACAATAGAGTAGGGTCCCAGCCCTCTCAACGCCAAGCAGGCACTTAAATAATTGAGTTAATTAGCCACAATAGCAATATTTGTATATTAAATTTCCTTTTTTCTTTTTAGAATATTTTTGTTGATTTCATTTTATCTTCACAACACATTTGAAGTGAGGTGGCTGACCCCTAATTAAATTGCTTGCCTAGAGTCCACGGAGCAAGATAGTGACAAAAGCTAGGATTTGAACCAAGGCACAATAGATCAATGCATGCAGATCATAAATTCTATCCCATAAATATATCGTAATTATAAGTAGGATATGAAACCCCCTTCTCTCATTTTTATCTTGAAACCATTTTAATTGCCAATTTAATTTATTAAAACATTCCTCTAGGAGATAGAAAAATCCTGTTGCTGCAGTACAATAAGCTTACTTTATGAAGGACCAATATGACAAATAATGAAATATGTTACAAAAATCAGTTTATCTTATAGATGAGATCTTGAACAGTTGAAATATAAAAAATAAAAAGCAAGATTCTGTACCTCACACTCCACCCACAAAGCCTCTTCATTAAAATTTCAAATCTAAAGATTAAAAAAAAAAGAGACTGATTTAGATGGGAGTCTTATATCATCTGACAATTTAAGATGAAAGAAAAGTACATTTACAGTATTCTTTGTATTTCTTGATAAAAGTGATACTTTTTAGAGTTAGGATTTCCATGTAGTTGATGGGTATTAAGATTAAATTAATTGTGGCACTGAGACCAAAATATGTTTAAATTAGTATTTAAAATACATTACAGTTGTCTGAATGAATAAATTACTTCTGATTTATTCACTTTTCCTTCTGTGCCAACAATAGGAAATCAATGGTGAAAGAACGATAAGAATTATTGTTTTATAGATGAAGAGTTCAAGCAGGCCTGAATTATCATGCCTGAGATCACATAGCGAGTTTGGAAAAGAGCTGAGACTAGAATCCAGGTTTCCTAAATCCCAGTTTATGATAGAATTATAGCATTTTGGAAATACAGGGGGCCTGCAAGCTATCTGTGTGCTGCTTTAAGCCTTTGAAGGTGTGAAAAAAAAAAAAAAGCTTGATATTTACCAAACACTTAAAGCTGAGAATATTGTGTTATATCAAAAGTTGTTTTTCATTAGAAGCAGAATGCCTCATCCTCTCAAGTAGTATCTAATTTTCTCTTTTCTCAGGAATATTAATTTCCTTTCTCTTCTGAATAATGTGGCCAGCTGACTTGCTGTTATCATAATCCAGATGGCTGGAAGGAGATAGAAAATATTTATATGAAAAATTCATACACGGTTACACATATACATGACAAGCCCATATCTGAACAGCATACAGCTGTTGCTTTGGTTAGAACATAAGGAGCCTGAAGTCATTAGTTTATTACATTTCATTTAGTGAATTGATGATCACCTGTCATGAGGAAGCATAAATCTGTGCTGTATGACTAATCCAAAAACTAACTTGCAAAGGAGGGACAGGGAGAGATCATCATACGGTGTATCATCTTTGATGGAAAAATAACTCCCCCTACGAATAGTGAAATAGTATCCTCCTATAAGAAGATAGATAAACCCTAGGTTAATATAGTACCTTCTATAGTACTATTCTTAATATAGTACCATACGTCTTTTTATCTATTTTCCACAATAGTCAAATGATATGAAGTGGAGACATTTTGGCCCCTTATGTATAATTAATTTGCCCAGAGTCACCAAGATAATTACACAGTTATGACAGACAGACTTAAGTCACTTGGGGAGGTTAAAAACAAAAAATAGACCCTAGAAAGGTAGCAGATTGAAAACTACTCCATCCGAAACCTAAGCCTGTAATAAAAGGACCTTGGTTTGTCTGTTTTAAGTATAAATCCATATTGAACTATTTTGAATGTTGATGTAAATGTAATGACTGAGTCAGCAGTTTTATCTTCTGCCAGCAATGGGGAATCAAGAGCCAATTCAGTCTGCACTGTAGGAGCTTTAAAAGGCTCGGGAATTAGCAGTAGATGGTATCTTAGTGGGGGCAAAGGAAAGATAAATAGTAAAAATAGTAGAATTGGTTGAAAGCCATTAAGAAGCTGTGAAAACTCTGGAATGTCCAAGCACTTAGTTTGTTCTCTGGGGAGAATAAAGCAGAGGAGTGTTGATTAAGGGATGCCAAGTACTACTGAGCTCAGCATTCAGTATGGAAAATAGGAGGAGTGTGTGTGTGTGTGTGCGCGCGCGCGCGCACGCATGCTCATGCGTACAGGTGTATAAGGAAGAGAGAGAGAATGTATGTGTGTATGTGTGTGTATGTTCCTTGTTAGTTTCAAGAAGGATGAGAGCCAGGTCTATACCCCGCCAAGTAGCAAACTGGAAGAATCTTACCTGGGAAATGTGACCAGCCCTAGAGGAAAAACTAAGATGCTGATCCCTAAGCAATCTTTGGCTTCATCTGTCTACAGCACAGCCTTGATCATTAAGCCCAATGCATGTGCTTCAAGCAGCCTTTTCACCCCCCCATTCTCAAATAGGCAACCAAGCATTATGAAAAATCCTAGAAAATGGTCTAACACGAGATCAAATACTAAAACAAATAGCATAAAGCAACTTGAGAGGGGAAGACAATCATTAATAGCATCAGGGGATAACAGAAGCTATTGCATTCAAGGTATTCAAGAGACATTAGGATGCTTTAAAAATAAGCAACAGAACAGTATGCACATGCACACACACACACACACACACACACACATACATGAGTTCTTGAAATTTAAAATGGTAGAAGTTTCTTAGTAGAAGAACTGAAGATAAAGTTGAAAAACTTTTAAAAAAAGGAGAAGAAAGGTAAAATGAAAACAAGAAGAGAACCAGTAGAGGACCCGTTTGGAAAATTCAACACTGGAATAATAGAAGCACAGATAGAGTAGAGAAAATGGAAGAAAAGAAAGCATAATAGTGATAATTCAAGAAAATATCCCACAATTAAGAGATGTAAAATTTCAGATTAAAAGAGCCCACAGAGTTCCTAGCGTGATGAATGAAAACACATCCAACCCAAGGCACATTATTGTAAAATTTCAGAATACTGGAAGCAAGCTTCCAGAAATTAAAATGTCATCTATACAGATCATAATGGCTTTAGAGCTAGAAAAGAAGAGCTATGCCTTATTTGAATAAAATTTATTTCCAACTTAGAATTTTACATCCATTTCACTAACAATCAGGTTATCAAAAAAGATTGCTGTTACTTAGAAAGTTACCAAGATATAATTTTATCCTATTTACTACCTTCAAAATAAGGAAGTAAAGCAAGAGGAAGATATGGAATACAGGAAACAGGAGATCAAATACAAGAAAAAGTTGAAAGGAAACATCAAGATGATGGCAAAAATGACATTCTGACAATGATACTATGCCAGGCATAAAGAGCTCCACATTGGAGCAGTTAAATCGTTAACTCTTTTGGACAAGAAATATATACAAGAGTGGTGTTGGTAAGTGGAGAGTGAGGGGTAAAGAGAGCTAAAGATTCTTATATTTTATAGTGGAAGTCAACAAAATCTAAAATTTAAAAACCAAGAAATGGTAATATGTGAATGAAATCAGTATAGTATATCTAATTAGTAAATCAAGAAATGAAATATAAAAAATTTTTAGAGATAAATATATGTAGTAGAGGCAGCTACCGGAAGAAATAGCTAAAATTGTTAAAAAGTGGTTGATTCTTGGTAGCAGGATTGGAGCTAGAGTCAGAATGGGGCAAATAACTTTTTCTTACATTTTAAGCCCTTCTGAAATATTTTGAGATGTGTACATATGTTTCTTTGATTAAAAAATGAAATAAAAATATGGGGTTACCAAGATGGGAAAGGGTATTTGGGAAGCCAAGAAAGGTCTAGTATGGCTGGAATCCAATGACAACTGGGTCAGGGTGAGGGCTTGGAAGCATAGGGTGTGTGTGTGTATTATATGCTTTTCTATGTGATATTTATTTATATATGGATATATGTCATAGGCAATTTTGAGTCTTGTAGGAGAGGTCTTATTGAAATTCTACAAGTGAGCACTATAAGCATAGGGGAGGCATTTACAAAGCTATAAGGTATTGGAAGAATCTAATACTCACCCATTATGGCCTTATCAACTGCTTACAGTTGGTATCCATTTTGATAGGTGGGCACTCACAACTTCTCTGTTGCTAAATATTTTGAATACCACCTGGATATAACCAAAGATCAATAAGACTCTATCCCTGCATTGGTTATTATCCACAGCTTCTTCTTCTTCTTCTTTTTTTTTTTTTTTTTTTTTTTTTTTTAGGATTCAACTTCCTTCACTTCCTTCCTTCTTTCCTTTCTATACACTTATAAAAAAATGGGTCTCCAACAGCTCTATTATTAAACCAACCTGGCTATAATTTCTTTACCTTACCTGCCAGTTATACGGTAAATGACAGTAGTTTGTGATTCTCAGAGGCACTTTAATTCTGGAACAATTATATTGTAAAGGAGTCTGGCCCGTTAAGACTGGAATGCAGAGAAAGCTGGGAGTGTCTGATTCCATCTTAACATTCTTACTGGGATTCACGACAAGACTAGGACAATCCCTGCTCCCACTCTTGGCCTCACTGATCTGTTTTGTATTGCTATATATATTTTTTCTTAAAGTTTCTACAAATGCAATCATATATGGTCTTTGTGTCTGTCTTTTTCATTTGGAATGGTGTTTTGGAGATTCGTCCATGTTGTATCTCTTATTCATTCCTTTCTATTGCTGAGAAATAATCCATTTATGGTTATAACATATTTTATATCCTCACCTGTTGAAGGAAATTTGAATCTTTCTAGTTTGAGGCCGTAATTAATAATGCTGTCATGAACATTTGCAGGTAAGTCTTGTGTGGATGCATGTTTTCCTTTCCCTTGGTAGATACCTAGGAATGGAATTCCTGGATCTTACGGTAGTGGATGTTAATTTTTAAGAAAGTGCCTGTTTTCCAAAGTAGTTATACGATTTTATATTCCCAAATGCAATGGATAAGACTTCCAGTTTCTTCAGCTCTTTGTCTACACTTGCTTTTGTCAGTCCTTTTGATTGTAGCCATTCTAGTAAGTGTGTAGTGGTATTTCATTGTGGTTTAGCATCTCCCTAATAACTAATGATGGTGAGCACATTTTCAGGTACTTATTTGCTAGTCAAGTGTCTTCTTTGTTAAAGGATCTATTAAAATCTTTTTTCCTTTTTATTTATTTAAAAAAATTTTTTAAGTGTGTTTATTTTGAGAGAGAGAGAGAAGGTCAGAGAGAGAGAGGGAGAGAGAGAATCCCAAGCAGGCTCTGCAATGGCAGCACAGAGCCCAATGTGGAGCTTGAACTCAGGAACCATGAGATCATGACCTGAGCAGAAACCAAGAGTCAGACACTTAACTGACTAAGCCAACCAGGCACCCCTTCTATTTGTTTTCTAGAAACTTTCACATTTAGGTTTATGATCCATTTTGAGTTAGTTTTTGTTCATATTGTGCAGTGATGGTTGAAAGGTTCTTTTTTGCTTATTTGGATATGGATATCCAAAGTGTCCCAGTCCATTTCGTTGAGAAGACTATCTTTTTGCCCACTGAATTATCTTGGTTGACACCATTTGTCAAATCTCCTTTTGGACTCTATTCTCTTCCATTGATTATGTCTCTCCTTTAGCCAGCACCACACTATCTTGATGATTATAACTTTATTATAATTCTTGAAATTAAGTAGTGTAAGTCCTCCAACTTTGTACCTCTTTTTCAAAATTGTTTTGGCTATTCTAGACCATTTGCATTTTCATATAACTTTTATATGAGTGAGATTTTCAATTTCTACAAAAAAATTCAAGATTTTGATTGAGATTGTATTAAATCTGCAGAAGTACACCAGCCATTACCGTAGCCCCTAGCCACATGTGACGATCTAAATACAAATATAAATTAATTAGGATTGATTAAAATTAAAATTCTAGTTCCCTAGTATATTAGCCTTATTTCAAATAACCATATGTAGCTAGTGGCAACCATATTGGACAGTGTTGATACATAATACTTCATTAATCTCAGAAAGTTGTATTAGACATTGCAGCTATGGGAAAATCAAATTTAAATGCCATCTTAACAATTTTGAGGCTTCTAGTTAAAAGACATGGCATATCTCTCCTTTTGTTTAGATCTTTAATTTCTCATGATGGTGTTTTTATACCTTTCAGTATAAAGATACACATTTTTCCTAAGTATTTCATTCTTTTTGATACTATTGTGAACAAAATGGCTTTTTAAATTCACTTTATGATGTTCATTGCTAATATATAGAAATACAATTTATTTTTGTATTCTGATCTTGTACCCTTGACATTGCTAAACTTGCTTTTTTAATTCTCTAGCGTTTCCCCACATTTCTTAGGTTTTTCTACAAATAAGATCTTGTTATCTGTGAATAAAGACAGATTTACTTCTTTTCCATTCTCTGTGACTGTACTCTCTTTTTCTTGGCTTACTCCCTTGGCTAAAATCTTTAGTGTGATGTTAAATAGAAATGGTTAAGAGTAAACTTCCTTGCCTTCCTTCCATCTTAGGAGGAAAGCACTTAAGTGTTTCTACTCAGTGGTAAGTTAGCTGTAGGTTTTTCATAGATGCCCTTAATCAAGTTGACAACCTTCCCTCTACTCCTAGTTTGCTGAAAGTTTTTACCACCAGTAAGGTTTGGATTTTGTCATATGCTTTTTCTTCACCTATTGAGATGTTCATATGACTTTTCCCCTTTATTTTACTAATATAATATAGTATGTTACCTGATTTTCATAAGTCAAACCAAATTTATATTTCTGGGATAAACCCCATTTGGTCATTATCCTATTTATAAATTGTATTTAGTTTGCCAATATTGATAAGGATTGATAAGGATTTTGAGACTACTTTCATTAGGAATATTGGTTTGTGGTTTCCTTTTTTTTTTAGTTTATTTATTTATTTTGAGAGAGAGAGAGACAGAGTGAGTGGAGGAGGGGCAGAGAGGGGAGGGAGAGAGAGGATCTCTTAATTCACAAAACTGAGATCATGGCCTGAGCCGAAACCAAGAGTCCAACGCTTAACTTACTGAGCCATCCAGGCACCCCTGTAGTTTTATTTTTTTTTACATTGCCTTTGTCGGGCTTTTATTAGGGTAAAATTGAATTAGGAAGCTTTTCCTCTTCTTCTATATTCTGAAAGTCTATATAGATACTTTCCCTGTCTTGAGTGACTGACAGAAACCATCTTTGAGCCTGGACTTTTCTTTGTGGGGAGATTTAAATTATTAATCAATTTCTTTGCTTGATATAGGTCTACTTAGATTTTCTTTTTCTTCTTCAATCACTTTTGGTAATTTGTCTCTTTCTAGGAATTTGTTTATTTCAACTAAGTTGTCAAATTTGTTGTTCATAATATTCCCTTATCCTCTTTTTCATTTCCTTAGGGTCTATAGTGATACTCCTTCTTTCATTCCTGATTTTTGCAATTTATGTTTTCTCTAATTTTTTTGTCTAGCCAGTGGAGTTTATCATTTTTGTTGCTCTTTTCAATGAGCCACCTATTAGTTTCTTTTATTTTTTTCTATTGATATTTGTTTCTTATTTCATTTATTTCTGCTCTGGCCTTTATTTATTCCTTAACATTTTGTATTTGATTTGCTTCTTTTCCTAACTTCTTAAGATAGAAACTTTGATTTTAAACAGTTAATCCTTTACAAATAAGCATTTAAAGCAATAATTTTTTTTCTAAGTATTGTGTTACCAGCAGCCGATTAGGTGTGATATATTTTGTTTGTATTTTCATTCAGTTCAAGATATTTTTTAATATAATATATTGTCAAATTAGCTAATATACAGAGTGTAAAGTGTGCTGTTGGTTTTTGGCTTAGATTCCCGTGCTTCATTGCTTACATACAACACCCAGGGCTCATCCCAACAAGTGCCCTCCTTAATGCCCATCACCCATTTTCCCCTCTCCCCCACCATCCCATCTACCCTCAGTTTGTTCTCTGTATTTAAGAGTCTCTTATGGGTTGCCTCCCTTCCTCTCTGTTTATAACCATTTTTGTCCCCTTTCCTTTCCCCCATGGTCTTCTGTTAAGTTTCTCAAGATCCACATATGAGTGAAAACATGTGATATCTGTCCTTCTCTGCCTGACTTATTTCACTTAGCATTATACTCTCCAGTTCCAGCCACGTTGCTACAAAGGGCCAGATTTCATTCTTCCTCATTGCCAAGTAGTATTCCATTATACATATAAATCACATCTTCTTTATCCATTCATCAGTTGATGGACATTTAGGCTCTTTCTATAATTTGGCTATTGTTGAAAGTGCTGCTATAAACATTAGGATACATGTGCCCCTATGAATCAGCACTCCTGTATCCCTTGGATAAATTCCTAGTAGTGCTATTGCTGGGTCGTAGGGTAATTCTATTTTTAGCTTTTTGAGGAACCTCCACACTGTTTTTCAGAGCAGCTGTACCAGTTTGCATTCCCACCAACAGTGCAAGAAGGTTCCTGTTTCTCCACATCCTCGCCAGCATCTGTAGTTTCCTGAATTGTTCATTTTAGACACTCTGACAAATGTGAGGTGGTATCTTCAGTGTGGTTTTCATTGGTATTTCCCTGATCATGAATAATGTTGAGCATAATTTCATGTGCCTGTTGGCCATCTGGATGTCTTCTTTGGATAAGTGTCTATTCATGTCTTCTGCCCATTTTGTCACTGGATTCTTTGTTTTTCTGGTGTGGAGTTTGGTAAGTTATAGATTTAGGATACTACCCTTGATTCGGTATGTCACTTGCAAATATCTTTTCCCATTCCATCGGTTGCTTTTTAGTTTTGTTGATTGTTTCCTTTGCAGTACAGAAGCTTTTTATCTTGATGAGGTCCCAATAGTTCATTTTTGGTTTTAATTCCCTTGCCTTTGGAGATGTGTTGAGCAAGAAATTGCTGTGGCTGAGGTCAAAGAAGTTTTTGCATGCTTTCTCCTCGAGGGTTTTGATGGTTTCCTGCCTCACATTTAGGTCTTTCATCCATTTTGAGTTTATTTTTGTATATGGGCAAGAAAGTGGTCTAGTTTTATTCTTCTGCATGTTGCTGTCCAGTTCTCCCAGCACCATTTGCTAAAGAGACTGTCTTTTTTCCATTGGATACTCTTTCCTACTTTGTCAAAGATTAATTGGGCATGCATTTGTGGGTCCAATTCTGGAGTGTCTATTCTATTCCATTGGTCTCTGTGTCTGTTCTTGTGCCAATACCATACTGTTGATGATTACAGCTTTGTAGTAGAGGCTAACGTCTGGGATTGTGAGGTGTCCCACTTTGGTTTTCTTCTTCAATATTACTTTGGCTATTCGGGGTCTTTTGTGGTTCCATACAAATTTTAGTGTTGTTTTTTCTAGCTTTGAGAAGAATGCCAGTGCAATTTTGATTGAGATTGCATTGATTGTGTAGATTGCTTTGGGTGGTATTGACATTTTAACAATATTTATTCTTCCAATCCATGAGCATGGAATGTCTTTCAGTTTCTTTGTATCTTCTTCAATTTCCTTCATAAGTTTTGTATAATTTTCAGCATACAGATCTTTTTTACCTCTTTGGTTAGGTTTATTCCTAGGTATTTTATGGTTCTTGCTGCAATTGTAAATGGGATCAGTTTCTTTATTTCTCTTTCTGTTGCTTCATTATTGCTGTATAAAAATGCAACAGATTTCTGTGCATTGATTTTGTACCCTGAGACTTTGCTGAATTCACGTATCAGTTCTAGCAATCTTTTGGTGGAGTCTTTCTGGTTTTCCATGTATCATGTCGTCTGCGAAAAATGAAAGTTTGGTTTCTTCTTTGCCAATTTTGATGCCTTTGATTTCCTTTTGTTGTTGGATTGCTGATGCTAGCACTTCCAACACTATTTAAACAACAGTGGTGAGAGTGGACATCCCTGTCGTGTTCCTGATCTCAGGGGGAAAGCTCTCAGTTTTTCCCTGTTAAGGATGATATTAGCTGTGGGCTTTTCATATATGGCTTTTACGATGTTTAAGTGTATTCCTTCTATCACAAGTTTCTTGACAGTTTTTATTAAGAAAGGATACTGTGTTTTGTCAAATGATTTTTTTGCATCTGTTGACAGGATCATATGGTTCATATCCTTTCTTTTATTAATGTGATGTATCACATTGATTGATTTGCGAATATTGAACCAGCCCTGCAGCCCAGGAATGAATCCCACTTGATCATGGTGAATAATTCTTTTTTATATGCTGTTGAATTCGATTTGCTAGTATCTTGTTGAGGATTTTTGCATCCATGTTCATCAGGGATATTGACCTGTAATTCTTTTTTGTGGGGTCTCTGTCTGGTTTGGGAATCAAGGTAGTGCTGACTTCATAGAATGAGTCTGAAAATTTTCCTTCCATTTCTATTTTTTGGAACAGCTTGAGAAGGATAGGTATTAATTCTGCTTTAAATGTCTGGTACAATTCCCCAGGGAAGCCATCTGGCCCAAGACTCTTCTTTGTTGGGAGATTTTTGATAACTGATTCAATTTCTTCACTAGTTATGGGTCTGTTCAAATTTTCTGTTCTTTCCTGCTTGAGTTTTGGTAGTGCGTGGGTGTCTAGGAATTTGTCCATTTCTTCCAGGTTGTCCAGTTTGTTGGCATATAATTCTTCATAGTATTCTCTGATAATTAGTTCAAGAGATTTTCTAATCTCCTGTGATTTCATCTTTGATCCCTAAGTTAGGTAGAAGTGTGATGCTTACTTTGTGTATATTTGGCTATTTCCCATATTTATTTTTGTTATTAATTTCTAATTTAATTATATTATAGTCAAAGAACATATTTTTATGACTTTATTCCTTTCATATTTACTGAGACTTGCTTTATGGCTGTGTAGCCTGGTGAATATTCCATGTGCAATTAAAACGAATGTGTACTTTACCGTTTTAAGATGAAGTGTTGTTTGTCACTTAGGTTAAGTTGTTTGATAGTGTTGTTCAGATCTTCTGTATTCTTACTGATTTTCTATCTACTTGTATTACAGATTACTCAGAGAGGAATATTTTAATCTCTAAGCATAATCAGTTAATTGTTTATTCTTAATTCTGTCAGTTTTTACTGAAATTTTTTTCATGAATCTTTAGTGTCTGTTTTAGGTACATGTATAATTTTTTAGTATGTTGACTTAATGTATATCCTAATAAAATGTACTTCTTTACTAATAGTCCTTATTTTGTCTAATATTAATATAGCCACTCTAGTTCTCTTACTAATATTTATATTGCATAACTTTTTCAACCTCTGTTTGTCTTTGATCTTATAGTTCCTCTCTTGTAGACTGCATATGTATCCTGCTTTTTAAATCTAGTTTGACAATGTCTGCCTTATCCCATTCATATTCAATGTAATTATTGATATAGTTGAATTTAGGTCTGCCATTCTGTTATTTGTTTTCTATGTCTCATTTCTTATTTAGCTCTCTTTTCCTCTTTCATTGTCTTTTAGGTTTCATAAATTCCAATTATTACACTGTTTTTATTCCCCATTAACTTTTTCACTCTATGTCTTTGATTTTTTCTGTGTATATGTGTTTGCACTAAACATAACAATATGGAACTTTTAAATTATGATGATTTACTTAAGTTAGTCCTGATTTAAAACCAGTGAAACCGTAATTTTGCATTTATATCTCAATTTCCTCTCACTATCAAATAACTGGGAAGAGTGTGAGATTTTACCTGATTTGCAAATTAGCCTGCCAGGGTTTAATAGATTCTGGCAGGAGACTAAAGATAATTTATTACTCATAGCAACAACAATAGCCAGAGCATGATCATTTGTACTGATTCTTCAAGGCTTAATTTTCACAGGGTGACAAAAGAAGGGGCAAAATATAGAGTAGCATTCATGAATCGTGTCATCAGGATACTGGTACCAAGGATGTACTAAAAAATAAGTGTTGTGGTCAAATAAGTTTGAGAAATGGTATAACCCTATCTCCCTGTGTATATCTACAATGTACATTAGTATGTTAAAAAGTTCTCAGAAGCCTTGCAGAAAAAAAGCTACTTAACTTTCTTTGAAGGAAGGGTTTCCAAATTATTTGACTACAGAATCTTTTATTTTATGTATCATAACAACCTGAAAAAATAGTGTTCCACATAATTCACTTTGACAAACACTGGTTAAGCAAACAATAGAAATGAAATATATGCAAATTATTTTTAAATCACCATTAAGAAATACTGTATTTTTGAAATAAATGTAAAATAAGTGTTATCCTTCCCGACCTTTTTGAAAACATTTAATGTTCTTTTCTTTTATTCTTTAAGTGATTGAAGTCAAGTATGCAACATGTTTATCTGTAAATTCTGTTTCCATTTGTAGGGGATGTGATCAACCTTGGTGACAGACAGCTCACTGTTATGCACATGCCTGGTCACTCCAGGGGCAGTATTTGCTTACATGACAAAGACCGAAAGATTCTCTTCAGTGGAGACGTCGTGTATGATGGATCACTGATTGACTGGCTTCCATACAGCAGGATAAGTGACTATGTTGGAACCTGTGAACGTCTGATAGAATTAGTGGACAGAGGTCTGGTAGAGAAGGTGCTTCCTGGGCATTTCAATACCTTTGGTGCTGAAAGGCTTTTTCGATTGGCTTCTAACTATATTTCAAAAGCTGGCATATGTCACAAAGTTTCTACTTTTGCCATGCGATCTCTTGCAAGTTTAGCCTTACGTGTAACAAATTCTAGGACCTCACCCTAGTATCTACACTGATAACCTGTTTTGATTAATTCTGTAAGTTCAATTCATTTTGTGCTGTTTAAAATGAGTTATAGTGAGCATTTCAAGAAATGCTTTATTAGAGACAAAAAAAGGTTGAGAATGAGTAAGCCCAAAAAGGAAGCTCTTCATTAAAAATTTTTCTTTCTTTCAAATAAGAAATCATTTAAATAAGCTTATAATTTGCCAGGCTGTCATCTTGTAATATTTGTCATCTTGTAATATCCAGAAACAACATAGAAATATATGGGGAAGTAAGGAGGCATAGTAACAGAAAGAACTATCATCCTTACTTCCCATTTCTCTTATTTTATTTCCTAGATGACCTAGAAAAAGAGGCATAAAGTTTTATGTTTATACTCCAAACTTGATATTTTAGTATATTATTTAAAGATAAAGGTTCTTGAGTTTAAAATACATTAGAACTCAATACAAACATATAAATTAATATTTAGAATGACAGCTAAAACAATCCATTGGTATAGCACAGAATTTTTATGCTTCACTTATTTATTCTTAATGTAATTATAGCGTATTATATGCTGTGTAATTTTACTTACAAAGAGTACAATGAATTTTGTTTTGTTGCAAAGCTTTAAATATAAATTGCAGAGTGCTTCAGTCAAAAGCTACCACACAGTGTTGTTTGTTATTATGTGCGTGTAATATTTTCAATCATAAAAATGAAATTCAAATGTCTGTAATATAATTACAAATTGTCAGATTTCTCAAAAGGACACTGTCAGGGAAATTTGAAAATATACACATTGAAAATAATTTTTTATTATATCCTATTTTAATATTAACAGCTATTGTAAACAAAATTTTTCTTGTTAAATAGCAGCTTCAGTATATGTGTCATATTTTATAATATCACAACAACTATAGAGATCTACGACATTCTGATATGAATCATTCTTTTACTTATCATAACATGCATATGTACCATGGAAGGCTTTTCAGATTAACTGCAAAATGTGCATTAGATATTGACTTAGAGTGAATTGCCTTTTTTATCCTGATTCACAACACCTATTCCTGTTCAGTATTCTTTGTCTTGAATGAAAAGAACTCTACATTTATAACGTTATAGGAAAGGTTAGCCCACTATTTTAGTGAAATGTTTTGGTTTGGTGCTCTTTATAATTTATTAAAAAGCCTTTTGGAATATTTCATAAAGGTTTTTTAAGCAGTTTTCTCACTGCCTTTTTTATTATTTACATGTCCAAAACCAAACTGAGATAGCTTTGGAAATCAGATTGTTTAGTATTAAGAAAGTTTAGCAACTTTGATATCTGAAAAATTATAAAATTTTTCCACCCTTAACCCACCCAGGTTTTTTTAGTCTTTTTTTAATTCAACACCCACACACATATCCCACATTCATACACACAGTCACATACATACATGCACAGTATTGTGCTAAACACTGTGGAAGCTTAAAAAGTCAAAGAGATGAAATCTTAGCTAGAAGGCAAACAAAACATGAATAATAATATATGTAGGTTGAAGCTAATACAAATTACACATGAGTATCAGGGACATACATGGAGGGGTGTGGAGTTTGGTTAGGAAGAGATTCCTGGAAGAGGGGTTTTTCAGTTGTATTTGGAAAGATGATTTGTTAGGTGGTCAGGGTAGGGGACAAAAAGATTCAAGAACGGGGAAGGAAGCATTGCTATCCTAAGTAGGCTATTCCTTGTGACAATTTAAATTTAATTTTCAGGAATCTTAGATCCTCCAAATACCAAGTATTTAGCATGAGACAGGTGGGTTTGTGATGGTGTATATGAGTCATCTTCAGTGACAGACAAGCTGTCCTGCCACATGCCATCGAAGGAATCTACTCATATAAGGCTGTAGGTTTCAGTTGATATGCAGCATGAAGAGTATAGATTTGGTTCAGGGCAACTACAATCACTTAATGAGCCTTAAATATAGCCATTATTTTTATATCAGTAGCACAAAAGAAAACCAAAAGTCCTTAACCATTGACCATTTTATCATACCTTAGGACTTAAAAAAAAATCAGGGTATAGTAGGCACTAAGTTTTACTGAGAAATATTTGAACCTGATGAAGGCTTTCTTTATTTCTTAAAAGTACAATTTTTCAAAACATGTTAGTTTTGTTTTTAAATCTCCAACTTTTTTTTTGTTTTTCAAATTATACAAACACATAAGACTGTGATATTTTGCTTTTGCTTCAGTGTGAATAAATTGGGGAAAGGATCTGTCATCCATTTAGTGCTCATGCTATGCATTTTAAAATATGCATTATTCAGTTTAATCCTGGCCCCAGTGCCAAGAAGTAATTGACCAGCCAAACACAACAAAACTTTGGACAAAGCTGGTAATTGAACACAGGTCTGTCTTCCTCCCAAACTGTGCTCTTTCTCTTATATCTGCACAATAACATAAAATTGGCAAAGTGTATTTTTACTTTCCCAGATGCCACATGTGCCAAGAGTAAATCAAGTGATGTTAAGCCTAATAATAGCATATTTTAAAAGAAGCTTTAAAAAATATATTTTCACCCTGACAGTGACCCGTATTGTAACTTATGATTTTTGGAAATAATAGTATGTAAGTATAATTCAGAGTTGTCAAATGTAAGACATTTAGAAATAATTTTTATTTGTATTGTTAATAACTTAATCTTTGGAAACTCATTTTCCTTATTTGGTGTTTCCTTTTAACTAAGAAGTCTAAAACAAACAAAAATCTTGTGTTATCCTGATATAGTTGAGTAAATGATTATGTGTAGTTGTTCTTATATGAATAGTAATATGATTGTGACATGTACACATTGTCTTCTTATAATTTTCAGATAAGTGTAAGTAAAAATTTGTGTGATAAATATTAAAGTGGACATTTTATTTCAATCTCTAGTTGGTATTTTTTTCTAACAGCAAATTCCTATTTAATTTCTTATAAATATTCCCTATGTGAAGTACAGTTTTGAAAATGTATAATAAATAAGACATCAAATCCATGGACAAGAATGGAGAATCCAGAAAATGCCCATATAAATTTTTGGTAGTTATAAATATTGCATTTTAAATCAATGGATAAAAGATGAGTTATTTGGTATATATTCCAATTGTTGATGTGAGAAAAAAGGTCCCTGACAACATAAAAATAAATTCCAAATGGATTAAAGACCTAAATTTGAAAAATGGAAACACATGTGTATTGAAATTTTAAATCATGTTTAAGACATTAGGATAGGGAAGATCTTTATATAGGAAAAAAAAAGCAAAATCATCAGAATTTAAAATGTCCTAGAATTCAGATGCCATAAAGTTAAAATGATAAATTAGAAGAAAATATTCACAAATTGTGTAACAGCAAAATTTTTTTAAACAACCAAAAAGAATGCCTACAAATCAATAAGAAAAAGGTAAACTGCTGTAAGGGTGGGAACACCTTTCTTCTCCCGTCTTAGGTCCTGTGGCTGGGCCCAAGGATTACATTTACAAAAGACAAAAGGAGCATATAAATTTTATTTGATATTAAAATTTTTATGTGGATGAGGAGGGTTTTATGTATAAGAAATGAAAACCCAAAGAAGTGGATTGGCGTGAGACTTTACATACCATTTTAACAAAGAACAATAAATTGTGGAGACTGACCAGGCAGGAGAAGAGTGTTTGGACTAAAGTTAGTAAACTGTGGGAAAATGACTAGGAAATAGATGAGGGAAACTAATGAAAGACCAGGGTTATTCTAGCAGGTTTGTTCATATAGATTAATCTTGGTGTCAACTCTCTGTTTCCAGTGATAAAAATGTTCCAGTCTTCCTGATATAAGGAGGACACTTTTCTCATGGGAAATTTTATGCCCTGTTTTAGGTAGAAAGGGAACCCTTCCTATATTTGTTTCTTCTCACTTGCCTCAGGTCATTCAGTATGCCAAAGTGGTATATTTTGAGGTGTCATGTTCTAATCTCCTTTACTACCTATTACAAAAATGGGTAAATTATATGAGCAGGTTATTCACAGAAGATGAAACACAAAGGCCATTAAACATTCAGAATTATGCTGAACCTCAGTAGTAATCCGGGAAATGCAAGTTTAAGTAATAAGATAGTTTACTCTAAAACTGGGAAATTTGAGAATATGAAGTATTAGTATAAGGGTAAGTGGATATTTTCATGCTGTGCTGCTAAAAGTGTAGAGTGCTTCCAGCCATTTATGGGGTGGGAGGGTGCAATTTTGGGCTGTGATTTGGTGCATTCTGATTTTGGGTTAAGAGTGATAGACTGAGCATGTAGCTTTACCTCTGCTCCTGTCTGAAATTCAGTGAAATGACGGGAAAATCATTTTTTAATGGCACAAACTTACAAGACCAAAAATGGTAAAGGAGACAACAGCATCATTCTGTCCCTGAAAGGCTGATAGATGAATGAAAACTAATTTGGTAAACCCAAGAAACCCGCAAACAGGAATGAGGAAAGCCAAGAAACAATCATCACAACACAACCCTCTCCCCACCCCCCAACCACCACCAACTGCCCCACAAAAGGCTTAGAAATTGATAGCACCAGGTACCTCTAGGAGTCATGGTAAAGGTCTTTTTTATTTAAATCCCTCCCTAACTACACTACTAAGTAATTCCACCCCCCCAATTCAAGGATGATTGGAAGTTATTTTAGATTTAGCATGAAGTTAAGTAATCTTTAGCTTTAGTGCCTAGTACTTGCATAGGCCCCTTCCAAGGCCTGAGAGGGGCCTAAGAAATGTGTTCAGATGATCATTTTTTGGTTTTAATTTGTAAAACTAAATTATTTTTTATTCCTTCTCTCAAAGCCCCCAAAGTGCATGCTTCAGGTCCCACAAGAGTGTAATCTGCTCCTGTCTATAGGATTGTTATGCAGAGACAGTAAAACAGAATCTCTATTCAGAGGATACTGGACCTTGGGTCCTATTTTGAAACGAAAGGGATTTAGGAACGGGTTTTCTTTTTTCTGTTTTTGTTTGTTTGTTTGTTTGTTTTTAATGTTTATTTAGTTTTGAGAGAGAGAGGCAAAGTGTGAGCACAGGAGGAGCAGAAAGAGGGAGACACAGAATCCAAAGCAGGCTCCAGACTCTGAGCTAGCACAAAGTCCGACACAGGGCTCAAACCTGTGAACCATGAGATCATGACCTGAGCTGAAGTCAGAGGCTTAATGGACTGAGCCACCCAGGCACCCCTTGCACCCCTTAGCAAAGGTTTATGTACAGTGAAAGTTTGTATAAAGTTCACACTTGCAGAGTCCTCCAACCTAGTTCAAAGAATGTTGGCAGTTATGACAAATCTATCCTCCAGGCAAGATCCTTTTCTTAGAAATTTGACACCTGAAAGACCTGATGATACTGACTCTGGGGTCCCCAAAGAAAGGGCCCAGTGAAATCATCTTACAATGTAGTGTGCAACCACAGGGCCTCCCTTGCCTCTCTTGCACATAGATTTCTAAAGTGTACTACTCTTAACTTTTAATATATACACCAAAGCCAGCATCTTGTGGAAAAAACAAAAGAATAGATGGAAATAAGTGGAAAAACCACTTCAAACAGTAAGACAATTTACCAAAATAGCAATATATGAAATTAACATTAAAAACCTAGAGTCTTCACCAAAGAAGACATACAGATGGCAGATGAGTAACCAAGATATCCTTCAATAGGTAAATGGATAAACTCTGGTAGATGTAGACAATGGAATATTATTCAGTGCTAAAAAGACATGATCTATCGGGGTGCGTGGGTGGCTCATTTGGTTAATTGGCCGACTTCAGCTCAGGTCACGATCTCACCCGTTTGTGAGTTTGAGCCCCGCATGAGGCTCTTTGCTGCCAGCTTGGAGCCTGGAGCCTGCTTCAGATTCTCTGTCTCCCTTTCTTTCTGCCCCTCCCCCACTCACTCTGTGTCTCTCAAAAATAAACACTAAAACAATTAAAAAAAAAAAGAAATGAGCTATCAAGTCATGAAAAGATACGGAGACAACATAAATGCCCATTACAAAGTAAAAGAAGCCAATCTCAACAGGCTACTTACTGTATGATTCTAATTATACAACATTCTGGAAAAGGCAAATGTTAGAGCTAATAAAAAGACCCATGGTTACTAGGGGTAGGGGTTGGGGCCAAGGATGACTAGGTGGAACGCATAATGATGGATACAAGCCATTATACATTTGTCCAAACCCAATGAATGTATGTCAAGAGTGAACCCCAAGGTAGACTGTGAACTTTGGATGATTATGATGTTTCAGTACAGACTTATCAACTGTAACAAATGTATCATTCTGAGGGGGGATGTTGATGAAGGAGGCTATGCAGGCAGTGGTAGTGGGCTTAAGGGAAATCCCCATCTTCTCAATTTTGCTGTGAACATAAAACTGCTCTGAAAAAAATATAGTCTTAAAAGAATAGAAAAAAAAATAAGAAAGTCATTAAAAAATATATAGTCTTCATTTATATGAACAAAAATGAGTTCCAAAGTATAGTTTATAATAATATGTACTTAGAATAATTTTTAAATACCGAAGCATATATACATATATATAGTTAGGCATATACACCTAAGAATAATTTTTAAACACCTAGGCATATATGCCTATACATATAAATAGGCATATACACCTAAACTATATAAGGAAACGTATATAAACATCTATAAGAAATATATATGGACAAAAATATGTCCAAAACATATATAAGGAAAAGTATGTTTTAAAAAATACTATGTACTCGGATAGAAACAATGGGAGACAATTCACCACAGGTCTCTCATGTTTCTGCCCAGCTGAGAAACAGATGCACTGACTGCCTTTGTTCTACAATGTCTTTTAAAAAGTGTTTATTATTAAGATATTATTCACAAACTACAAAATTCACCCTGTTAAAGTGTACAATTCACAGCTGTTTTTTGTTTTTTTTTTTTTTGTTTTTTTTTTAAGTAGGCTTCATGTTCAGCGTGGGGGCCCAATTCCAGGGCTAAGTGTGGGCAGAACTCACGGCCATGAGATCAAGACCAGAGTTGGGATCAAGAGTGGGACAGTGAATTGACTGAGTCACCCAGGCCCCCCTACATTTCAGTGGTTTTAAGTATATTCACTAAAATGTATAACCAACACCACCATCTAATTCCAGAACATTTTTATCACCGCCCCCTCCCCCCCGAAAAATCTTTGTACCTACTGGCAATCTCTCTGCATTTTCTCTCCCTGCCAGACCCAGGTAACCACTAATCTACTTTCTGTCTTTAGGGATTTGCCTATTCTGGAAATTTCAAAAAAATGGAATCACACAGCATATGTCTTTTGAGTCTGGCTTCTTTTATTGAGTATAATGTTTTCAGGGTTCACCCATGTTGTAGTGTGTGTCACTGTTTCACTTCTTTTTATTTCCAAATAATATTTGATCATATAACATTTTGATTATTCATTTATCAGTTAATAGACATTGGGGTTGTTTCTACCTTTTGACTATTATGAAAAATGCGGCTACAAACTCAAGAAATATTTGTACGTTGTTGGAGACATTAGAGACTAAATGGAACAGAGGGCAGCCGAGACAGCAGAGCAAAACACAAGTTCATTTGATAGGTTACTTGTGATGAGTTACACGAAGACTGTTGTCCAATCAGAAAGACATTTTACCTTCCCAAGATTAAATTTTTATACACTTCATGGGATGTTCCTGGGATTTGCCAATGCTTCTTTTCCCATTATGCGTTTTAACTTTAGGTAAAACTCTGATCAAAATGCCGATAATATAATTCTATTGACTTTTTCTATATTTGTGAGGGACCTGGCAGAGTGTTGCCTAATGAAAGAAGGCAACACTGAATTACCATTAATAATTTCAGTTATGCTTTTAAATGCTACTTGCCAAAATCTTACTTTATAATTTGAATCTAGCATCATATGGGCCAGTGGTTTTCAATTTGGTATGCATATAAGACTTATCCAGGGAGTTTTAAACAAGTAAATAAACCAGGACCTATACCAGACATACTGAATACCTTCAGTTAATATTCTTGGTATACAATGTATATTATTTCTCAGGATTATATGTTATAGTACAATATTTAAAAAAAAAACTATGATCACCTATTTTTTTTGTGGATCAGGTGTAACATTCACTGACCTATTTGAAAATAGGCTTAATCATTGTCCTTAAAGACATTGGCAATTTTTTTGGAAATGGCTTTATTATTTGGTTTTTCATGTTATAGAAACAGCCAATTTCTGTGTCAGTTACATTAGCCTTATTATGAACTTTCATTAGATCTTTCAAATTTGGAAATTATTAGTAATAAATTAGCCATAGCCATTTTAAGTCTCTCTCATTTATGAACAGTTTTGTTTTATTCTATGTTTGCCTCAAGCAATCTACAATCAGCTACAGGCCTGAGTTTGTGTATTTAACAAAGAAGAATCATTTCAGAGCCCAGTAGAAAAGGAATGTGCCAGCTACTTCAAACTACTGATGCTTCAAAGACACGACTCTTGGGTATAGGATTTTCATGATATCACTTAGACAATTTTCAGAGCATACTGGGGGCTGGAATCAGAATTCTAGAACCCTTTAGTTGAGAAGCAGATGGCTTCACAAGACTGACATCTCAAGATCTAGTAAAAAAGAATTTCTTACATTGTACTAAATAAAGTGATAAGGGAAAATTTTATTGTGGCTATTTGTTTAAAATATTGTTGATATTGTCTTAAGGTTCTATTTGCTAGACATATAAAGAAGCCTTCTCTTTCCTTCTTAAGCTATCTGTAGTCCACAGCAATTAAAGGAAATTTTTTTTGACATTTATTCATTTTTGAGAGGGAGAGAGAGACACAGAGAGAGAGAGAGAGAGAGAGAGAGAGAGAGGCAGAATCTGAGGCAGGCTCCCTCCAGGCTCTGAGCTGTCAGCACAGAGCCCAACACAGACCTTAAACTCACGGACCACGAGATCATCACCTGAGCTGAAGTTGGACACTTAACCAACTGAACCACCTAGGCACCCTGGTAGACCACAGCAATTTAATAAACTCTTCTTGTAAATTGAAAACATTATAAGAAACAATTGAAAACATTAAAAAAAAGATATCAGCTTCTCATCGACCAGTCCCAATCCCAACCTTCAAACACTCTTATTGATATACACACTTTGCATGGTGATATATAGTTATTTGCATGGTTCCAGTGACACTCTGTCTCCCTTTTTGCTAGGATAATTGGCATTTACAAAAGCAAGGCTGTGCCTACAATGTCATATTTGAGAATAGTGCTCATTTAATCAGATATTATAAGCCATTTTAAGGGAATTAAAATTGACCTTACTTATGCACCCAATGTCTACTGAGTCCTTCAGGAAAGCTGTCCTGTGCCTGCCGTACAGAGTCCCTACTATAGATTGAAATCTTTGTCCCTCCAAATTCATATGTTGGAACCTAATCGCTAATATTCTGGTATTTGGAGATGGGGACTTTGGAAGGTGATTAGTTCACAAGGGCAGAATCTATATGAATGGGATTAATGCCTTTATAAAAGAAATCCCAGAGAGTTCTCTCACCCCATCTGCCATGCAAGGATGCTGTGAAAAGGTGATTGTCTATGAACCAGGAAGTAGGCCTTCACCAGACATAGAATCTGCCTTGATCTTGGACTTTACAGCCTCCAGAATTGTAAAACATTCCTACTGTTTATAAGTCACCTAGTCTGTGGTATTTTTCTAACAGTAGCCCAAAGGGACCAAGACAGTTCCAAACTTATAAGTGGTAAGAAATTTGCTTCTTGGCAGACCAGAAACAATAGGACATTTTGGATACTTCAAAAATGAAGGATTTTCCCAAATTAATAGGTACTGTTAATAAAACTACTTTCAAAGAATAGGCTTCGAAGAGTAAATATGCAAATAGATTCTTTCTGGCAGAAGGAGAATAGAGATGCTTTCATCCCAGAAAGCAAGTTTTAGGTCTCTCTACAAATTCATTTCAACATTTTTTGTCTATAGGTATCTCTGTTCTTTGACTTTTCCTTTTAACCGGTTGTGACATTTTCTGGTTCTTTCATTAAGAATATGTCAAATAGGGGTGCCTATTTGAAGAGCATATGATTCTTGATCTTGGGATCATGAGTTTGAGCCCCTATATACATACACATTGGGTGTAGAGATTAAATAAATAAACTTTTCTAAAAAAGGGTAAGTTAAATAGAATCTTTGAAACACAGTCATTTTAAATCTATATCAGAGCCATGATTTTAACCATTTCTAAAAATTTCCCTTTAAAATGACTTATTCTCATACTGGCCTGCTTAACATTTGTCATATGCCTAAAACTGTTTTGTTTCACTTACATTATTTGTTCCTCACAACAAGGTACTATAACACAGACACTACTAAGAGCTTGCCTCCCTCCACACCTTTGTTGGCAGATGGGGACTATAAAACAGAGTTTATAGATAAATGAACTAGGATTAAAATCTAGGCAGTTTGGTTGCAAAGTCCACACTCTTAACCATTACTCTATACTCACTATAAACAGAGAAAACTTTAATTTTTATGACTAATTTTGAGTCTCAGAGACAGAGATTTCTCAAGGTAAACCTATAAATTTGTTTCCAACTTTGATTTGGTGCCCCTTGGTGCTTGAAAATTAGGAAAAATGTGCTAATTGTCATAACACCAATATTTCCAGTGATACTGAAAAATGTGGGAGAGACATAGTTACAAGTTTGGCATTATTACACCATCCCTCCCCTCCCCCCATAAACATCTTATAATTTTAATCCTATATGATCACTGCTCTGGGTCATGTTAAAAACAAGACAATAGGCTGAAAATGGAGTTGCTTATGCTAATCCCCATGTCAACAAACTGAGGCTGAACCTAATTACAGTTTTGGCTCTCCCAGAAACAGAATCTTAGACTACTCAATCAGGAATCACCTGATCAGCACTAGTTTGGTAACTTCCCCAAGAGATCCCTCATCCTCCTAAAGAAAAGTAACTTTGGAATAACCAATCTGTTTTGTTTACTTTTGTTTTTGCCTGGTATAATTTTCTTGTTCCAGCTCCCTTTTGACTATAAAAGTCTTTCCTTTTGTACAGCTCCTCAGAGCTCCTTTCTATCTGCTAGATTAGATGCTGCTTTATTGGAACCTATTTTTTGCTCAAAGAACTCTTAAAATTTTTAATATGCCTCAGTTTATCTTTTAACAGCCATGGTTAGAATGAGTCTGGGCCTTCAAGTTAGAACTGATAGTGCCATTATCAACAATAGCCAAATTATGGAAAGAGTGCAAATGTCCATCCACAGCTGAATGGATAAAGATGTGGTATATATACACAATGGAATATTACTCAGCCATTAAAAAGAATGAAATCTTGCCGTTTGCAATGATGTGGATGAAACTAGAGTATATTAGGCTAAGCAAAATAAGTCAGAGAAAGACAAATACGATACGATTTTAGCCATATGTGAGATTTAAGAAACAAAACAGATGAACATGAGGGAAGGGAAGAAAAATAAAATAAGAAAATAACAGGGAGGGAGGTATGCCATAAGAGATTCTTAACTGCAGAGAACAAACTGAGGATTGCTGGAGGGGAGGTGGGTGGGGGGATGGGCTAAATGGGTGATGGGCATTAAGGAGGGCACTTGCTGGGATGAGCACTGGGTGCTGTACGTAAGTGATGAATCACTAAATTCTACTCCTGAAACCAATACTACACTATACGTTAACTAACTTCAAGTTAAATAAAAATTTGGAAGAAATAAAAGAACTGATAGTGACAGTCACTTTGATTGGTGAGAGGCTGAGGAGCAGCCTATGTTTGGCTGAAGGGTAGCTGGTGAACAACCAGCTGCATTCCTGGTGATACAATCTCTCATGATCCTTCTTCTTTTTGTTTTTAAATGTTTATTTATTTATTTTGAGAAAGAGAGAGAGAGTGCACGCATGGCCAGGGGAGGGGCAGAGAGAATCCCAAGCAGGATCTGCACCGTCAGCGCAGAGCTGGGTGTGAGGCTCAATCCCACGAACCGTGAGATCATCACCTGAGCCGAAACCAAGAGTCAGACACTTACCCAACTGAGCCACCCAGACACCCCTCTTTTTTTCTTTAAATCTTATCTGCCACCAGCCTCTTTGTCTTCCTGCCAAGTTCTTTTTAAACTTTATTTTTTGGTGCCAATCATTATAGACAGAATAATCTCAAAACTTGGAGATTCACTGAAGCTTCACTCAAGAGGCTTTTCTGACAAGCAAGGGAGTTGAATTTCTTTGTTTTGAATTACAGTAAATATGGTGAATACAGTAAAGCTGTATTAATCTAGATTCCACCAAGTCACAATACGTGGTTTTTTAAGGTACCTGTTTGGCTTATGCTGAATAATTCTATATGTGTATCTTAAATGTATGTTATTTGATGGTAACTAAGGCTTTTTGGGGGAGCTAAAACTTGCAATTTTGCCAACTCGCTCCTGATAGTGCAGGACCATTTGCTCAATTTTATCATGGCTTCATTTTTTCCAGCAGACAAACTACAATGTGAAGATGGATCTAAGGTTCCAAATCACCAAATAAAAATCCTGTTCACAGAACTATCTACCTAATTTGTGGGGTCTTTTGTTCAGAAGTTATGAAAAATTTCAAGATGGCAAAAGCAGAGTATTAAACAAAGTGTAGAGCTCTTCTAAATGTGTGCCCTTCTACTTGTCTGAGTGTGGTGCATGTGAATGTATACATATAAGTACACATAAGCTTTTAGGCATAAAATTGAGTTTTTAAGAAAAAAATCTCAAATATATATGCTTTACACACACACACACACACACACACACAGATACAACTATTCTTTCTTAAAATTTTCATCTGCTCTTAAAACTTACACTATTGATTCTGGGGTGCCTGGATGGCTCAGTCAGTTAAGTGTCTGACTTTGGCTCAGGTCAGGATCTCACAGTTTGTGAGTTCAAGCCCTGCGTTGGGCTCTGTGCTGACAGCTCAGAGCCTGGAGCCTGCTTTGGATTCTGTGTCTCCCTCTCTCTTTGTCCCTCCCCCACTCACAATCTCTGTCTCTCAAAAATAAATAAACATTAACAAAAATTGAAAAAAAAACCTTACACTATTATTTCTAAGAAGATGTCTGCATTTGTATCTCTATTGTATTCATTTAGCAAATATTTACTGTTTGCCAGAATTCTGTTGGAGGCATTTAAAATGCATATAATGACTGCAGGTCCCAAAGCAATCTTGCACCAAAGAGGGAACTTGGGGACTGAAAAACACCTGGTGGGGCAACAAGACAGAAGGATCCTGGCTTAATGACACTGTGGAACATCATGCCTGTCTGTGTCAGGCTTTTATGTGTTTATGTTATTTTAGCCACTGACATTTAGGACTTTTCTATTACTTTTACCGAATCTAATCCTAACTAGTAAAATAGACATTTCAAATTCAACATATCCAAAAACGAACTGTGGATTTTTTCTCTCAAGCCTCAATAATTGCATCCATGTCCTTCCAGTTGCAGAGGCTGAAATTTTTTGTAAAGGAGTACTTATCCTTGGATTCATGAAGTTTCAAGGGATCAAGGAGACTATAAAATTGGATGGGAAAAAGTGCATCTATAATACCACAAATCTATAACTGAAATTCAATGTTTCCTCAATTATTATTATAGGTAATAAATAATAATATCTGTGATTTGTCACCAACAAAAATCACAGATATTTTTATATTACATTAAAGTTGTTACAGAGTTCTCAAAATACCTTTAATATTCATCATTGTTTGTGGGTTTTTTTGTTTGTTTTAGAGACAGAGCATGCACACACGTGCAAGAAGGGGGGAGGAGAGAGAGAGGGAAGAGCAAGAATCTTAGGCAGGCTCCACATCCAGCAAAGAGTCTGACATGGAGCTTGATCTAATGACCATGAGACCATGACCTGAGCTGAAATCAAGGGTTGGATGCTTAACTAACTGAGCCACCCAGGTGTCCCCATCATTGCTTTGAATTATAGGAACAACTGTGAAGAAAGCACATGTGTTTATCACATGTTTTATTATTTTGATAATGATATTTCAATATAAGTGAGTTCCTTTGTAATTTTAACTATTTTAATTCATATTCTTAAAACAATGCTCTGAGAGGGCAGGTCATAACCTTCATTGGAGGGCTAACAGGGGTCTATGACATATAAAGGGTAAGAGTCTTTTCTTGCTAGTCACCCTTGATCTCTCAATTTGTCTCATATCCACGTGGCAAAGGGTGCTAGTTGCCACCAGTATCCATTCTTCCTATTTTCCTTAGTAATAGAACACCAGGGTTTTTGGTGGGGGGACAGTAATAATGTTCTCACCTGAAAGACTATATTTCCCAGACATTCCTTGTAGGTAAGTGTGGCTTTGTGAATAAGTTCTAGCTAAAAAGTTCTAAGTCAAAATGTTGTAGAGGAATCCTTGGAAAGGTTGCTTAAAAGGTTCTGCTTAGCTAAATAGAAAACATTTTTGGCTTCTCCTCCTCCCTCTTTTCTCCAGTCATGAAAAAGGACCCAATGAATGGACTTCTTAGTCATCTATGCCCTTGATAATGAAAACTGTGGTGGTAAAGCAGAAAATGAGAAGGAACTTGAGTTCCTGATAACTGTAGAGAGCTACCATGTCATCACATGTTTGCCTACTTCTGGAATTAAGAACAAATGGAGGGTTACTTGAGGGGTTGTGGCAGGGGAGGTGGGCTAAATGGGTAGGGGGCATTAGGGAATCTACTCCTGAAATCATTGTTGCACTGTATGCTAACTAACTTGGATGTAAATTAAAAACATAAAATTAAAAAAAAAAAAGAAAAAAATACTCTCTAGGTAGATTTCAGTTGTTAACCACTAAATACAATTCCTAACTGATATCCCCAATTATGACAAGTCCTACTGGTTCTGTCTTCAAAAATCGAATTCAAATTCACAGTTTGAGTATTTCTATCTCCACCATTAATACCCTGGTCCAACCTTCTATCAAACCTCACCTGAATTGTTGCAATACCAAGTTCCTATTGATCTTCCTTCTCTTCCCTTGGCTCCTCACAGTGTATTCTCAACCAGGATCCCAAATGAACTTTTAAAATTTATAAGGTGGATCATATCACTTCTTTACACGAAAACTTCAAAAAATTTTTTCCTCATCCCCCATAAAAGTTAATTCCTAATGAAGGGCTATATAGTTTTATAAGATGTTACCAACCTACCCCCCACCTCTCTAATCTCTTCTATTACTCTATTCCAGCTCACTCAGTTCCTACCCAACTTAACCCCTTGTTGCTCTTTGTATATGACAAACATGCTCAAGGTAGGTGCTTAGTAATATAGGAAATGAATAGCTGAGGAAGCCAGCAGAAGGCTATTTCAGGGGGCAATCTTTGTCTAGGCTAGAATTATTCAATGTGGCCAGACTGATTATTCCAAACGATTGAATTCTTTTTTTTTTTTTAATTTTTTTTAACGTTTATTTATTTTTGAGAGAAAGACACACCCAAAGCGCGGTCTCTGATGAGGGTCAGAGAGAGAGAGAGAGAGAGAGAGAGAGACAGACAGACAGACAGAATCTGAAGCAGGCTCCAGGCTCTGAGATGTCAGCACAGAGCCTGATGCAGGGCTTGAACTCATGAACCATGAGATCATGACCTGAGCCGAAGTCGGATGCTTAACCAACTGAGCCACTCAGGTGCCCCCAAATGATTGGATTCTTATGTACACTGTTGATATTAATAACTAATCCTGACCTGAGCACCACCATTAAAATAATTTCCCTAAAACACTGCTTTCAATAGTACTTTCCAGCTCAATAACATTTAATACTTATACACTTCACTGATAGTTAAAACTAATGTCTAGTGAAGCGTGTTACTAGCAGTAGAGAAGCACAGGAGTCTGTTCCTATTGCTATGCTGCAAGTTCATAGCAAAATAATAATAATGAAATTTAATTATGTATAACATAATTGTCCACATAGTTGATATAATTAGATATAATTATAAAGCTATTGTAAAAGACTTGAAAACATCTTTTTAAAAAAACTGTTTTAGGGGTGCCTGGGTGGGTCAGTCAGTTAAGTATCTTACTTTAGCTCAGGTCATGATCTCACAGTTCTTAAGTTCGAGTCCTGCATTGGGTTCTTTGCTGTCAGCACAGAGTCTGCTTCAGATCTTCTGTCTCCCTCTCTCTCTCCCCCTTCCCTGCTCACTCACTCTCTCCCATAAATAGATATTAAAAAAAAAATTAAAACATAAATAAAAAATAAAAAAAACTATATTAGGGGCATTCAGCTAGGTCAGTTGGAAGAACATGTAACTCTTGACCTTGAGGTCATGAGTTTGAGCCCCACTTGGGGTGTAAAGATTACTTAAATAAATAAAACTTAAAAAAAAAACTGTCTTAGGGCACCTGGGTGGCTCAGTCAGTTGAGCATCTGACTCTTGATTTCAGCCCAGGTCATGATCCCAGGATTGTGGGATCAAGCCCCATGTTACCCCAATGGTAAGCCATTGTAAAAAATGAGATACAATGAGGAAAAGAAAAAGAAAGTAATTGCATCATTGATCAAGGAATCAAGGAGAATACATTTGTATTGAGGTGATTTGTTTCCATTGAGCTATTATAGGTTATTTAAAGCTTTTAAAACTGTCTCACCATTAAGTAGACAATAAAATGGACTAATTTTTAGATATTAAACTGATGTTTCTTATGGCTAAAACTGCAAAAATTACAACCTTTACATGTAGACCTGGCAGTTACCAAGAGTTTGATATTTTTAATAGAGATACATGTATACTGAGAGAAGTACATAGGAAATGCCAAGGAAAATTCAATTTGACCCTGAAGTTCTATTTCATTTCTTTTTAGGAACATTTAAATTAACCTTCAGAGTCTTAGATAAAAATTGCTGGAGAATCAGTTGTAAGAATCACCATGGAGACCACACTGTGTTCTCAGGTCACATTAACAAGGTCTCTCCAGTCTGCCAAGGACGGGTTTCCTGCATCTGGCAGTGCTGTAACTAGTAGACAGGAATTATGAATTGTGTGGTTGTCAGTAACAAATATACACTGAAATTAGCTTCAGTAACGAGAGGTTTATCTAAGGGAGAAAACTGACCATTTCAAAAACCCACCATTTCATTTCATCTCCCTCAGAGTTGCTTGGACTCTGCTTCTCTCTGTGCTTCTGGGTTTACTTGTGGCATCTCTGCTCCGCCCCCCCCCCCAAAATTATCTTGTTCTTGGCTTTGATTTGCTGTCCTTTATAGGTCTTGCCCTGACCCTTCGGTTGTATTTAGCATCTTCTGACTAATTGGCTCAGTATCTGTATTCAAAAGTCCCGAGAAAAAGAATCTGATTGGTTCAGTTTAGGTCAGGTATCTGCAGGTGGACCAATAGGCTGTAGTGGTGGTGGATGGATACCTAGTGTTTGTCTTTACAGAGGCCCTGTCCAGTAAAAGTACACATCATCTATAGTTTTGTGAAGTCTTTAGGGGATAAAGGAGTAAAGCAGGCTGTGGTGATAATGAATCCCCAGTTCCATTCTGGAATCTGTTAACAATTCATTTACACTTTCCCTTCCCCACTAATTTTAGGGAATTAAGACAGTACACACACACACACACACACACACACACACACACACACACACACAGAGTGTCTGAGTTACAAAAAAAGTTGACAAAAAATAAAGGTTATATTGATCCTTCCACTTCACTTGCTACCTGAATGACAAGTCAATCAGCAAATATTTATTGATTGTATTTAGTGAACTCAGCACTGTGCAGCACTGAGGCCAGGAATGAGAAGGACAAGAAGTGACATAAATGGTCTTTGATGCTCAAGGTTTTCCTAAGTTATGAGAAGTCCAAGCCCCCAAAGGAACCCCATTTCTGTTGTCTCCCAGTTGGCTCCCAGATACACAGTTTACACATACTTACTGTCTACCTGGTCATCACTGCAGTTCAATTCTTGTCACTACATCTCCAACCACACTCTTACTTCCCAGAGTTTGCCCCTTCAACAGACTTCATAGGGGAGAGAGATGCTAGAAAATTCTCTTAGGGAAATTTTTTGGGGGAAGAAAAGACACATCATGTTTATTCATGTATTTATGGATATATGTATTTACTTACTTATATATTTATTGGTTAAGTGGCCAGCATCTAAAAAAAAGTCAGGAGAAACTATATAACAATTTGGTTTTCTTATTTCTCTTCAAATATCTGAAAATCTGCCTTTTGGGATCTGTATTTCCATATAGCACCAATTATTGGACCCAAATAGTAATCTCACTCTGTAGATAGGGCATGAGTTTCTCCACCTATCATAGTTCTTCTACTGTGCGCTGTGTTATATCCTGCCTGCGCCGCCCCCTCCCCCCTGCCGCTTTAGTCATTTTTATCTGCCTTTCTCTTATAGGCATTTGTGGTTGCAAATCACTTAGTTCATGAGATGTACCATATTCTTACTTTTTTCCAAATCTAATCTCTGGAGGAATTGGGAGACATCCCCACATTCAAGTATATTTTGTGGCACCACATCACACTTAAAATATTGTGAGCCAAGGCAGAGACAAGTCATTCCTATTCTTCTTTAATTTATGGACAATTCTTTGCTCACCAACTCTGACATCTGCTTCTAGAATTAAAGAAGCCCATTGTCTGCTAATGGGCTTATTCCAAATCTTAATGACAGTGTCCCTGATTTAATCATTGGTCCTGGTCACCATTTGTGCAGGAAATCTAGTGGGGGGAAAAAGCCTCCTTGTGGCAGCACATGGAATAAAGCTCTTTCTTTACATACCTCGTCCCACAACGTAACTGTTTTTAAAAATGGTAATGTTAGGAAAAATTGTCAATTACTTGGAAAGGAACAGAAGAGATTACTGAGTTTAGTAGATCTTCTGGAGATTATCTGATTATATAAGGTTGTGTATCTTTGATCACTTTCTCCTGTGGAGGTTATTTTACATTTCCACACAGTAGAAATTAAGTTGTACAAAACTAATAGTAATGCAAATAATTCTTGTACATGGCAAGGCAAATTATTTTGTCTTGTAGATATAAAATTTATTTCTTCTTGTGGAAAAGATTACCACAAGGATTAAATTTTATTGCCCTGTAGGTTATTAACCAGTTTTGCAGCTATTAGCAAATTCTTTTCAGCATTCTGAATTGTATGTGTATGTATGTATATTTAAAAACTTTCTTAAACTGATTCTCTCATTACTAATGAGTTGAATAAAATCTTTCACATGTGTTCATTTTATATTTACATGACAGTAAAAAGTATTTGTTTCTTTTTGAACATTATACCATAGCAGTTAAAGACCTGATGTTTTGATTACATTTCAATAGTTCCAAATAAGAAAGAAATTCAGACAGGTTACTAAATATGTAAACTTAAATTACACAAAAATTAGTGGTAATAATCTTGAGGTAAAAAGGATATTTTAAGTATAGGGACTATAGTTTTTGCATGTAGTAAGCAAAATTATCTGCGGTAAAGGAATCTCCTCCAGAAGGTTTATCTGCCCTCAAAGCCTTCCTTCCACCCTTGGCTGTGTTTTTTAATTCACAAGGAGGAAAAAGAAATTTTAGAGATGGTGGAATTAGGTGATAAATAAAAAAAAAAAAGTAAGTGGAAAGTAATGAAGACAGATTCAAGAATGCTGTTTCAGTAGTGTCTTTCTGTACCTAGTCTCCTTGCAAGCCTAGAATCTTGAAAGTTTGTGTGCTACAAAGTAAAGCTGTTCCTTTTCCACTTGAGTGACCCAGTGGTTCTCTGGTTATTAAGGAAGAACATTAATTGACTACAACCCAAACACAATAAAGTATTCTTTAACTGGACCGGAATTTTCTCTTCTGCAGTTTTCTCTCTGTAAAATTTAGGAACAGCAATTTGGTAGCTGAGGTCAGAGCTTTAAAACATATGATTGTGTTTTCCTCAAGAGCCATTTGTCTAGTGTAATCACAAAGAAACAAAGATATTGCCATCTAGTGGTTTAATTGAAGAAATTCAGAAAAATAATTTTTCTCCTAAAATTTCCATTAATTTTTTCTTTGTGTAGCACTAAATAAAAAAGCATTCATTTTTAGAAAACAATTATTAATATATATTTTTTTCAAATTAAGGTTCTAGACGTGGCTACTTTTTTTTTCATTTTAGGTTATATTCCCTATTTATTAAGCTCAGTAGGATTAGGATATGAATTAGAACAGGAAAAGATCCTTTCATAATTGAAGAAAATACATTTAAAGGCAATGTTTCACTGAAGGAATTGTTAAATACCCAAACCAAATCATAAAATCAAGTCATCGAATTAATAGTTCATATCAAATTTTAAAAAGGTACAAGATAAAATGAATAGGTATATATTATGTATGGTCTAAAGGTAGAATCTTATACCAAAATCCTTTGCTTTTATTTAACAGTTCCATTACAGCAAAACTAGCTTTTAAAGAATATTTCATTGAATAAAATATTATTTTATCATTGGCTTTGATTACAAATAATAATTGGATTTCTAGAAAACTCTCCAATCCAAAAAGCTTTGATATTTAAACATATAAGAAGTATACTTATAAGTCCAGCAGAATTTTACTTACAATACAGATAAACAGAAAATCCACAGATATTACCATCTATTTTCTGCATTGATATATTTTTATAGTCTTATGTAAAACAGATTTGCTCTCTTGTATTAAAGAACTATTTCATTTCTAATAACACCATGGAGACAATAGTTTACAAAGATATTCTGACTCCATGTGACTGTGGTAGAGATTTTTCCAGGTTCCCCTTGAATTTTCAGATCATCACGTACCTAGTATCTTGATTAAAAAAAAAAAAAAACTTAAAAAAAAAATTCCAAGTATTCTGATTCCACTTTTAAAAAGCATTTTTATGCTTAGGGGACCATAATGACTTGTGCTGAATTTAGCAAAATAGAGATCCTTTCTCATCATTGGTCAAGAAAGTGACATGATGTGGGGCACCTGGGTGGCTCAGTTGGTTGAGCATCCAACTTCGACTCAGGTCATGATTTTGTGGTCTGTGAGTTCAAGCCCAGCCTCGGGCTCTGTGCTGGCAGCTCAGAGCCTGGAGCCTGCTTCTCTGTGTCTCCCTCTCTCTCTGCCCCTCCCTGCTCATGCTCATGCGTGCTTTCTCTCTCTCTCAAAAATAAATAAACATTATTTTAAAAAACTTAAGAAAGTGACATGACGGAATCTATCCCAGCCTGGGACAACTAAAGGATGTCTTTTTATGATATCTTCTGTGGTAGATATAAAAGTCCAGAGGAGAGACAATAAAGTAGACAGAGGGACAGATACAGTTTATAAACCCTGTATAAAATGATAAAACTTCTATTCTGAAAAGGGTTCCATGGCTATGATGACCATGCCACCCCTGGGCAATGTACAAGAGGTAAGAAGGATGGAGTATAACTGTGCATACTCATCCTCATTGAAGTAGCCTGTCCCCCAGTTGTTGTCAAGGGTTCAGGTAACTACAGATCCTGCTGTCATTGTTATGGAAAATAAGAATAGATTCAAATTTTGGATTAAGATTTGTCACCTAGTAAAAAGGTTGTGTGCAGGAAGAACATTATGTGGGCACAGACACAAGACGGAAAGAAGAAAACTGACAATGGGTTTCCTTTAGGTACATTAAGTTGCTAGACAAGCCAATCAACGCACAAAACAGCAACGCTAAACTTAAAGAGCGATTTGTAAAGTGTGCTGATAATTTCTTTCAAAACAGGTCATAGTATTTCTTCAGAGGAAATAAAACATAAGTGTCTATCAGTTTGTAGAAATGTCTACCTTTTCTCTATATAATATGTAGATCTATTTTTATAGGAGTTACTTTTTCTCCAAGATCTTATTAAAAATAGAGATCCTTTCCTTTCTTCTTTCAAATACTGAATAGAATCTATGAGATTGGGGCTCAGTCTTCTCTATTTTTAACAAGCTCTCCAGGTCTTTTTAGTATATTAAAGTTTGAGAAACATTCTTCTAGACTTCATTAACAAAACCATTGAGACTAAATACTTTTCATGGAAAAAGTTTAAAGACAATCAAAGGTAAAAAAGTGGAATACCAGGCCAAATTTTTTTTTCTTTTTCCTTTTCTTTTTTTTTTTTAATTTTTTTTTCAACGTTTATTTATTTTTGGGACAGAGAGAGACAGAGCATGAACGGGGGAGGGGCAGAGAGAGAGGGAGACACAGAATCGGAAACAGGCTCCAGGCTCGGAGCCATCAGCCCAGAGCCTGACACGGGGCTCGAACTCACGGACCGCGAGATCGTGACCTGGCTGAAGTCGGACGCTTAACCGACTGCGCCACCCAGGCGCCCTGCAAGGTCAAATTTAATAGTCACTTAGCTGGAGGACTGGCAGATCACCAATGAGATTTCCAATTTCCAATATCATCAGCAAAGGGACTAATTTTAAAATGAGACTTATTACCATAGGTGGCAGCCTGATAAAAATGTCTGTGAAAGGGTAGACATACTCAAAACTTAAACACTTGTATTAATTCAAGAGTTACTTATTGAATATCAACTACATGTTAGGTGCTATGTTAGGTACTAGGATTGCAGAGAAAAAAGTTGTTCTCCTTAGAAAGCTCTTCATATAATAAAATGATTATTAGACTTCAGTGGGAATACAAATTACCTTGGGTACGTGTTAAGAATGCAGATGGTCAGTATGTGATCATGAAGAATACTGGTCTAATTTGTAAAAAGAAAGTAAATAGACATTTATAATGTAAGTGGTAAGTTTTAACAGATATACAGATATATTATTTGATCACTGATGCAAGCCAACATTGAGAGGTAAATATCCTTGAATTCCTGAATGAAAACCAGTAGTTTTCTAGATGATGAAAGGTAGGGAAGAGCATGGAACATGGCATTGAACAGTGAGAAAGTGTGGTGTATATCAGGCATTAAAGACGGTTTGTTTCTATCTGGAATTTAAAAGTTGAGAGTGAGGCATAATGGACATGGGAATGGAGAAGTAAACTAGATTATGAAGAATCCTATATCGTAGAGTTTTCATTTCACCCAGAAAAAAGTGGTGAATCTCTGAGGTATTTGAAGTAGTGAAGTAGAGGATGACTGCATCAGGGCTGGGTTTAAGGGAAAGCATTCTCATAGTAGCTAATGAATGGGTTGAGTGGCGGTCAGCATGAAGCAACAAAGACTGGCAGGAAGGCTAGTTACAAGACTGCCATGATAATTCAAGCAAGAAATTTGAAATGCCTGCTTTCAGATAGTGCTGCTGGGATGGAGAAGAGAGAAGGGAAGTATTGTTAAAGTAATTAAATTCATGGAATATGGAGAAAAGGTGGGGGATGGGAAGAAGAAAGTAATGTGAAGGATGACTCTGGGTTTCTGGTTTGAATCTACTCATTTCATTTCCTTGGTAATGGTATTTCCTCTTTCCAGTTGGGAAGACATTTCTTTTGCCATCTCAGTAATTAGTAGTTTGTACTTTAAGCAGCTATATCCTTTCTTCAGTGCTTATTATGGTTCCAAATGCCACTATGACAAACATATCTCACTATAGAAGATGCTGCCAGTGCTATGCTCACATTCCCCAAGCCCCTCCAGAAATCATGTGGAGTCTTTGAGGACAGTTCCTGTGAAAACCAAATGCTTCTTACTTCAAGCTGTGGTGAGGGCTTCTGTGTGAGGGCTTTCTCTGTGCCCTGCAGTGTGTCTGACTTGTGCTCCGGGTAAGCCAGAAGTATCCATGAAGTAATAACCCAGGAGCAACCCTCAACCAGTGAGGAATGGAGATTGGGGTTAACTACTCATCCTAGCTTTCTAGCACTGTGATGGATTATCCCCAGTAGGATTCCCTTCCCTGTCTAACTTTGTCACACCCTCACCATGTTTCTGGAATCACCTCCCAAATAAACTATTTGAATCCAAATCCTTGTTGCACAGTTTGCTTTGGGGAAAACCCAAATTTAGTTACTCAGTTCTGATAAGACAATTTTATATATCTGCACCATTTTATATATGTGCAAACTAATGTTTGGAGGGGTTAAATAAATTGCCCACATCACTTAGCTCCTGGATTCAAATCCAAAGCCTTTGGTTTCAATATTATGCAATAGCGCCAGTCTCAAATTCTAAGATGTGAACCAGGCATCACCAACTGTGGAATGAAAGCCAGAGATAGTCTGTCAAGCTCTTTTACACAACATTGAAACTGACCATTATTCTCAGATTCCAATCTTTTTTTTTTTTAATTTTTTTTAACGTTTATTTATTTTTGAGACAGAGAGAGACAGAGCATGAACAGGGGAGGGGCAGAGAGAGAGGGAGACACAGAATCTGAAACAGGCTCCAGGCTCTGAGCTGTCAGCACAGAGCCCGATGCGGGGCTCGAACTCACGGACCGTGAGATCATGACCTGAGCTGAAGTCGGACGCTTAACCGACCAAGCCACCCAGGCGCCCCTCAGATTCCAATCTTTATTATTATAAAGCCTGAGCCTGAGCCTTGCCTGCCAGCATGTTTCCTTTCCCTTACTGAATATGGTAGTCATGTAGAATTTAGAAGCTGGGCAAATCACTCTTGAATGAGATGAAATGCAACGGCATAATGGCAGAGAGTGGTATGATAGATCAATTACTCTTTTTTTCTTAAGATTTTATTTTTAAGTAATCTCTACACCCAATCTGGTGCTAAAATTTATAATCCCAAGACATAGAGTCGCATGCTCCACCAACTGAGCCAGCCCAGGTGCCCCTAGATCAACTACTCTTAACACTTTGCTCAAGTTGTCAGGTTCTCTGAGTACTTTTATGGTTTAATTCCTGGTTAAGAATTTAAATTTTAAATGAGTGATGAAAGGAATTAAATTTTAAATGAGTGATGAGGTCATTAAAAATAATATATCTAGAACTCAGCTACAACTCATATTTTCCTCTCCTTCCTTATAAATAACTCACATCGAAGGGAAGTATCAAAGAAGGACATGCAAAATCAGAAGGTCTAATCTCAATTCCTTCACCAATTAGCTATGTGCCATTAAGCAAATCACCCAACTTCTCAAAATCTTGGTTGTCATCTATGAGAAGACGGCTCTTTCAAGCAATCTGATCTGCAGGCTCCTTTCTAGTATTAGCATTTCTATGGTTCTATCCAATTCCTGAGTTAGAGTTGCTTAGATGAAGGAGCATGAGCTTCACATATACTAGCCCGCTTTCCCACTCCCTGCACATATTTTGCACTTTCCCAAATTCATGCCTTTCTCCTTTGATTTTTTTCTATCTCTAATGATTTCTCTTCTCATAAAATTTCAACCCAACTTTTAAAATTCTTTGTCTTAATGACTGCAGAAATAATTGTGCCCTCCTCAGAATTCCTGAGCATTTATTATCACACCACTCATTCATATGGCACTTAGCACTTACAGCAAAAGAAAACTCTGCACAAGACATTACAATAGGCACAGAATACAGGATTAATTGCTATAGAAGTGGTTTTGACTGTAGTTCTCAACATGTGGTGGACAAATCACATGGGGTTCTATGACTATTTCTTTCTCTCTTACTGATCAGACCCACACTAGTATGTCATAATACTCCAGGTTGAATATAATTAGTATATAAATGAACTCAAATACTTACACAGGCCATAATTCACAAAATGAAACAGTGCCTTTGCCATAAAGTAATGAGTTCAGAGGACTCTGACAAAAAGGAGAGCTCAGGTCCCACAGAAAGGGGGCAGCAATGCTTTGGTTGTGAAGGGGTGCAGCATCTGTGACACTAAAATGTTTGCTTCTTTAAGAGAAGTCAGAAGTCAAGAGTTTTTGTTCTTTGTTCATGGTTTTTAAATTTTTCAGTTTTTTAAAAAATTTTTGAGAGGGAGAGCGCACATGTGAGGGGTGGGGAGGGGTAGACAGGGAGGAGGGAGATAATGCCGAGCAGGCTTCACGTTGTCAGTGCATGGATAGCTAACAAGGTTCCATCCCACAAATCGTGAGATCATGACCTGAGCCGAAACCAAGAACTGGACACTTAACCAACTGAGCCACCCAGGAGCTCCATCTTTGTTCACAGTTTTTAAATGTCAAAAACAAAATCAAACATTTAAGTTTATCTCCTGTAGGTCTTATTTAGCTGGTAAGAGGTCTCTGGTCTCTGCTCATCTATTTCTCAGCCCACTACAGCGTGGCTTTTTCAGTGAAATTACTCTCCCAAAAGGTACCAGTTACCAGCTTTGTGACCCAAACAAGTAACTTAACTTGTCCCTGAACCAGTCTTTTGCCTACATCACAGGATGTATGAGCAGTAAGTGAGAAAATATCTATAAGACATAGCACACAGAAATATGCACAAAGCAGTCCATGCATGTTTGTTCCTGCTATGCTTGAACCACACTGCAATCTGGCTTCCTCCATCAACATGGTACAGCTTTAAACACCTGTGTGCCTCTTTCTCTCTGCCAGTGCACACTCCTCTCCCCTCACTCTCTGAGTTTTAACTCTTTGAAGACAGTGCCTTCTCAAGCTGTGTGTAGATTTCTTGATGGTAAAACTATCCTAGCTTTCTCCCCACATTTAAGAATATTTTTAAAACATTAAAATATTTTAAAAATCGTTTTAAAATATTAAAAAATATATTTTTATTCTTGGGGCGCCTGGGTGTCTCAGTTGGTTAAGTGACTGACTTCAGCTCAGGTCATGATCTTGCAGTTCACGAGTTCAAACCCCGTGTCAGGCTCTGTGCTGACAGCTCAGAGCCTGGAGCCTGCTTTGGATTCTGTCTCTCTCTGTCTCTCTGCCTCTCCCCCACTTGTACTCTCTTTCTGTCTCAAAAATAAATAAAACATTAAAAAAATATATGCATATATATATATTATTCTAGAAAATTTCAATCACATACAAACATAGAAAGAAGAGTATAATCAACCCCTCAATACACATCCATCCTCAACGATTTTCGACATATGGCCAATTTTGTTTCATCCACACCCTTACCAAATCCCTACCCTCCCACCATTGCACACAGAGTGGATTATTTGAAGCCAACTCTAAATATAACATCATCTCACTTGTAAATACTTCAAAGTTTATACAGTTTTGTAAGGAATGTGTAGGAAACAGAATGGTCTGTGTAAAGATTCTTAAGGGTGATGGGGGAAGGGAAGGGCAAGGAGGATGGGACACACAAGTAATATGTATTCCTAAAAGATAGGGATTCTGCTCTTTTCAAGTAGAAAATCTCTGAGCCAATACTAAGTAGCTGAACAAAAAACATCTATGGGCAAAATCTGGTCATAAGGCCATAAATTTGCAACCTTATCTATAAATAATAGCTGTGGAGAAGGACAAATAGAAAGGGTTGGATTCATAATAGAGTCAGGTTAAGGGAAGAAATTCTTTCTCCTTTGTTGCATCCACACGACTCCTGAAACAGAATGCTATGGGCACCAGTGACAGTCGCAACAAAGTTTATTACAATGAGAGGCAAGGCCGACCGATCGATCGGGACCAACACTCTTGATAAGAGTGTGGCTCCGAACAGCCGGGGTACAGAGTTTTTAAAGCCGATCACATCGTTTTATCATTATCTGGGAACAGAACAGAGAAACAGTTCCCAGATGAGTTAGAAACAGTTGCCAGATGAGTCAGAAACAGTTATCGAATGAGGTGATGATTTTGGACTTTCTGCCGCTAAGTTGCAACCAGTGGATCTCCTTGACCTTGTCTCTGATGCTCTTTTTTTAAGCTTTTGTTTCCTTCATTGGTAAAGCCTGATTCACAAGAGTATGAAGTATGATTTACAAGAGTAAAAAGCAAGGCTGTTATCTTTTGACCTTCAGTGTCAGAACAAAGTTGTTATCTTTCAAGCTAAGCATTAGCCCTACACTACAATTTAACCCTTACACCATTACCAGGTAAATCTGTGAGTTTAGGGAGTTTTCTACCTTGTATTTCTCATAGTTAGAAGAAAATTTCAAAATGCATTTTGCATAAATCTTGATTGACAATGGAATTGCTGACTATTTTATCATATTTGTCTCTAAAGATTTCATTTTATTAGCCATCTATTATACTTCCATCCAGGTTACTTCAGCTTAAAATAGATCACTAGTCTTTCGCAGCTATTTAGTAACTAAGAGCAATGAATTAAATTCATACAACAGTTCAGAAAAGTTCACATCACCATCAGTTCAGAACATCTGATTCACCAAGTATAGATTATTTAAAAAGAATGACCAGAAATTAAATATCACAAATAAGATTTTTTATTTGTCACCATTAAATGTCTGAATTTTAAACAGATTCTTGGGCTGGTGGCTCATATCCATCAGCTTGTTCAACTTTAGCACCAGTCTCATTCCCAGTAGCTTTTCCAGAACTACTACCTTCATCATGAAGCTCCATGAGCTTTCCCAATTCAAAGTTAGGTTTTGTCAGCATTTTTACTTTTCTAATGAAGACATCATGGAGTGGATAAATAGACTGACAAATCTTTTCTATGTCATTCCCGATGCTGTCTGGAATCAATTTATTGACCACTTTTTTCAAGTCATTTGTCTGCACCTCTTGGGTCATGATTTCCATCATCTTTTTCCAAATTTGGTGGATTTGTTGGTGGTGAGCATAACAGGTCTTCCGAATCTGAATGTTGCGGTTAGTAGTAAAAGCAACACAAAAGAGATGAAGCAAGTAACCATTGGCAGTCTTGACATTAACAGGAGCTTCAATCATGATCTGACATTTTTTGACCATGGAGCACATTTTGTCATGGGTAAGATCCATGCCACAGAAATTAGGCAGTTTTTGCCTTGAACATCTTCAGTAATTAGCTTGAACTTTCTAAATGCAACTTCATCATTCTGCAGATCAGCAAGGCTCACTTCGAAAACATGACCCTGAAGGCCATCGGATGCGATTTTGGTTGCTTGAGTTCTTGTGACTAGTGTTTTTCTGATATTTCTTATATTAAACATAGCTGGCACTTTTACATCACACCAACCTTTCTTTGAAAATGGATCAACCACTTTCTTCTTGTCTCCTTTTTTGCTGCCTTTCATAAGGCGCTTGGTTCTTGCTGACAACCAGGGAGCCAAAAGTGCTATGTCTATTTTAAATTCATCCGATCTGGCTTTGGACATCAACATTCCATTAAATGTGCCCTTGTTGAAGTTACCAATTTTTCCAAGTCCAACTTAGTTGACTACTTCTTCTTACTTGGTTTCCGGCACAGCATTTTCTCCTGGTTTTCCTTCTACCACACTGGCAATACCATTTTTCATGCCCAGGATTTGGTCTTGCACTTTATTTTTGTTTACACACACTTTTCCTAGTTGATTTTATCCGGTTAAGCGGCTTTAACTGCCATTTAAATACTGATGGCTCTTAAATATATTCCTAGGCTTCACTTTTCTTTGAAGCTTCACACACCCACACACATGTTTACACATACATACATTCTAGAATAACTTTTATTAATATAAAGGATATGTTGCACAAACGTAAATAATAAAATAGATAATGTTCCTTGTTGTAAATTCCATATGGCGTTTCAGTTTTTGCAGAATTCTTTCATTGATTTTTGCTAAACTTTTGTATCTGTATTTAACTTATGGTTGCAACTGATGAGTAAGCGAAGATACAATATGAATGTTGGCTAATTCTTTTCATTATGCCAATAAGTGAGATGACAGCTCCAGTATTCCATGGATACTAGAATTCCCTCTGTTCCTGGATTATGCCAAGCTTATTTCTATTTCAGGTCTTTTGCATTTCCTCTTCCTCTTCTCTTCTTCAGTTCTTTACAAGACTGGTTTTTTATTCCAGCTCAAGTGTCACAGAGAGGTTTTCCCTGACCGCCTTAACCAAGAAGCTTTTCTTACTTCAGCCACTCTCTATCCCACTGTTTTCCTTTATATTCTTCATAGGGATTCTGCAGTGATCAGTTCTTAAAAAGCAAAGTTTGTATCTATATGTATTTACTTATTTGAATGAATGATTCATGCTTATGGCAAAAAAATTCCAAACAGTGAAAAAAATCTATCCAGGGATTTCCATTCCAGGAAGATTGAGTAGATGCACTTTCCCAATTTATAACTAAAAATTCTGGGCATAATATAAAAAGCAAACATATGAGAAAGCATATCAGCTAAAGACTTCAAGATCCAATGAACAAACAACATGGTGATGAGTTCCCTGGGTATTCTTTTTTCTGAATATATCCCAGAATTGGTGCTAGAGAAGGCAAAAAGCCTGGAAATACCAATGGGCACCTACAGAAAAGGGCCCAGCAAAAACTGCTCCTTTGAGCCAAAGGACCAGGAAAATGGCAGCCGACAAAGGCAGAAAGCTTTTGGGAAATAACCAATTTACTATAGAAGAAGCTATGGCCCCACCCCCATCCCTGCCAGCAAAGACCAAGTGGAGCCTAGACTTTTTCCAATTATAGCTTTATCCTCCTAAAGGCTGCTCTCTCAATAGACAAAATTTGTTAAGATACCCAATGATATAGTTGTCCTCACTTCCTTGGACCCCTCAAAATCACCCAACCCAAGCCGAGTCTTTTCTCATACTCTCTTTTTAAGAGAGTACCCTCATGATGTTTGAAGGAAGAAAAAAAAATAAACAAACAATTAAACGTGGTTCAACTACAGGTATTTTTGGTACTTTTTGGCTGAAGAGGATTAATATTGTAAAGTAGCTGCAATCTCCATTAGTATTATGGTTGTTGTTGTCGTTATTTCAAATTCAAATTGATCATATGTTATGTACACTTCTCTGTACTTTTTTCTCATTTAATGATGCATTCCAAAAATAGTACATGATAGTATCTATAGGTATGTTTTATTCTTTTTAACAGGTTTATAATAATTCCATGCTATGGATGTAAACTAATGTATTTAAACTGTCATCTGGGGGTGCCTGGGTGGCTCAGTCTGTTGAACATCCGACTTCGGCTCAGGTCATAATCTCGCAGTTCATGAGTTTGAGCCCCGCATCAGGCTCTGTGCTGACAGCTCAGAGCCTGGACCTACTTTGGATTCTGTCTCCCTCCCTCTCTGCCCCTCCCCCCACTCACACTCTGTCTCTCTCTCAAAAATAAATAAACATTAAAAAAAATAAATAAACTGTCATCTGTTCATGGACAGTTAGTATTTTTCAAATCTTTCTCTCTTCCTTTTTTTTGAAAGACAACTTTTATTACTTTTATGTACAGAAGATTCAATAGCATACACTTAGCCCAGTTTGGTGGCCAGTTTTAGCTTTTGCCTTTTCCAGCTTGGCAATGCAAGCCACTGACTTTGGACCCAGGACACTGCCTCCCCATTGACAGCAGATCTCATCATATCTGTTGTCATAATTGGTCCTGATCGCTTCCACCAGCTTAGCCAGATCTCCTTTGTATTCAGAGTTAACCTGTGTGAAGATGACAGTGGTGCAGGTCTTCCTGTGGACCAGATACCCCAGCCTGGCCTTCCCCTTGATAATACAGTAGGGAACCCCCATCTTACAATATAGGGCAGGCGGGAAGACAAACATCTCCATGGGATCCACATCATGTGCAATCACTACCAGTTGAGCCTTCTTGTTTTCCACTAAGCTGGTGACAGAATTAGCCCCTAGAACACACAACCAGCTTGCATCAGGACTACACGAGGGATGCTTGGTTCACAAAAGGAGCTCTACTATGGGCCCAGCTATGACTCAGGGTTAAAAAGCCTGAATTTTACTCTTCACAGTGATTCCATGTGAACCAATCTTTTTCTTTTATAAGCCGTAACGAATAGCTTTGCACATACTTTATGTACAAGTACACCTACAGAGTAATTTTTTGAGAAGTAGAAGTGCTTCTCAAGTGTATGTGGATTTAAAATTTTGATACATGTGATCTCCAAAGTTCACCAAAAAGGTTGCCCTAAATTATCTATCAACAATGTTTAGGGAAACCCTGCTCATTCTCCATAGTAAGTTTGTAATTCCAAACTTAGATCTTTGCAAATGTAACAAGTGAAAATTTGTATCTCACTGCAGTGTAAGCACTGACCTTATTTTTAAAGAAGCTGAACAAGTCATATGTTTATAAGCTATTTGTAGATCTTTTTACATGAGCTGTCTTCTCATATACAGATGATGCTTGAACAACACAGGAGTTAGAGGCACCACCATCCCTCCCACTCCCATGCAGGCAAAAATCGGTGTTTAACTATTGGCTCCCCCAAAACTTAACTACTAATCACCTTCTGTTGTCCAGAAACCTTATCAATATAAACTATCTATTAACACATATTTTATATGTTATATGTATTATATACTGTATTCTTATAATAAAGTAAGCTAGAGAAAAGAAAATGTTATTAAAAAACCATAAGGAACAGAAAATACATTTAAGGTATGTACTGTATTTATTTTTAAAAAATCCACATAAAAGTGGACCCCAGAGTTCAAACCTGTGTTATTCAAGGGTCAATAGTATTCTAGGTTCTGTTATAATATAGAAACATAGTATATATTACCTAATTCATAACATATAGTACATTAACATTAAAACATATAACATGTTATACAACATGAAATCTTTGATTTTCTTATTGTACATAGTATTTTATAGTCTGTGGAATTTCCACCTGCAGAGTTTATGTATTTCCTTAGCCTATTTTATGAAAACTATTATTGTGATTTTTAGCTTCTTTTATCTACATTCACAAATTTACCTTTAATATTCAGATATTGACTGGTTTAAGCTTTAAAGATAACTTTTTCAGTGTTTCCTTTCTCTTCTAGTTAGCAGTTCCCACATTTTGTTCTTCAGTCAAAATACTTTTTTCTTTTTGTTTAATAGCCTAATTCATTCTCCCTCCCTCTCTGTTTTCCTTCTCCCCCTCCTCTCTTTCTCTTCATATCTAAGCTGTTGCCACAGTAATCACTTATATAATTAGATGCCCCGATTCTGGGAGGAAGAAGAATTTTTCAGGAACATTATGATTTATTAAAGGAACCATTATTTCCTTCTTGCTCTTGATGTTGTCTGCTTATAGTATGTAGGTGGTAGCTAAAAATAAACCTATTAATTTTCACCTCTACATTGTATTCAGGAGCATGTTTAGTGCCTCATTACTAATGAGAATTCATCAAAAAAAAAAAACCCAAATCCTTTGTTTTTGACTGTTGTGATAAGGACACTACTTGTATTCAAAGGCACCCTATGAATCTATAAACATGAGTATCTAAATACAACATGTTTGATTTTAAAAAATATAAGGCCAGACAAAGAGGTTATGAAAATTCATCTTTAACCAAAGCTTGCAAAAGCTGGTTACCAGACCATGGCCACCTACTAAATATTTTGATTTGAAGAATAGACCTGAGATTAATAAATCATCTTCAGTTTTATGCAGTGCTTCATAGGAAAGCTATCAATCCATAAAAGTAACTCAAAAGGCTAGAGAGCTTACTTTTTAGGTGGAAAGCAGCCTCTTAATAAGGACTTATAGACTCTACTTCATTTTCATTATATTTCCAGCATATTTTTGTTTTGAATATTTTGCTCTTTCCTGTTAGCAGTATTGCAGTCTACCTGTGTTCACTTCTGGAAGCAGGAAGTGTGGATAATCCTAGCCCTAAATGCGACTATAAGCACTATAAAGAATAAAAGGAGTGTAAGGTCCTTAGCTCTGAGCACAGGAGGTATTGCTCAGAGGCCAATGCTTTGGAACCCACTCTGGCCCTTCTACACTGCATTCCACATGAGGTGAAGAGTTCCAGGCACCTTAGGAAATATATCCACCTGAAGGATAGCAAAATACGCTACCACAAAATATGCCTTTTTGACATAAAAAGTATTTTGAAGTGAACGCAACTGAGAAGAAACTAAGAAGAACTAAGGGTTCTCTCTACCCTACCCCTTTTCTGCCTAAAGGCAGGATACAAATTCTCCTTTTACCAGAAAAAGACTCTTATTAGCTCAGAGATGGCATTAAAGGAATCTGCAAACAAACCTTATTCCATTAGTTTCCTTCCATATATTCACTTGCCCACAGTTTGCTGCCATTGGAAGCCTAAATTTGCTTTCCACTCTCCTGTCACAAATTTACTGTTCTTTGTTGAAGATGCCATATAAGCTGGAATTTTTTTTCATGTTTAACAATCTTTAATTCAAATATGAAAGTTCAATACAAGCCATTTGTAGGGCTTGGAACTTGTTCTTTTAAAAACAAGAATGGAGGAATGCAACAAAATGATCCTTCCACTTTTTTCTGCAGAAACCTTCGAGGAAAGGATAGATCATAGGGCTATAAAGATCCATTTAGTCATACCCACTTTCTCCCCCTACCAAGTCTTTCACCCGTTCCATAATAAGCTGGAATTCTAAGTCACCTCTCTGAGTTACTCGTTTTTCCCTGGGTATCATCCACATATAGAAGAGGTAAACATGTTAATAAAGTTCTGTTTGATTTTCTCTTGTTAATCTGTCTTTTATTACAGTGATCTCAGACAAGAACTCAGAAAGGTAGAGGAAAATTATTTTTCTTCCCTTATAGACCCAAAGCTCATATACTCCTTCTAGACCAAGCTCCAGATACTTGGGACCTCAGAATTCCCCACCTAAATGTCTCTAAGCCTCCCTTTAGGGCTTTTGCATAGCAAGGACAATGCCATTGGGGTACACAGCCCAAGCCTAAAAGTGGCCAGATGGCTGCTATTTGCCAAAAATAGGAGTGGAGCTTGGATTTTCAAGCTGGCGTATCCATCCATGTACACTGGAGGCCCCTCCTGGTATGGGACAGAGCTGGAGGAAGAAAGAAAAGTTTGACTTGGTCTGGCTCTTCCAACATTCCCAGGATTCAGTGTGGAACACCAAGAATTCAGAATTCTAATTTCAAACCTAAACTTCAGTCATTATGAAGCTATATTTGTCAAAGTAGGAGGACAGAACATATTTTATTTAACGGCTTATTAGCTTGATTTATAACTTTAAAATATTTATACATAAGGTATATGACACCTCATTTGCACTAGCCCCTACAGATGTTAAGGAAGTGCCTAGGTTCCTTATCCTTCACTGGGTTTTTTATTCTGACTCCAGATGATTCTATTTTTCAAGCTCTTTGTGGAGGGTAATTTCCAGCAACTCTTTTTTTTTTTTTTTTTTTAACATTCATTTATTTTTGAGACAGAGAGACAGAGCATGAGCGGGGGTGGGGAGTGCAGAGAGAGAAGGAGACAGAATCCGAAGCAGGCTCCAGGCTCTGAGCTGTCAGCACAGAGCCCAATGCGGGGTTCGAACTCAGAAACTGAGAGATCATGACCTGAGCCAAAGTCGGACACTTAACCAACTGAGCCACCCAGGAACCCCTTAATTTTTTTTTTAATGTTTATTTATTTTTGAGACAGACAGACACACACACACACAACGTGAGTGGGGGAGGGGCAAAGAGAGAGGAAGACACAGAATATGAAGCAGGCTCCTGGCCCCAAGCTGCCACCACAGAGTTTGATACGGGGCTCGAAACCACAAACCGTGACATCATGACCTGAGCCTAAGTCTGATGCTGAACGGACTGAGCCACTCAGGCACCCCTCTACTCCTTTTTAAAGGGGAACTAACATTTATTGATTGTCATATGTGAATACTTTATATACATCAGCTAATTTAATCTTCATAACAACTCTGTGAGTGGAATCCCTATCATAGGGATGAGGAAACTCAAAAGGTAAAGTTGCCGAGATTTCAAATCTAATGAAACAGCTGACTGGCTTCATCAAGCCCTCTACTTTACCTCCAGTCATCCTTTCCTCCCAGCTCTTGACTTTTATTGGATGTCCTTACTTCGTATTTTCCTAAGGAGGTGGAGAGAAAGTCTGTGAAAGAACCTAAATTATCTTCTATTTCACATTTAGTTCCTTCACCCTACTTTTCTTTATCTTTCTTCTCTTTAAATAATTCTCCACCTTTGACACCAAGATATCAAGTCTTATCAACTTTCTCTTCTCTTCCCTCAGTCCCATCTTCAACCTGTACCTTTCCACTGGCTTCTCCTCTAATAAAGCATTTCCTATTCTAAAAGAATTTTAAAAACAACCTTCTTTCACTTGTGAATATCTTTATTAATTCCCTAATTTTCTGCTTCTCTTCACAAATTTCTTCAAAGTGAAGTTAATTCTTACTGCTTCATCATTCCTTAACCTTTTACAATCTTGACGATTATCCTTAACTCTACAAAAATTGCAACCAAATGCCTTGTGAGAACCTAATATTTTTGATGGATAAGTTACCTAGTAAAATGCATAAAGTGCATTAATTTTAAGTATGAAATTAGATGATTTTTACATGTGCATACACCCTTCAAACCACCATGCAGATCAAGATTTGGAACATTTTCAACACACTCTAAAGTTCCATTTTGTTCTTTTTCAATAAATATCACCACTATTACCCCATTTCTGCCTGCCCAGAGGTACCCACTGTTTTGAATTATATAAATATTGATTAGTTCTGCCAGTTGTTGAACTTTATATAAATGGAATCATGTGCAGCATACTCATTTGCATGTATTCTTTTGTATCTAACTCATTTCACTAAAAACAATATCCATGAGTATCAATCTTATTGTTGATGTTACCGTTAATTTTGTGTTTTTTTTTTCTTTATCACTGGTAGTATTCCTTTATACGAGTATACCTCAACTTGTTTCTCCTTTTACATGTTAATGAAAATTTGGGATGCTTTCAGTATGGAGTCATTATGAATAAACCTGCAGTGAACATTCTCGTGTAAGTTCTTCTGGGGGAATATACCACTACTTTTGGATTCATACCTACAAATGAAATTTCTGTGTCATAAGGTAAGTGAATTTTTAACATTTGTAGAGATAGACACTTACAAACTGATGTATCATTTTACATTCCTATCAGCAATCTTTTAAGAGTTGGTCCACATCTTTTGCCACTATATGATATTGTTAATCTTCTAAAAATTTTTTATTTATTTTAATATTAGCCATTTTGGTGTGTTTGCAATAACATTCATTGTGGTTTTAAATGATAATTCAAATCTTTTATACAATGTTCTTATTGGGCTTTAAGACTTTTTATAATTGATTTGTAACGTTTTATCAGATATATGTGTTATAAATGTTTTCTTACACACTTCCACTTCTTTTCATTATATTTTTTTTAATGTTTATTTTTGAAATAGAAAGAGAAAGAGACAAAGTGCAAGCGGGGAAGGGCTGAGAGAGAGGGAGACACAGAATCTGAAGCAGGCTCCAGGCTCTGAGCTATCAGCACAGAGCCCAACATGGTGCTCGAACCTATGGACTGTGATATCATGACCTGACCTGACATTGGATACTTAACTGAATGAGCCATCCAGACACTCCGTCTTTTTACTTTTCTAGTGGTGTCTTTGATGAGCAGAAATTTTTAATTTTGAGGATGTCAATTTATCAGTTTTTATTTTTATGATTAATGCTTTTTAAGTCCTGTTTAAGAAATCTTATCTGTCTCAAAGTCATGGAAATATTATCCTATGTTTGCTTTTAGAAATTTTAAAAGATTTTCTTTCACATATAATTCTATGATCCATCTCAAGTTAATTTTTGTGTTGGTGACAGAAAAGAATAATGTTCATTTATTTTTATGTGATATCTATTTATTGCAAGGTCTTTTCCCCATGGACTTGGTGTCTTTATAATTAATCAAATGACTGTATGAATAGGTCTACTCTATTGATACAGTTTTCTATCTTTTCTCCAATGTCATACTCTCTTAATTATTATGTTTTACTAAGTATGAAAACCAGAAGCCTTTCTCAAATCTTAATTCTGCTCATTTTCTGGGCACTACTTAAATTTGCCTACCATTCACATTTTTCACAGGGAACAATAGAGGCATTGGAGTCAGGCAGATTTGTCTTTAAATAGATCCATCACCACATGATGGTGATGTGCGGTCGTATAGAAGAAAAACCATCCAAAACTCGGACATGATGCCAAAGGATGGCTGTATGTCATTCTGGAATATTGTTTAATTTAATTTAAGTTATACTCAATGAGAATTTCTCTTGGAGGTTTGTTTACCTTTGTTAGTTGCTACTGATTAGGGCTTAGACTGTGTAAAACATTAACTTGTAGATTTTTGCCCTAGAGAGATGCATATCATGTTTGTTTGGTAGAGAGTGCAACTCCAAAGGCTACAGTTTATTTTGACTTGTATGACATTGTAATTTAGCCAACCTATCTCAGCATGCCTTCAGGAACTACCTAGATATACTGTTTTTCTACTTTTTTCTGTGAACTAGCTTTATCATCTGGCTGGGTTCCTCATTAAAAAAGTTAAATAGATCTTAGAAACATATTCATTCTATATTTTTATAATAGTCCTGTGTTTAAATTTTGAAAATTATACTTTGATAAGAGTGAGGAGTTAAATATTATTCCAAGGAGTTATATAAACTGGGTGACTGGTAATGGCATTATCCAGGATGCAGAACATTATAAGAAGTATTTTAGAAGAAGATAATTATTTTTGTTTTGGTATATTCTTTTCCATATAATGGAAATGCATGACATAAATGGAAGTCTATGTTCATACTGCAAGTAGAGGGTTATCAGAAAAAATGTGAGAAATTTTGGAGTCATCAGTATGTGATTGTTGAAATTTAGTAGGTGAGAGTGCTTAAGAATAGCATGAAAGTATTAAGAACATCATTTTGAAAACAAACAAACAAACAGGGAATGAATAAAAAAAAAAAGCCATCAAAGAAAACTAGGAAGGAGTAGTAAAAAGCGGTCATGATGGCAATTTTAAGGAGTGGTCAACATGCAGATGCAACCGACGGGACAACAGGATGAGAACTGAAAAGAAGCAATTGAACTAGCAATTAAGAAGTCTTTGGTGACCTAGTAAAAGCACTTCCAGTAGAGAGGTGAATGTAAGTCAGATTTGCTGTGGGTTGAGAGAAAATGAGATATGAGGAAATGGATGCTGTGAATATAGATCGTTTCAGGAAGTTTGGCTCCAAAACCTAAATCAGATCATAATAATTCACTGCTTAAAACCTGCTGATGAATTTCCATTACACTTGAAATAAAATTTATCCTTCAACACGAACTACTAGACTCTACATAATTAGGACTCTGTTTATCAATCTGACTTCTTATACCATTCTGCTATTCTCATTATACATCAAACTTATTGAAATCTTTCCTGTCCTTGATTATGCCAACCTTGTTCCTAACCTGTGGCCTTTGCACCTTTGTCATTTCCTCATTTTGGTATATTCTCCCTTCAGAGCTTTGCCAGGCTTATACAATAGTATCGAAGGTATATTGGTCAGATCTCCCTCTGTGTGAGTAGGTCATCAAAGGTCTTCCTTACCAGGTCACTTCTTTACTAGGTCACCAAAGACTTAATTGCTAAGTTCAATTGCTTCTTTTCAGTTCTTATCCTGTTGTTCCCTCAGTTGCACCTGCATGTTGTCCACTCCTTAAAATTGCCATCATGACAGCTTTTTACAACCTTTCAGCTGCCATGTTTTCAGACCACTCATACTGAGGCCACATTTCCCCTAGCCTGTGTCTAGCTGGTGACTGAGTACAGAATGGATACTAGAGCTCCACTATTCCTGTCTAACCCAAGACTCCTCTATAGGGCCATTTTTGCTTTGGGGCTCCTCAGTGGCCTGAAATTATCTCACAACTGCATTGTACTGTGAAGCTCTTCCTACCCAGTTCTTCCTTCCCCTTTCTGTTCCCAGGTGTGAGGACAGTATTGTAGTTTGAAGACTCTCCTGCCTTCTTCTTACCACACCTTTATCCTTCACTGATGTTTCCTAGTCTCTTTCATGACTGATCCTATGTTGTCATCTGGAATTCAAAGAACCTAAACTGACACAGCTGTCAGTCATTTAATATCACAGTTCAAAAGTCACTTTATCATGGACCTTCTCAGTTCTGTAGTACTCAACTTGTGGTTAGCTCCTCATTGCCCTGTCTTATTTTCTTCATAGAATTTAACATTGTACCTTTTTTTTTAAATTTAATGTTTATTGTTGAGAGGCACAGAGAGAGCAGGAGAGGGGCAGAGAGGGAGACAGAGAATCTGAAGCAGGCTCCAGGCTCTGAGTTGTCAGCACAGAGCCCAAAGCGGGGCTCGAACCTATGGACTGGGAGATCATGACCTGAGCCAAAGTTGGACGCTTAATGGACTGAGCCACCCAGGTGCCCCAGTACCTTTGAAGTTTTTAAACTGATTTTTATATGCTAAAGTAAATTACCGACATTTTGAACATTTTACCTCAAACACTTTACTTTGTTCTCTAAAAAGGAGAACATTTTCATAAATGGACAAGATGTTATTAAAATGCCTGATGAAATTACTAGTAATTTCTTTAGAACATGTAATCTCCTGTCCATATTCAAATTTCCACAATTGTCTCCATAATGCCTTTTACAGCTGCTTTGTCCAATGTCTTAATCCAGGACAAGGCATTCTATTTGGAGGTAATGTCCTTTAAGTCTCTTTTAATCTAGGTCAATCCCTTTTTTCATGCACTGACTTGTTGAAGAGAGTGGCCATTTGTCCTACAGAACGTGTTACTCTCCGGATTTGTCTGATGCCATGGTACTTTTTTTTTTTAAGTGATTTCTCCATCTCCTAATTTCCTATACATGAGAAATTATGCATTAAGATTTACTTAAATTCAAGTTAAACATTCTTGGCTAAAAGATTTAAGAGGTTAGGTGGAGTACCTCAGATTGAATTACATAAGCAGACATATAAAATCTGGTATACTCCAAATCGAGTTGGACTCTTAATGAGCTGAGCCACCCATGTGCCCCTGGAAGTTAACCTTTTTATTTTTGATGTTCTGATGTTTTTATGTTTGAGGCTCAGTCAGTTAACCATCTGACTCTTCGGTTTCTGCTCAGGTCATGATCTCCCAGTTTGTGAGTTCACGCCCCACGCTGGGCTCTGCGCTGACAGTATTGGAGCCTGCTTGGGATTTTCTTTCCCTTCTCTCTCTGCCCCTCCACTGCTTGCTCTGTCTCTCTCAAAATAAGGTTAAAAATATTTTTAAAAAATGAAGTGTCTTACTGATAAGTTGATTCTTTTACCATTTTAGTTTGTTCAGTGTGAGGCATGTCCTGCCAATCTGAAAACTTGTACTAATTTTTAGGTTCTTAGAACATTTCTTCAGTTACGTTTTTGATATTTTTCTGCCTCTTCTCCACTTGTTGCTGTTTCTGGAATTCTTATTAGTCATATGATGGATCTATTGGGTTAATTCTTTATGTTTTTCCAATTTTTCCATGTTTTTGTCTAAAAGCTTTAAGTTCTGGAATATTTCCTCAGTGAAATCATCTCATCATTCTATTACATTTTTGACTTCATCGATCATACGTTTAACAGGCTTTTATTATTATCAGAATGTTACTCTTCCAGAGTATGCTGTTTTCTAAAACAGTTTTTTCTTGACTACCTCTTAGGACGCTTAATATTATGAATTTTGATTCCTAAGCTGACTCTGAGTCTTCCTAGATAGTTGTTTTCCTTAGTTTTATCATTCATGCTGCTGAGTTTCTTCTTATTTCTGACGGTTTTTGATTCTTCATTCATTCTTAAGATTGGGGTTCGAGGTAGACATGAAGAAAATACTGGGGAGGGGAATCTGGAAGAATTCAAGTGCAGTACTTTTCCTAAAGAGCTTTTAAATTCTGTATTCAGCCCTCTTCTCATTTCCACCCTCTACTGTGCCAGACAACTCTAAGCCTAGCGTCTTTTCTGGACTGTCAGGCAGATCAACTCTCTGTGAAGCTTTAGTCACCTACAAATTCTGAGGAGTTGCCACTTTGATGAACTACCTCATTTGTCAACAGGCTTCCATATTGCTTGATCTTTCAGATATTTTTTGAAATACCTATTATGCTAATGGTAGCTCTCCAGATCACTTCAGTATTAGAAATTATTTCTCAGGGTGCCTGTGTGGCTTAGTAGGTTCATGTCTGACTCTTGGTTTTGGCTCAGGTCATGATCTCCCAGTTCATGAGTTCAAGCCATACATCAGGCTCTGTGCTCACAGCACAGAGCTTGCTTGGGATTCTCTCACTCACCCACTGCCCTTCCCGCTCTTGCTAACTCTGCCTGCCTCAAACAAATAAAATAAAACTTAAAAAAAATTATTTCTCAGCTATTGTTTTATTAAAGTTTCAGGAGGAAGACTAAACAAATACTAAGGCTTCTATCTTCTTAAACCACAAGTTCTATCTACTTTTGGTTCTGGCTCTGGATTTATTATTTTGATTACCATAGCAGCAAATACATTTTAATATCCTGTAGAGTGATTTTTCTATTACTATTCTTTTTCACCATTTTGTAACATTTTTATGCAATTTTTGAGATGATCCTTACAAGAACTTTTATTACATTTAAGAAAAAAATTGAGAATTTTCATTTTGATTATATTAAATTTACAGATAAATCTACAGTATAATCAACATTTTTACAATAATGACTCATCCCATCCAGGAGAAAAGCTTCTGTATCAATTTATTCAAATCTCATATTTTTTAGTAAAATTTTGTGATTTTCTTCCTTCTGATCCTACAGATTTCAAGTTTATTGGTAGGAATTTCATAAGGCTATTATTAACTTGCAATTGTTTGTTGATTTTGTAAGTTTTTCTGAAAATCATCTACTTTATTGAATTCTTTTTTCAATTCTAATAGTTTGATACTCTTGGATTTTTCCAGGTAAACATATTATCCACACTTAATGTTAATTTTATATATCACTTCTTTTTCTTATTATATCATTGATTAGAATTTCAAAGACAGTGTTGCTAACTATTTTAATGGTGTCTGTGGCAGAGTTGCTAATCCCCTAGCTTAGTTTAGTAATAGATGATCTGACCCCTAGTTTTATCAGGGTGCATGGTTTTTCACCTAGAGGTTTTTTTTCTCTTATAGCAAGGAATGGAATTGTCACTAATTCTCACTACTATGCAGAAGTGATGATTAACTTTCCTGTCATTCTGTTAGTAGGATATCCTGTAGCAAACATTTTAGTTTAACATTTAAAAATCTATTTTCCCAAATTATTTGCCCACAAAACTCATTCTTCATGAAATGACCATAAACATCCCACAAAAATTCTAGTGTTTCAGGTACCATGTTTAAGAAACAATAGCCTTTGTCAAGTATATTGCTCAAGTTAAAAATGTACCTTCTAGAGCTGATTAATATGTATTTTATTAGAAATGGATTCTGAATAGTTTCCCGTGCTTTTTTGGAGGCAATCTCCTTAATGTAGCATTATGATGAATACAGATTTATATTTTGAACTATCTTTGCATTTTTTTTAATTAAAAAAAATTTTTTTTAATGTTTTCATTTATTTTTGAGACAGAGAGAGACAGAGCATGAGCAGGGGAGGGGCAGAGAGAGAGGGAGACACAGAATCTGAAGCAGGCTCCAGGCTCTGAGCTGTCAGCACAGAGCCTGACGCGGGGCTCGAACTCACACACGGGGAGATCATGACCTGAGCTGAAGTCGGATGCTCAACCGACTGAGCCACCCAGGCGCCCCTATCTTTGCATTTTAAGAATAAACTGTTTGGTTATAGTGAAATGTTCCTTTAAGACAATACCAAATTGATTTTGCCAACATCTAAAATTTTTGCACATATGTTCATCAATGAACATCAAATATGAGCTAGGCACACACAATGGTGAGCACCACATACACTCTCACTGGGGGGCATACAGTGATTTTAAATGCTTTTGAGGATGCTATGGGTTGTGCTAGCTTCAACACTCAAACTTTTCATCGTGTTTTGAGTTTAAAGCACAATAATTAGCTCCTCACGAATTTTTAACTCGCTCATAACTGAGTGGGCTGGATACCTTTTTATTTTGTGGCATAAATCTTTGGTGGCATCCTATCATTCAGTCCTATCTATACTTACTGACCTAATTCAGTTTTCTACCTTTTTTAAGTTATGTTTTCCTTGAAAAGTGACCATTTCATTTTGATATTTACTGGCAGCATGAAGATGTATCAAGTATTTTAATAATTTGTAAACCTCTCTTTTATTTTTAATTTTCTTAAAGTTCCATGCCCAATGTGGGGCTTGAACTCACCAACCCAAGATCAAGAGTCATATGCTCTACAGACTGAGCCAATCAGGCGCCCCAAACTCCCTTTCAAAGTACCAAAAACCTTTTTAGTGGCAATATTCCCTTTCCATTTAGACTCAAAGGTGATTTATGAAAGTACTTTAAAAGGCTAAGTTTTCTACTTTTGTTTTTTGGGCAGCTATCCTTTAACTTTTAATTTTTATTTTTATTATTTTTTAAAAAGTTTACTGTATTATTTGAGAGAGGAAGAGAGAGAGAATCCCAAGCAGGCTCTATGCTGTAAGCTCAGAGCCCAACTCAAGGCTCCCTCCCACAAACCTTTAGATCATGATCCCAGTCCAAATCAAGAGTCCCACACTTAACCCGCTGAGCTACCGAGGGGCCCCTAACCTTTAATTTTTAGAGTTATACTATCATACTAGTTTTACTTGTTCACATTTAGTTTATCCTTCTAGGCCTGTATGTCAAATCCTTCAAGAAGACTTTCTTCTGCCCTATCCTCCTTTAAACACATATATATCTTTCATACATACGCCATAGTGTTTACATATCTTCCCCCTTCCCCTGCTTGACCCCCACATTCAAGCTATTTTACTTCTTTATGAAGTTTACAGTTTAGTTCAGTACTTTGTGGGTTTTCACAGCAAGATTCCATTGAAGGCAACAAATATTTATTGAGCACCTATGCATCAGGCATTGTATTAGGCACTAGGAATAGCGTCAAATGAAAGATGAAATCCTGCACTTTAAGGAAGTCAGCCTTCCTTAGGAGGAGTGTCGAACAAGTAAACAGATTACCCAAATGAGCTTCAAGAAGTTAGTTTTGAAGTGAAGATATATGATAATGTGTATAAGCAGCTTACAACCCTGGAAAATAAAGGACATTATCGAAAAATCAAGGAGAAAGAGAGCTAAGAGAAGGTGAAGTACAGCTTCACCGTAAGTAGCCTAATAATCCAACCCAATAATAACACAAAAATAACCCATAGCAACTGATTTAGAATCACTTGGCCAGTTTGTAAGGATAAAAGAATGCAGATTCATATCTACTAAAATCAGAATGGGAGAAAAGGATGTTTAAGCCTGTGTTTTAGAACCCCCACCCAAAGTTTTAGAACATGGCGAAGCCAAATTTGGCAGACCTCATTCCCCGGCTACTCCCTCCTTCTAGACTGAGGATAGCCCACAGCGTGCCTCTTCTCCCTTCCTTCCTTTCCCTCGGAGCTGTCCGTCTTGTCTCCGGACAAGCGCCACAGATTACAGGCCTCCTTGCGTGAGGCGAGGTCCAGCTACCAACCTCCCTCTACCACGCAAACATCCAGACCCTCGCTCCGCAAAGGATTTGGGGAAACCGCAACAGGCCAATCTAAAGGGCGGGAGGAGGGGCAAGAGACCAAGAGGGAGGAGAGGTTTCTTTGATTGACGCGAGATACACCCAATGAGAGAAGAGGACCAATGACGCTTCCGCCTCAAAGGGCAGGACGTTAGCAATGTCAACCAATCCGGCTCAGAAGTGTTTACCTTGTGGGAGGTCCTTGAGGCCGCTGAGGTCGTTGGTGTCTGTTGAACGGCTCGTGGAAGTCGTGCTGCCTTGGGTAGGGCGTTAAGGTCGTTCTTGAGAGGAACGTCTCTGTCCGAAGAGAAAATGAGTTTAGCTCTGAGGTCGGTAATGAGGAGGCCGCAAAGCTCTCCACACCTCGCAGCGGGCCCCAGGGCGGGTGTGTGTGGAAGGGAGGCAGTTGGGGCCGAGGCGAGGAAGGGGGTGTAGTTTGGGACGAGGGAGAGGAGTCTCGGCCAGCGTTCCCGGGCCCGGACCCCTCACTCTGGGGGCCGTGGTGTGTCGCAGGTGATGAGCCCCGTGCATTTCTGCTGAGGTAGACACGTCTATCAGTGCGTTGGGTTTTGCACCACCAAAAAGATGGGCTGTTTTCGTTGTGAGGAGGGAGTGAAATATCGCGATGTTTCTTCTCGCGGTTTTTCTGCGAGAAATCAGGCCATGGAGCATCCCTTCGTTCAGCTCCTCCTTCCTGGTCTACGGCCCCACCTCAGCGGCAGTGCTGTCATCATACTTAACTATAAAATTTGGGAATAACATTAACCCCTCACTGCTCTTCTGCTAGGGCCCTATATTAAGGTATAACCGGAGACCCATTTTAATGACTTTAATTGGTAATCTCTTAAGATTTTTCAAATTTTTTAGTTTCTTTACCTTTCCTTCACTTGCGACCTCTAACCCCCTGTCTGTTGCCCCCAGCCCCATGTAGACGTCAATACCTTAAAAATAGCTAGATACGCCTCTCTAAACTGGTGCCGCCTTTGGCTAGGAGATTCCTGTGGGAGCCTTGCGTGGGGTCAGTTGTAGGTCTGTTGTGGACTTGGCCTTTCAGAGAAAATGACCCCGGGAAATGTTCGAGCTGGTATAAACCGATTTTCCTCAGCTTTATTTATTGTACGTCTTCGGTCACTTTCTAATCATCTCTTGCCTTTGTTGTAGATTTTAGAGAACAAAATACAGGCAAATAGATAACGTTTTACTGAAATCAACCCGAGTTTTACATTTTAAAGTTTTATGAGTTTGTTGGGTTTCAAAACTTGTTTTTATGCAGATGTTGCAGCGGCATTTGAAATTTTGGAACGCTAAAATCAGGATCTCTTAAGGAGGACATTTCTGGCTTTTAAAATAAAATTTCCTTTAAAAAAGTTGCCAGAGTTTATGAGAAACAATCTAAATTTACAAGTGAGATTTACAAAACCATAGACTCTTCACTTTATTATAGAAAATTAGCACAAATACTCTTTTTTTTTTTTTGGCGTTTTCATGGTTTGTTTAGACATATCAATGAAAGAAATTATAAATAAAGTGCCAAACTTATGTGTAATCTAAATCACTTGTAACCTACCACGCTAAAATACTTCGTAAGTTAATTGTTAAATTTTAAACTTTTTTGGGTAGAAATTTAGTTAACTTATAAGTGATATCAGAAGTAAACCAAATACATAACGATCATCAGGAATTTTCCTTTGATTTTTTTAACACTGTGTTTAGAGCAATGTAAATAATGAATGCTTTGTTCTTTTGTTGGCGATTTTTTGTCATAAAAACAATGTTTTTTATTCAAGTTCTGATTTTTTCCTCTGTAATATCAGTGAGAATAAACACAAAGCTAGAAGGAAAGAAAGTTAGGTCTTCATTTCTTTGAATAACTTGTAATACTTTTCACTTTTGGAAAGTGCAAATTTATAGCAGCTTAGACTATGGAATGAGCAAGGCTCATGTACGGAAGATTTCTGATTCTCCCACATAACTTCCTTTTTAGAAATTTAAAAAATTATTCAATCGGTTAATTTTTTTGTTGCATTTTAATCATCTGGATGCATAGGAGAATAGAATTAAAGTAGGCTAAAAAGACTTTGTTTCTTTTCATTTCGTAGAAATGAGCTTGTGGTAGACAAAACAAAGAGGAAAAAAAGAAGAGAACTCTCTGAAGAACAGAAACAAGAAATTAAAGATGCTTTTGAACTATTTGACACAGACAAGGATGAAGCAATAGATTATCATGAATTAAAGGTAATAGTGTAATGTAAAATATATATTTTTCTGTTAAAATGATGTTCATTTTTGATAATTGGTTAAAATACATTTCTAAAGTATTTTAACTGACTGGTTTTGGAAATATGAAACCGTTTTAAATGTTCACAGTTAAATGCTATAAGAAAATTGAATAATACTCCTAACATCTTTTTAGAAATTCCTTTTCATATTGTAAAATGAATAGTGTTTTAAATATAAAAATAAATTTCTATGTAAGGCCTTATTTTTCATTCACATAATTAAAAGATTTCAAACTGTAAGATTTAAACAGTGTTTACTGTATTCTTCTTCCCACTGTTTTTTGTTTGTTTGGTTTTTGGTGACTCATTCTTTTTTCACATTGTGAGAGTGTTATTTCTCTTTTAATTTGAACATGGTAGTAGTATATTCTTTATGTACTTTCTCTGGTGCAGACAACATAAATGATGTCTGATGTTGATACGATGCTAATGGGGAAAAATGTTAATTTTAGGGCCTAGAATTATTTCTAAAGATGCAAGGGAAAATTGGTGTTTAGGGTAGTACAGATCTCACACTTAGCACAATGAGAAAGGCAACATTTTAATAGCTCTTTAGTTCTTTTTTTATTTTATTTATTTATTTTTTTACTTACCCAGCTTTGATCCATTCTTGCTTTATAATGTCTGTTCCATTTGTTGCCGTTGTTATTATTTTGGTTTGGGATCTTATTTCATACCTAGAGCTTCTAGTTAACTCTGTATAGTACCATTAGGTTCATCTTTCTAAAATTCTTTCCTCATTTTGTTCATTGTTCATAAAACTAGTGGCTCCTCGTTATAAACTGCATAAAGTTCACATTCCTTTAATTTTTATTGAATGCCCTCCACACTTTTACTACTGGCTCCTTTTCTCATTTGCTAACCACTTGCTTCCACCTGAGCTCTTCCTGTTCAGGTAAGATAAGCTGCTCTCTTCACTGTCCTCTAACCTCTTTTTTATGGTATCTGTTTTAATACCAGTCATCCTTTTCTTATTGCCCTTCTACTTTATTTCATCCATACATCAGGGAACAAATGGAATCTCTCCAAGTAAGACTTCTTTAGTCAGTGTCATGTCTCTCTTCTTGTTAACAGTAACAGGATCTTGGATCTTTTCTTTAAACTCAGGGACCTGAACTACTTACTTAACAACTAATCGTGTAGATTCTTATGATAACTCTTATTTTCATTCTTTTATCTCTTCTGTTGTATAAATTTTTAACATTTATGCTATGCCTTTTTTTTGCATTTTGGTTGTTAATCATTTGAGAGCAAATAACTTGTTAAAATGATCTGTATACTGGGTGCCTAGGTGGCTCAAGTCAGTTAAGCGCCTGACTCTTGATTTTAGCTTAGGTCATAATCTCATAATTCCTGAGATTGAGCCCCACATCATGCTCTATGCTGACAGCGTGGAGCCTGCTTGGGATTCTCTCTCTCAAGATAAACATTTAAAAAATAAGTAAAATGATCTGTACAATACGTCAGCCTATTGCATAGTGTATTTTATAAACACTTGATTGGTATGTCCTATAAAAGATATATAAATGAAAAAAATTGCCATTTAATTTCAGTAGTGAAGAAAAACTATCACTTTGTTTTTTTAGAGATATAAAACATGCAACAGAATTAAATGTTTCATTAATGTGTTTACCTCTCTTAAGTTCTGAAAACTTAAGAATTAGAAGTCACTTCTTTTGAAAGAGTGCTTGATAATTTGCTTTTCCCTTTTAATCCAAAAGGTGGCAATGAGAGCCTTGGGGTTTGATGTAAAAAAAGCTGACGTACTGAAGATTCTTAAAGATTATGACAGAGAAGCCACAGGGAAAATCACCTTTGAAGATTTTAATGAAGTTGGTGTGTATTTTAATAGTCTTTGTAATTAGCACTTGTTAGGAAATTATCTGGTTAATATTAGTATTTTTTTAATTCTCTGGGTTATGGAATTTTGTTATAGAACATTGTGGTATAATGTGGATCTCATATGGGGGCCGGGGGACACTCTTTTTACTTAATTTCAAAGAAAATATAAGATTTACAGCTTCCCTGTGGAATTTATCATTTTGTCTTTAGTTCTGAAGATTCTAAGGAACTCTATTGTGTAGCTTTTTGTGGGAGGATGTTTTTCTAAGTAATATGTGTTTATATTATATGATAAAGGATGATCAAAACATTATTTTCTTAGAGTAAAACAGAAAATTTGGTATCCTTTTGTATGGAAAATATTTCCTAAGACCATTCTGGTGTGTGATTTTTGTTGGCAGAGTGGGAGAAGAGAAAACCTGTAGCATTTGTTATCTTTGGCTCTAGATGAAGGGCATGCCTTCAGGTTGACAAAGCTTATGAAGGTCTACATACTCTGAGTGACTTGATCTTGGTGAATAAAGTCATCTGTTTAAAGTTGCAAGTGGAGAGAAGATTGTGGTAAAGGAGGCATTTGGCAGACTTAAGCAGGAAAAATCATTGTAGAACAACCAACTAAGCATAATGTGTCATGAGCTTAATATGATTGAATTTTATACAGTTGATTTTCGTGAATTATTTACAGCATATATCAGGCTTTTTAGTATAGAAGATTCTGGAAGGCAAGGACTTTGTTATTATAATTTAAATACATTATGTAGAATATTATACGTAGAATGTATGTATATTCAGGTTTTTATTAAATAAATTTTCTAAACCATTGATAACCACTTTATATGGGTCATGATATATACATTTCATGTGTTTTTAGAGATGCAAAAAATTTAGGAACAAATGCAGTTACACATACACACAAACTTTTTGTGTAAATATTCAGCAAGAAGCAATACACAAAGCAAAAAAAATGGCAGTTAGTACATATGGAAAAGATAGAGTCCTTTCATAAATCATTGTTTTTATTTTTTTAATCTGAAAACTCAAAATGAAAGTGAAGAGAGAAGTTAAAGGATGAGCTTAAAAGAGAAAGAAAGCACAACACAGAAGAACTTCAATTTATACACTGAGAAATAACTGTTTAGAGAAGCAGGTTGTCCCTTTGGGAAGCATATTGCGTGTGGTTTTTTGGTTTTGTTTTGTTTTGTTTTTTCTAATTGGTAGATTTATTGAGAGAAGGAGAGCCATCTTTATTCTTTTCAGTCTTTCAGTATTGAAGCTCTTGTATAGTTCATGATCTTAGTCCAAGTTCCAACTTAGATTATTTATAGACAGGTGTTAGGATTTAGTGACAATGATACCATTAGGAAAGAGCTACAATTCAGGCACATTAGATACAATGTAGTGGTTTGGCATGGACAGTTTGAAACCAGATTGGTTGGGTTCACATCTTGGTTTTGCCACTTACTAGCTGTATAATTTGGTCATTTTACTTCTCTGTGTCTCAACTATAAATTGGGGCTATCTTGTGGGTTGTGAGGAATAAATAAGTTAATAAGTAAAGTGCTTAGCAAGGGGCCTAGCTACAGTAAGTACTATTAAGTATTTGTTAGTATTACTTTAAAAATTGTCTTTGTTTTATTGTGTTTTAGTGCCTCGTGATAATTGTACATGCATCACTGGAACATAAAAAGTATTGTATTCCATGTATTTATATTTTTCTGATTACCCTGTTTTCATAGTTGCAGGCTATTTTAAGCATTATATCATTGTCATTAATAATTTTATGTAGCACATGTCATCTTAAGTAAATACAGTTTTAAATTTGTGATCTTATTAGCAGTTGAAGCCAAAGTCCCATGCCATATTCACCTTTTCCTGACCGTCCATCTTTTCTGTGTTAATAACAGGGTATGAGGGTGGCTCAGTAGGTTAGGCCTCCGACTCTTGGTTTCGGCTCAGGTCATGATCTCACAGGTCCATGAGTTAGAGCCCCGCCTCTGGCTCTGCACTGACATGTGGAGCCTCCTTGGGATTCTTTGTCTCTCCCTCTCTCCACTCTTCCCCCCTCTCTCTCTGTCTCCCTCCTTCTGTCTCAAAATAAATAAATTAACTTAAAAAAAAAAAAGAGAGCATGATTACTGGGTTTCTTCCAGAATTAATGGCCATGGGTAAACTTCTCTCTGACTTTCAAAGATTAAACTTTTGACCTGCTTGAAAATACCATCAGTCAAATAAAAATTTATTACTGTTTAGAAATTGAAGTCAAGAGCTCTGTATTCTCTCCATTTGTGGATTATTTTTCAATAACTGACCACAGATGAAGGTATGTTTTATACTTTGGGACAGATAACTCCAAATCAGAACATTTGAGTCTTGGTTTTATGTATCATCTATTACTAGTGAAGGATACTGTTCCACAGATATTTCTGGATGAAGTCTGACACGTAACCAAAATCTTTGGGCACATTCCATTGCCTCTTTAGAATAGAGTATTGTATTACCATTTTGCTTTGCTTATTTAACAAATATTTGCTGATTTTTTTGGCATTAGGTACTGTGTTGGGTTGAGGGAGGGGAATTAATCAGAAGTTACCAAGAGGGTCTTTCAAGGAGCTTACCATTTAAATGTAAGTAATAATAAGCTGTGGTGTTCTGTGGTAAATTATAATTTTGTTTAAAGCAGGAGTTGGCAGAGAAAGTAGTTTAGACAGAGACCTTATGCCCCCACAAAGGCTAAAATATTTACTATCTGTTTTTTGACAACAAAAAGAATTGTCAATTCCTGGCCTGGAGCAATTGAAGAAGACCTTGCAGAGGGGATTTTTAATTTAGGCCTTTGGGAATGTGAATAGGATTTCATCCTAAGGAGAAGATTGTGGGATGCAGTAGAGAAAGACATTGGAGGCAGAGAAAACAGCAAGAACAGAGTGGTACTGGAAGTATAGTATGTTTGAAGTGGGAGATAGTATTGGGCCAAATAGGTAGTCTTGCATCACATATAGAGCTTGGACTTTAGTCAGCAGATGATCATTGTCAATTTCTGTGGAAGAGAAGATATATTTTAGAAAGGTAACTCTGTTGAGAGTATTAAAGATGGGTTGAAGGGCAGAGAGACTGAAGACAGAAAATAATAGACTTTTTATGCTGAGGGTGGTGAGAATGAAGAGAGAGGCCCATTTAAGGGTAAAAAGGGTAGTATCCTTAGCACTGTAGTAATAAATCGCTGATTAGGTTAATCAGCTTAAAAAAATGTTCAGACTTCAAATATGAGAGATTATTTGTTAATGATGCTGTTATCTTTTTTGAGATCCGGCATCAAAACAACCACCTATCTTGGTGATAGTGGGAGGAATTTGAATTCTGAAATGTTGAGTGTAAAATAACTTGTATTTTTGGATAGAAACCCCCAAAAGGCAGTGAGAAATATAGTTGAAGCTGTATTTCTAGCAGCACCTTTAATGATTTTTTAACTTTTAATGTGATGTTTTCTAATGTGCTATGTTCTTAAGTGATTTTTATAATGTGTAAGGTCTAACTATTTTTAGGAAGTATATTTATGGTAGTATAATTTGAAAATAAAGTTACATGGACAGCAATTTGTGAACTAGATTGAAGTCACCTAAGTGTATATTAATTGATTTTATTTTCTTTGGAAAAAAAATGTATTTCTTACAATTCTACTTTGTAGAATAGGAATAGAGCATGGAGGAGAGTCACCATAAAGATACCATGTTTTAGCTGTCCAGAATTATGGGTATTTATAATTCCTGAGAAAAGTTGTATTCTAAGGCAAAGTATTGATAAAAGATTATATATACACATAAGTCTGAAGTAACTAACACAATTAAAGCACTAGTGGGATAAGAATTTATACATCTTGGAGCCCCATCTGTTCCCCATATCACCCTGTTGCTTCTTTAAGTACATTAATACTTTCAGCAAGCTGCTTTTTTGGTTCACCTGTCATGTAAATTATTTAATTGGTGAAGAAAATTTCTTAACACTTTTTTTTTTCCTTGTCCTGCTTTTTTGTTGGGCCTAAATTCAAAATAAGTTGAGTATGTGCCATAGAGTTAAGCATGGTATTTTATTTTGGTGTTATGGCTGTGTATATGCCAACTCCTTTTTGACTGAATATTTATGAGCTTGGGTGATTTGCATACTTATAGTAATATACTTCAATTAGTTACTTGAAACACTTTTTGGATACAATTAACGGGTAATAGAAAACTATTAAATGTATATGTAGATGATTTAACGTTAGCTTAAATAGGTACTTACTCTAAAGCTTACTTAACCAAATACAGTGATAGTACAGCAAAACGACAATAATTTTTTGTGGGCTTGAATTGTATTTTTCCTTTTGAGTGCATTAAACTTTCCATCTATAAGCATTTGCAAGTTTTTAATGATTCTGTCAACCTTACTAGAACTGAATTATTTTTAATGGCATGATGAAAGTCATAAATAATTTTTATTATAGTAGTAGACTAGCTTGTAGAATTACTTCAGAGATGTTTACTTAGATATTTTCAGATTTTTATCTAGTAACTGAAAAAATTTTATACCACAGATTGTTACTGTAATTTTTATTGTTGTGGCTATTGATTAATGACTGTGAATGTTAAAAATAGTGTTTAAGTTTACTACATTATTCTATATTACTACCTTTAATCTATTAGAATATATTATTGCTGTTGAAGTCTGATATTCCTCACTTTTAATTGTAGTTTTTTGGGAGTTATTATCTTGGTGAACAAAATGGGCATGATTTTAGAGAGATCTTTCCAGACTTTCTTTTTTTGGGGGCAGAGGTGGAGAGGTGGTTCTTGCTACAGTCGTATTCAGTAACTACTTTTCATATTTTTGAAAAACAAGAGTCCTCAAATCATGAAGCTATCAGTAGAATTTTCGTCTGTCTGAAATTGTATCTCTGTCAATGATGGCAGTGAATTTGTCAGGAATTTTTGGTCTTTATTACAGGGTTAAATTTAAGGAACCATAATGTGCTTAAGTTCAGCCATCAGACAGCTTTTATCTAAGTAGCTTTAATTGTTTTGTTGATATACCATCTCTATAGCTAAGTTACAAACTCCTAGACTTTTTTGTTTGGTGTTAGTGCAGCCTAGTACAATTCTTGATAATGGTAGACCTTAAATAAATATGGTATGTAGTCCTTTTTATTTTGCCTCTTTGTGTGATAGTTTTGCTTACTCTTATAATAGGATGAATTGTTGATAACCTAAAGATTAAATTTTAAAACCCAGATTTGATTTTTATAATTTGAGTTTTACCTTTTGGGTTTTCGGGCTCTGATTTGGCATTTTATTATCAAACTAAATGTTGAAAGATTCACGACTTTAATTGTCATCTAGTACTTTTTGATTTCACGAATGCATTTGTGATTATGAAGTGTTTTAAATTTTTTTTTTAAATTTCTTTTTAACTGTAGTGACAGACTGGATATTGGAAAGAGATCCGCATGAAGAAATATTAAAGGCATTTAAACTATTTGATGATGATGATTCAGGTAAAATAAGCTTGAGAAATTTGCGACGTGTTGCCAGAGAACTGGGTGAAAACATGAGTGATGAAGAACTTCGGGCTATGATAGAAGAATTTGATAAAGATGGTGATGGAGAAAGTAAGTTTTGAGTAAAACACATATTCTATGTATTATTACTGATATATGCATATAGTAAATTTTTCTAAAATCAAATGATTTTCAAGACTCATTGCAAAGTATCTCTATTTGGTATAATTGTTGTTCACCCTATAGTGGGGTTTTTGCATAAACATTTCACATAATTCAATTTAGAATGAAGCAGACCTTTAAAACCAAATAAACTGGTTGTAATATCAAGTTCCACACTTCAGGAAGGTACTTTACTTTTTGAGCATCACCAAAATCTTTCCTTGAGGATCACCAAAATCCTTCTTGAACATCACCAAAATTTCAGCTACTTGGTAAAAAATGTCCACTTTTTAAAAAGTGTTTATTTTTTTAGAGAGAGAGTGAGTGACTGTGTTCATGTGTGTGAAAGTCGGGAGGGGCAGAGAGAGAGGAAGAGAGAATCCCAAGCAGGGTCTGCGCTGTCAGCACAGAACCCGTCACGGGGCTCTGTCCCACAAACCATGAGATTATCATTGGTGCTGAAATCAAGAGTCAGACACTTAACCCACTAAGCCACCCAGGCACCCGTAAAACATCAGCCTTTAATGACTTCTTCCTTAACCTACATGCTCTTCTAAACTGTAACTAAGTTCTATTGTTTCTACTCTTTAAATGTTTTGAAACTGTTTTATGTCTTTGTTTACTGCTGCTGCCCTAGTTCTGGCCCTAATTTCTTTGTAGGAATGTTATTATAGCCCCATTCATTATTTCCTTGAATGCCTGCTGGATATGGTGCCTTATGTGCAATCTGGTGCTGCTACACAATGAGGAAGGCAGATGTGGTTTTTGCCCTCACTGACTCTACAGTCCCTTTTCCCCCCCTAATTGCCCTCTATGCCTATGAGCCTCTACCCTCTAATTTAGTTTCTTGATAACATTCTTTTCTTAAAATACAGGTTTGATGATGTCATTCCTCTCTTCGAACACCGAATGATTCTTCACTACCTACAGAGTAAATTTCAAAGTTCTCTAAGATAGATTCTGCCCTAACTATCCAGTTTTATTTCCTACTGAGCTCTTCAGTGTCCTGCTTTAACTTTCACCTCCCATACATACATGCCTTGACCAAATATATTCTACCCTGAAAACACTTTTTTATGCCATGCCATTCCTTAATCCTAGAATATTCTAATTGCCATTTTAAAGTTCCATTTTCTCAAGCCTCCTCTGGTGGCCTCTGTATGAGTTATGGAGACTGCCATTGAGGGTCCATAGCATTTAGAGGAACACGGTATTTTGACAGTTCTGTACAATGCCTTCTGTTAGTTATTTACATGTGTAACTCTCCAATATATTGTAAGTTCTTTAAGAGCATAATGGAATCCTATAGGGTGAAAGGCCTGAGGCTTTGGAAACCTACAGATCTGGATTTGAATTGAATCTCTGCCACTTACATAGTTGCTCTGTAATGTGCAAGTTTTCAGTGTTGTCTGAGTCGTGGTTTCCCATTTATTAAAGTGAGAATGGTAATACCTTCCAGGTGGTTGTAAGTATTTAAAGGAAGATATTTGAAGGTGCCTATTACTAAATGGAAACTTGTTTGCCTTTTTTTGTATCTTTACTCATCTTTATATTCTCCTGCATTTTCTTGAACACAGTGAGTGCTCTGACGTTGGTTGATTTAAAGCCCTGACCCAGGAGTGTGTATTACAGTAGATACATGTTGATAGAGTATCACCTATACATACATACATAAATATGTACATAATACACACTTTACTTTGGCAATACTATCATGCTTTAATAAGGAGGTAAGACAGTAGCTATAAGTTCAGGTTTGTAGATTGTACTTTAGAGTTGTGTATTATACTTTCTCATATTTATGTAAATATTATTCGAGGAATATAAAACTTTTTTTTAATACTAGTTCTTTGAAGGGTATTGATAGATTTTTATTTATTTATTTATTTATTTAAAATATAATTTATTGTCAAATTGGCTATCATACAGCGTGCACAGTGTGCTCTTGGTTTTCGGGGTAGATTCCCATGGCTCATTGCTTACACACAACACCCAGTGCACATCCCAACAAGTGTCCTCAGTGCCCCTCACCCATTTTCCCCTCTCCCCCATCCACTCAGTAACCCTCAGTTCTCTGTATTTAAGAGTCTAACTATTTTTCAATGTTTATTTTTGAGAGAGAGAGAGAGGGGTGGGGGAGGGACAGAGAGAGAGGGAGACCCAGAATCTAAAGCAGGCCCCAGGCTATGAACTGTCAGCATAGAGCCCAACATGGGGCTCAAACTCAGGAACCGTGAGATCATGACCTGAGCCGAAGTTGGATGCTTAACGGACTCAGCCACCCAAGTGCCCCTGTTTATATTTTAAAACAAAGATCGTTTTTAAAACAAAGATAGTATCCACTGCCTTCATATTTAAAAAATTTTTGTGTCTTACCAAGCTGTTGGCTGTTACCCTAAACTAATTTCAAAGCAGCTCTGTTTTATAAGGGTACTATCTTACGTAGCATAGAAAATCTTGGTATGTCTATTTCATAAATCGTCAGTAACGGCTACTACCTGTGTCAAAAGATTAGAGTTATTTTCTTTTCCTGTGTTACGCACATGCAAATTAGGTTTTGGTATTGGCTTAATTTGACATTAGAGGAAAATATTAATTATGAAGCTGCCTCTTAAATTTAAACAATGCGAAACTTTGCATAGAAAATGTGTCCCATTTCTTGCATCTCTTGTTAGTCCGCTCTGTTTGTTGCTTTTGAAACTCAAGAGTTCAAGCCCCATTGCTTGAAGATTTTAGTGCATACTTACTTAAAACATTACTTTGGTTCTCAATGCTAACTTTAAGTCACTGTATAACTGTTGATTGGGCATCCTACTGTCATTTGTTTGAATGACTAACAGGCAAGTAACATTTTTTCTTTTTTTTTCTAAGAGATTGGTTACAAATATAATACAGTGGTACATAATCTTTTATTGTTAAGATTTGTTTTTTATGCAAGTGGAGGAAGGTGTTCTTAACATATTAAATTCATCTAATCTAGTATCCAGTCTGGGATTTGAATTTCTGGGGGGTGAGGGACTTCTGAAGTATTACATGGGGTCTAGGTGTATGCATCAAATATTGTCTTTGACCATATGTATAATAGTCTTGCACATGCATACATATACTACTGTTTTTTATTTATATCTATAAATGCTCTTGTAATTGATAAATACACTTTTTCAGAATTCATAGTAGCTATTTTATATTATCTGTTTCTCAAGCAAGATGTACTAAGTTTAACTATTATTGTGGCAAGTCCAGGAAATCATTGTTGAAAGACATTTTCATATTCAGAAACAATGAACTGTAATCCATTTTTAGTCTGGCTTTGGGATATTGCCTTAACTTACATGGGTCTCTGTAGCTGTACGAAAACCTGCCTATTTTGGAAAAAGTATGAGTGGCATTTTAGAAAAACTTGTTAATTTGATTAATTTGGATTCTTTTGGCTGCAGTTTTGTTTAAATATAACCTGTTTTCTTTGTATATGTTAAATTAGTAAAGATCATAATACTTGCTGTCTTTTTTTGTAGACTCTGGTAATTCTTCTGTCTTTATGAATTTTTCATACTTTAGTATTTAGGAGCAGTGAAAATGAAATGTTTATTGTGTATTTAGAATAATAAATATGGTGAAGGAGTTAAAGGAAAAGAAGATATAATGCAAGATCTAAATAGAGCTGTGCTAATGATACAGAAAGAATGCTTTCCCAATTATCACTCCTAAGATCTGTAAAACACAGTAAATATTTTTGGAAAAATCAACATTTAAAAACCCAAAGTATGGGGCGCCTGGGTGGCGCAGTCGGTTAAGCGTCCGACTTCAGCCAGGTCACGATCTCGCGGTCCGTGAGTTCGAGCCCCGCGTCAGGCTCTGGGCTGATGGCTCGGAGCCTGGAGCCTGTTTCCGATTCTGCGTCTCCCTCTCTCTCTGCCCCTCCCCCCGTTCATGCTCTGTCTCTCTCTGTCCCAAAAATAAATAAAACGTTGAAAAAAAATAAAAAATAAAAACCCAAAGTGGACCATCTTTTAAATAATTATGATAAGTATTAACACTTATTTAGTAGTTAATACTTGTTAGATTCTGTGCTTGGCATTTACATTTTGTATTATGTCACTTAATTTTCATAATGGCTTTTGTGAAGTGAATATAGTATTATCTACATTAATGCATAGGATAGATGGATGCATCTATAAATGAAGAAACTAACGCTCCGAGAGATTTATAACCTGTTTATGCTTTTATCCATAACACTGTGTTACCTCTTATGCTAAAAAATAAAATTAGGTTTCTATGTTTATGGAGTTTTAAAAATTACATGCTATTTTAGTATATAAAATATTCAATACTCAATATTCAATAAAATACTCAACTGTCACTTCAGATGCTAAAATTTGTCTAAATTTTGCTAAAATTTTCCTCTAAAGCCAGGTAGTCTCTAAGGTACTTAATCTACTTAATTTGTAGATAATTTATCTTTATTAGGTAATAAATTCTTTATTTAAAATACCTGTAATAAGATTAACCCAATGAAGTGATTGATTTATGAAAATTTTGTTTAAAGAGATAGTGTAGGAGGGGCGCCTGGGTGGCTCAGTCGGTTGAGTGTCCGACTTCTGCTCAGGTCATGATCTCACGGTTTGTGGGGTTTGTGAGTTCAAGCCCTGTGTTGGGCTCTGTGCTGACAGCTCAGAGCCTGTATGTAGCCTGCTTCGACTTCTGTGACTCCCTCTCTGTCTGTCCCTCCCTGCTCATGCTTGCTTGCTCTCTCTCTCTCTCTCTCAAAAATAAACATGAAAAATAAAATAAAATAAAGAGGCAGTGTAGGAGAAAAGTGTTATATTTGTTTGATTCAATAAATATTTTATCAGATGCCTATTTAAAGGTGGGCATTGTGCTAGATTTATTAGTATAGAAACTCGATATATGATTGATGGAGAAAGTTATGAAGCTATACGAAAGTCAAAGATCACTACTAGAATTTGTCAGATCATTGAAAATATTACAGGTTATGTGTTCTACTGTGTCATAATGTCTTGCAGATGTTTAGTATTGAAATGCATGGATTCATGGTTCATTACCAGCTTCTGGCCAACTTATTCTTCTTAACTTCTTAGAGCTTATTTTTGCACTGTTTTCTTTTTAACTATGTTGCTGAAGGTATTCTCATACCTTAGCTTTCTTTCCACTTCCTGTCAAACCAAATCCTATGTTTTATTTTAGAGCCCAAATCAAGAATTATTCTTGCCTAAGTTTTTCTCAGAAGTAATGATTTTTCCCATTATGATGGAATTTTTTTCAACATAGATATGTGTATTATTTCAATAATAGATCATGTTTTGTCTTATACAGCAGTTCTCTGTTTCTGGTATGAAACATGACTTACATGATTATTAAAACTGGAACCAGTATATTTTTTTCATTCCTGATGTACATATTTCATCTCCTCAATATGTTTTAATTGGTTAATATTTTTCTAACTTTTCATTATGAATTTTCTCAAACATAGAGGGAAAAATATTAGTTTAGTACAATACGCACCTTTATACCTTCTACCCCTTCTACCTAGATTCAGCAATTAACATTTTACTGTATTTGCATTGTCCGTAGTGTGTATTTTTTTTCTGGATCATTTGAAAAATACGTCCTGAACTTGACCTCCCTCACATTTTAGCATGCATCTACTAAGAATAAGGATATTGTTTTTCAAAATTATGATACCATTGTTACTCCTAAGAAAACTAAAAATAATTTTATATTACCTAATATCTTCTTCACTTAAATTTCCAGATACTGTAGATTAGGAACCCTGGTGTCTGTTTTGGTATATTACACAACTCTTAGGATGGTGTAGGCATTCACTAGGCAATTAAAAATGTTTGAGTCATTGGATTGTTTTCATATATTACATGTAGAAACAACCTAAAAAGATAATTTTGTAGTTCAGTATTTTCAGATGAAAAAATTAAGACACAGAACTGTTCTGTATCAGAGATATGACTGGAATCCAGATCTTTCTTTTCCTCATTGTTATTATTATTATCAAAATGATCATTCATAACCAGTGTTTTGTTAAGGTATGTGTTAAGTTTTGGACCCCATGAAATCACCTGTTTTACAAAGAGGGAGCATTCTTTTCTGAACATTTCTATTAGTAATTGTGTATATTTGTATATATTGGTTTTAAAAATTACATTTAATAAGATTACTACCTATTTATTTCTAGGTTGCCTTCTTAAATATGGTGCTTTATAAACTGTAGGTTCTTCCTGAATTTTATTTATAGTTTTGGTAACATTTTCTCTTTATGAGTGATGGTTTCTGCATTTACATCTATATTTTATAGTTGCTGTATTATCTAGCTAATTAAGACTAAATTTGTATCCTTTAAAATTACTATTACTCTAGATGTTTTCAAATTTTTTTAAGTGGCTTTTAAATATATAAAAAAATCAAGCAACAATTTGACTTTTTAAAAAATTCTATATTTTCTTCCTTTAGAATTCTAATGTACATGTACGATAGATTTAAACTTGTTTATGAAGGAAGGGATTGCTAAATGAACTCATAGAATAAAGATTATAAAGAGGCTTTAATCATTTAAAAAATTTAAAATTTCAAGCTTTAAAACTATATTTGCTAGTGTATGTAAATGTTGTCATTATGATAGACTTTTTTGTAACTTACATGTCTTTTCTGTCATTAATATTATATTCATGTTGTTTATCACATTATGTATTTTTGTATTCATGAGGTTCTACTTAATAAACATGGTCAACTTCCAATCAAAGAAGTAAAAGCAAAATAATATGTCTTAATTTATTAGCAATTTTGTATAATACAAAATTTAAAAATACTTAGTATAAAATAGTACAATTGTCCTGTGAAAAATTTGTATTTCTGACTTATATTTTCTTTCTTACTGCAGTAAATCAAGAGGAGTTCATTGCTATTATGACGGGTGACATTTAAAGAATTACAAGGATAAACACTAAGAATGTTGCAGTTACATCTCATATTCTATTTTTGTGCTGGAGCCGTGTTAAAAAGAAACCCAACTTAGTTCTCTTTTTCCAAAAGGACCAAAAATAAGTGTCTTATGTATTCATATTTTACTACTGTTAATTTTCTTTGTATGAGCAGTATTGTTAGCACTCTAATAGTTTAGCTTTGTATTTATAATATAGCTTTTATATATATATATATATAAAATTTAAAAAATTGAATCACGTGGTACACATTCTCTGAAAGTTTTTTATTCGGCATCAGTAGTCACTTTTGTTTTGATGTACACATTATGCAGACTTTCATTAATAAAGTTTTTATTTTAGTAGTACTTTAAAGTATGGTAAATTTTCTGTTTTATTTTGATTCCGAGTGTCTGTTAACGCTCAATAGTATGTTTCTTAAATCTTTTCTCTTTGAACTACTAGTTTCAGAAAAAAAATTGAAATACAAATAGCAACAGAATAGCACATTTTTCCATTACAGGTTTGACATTTTATATTTCAATACAGGATGATGACTCAATACACGCATAATTCCTTTTTTAAGAGTCATGTCTTGCAGTTTGGAAGGAAAAAGTGTGCATATAGACCCATTTATCCTCATGTGTTACGTTCGATAGCACTTCTCGTGTCTTAACGTAAGTTGTGACAGTTGAATCTGGATATTTCCTTAAACTAATTGAGTACAGTTTGAATCGTCTGATTTCTTGACAAAATGAAAGATTTAAATTTTGGAATTGTGATCTGTTAAGATAATTATCACTCAGTTAAACGTCACAATGATGAAAATAGAAAACTAAGCCACAGAAATATTTAAGATTATGTTTTACCTGTATAAAGGAACATTTTGTGATTCAGCAGGAAACAGTAGAGACAGACTTTCCAGGTATTGGTGGGCTCTTCTGCTTTGTAGAAATGTATGTTAGGGGGGAGACAAGTGGTAATGGGAGATAGGTTGTAGGGAATTGGTACCCATTCTGATCCTTCACTAATTATCTGGTTCCTGCTGGTAGGGACACTCTGGAAGAAAGTTGTCTATTTCAGTGACCTTTCTTTAGATTTCTTGCTTTAAATTTAAAGTACAGTAATAATTTGATTCACTTGAAATATTGTGAGCTTCCTAGAGTATTGCATAAAGAGTTACCCACTAGAAATTGAACAAACAAATCAGTACGGAATAATATAACAGTGGTGACACTTCAAATGGTTAACTAGAAAGTAAGATAATTGCTCACCATATTAAAATTTAATTTTGAATATGAAATCAATGCTCACAGTAGTAACAATATCCAGGGCAACAAATATTCTTTGAAATTAAAAAAAATTTTATCACCCTTATTGATGAATTGCCTTCTATGTCTTGATCACAAAATATGTTGATTTCCAGGAAATTAAAAAATAAAAGTGAAGAGTAAAACACAGATAAAAATAAATCTAGGCTTGCTTGTCTTCTGCCAGTTTATTAGAACAAATAATCCAAGCTACTTTTTGTCACTTACTAAGATAACTCCTTTATTCTTAATATAAATACTTATTCTTTGGGATACCAGCAGTTTTGTTTCTTCCCTTCTTACTGTGGGTTGAGGGAAGAGTGCCCACCTTAGTTCGTCATGTTTGTGGAAGTTTTCTCCTGCAGAAGGGTGTGGATAATTTTTTCACTGTTAACAGTAACTATAGAGTTGAAAGGCCAATAAAATGGCTAGTAGAGGTAGGAATAAAAAGAAAAGAGTGAATTTGCTTTAAGGAAGAAGGAAGTGGAGGTAGATATTCATCTCATTTATCATATTTATTGTCATATTTCTCATGAAATGGCATTTTGTGATGTATAAAAATATTTGTTTTTGCTAAACTTGCCTGCTTAATTGCTGTTCTGGCCTTGATAGTTTGGGATTTGTCAGCTAAGGTCTTTTCCTTCATCTTTGTTACAAGCTAATGAGCCTATTCTCTAAAGTATGTGCCTATTAGCAACCCTTAGGTTAGAGTGGTGGTAAGTTTTTGAAATGTGGAGGAAATAAACATACTTGTTATGCACTTAATAAATGATGGGTACTGTGCTAGGCTTAGTGAATTCTTTGTTGCAGAAAATCCATACAGTACTTCTAATAGAAGACTTCATTTTTTTTAAAGTTTATTTATTTTGAGACAGAGTGAGTACGAGAAAGGCAGAGAGAGAATCCCAAGCAGTCTATGCTCACAGCATGGAACCCAGAGCCCGAAGTGGGACTTGAACTCATGAATGGTGGTATCATGACCTGAGCCAAAATCAAGAGGCAGGCACCTAACCAACTGAGCCCCTCAGGCACTCCTAATGGAAGACTTTAAAATTGAGTTGATGTGCCTGTGTTAATGGCCTTACATCAGCAAACACCACAATAAGTAGATTATCCAGTTGAGTGGCTAATGGCTTCAACTTCAAAAGCCATCTTTCTGATACTAGTCTCTGGAAATAAATTTTCTGGGGGATTTACTAGTGGTGTGTTCTTGAAAAAGATTACAATGTTTTGAACACCAGTGTGAAGAAGGCAAAAGAATTTTTTAAAAATCACTTAGAAATTATATAAGTAATGCATAAAGATGTTATATAAAATAAAGGATAAAAAAAATTTTTTTAACTCCTATCCCCACCCCTCTGAATAATATCAATGTCAGATTTCAGACAGGAGGAACAGTACAACTAGATGTTTTAATAGTGTAGTAAGAGGAATAGGTTAATTTGATACTGGAGAACAAAAAACTCAGAAAGGGAACACTGACATAGATAACTATAGGAAGCAAGTACCATGTCGAGCCGAGGGAATGGAAGATAGAGGTTGAGATTGCCAGAAACTAGAAGCTTGGAGGAAAGGTTCTATAGAGCAGGGACTTGGGGACATTTGAGGAAAGGGTATTGTCAGTATTGGGTAATGATGAGAAGAAGCTGGAGGCTGGAACCAAGTGCTGCCACTGGAATGATGAATTTTTGCCCTGGACATGCGGATAGGAACAATAAGCAAACAGAAAACAGCAGGATTCTTTCCCCTGCTGCCTTTCTTTTTCACTCTTCTAGTCCTCCCTAGTGAAGCCCAAGAAAAATTCAGCTAGCAAAGGAGAAATGTCGTTTACAGAGGTCCAACCCCTGTATTTTGTAGTTAAGTATAGAATTGTGGTTTGGAGCTATGGAGAAAAGATAGGTTAATAACCAGCACAATTGGCCGTATATATTTTTTATCATTGGAACTAGGTTATTAGTGTAGGGGGTTGAGGGAGACTGTCATTTATGTTTGGTACAAAAGGTGTTCAAAACTGGCTTAGGCAAAGTCTGAGATCTGGATACTTGATCTCTGAGGATAGTTACCATTGTTAATTTAGAGAAGATTATGTGTTTTCCTTTACACTTAGAAGAAACTATAGAAATAAAAATTTTTTTTCACATGAATATTGTATGTATGCTGTGTAGCTAAGTTTTATAAAGGAAATGTCTTTTAAAAATTTAGTAACATTAAGTGCTGCTGTGTTCCAGACACACATAGGTATGTACATATATTATAAATTTTAATCTTAATAAACTTCTGGGATAGATACTATTAGATTGACTTTATTCTACACACAAGAAAGCCAAAAGCTTACAGGGTTTAAGTTATTTGTTCCAGGTAACAGAAATTGGAATTAGAATTTGGTCCTAAGCTTTTTCTGACTCCAGGTCTATTCAGAACCACTAGATTATACTTTCTTCTTATAGTAACTTTTATGGAGTATCTCAAGGTATAAAGGATCACACTTTAAAAAATATAAAACTAAAAGAATCTGGAATTCAGAAGCTCAGTAGCAAAAGCATTGATTAAACATGTATGCTTAATCTAGCATGGCATTCATTTTATTATGTGTTATTCCTCGGGAGTTAGTGTTTGGTGCCATACCTCTAGAAGCTAATAATCTTAGTTGATAGTTATAGGGCAGCGCATTGAAAAACTAGATGTTTGGGAAAGAAACATATTAATCGAAAATACAATATTAAGCAAATACTTATTGAGAAAGTACATGTTGAGTAGTGAAGACTCAAAGCATTGTCATCTTGAGAGTGGCGCCTGGGTGGCTTATTCCATTAAGTGTCCAACCTCAGGTCATAATCTCATGATTCATAGGTTTGACCCCCTGTGTCAGGCTCTTTGCTGACAGCTCAGAGCCTGGAGACTGCTTTGGTGTCTGCCTCCCTCTCTGCCCCTCCCCCACGCGTGCTCGGTCTCTCTCCCTGAAAAATAAATATTAAAAAAAATTTGTTTTTAAAAACATTGTCAATTTGAGAGTAAAATTTAGAACATTTTTTTCCAATTTGCCTTTGTGGAAAAGATTGGGGGAGGGAGAATTGCTTGAATGAAGAAAGAACTCTTAAATTCTTATTAGGGAAAGGAAGGAAGCTTGGGTTTAGGAGTTTGGTTGGTAAGAGTATGTGTGGGAGGGTCTTTGAGACATCAAGCTGGAGAGGAGGAGGGTTTATGGATTGGACATGATACTCTAAAGCAAAGCTCTTCTAGGTCTCAGTGGAGGTGCATGTGTTAGAGAAGGGGTCAATAAAGGTCATTTTAATAGCAGAATGGTGAATTGTTCAGGATTTGGGTTGCAAGCAGGAATTCTTGGAATGCAGCATGGCAGTCATGTGGGTGACAGTTTAGTTAGGTCTTGGAGATGGTGGTTAATTAAGCAGGCTAGGTTCACCCATATCCAGTTGAAATAGATCATTTGTTTACATTTCCTGATTCTGTGTTCAGTGTCTGTTGTCCTATAGTTAAAGCATTCATTGAAAGCTTCATCTAAGACTGAAAGTTTGCCAAGTTAAATATAAAACTAGTGAAATCAAATCTTTTATCTGAGATAATATATTTACATTCGAGTTACCTCTGTGAGGTGTGCTCTATTAAGTAAATTATTAATAATATTATCTGCCTACAAAAACCTAAATTATCCTTTTCTTCAGAACCTGGAAACCTGTATGTCTTGTGCTAGTCTGAGAATATGTAAGATATTTTTTCATTATATGATAATTTTAGGAAGATTACTGACATTTTATAGAATCAAAGATCAGCAGGGTTACTTTCATCTTATACTTAATTAAAAATATTTTAAAGTGGGTTTTTATTCTGTAATGAAAGAAATAAGGATACTTAATGGAATCCCTGGAGTCCGACATTTCTGCTTTTAATATGCTTGTAACATTTGTCCAGCACACCACTGTGTTCTCTGAAAAGAGCGATCATTTTCACTGTATGGCGTTACGATAGACTATATCCCCAAGGTCTTCCAAAAGGTCTATGTAAGCCTGACAGCTAGGAAACGTGTACTGTTGTAGAACATAAATTCTGGCAACTTACTGATGCAAGCCTACTCCTGATGGATGGCTCTTTAGAGTAAAAATCACTCTACATATATCAGCTAAATGCTAAGTGATAAAAATATTTCCAAATCATATTCTGTATCATTGAGGACCTCCTTAAATTTAACAGCAGGTTAAAGATTTGGGGTTGTCCTACTGAGGAGCAATCTTTTGCTAGAAAATATGCATTTGCTTGTCTTGAAAGTTCATTCATTGAAAGTCCCTGCTAACCAGGTAGATTTAACCATATTTTAAGCAAGATCTGTTTTCTTTTTTCATTTTCCGTTAAGATAAAGTGTTCAATTAAATCTGAAATAGCTGGCCCTAAACTAAACTTTCCAGGGGACCTTTTCTATACCAGTCTTGCTGGGAGATAATTGTTATTAATCTAAGTCCTAAGGGATGGTGGAACATTGTTCAACATTGGCAATAAAAAACAAAATAACTCCCTCAAAGGGGGGAAAAAAGCAAGATTTGGGTTCTAAAATTTTGTATGAAGAACACTTCAAATCTAATTGGTTGGTTTCACTGCTATAGCAAAGATTTAAAAGATAAAAACTGGGAAAGATTTAAAGCAATTAGAAAATGTAATATCTATCCTATCTACTTATTTGGTTTTGGGAAAAATAGATTATACTTGTGAAAAAAATTTTAATGTTCTTTTTTGAGAGAGATAGCATGAGCCGGGGGGGTGGTGCAAGAGAGGGGGACAGAGGATCTAAAACGGGCTCTGCACTGGCAGTAGTGAGCCTGATGTGGGGCTCAAACTCCTGAACCATGAGGTCATGACCTGAGCTGAAGGTGGATGCTCAATTGACTGAACCACCCAGGCCCCCCAAAAATATTTTTTGAATTGCAAAATTAAAATATAAATTGTTATAATTAAGCTTGTCCTATAGTTAGAATTATTGGTCTATGGGTCCAAGTGAACTATAGTTCTGTAATCTTATACTGGTAATTCTGGAATCTGCAAGGCCTCTTGGGGACTCTTGGGTGTACCCAGACCCAAGTAGCTAGGATATGCTGGGACTAAATTTTAAACCCACATTACTTTATTCTTTGGAGTATTCATAAGCATATAAGCAAGCCAAGTGGAAGTCTGTTTGAAGGAAGTATTCTTAGAGAACCCAGGTATCTCAAAGTAGAGAATTATATAAATCATATACTGTTAACATCTGGTGGAAATAATACTGCTAACTATTTCCATTTGGTCAAAATAAGCTTAAAAATCATAATTTGTTTTTCTACTAAGTTACTACAGTCAAAAGATTTTTTAAAAATTATCTTAAAACTTAATCTTGATTTTTATCAGCTATTGGGGTCTTCACATCTAAAGGGTTAATTCATGTGAAAAAGAGAAAAGGCAAACCTTTTCTGAAAAGAGCTTTGTTTCTATTTAAAATTTGTATCTTGTCTTTTTCTAAAGAAGTACCTATAACAAACTTCTCTAGACAGTAAGATTATTAAGTTAGAAACAGTAGATCACAAACCAGATAGAAGGAAGAAGAGACAAAGTCAACTGCAGTTATTTGAGGTTAATTTAAACCCTGAAATTAACTGTGGCTAAAAGCAGAGACCTTGGACTTATATTTTCATTACAAATTGCTGCTTTTTACCACTTTTGCTCTCTCCTTCTTCCCTTGCCCCCCCCAGGATAGAGAAGTGTTGAGTTAACTGAAGCAGCTTTCATTGAAGTGAGGGTCAGAACCTATAGCAGCCCTCCTCATTCTTCAGCATCCCCCTGCCCCAACTCCCAGCACCATAAGGAAGGGAAAATGCTAGTCCCTTGCTATATACCTTAGTGTTGTTAATCTAGTTAACAACAGATTCAAGAAACTTGTTCTAGGAATCCACACTGAGGTTAAAGATGAGTGAGGGCCAAAAGGTGAAAGAGCGCTTGACTTAGAATATCACTTACAGTATTGATGTAGAAGTTTCTAAAGTGCTGATTAATTCACATACTCATTATTTGCGTAATGACCCACTCCATATTCTAATTTCTAAGGAAAATCTAAAAACATGAAATTAAAGGAAAGTAGAATTGCCATATTGTTTGGCCTTGTATCTTAAAACACGGCTTAAGATTCTGAGAAATTAAGCATTGAGGAATGCACTATATCAATAGTTGGTCAGGGGTTCCTAGGCCTCAAGGAAGCCAGAGATTTGGGAGTGCTGTGGGAGAAACTGGCAGGAGTTGGAATGAGGAGTGGCAGAAAGACACTGATGGCAAAGGACTGCTGAGTAGTTACTGGCTTGTGTGTTCAAGTGATTTATAGATTTACAATCTGACCTTGGATGTTCTGGGATATCCAGGACCTCAGGGTGTGGGGGAACAGCTAAAGAAAGACTGTATCTTCTAAATTTGTTTTTGCCTTGGTATTGACTCTGATTGACCTCAGTTTTCAAAAGGTCACAGAATGAAATCTGAATTTCATACTGTTCTAAGGTGATTGTGGGTGGCCATCTACTGATGGAATTGAACAGGAACACGTGATTCCGGTTTCATTTCAAGACCTGTTTCATTCCTGCATCTGATTGTGCTTTCAAGCCTAAAGGTCTCATTTGCCTTGTATACATTAATAGATACAGACCACTAAGAGGAATCATTAGCTAGATTCATGTAACTTATGAATCTAATTTTTAAAAGTGTTATTGTGTTGCATATTCAATTATGTTAATCTATTAACTAAATCTTTGTTTTGAGGCGCCTGGGTGGCTCAGTCGGTTAAGCGGCCGACTTCAGCTCAGGTCATGATCTCGCAGTCCAGGGGTTCGAGCCCGTGTCGGGGGTCTGTGCTGACCGCTCAGAGCCTGGAGCCTGCTTCGGATTCTGTGTCTCCCTCTATCTGCTCCTCCCCTGCTCACACTCTGTCTCTCTCTCTCAAAAATAAACATTAAAAAAAATTTTAGATCTTTGTTTTGAGGGTGTTCTTTTTTGGGGGAAGGGTTTTGATTGTGATAATTATGAATGTATTAAGAACAGATTTACACGTAGAGCAGATGACATTCAATCCAGAGGCCTTCTAATCTCCATCTTTAATCAGCCAATTCTTCTCTTAAATTTTTCCCTATGCATTTTTTTCAAGGAAGGATGTACTTAATCTCTTAAAATTAGAATAGTGATTTGGAAAGACAGAAAAATGGGACAAAATATATTTTCAACCTCCACCAGGGGGACCTATTGCTGCAACTAAAAAATTAAATCTGAGAAAGAACATGCATTTCATATGCCAGTTACATGACAGTAATTATTTTTTTTAGAACTATACATACATTTGAAAAATGCTACTATATTCCACACAATGGTATTTCTCATAATTCCTTTTTAAAATTATATATAAAATTAAAATATAAAAATAGGTATATGAGGGGCTTTTTTGATTTGTTAACCTTTTTTAGAATGACTATAAAATGAAAATATAAAGTCTATCAGAAATAATTTATATTTAAAATACCTAGGATAACCTACAGAAAACAAAATCTTTTTCACAAAACACGTTTCTAAATTTTTTCAATTCAGTTTATTTTATTCCCTACTCTGGCTTTTGTTTGGGATCTCAAGGCTTACAGGTTTTATGAAACATTTTTGTTCATACTATAATATTCATAATCACAAAACAGGTAAGTTTTATAGTCACAAAATTGGGAAATCTGTATTTTTGCTTCACTTCTAGTTGTGAGGACATTCTATTTTGTGCTTTCAAATTATACATGCTTTCCTAGCTTCAGTTATTATTGTATTTGTTTATACTAATGTCCCTTAATACTGCTTAATATTTTCTATGGTTCAACTAATTCCATTTCTATAATTTTAGCTGTTTTTATCTGACTCAACTATCTTCTTTTTTATTTTATTGATTAGAAGTAATTTAATGGTTCTCACTGGTGAGCAGAGTTTACAAATTTGTGGGGCAGATATTACTATTCCTATTTTTCAGATCAGAAATTGAAGCTGAGAGTGATTACACTACTTAAGTAGTGTAAGGTACTCTGCCTACTGATTCTAAGCTCAGTATTCTTTCTGCAATACCATAATTGATTTTAACATATTACAGTTATGAACATTATAAACATTGTCCCAAGCATATTTCCTCAACCTAAACTAGTGAACTCATAATTTGAGTTAGTGTGCCTTCTAATCAGATATGTTCTGTAAGAGAAATACCTTGCTCTAGATAACACTTCAGATAATTTCCTTTGTCCTTAATAAATATCAACATATGGTATTTTACATACAGTAAGAGATATTTTTTGTAAATACTGGAATAATACACTTAGCTCAACAATGTTGTAATGATGCCTTTGAATTTTTGCTTATAACACACACACACACACACACACACACACACACACACACCATTTTTCTCTCCAAAGAAAAGTTTTAACTCTACATTACGAAGAATGGAATACAACTTAAGTAGAATGAAATGAAAATGTATCCTAGACAGGAAAATGTTTACTTGTACTAAGAGAAGTGCATGGTAAAGTGCACTGAGGTACAATTTCATGTGTTTGGTTACTTTTGTAATAAATTATGTTAAATGCTGGGATTTGGGAGAAATAAGCAGACATTTCTCCATGGTTGGGATTGAAAATTGATACAACCACCATGGAGGACAATTGATAACATCTATCAACACTATAAATGATAGACACCACCTGGCTCAGCAACATGTTCTCTGGAATTTAGTCTATGGCTATACTTGTACACACACAAAATTATTTTTAAGATTATTCATAAGTTTTTTATAGCAAAAATTGGAAACATGTTTCTTGATAGGAATTGATTAAATAGAATACTATACAGCTGTTAAAAGAATGAGAAAGCTCTATACTGAGCTATACTATGCAAAGAACTTTAAGCAACATTAAATGAAAACTGCAAGGTACAAAACAGTCTTATGTTACCTTTTGTGTAAAAAGGGAAGAATAAGAATATGTATTTTTCCTTGTACCTACATAAGCTCTGAAAGATGTACAAAGGATTAATAAGAGTGATTACCTGCTTGGGTTTGGAGGCAAAAGAGGCAACAGAATAGCTGAAAGATGGGTAGGAGAGACACATTTTCTTCAGAATCATAAGAATATTTTACCTATTTTTAAAATACATGTGAGAAAGAATATATAAGCCAGAGACTAAGTAGGCACATACACTTTTGCTTCCTAAAATGACAGTAAAGGGATATATATTTTTAAATGCATACACTTGTAAGGACAGAGAATGGAAGAGGAAGAAACAGCAAGTTTTTTAAAGCTGGAAAGCAGGTGAATGTATGGTACTGACTCAGCAGACCTGGAAAGCCAAATTCTTTGCTGACGATGGGAAAAACTGAGACGCTTTCACATTGTGAATTCTCCAGAAGGTTCAGGAATTGGTTTTACCAGTTACCTCTGGAAATGAGATTGAAGGTGGGGCTAAAAATAGGAGGATTGGATGACAGCCTCTTAAAGAAGTAGTTAAGTTCCCAATTGCACAGCCAGGCAAATTCCCTTTTCCATTCTTCAGGTTTAGCTTTGGAGTAGAAGGGGAAAAAAAAAAAAACAAAAAACAACAGAAACTAAACAAACTCCATGAAGCTTTCTGGATTGAGATGTACCAGGAAGTGGTGGGGATGAGAGGGGGCAGTAACTTGATGAAAACGAATGATTAACTGATAATTTGCATACTAAATACCGAGACCCTCTCCTTCCCCTCTCTTTTTCCTCTTGGTACTCAGATTGTTGACAATCCAATCTAGACAAAAGATGCTTCATTATGAAATCTGACCAGTCAAGAGAAAAGTCATCTGGGGAACCCAGTGAAGTTACCAGCCAGAACACCCTACTGTAAGGCTCACAGTTGACAAATGGTAGCATGAACTTAGAGGCTTTATTTATTTATTTATTTATTTATTTTCAATATATGAAGTTTATTGTCAAATTGGGTTCCATACAACACCCAGTGCCCATCCCAAAAGGTGCCCTCCTCAATACCCATCACCCACCCTCCCCTCCCTCCCACCCCCCATCAACCCTCAGTTCGTTCTCAGTTTTTAAGAGTCTCTTATGCTTTGGCTCTCTTCCACTCGAACCTCTTTTTTTTTTTTTCCCTTCCCCGCCCCCATGGGTTTCTGTTAAGTTTCTCGGGATCCACATAAGAGTGAACACATATGGTATCTGTCTTTCTCTGTATGGCTTATTTCACTTAGCATCACACTCTCCAGTTCCATCCATGTTGCTACAAAGGGCCATATTTCATTCTTTCTCATTGTCATGTAGTACTCCATTGTGTATATAAACCACAATTTCTTTATCCATTCATCAGTTGATGGACATTTAGGCTCTTTCCATAATTTGGCTATTGTTGAGAGTGCTGCTATAAACATTGGGGTCCAAGTGCCCCTATGCATCAGTACTCCTGTATCCCTTGGGTAAATACCTAGCAGTGCTATTGCTGGGTCATAGGGTAGGTCTATTTTTAATTTTCTGAGGAACCTCCACACTGTTTTCCAGAGCGGCTGTACCAGTTTGCACTCCCACCAACAGTGCAAGAGGTTTCCCATTTCTCCACATCCTCGCCAGCATCTATAGTCTCCTGATTTGTTCATTTTGGCCACTCTGACTGGCATGAGGTGATACCTGAGTGTGGTTTTGATTTGTATTTCCCTGATGAGGAGCGATGTTGGGCATCTTTTCATGTGCCTGTTGGCCATCTGGACGTCTTCTTTAGAGAAGTGTCTATTCATGTTTTCTGCCCATTTCTTCACTGGGTTATTTGCTTTTTGGGTGTGGAGTTTGGTGAGCTCTTTATAGATTTTGGATGCTAGCCCTTTGTCCGATATGTCATTTGCAAATATCTTTTCCCATTCCATTGGTTACCTTTTAGTTTTGTTGGTTGTTTCCTTTGCTGTGCAGAAGCTTTTTATCTTCATGAGGTCCCAATAGTTCATTTTTGCTTTTAATTCCCTTGCCTTTGGAGATGTGTCAAGTAAGAAATTGCTGCAGCTGAGGTCAGAGAGGTCTTTTCCTGCTTTCTCCTCTAGGGTTTTGATGGTTTCCTGTCTCACATTCAGGTCCTTTATCCATTTTGAGTTCATTTTTGTGAATGGTGTGAGAAAGTGGTCTAGTTTCATCCTTCTGCATGTTGCTGTCCAGTTCTCCCAGCACCATTTGTTAAAGAGACTGTCTTTTTTTCCATTGGATGTTCTTTCCTGCTTTGTCAAAGATTAGTTGGCCATACGTTTGTGGATCTAGTTATGGGGTTTCTATTCTATTCCATTGGTCTATGTGTCTGTTTTTGTGCCATGAACTTAGAGGTTTTAAACAACTTTTTAGTATCTCTACTTCTGTATATGAAAAGAACCAAGATCACTAAGTTCTAAAGGAGAGCTTTTAACTTGAGAGATAAAGACTATAGTGGATGCTGTGCTGCACTGCTTAGCTCTGCCCTTCAAGGACTGAGGCATTCTTTCCTTCACCTGCTGTTAATGTTGACTTAAAGGCTCACAGCAGAGCGGCTACATAGTGTCAGTTTACCTCAGGGTTACATCTCTTCCCCAGAGTAGCCCATATGCAGTCTGGCTGAGATTTAGGGTTTGAGTCATGGGCAGAAAGGTGTGTTTCCTTTGCCTCAATTAGGAACGCCTCTAAAGCATCATCCTAGCTCCAGAGCTCCCCGTGGGATTTCCTGTTGGAAGTGCCTCACAATTCAGTTTCTTAGTCTCTTAAGGTTATTTCTCTTGAAGGCACTCCCCAATTAACAATCTGCCCCTAAATCTCAGTCTCAGGAAACCCTACTTACAACAGGATCCAAAATGAATCAATAGAAAAAAGTGGGAAGAAAAAGATTAATAACTTCAGGTATATAAGATATTAAATCCTTGAGATAAAAACAAGATACCATAGAAGAAACATTGAATGAACATAAAAGAGCTTATGGAAATTAAAGAAAACATATGATGGCAGACATGAAAAAACTTGATATGTAAGTTGAAAGATAAAGTTGAGAAAATCTCAGAAAGTAGAAGAAAAAGACAAAGAGGAAAGAAAAGACGTTTTGAAGGTCAGTCTCATTATCTGGCATCTGAATAAAAGAAGTTTCAAAGAGAACAGAGAAGTGGTGTCATGGGGAGGATAAAGGGAAAACAATTATTAGTAAAATAATTCAATAACACTTCTCAGAACTTAAGAATTAGTTTCCAGGTTGAGTACGTGGCCCAATTATGAATATAGGGCATCTCACAGCAAACTTTCAGAATCCTGAGGGGCATAAAGAAGATTCTGGAAGCTTCTAGGGAGAATATATAGGTCACATAAAAAATACTGCAAATCAGAATGACTTCTTAACAACACTGGAAACTTGAAGACTATAGGTCTATAGGTTTAAAATGGTGAAGAAAAATGACTTCTAAGCTACTACTTTATACCTAGCTAAACTATTAATAAAGTGTGAGATAGAATAAAGACATTTGCAGACCCACAAGTTCTCAAAAAATTTACCTCTCTGCTTGTATTTTCTGGAAGCTCCTGGAAGATATACTTCCCTAAAAGGACGGAGTGTAACAAAAAACTTAAAGACATGATGTTCATGAAAGAACCATCAACACAGAAGCAAGGCAAAATCTCTATGATGTGGATTAAGAGCAATACCAAGATGCTAGCTCTAGGCTTAGGGAGTGATAGCCAGATTAGAGCAGGTCAGAAAGGGGTGGTGGAAATTATTCAGGAAGATCAAATTACTAGAATACCTGATGTGAATAAAACATTGAGAAGAGATCTAATAATTCTCAGGGAATTTGGGATTAAATTTGTGATAACTACGTAGAAAACTAAGCAAAAGTAAAAATAATTCCATTATTAACTCCAGGGAAATGAAAATCTATGCAAGAAAAAAAAAGTAGTAATAATGTTCTTTATTGCTTGACTATAAAAAACACATCATAAAAGGTAAATTTGAACACTGACCTAACCAAAATTTATGAAATCATATTGGGAGGATGAAGGAAAGTGTGTTTTGTACACATGTGTGTATATGCTCCTGCATGTGTATTTGCTGGAGTTAGAAAGAGAAATAATGTTCCTCTTCTATAGATAGAACTAGCAATGTAAGAATGGAGTGTACTTTAGTAATAAGAGCATAAACCAGGTCCAGACTACCTAGGTTTGAATTGTGACTCTGCTACTTTCCAGCAGTATGATTGGGCGAATTACTTCTCTGTATATCAGTACTTCTACATAAAATGGAGATCATAGTAATAATACATATTACACAGGGTTATTGTGAGGATAATACAAACATGAGTTTAGAACATCACCATACTGCTATATAGTAACTACTATATAAATATTTTCAATTTATGTTATCTGTTATGGACTAAACGGGGTCTCCACAAACTCATATGTTGAAGCCCTAACCCCCATTACCTTACAACTATAGGGAAGCCTGTATGTGGGGGGAGTTTGCCACACATGCTTTTAAACAGGTAATTAAGTTAAAATGAGACACTTAGGATGCACCCCAGTCTAATCTAACTGGTATCTTTGTAAGAAGAAGAGATTAAGACATACAGAGAGAAACACAAGGGATGCATGGACACAGGGAAAAGACCATGTGTGGACTCAGCATGTCCTTCTCACAGATGGCACACAGAGAAGGTGGATGTCTGCAAGCCAAGGGGAAATGCCTTAAGAGAAACGGAACCTGCTGACACTTTGATTTTGGATCTTCTAGCCTCTAGAACTGTAAGAAAATAAATTCCTGTTACTTAAGCCACCCAGGCTATGATACTGTGTTACAGCAATCCTGGCAAACAAATACATTATCATATTATTGAAAGATTTTTAATTGAACACCAAAAGATTCAATTTAAAGAGCTGAGAGTGGTTGCCTCTGAGAAGCAGGATATGATGGTAGGGAAGAGACACTGCCTTTTTGTGTTTTTTAAGTGAAAACTTTGTAGAGGTCATCAACTTCTTAAACTATGTATATTTATAACTGACAAAAGCACAAACAAAAAAATTGAGGGCAGTGTAAAAAAAATCAGTTATCTCTTGCCTTTTTTGATCTGAGTGAGAACTCTCTGAAGTTTTCTTTCAAGCACTGTGGACATCTGGGGTTCTATCAAAGATGCCATCAGATGGGGACTAATGGCACTTTGGACACTGTTTATTAATAAAGGCTAGGTTTAGTTGAGCCACAGTACTATCCACGTAGCTAATTGGGACTCATTGCTCCTGGGTAGGAACCTGACTTCACCAATAACTCTTGTAGTTGAGCCCCTTCAGAGAGAATTTGAAGCGATACTACATAGTTCTCACAGCACTTGATAAGGGATACTATATATTTGTTATGGGGTTACTTTTTAATTATATTTCATATAGTTTCCTTCATCTGGCCTCTGTTTTCAGGGAAGATATAATCAGTTAGTAAGAGAAAAGCCAACCGGAAGTGTTTGACCATGAGGAAATATTCTCATACACAAAAAGAAATCTCGAGATGGTTGGTTAATAAGTGGGGTATCTTGTTCAATGGCTCAGTGACATTATTAAGGACCTGGGTTTCCTATCCTCATTCTGGGCTGCAATTTGTAGCATGTTGGCCCCTCTCCTTTTAGGTGCAAGATAACTGACTGCACCAGTTCCAGGCCTCATGTCCTCATAAACATTACCCAAAGGCTGCAGAAGAGGACATCTGTATTCATGTCCCTTTTTAAGAAAGGAACCTTTTGCCAGAAGTCCCCAGCACATTCTCCTTACATCTCAATGCCCGTAATTGCATAATGTCATCTCTAAACTAAGTAGCCAGAGAAATGGAATCATCAGCGTTGCCTTAATCCAAATAGTACTCTGAAGATGAAGAGAGACACAGGCTTTCCTAAAACACACCCCTGACTCATACTTGAGTAAAGTCGGGATGATTTTAGCAAGGAATAAGTATTTTAGCAAGGATTAAGGGAGGAGAAGGGCAAATGCCATACATGGAATAGGGAAGAAGAAATATACATTTTAGCAGCAGTCCTGGTGTGATGGGAAGGGAAAGTAGAAAATTCTTTACTGGGAAGGGGAGAGAGAAAGGAAACTGGTAGATCAGAAATGAACATTCTGGTTCCCTACCTTGGGGTTTGAATTTAGGGAGGGGTGTTTTGGGCAGAATTTAAGGGTGATAGAAACACCCAGATTCCTGGTGAAGGGAGCATTAGTCTTGGCTTCTCAAGACATAGCCTAGGAAATTGTGAGCTTTTTAAGGAATCCTGAAATTGGGATGAAGCCACAGTCCATCTAGGCCACTGTGTCAGATATTAGAAGGCTGAAGAATGGGGCTAGGTGAAGGGTCTGATATTGTGTTTGAGTCCCATATGGTCTGAAGTTTTTGCAGAAAGTGGATTTTATGCCTAGAGACTCTGGCTGAGGCCAAGGACTTTCTGGACTGTATCCAAAAGAATTGACAAATCCTGCTGCACTACGAGGGAGCTCCCTTAAGTGACAGCCTGAGGATATGAAGACTTCAGTCTGCCTTTACTTTTCTCAGGAAGGAAAGGGGAAGAAAGGGGACTGAAGGGAAGGTGAAAAACAGGCCTAACATGTTCTTGACATTTGAACTTTTCATTGACTGAATATCCACAGCTTAAGATGCAAATAGATGGAATTATATTTAATTGGTAAGTTGCTCTCAACTGGAGGGATGTGACTCCAGAATAAGAGAACAGCTAAGGAGAAAAATGATCATTGTTCCTCATCTCAAAGCGTATGAGTTTTGGCTTTGCTATATTTTACATGTTTCAGGATTATCTTTCTTTTTTCACCTTTTGAGGAAACATTCTGGAGAAGTGGAAAGACAAACAATGTGAAGATGAAGATGGATAGGATTCTCCTGAGAAAGGGCTAATTGCTAGATTTACATGAACATCAATTTATAGAACATTAATTAGGATTTATATAAAAATGATGCAAAATTATTTAGCTGGCCACTTTCAAAAGTTAATATGGTTAATAAAATATTTTTAGTGTAAGTAAACCAAACATGATGTCATTTAACTGGGTTTTTAAAAATGCATGTGTTAAGACGTTTTTTTTTTTTTTACTCTGTAAAGATAACCATGATTTGATACAGAAACAAGCAACCGGGTTACTTACATTTATTTTGTTTGCATTATGTTTTCTCTTTACTGCATATGTTTAACCAGGTGGAAAACAACAGAAAATTTTCATTTTCAAAAACAAATATAACCTGGTCGGGAGTTGAATTTACATTCTAATTGCATTATAATAAATCAGGAAATGTTTATGGTTTCATCTAGCACCCAGTTAAAACTCAACACATGTACAACAATAATAAGAAAATTTGTTGGCCAAAATGTTACAATAGCTACTAAAAATACATGAATAAATTTTAATATTCAGACAAGAAATAACAGACATACAGAGTGTATTTGAGGCACATGTATCATTTGAACAAGAGCCAGAGTTATGTAGCTAAAGATTAATGTGTGATTTAGAGACAGATTCCACGGTGTATGCACGTGCATCGCCTCCATTAACAGTAGAATTAACATGTACACAGAAGAGACAACTGGAATTTGTTGAAAGGCAAAGGACAAATGATTTTTAACTTTGCCTGTAATTCTAGAAGCATGGGACTGCATTATTAAAAGCTCTGTGAAAGGCCTTAATTTAAGAACTGAGATATAGAAGCTCTATATCAAAGTACTACTTTGTATACAAGTATACTACATGTATACTTCATTTGTATTATTAGAAAAAAACGAGCCAGGCAGGCTAAAGAATTTGTCAAAGACTGTTCTGGAGTCATAGGGCTTCGTGGGAAACAGTATATGCATTTTGTTGTAGATCAGTTTGAGGAGTATGAACAATTTTTAATCTGAGACAAAATGTAATTGATGTTATTGTAAGCCATTAGCAGGCACACGCGCGCGCGCACACACACACACACGCACACACACACACCAGATACTTATATTACCTATATATCTCTATAAGTACATGTTTCCTACCCAGGTTTTAGGAGAATATAAATATTTTCAACAAATTGAGTATATATTTTTTTCTTGCTGCAAGAGTTGTTGAGTCCTAAGGTTGAGTGCTAAGATTCCAGGGAAATTTTGGAGGGAATTGGAGGGAAGGTAAATTTGTATCCTTCTCCCATGTACTACTTACCAGGAAATGACTGTCATTAAATATACCTATTCCTTTACTAAGTATCAGGAAGAAATAAATTACCTAAATAATGAATCAGACCAAGATGGTGACAAGTGATAGACTTAACTTTCTGTGGGAATAATTGTATTTGAATGTACAGTTTATTTGGGAAAGCCCCTTGGCGATATATTCATTCATTCATTTGGCACATTCTTAGTGAATGTCTACCATGTGCCAGTTACTTTTCTGACTTTGCTGACACAGAGGCAAATAAGATAAATTCCCTAGCTTTGTGGATTTCACAAGTGAGCAATATGTATTAAGGACTTTAACAAAATTTCCGCGCTTTTTGATTGTTAATATATTTGTATTAATTCCATCTGATAAATACTTAAAGATTTGCACAAAGATTGGTGCATGTTAATTCCATTGTATCATTATTAAATGCCTAGGTACTTTTGCATATGTTTTGAAATTCTCTATAATAAGAAATGTATATTTCTAGCTGGTAAAAAGGAGTACTCTTACTCGTCTTGATTTTTTTCTGTTATTTTTGAAATTTCTGAGCATACATTGCCTTTTTAATTGTAAATGTTTTTTTTTAAATGCCCTTTTAATCTAAAGATGCAAAACTGATGAACTTTGGGGGTAGAAGATATTTGTAAAAAGCAGATCCTCGCTATTTCCCTTGCTTACACAAATCATCTTCCCCTGATATTTGAAATATTGCTAGTTCCTGTGCCAGAATCCCTTAGTAGATTCCTCTGTATCATAAGAAACTAGCTCAGAAATGTTTGAGGTGCTGGCTATGAGTAGAAATATTTGGGCCAGAATTGAGCTTTAAGTGAGAAGAAACCATGGAAGGAGCCTGAGTGTTTTCCTACTTCTTACTAAGTAATGTGAATTGTCAGGTGCTCAAATGCAAAATATGTCATAATGTATTCACAGATTTTCCATTCTACTTCCAGGCAATGGAAGGATTGAAAGTCTCACCCCGGTGGACTATGTCACATGTTTTGGCTAATGAAATCTGAGCAGAAGTGCTATGTATCAACCAGAGGTGGGAGTAGTAAGAGCCTGTCTGCACTTTATGGTGGTCCCCTGCTGTGATGATCATGAAACTCTGTGCTAAGATGGAGATTCTTTCCTTTCTTTCTTTCAGTCTCTTTCTTTCTTTTTTCCTCCCTCCCACACTCCCTTCCTTCCTTCCTTCCTTCCTTCCTTCCTTCCTTTCCTTCTTTCTTTCTTTCTTTCTTTCTTTCTTTCTTTCTTTCTTTCTTTCTTTCTTCCCTCCTACCCTCACTTCCTTCCTTCCTTCCTTCCTTCCTTCCTTCCTTCCTTCCTTCCTTCCTTTTTAATGTTTATCTATTTTAGAGAGAGAGAGAGAGAGAGAGAGAGAGAGAGAGAATCTGAAACAGGGTCCAGGCTTTGAGCTGTAAGCACAGAACCTGACAAAGGGCTCGAACTTACTGATTGCGAGATCATGACCTGAGCCGAAGTCAGATGCTTAACCAACTGAGCCACCCAGACACCCCTACAGCCTGGGTTTCTTAGGGACTTCATGATAGTATTGAAATCTCCTGTGTTCCTCTTTTCATATTTAGTGTGGAAAAATTAAATGGGTTAAGTTGCTACATTTTAGAAGTTGTTTATTATCACATCATAGTACAGTCCTGTTGAACTAATAAAAAAGGTAAACAAAAATTATGATACTCAGTTACCTTAACCACACAGATTTCCATCCACAGATTGCTCACTGCATAGTTGGTCTTTCAAATGAATTATTTGATTTTTTTTAACCCAAATGGTTATCATACACTAATGAGTCAGAAAGAGTTGAAATCTCAGATATCAGGTCATTTATACTTTCAGTATCCACCCCCTCTATAACAAAGAATGTCTCTAGGTTTTAACTTTAGCTTTCTCCATGGGCCATATCAGTCACAGGCAGTTCATAGGATGGTGGGGCTTGTTCCAGAATGGCTGTAAAATAATAACAAATATATATATTGTTCTCTACCCCCCCATCCCCATTCCTGACACAGAGCTCTCAAAACCCTTGTAAATGGGGTGCTAGGAGAATCTTTTTGTCCTAATATTTATCTTTGACCCTAGTTTCTGACACAGAGCTCTTAAGACCTTTGTAATCAATCTCCCGAGCAGTAAGAGTGTCTGCCACAGAGCTCCTAAATTCCTTGGAATTTCCTGGATAATTGGAATGTCTTGTTCTAATGAGTTGACTTGCGATGGACTCCTGGGTGGGGCCGGTCGCCAAAAAGGCCAAGTCACGATTTGAAGTTTGAAACTTTCAGCACCACCCTTCATTCTCTGAAGACAGGAGAGAGGCTGGAAACAGTATTCCATCATGCCTATGTGATGACACCACAGTACAGGATTCATGGAGCTGCTGGGTTGGCAAATACATTACTGCTGGAAGGAGGTATGTCTTCATGGAGAATGAATCTCCTATGCTTGAGATCTTCTCAGGTCTTGTGCTATGTATCTCTTCATCTGACTATTCATCTGTGTTTTTTTAATCATATCCTTTATCATATTATAAATTGGTAGACCTGTGTGTTTCTCTGAGTTTTGTGAGCTATTCTAGCAAATGATTGAATCTGAGAAGGGGGATCATGGGAACCTCCAATATGTAGCTAAGTTGGACAGAAGTTGTGGGCAACCTGGGATCCTACTACTTACAATTGGCATCTAAAATTGGGGGCAGTATTGCAGGACTGACCTCTTAACCTGTAGGGTCTGCACTAACTCTAGTTAGTGTCAGAGTTTAATTGAATTATAGGACACACAGCTAGTATCACAGAAAATTGCTTCATATGAGAAAAAAAAAACTGCATACGATGGGTGTCAGAAGTATTGTGAGTGTGGTAGCAGTGTGAGAGTAAAAGAGAAAAACACAGAAGTGAGTTTTTCTTTACAAAGGGCCCATTACCTATAATCAGATCTGCCCATAGAGGGTCAGAGAGCAGCATGTGAGTTCTTTTCTGACTCAGCCACAAAGCCATCTACAAAGATGGGGCCATTGCTTTAGATGTGGGCAAAGATTCCAAAATGTAGGATCTTGGAAACTTTGACCTTGGAGAATGGAGAATTTTTATTTGTTTACTTATTTTTATTTATGTTAAACTAGAAGTTTCTAAGTATGATCCTGTGACTCACAATTTATCTATTACTTTGTAACCATACTGTTCTATTTTAGGTAAGTAGTTACAAACTGAAGGGACTTTTCTTTGTTAATTCTGCCAAGTATCCATTATAAACAAGTGCCATAGTTTTATAAAATAGGTAATTAGGAAGCACCTTTCTAAGATCATGCACACTTCCCTTGGAGTGTATGTTTTATTGGTTTTCTCCACAGATTGATTTTTTTCTTTTTCATCTAAATAGTCTAAAGTTTTCTTTTTCATCTAAATAGAACCCCAAAGTTCCCAAATTTATATGGGCTCAGTTTTTACCACCAGCAGAGACAAGCTAGAATTGTTTAATCCTAAATACAAATTCCTGGAAAGAGAATCTGATTGGACAAGCTTTAGTGTAGTATCCAAATCTGGCCCAATTAATTGTAGCCTATGGCAACAGGTTACTGAGTACCACATTGGTTCCATGACCCATCTCTGGATGGGGTGGAATATTTGTTCTCAGAGAAGGAGGCTGACAACCTACAATGTGTAGGCTGCAGTGCAGAAGTTGGAACACAGTATTATTGGAAGTCATTGCCCTAGTGTATTATTAGTATAATTAAATTATTAGTATACTCCCAAAGGATTTAACTATCACAGTCATTTTTATATAATTGTTCCTTTGAACTGTTGTAGTTGTTAAAATATTTCTGTATGGTTTTTACTTAAGTTAATAATATATAGAGAATGTATGTGATTTGGGGAATGTAATTTTAACAACCAAGTTGTACTTTATAGTAAAAAAATTACTTTGTACACAATCATAATATCAATGAATATATAATAACATAGAGAAAGAATGATATTGAGTTAAGTTTATAGGAAGCATATGAAATACTGATTTAAAAGATTTAAATATAACCAGAAGAGATATTTTATAAACCAAACAATACACTTTAAATTTCAAATTCAAAGAAGTAGAGAAATCATTAAAGATTTACACTAGGGCAGTGTTTTCTAGAGTATTAGCTTTATAAGTGGCTCCTCCCAAAGGTTCTATGCTGTATGTAATAGAATCGTTCATTACATTCACTTCTTGAAAATTCACATTTCACATTAGTATATCAAAAGCTCTGATATGTCCAGTAGGAATGAAAATTGTTTAACTTTGTAACCCCAAATCCTTGGAATACAGACTTTTCATTTAGCTAATTAAAAATGCTACAGAATTAATATTATGAACTGTCTTATTTTGAGAGCTTCATATCACTACCTGTTAGTTTTTGTATACTCATATAATCAATTAGAGTTACCATTTTATGAATAATACATATTTTAGAATGATAAGAACAAATGTCAGGCAAATGTTAGCATTTGCCAGCTTTCTCAAATCCTCTTTTGGTATTCAAACAGCCCTTAATAAGGACCATATCACTAGGGGGACATATTGTTGATGGCTGGTAATTGATGGATTATCAGTTTGTGTTGAACAACTTCACAAACCACCTAAGTGAGCATATGTTGTAAAGTCAGGCTTAGTCATTTTAATCTATACTTTTATATACTACAAGCATCTCATCTCCATGGATACCATAACAAACAGATGTTCTTAGCTGAAGTCACTTTGAAAGAGTTCAAGTTCAAGTGATGATAAATAGGAAAGAAAAAAAAGATAAGACTTCACTTTACTCTTTACCAAATAATGGTTATGTATTTAGTCATTCTTATAATTATCCAACTAATTTTTATTGAACACTTATTATGTGCTGGGCACAATGTGGAGATAGGCAGTCTCTGCCCTTTCAGAGTTGATATTTTGTCATGAGAAAGAGGTTTGTCTACAATCTCATGCTAATATTATACTATATTCCAAGAATAAATACAGGTTTCTTGGGAGGTAGGAGTTGGGGCTGGTATTAAGGAGGTTTGAGGTTAACTGTTAGCCAAATTACTGAAGACTTAGCATAATGGCCCTCAAACTTTAGTATGAGTATGCATTAGAATCATCTAGAGGGCTTGTTAGAACAAATTGTAGCCCCTCAATCCCAGAGTTCCTGATTTAATAAGTCTAGTGTGGAGCCTGAGAACTTGCATTTCCAGCAAGTACCTAGGAAATGCTGATGCTGCTGATCTTGGGACCACATTTTGATAATCACTGACATGGGGAGTTTATTACTTACCTATGGCTACCATGACAAATTCTCCCAAACGCAGATGACTTAAACAGTAAGTATTTACTATCTTACATAGTTTCTGTGGGCCCAGGAAACTGGAAGTGCCTTAGCTGGGTGGTTCTGTCTTGAAGTGTCTCACGGGGCTGCAGTCATCTGAAGGCTTGGCTGCAACTGGAAGATCCACCTCCTACGTGGCTCACACACACCACTGTTGCAGGAGGCCCCAATTCCTCACTGGCTGTTGGCAGGAGGGTTCAGGTCCTTGTCACATGGATTTCTTCATAGGGCTGCTTGCAGTTTCCTCATGTCATGGCAGCAGGCTTCCCCCAGAGCAAGTGATCTAAGATCCAGAGCAAGACGAAGCTGCGAAGACTTTCATGACCAACTTATACGTGATTACTTTGATCACATTAAAAGTAAGTCACTAAGTCCAGCTCACATTTAAGAGGAGGGGAATTAGGATCCACCTTTTGGAGGGAAGAGTGTCAAGACATTTCTGAACATATTTTAAAACCAGTACTGAGATTATACTCTAGTGCGTAAGCAATTATTAGTTGTTAATTAATTATTAGTGAATTAATCAGTGATTAACTCTTCAAGGATGATAATATGATAGAAGTAAAGATGCTGAGGAATGGGAATTCAATATCCAGAATTTATTATTGTTATTATTTTTATTATTTAATTTTATTTTATATATAGAAAGAGAGAGCACAAGTGAGGGGGAGGGGCAGAGGGAGAGAGCATTGTAAGCAAGCATCCACCCCACAACCCTGGAATCATGACCTGAGCTGAAACTGAGTCAGTCACTCAACTGAATGAGCCACCCAGGTGCCCCAACCCAGAATTTATTATTACTGTGCTTTTACTTTTAGTGATTTTAAAATATTTTGAAAATTATAGTAGTATAACAGTATTATCCACATTTTGAATATTATTCATATTTTGAATATTCCTATTTTATAAACATGTATTTTGTTTAAATAAAGAGGCATTCAAATAAAGAGACTAGAATGTCTCTTTATTTTATGTATGTGTTAATGGATGGATGAGCCTATTTCGCTCCAAACATATGTTTGAACCAGGAAAGATTAGGAGCATGGGGTCTTGTGTTTGAATTCTGGCTCCATCACTTACTACCTGTGTAATCTTAGGTAAGTTATTTAGCCTCTCTAGAATTCAGCTTCCTCATCTGTAAAATGCACCTAATAATAGTACCTACTTTATAGAATTGTTTTGAAGATTAAATGAGATAATAAATGTTAAAGAGCTTAGAGAGTACTTGAATATTATTGTTTCATTATTTATGATACATACATTAAAAATGGAACAATTTAGAAGGGGTTAAAAGGAAAAGTATAAGTTTCATTTAGAGTAGAGCAACCTTCAGTGAATGTTTGGAGAGATAAAAATAAGTTTATATCTAAGCCAAACAGATAACTTTAAATTGTATTAAACACTGCTATACTTAAAAAAAAAAACTTGGCTATTTCTTATAACTGGTACTCTAGCCCTTGCTATACTGTTTACCTTTATCCCTCTCCATCCTTCCTCCATTCTTTTTTTTTTTAAATTTTTTTTTCAACGTTTTTTATTTATTTTTGGGACAGAGAGAGACAGAGCATGAACGGGGGAGGGGCAGAGAGAGAGGGAGACATAGAATCGGAAACAGGCTCCAGGCTCCGAGCCATCAGCCCAGAGCCTGACGCGGGGCTCGAACCCACGGACCGCGAGATCGTGACCTGGCTGAAGTCGGACGCTTAACCGACTGCGCCACCCAGGCGCCCCCTTCCTCCATTCTTAAGGAACACCCCCTTCCCCAAATTTCTTACATTTTTCATGCAGAGAAATTCAGTCCTCCCTTTCTTCTTTTTTTCCCTTCTGACATGAATATTCCCGCCCAAATGGGTCAGCAGGATATTTTCCTAAACAAATGTTCTTTCTCTAAGAAGAATTTTGGTGCCAGCTATTTAATATATATTTTAAACTGTGTCACTTACACATTAATTCTTAAAATACCTATTAGCAACCATGGCTACTGATCACGCACTGTTTGTTGTAACCGTGAATAAAGTGAGCCTATGAGCTACTCAAATAGGTGTGAAAAAGTAGTTTTGGCGTATACCATGTGTGATGCTTGCGTATATTTTTGATAAAACCTGAAGAAGGATGTATCACGAACATTGCTTTTAGTAATGTCAATTGTGACTTTGTATTCCATGTCACCTAATTCTGACTAATGAAAATCTCAAAACCTCAATTTATCAGAAGGCAATTAACCTCCGTTTGGAGTTTTAAAATACACTTTCTTTAAAGGGCAAAGGTAAAAGCCAGGGTTATTGACTCTTAGAATCTGGCCCAGGATTCTGTGCCTTTAACATCAGGGGTTTAGAAAAAAAATGGTAAGTGGTCAAGTCTTGTCATCAAAAAAGGCTTTAGTATGTTCTATATCCTTTACTTAGTGCTTCTCAGTTTCATCTTAAGATCGGAATCAGAATCACTCCAGAATTACACACACACATATAGTGTATAATCTCTTAATTCAAGTGTAGTCTTTTAAGATAGAGCCCCAGAATCTACTATAACAAGTTCTTCAGTAATTCTTCTGTACTATAAAAATTTCTCTGCTTAGTAAAAGAGTTTTAGATAGATGTCCAAGAGCAAAGTTGAATCTACAAAAAGGATTTTCTATTCATGATTAGTTAACCAAAGGTTATATTAAACAATCTCCTAATTGTTCTAGCTAATTGAAATTTTATTATCATATGGTGGGTTGATTAATTTTGTTTTAAAGATTCTATTTGTACCCTTTAGTTAGACGTGAGTGAGTCAATGAATATTTAATGTCTGGTTTTAATGAGCCAGGTATTAGAAGAGTGGAGAGGTACAGCATGAGAAAAAGTCCAGAACCAAGGTCTCCCTACTTCTAGGCCAGTGCTGTTTGTGTTGGTTTTATCTAAGATTTATTTTGCCTCTCATGCTCTGTTTTTAGTTTGAGCATAATTAAAACTTCACTCAACAATTTTTATTTTATCTTTTTCAGATTTTATTAGGGGCGTGTGGGGGGGGGGCGGGTACAGTTAGAAAGATCATTGGCTTTGAAGTCACACTGAATTGTGAACTCCAGTTCTGCCACAAACTTGCTGAATTGACTGTGAGCAAATGTAGTAAGTTCTGAGTCTCAATCTATTAAATGGGATAATTCCTACATTATAAGGTAATTGTAAGGATGAAACAAATAGGTGCATACATTTCTTAGAGAAATTCTGCTCAATATAAAAAAAATACTTAGATTAATTTCACTTGACTAAAGGTATTTATCATTTTCAAATTACCATTTGTGTTTACTTTTTTCTAACAGGCAGTTTGAAGATAAGTAAAGGTGTTTTTCGGATTAGTTGGTTGTCCTTTCAATTCATAGTATGTAATATTGATCCCGCTTCTTTGTACGGAAAGCACAATTCAAAGTTGCAAGGTAACGAACAGTCTCATACTCAAACTGTATCTCTTTGAAACAAATACCATGATACATGCTTTAGGAAGTGCAAAGGAAGGAATTTTAAGTTAAATTCAGGTGTGTTGGGTTCACTAGTAGAGAGACACAATAAATGGATGGAAAGGTAAATAAAAAATAGAAGATTAAAATAACATTCAGAGCAACTTTAGAAGAGCTGACTCAGGCAGTGACTGACTAGTTGTTAGAATACCCACCATTAGCGTGAATATGTGCTAATGCAATTCTCTGAAGAATAGTCAACTTTTACATAAAATAAAAAGCATCCACCTGAAGCTGATGTTGACAACCAGAATTACATCCCCCCTCCCCGCCGATCTCCAGGGCAACCCAGGGAGGTCAAAGGAATGCTGTCTATAGTTATTTATCAATCTCTACTGTAAGTTCCTAAGACATAAAACTGGACCTTACTTTTAGTTTTGGAAATTATTCTTGAGAACAGCATTGAAGTATGCAGTATTTAACCTTTCTTTGTAATGATCATAATAGACAAAGAGAAGAGGATTAAAATGATCAAGTGCATGGAATGTTTCCTTTGTCCTGCTTATGGTATTAGAGCACGTGATATAAATTATAGCTTATATTTTTATTCTAAATACTCATTAATAAGTGAGTGGGGAAGCTGGATATATGTACCTAGACAAAGTAAAATTAAAAAATCAAAGGCTAAATTAATTAATTTTAGGCATCTAATTTGAATATTTCAGGTATTTTTCTCCATATTTTTCCTTGCCACCAGTGATTTTTTAAAAATTTCATGTATTTTCCTTCCTTATTTCATTTAATTTAGGTTTTGTGCAATTTGTGTGTGTGTGTGTGTGTGTGTATGTGTGTGTGTATGTGTGTGTGTGTTATCTGTATGAACACTTCCATATTTTCTGGTTCCATTAAATGTCCCATACCCAGACAGAATTTTCTCTGCTCCAGCCCTGGAATCAGCCATTTTTCTAACGAGTCTTGGTTCCTTTTATTTATGTCTTTAGAAACCAAGATCTGGAGGCTAGACGTGTTCATTACTACTCAGGTGTCTTTGCTTCTAGACCCTGTTAATAGGCATCACAGAGAAACACATTCTCTCTCTTTCCTCATCTCACTGTATAATAAAAACTGTGATTCATACCAACATCTCCAGTTCTAGTCCATCACCACTGAATCCATTCTAGCCTTCCCCCTTCCATTATTTGTAAATCCTTTTTCTAAAAGTGAGATAGATACCACAGTGTATTTATTTGCTCAATCCTAGAATAGATACAGTTTCAGAATAATTTATTAATTAGGGTATAGTACTTCTATCAGTTTCTTTTGTCTTTAAAAGATTTTTCTTTTACATTTATTTACTTTTGAGAGACAGAGACAGGGCACAAGTGGGGGAGGGGCAGAGAGAGAAGGAGACACAGAATCCGAAGCAGGCTCCAGGGTCTGATCTGTCAGCACAGAGCCCAACGCGGGGCTCGAACTCACAGATCATGAGATCATGACCTGAGCCAAACTCGGACACTTAACCGAGTGAGCCACCCAGGCGCCCCTCTTTTGTCTTTAGAGTTAAGATACATATATTAAAAATGTTGTTATCCACAATGACTTGGATTAGTTCTTTTTTTTCTTTGTCTCCTTAAATAGGGTTATGTTATTCATTTCTAATAGAATTAGGCTCATTTGTTGCTGTTTATATTTCCATTATGACTTTCTCCAAGTCTTGCTTAATTTTTAACATTTATTTGTGTTTTGTGTATGTGAAACAATGTCATTGTTCTAAAAATCAGAACTGTGTGTGAAGATAAACTTAGAGATAATCCCACTCATCCATTTTACCTGTTCCTTTTCCTCCATTCCTTCCATTCTGTTCCTACCCCTGTAGTTTCCCAATTTCATTCGTTTCTAGTTTATCCTTTCTATGTAACTTTTTGCTAAAGCTGGCAGATATATATATATTTCCTTATATTTCCCTTTACTTTTTCTTACACGCATGGCAAAATACTATAGCTACTCTTTTGCATTTTGCTGTTTTCTCTTAACCGTGTATTATGGATGTCACTCTATATCAGCTCATAAAGATTTTTCTTATTCTTTTTTTAATAGCTGCATAATTCTCTGTGGATGTAGCATGATTTATTCATCACCATTCCATTTATGGGCATTTAAGTTGTTTCTAATATTTCACAATTATAAACAGTGCTGCAATGAATAACCCTGTACATGTATATTTTTCTATTGTTGTAAGTGTATCTTCAGGGTACATTCCTAGAAGTGGAATAATTAGGTCAAAAGGTAAATGTATATATAGTTTTATTAGACATTGTCAAATTCCTCTCCAAAAGGGTGTACCAGTAATGTATGAAAGTGCATGCCTTTCCACAGTCTCACAACAGAATGCATTCTCATGCTTTTAAATTTTTATTAATCTGGCTTGTGCAATACACTTTATATTTCTTGATTTTTAAACCATGTAACTAACTGCATTACCTATTAAAATAAAAAATAAATTAAAACCAAAAAAATCTTGTTTGTGCAAACCTTCTTTTTAATTCTCTTAAAATTTACTATTGATTTGGGACTAACACTTTAAGCATTCCTCAAGGCACCTGAGTGGCTCAGTCATTTGAGGGACTAACTTCAGCTCAGGTCATGATCTCACAGTTTGTGAATTCAAGCCCCGTTTTGGGTTCTGTGCTGACAGTGTGGAGCCTGCTTGGGATTTACTCTCTCCCCCTCTCTCTCTGCCCCTCCCTTGCTCACACACTCTCTCTCTTTCAAACATAAATAAATAAACATTAAAAAATAATAAAATTATACAAAAGAATTCCTCTTCATTGTTTAGGGTCTATCAGATGATTTTTTGAGATCTTGTCATTTATGATTTTTTTTTTGGTCAGAATCATAAAATTTGCTCTATCCATTCACTGACTACCTATTGAAAAAATATCTTGAGTGGCCTCTATTTCCCAGACTATATGGTAAGACATAGTACTTGCCCTCAAGTTGCTTACTGACAGAGAGGAACATGTTAGCAAATAAATGGACAATTATGAAATAGACACAGCTCTACATGGAGAAGCCCTTCCAGTGAGGGAAGACAGCCAGGTATATTCTGAAATTGCAAGTAGTTTAATGCAATTGGCATATAGAATTCAAGTATGTGCTCATAGATGTGGTGCAATGAGAGAGGAGCAGAGAGAAATATGGTTCGAGAGGCATGTTGAGAAGCTTACGTATCATCTAGAGGACAAAGACTTACTAAAAAGTTTTAAACAGAATAAAGGTATGATCAGGATTTTTATTACAGCAAGAACGGTGAGGGGTTGCCAAAGAACTTCTGGTTTATCCTCAAAGTGTTAAACTATATCGTATACACAGAGTTCTACTAGGTCATGCAAAAGAAAGGAATAATCCCTAAAACCAGAATTGACTGTGATCTTCTAGAAGGAAGTAACCTCTTTAAGAAAAAATGGTTCCATCAGAATGTCATCAGCAATGAAACAAGGTAAAGGAAGATGGTATCTGAGAGGAAGCCTTTGCCTGCTTTGGTGGTTTAAAGTGCATCCTTTATTCACAAAAGGAGCTGCTCTTGGTGTCTGGGCTTTTCCAGTAGAATTTCAACAACACTAGTGATTAAGGTGTTGAAAACCAAGACCATCTATACCTGTAACAGCTTATGGTTTACATTACCATGACTTTAAAATTCAGATGCTTCATAAATGGGTAAGGGGCATTAAGGACTCTACTCCTGAAATCATTATTGCACCGTATGCTAATTTGGATGTAAATTAAATAATAAATAAATGAAAAAAATAAAAAAAATTCAGATGCTTCATTAATGTGACTTTATTATTCCACTCTCTTCATCAAACTGATTTTACGGTTTCAGAAATTTGCCTGGGAAGATCAAGTTGCTAATAACTTTAGTGTTCATTTCAGAAAGTTCCTGAAAATCCTTTTAAACTGATATTAGGCTACTCAAATAAAGCAACATTAAAGGACTGTTTACTCCTCAAAATTGCTTTGAAGCCCTTTCTTTTTAAACCTCCCCCATTTTGTGTCTACCAATCTTAAACTATTAGATCGTAGATTTGCCCGATCATAATGAAACCCCTCTTCTCACACCAAAAGATCCATCTTAAACCAAACTTCCCATATCTTATACATATCTGATCTTTATTTTACCTCTTCTGAAACTCCACCAAGATTCTTGTCAAAGTAGTGGTCTCACTTACTGTGGCAAGCAATAAACTCAAGTTTGCTTTATGAAAAGGTTATTTTGGTGATGTTTTCAGGAAATGAAGTACCTATGAGAGTCATTTCCTATTCTATCTACAAATGATGCTTTTTGCAATAAATGGTGACCAGTAGTTTGGAACCATAAGCCTAAATTGACAATCCAAGAATATCTCAGTTAACTTACTAATTTTTTGTCTTTCTTTCAACTTGGCACGTGACATTTATAGCCAGAGACCTCAAGGAATGTCATTGTGCCCCCCTCATAATTATTGTTTTTCAAATTAGTGAATTTGGAAATGTATAATCATTTCAGAAAGAAATAAGTGACCTATGTATCCTAGCCAATCAGCCTACACCAACCAAGAAAGATTTTTGAAAAAAAAAAAAAGCTGTATAGATTTTATGTAAATTTGGTATTTATGAACACCAAAGTTTTAGCACTGACATCTGCCTGAGAAGAAACTTCATTTACAGCAGTGGCAGAAATGAAGTTCACTGTGAACTAGTTTTGGATACCATATGCTTTAACATGCAGAAGAGGAGGGGAAAAGAGGCATCCTACAAACAGATTTTTCTTGCTCTCACTGTGTATGATGTTGCATGACAACATTGTGACATCATAACTTAGGCTATTTTATTTGCTGTTGCACCAATATAGCACCAAGGCGTGGAATAGCACCTTTGGATGTGTACGGTGCTTTCCTTTCATGAAACTTAAGGCACTTCGCAGGCATTTTCTTTCTAAACCTCACAACATCTCTCAAAGGTATTGCCAAACTGGAGACAAATTTCACAGTTTAATCATGTGGAACACATTGGTAAATATAGATGTGCCTTTTAGAAAGTTGCTTCAAAGTGTATTTGCAGCTCACGCGCCGTTCCTCAGGGTGTAAACCAGTGGTGTCATGTAAAGCTTTCGGCCCTCCCGCACGCGAGCTGGGAGGGTAGATGTGTTTGGCAGCGAGCAGTGGTGCAGGAGGGAAGGAGGGTGGGGCAGAAAAGGCAGGCTGTTTCGTTACCGTCCTTCCCTTTTCTTCTTGTCTCCCCACAGGGGTGCCTCCTTTTTCCCTCTTTCTTTTCCTTTCAGCATCAAAAAGAAGACTGAGTTATAAAATTTCACTTGTAATTAAGAGTTTGGTTAGATTTTCAGGGCAGAACACAGCTGTCCATTTAATTCACAAGGCCTGTTGATTATAATCCTGGCAGTCTGTCTCTCTCCCTTTCTCTCTCTCTCTCTTTTTTTTTAGTATATGTGCTGCCGAAGCAAACACTATAATCCTGGCAATCTAACCAGTGCAGATAATATAGCTTTAAGGGAATATGAATTCTTTTGAAATGGGAAGTGGCAATATTACAGACCTGTTTCTTGCTCTAATCTCTTCAAATCAAGTATGAAAGGGAATGGGCCTTTTCTCAGGATATTTCTGCCTCTCAAACCCACACTTTTCCTTCCCTCACCCCCACACCTCCTAATCCCCTAGAACGGATCCCTTCACGTGGAGCAGAGATCTGGATGTGAATCCCAGTTGCGTCACGTAATAACTGTATGAACACTGAGTCGTTAAACCTTCCTGAGCCTGTTCCCGCATGTGTAATTTATACATACTACTAACTCCCAGGGTTGTTATGAAGATTAAAATAACATGTATGGAAGAGCTGAAGGGCTGTCTGTAGAAGACAAGACTGTGTGGTCAATGAGAAATATCTTTGACCTTCTGGTTTTCTGGGGATGATTAGCTCCAGCCTTTTGGGTATGATGCAAACCAGGACATTTTTGAGAGTGAAAGAGGGAGCCTCAGGACAACAAGAGGTATAAACCGGGACTGTCCCAAGCAAATCGGGATGTGTGATTGGTCTGTATAGAGAGAACTTTCAGATGGCAAGTGCCTGTGCCTAATTGCACATGTAATTATGGAGACGGGTTCCTGTATTTTATGAATAAGAAGACATCATTTATTGCCCACATACAAGTTGAACTTCACTCCTATTTTCATAACTCTTTGTATAGCTTGTATTTCCCCAAATGTGCCACATAGACAACAGCTGGCACATGAGACTGTTTCAAGTAGTATACAGCAAACATTATTTTTTCCTAAACTATCAAGTCAAATCTATAATTTTGGAAGTAAATTTTTAAGAATAAGTTCATGTAGACCAACATTTGAATTGATTTAAGGAAAACGAATCAAACTAAAATTGGATTACAGATACAGGAAGTTTGACCTGGAATGACTGACAGGTGGGAAAGCCTTCCTTGACAGGGTACAGCCAGTAGCATGAAAGAACAAGCTTCTCAGGATTTGGATAAACAGTATTATATCACCTTTCATTCCAGGAAAGGTGCTTTGTAAGAGTTGGAGCTGAGGTAAATACCCAGTTGTGGCCCAGGTGAGGGGAATAGAAATAGAGTAATCACAGTTGAATATTAGCCATGGATACATTTTCTTTTTCTTTAAAAAATTTTTTTTATGTTTATTTATTTTTGAGAGAGAGACAGAACACAAGTGGGGGAGAGGGAGGAGCAGAGAGAGACGAAGACACAGAATCTGAAGCAGGTTCCAGGCTCTGAGCTGTCAGAACAGAGCCTGACGCGAGACTCAAACTCAGAAACCGCGAGATCACGACCTGAGCCGAAGTCAAACACTGAGCCACCCAGGCGCTCCTAGCCATGGATATACATTTTCTGGTGAGTCTGGGGCTTTACCACACCATTTTTATACATTATTCATGTAAACCATGAATGAAGAATTGATAAAACTTGGCAAAATTTAATACATACACTGTTTTAAACTTTGTGGGGACGTTTTATTTGTGTTTATTTTTTGAGAGACATAATTTAGGGTGGAAAGTAGTTTGTCTTGTCTTGAGAGTTTCAGGAATAAAGACACCTCAAACTCCTCAAATTAAGTGGAAAGCTCATTTAATTCCCTGGTAATCAAAAAGGAATTTCTGATTTCTAGTCCCAATCCGTTTCTAGTTTAAGCGCAGTCTCCAAAGAAAGAAAAATTGGGAAGGTGTTGCCACTCTGCCACTCAATATTTGTTACAAAGACCACTGACAGCAGTGGACTTCCTAATCTTCACCAAAGTTGTTTATACTTTGTTTTCTTTTTATTTGTGATGCCTTTCATCAGACTTGAATGCTTCTTATTCTGTTTGTAAAATGGAGACAATTTAGCTAATGTATCAAGACACCTGAGTATGAATGATTAGAGGTTAGTCCTTAGCAATTATATTATACTTTTTCCTAAAACACAGAAATATTTGATAGATGATCATTCACAGATATCTGTGTGCACTTGAGCTTAGGGTTTGTAAAGGTTTACAAGTATTTATGTATGATTTTATGTGTATTTTCAGAGATTTTTTTTTCTTGTGGAACTTTGAAAAATGAAGAGAATTAAGTTGTTTCTAAAAAGCCAAAGCAGCCTGCCATCTCTTTTTCTTTTCTGGGCTACGGTCCAATTTGCACAGCAGTTGCAAAGAAAAAGCAAACGCATCACTAGATTCAGCGAGAAATATTGTAACAGTATGTAATCTCTGTCAAGATAAAATTGCTTTGTGATTTACATTACAATAAATCCTGACCTTTAAGTGCTGCAGACTAAGCTAATCTGTGAAGTACTTTATTCCAACACTGAATCAGCGAGTGAAGCTCAACCAAATGGAGTGTATTAGTCCCACTGTGGTGTGGTTAAAGAGCCTATATATATCGAAGCAGATTACAGTGCATTGTTCTATGTGTACTATAATAAGTAGAATAATTGAAATATTCAATCTGTTTCATCATTGTGAAATAATAGAATTATTTTAACCTCCCTTCTGTTTGCCTATTATGGGAATTACAAGTAGCTTCATTTAAATATCATTAGGGCCTGATTTAGATCAACGAGAACAAGGAAATTCAGAATTCAGGCTAAAGTACCACATGACATTTCAACCTTAATTCACTTCTTATGGCTGTTAATTATTTTCTTTCTCTCTCTCTCTCTTTTTTCCCCCTTGGTAACACAGTTAAGACATTGTGTTGAATTTCTCAGTACTAGCTTTGAATTTTTGGCTTTTTGTCTCCCCAAGTCAAGTGTTAGGTTTATCAATCATTGGAGAATAGAATTTTCAGAGATACTGTGAATTTAAAACTAAGTAGAATTTACCAACTTTGGGAGATGTTTAGCCATTATTTCTTCAAGGATTTTTCTTTCCTCTGTACTCTTGGCTTTCGTCTAGATTTTGATCACACACATATTATGACAACTTGATATTATCCCAGAGGTCAGTGATACCTTTCTTCCCGCCCCCCATCTCCAGTTTTTTTTTTCCTCCGTGCTTCATTTTGGATAGTTGCTTTTGCTTGTCTTCAAATGCGCTCCGCCTCCCCCATGCAGCTCCTAATTTGCTGTTAATCATACCCAGTGTATATATTTTATTTCAGGTACTCAACTTTTCATCTCTAAGTGTTCCATTAAAAAAAAACAAACCTCATTTCTCTCCTCATCACACTTGTGTTTGCTAATTCTATTATCTCTCATGTATGCTTCTTTTCCTGTGTGGTGAGTATTGATACTGGATATTGTGCTTTTGTTTTTGAGTGCTAAATGTTTTGGCATTTCTATAAACAGTGTTGTATTTTGTCCTGGCTCACAGTTAAGTCTTAGGAACCAGATTCCTTTGAGGCCGAGTTTTTTTGTTTTTTTGTTTTTTTGTTTTTTGTTTGTTTTGCTTTTATTATTTATTTTTGAGAGAGAGAGAGAGAGAGAGAGAGAGAGAGAGAGATGGGGGGGGGGCAGAGAGAGAATGAGGCAGAATCCAAAGTAGGCTCCAGGCTCTGAGCTGTCGCACAGATGCGGGGATCCAACTATGAGATCCTGACCTGAGATGAACTTGAGGCTCACCCGACTGAGCCACCCAGGTGCCCTGAGGCTGAGTTTTAAGCTTTATTAGGCAGATCCAGAACAGCCTTTAAACTAGGGCTAATTTGGCCTCGCAACAAAAGCAGTATAACCTGAAGATACCTCCTCTTGTTTCGAGTATTAAGAGTCTTCTCACCCTGGTTGGTTGGGACGGGCACAGTTTATGGCCCTGTCGGAATGGAAAATTGGCCTTCTGCTTTCTGCTGCTTCTTTATTTGGTCAAAGGCACTACTTTCTCTTGCACGTACAGATTGGTACTCAGCTAAAGATCTGTGGGAAATCCTCCACTGATCTCTGGAAACTTCTATCTGTGGAGCTCCCTCCTCTCTGGCACTTTGCTATGGAAATTCTACCTGTCTTGGCTGCCCTGAATTCCAACTTCTGCCTCTTAAACCCAGCAAGACCACAGGGCTCAGTCTGGGTTTCCTTGTCTTCTCCGAGAACTGGAAACTGCCTTCAGGGAGTAAGGTGGAACGATAGTAGAGTTCACATTGTTTCCCTTTTCTTAGGTTGCACACTCCTGTGCTGCCTATTGTTCAATCTCTGAAAACAATTCTTTCCTATATTTTTGTCCTGTTTTCTCATTGCTTAAGGTGGAAGATTCCCTGTTTCTCTATCATGGCCAGAAGCAGATGCCACTAGAGTTTAAACTAGAGTTTAAAAGACAGTTTCAGATTTTTATTTAACTATTTGTGCAACCATTGTTGCCAACATACATTTCTGGAGATGTCAAAGTAAGTGATAAGAAGGCTGTTAAGACAAATTCTGGACACAATAAACTGTAACAATGTTGATGCTCATGTCTAATCACAAAGCGATATAATGATTGCAAAGCACATAGGGCGCCGTAATCACTTCAGCAACTTCAGATTAGAATTTTTTTTTTACTTCTTTCAGAGTTATATACAAGAAACCAGTGCTTCTTCCTAATAAAATGGAATTTCCTAAAAAAATAGTGCTAGAGGCCTCTTCCATTGGTTCTTATGGTAACTGTTGCTCTGCTCTATTTTAAAGTTACATTGAGTTCAGGGGAATAGTTTTCGTTTTAGTAAGACAAACTTTTTTTGTTATTTTGTGGGTTTTTATTTTAGATTTTTTATAATAAATTTATAGGGTGCCTCGAGGGCAGCCCAATGTGCATCATAGGGGGCCACCTAAGAAAGTCACTTGGGACAGACCACTCTATTCTGCCTTGGAGCACTATTGCCTAGAACCAGAATTGTTCATGAGATACCCCACATTATAAATAGAGACATCCTCAGGGCACCATATCAATGTACACTGGACATCTTCTCATGCATTTTGAGAGGAAAATAGCAGTTTTGATATCAGCAAGATGAGAGCAAGTATTCCTAATGCTAAAAGGATACCTGAGCACTTGGCTGAAACATTACTATTTTTAAAGGTCAATTTCATAGTTCCAAACAATTTTAAAACTAAAATATAGTGATTTTTCTAGAATCATTTGATTTAGTGCAAAGAGTACAAAGCTAATAGTTTGAAGGAAAGATTATTTAAAAATATCGATACATTGATATATGTAAGTTTACACACACACACACACACACACACACACACACACAAATAGTCTTTCAAACTGCTATTTATTTTCTTAGCAATGTTTAAAAATTGCCAATTGATGGACCGGTATAACCTGATGACTTACCAATATTCAGATTTTCTGTGACGCTCCACAGACTAGAGTGTATGAATCTTTTGTGATATCAATGAAGTCAACATATACCTCCAAAATAAAAATTTTATTTTTATTAGGAAGAAGCCTTGATCTTGGTCTGCAACACTTTCTACTGATTTGGGGGTTTTGTTGTCCTCGGGTCTGTGAAGACACCCCTCTACCTCCTTACACAGAAATGCTGACTCCACATTGATTGTATCACTGTTGATGTTTTGTTGCTATTTGTTTTGGGGGTTCAATAAACTAAATACCTTATCACTGGAGTGCCTGGGTGGCTCAGTTGGTTAAACGTCCGACTCTTGATTTTGGCTTAGGTCCTGATCTCATGGTTTGTGGGCTTAGGCCCCACCTCAGGTTCTGCACTGACAGTGTTGAGCCTGCTTGGGATTCTCTCTTCTCTTTCTCTGCCCCTCCCCTGCTTGTGCTCTCTCTCAAAATAAATAAATAAACTTAAAAAAAAACACAATATCTTATCACCTATTTTGTTTTACGTGTTGGTCTGCAGGTTTTTGGTTTTGCTGTCATGCTGTTTTCTGTTTTTATGACAATTTGAGGTGATTTAAAACTACCCCAACTGCCACCACTGTCTTCCCAGAATTTTCCCCTACCGTGACTTCTTAAAGCTTTTGTTTCTTCATCTGTTAAAGAGAACAAAACAATCTCCTAATATCCCTTCCAACTCTGAGATCTTTGACTGCATAAGATAACCGTGTTTGAAACCAAAATTGTGGAGGAAGGAGTATAGAAGGTATTGCCTCACTCTCATATTTTTGGCCCCTGCGTGTCTAAGATTAAGTTGCTGTGTGCCATATTTGTCTCCCGAGTCAATACTTGTCCTTACATCCATACATCTATCCATCCATCCTAATAAAAAGCCCTGAGCCTCTGCTCTGTACTAGCTTTGTTTCTCCAGGTACTTATCAGGTTTGCTTGTGCTGTTTGAAGCTGTAAATAGCCTCACTATAAATGTCATTTCTCAGATACATGGCCACCTAAGCAGACTTGATTGGAGGTGGAATGTGAGTTTTATACTGTTGTTGTTGCTGTTGTTGTTTGGTGGGGGTAGGGAGAGGGATAAACTATACCAGCTTTACAACATAGGTGATTTCTTGCCTGCCACCACAATCTGGATCAAATCAGGGCTTGAAGTTTCTCTAAGATTTAATAATCCAAGGAAGAAAGCCAATTGACCTTACTATTCGGTTAGTAGCCAGACTCTATGAGCTTGGAAGAACTGAAAAATCGAGGCCTCAGGAAGTTCATATTATTCGTTTATAGGCATGTGACAATTCAGTGTTATCAACTAGCTTTGTGTAGGCAACTGCTTTCTCTTCTCTGAGGCGGGACAGTCCTGCTGAATAGCTATCAAGAGACTCCAGCAAATGGGGGGGTGGTGGGGAAGGGAGAAGACACTCTCAGGCAGAAGATGCACTCAGGGCAGAATTTCAGGCAATGCTTCACTCCTCTGGAAGGATCCTGAGCTCAACAAATTGTCGATGACTTATCTTTTACCACACTCCCTGGTGTCTTACAATTTATATAATAAACATTTATGGAATACCTACCATACACCAGTCATTTTATTTTCTTTATCCTTTTTATCTTAATGTATTTTTTTAAAAGTCATACTTGCATATGCTTAAGAAATCAAACAATACTTTAAGACTCATAAAAAATAGCTGGCTCCTGTTTTATTTCTCGTCTCTACAAATTCCTTCTCTCCAGACGCAACTGTGTTAAATTACTTTTAGCTGTTTTTTAAAAAAATATTTGCTTCCATATATCGAAATAACAGCTTTTATCATTATTTTTTGATTTGTCAGGTTTTTTTAAGGTTTATTTTATTTTATTTATTTTGAGAGAGAGAGAGAGAGAGAGGGAGAGAGCGTGCAAGGGGGAGGAGCAGAGGGAGAGGGAAAGAGAGAGAATCCCAAGCAGGCTCCGCACTGTCATTGCAGAGTCTGATGTGGGGCTGGAACTCACAAATTGTAAGATCGTGATCTATGCTGAAATCAACAGCTTAACCAGCTGAGACACCCAGGCACCCCTGATTTGTCAGTTTTAAATATTATTCATTGACTTTTTGCTCTAGAAGATTATGTTTTAGCTTTCTTATATCCTATCACTTCAACACAGAAATATTTCTCCATTCTCATCCTTTCAGTAAAATTATACACTAAAACCTTGGTTTGTGAGCATAAGTTGTTTAGGAAACACGCTTGTAATCCAAAGTACTTGTATATCAAAGCGAATTTCAAGAACCACTGGCTCAGTTGTGATCATGTGACATTCAGCATCACGTACTACTTGTCTTGCAAGACATCACTCACGTGTCGTTAAAATTTATTAGAAATGTTTGCTGGTTTTGTGGAATACAGAATAAGTTACTCATAATCCAAGATTTTATCCTATATGTTTTATTTAAGTCAATATTTGTTTACATTGTTATGATCATATATTATGCATAGCAAACCATATGTTATACTGTATTTCATTGCCTTTCTGATATAGCTTATGTTTTCTTTGAAATAAAAAGTCTCTTTTTAAAAAAATTTTCTCTGTAAATATCACTGATTCATCGCCAATTCTCTGACAGAACTGAAATTCTAATACTTTGAATGACCACTGTATTCACTCTGTGTTAGAAATAGCTCTTCTAGAGATCTGTTCTCCAGCCTTCATCTGCACTGGTTGCTCTATAGACTTGTCCCATAGCTGTCATCCTGAATATTCCACTTACATGTCTGTTACAACTTTTTACTGTGACCCATTTGACTCTAATGCCTTTTCTGAATTTTCTGCTCTTTTATTCTCTTTATGTTTCAGTTTGGATTTTTTTTTTTCAAATGAACTATTTTCTAATTCATTAATCCTTTCTTTTGCTTGTCTAATGTGTTATTATACCCATCTATAGATTTCTTATTTTGAGTTTATTTTTTTATTTTTTCATTCTAAATTTTCAGTGGATTGTTTTTAATATAGACTGTTCTGACAAAATTATTCATCTTGCCATTTATTTTCTTGAATGTTAGTATAGCTATTTTGAAGTCGATATTGATACCTCTGATACCTAGACTACCTGTGGGTCTGTTTCTGTTTTATTTATTTATTTTTTTTGCTCTTTGTTTTGAGTCATTTTTGTCTTTCTTGCATGCCTGGTGATTTTTAAAAAAAAATTTTTTTTTTCAACGTTTATTTATTTTTGGGACAGAGAGAGACAGAGCATGAACGGGGGAAGGGCAGAGAGAGAGGGAGACACAGAATCGGAAACAGGCTCCAGGCTCTGAGCCATCAGCCCAGAGCCCGACGCGGGGCTCGAACTCACAGACCGCGAGATCGTGACCTGGCTGAAGTCGGACGCTTAACCGACTGCGCCACCCAGGCGCCCCAGCATGCCTGGTGATTTTTGACTTAATGCTGGACATTGTAAGTTAAAACTTATAGAGGCTCTGGATGATTTTTATCTTTTTCCAGAGATAATTTTCTCTTCTTTAGCAAGCAGTTAAAGGAGGGATGGATCACCTTGGTACATTTGCAGATAGTCTATTTCCAGTCTGTTCTTGCTTCTAGAGTATTTTCCTTTTGGGGATCTTGGCTAAAAGTCTGGAACTATTTAGCAAGATCTCTTATCCTTGGTGGGCCTTGAACTTTAAGTTTTGTCTTCTTGACACTATGTTCAGTTAAATATTCTGCTTCATTTTTAGCTTCTAACTGCAGGTTTCTGCTTGTTTTCTTTGCTTCTAATCCTGAAAAGTTTAAGAATCTGCAACTACCTTAAAGAGAAAAATTCCAAGGAATGTCAGGTTTACTTCTCCCTGTGGTCCTCTTGTCTTTAGGATATTGGTTCCTCAAGTTTTGGAAGCCTGGGTATCCCTGAACTTGAATTTGTGTCTCCCCAAACCATTGACACTGACAACAAACTCCAGGCCAACCCTTTTTATCAGCTTCAAAACCACACAATACAAATTAACAAATGCTCTGAGGACCATCAATGAATGTCAGGCTTACTTCAATGCATTTTCCTTTCTCTGTGATCTTGGCTCTTCAAATCCTGCCTGCCTTAGTTGTCTTTAATGCTTTAAAAGAACTGTTTTTACCCAGATTTTAATTTGGAAATCCTGACTTTCATGATTTGAATGTTTTTTGTTTTAGTTCTGTAATAATTTATTGCCTTCAATTTTAGGTTTTATTTTTTTCTTTCAGCAATTCCTTGTATTTTGATATTGGATCTGTTAGATGGATCCCTAAATGTTTAACTGCTTTCTCTCTTCTATTTCTATATCTTTTCCCTTGGGCTAATTCAGAGAAGAATCTTTAATCTTATGTCTTGGGGTATGGGATAAGTATGGTTGCTGGTGTTCTGAGAGCCAAGTAGAGGATGGAGTTGAGGGAGAATGTTGTTCCTAAAGTAAACTTCCCCTCAAAGCTCTTGTTGCAACTTGATACCTTTCCCATGCCTTCAGCTGTAACCTATCCTTGGATTCAGAACTTCCCCTAGTTTATCCTCTCCAATGGATGAGAAAGATTTGTCTATAATTTTGTTTGAAGTCCCCCTGTATACCTACCTTCAGAAATACTTGGTGCTGCCAGTTGTCGAGGCTTTCCAAGTGCTGTGGCACGATTAGATCGTAGACTTAGTTTTCAGCTTTCTCTGACAGGTTGAGACACTTCCCTTTTTCCTATTTGCTTTTTAGTTTCTAAAATTATCATGTCATCTCTTGTCTCCTACATTCTTCTCATTCATTTTTATTGTCCTTACGGATTTATACTTAAAAGTGTTTTTTTTTTTCTTTTCTTGTGTGTGTGTCTATGTGTGTTTTAAACTTTAGAGTTTTGGGGAAGGGCCAGAGAATAGGTGTGTTTAATCCACCATACTTAACAGGAAATTTTAGGTTCTTTATATATATCACAACAAATTTCCACAGCATGTATTTATATAAAGAAAATATGGAAGGACCATGGTAAATGATAAAGTTAGAACTAAAACTCTGTTATGAAAGCCTGCATTTTTGAATGCAGTATTTTTGTTGTTGTTTTACTTTGAAATTTTACTTACAAACATGAAGAAATCCAATTCTTTTCAAAACTAAGTGATTCATGAAATAGGAATTTTTGCAACACACCTTTACCTTCTATTTTGTGCAATAAATTTTTATATTTTCAGCACTCTATAATGAATTGTAAATTTTCAAAATCTAATGTAATTTTACTAATCATTTTTTCATTATAGTTTCTATTTTATGCTTGAAATTATGAATACTACACTCTGGAGAAATTATTTTTTAATTGAGACTTTTCTCTAAGTCAAGATTATTCTTCCCAATAGACTATATCCATTTTATTTCATAGAGACTAAAGTTTCTTGTTTAACTCTCATGTTGTGTTTTTGCCTAAAGCCTGAAAACTTCTGGGAACTTTCTTATTTTGTTTTCTTTTGGGCTGCTCCAAAAAGCTGTTCCCTTTTGCTTCCTCTCAACATGTCTTTGACCCTGGAGAGCCTTGGTAAAAATTTCCCGGTGTATTCACCACACAATTAATGATTTACTTTTTCTTGATGATATATGTGAAACAAGTAAGATTTTTTTTCAGAAGACAATTTAGACATTTTGTAACAAGTGTAACATACGTATAATGCCTAGAGAGTTTCTGTAAGAAATCTCCATCTAAAAATCATGCCAGCTTTACTTTCATATTCTTACTAAAGAATGGAAAGGGTCCTGCCTATCGGGCAATTTCACATGAGGAAATAGAGTTATGGTGGGCTGCTATCACTTCTAAACATTTTTGTTTCATGAGAGTTATAAAGGACCATATTTCCCTTTTGAAGCTGTCACCTACTTTCAGGCAAAAACTCTTTGTTTGCACTTTTTTCCCTATTTTCAAGAGGTAGGGCAGTTATATCAGCTAAAAATTTGCAGGAAAAATATCCAGATAATTAGAGAACTAAAACCAATGCGAAAGCATCTGATGTTATATAATATTATTTGAATTGAGAATAGAGTGGGTCCCAAACTATTTCATTGGTCTCTGTGTCTCTTGGCTCTCTGAAACCTCCATATTATTGCTTGTTTGAAATAATCAAAATTACTTTCTTTTGTTAAATGCCTACCAGATTTTTTCACTTGTTTAAAAAATTTCTACTCCTTAGGAACTCTTTCATCCTATTTGATCAGAAACAGTCAATTGCTCTGTATCCTCTTTGAGTGATTTGTATATTCAGTTTATCTGCCTTTCCTTAAAATTTGCACTTAATTTTTATTTACTTATTTATTTATTAAGAGAGAGCAAGCAGGGGAGGGGCAGAGGGAGAGAGGGAGAGAGAACTCCAATAAGGCTCCATGCTTTCAGGGCAGAGCCCAATGCAGACTTGATCTCACCAACTGTGAGAATATAACCTGAGCCGAAATCAAGAGGTTAAGGAAGCTTAACATACTGAGCCACCCAGGTACTTCTTGCACTTCATTTTTTTGTGTGTGTGGTGATCCTTGAACCGTTCCATGGCATTTTTTTCTCTCCCAACTAGATTACAAGCTCTTATTGTAAACAAAGGAGTGCCATCCCGACACATTAAAAAATATGCTCCATAACTGTTGTTCCGCTAAATACAGGAAATACATGCTTGTGTTTTAATTCTGGAGTGTGTGTTCTTTAGTGAAGGAACCGATGCGAGATTTCCATTTCCATGCGGGATCCTGGGTGGTCTGCCATGAGCAAAGAGACAACAGGTGGCTATCATATGGGACTCTTTTTAAATTAGGATAGTGACATGTAGGATATTCTCCCTGTTATCCTACTGGCATACACAGCCCAGAGGAAGATAAAAATTAAATAAAAGGAAACAATTTCAAAATAAAGTGATGAAATTCTAGCTGAGTAAGTGATCAATTAGCAGATAGAAGTAGATTGAAGAATTTCCCAAAACAAGTAAGCAAAGGGAAATCTAGAAACCACAAAAGAATATGTATCTAGATCTATTATAAATCATGGTAACCTCTTCTATAACAAGGGCAGTTTCCAACAGGCAACTCTGGGTAAGAATTTAAAAACTAGTGTTAAAGCCAAGAAGAGAAAAATAAAAGCATAAGCAAGAATAGCTTCAAAATGACTTTGTTTCCAAGCCTTTTAATGATAACAAAATAGTAGCAAAGAGGAACAAATCCCTGAAGGAAGAAAGGTACATGTAAGTATTAAATTTACAAATGTTAGAAAAAGAGAATCACAAATTAATGATGCAGTTTCCCCCCAAGAGAAGCTGAAAAGGAAATTTAAATCATTTTGAGGAAATGACTCTCTCTGATGTTGAAATTACCTTTCTCTTTTAATATATAAACTATGTGGAAATATAAGTTATTGGTTCAAATGTGGGTCCTCTGTACCTTGAATCATGTCTGTCTTCCTTATATCCTATTATTTGGTCTATTATGAAGAAAGTTTGTGTGACCATGTGGTGGCATGCATGTGAGGTCTTGCTGACATTTTAGCCCAGACTGAAGGGCGAGACATCAAAGAACATAGAGAACAGAGAAAAAAATTGAGGAATAGCAACTGATTCAATGTTTAGAATAAGAGATGGGAGATATGGTAGAAGAAGTTGGTTACCAGTATCTCCCACATAGCAGAGGCCAATAAATATTTCAAGTTGGAATGACAAGAATAAATACAATTGTAACATTAAACAAATTTGTCCCCCACCAAAAAAGATAATAAAAATAGCTGCAATGTATCAAATGCTTTACACATGCCAAGCACTGTTCTACATATTTTTATTTCTTTTTTCATTTGTAAAACACCGTTAGAAGCTAAACATTATCCTCAGTTTACCAATGAAGAAACCAAGGCTCAGAGTTGTCAAGTGTCTAGCCCAAGATCTCTTAGCCAGCAGCACTGGAGGGAAGACTGTCTTCCAGACCATCTAACCATAGAATTTGAACTCTCAGATATTATGATAATACCTCTTCTTGAACCAAATATTTATGCTCAGGATGTCCCCAGTGTTGTTTGTAGGATGAACTAAGTTTCAATATAGCACAGTATAACATTTTTGTTTTTGTTTGAATATTAAAATTGCCTGGCAAACATCTTCATTTGGATGTTCTATAGGTCAGAGTCAGCCATTAAATGGTCTTAAACTAGAGCTTCTTGTCTTCCCTGCAAGCTGCTTCTTTCTTCTCCTTCCCCTTCCCCTCTCCCCCTCCCCCTCTTCCTCTCCCCTCCTCCTCTCCCTCCTCCTCCCCTCCCCTCCCCTCCCCCTCCCCCTTCTTCTACTTCTTCTTCCTCTTCCACCTCTTCCGCTTCTTCATCTTCTTCTTCTTCTCCTCTTTCTCCTCCTCCTTTTTCTTTTCCCTCTCTTCCTCCTCCCTCCTCCCCCTCCCCCTCCCCTCCTCCTCCCCCTCCCCCTCCCCTCCTCCTCCTCCTCCCCCTCCTCCTCCCCTCCTTCTTCTTCTTCTTCTTCTTCTTCTTCTTCTTCTTCTTCTTCTTCCTCCTCCTCCTCCTCCTCCTCCTCCTCCTCCTCCTCCCTTATTATATAGTTAATAGCACTATGATCTACCCAGGGACCTGTGAAGAGTTGACCATTTCTTCTTTCACAGCCTCCACAGCCGGTTTAGTCACTAAGTCCTAGGCTCTCACCTTTACAATATCTGTGTGATCTGAACCCTCTTTCTGTTTCACTGCTCATGCCTTTGTCAGGCCCACATTTCTTTCTCTTGTATTATGTCAAGAAGATTTTGATTTGTTTTACTGTCTCCCATCATGGTCATTTCCAATTCACAGTAATGCAGCTGGAGTCATGGCCCCTGTTTAAAACCTCCTTCCCTAAAAAAAGAATTCTCTTTGCTCCCATGACTTCATTCATGATCTATATGCTGATAAATCACAAATTTATATCTCTAGCCCAGATTTTGCTTCATAGTATCCGTATTAATGTTTCCAATTCAATAAGCCATCCACCCAATGCCTTGGACTTTCTCACTCTAATAATTAATAGTTACAAGTTCTCACAGTTCTACTTCCTGAATACCTTTTCTTTCTTTCATTTTTCTGCTTCCAAACTGCCATGGTAATGGTCCAGTCTTCCACTTCTGCAATAGCCTGAGTCACTGAAGCAGCCATGATAATATGCTTCTAACTAGTTGCTCTGTACCCATGGTTTCCCACTTTTAATCCATTCTCCACACATTATATTTCATTAATGACAATACACACTTTTTTTTTTTACATTTGGACTTCTTTGAAATCAGGGTAAGTCTTACAACTGATTTTGCATCTGCAGTTTAATTAGTAGCATTTTTTAAAAATAAGTCACATAAAATGATGATATATTTTATATTCAGTGGTACCTTAGATTTGATGAAATATGATAATAGGAAAAATCATCTTTCTGGATGTTACTATCCTGCACAGGATCTTCAGTGATTTCCCCTTTTAGGGTAAAATGAAACATTCTTAACATGCCTCTGAGGTCCTGCATATCTGACCTTTATTTACCTCTGTAGAATCATTTTGTGCTGATCTCCTCTTAGTTATCTATCCTTGAATCACATTAACTTAGTAAATATTAATTGGCTGACCACTGTGTGCTAGGCACTAGGTTGATATATCAATGAACCCAAAAAACAACACGGCAACTGCTGGTATGGTGCTGACTATGCATTTGAGGACTCTTGGCTTATCCTGATTTATCATGTTATTTCTCGCCACAGAATACTTAGTCCCTCTCTCAGGAAGGGTCCTTCCTCCTCCCCTTACCTTTTGTTCTTCTACCTTTCTAAGCCCTACCTCTTACTCATCCTTCATGGCTTATGTGACAGAGCTCTCCCCCACAGTCATTCTGTTCAATACTCTCATGGTTCCTGCACTTCTTTTCATGGCCCCCACAGCACTTGCTTTCTTGGGATCTGTCTTCCTTTCTGGGCTAATAGGCCCATGAAGACAGAGGCCACATCTCTTTAACTCATGGCTTTCTCCCCAGCTCTTAGTCTAGTGCCTGGGTCATATTAAGACCTCTTTAAATATTTATTGAATGAATAAGCAATGGAATTGGAAACATGTATTCAATTTCAAACCACCCTGAGATATTCTGAATTTCTACTACTTGAATATATTATTAAAACAAAGCACAGCAATAACAAAAATAGAACCATATACATATGGGGTTATGTGAGAAGTTTTAGGTTGACAGGCAAGATGAGAAGAAAATATAATATAAGTTTCAATCTGAGATGCACAGAAGTTGATATTAAATATCATAAATATTTTCTTCCTTAAAGTGCTGTAGTACTCTAGCATCATTATTTTGATTACGCATGAATATACTTACAACATTTGTACAGTAGTTTTTGTGTCTTGACAGATTATATCATATTCTTTCTCTGCTAGTCTTAGAAGCTTCCTTCTCTTTGGTCTATTCTTTGTATTAAAGAGGAGCTGCCTTTGTGAGTCATGGATTTGCTCAGTGGATTATGCTTATGAGCTAGTTGTACATTTAATTCCAAGTGGTGAATTAGCCTAACACTAGACATAGTCTGCTGTTTTGCAAACATGGGTCCGGTTATATGCCCAAGAAAGCAATTAAAATAGAAGCTCACTAGTGTCATTGTACTTTTAAATTAGCGTGTTTTCATTAGTGTTCAAAGCAATTTTTAACTGCTTACCTATTCTTTGCTTTAGATATAAAGTTTCTTCAACTATATGTACTCTAGTTCATTATGTATGTTTCTTGTAATTGCCTCTACATTTATATTAGCATAATCTTCCTCAGTTACCAAAGAAAAATTTGAGAAATAGTGAAGAAAAAAAATCTTACTTTTTTGTAAGAAGAAAAATGTTCCACAATAAGTAGAGAAAGAACCACGATGTTAGGTTTTCTAGTTATTGAATTTTAGCTCTCTTATTTTTAGCAACATTTCCTAAATCCGTGGATGAAAAGGCTATAAAATGTGAAGTATTATTACCATAACCTATAGCAACAAACTACCTCAACATAGGTATAATCAGAAGGAAAATTCTTATAACCACATTCATATTCAAAGATCTTGTGATATAAGCCAACCCCTGTGGGGGTATTATTTTCAAACATAACAGGTTGACATTATATAATTACACACTGCTGGATATTGAAATAGCAAAAAAGGAAAAAGTGCTTATAGTAGTACTCACAGCACACTATTATGAGTATTCACCTTTATCCACACATCTTTAGAAAATTATTTCTAGTTACATATTATAGACTTTAGCAAAGATTTAGTGATTTATTTAATATCAATATTAGGTTTTGACATTAATGTCTTAGCAAGCATAGGGAGGTGTGGTCCTAAGACTCCCTTCCACTCAATTAAGGGGCCTCAAAGTGAACCTCTTCTCCATTATTCTGTCAGTTTGTTAAACAGACATTCACATATGTATGTGTAAATAAATATTCAAAATCCCATTTTTTAAAAGTTTATTTATTTTGAGAGAGACAGAGAGAATGTGAATAGGGGAGGGGCAGAGAGAGAGAGGGAGAATCTCAAGCAGGTTCCACACTGTCAGTTCAGAGTCCTTGTGGGGCTTGAACTCACAAAACTGTGAGATCATGATCTGAACTGAAATCAAGGGTTGGATGCTTAAACGACTGAGTCAACCAGGTGCCCCCACAATCCCATTTAATTATTTTTATAATTTGCAATTCCTCTCTACTTAATTTTTCCCTTTATTGACTTTTCTACTTTTGATGATAATGTTCTTTTCTAAGATAAATTCCTGGTTTTTTTTTTTTGGTCCCCCTTTACTGTCTACTTTTTATTTATGCTGATTGGAGAAGTGATGGGGATTTGTCAGTATTTTTGATTTCTCAGATTTCTTTCTAATTATTCTCAGTGCCACCTTCCTCCCCCTTAATCTCTGGATTTTAACCACCTTATACGTTTCTCCCTTTCATATGTCAGGTTTCTCATATTTCCATTCTCTTCAGTTAACATGAGCTTTTTGGTCAGTGTGATGCACTGTGAAATGTGGTTTCACAAATATTTAGGCTCCAAATACTGTCAAATCTTGGAACTCTGCCTAGTCTCTCTCTCAAATTGGTCAGCTTACTATCTTACATCTCTTCTTTCTACTCTGTTATGTAAGTACAATCTGTTGGTTCCTTTTGGATTTCTCCTCTCTGGTCTTCTTTTCTAGAATGGAATGCATATAATTGTAGGGTGTATAATTTCATATTTAATATTCTCAGCTATTTTTTTTCAAAAGTGACCTACCTATGGTAAATTAGAGAAGATAAGAGAGACAGAGAGGTAAAATATGAGACTGAAACACAAGTATAATATATTTTGGGGATAGCATTAATAGACAGACCATACAAGTATAGTCACTATTTAAAAATAAATGCTAGTAGAGCCACAAACTAGTAGTATAAATAGTAGTCTAGAGAGTAGTATGCTTCCTTCCTCAACAACAAAAATCGACCAGTCAACCAACCATGCCATAACAGAGTAGGCTTGTCCTAATTAACAAGCTCAGATTTAAGTGGGTACATGCTCAATAAAAGTGAACCAAGACCCTTCATGTGGTTATAAGAGGCCTAAAGGGGTCTTGGAGTTTACTAAGTTAGCTTCGGTCACTGACTCTGTCCTCTCTCCTTAAATCTCTTGCTCTTTCTTTCTATTGGCACAAGGCAAGGATCTAGATGCTAGGATGCAAGATGGAGGTCGTTTAAATACCACTTCTTCAACCCCCTACTCTTCACCCATGCAGGGACTGAGTAATAACTACAACAGGTTTTCAGTAAACATTTATGGATAGAAATGATAACTTACAAAAGAAATTCAGTTAGCCTAGTTTGTTCATCTGTTTGCTTGCTTTTAATAAATTGTACCTGGAGAATCCATATTAAAGGCACCCTAAAACTTCTGTAGGTGTCATCTTGAGGTATGCACTTACAATCATGATCTTTCAACTGAAATAAATTTGGAAAATCTCGTTACCACTATAAATCTAGAAATCAGTATAAATAGGCATCAAATAAAATCCAAATGCAAATTCTCTGGAAATATAGTGTGATTATTCTGCTTTATCTCCCATAAAATCTGCTCTTCACACCCTTTATGGCCTCTTTGGGGTGTTGCTGTTTATGAATAAAAATATTACTTTAACAACAAAACAAATTTCTTTGCTCTAATTAGGCAAAATGAAAGCCTTCTGTTACAATTTATATTATTAAAATTTTGACATTTTCTAATGTCATAAAACAAGTTTTATTTTTAACAAAGTCTTATATTGGAAAAGTGCTTTGAGGAGATTTCCAAGTTCTAGTGAAGCTTAAGTTTTTGTAATTATTTGATACCAAAAATTATGGTGTAATAAAATAATTTTGGTAGTCCTTTTTTCCATTTTAAATAGTAATTGACCTCTAGAATTATATGCACCAGAGTAATGTTACTAGTGATTAAAATGTAAAAAGATAATAATTATTAAAAGCTTCATGCATAATAGAACTCATCATTTCTGGGCAACAGAGTCTTTAGGGTAGAACAGTTAAGTAGGATTTGCCTATATCAAAACTACTTGGAAGGATTCTTTAATCTGGACCTTTATTTATGAACCCTACAAAATTGTTGAAAATGACCAAACTATATAACTGTATTTAAAACAACGAACTATAAAAGGCTTTCTTCCATCGTTTATGTTTTTTTAAATATATCTGTATCTATATAACTTATAGCATATGACAAGATATATCTTTTTCTTGCATCAGGACCTTTATTAAAGCTTTTGAAATATGCAATTACAAACACTCAAAATTGATCTTAAAAAAAGTCTTTTTTGGAAATTTTGTTTTTCCCAAAATGTTTCCTATTTAATTTTCTTTTTTTAATATGTATAATTTTTTTTAGTGTTTATTTTTTTTTTTTTGAGAGAGAGAGAGAGAGAGAGACAGAATACGAATGGGGGAGGGGCAGAGAGAGAAGGAGACACAGAATCCGAAGCAACTGTAGGCTCTAAGCTGTCAGCATAGAGCCAGATGCGAGGCTCAAACCCATGGGCCATGAGGTCATGACCTAAGCCGAAGTTGGATGCTCAACTGACTGAGCCACCCAGATGCCCTCTTTTTTTTTTTTTTTTTAAAGATTTTATTTTTAAGTAATCTCTACACCCAACATTGGGCTCTGGGCTCGTTGGGCTCAAATTCACAGCTCTGAGATTAAGAGTTGCCAGCTAGCCACCTCATCCTATTTAACTTTCTAAAAGGAGTGGCTATTTTATGCTGCAACTGCCTTGTTCTATTCAAAGCATTCCAGGCCTGTGTTTATTCTGCAAATATTTCTAAGCACCTGTGGTGAGTAGGCATTGCGCTAGATACTATGGATATACTAGTGAATTAGATGGCTGGCCATCCCAGCCCTAGGGGTTCTTACATGCTAGTGGAGAGTACGAATAAACAAAAAGGTAATTGCCATATAATAGAGAGCTGGGATTGGGGTAAATTGAGAATGCTATGGGAACATGTAAGAAGGGCATGTAGTTTAGTCTTCATGGGTCCAGGAGAAGAGGCAGTAAAGTTGAACCCTGAAGAGTGAGTGGGACTCAGCTAGATCAGGTGGAGAGGAAGAATGAAAAGACTCTTCCAGGAAGATGAAATAAGAGGTACTCTCTTGAACGGATTAGGTTTTTTTTACATAAATACTTTTTGTACACTGGTGATGGGAATCTTGTTTTAAATTACTCTTAGCTGGGAAAAGTCACTATTTGCTTTGTGTAAGCAGGTGCTAAAAGAAATATCTTCCTATGGAGATGAGTGAAACCTTTTCATGGTTGACTATCCCCCCTAGTAACAGCAACTAGCTGGACTACTTACTTGCATATAGTACAATGAATGCAAACTTGCCTGTTTGACCTCGCTCTTACCTATTTAACAGGTCTACTCATTAAGAAGCTGCACAAAGTAAAAGAATACTTGAAAAGAATACGGCTGTTAATACTTGCAATGTGTTTGGCTGTGTGTAACAACAAATAAATCCGTTCTGAATTGTTAAACAATAATTGGTTGCCAATTATATAACTGGCAAGTCAGGAGTAAGGCAGCCTTTTGTCATACAGTTGCTGGTGTTGAGTCACTGAGGACCCAGCTTCTTTCTGCCTGTGTGTTCGGCCATACATGGCATGAGCTTCATCTTATTCCTGTTTCTCCCTTGTGGTGACCATCAGGTCCATCAGAGCCATATGATTTCTTGTTGACATTGAACAGAAGAAGGTGAAATCCTCTGCCTCAAGTATGGAATCAAGTTGTTTCTTTTAGTCTGACATAGTTAAAGACATATCCTACCCTGGACCAAAAACTGAGACCAAAACACAATGTTTTGTTTGCTCAGGGGAGAAGTATACTTAAAGCAGTGAGGAATCAAGATATCCTCCCCTGAGTCATGGAGAGGAGGCATGGATACCCAAGAAAAATCATCTTTTTGCTAGGAAGGAGGAGGGGAGAAAGGCTGTGGGATAGAGAAACAGCAGTGTGTCCAACCACGTTGTTTGCTACTCCTTCATATTTGTTTAATTCAAATTCGGCCTCCTGACCAGAGAAAAAAATACTTCCATATCATTGGGAAAAAAGGTCATAATTCTAATGGATTCTAACTCTTTGAACCATGTGTAGCTTGGTAATTAGGGGGCGATGAAGTAAATGTTGAGTTGTGGAGACCACTGTTTTATCTTTCCTTTCCTTTGCTTCCTGAATTGTACTTTTGAATTTCTATATTGGTTTTTGTGGTCCACGTTTACCATAGAGTAGAAAGAAATTGCAGGCATTTATTTTGCTGTAAAAGTATTTTTAGATGTTTTGTGGGCTCTGTATCAATTACTGTATAACATAGAGTTAGGAAGGAATGTGCAAAATATATTTAGCAACCTTTGATAATATTTTAAGAGCATTTGATTCTGACACATGCTATATAATTTATAGAGATGCAGGTTACATCATTATAAGGTTACATATTGGGAAGTCTAAAAAAAAATCCTTAACAAAAATACCTTCTTGAAACACAGACTGAGGAATGTTGCCTCAAAGGAAAAATATGCAATGATTGCTCAGGTTTTTGTTTTTCTTTTCTCTTAATTTTCTTTTTGAATATCTTATGCAAGTGTAGTTTTGTTCCTTCTCATCGTGACAAATAGGTCCCCAAACTTGAAGAAATTTATGTCACTTGAATGATTGACCCTTATTTTTTATTCAGGACTATTCTTTCCCTCTGGCTACACAGGGTGGAGTGATGTACTTGCCAGAGGCTGGACTAAGATAAACATATTCTCCCATGGAAGTAGAAGAGAGCAACTACATATGCAAACACAAAAGGTTTCCGTTTGCAAGTTGGTTCAGGGCGACCTTTGATGGACAGAAGGGAGCATAAAATTAATAGTTTAACTATAAGAAAAATAATGATTTCCACCTAATATTTGCATAGTGACACATTTTTCAGAGTGCTTTTGTAAACATTAACTCACATGATGAAGTGGCTCTGTGATAAGAGAAGGATGGTAGTGTTATAACCATTTTGCAGGTTAGGAAATCAATATATATGAAGGTTAAATGAATGGCCCACGATCTGAAGAAGAATGGGGTTGAGAAATTCAAACTTGTTTTTCCTCTCAGTGTATGTTTCTGTGTGTGTGTATGCTCTAGTAAAACATTTTACTTCCCCCTTAAAGTAAGAGAACAAAACAAAGTACAAAGAAAAAAGAGAGCTGAACAACAACCACAAAACCCGCTATATTAAACATTCGTAATGATCAATTTCTGGAGAACACACATTTGCTGCATTAGGAACTCTTGCAAGGTAGATGTTGTGAATTGTAGTTGAATGACTTAAAATACTTTAAAAAATACCCTTTGAAATACAGTATTTCCATTTTTGCTCTTCATTTTCCTATCAGACAGAGGTCTCACACCCCCAGTTCAATGTCTCTCAAGTGCATTTCTTCCTCTTAATGCTTTTATCCTCTTCCTCCCCCTCCTCCAAATCTAAACTCATCCCTCTTATGAGGATGTTTGGGCCTGAAATTACTTGTGAAGCCTCCACTTAAAGCCTAGAGACCCTTAATGGGCCCTCTTACATTATTTATAGTGTAACTGTTTAGGGAAGTACGTGAAGGGGAAGGATTTTTGTTGCGAGTCTTTGAAATCATGTATAGTATATCATATGCTGGTTACCCATTCCTAGGAATGACCCAGATACAATCTTAAGGATTTGGTGATTGGCACATAGTTGGCCTTCAATAAACAGCCATAGGTAACTGTGGAATTTGCTGCTGGAGTCACTGTGTTGTGTGATTTCATGCTTTCTGAATACAAAATAGATTTTTGCGTAAGGTATGCTTTTTGACAGCTGCTGATAACATCTGAGAGACAATTTAATTCGTCTACAACTTCAGCAGCAGCAGCAGCAGCAGCAACAAAAAAAAAAGCCAATAGTCTCCATCACTACTGCTTCTTTGATGAATATCAATAAATATGGATGAAACACCTGAAGGAGCACACAAATTCATAGTTAGCAAATTTGCCAAGTATGCATACAATGGGTGTACTGCATGATTATGTTTGTTGAAAATAAGAAAGAGAGACACATAAATAGGGCTAGTGAGAATGAAGAGTCAGTGACAGCATCGCATAAGGCTCATAAAGTATCTTTTATCTTGGGTAGTTTAAAGCATTTGAAAATGTCCTCATGACACCCTCTGCTACTAGTAGATGGTAAAGAAATATCAACTCCATTTAAATGAAAAAAGGATGTTGAAATGGGAGTTGAAAAGTTAAGCAAATTGCTTAGTGCCTTGGTCTCAGAAACGGTGGCTGAATCTATCTGTGGCAAGTATATTGTGTCATTTGCCCCTAAGCAATCTTTTTCTAGCTCTGTATAAATTATCTACCTGGCAAAAAGAAGACTGAAGCTGGGAGCAAAAATATACTTCTGTGGGTGTAATTGTATTCGTGGCCAAATAGAATTTGGACTTCTTCCATCAGCAGGAGTGCCTGGTGGTAGTACTAACTTTAAAACCCTGAATTGTCAACAAACAGAAGGAGCCTAGTTGAACAGGATTAGAGAGGAAGAAATGAAGAGATGGGATAAATACACACACACATCCAAGGATTTAACCTGAAACTTCCTTGAGGAAGATGAATTTGTGGGAGGGATCCTTTACTCTGGGGCAGATCTCATTTCTTTCTCTCTACTTCCTCAACTACGATTCTAGTCCCCCTTTGCTCCTTGCTTTTCCCAGAAGTCCCACAGTCAGAACCAGAACAACAAGGATCTGGGGCAGGTTTCTTCCTGGTGAGGAGTAGCCGTACTGACAATATTCCTTCTTCCTGCTGAGGACACTGAGCATTTTCCTGAAGCACCTCACTGGGTCATAGTTGCCTCTCCTCTTTTACTTCTCTCACATCTTTCTTACTTACACACCACCTCCAAGCACACCAGTCCTTGCTCTTGCTCAGACAAACAGGGTGTGTTCCTGCCTCAGCCTTTGCACTTCCCATTTCCTCTACCTGGAATGTTCTTTTTAGTCGAATAATAGCTTCGTCATATGCCTTCTCTGGCCCCTCAGTGTAGATTTAGAGTGACAAATTATACTGTTTTGCCTGAGACTGAAGATTCTTAAGGCATTCTTAGTTTTAAAACTCAGTCCCATGCAAACTATGATGCTTTGGTCACCCTATTTAAACCGCAGCTTCTTCTATCTGGTTTCCCTCTTTTATTGTTTTTCTTAGCGTTTATCGCCACCTAATACATTATACACTTTACCTATTTATCTTGTTTACTACCAATTGGTTTGCTTCCTCCCCCAGAGCTCTCTCCAAGAGGCCAAGGATTTTTTAAATTTGTTTTTATCACTGTTGTATCCCCGGTGTCCAGCATAGTTCAGAATAGGTACTCAGTAACTGGTTTTGAATGAATAAGTAAATGAATGAGCAAAAACTTTAGAAAGTGTTTGTCATATACAAAGAAACTATGTCAGAGATGTATTTCCTGAAGTGAATTATTTGAATCCATAAAGTCTTGGTCAAATGTAGTTTGATTCTCAAAATAAATGCATTATTTCCTCATGAGTGATACATTTCTTAGGAAATGTAAATAATGTCTTTGTTCATAATTTAAAATCAAACTATTACTTAATTCATTTTTAAACTAAATTTTTGCAAAAATAGACTATTGGTAGAATTTAGTGTTACACCCAAATATATTGGTGGATTATTTGTGTTGGTTTAGGACAACTGATTTTAATCTTTTGGAATGTACTTGTAGTGGAAATTCAGTTAGTTTTAACTCATATAAATCTCTTATTCACCCCCATGAAAACTTAGGCATATGCTTGGTTAACAAACCTAACATTTCTCTTACTATCCAGTTATCATTGACTGAATGAATGGAGGTTGACTTCAACAGGCAAATGTACAGAAAACCAAATTAATTATTATCTGTCTTCACCAGACAGGAAATCAGAAACGATGAGCTGCCATATATGTAGGGTGGCACTCTTAGGTGTCTGACATTTACTGACCTTGGGACCTCACCTGGAAAGCCTGGCCAAGTTGTCCCATTATTGTATGGAACATTGTTGACAACTTGGGTTGTCACTCACATTTCCATGTTAGTGACATGCCATGGGGAGAACACTGCATCTGGGGACAGAAGCCCTGTGTCTTCATCCCTTCTCATTATTTAATTTTGTGTGTGGCCTTGCATGATCTCTTAACCTCTAAGAACCTGCATCCCATAATCCAGAAATGTGTATGATAAAGGTCCATCCATTTTAGTGGATTGATGCAAGCTTGAAATAGGAATAGAGATGCTTTGAAAATCATTAGGTGCTGTGTAACCATGTAAGGTAAGGTAAAGTGAGGAGAGGTGAGGTGTTTCCTGGGTGCATATGTTGGAGGTGATTGAGCAGCCACTGCCAGATGGGGCTGAGTTTGGTTTTTATTCATATCTATTTTCCACCTCACAGGTGAAGGTTTTTCTCTCACCAGTCATATCCAGAGAGCATCAGGAATGGAGCCTGTGTTCTTTTCCATTCAGATCTAAGAGTCACTTAGATTTTATTCTCAAAGTACATGGTTAAGGAACTATTCTAGTGGCTTCTTACCAGTTTTAACCAAGTCAGCTTTATGGAAGCAGACTACTCACTGAGAGTAGGGTTTTGTTCTCTCCTTTAAAATGGGAATCAGGGGTGCTTGACTGGCTCAGTCAATGAAGTATGTGACTCTTGACCTGGGGATTGTGAGTTCAAGCTCTGCATTGGGTGTAGAGCTTACTTAAAAACCAAAAACAAAAAAACTTAAAATAGGCATAAGTCCTCCATTTTCAAACTAGATTTTATCTTGGGAAATTGATTATTAGCTACAAAGATTCCAAATAACATAGTGGTTCAAACAGACTCTGGAGCCAGGCTGCTTATGATCAATCCCATCTCTGCCATTCACCGAATACTTGGCATTGAACAAGTGACTTATTCCACATGTGTCTCCATCTCCCTTACCTCACAGAGTATCTGAGAATCAAGAGTAAATAATGGAAAGTGTTGAGAACAGCTCCTCATGTGCAGCAAGTGCCATGTAATTGTTACTGTGTTATTATACATATACATATAACATATATGGGGCTATATATATATACATGTAACATACCATTATTATGATAATCTAACTGACTCCTCACTCAAATGGGGTGGCTTGGTCCTTACTCTAGACTTGGCTTCTCTCTCGTATTCTTTTTTTAAGGATCTGCTAAGAGCACATTGATTATAGTACATTTCCCTTCCATGAACTTTAGGGCACTTAATACAAATTATGTATTATCTCTAAGGGTAGGGATATTCCCTCCTGCCAGTCTATTCTTTCCTCTGCAAAAATCCACCATGGACTTCAGGTATAATTTTTAGATTGTTACAACATGCAGAACAGGACAATCACAGTTCTTACCAATTACTGTGCCATCGAAGGGAGATTGCTCTGCTCATAGGAAGCCCTCTGTTGAGGGAAAAGCTATATCTGGTTTCTCACCCATATCTTGCAATGATGGAATTGCCTGTCTTGTCTTTAGGTCAGGGTGGTTGACCCGAGGAAGGACAACTGGCTCAGTGCAGCTGGTCCAGTGAATGGCCTATGAGGTGACTTTCATGAAAGTTCTGTTGAAACATGGATAATTATTTAGGCCAACTCAGATGTTGTATTTAGGTGCATCTTACTGAAGATATATGGAGAGAGTAGGAGTTATTGTATTAGCAGCAGTAGGGCTGAGTGAGCTGAAGTAAGCAATTGTCACTTAGACAGTAGGCTATGAGCAAGCAGAAATCACACATCATAAGCGGCGGCAAAAGACATAGTATAGCACAGAGTGAGATAGTTGGCTTGGTAGTAGCAAGAGCAGAAGAAGCAGAGGTTGGAAACATACATCTGTACCCATACAAGTGGGTAACAGAAAGAAATTGACAAAATCCTTCTGTTGAAGGGGTGATAGGCTAACTATCTCCCATATCTAGTTTGAGTCCTTCAATTTTTGAATGGTTCCAAATTCCAGCGGTCCATTCTATGGTTGTTACTGGATTTTCTGGAGATTATGTGAGTGTGCATGCTTAAAATATATAATTATTATTTGAAGTAAGCTGAATGAAGTTCTGTTCTTTACCAGCCAAAAAAATGTAAGGATCACTCCAGATACTTACTAGTATTTCCTTTTAAAAAAAAATTATGTTTATTTTTGAGACAGAGAGAGACAGAGCATGAATGGGGGAGGGTCAGAGAGAGAAAGGGAGACAGAATCTGAAACAGACTCCAGCCTCTGAGCTGTCAGCATAGAGCCCGACGTGGGGCTCGAACTCACAGACCACTAGATCATGACCTGAGCCAAGGTTGGATGCTTAACCGACTGAGCCACCCAGGCGCCCCTTTCCTTCTTTTTTTAATAGAAGGAAATAATAATGAACTTTACGATCCTTGGTGGCATTTATCATTACAGGTCTATCTTAAAATGATATGTAAATATATTAACTTTACTCAAGAAATGTTTTTGAATAGGTAAATAAAAAATAACCATTGTTAATTCCCCCCCTTTTTTGTTGAGATATATTTATCATCCCCTCCCAAAAAAGGTAGAATAAAAAGTAAAATAAAATTTAATGTAAAAAAAAGTAAAATAAAATGTTAAGTGTTCAGTTTGATGAGCCTAATAATTGGATTCACATGTATAAACATCACTACAATCGAGATTAAAAAACAATTCTGTCATCTCCAAAAGAGCTCTACGCCCCCTTCTAGTCACTCTTCCAACCCTCCAGAGGTGGCCACTTTCTGATATTTGTCACCATGGATCATCTATTCTTGGATTTCAGATAAAAGGAATTACACAATAGATATTCTGTGTGTCCTGTTTCATTTGCTTAGCATAGGATTTTTGAGATTCATGCATGTTGTATGTGTTTCAGAGGTCGTTCTTTTAAATTACTGAATAGTATTCCATTGTATGAATATAAAATAATTAGTTTATTATTTCCCCTGTTGATGGATATTAGGACTACGTCCCAGTTTTTGGCTATAAATATTTCTGTGTAAGTCTTTTTGTAGACATTTGTTTTAATTTCTTGAGTAAGTACCTAGGAGTTATGACAGTATAGATGTATGTTTAATTAGTAGCTGTCGACTCATTTTGCAAGGTGGTTGTACCATTTATACTCCTATGAGCAAAGTATAAGAGTTCTAGTTACTCCATATACTCACCAACATTTTGCATTGTCATTTAAAATTTTTTTGATTATTTTAATGTGTTTGGAGTGATAACCTTATTGTGGTTTTAATTTGAATTTCTCTAAAAATTAATAATGTTAAGCCATTTTAAGCTTATTTATTTATTTTGAGAGAGACAGAGAGAGTGCCAGCAGGGGAAAGGCAGAGAGGGAGGGAGAAAGAAAGAATCCCAAGCAGGCTCTGCACTGGCAACAAACACCTGACATGGGAATCAAACTCATGAAACTGTGAGATCATGACCTGAGCTCAAATCAAGAGTCAGACATTCAACCACGTGAGCCACCCAGGCATCCTATGTTAAGCCCTTAAAAAAAAAAACAACTTTTTTATTGACCTTTCGCAAATCCTCTATGAATTGTTTACATCTTTTGCCCATTTTTATTAGGTTACTTGTGGTTTTACTGTTTATTTACAAGAGTTTTTACATAACTTGAGTCATTTTTCAGATATGTGTAGTGTGTGTGTGTGTGTGTGTGTGTGTATAAAATTTATTTATTTTCTGAGCCATTGCCTTACCTATTCATTTTCTTAATGGTGTTTTCCTGATGAGCAGACATTTTTAATTCTGACGCTGTGAGCTTCCTCAAAAAATTTTTAGGACATTTTATGAACCAGAGTAACCAGTTTTAGACATCTCTGATAAAGTATTTCAGGATACCACAGGGAAATCAGATTTCCTGAAAATACTTTTTTTTTCCCCCCCAGAAAGATCAGTAGTTCGGGATCAAGAATATGAATTGTCTATGTGATGTCTATACTTTCTGATGATCGTGACTCTAATAGTCAGTGGTGGTTGTTACAAAATTAACTAGGTTTTCTATTTAAAATTTGGAGCACATCAAGTCATTGCCATCTTGAAGTGAACCATTTACTTTCTCAATTAAATGACTATCTTCCATATTTGAATTTTTACCTATTGGGTTCTAAAGTACGAGAAGTGTTTGGTTTTAATATATATGTGCAAAGCCAAGTTTCTCTGACATATTGGCCTGTGGCTTACTTGCATTCACAGTAACATCATTGCTCAGAGGTGGCTTTGGGTATGCATCCTAAGAAACTGAGGAAGTAGCTTTCTCTATTTAGGACACTTTAAAACTCAGCTTTCCTAGGGGTGCCCGGGTGGCTCAGTCAGTTGAGCAAATGACTTTGACTCAGGTCATCATCTTGCACTCCCTGAGTCTGAGCCCTGCGTTGAGCTCTATGCTGACAGCTCAGAGCCTGGAGCCTGCTGTGGAATCTGTGTGTCCCTTTCCCTCTGCTTTTCCCTGCTTGTGTGCTCTCCCTCTCAAAAATAGATAAATATTAAAAAAAATTTAAAAAGTTGGATTTCCTGAAGATGTCTTATCTTTTACAAAACGTTTGACAGATACAGATCCCACACTGGTCAAAAGCAGGGAATTTGGAAGCCAGTGGGTCTGAATCTCAGTTTTACTGTTCACTAGCTGTGTGATCTTTTGTAAATTACTCATACTTTCTGTGTCTCAGTGTTTTTTGTAAAGTAGGGATAAGAGCACTATCTCATAATGTTGTGAGAGATGAATGAACTGATATACATAAAACACTTAGGACAGTGCTTGGCACATAGAGAGTACTCTGTATTAGTTGTTATTGCTGTGATTATTATTATTCTACTCCACAAGAACTTGCAGGAATGCCTGACTTTGCTTACTAGTTTCACAAATAATAATAATAGTAATAGCAACAACAACACGTCATGTATTAATTTGGCTGTTTCCACATTGCAGATATACTCTCTGATGCCAGCCTTCTTCCACTCAGAATACTTTCTCTAGTCTCAGATGGCAGCCCACCCTCAGGCTACTAACAGTAGCCTCCACACCTTCTGTTTGATACTATACACGAGCACAGGTGCTTCTCTTAGTTTTCTAGAATCTGCCAGAGACCTGGTTGTTAGTTTTATCGAAATGAACCGAAGGTTCCTGGGTGACGCAAGGGAAGAACAACAGAGATGATAACTTGATGTTTATACTAGGGGAATTCTGGATTCCAGTAAAAACAACAAAAGGTCAAAACAAAACAAAACAAAACAAACAACAACAACCAAAACACAACACCCCACAGCCTACTCCTGCAATAAAATGAGGAGAGTTAGGAAGACCTACAAACTCCAAATAAAATATAAGTTGGGGGAAGAACATATGAAATCAGAACAGCATGGGCTGCCAAATGGTGTAGGGTGGCAGGTGCTGTGGGAAAGAACTGGGAGTGAGATTTTATAGCAGAAGCAGAACACAGAAAATAACAGCAAATACTCACCCCCAAAAGGAAGGAGCCCTGCCTGAGTGAGACCTGCTGTGGGCATCAGGGCTAGGAGAAGCAGGGAGAACAGATGTGTACAGCTGTACTGCAAGACACTAGAGAAAGTACCTGGCACAGTAACAACACAGGACAGATCCCCTGAGCTAAAGAAACTGGGAAAGCAATCTTTACCTCTCTTCTCCCGTTCACTAGGTTCTTTTGGTCATAGGGAAGCCAGGAAAAAAGAAACTCGTTCAATTATGAATAAAAAAGTGAAAATGTTACAGCCACACAGAGAAGTCATAAGGAAAGACAGAAAAGTCAGAGCTTAGCAGTGGAATAAAAACACCATCACAATTACAAGAAAATTGCAGGGGCGCCTGGGTGGCTCAGTCAGTTAGGCTCCCGACTTCAGCTCAGGTCATGATCTCATGGTTTGTGAGTTCGAGCCCCACATCGGGCTCTGTGCTGACAGCTTGGAGCCTGGAGCCTTCTTCAGATTCTGCGTTCTCCCTCTCTCGCTGTCCCTCTCCCACTCACGCCCTGTCTCTCTCTCTCAAAACTGAATAAATGGTTTAAAAAAAAAAAGAAGAAAATTGGAAACAATGTTCTTCTAAGGAAAAGTGATATGCATATAAAGCAATCCCATCTATAAAAAAATCACAAAATAGAAATAAAGGAACTTAGAGAAAAGATGGCCAGGCAATAATAGGAAGACGAAACTGGGAATTGACAGAATTCAGGAAAGAAACTGGAGAAACAGATACAATTATTTCAGAAATGCAAACTAAATTACAAAAAGCAAAGAGACACTAAATGTCTTGAAAACGTAAGGGTATGGGGAAGAAAAGAAAAAAGAAAAAGCGAAAAATAAAAAGCTAGGGAGGAAAATGGTAGAGAAGATGAGGAAGATGTACAAACATATAACTAGTTTTTGAGAAAGGAAAACAAAAAATGTAACATAACACATATTTAAAATTACAGTTCATGGGAACATCCCTAATATCACACAAAATTTGAATCTACAGATTGAAAGAACATATCATATACCTCCAGAAAACTAATCAACAATGATTAATATTAAGACTTGAGATAAACTGATAAAATTTTTGGACTTTAAAGAATAAAAAATAATCCTCTGGGTAACTAGGTGAGAAGTCCAAGTAACTTATGAGGAAAAAAAAACAAGTTACACCAGACTTTTCAATAGCAATATTTAATGCTGACAGAACATTGTAGAGCTTGGTACTCCAGAAATAAAGTGGGAGCCAAGGAATATACATCTAGCCAAACTCTCCTTCACATGTAGAAGTTTCAGATAAAAAGTATAGAGCAAATAAAAACTTGCAGGTGTACTTTTCCAACCAGGAAGCAGTCAGTGGCAGAAGGACCATCAGTAAGTAATACATAGATATAAATATAGTAGCAAGAATAGAACAAACATATAGGGGGATAAGGGTGACCTAATAGTGTACAAATGCCGTATGCCTTGATGATGTAAGAAGTGAACACCTGAGGAAAAATGGGAGAAGGAAGACAGATGGTAGAAAGTAGAATAAACTCAATCGTGCTCTGTAAGTCATAACTGGAGGTAAAGTGATATCATTTAAAGGTAGCAAATCAGGAAGTAGAATTGCAAGCAGATATATAAGGTTTTGAAAATAAGCATTATGAAAAAGAATTGTTGACTTGGATGATGAGAAAAAGGAAGGTAGGGGGAAGAAGAGTTTAGGAAAAATAGAAAAATCAGTCAAACTGTTATCCCTTAAAATATTAGTATGACTAGCTGTTACAGTTTAATAAAGAAAACATAGGAATGTGTCCAAATTCATTAATGAAGTAGGTATAGCATGGATACCAAAACTACTAAAGTTGCACAAGACAAAAAAAAAAAAACAAACCCAGAGAACAATATCAATTCTAGATATTGATGCAACTCTATTCAATACAATATAAGCAAACAGTTTTCAACAATACATTAAAAAAAAGAACATTTCATGACCAAGTGGGGGTTTACCCCAGAAAAGTGAGGATGGTTTGATATTAGTAATTTAAAAGAATTAAGGGGGGAAAACATGATTATGTCTATAAATGCTCAAAAAAGCATTTGCTAAATGGGTAAGGGGCACTAAGGAATCTATTCCTGAAATCATTGTTGCACTATATGCTAACTAATTTGGATGTAAATTAAAAAAAATAAAAAATAAAATAAAAAAAAGCATTTGACAAAATTCAGTCTCCATTTCTGCTTTTTAAAAAAAATAAATTGGCAATCGATAAACTATATGTAGAAATGTATATATGTATAGATATAAACATATATACACACATATGTACATATTTGTATCTATCCCCAACACAACATCTTACATGATAAAGAAGCATTGGAGGTGTTCTCAGTAGTCAAGAATAAGACAATGACACTAGTTTTCAACATTACTCTTTAAGATTTTACCAGCAGTGTTAGCTAGCACAATTAGATAAGAGAAGAAAATTAAAACAAGAATGGGAAAGGAAAAGGCAGTCTGTGAAAGAATAATTGGAGAATTGCAAGAGAAACTGTTAAAGAAACAACTACAAATGAAACTCAGAAAGGTAACAGGATATGAAATTAACATACACAAATAAATAGTCTTGCTAGACACAGAAAATGAGTCAGAATATATCATTGAAGACAAGACCCCATTTACAATAACAAGAAGAAAAATACAGTACCTAGATAAAAGTTAACAAGAAATATGCAAATCTTATAAATTGTTCTATATATTTATAAAAACCCAAGTTGTTTCTCAATTTGTAGAGAAAAACAAACAAGCAAAATGTACCCAAAAAATCCAGCACTTATTGTCTATTTCAGAAAAAAAAGACAAATCTATTGGTATTTTTATTGGACTTGTATTACATTTGTAAGCTAATTTAGGGAGTGTTTAAATTCTTAGAAATTGAGAAGCAAAAGACCAGCAACCCGATAGAAAAATAAAGCAAAGGGCATGAATAGACACAACACAGGAAAAAAAACATTCATGTAATCCTTAGACATATGAGAAGATACTCAATCTTAACTCATACTAAGTGAACGATATGTTAAAATGACACCAAGGTACACGTGTCACTTATCAGATCATCACATAAAAGTCTGGTAATACATTCTGTTGGCAAGCCTGTAGGAATAGGCACTTTCTTACACTGCTGGGGGAAGAGGATGTAAAATGGTATAACTTCTTTGGAAGGAAATCGGTAGTATCTAACAAAATAACAGTTGACTTTTTACCCAGCAGTGGGAATCTTATGGATAAGTCTGTGCAAATTGTTAAGTCTGCCTATGGCCATGGGAAAATTCATTGTGTCAGTTTTAGTTGTGAGACCCATCAGCCAAAACAAGAAGGGTCCAACGTACTTTGTGCATTGTATGGCACAAAAATTACTAAATATCGTGGATCTGCACGTTTCATTTCAACATGTTAGTTTCAGTGTACACATACAGATATTAAGGTGATACACTTCCTGTTTACATGAAATGTAGCCTCATCACTGAATCTGAGGCTACCCGCAAAGTCATCTCCATTGTCCATCTGAATCTGAACACGGTAGCAGTTGCTGGTTTCCACACATCTGCTTCTGTCAGGGCCTGGGGCACGTGCAAGCGCCTGCATTTCATCTTGAGATGTTGATGGAGAAGGTGTCGAATGCAAAGAGATGCCAGATAAAACTTTTCTCCCTTTGTTTGTACCTGGTGTCAAGGATATTGTGAACTAGTAAAGATTTGTAGTATCTTGAATCATCTTTGTACCAAAGGGCAGAATAACATGTAGCAAACTCCAACACACAGACACACAGACACACACACACACACACACACACACACACACACACACACACACTCTCACACGAGAAATAGACAATATTGTGCAATATGGTGCAGTATTGTGCAAACTCCACGCACATGTGACCTAGTACCTGAGTGTAGGTGAAGCCGACAGTGCTCTGTCCATCTCCGTGTGCTTTCTAGTCCAGCTCCTGGTCTGTTTTCACAAATGAAGTTCAGCTTATCCAATAACCAGGAACACCTTCCAGTCTTAATGCTCCCAGGTCCTGTGCTCTGAACTCTAAGGCTCAATGTGAACAGAGACATTTTTGCCATCCCAGTCTCACTCGTGTCTCAGGTGGCCTCTCCTGTTCCTGAATCTTCCTGCTTGCACTTCTTTGTAGGGAATCCCTGGTCTTAGAACATTTCTGGTGTGTCTTTGCTCCAAACAATCACATCAGAATGTAAGAGCCCAACCTCAGAGTATTTTCAAAGTCTGGGTTAATCTTAATTTGAACTGTGAGGGAGTTTCCTACAATCCGTTGTAGTAGAAGCCTTTTGCAACCTGGCTGTGCTTCAGAAGCAGGTTTGGAACTTTCTATAAATATTGACGTGCAAACTCCATCACCAGAGATTCTGACTCAAGTTCACCTTTATATCCTTGAAACCAATATAATATCAGGTATCTTTCTAATAGTTCTGAATCTTAGTTCCTCCTCTTCCATGAGCACACTTCCTCATGTACAAGGAAAGCAAGAGTTTGCAGGTATGCTGCAATGAAAAGGGAGATTTAAGGGAATTTTTCTTTAAAGAAAAGAGTCTGCAGGGGTCAAACAGAGCCTTTTCTGTGATCTCATTGAATAATTCAGCTCTTTGGAGCCACAGCTTCCCAAACATTGCTACTTTATATTTGTATAATGAAGGGACTCATTGTATTTTTTCAAAGACAAGGGAAAAAGTGGTGTATGATTTTCACATCTTATGCAACATAAAGTTGTTCACAGTTTTCAAATGGCAGTTTTTCTAGCTTCAAGTTTCCAAACAGCTTAGAGCATCTTAGAGAAATCTTATAGAATAAACCTGCTTAAAAATTGAGAATATCTTTAAAACTTTTGGATTGCCTTATAACCTATAGCAAAAATTTTAATGAAGACCTGAGTTGCTTTGTGATGCAAAGTTCTCTTTACCTATACAACATGTGGCATTTTAGGCCAGTTAATCTCTACATATTGTACTTGTACCATAATTATATTGTTATATCAATTCAATTAGTTTTCTCTAGAAATCTATTCAAGTTTATTTTGTTCTCTTTGAAAAAAAAAGTGTCTTAGAATAGAATCATTTTTATAAAAAGAAATCTTAAAAATAATTGAAGAAATAATTTATGTCATTTTTATAATTTTAATTATGACTTTCAAAATGTTGCATGTAGATAGACCACTGTCTCTGAATCGGCTTGTGATGTTTCTGTATTAGTCTGCAGAATTTCTGTTTCTGTATTAGTTTCTGTATTAATCTGCAAATTAGATTGGATTTCAGGGGGTTTATATCTCCCTATTAAAAATTAAAAATTCTTTTGGAATTGAGGCACCTTGGTTTCGGCTCAGGTCATGATTTCACGGTTCATAAGTTTTAGCCCCCTGTAGGGCTCTGTGCTACAGAGACTGCTTGGGGCTCTCTCTCTGTCCTTCTCTCTCTCTCTCAAAATAAATAAATACACTTAAAAAAATTCTTTTGGAATAAATTAGCCAACTCTGTCCAAGAACTTGTGTGAAAGATTTGGGTGCTCTTGTCTCAAGTCATTAGTGTATCTCTTTCTCACTGCCTCTGTGCCCCTCTCTTAGTGAATTCACTTTCCGACTATAAGCCACTTAAGGAAAGAACTTATTCCCTAATAAAGAGAGTTAAAAGGCCAATTTGTTAGTAAGCAAAAGTCTCACTCCCTCTCCCCCATCTTTCTCTTATTTATTAGTTCATTCATTTGCTTACCATAGGTACTATCATAACTAAGGAAGAGCACTTTGTGGCTAGACTCTTCCCCTATTTGCCAAGAAGATAAAAAGTGTTAACAGAAGAGAAGTCATTTAAAAGCAAATACACGTGCAACTTTGGATAACATTACTAAGATTCCTGTTTAAAAGAAGCCCATCTTCTCCAGAGTATCTTATGTTATTACTACGCTAGAGATAGAGCTGGATAGAAGAATGCAGATGTAACTGGAACTGAGGAATCCTACCAGAATTCTGTTTCTTCCTTTGATTGCTCTTAGAAATTTCATTGGTGTTTAGGATTTTAAAAATTTCACACTTCAGAACAGTTGAATTCCAAATTCTAAGGTCATATGTGTGGATACATATCATTTTTTTGGTGAAGAAATAAGTTTGTACGTGGTATATAGAAATGTGAAATATAATCTCTGGGTGGCAGCATGTATTCACCAGCTAAAAGTCCCTCTTAAATAATGCCGTTTTCATTTCTCTTATGGGTTGCTAAATTGATGGGTCAGCAATATTCTATGGTATAGTGTGGCTTGGTCATTTGACAGCCCCCGTTATGTACTTTTTGAGCAGGTGATAAAATATAGAATTAGTGATAATGCAATTAACTGGATTTGTATGTGATTGTACAACTAAATGCAAAGAAATTTGATTAATGCACCAATATCAATTTTTAAGACTCTCTCTAGTGAAGTTTCATAATGCTCTAGTTTCCCTATTAAACATTTTTTACTGCTTTGGAAACAGTACCCAACCTTATAAAAATTACAATTAATATAAACTTTGAGGTACAGTGAATATATCGAATAACAGAATTAATGCTCATTGGAAAGATGGAATAAAACCAATTAGATAAAATTTTGCAGATATTAATGTTAAGTCCTATGGTTATTAAAATAATATAAATAGAAAGTATAATATCGCCAGACCTTATTGGCATTGTGGTTAATCCTAAATGCAATATGAGACAAAGAAAATATGTTTTGACTGTTGAGGCATATAATTACAGCTTGCATTAGTTGAGGCACGGCATGGTCCACATCAAGAGAGATCCTTTTTTTGGGGTAGTGTCTGCTGGTTAGACCAAACTTGTGTTATATTCAATTCTAGGTGCCCCCCTCTAAGAGGGACATTGGTGTACTAGAATATAAAAGAGAAAGGGGGAAGGTAGAAGGTGGAGAGTCTGGAAAGTACAAGAAAACACTTGAATGATGTGGAGGTGTTTTATTTGGAACCCAAAAGAACCTGGATACATGGCAGCCATGTTTGAATATTTGAAAGGCTGCCATGTTGGGGAAAGAGACTTTTTTGTTGTTGTTTATTTTGGAATAATTGGTATAAGGTATGGGGGCTATTATTGGAATCAGGAAAACTTTTCCGGTAAGAATTAGAACTATTCAGCAAGGAACTTTTGGCTGTTAATTTCCCATCATTGCAAGCGCTCACCAAATTATCCAGGGTGTGATCATCTGTCAAGGATTGTTGTACTACTAAAACCTCTAAGAGCCTTCTAGTCCTCAAGAGTTTTTACTTTTACTTTCAGATATTTAGTGACATACAGGCAGAATATCAAGATGAGTGATTGTACTTGTGTTCTGCATTTGGATTTTTGTTTGTTTGCTTGTTTTGTTAATGTTGGCATACCCAAATTGTTAAACAGAGTCTTTTCTAATTTTCTTAAGTTGCCACTACTGACAACAACTTGCGTACAAATTTGAATGATATTAGACAAATGAAATAATGTCGTCTATGATATGCTATGGTATGGGTTTTAGGAAAGATTACTGATTTAAAACAAACCTCGAGATCATATATAGAAATGAGATATCTTATAATAATATTGTTGAGACATGTTTTCCACCTTGTACTTCACTACAGTTTTTCATACATCTGATATCCCACAAACACTGAATTGAAATGACACTCAGATTATTAACTCATGTTTCTGCCTCTCTGGGTCATTTGGAGAGGTTCCAATCTTCCCAAGTATATGTTCCCCGATTTTAAAAAGTGATTTTATTTTTAAATGAAAGATTGTTATGTGAATCACAATGTGGAATTATTTATCACTTTAAGAAAACATTATGGCTACATTATACTGATTTACATTTATAATTAATACCTTATAAATTAAATAGCAAATATAATAATGTTAGTTGGTTTATCATTTATGCTCGTTGCATTTTGAAGTGTATTATTGGCTTATTTCTCATTTAATCAACATTAAAAAAAAGGTTTGGTGATTTTCTTAAATAATTTTTTTAATAAAAAAGGGTAAAATGAAGGCAAAAGCGGTACTTGAATTTTGTGTTTTGTTTTGTGTTATCATTAAGAGAGAAGGCTACATATTGCCTTGATAGAGACCTTAATACAGCTTTTATTTCCCCTACTACTGTGAGTACTTATTTTCAAAACAATTGAGAAATAACAGAAAATAAAGATGCAACAAAAGGTTTCAGGAATTAAGTTAAAAGTTTTAACAGAGGCCTTTAGGCATTTATTCTTTGGCTAGGTTGTAGCTTCAACAATTTATTTTCCCTAGGGACAAGGGGCAGAGTTGACCTTTATCCCACACTTTTATTTTCTATGGTAATAGGGCCTTTGGGTGAGGCCATCTATATATTCCATAAATATAACTGTTATTGACATAAATGGAGTGAAGCATATAAACTAGCATTCATTGTTGAAGATCTTATAATGTTTGTCACTCACCTAGACTTCTTGTTTACAGTCTCTGTGGACACAATTGAGGTTTTAGCATTAGTCTGACTATATGTATTTTTCTTCCTCTAAATTGTAGTCATTCCCTTGTGAATTCAGTTCTACCCCTGAGGTTACATCTTTCATTTTACATTAGCAACTCAGCATTTCAAATATTTATATATTCAGGTTATCAGCTGTCTAGGGAAAAATAGAATATTGTACACTTAAATCCTTTTACCTGCTCCAATTTTTTATTTATTTATTTTTTATTTTTTGAGCTGATCAGGAGAGGCAGCATGGCCTTCCTTTTGTAGTACTTAGAAGGATACGTTAAAAAAAAATCATCCTAAAAAAGAAATTTGGCCTGAAATTGATTTTAAGCTTTAATAGAGGTTTAAATGAAAGTTCACTAAAAATAACTTTTTAAGTTAATTTATTTGTGATAGAGTGGAGGGGGTGAAGAGGGGTAGAGAGAGAGGGAGACAGAGGATCTGAAGCAGGCTCTGCACTGACAGCAGACAGCCTGATGTGGGGCTCGAACTCATGAACTATGAGACCATGACCTAAGCTGAGTTGGATGCTTTAACCAACTGAGCCAGCCACCCAGGCGCCCCTCATTAAAAATATTTTTATAGGGGCGCCTGGGTGGCTTAGTCAGTTGGGCGTCTGACTCTGGATTTCAACTCAGGTCATGATCTCACGGTATGTGAGATGGAGCCCTTCGTTGGGCTCTGCGCTGACAGCGTGGGGCCTGCTTTGGATTCTGTTTCCCCCCCACCCCCCTCTCTTTCTCTCAAAATAAATAAATAAAAACTTAAAAAAAGCCCCCCCCCAAATGTTTTTAAGACTATGTGATTCAAAATGAGAAACTATGAAAAACTATATATTGAAAAGCAGCCCTGCAATTCTTACCTTTCCCACGCTCAGTTCCCACTCTCTGCGTTAGTAGAGTTTAGTTTATGCATATACTTGCTACAAATACAGATATTAATCGTTTCTTTATCAGAAAACTGGCATTATATTACACACATTATTCTGTTTTTTTTTTCTAAAACTTAACAATGTATCCCTTAGATCTTCTCATAGCTGTATAGAGCACTTTTTCATTCTTTTTTTAATTACATAGTGTTCCATTGTATTGATGTGCTATAAATGACTCAATCATTCCCCTATTGATGGATATTCATGTTGTTTCCAATATTTCACAATTACAGAGCATAAGGACTTACTTTATTTTTATACCTGTTTCACACTCGAGCAACGATATCTGTAGGATAAATCCAAAAGAGATTTAAAAATTTTTGATTTTCTTTTTAAGAAACAGTTTACTAATACTAAAAGATTCTGCAAGATCGATGCCAACACTTTCCCCCTTTTTAAACTTGGGCATGTGGAACCCAAAGTTTTCTGTCCCTTTTATAAATGCCTGGCCAAATCTTGCATGCTTTTCTTCTATATGTGCTCTAGAGAGCCTGGGGCTTTCAAAGCAGAACCCCTGGCTGGGCCCAGCAGTGTCTTCATTCCATAACCATGTTTCTTGTTCGGAGAAATACTTTTACAAACTGGCTCTCTGCTGCTACATGTCTCCTTCAATTATCATTTCATTGTCTAAGAACAGGTCTCTTCTAAGCATGAGAGGAGGAGTTCTTTATTCTTTTACTAAATTGGTCAGCCAAAGAACAGCTTTTGGTGAATAAAAGATATTCTCATTTTAGCAAATGAAGGGGAAGTTCTATTCCCTCCAGTCCAATGCAAAATGTTGTTATTCCTTAAAAATGTTCTAAGTGCTCAAAGTGCTGGAAACTGTTCAGAACGTACCACAGAACCCAGTTCCTCCCTACATTCAAAATGTTTACATTCTAAAAATGACAAGAGAGGGAAGGTTGGGAAGGTAGCTAGATCCGGAACAGATGGGCACATATGCCCTCTCTCCTTACCAAATGCAGTCCTATGGATGGCTCAACAGTTAATGTAGATTTCTCTTTACTAAGTTTTGTAAGTAACTCTGCTGTGCACAGCCAAATGACTTGAAATGTGAAGATGTAATGCCTCTTTGCTGTGCCCTGCTGTTCAAATGTTCTCAGCTTTGACAATTTATCTTGCTGGAAAATGTCTTCAGAATGTCAGTCACTTTGGTTTCCATGCTTGCCATTTGCATGTTGCACACCTGCTGGTATCTTCGGTTGTGTTCTATTGTTATTTTTCTGCGCGGATGGGGAAGGTGCAATATTGCATTTTCAGACTCGGAGTTCAGTTTGTGCTCACTTTGGAAATAATTCTCATAAGCTCAGCTTTTCTCCTTAACATCGGTATCACCTACAAACCACTGTTTACTGAGTGCCTGGTGAAATTTTAGTGCCACATTATCCACTTGGGGAGATAATTATAGGTGATTGCAAAGACAAGTTCTTTGTGCCAAAAGGATTAGGTCCCACATGAGGATATATGTAGATACAGAGGAACATAGAATACAAAGGAGTACTTGCAAACAGCGTTATCTAGGCAAACATTGGAGCAGATTTAAATCAAAATGTGTTAATAGTGGTTGCATCTGATAAGGAGTAAGCGTTTGGGGGGGCATGAAAGGGAATCATAACTCAGTGCCTGTTCTATCGTTTGTTTTTTTTTCCCAAAGAGTAGGTAGTAACTACTTTCAATGAGCATGTAATTATTTGTTTAATTAGAAAATAATTTTTAAAACAGCAATACGATAATTTTATGTAACATTTAGGATAACATAGGATACTTTTGGCTGTGAGTAATAGAAAACTTATCTTAAAATTATCTGAAATAATAAAGCATTAGTTACTTGACATCGTGAAATCACAGAGTAGAATACTTTCAGGGTGAGTTAATCCATGGCTCAATGATGTTATCAATGAATGAGTTTCTTCCACTCTCTCTGTTCTGCCATAAATACAGTTGCCTGTCAGGGTCATAATAATGTTCAGAGGCTGGAAACAGGAAGAGGGTGCGTTCTTTCTTTCTTTCTTTCTTTCTTTCTTTCTTTCTTTCTTTCTTTCTTTTAAAAATTTTTAAATGTTTAATTTTTTTGAGAGAGACACAGAGTGAGAGTGGTGGAGGGGCAGAGAAAGAGGGAGACACAGTCTCAATCAGGTTCCAGGCTCTGAACGGTCAGCACAGAGTCTGATGCGGTGCTTGAACCCATAAACTGTGAGATCATAACCTGAGCCGAAGTCAGATGCTCAACTGACTGAGCCACCCAGGCGTCCCATAGGGTGCATCTTTTCTTATGTCAGATTTTTTCCATGTCTCTAAAATCTTTCAATATTAGAAAATTTCAAGCATACACCCTTTGCCCAGCTTTAATAATTATTGACATTTTGCCAATCTGTTTCATTTATTTCTTTTCTCTACTTTTTTTGGCTTGAGTACATTCAATCAAGCATTACATATTTTGCCCGTAAACATTTCAGCATGCATTTAGCAAATATAGGCATTTTTTCTTAACCATTGTATCTTTATCACATATAAAAGTCATAATAATTCCTTAAAATCATTTACACACTAATCTATGTTCAATTTTCCCCAACTATGTAAAGAAAAAAAGAATAATTCAAATAACGTCCTTAAACAACATTTGGTTGTTATATTTCTCTAAGCCTCATTTAGTCTTTAACCATCTCTGTCCATTTATTTATTGAAGAAACTGTGCTATTTATCCTGTAGACTATCCACATTCTGAATGTGACTGATTGCTTCCTTGTGCTGCATTTACCTTGATCCTCTTCGTTATATTTCCAAAAATAGAGGTTTAAATATAGAAACTTGAATAGATTCAGGTTTACTTCTGTTTTGTTTTGCAAGAATATTTCATAAGTGATACTGTTTACTTCCTAAAAGTTCAAGTTAGAACACAGGTAATGTTGTTCCAGTTTTAGTGATATTAAGATTCATCAGTGAATTCAGAAGTTTTCAATAAATTCCATTCTTTATAAAATCCCATACCAACTTTTGCATAATATTTTGGCCTCTACTGATGCTTGTTGCCTAGCTTCATTACCCCTTAATGGCTGTATTTATTAACTGGAATTCTTGAATAAAGAAGAATTTTTCCTTATCAACTATTTGGTTACACAAAATTCAGGAAACAGAATAAATGCTTTATACTTTCTTTTCCTTATTTTTTATTTTCTCTTCTTCTTTTTTTAAGAGTGATGAAATTCGCCCATCTAACTCTCTTCAAAAGTTTCTCCTTACTTCCTGCTTGCTACTTTTGCAATGCTTGTCCATTTTCTGTGAAGAAAATGGAATTGCCACAATTGACTTGAACCACAGGAGCCCAGTCTTTTGAGAAGAACATGGTTGACTTAATGTTTGAATGAGCTGGGTGTATTTAGTAATGAAAAGGAAGAAAAGTTGCTAGTGGGTAGGCAACAACAAAGCACAGTGGAACACCACTATCTGTATGCATGTGATTGTTACCTCCTTGATTTTTGATCACTAGCAAGTTAACAGAATTTACTAAAATAAACCTTACACTTTCCCTATATACTCTGAGTACTCTTTAGATTCTTTGAATCTTTACTTTTACATGTTAACCAAATCCATTGTAACTTGTAATGGTAAATTTACCTCACTGTGTTACTTCCTTCTCTTTCAATGGCCTGCCATCACTTTATGATTCCTATGAATCCTTTCCTGGGGTCCATCTGAGAGCCATTGAGTTCTTGCTACCCAAGGCACTTGATTAGTATTTGAAACCTCTGTGTGAAATTAAAGCTTAGAAGAACACTGGAAAGATAATTTTTACTATAGACGAGTCAAATTTCCATAAGATAGGGTTTTATCCCAAGTTAGCTACATTCTAGCCCCAAAGAGCTGGTGATTTTACTACCCACATTGATGCCTCCTAATTATTATGATCTTTTCTATACAACAGGAGGTTGATGTCTTTAATACCTAGGGTCAGATTCTTTACTGGTTTGCTTACATATGTGAAATCATAAGAGATAAGACTAAGAGATTGATTATGGGGTAATATGTGGGCAGAAGAAAATAAGGTCTAACCAAAAGAAGTGTTCTATGTTGGTTTTCTGAGAGATGAAGCAAAAAAAAATATGGTTCTGAGGAAAGCCAAGTTCATTGTCTAGAGAGATTGGTATAAACATAAGATGAAAAGATGTGGGGTGACTATAAGGGTAGAGTTAATAACAGCAGAGTTGGGACAATAATATCCAGCTGATTTTTATTGAGCATTATGATGGTCTAAACCATGTTCTAAGCACTGTACATATATTAACTTATGTAATCATATACAACCCTGTGAGGTAGGAAAATTATTCCTATTTTTTTTTTCTTCAGGTAAGTTCTAGGACAAACACTGTAGATTCCAAGTTTATGGCTTTCTGGAAAAGGTAAAACTATGGAGACAGTAAAAAGATCAGTAGTTGCTAGGGTTTGGGGGAGAGAGGGACGAATAGGTGGAAAACAGAGGATTTGTTAGCGGAATGAAACTACCCTGTATGTTACTATGATGGTGGATACATGCCATTTTATGTCTGTCAAAACTTGTCAAATGTACAACATCAAGAGTGAACCTTCATGTACTCTGCACTCTGGGTAAAAATGATGTGTCACTGTAGATTCATTGATTGTAACAAATGTACCATTCTGGTGGGGGCCATTGATAATGGGGGAGGCTATGCATAGGTGAATGCAGGCAGCATATGGGAAATCTGTACCTTCCGCTCAATTTTGCCATGAACTTAAAACTTCCTTAAAATACAAAGTTTATTCTTTTCCACTGGAGCTTTTTAATTCTTTGGGAGCTTCCTAAAGATTCTAACCGTGAATCCTTTATTCCTGAGATCCCATGGTTGGCCTTCTCTTTTTACCAAGAACTAATTGTTCAGGTTTTTAAAAATTCTGTGAACTCTCCCTTACCTTTCATTAAATTACTTCTTATGTGTAAGTTATCCAGAGTAGGCTTCTATTGCTTAAAACCAAAGAACCCTAACTACATATCCACACATACTCATCCACATTTTATGGTTCATTTCTGAAAAAGCATTTGGCTTACAAATTTAGTCACATCTTGACCAAATGCAAAAGAGCTTTAAAGTTATTCAAAACCAGTTGAAATTTCAACACACTTTGAACATGACTTCGCAATGTTACCAAAGTGAAGTTACCTTAATTTTTCACCAACCTAAATTAGTAAGAGCATTAGAAGGTATCTGTAGTAGTTGTAGGCAGACATACTGTTATAAACATTCTGTATATTTTGTTTATGTAAATTTTTCCTACAAAATGACAATTTCATGTGGTTTAATTTATAACACACATGAAAGAGAATCCATACTTTTCTTCTTCTTTTCATGTTTGCATTTCTGTGTTCTTAAGAGTAATATGTGTAGGCAATAAAATGGATGAAAGGGAACTTGTGAAAATATAGGAAAAGAGGAAAGGGTGAGGATAGGATGTAAGTAGGAAGTGGTAGGTCAACAATGCTTGAAGAGAGAGTGAAAAGAAAAGAAGGTTGAGCTGCAAGAGGGAGAGAAAGGAGACTTGTGGAAAGTTTAGCATTTGCCAGGCTCTCCCAGTTTCTCTCCATACCACCAGCACACTGGATGAGTCTCTGGTGTGATTATGTCCTCTGATTGTGCCCGGTTCTTATAACTTCCCTATGGATATACTAACTTCTAGGAGGAAACATGTTTTCAAATAATTTTTTTCTTTCAAATAGTTATCAGTCAAAATTTCAAAGCCTGTTACTGTTAATAACGTGGTTACATTTACTCCATTTACCGAGAATCAGTAATAGGCTAAGAACTCACTTAATCCTCCCAACAACCCAGTGTGCTAGGTTCTATTGCTCTGATTTTGCAGATACGCAGTCTGTAATTTAAAGGGTTTAGATAACTTTCCCAGATCTTTCTGCTTGGTATTAGCTGAATAGAACTGGAACCCTGGTCTTTACTTTCACTCCTTACTCTCTCATGGGCAGCTTCCCCAATAGCTTTTTTCTTTATCCTCTCTTTAAAGTCTCTCCCAGAATGACTCCTTAATGCCTCGTGTGTACAGATTCTTTGCTTCTCCCTCTGTGTCTCACAACTTTGTGATCTCTACTGATCTACTGAGTAAATCCTAACTTTTCCAGTGCAAGGGAAGAGGATGCCCGGGAAGCAATGATAGAGGTTTTGGAGTCAGGCAAAGGCTCTATGAACTCTCCTCATACATTAATATTTGTTCCTGTTATGTTTGTTTGTGGATTTTTTCATAATTCTAATCTTTACTGTTTTAAACCATTGACCTAATTAAAAACTTGACACTTTATTGTTTGCACCTCAATGTCTGAGTTTTCTATATATTTTGATAACTGTTTTCATTTTTTACTACAGAGTGGTGAATAAATACATGCTTCCATTCTGTAAGTCTCCACTTTTTTTTGTAATCTCATAAAGCCCTTTTGTTAACAGGCCATCTTAGAACAAATCAAATTGTCAAGTACTTATCAAGTGTATATAATAATGTCTTCACTCCTGTAATGAGTATTGTGGAGAGGCAGAAGTTTTGGTTGCAAGGTAGCTGGGATTATAAAATTAACCAAGGGGGAAACAAGAACAAGGAGTATGGGACAACATCTGCTAAAGTAGAAGGTGGAGATTAGAAAAAGTATAAGAATTCATAGAAATAAGAGGTTGCTGGGGCTGGGAATTGCCATGGGGGACACAGGATTTCAGCTGGCTCTTTCAGGAGAGCATCCCTTGGGGGGGATGAAGAGGGGAGAAAACATTCCAGACCAAGGGAGCATGAGTAAAGGCAAAGAAAGAGAAATGCACATATGTCAGGGAATAAGGTTGAAGTGATAGATAGAAGTCCTTCTGTTTTCATGCTTGTTGGGTTAATATTTGATGTGTGTCAACAGTTATCTTTCTGTGCCGTGCACGTTTTGGTAACTGTCAGCCACAGTTCTCTTGCTTTTCAGTATTTCTAACTTGCTTTGCTGTTGTACAGGTTACACTGTTTGGACTTTATTATTTTACCTCGTGGTAATGAAGTAGTAATATTTTTTTTTGGTTCATAAATTGTTTCATGTGTAGATCCCAGCATTTAGCATAATACCAGGCATATGACTGGTGCCCAGTTAATGTTATTAGTGGGATGATTGATTACATGTGGTGTATAAGGCTTAATTAGGTTTTAAAAAAATTATTCCTGGGGCGCCTCGGTGGCTCAGTTGGCTGAGCATCTGACCTCGGACTCTTGATTCAGCTCAGGTCATGTCCCATGGTCATGGGATCGATCCCCACATCCATCGCTGAGCATGGAGACTGCTTCAGATTCACTCCCTCTCTCTCTCTTTCTCTTTCTCTCTCTCCTCTCTGTCTCTCTGTCTCTTGGTCTCCCCCCCTCTGCCCCTGTCCTGAAGTCAGGCATGCATTCTCTCTCTCTCTTTAAAAAGAAAATTATTCTCTGAAGTCTTTATATAATTAGAGTGGTGTAAGAAGGGACAGACTTGGGTATATGTCACCATCCCAGGGATTTGTAAGAGTGGATTGAAATATTTTCCTTTCTCCTGTGTCTGTGATGAAGAGGGAAGGTGAGGGCAAGAAAAACATTGTCACTTCAGAGAAAACACCAGGAAAGATCTAAGTGTGAGCAGCTTTCCAAGTGTAAGGAGGATCGCTCCGCTTTGCTTCCCTTTCACTAACACTGCATTGTTGTGACAAGATCCTAGATACCATGGCAGACCTGTGGGTGGCCTCACTTGCAAACACCTCAGAGATGTGCTTTCCTTGTAACCAAGCCATGAAATCAAATTTTGTTTGGAAACTGACTGGCTTATACTTTCCTTTGAAAGTAAGCATGTCACAGGTATTTATTTCCGGCACAACAGCTTCATCGCCATAACTAATAAATTCTTTACACTGAGACCAACTTTCCTAAGCACTGGCATGGTTAGGAAGTGCTCCTGGAGTGAAGACATTTCAAAGACATTTTAATACAGTGGCACCATGCGGAGGGCATTAATCTTTCTTGTGATTTCCTCTTATTGTAACAATGGAAAAGGCTTCTAATGTGCAAACCTCGTTAAATCAATCATCTTGGGAATTTAGATGCACAGTGTGATAAAGGCAACAACTTTCTCTACCTTAAGGCAATTTTCCATATGTCTTGGAATTTGGGATTTAAGGAAAATAAGTTCTTTGATGGATTTATGATTCAGCATCAAATATAATATCTGAATTATTCTCTTTATTAGCGAAAAGAAATAGAAAGTCCTAAATAGCCAATAAAGTGAGTTTCATTTTTAGATAATATTTACTGTTTACACTGCTGCTTTGGACAATCCTTTTATATCTTCTAAGCTGTAACTACACTGACAGAATATAATAGGAAATGTATTAATTTGGAGCAAGGAACTATTTAACTGTTCTTGATTTATTTACATCTCTCTGCTATTTTTGTTAAGAATTTAACTGCTTTTATCTGACAAAGCAATTTTATGAAGAAGATTAACAAGTGTGAGGAAAATGCTTAAGACAAAATGTCCTATGTTAATTATACTTCAAAAAACAAAACAAAAAAAAGACAAAAATATCTTAAGAGATGCAGATTTCGTCTAGGCTTGACTTCTTCCTGTTTGTATATGGAAATGTACGTTGAAAAGGAACACTAACTTCAATAATATTTTAAATTTGGACCTAACTGCGCATGGGTTATGCCTGTATAACTACAACGTTAGTCCTGGCAGGTGGGAGTGACAAAGTTGTGGGAGGCACTGTTTTAATGTTAGAATGAGATTGGCCAGAGGAAATGCACAATTAAAGCATTTGCTTTAAATTTCTGCTGCTATATTTGGGAAAGAAATTGATTCAAAATGTTAAATTTGATTTGCTTTTATTAAATGTCATCTATTATTTACCTGGCTTGCTGGGGTTTATCTGGACATTTCACAGCAAGACGGATAGTACGGGAAGGTCTACGGGCTTCCAGGAGCACACTAGCACCATTGTTTGTGCATCTGTATCGAAACCATCCTGGGATTAATTTGGTCAAAGGTTAGAGATTGCTGGATCTCTAGTAAGCTCTGTCTGAACTACGGATACTGGTTCCAGGAATACCTAGATCTATAGACCAAGTGGGGAACTCTTGGTTTGAACTCAAGAATTCCACAAATCGATATCATATTGAACCAGTTTTCTCACTGCTTTCCTATAGTCCCTGGTTTGGTATTTTTGGAAGTTACATTAACTCTTTCAGAGACATTGATGCTATACCCATGTGAAACAATTATACTGATTATCTAGCTCTATTTCAGTTTGAATTGTACTTATTATGTGGCACTAAGGTGTTAAAAACAGACAAAAGAATTAACTGAAACACAAGAACTCTATTGTTTGCAATTAATTCATGCTTAGTATTAGGAAATTAAAAATGTCAAGCAATCACATTTCAAAAATTATATATGTACATACATATATTATAAACATTTTGTAGAACTGAGATTATATTTTGTAGTCTCAGAAAGGTTAGTGTAGCACCATTAAAAAAATCTTAATTGGGGGCATCTGGTGGCTCAGTTGGTTAGGTGTCTGACTTTGGCTCTGTTTGTGATCTTGTAGTTCATGGGTTCTGGCCCCGCGTTGGGCTCTGGGCTGACAGTTCAGAGCCTGGAGCCTGCTTCAGATTCTGTGTGCCCCTCTCTCTGCCCCTCCCCCACTTGCACTCTATCTTTCTTTCTCTCTCTCTTTCTCAAAAAAAAAAATGAATAATCATTAAAAATTTAAAAAAATCTTAATTGTATTACTTCTCATCCTGAAGGATCACTGACTATAATCTTTAAACATTTGTTAAACACTGGTTTTCCTTAGAAAACCAAAGTTTGAATAAGTACTATAGCCTTGGAAGAGAAATAGAACATTGCAAGTATTTGTACATGGCTAAAAGCTCATATGACATTAGGTAAACTTGCTCTCTCTCTTAATTGACAGTCTATATCTCCATGGCTCAGAGGAAAGTGACAGGTGTGGGAATGAAACAAGCCATCAAATAAGTGCTTATCTAGTGTCTCACTGAGCAGTGGTCATTTTCCAAACATACTTCATTTTGTAAAGTGGATTTACATATAGGTGGTATCATACTCATTTTCAAATAAGAATACCATCATTTTCTTCCTTCTCCTCCTCTTTGTCCCTTTCTGTCCATTACCACCACCTCCATCTACATACTTATCTGCCTTTCATAGAGTTTGAACCTAAAGTTATCCCCCATAAGCTCTTCAGTGGCTTTTGCTTGCCATCGAGCTTTGACAAAGTTTTCCTCTGATGATCTATCTCTGTGGTTAAATGAAGTTGCCTATGATGCAGGCTGTATTTCTTTGCTGTAGTTCTCTGAGGAAGCTGGAATGAGCAAGTCCCTGTTGTCTATTTATTTATTTTTTGTATAATTTTTGAGATTTGAAAATGTGAACTGATGTTGACCTGGTCACTTTCAGGAGACTGTGCAAAAGAATTTTTGGTTCTATTAGGAAAGCTTTGAGAGTGGATGAGAAAAATGAGCAGAATATGTCCCTGAACACTGATGCTTGGATAATAATGGGGCTAGAGAAGTAAAAGGCAGCAGTACCCTCAGTGGCTACAGGGCTGGCTTCTTTTCTCAGCAGTGCAAAAAGCAGCCACAAAGCAAGGTCTTCACTGGGTAGAAAGGAAAGTACTCTTACAGTCCAATCACAGATAAGGTGTGTGAGGACCTTAGAAGTATAGGGGAGATGGTAGGTACTTTAATGGAAGGCTTGGAGGAAATACCGTTTTATGGTACTGGTTATTATAGCATATATATATTATTGTATACAGTATAATTTTTATTATTATACTATGTAATAATAAAATACCATAGATTATATACTATTCATATTACAAAATTAACTATTTTTTTTCAAAACCATGAAATAAAATACTGTATAGATACAATGGTGGTGTTATTATTGTACTCTTACGCCTTCCACCTGCTGCCAAAGATGCCTAGGAAACTTTCATATATAATATAGGACATAGTTGTTCTATGCGTGCAATTCTGATTTAGAGTAAGAATGAATTGTGTAATAATTGGATAAGAGTATGTGTCAGTCTATAACAACGAAATTCCAGATTTATATTAAGAGGAGCATGATTCATTAATAATGTGGCCTTTTTAAAAAGTTTATTTATTTATTTTGAGAGAGAGAGAGAGGGAGAGAATGAATCCCAAGCAGGCTCCATGCTCTCAGCATCCTGATGCAAGGCTTGATCTCATGAACTGTGAGATCATGACCTGAGCCAAAATCAAGAATCAGGCGCTTAATCAACTGAACCAGCCAGGTGCCCTGTTAATAATGTGGTCTTATTTCCTCTCCACACTCTGCTGTGAGAGTAGAGGCCTTGGCACTTAGCTCTTGACTTAGCCAATCCTATTCATTCTACCCTTGTCATCACCCTGCATCGCTGTCATCTATAGCTCAGCTCCATCTAAGGAGAGACATGCCTTTACTCCCACCCTGCTCTATGTGTGCCGTCATTCTGGTATACCCAGTTTTGCTCACTACTGCCTATTTTGTGTACTCAGAAACTTTTCCTAGAGACTGATGCTACCTTTTACACATTGTTTGATCAATATTTTAAATGTTTTCCAAGTTCCTCATGAGCACAATTTGATATCAGTAGCCTTTTTTCTTCGTTTGTGCCTTTGACATTTGATACCCGTTCCTTTATTAAGTTTTCCCATCTATTTCAAACAAAACCAATTTAGCCAGCAGAACTCTGGATGGGGGTGTTTAGGTTTGGAGACCACCTTGTTTATGCCATACTTGTAAGGATCCTGCAAGTGGCCTAAAGTGTTAGGGCTACAGATGGATATTCCAAACTCAGGGTATTTCCAAACTCAGCTTTTGAGAAAGTGGTTCTTGCCCCTACAATGTTAAGTAGGTGAGCACCTTAATATTGTTGAATGACTTTGGGCTGGTTAATAGAGTTGGATGTGTATTGCAAAGGAGGGGTAGAGTGTTTGGCAGCTTCCTGGAGAATGGTAGAAGTGGGAAGAACACAGAAGAAAACATGATAAAAATTAAACCAGGAAAAGTATTATCAAATACTGTTGAGCCCTGAATAAGGTGGAAAAAGTTTTGGAATTGATCTCCACCTGGAAGGAGCTGAGAAGAAGGAGTACCAGGTTAGTTAGAAACTTTTGGGTGGGTTATGGGGACAGGATCCCATTCATTGGCTGCAATGGTATCTTCATGTGTGGGAATCAAAGGTGACTAAGACCTATCCTCAAAGACTAACTAGTACATTTTGCACTGAATGCACCTTGTCAAAAAGCAAAGTCAAGTACAAATAACTACTATTCAAAACCTGGTTCAAACCTGAGTGGCCAGTCAAGAGAGGAATCTACATAAGGAGTCAAGATTATTAACAAATACAATCATCTTAAACAAGGCTAGGGGTTATAAAAGAAAGTAACTCCAGGAACAATTCCAGAGTTTATATGAGGACTGTTCCTGCTGTTTATTCAGTGGTGGAAATCTTGGAAGTTAAAAGCAATTGAGGAAAAAATACATGATAGGAGTTTGTAGAAGCCAGTCTATATCACTCTCTGACTTCTTTTAGAAATGTTTTAGTCTCAGAACAGAACAAGCAGAAGAGAACAGGTAGGAATTTTAGGCTTTGGAACTGGCTGTGCAAATAATTGGCAGAGTTTGAAGTGGAGTGACCAAAGAGAGATTAGTGGACTAGATAAAATGAGGTTCTGACTTTCTGGGAGAGACCAATTGCTAGGAAATAATTGTCATGATGGAGTTAAGTGATACAGACTGTCATGGTATACATTCTTAAATAAGTTCTAGCTAGATACTACCTTTCTCTCAGGTGTTAAAAGCTCTCCAAAAGTCACATTGAAAATAATCTGACCCTCCTCCTCTCTGTTTATATTTCAAATTTTCATTTCTTCTTTTACACTGTAAAGGATGTTTGCGACATTAACTTTTCATGTACCTTTACAATGTAAGGTTTCTGTGAGAGGTTTAAAGATGTGGTACACGTGACAAATGTACTCCCTACATTATTCATGTATCAATCTTGAGCTCGAAGAAATTTTACATTCTTGATACACAGAGCTGTGTGACTGTAGCAGAAATGACTGATCAGTCCAACTTGATGCCTGTTCAGTGACATCCCTGGGGCAGTGCATGAGTGAGAACCTGGAGCCTTAAATTTATCACCACTGTGGTATTAAGGTTAGTTGTAGGAAATAATATTTTATAGTTTCATGTTCAATTTAATCACATACTGAGGTGGATTATTTTAAATATAAAGAAATTATATAGAAAATATCTAGTCTGTGTACTCATTGTAATTAGCTCATCTATATAATTGAGAAACAAGATTTGGGGCTGAACTTGCTAGTGTTTGGCTTGTATTAACTGAGTGATTTCCTGATCCCTTCTCTACTTATTCCTCACAATCTAAACCATCAGTCTATACAAGTAGCATGGCTATATTTGGACCAGAAAGCATGGTACTCTTGGGCGCCTGGGTGGCTCAGTTGGTTGAACATCTGCCTCTTAATTTTGGCTCAGGTCATGATTCCAGGGTTGTGGAAAGGAGTCCTGGGTTGGGCTCTGCATGGAGCATGGAGCCTGCTTGGGATTCTCTCTCTCTCTCTCTCTCTCTTTCTCTCTCTCTCTCTCTCTCTCTCTCCCCCTCCCCCTCTCTCTCTCTCTCAGTCTGCCCCTCCCATACTTGCATGTGCTCTCTCTCAAAAAAGAAAAAAATAAGACTATTTTTTATAAAGTGTTGATGGGGAGCACCTAGGTGGCTCAGTTGTTGGAGTGTCGAACTCTTGATTTGGGCTCAGGTCATGATCTTGCGGTGCATGGGATTGAGCCCCATGTCAGGCTCTGCGCTGACAGTTCAGAGCCTGCTTGGGAGTCTCTCTCTCCCTCTCTCTCTCTGCCCCTCTCCCATGCATGTTCTCTCTCTCTCTCAAAATAAATAAGTGATCTTAAAAAGAAAAAACATGGTACTTTGTGTCTATCAGAAACTTTTACAGTGAAATGGGCCTATGACACTGTCTTCTTATTGTCAAAACAACATAGATAGATGGACAAACTGCATGTGTACAATGTCATTTCATTAACAGGTTTTAAAACTTACTGTGTACAGACTATCTCTGGACATATATTGCTTGTGAAAATTATCATTGATCTTTAGAGGTCATTTTCAGTCTCTACACATAGTGGAAATCAGTGAGGATGTTAACAGTTTGAGATGGTCTTAAGTGACGAAGGACAAATTTGGACTAATGTCTGTGGCTACTAAGAAACCCATGAGTTTTATTCGCCACCTACACAGGTACACAATTAGTGCCACCCAACTAAGAATGACCCCTCTTGTATAACCAGCTAAATTCCCCTGGCTGCTGGGGCTATATTTTTTGCTTGATGCAGACATCGGCTAGTTCCTTCCCAGGTGCCTGCTCTTTGTGTTTTCTACAGACTTTTCTTCCTCAGTGGCCACCTGGTTTATATTCCTTTTGTTTGATTCTAGCTCCCATCTTCTTTGGTTCTGAATAGTTTTGCAGAGATCAGCATATTCTATTTCTTGCTGAATGCTTCCCTTTCTGTGAGTTACATTTTGTTGTTTTTGTACTCTCATTTAATCTTTTTCTTGCCTCTTTTCTAATTAACTCCATCGTTGCCTCCTTCATTATGCTTGTAATGAGGTCACAAAGGTGTTCTGAAATTTCTGCTTTTCCCATCTGCTTCAGGGTTCCAATTAGTTTTCTTTGGAATTCTAAAGTTTTTTGCTTGGTAGAAGCTTCCAATAAGGCTAACTCTAGGATGGCCTCTTTTCCTCCATCAGTTCATATGAAAACTTTCAAGATTATTCAGGCTCTCAATGGTGTAAAAGGCATCATTTTCTTTAGCATAGAAATGGAGTTAGAGACAACAACAGTTGAGCTACACAGAAAATTTAAATATCTTTTGAAAGAGTGTGAAGTCTGTTCTTCCAGATTGCAAGTAGATGCAGGTGAGAAATTTCAGAAAGACACTTTTATCCACACTTGGACGTGAAGGGTATGTAGCTAACACAACAAAATGAATTTTAAAGGAAATTTGCAAATAATATATTTTAAGGAAAAAGTTTCTTAACTTTAGTATCTTGCTCCTGGAGCATTATTCTCATATAGAATTTTTCAGACTATTGTTCAGCCATTGCTTTGGACTGAATTGTGTCCCCCTGAAATTCATATCTTGAAGCCCAGCACCCAGTGTGACTGTATTTGAAGACAGGGCCTATAAGGAGGTAATAAAGGTTTAAAAAAGGTCATAATCTTGGGACCCTAATACGATAGGATTGGTGTACTTATAGGAAGTGGAAGAGAGACCAGATGTCTCTCTTTTTTTCCCCATGTGCTCTGAGGAAAGGCCATTTGAGGATAAAGCAGAAAGGTGGCCATCTGCAAACCATGAAAAGAGTTATTACCAGAAACCCAACTTTGATCCTAGACTTTTTAACCTGTAGAACTGTGAGAAAATAAATTTCAGTTGTTTAAGCCTCCCAGTCTATAGTATTTTGGTATGGCAGCTAGAACAGAGTAATAAAGCCATTAAAAGAAATTCTTTTAAAGAGAGAAGCACTTATATAGTTTATAAATTATTTGCAGCAAATAGATATCATGGAGAATAACTTCTAAAGCCTTGACTCCCTGAACGGGTGTGAGGGGGTTTCTGTTCGTTAGGGCTAGGGTGAATATTCAGAAAGGAGAGTTTTGTCATCACATGGTACTTAGGAGACATGCCTATCCATATGTCCATGTTATGTTAATGAAGCTTGTGCTTCAACTTGGGTAGAGATTTTAACATTATAATGAGGTAGAGATAACTGTCGGACACTTCATGGTCCATCTGCACAGTTGTGAGTCAGTGGTCAAGCTCAAACTGGTCTAGGCCAGTGGGAACTCTTCATGTTATTTGCCTCTAAAGGATAAAGTTAACATTCTTGGGAAGGATGGGGTCAGTGGGGGTCTTGCTGGTGACAGTTTAACCTCATTAACCCTATGGGGCACAATTTCATATGCCCCAAGATCCTAACTTAAAAAGTATAGAAGGAATTGAAACCCTCATATGTTGCTGGTGAGAATGTAATCTAGGCAAAGAGAGCAGCACATATACACCAAGACCAAAGGTAAGCCAGAGTACTGTCCATACAAGAAATTTCAAAAGCTATAAGATTGTTTGGAGTTTAAGGATGGCTCAGTCGGTTAAGAGTCCAACTTTGGCTTAGGTCATAATCTCATGGCTTGAGAGTTCAAACCCTACATTGGGCTCTGCACTGATAGCTTGGAGCCTGGAGCCTGCTTCAGATTCTGTCTCTCTCTCTCTTTGCTCCTCTCCTGCTTATGCTCTGTCTCTCTCTCTCAAAAATAAACATTAATAATAATAATAATAATAATAATAATAATAAAGACTATTTGGAGTTCACTGAGCGGAGTTGTAATGAGAGGTAAAGTTGGAGGCACCAGAGGGCACAGATCATAAGAGGCCCTGCATGGAGGGCTGAGAGCTTTGGATTTTATCTTGATGTAATGGTGAATCTTTAGTAGGGTTTTGGATCAAGAGAATTCTCCATTATATTGGTACTTATCTTCTTTTCTTTTTCTGTTTGTTTGTTTTATTTTAGAGAGAGAGAGAGAGAGAGAGAGAGAGAGAGAGAGAGATGGAGATGGAGAGAGAGAGAACTTAAGCAGGCTCCATGCTTAGTGTGTAGCCTGACACAGGGATTGATCCCAGGATCCTGGTATCATAACCTGAGCTGAAATGAAGAGTTAGATGCTCAACCTACTGAGCCACTCAGGGGACTTAGTACCTATTGTTTTTGAAGAATCCTCTGTTTGGGTTCCATTGTTATAGTAGGTATTTACCTAGAGGCTAGCAAGAAGTAATTTGAAAGTAAAGGAAGAAGAGGCTTGGGAGGTCTTTAAGCAGTCATTTTATCACTTTTTACTCTTCTCCTACTTTCACCTCTTATCCTGTTGAACAGGAAGTTAAAATCCTGGGTCAGAAAGAAAGGGAGACACTTAGGCTGGGGTTTTGGACTGGTTGGCAGGAGAAGAGAGCTGTGACTCTCTTGGAGCTTCACTCTGGAGAGATATTACCAAAGGCTGGCTTTACTCTGAAGTGACCAGAGACTCAAGTTAGGGTTTCCAGCTCTCCCTAGATCTTCCACCCAGCAGGTATGGTCTTGTCTTCCCTACCCTGTCTATCTACCTAGCTACCCTATCTGAGCTTTTGATATTGACAGCTCGTACTGACAGGTGACTCTTAGTTAAAATTATAATTACTCTGAATAATATTTTAATTCCATCTTATATTTTAAATTTATGTTATTTAAACCCTCTGTACCACTCTCTTATGTAATAATGACATTGTATTTTCCATATATTTTGGCCACTATAGATAATTTCTGGCTTTTAATCTTATCATCTTCACATACAATATACCATGTCGCAAACCAATATTATATACAACTAACTAGAGGTGGAGTCCTTAAGTGCTTTCATGTGGGAAGCGGTGGGTTCAGTGTGGAGAATGGAGCTATTGTAGGGAGTCCATGTGAAGGACAATAGCAGCCTGAGCTGACCAGACATAGAGGCAGAAATGATGGAAAATAATTAATGTATCAACAGTGGACGTGGTAATGCCGAATGATAATAACAACAAAGAGCACTTACAAGCCACTTTATTTTGTGCCAAACACTGTACTGTACTTTACCAGGATGTTCCCATTTTACTTATTTAATCCCTACAACAGACTTTGTGAGTTAGAACCCCATCACCTATTCAGATACATCCAACCTTGACTGGCAGCATGTTTCAGCTGACCTTCTGAACACCTTTGGTCATAATAGTATTGATTTTCTATCAGTTCCATTAACATGCCTTGTTCCTCCTAACACAGGCCCGTTGTGTGTGCTGTTCTCTATCTGGAATGCTCTGCACACCCATTCCCTCCTACTTCCAAGTCAAAAGCAGTTATCCAGTTAACATTTACTTTCAGATCTAGCTCAAATGCTTCCTGCTCAGAGAGTCCTTCCTTATTCCCAAATCTAGGTGAGATCTAATTATTTCATGATCTTATGACACTATGTATCTTTTTTCCATCAGTAATCTGAGTTATAAATTTATGTTTATTTGAGTGTTTATTTGGCTCATTGGTGTTTCTTACACAAGGTTATAAATATGGGGGATAGGAACCATACCTAGGTTTCAGTTTTATGTATTTATTTATTTTTTGATCATCATAATCCCCCCAGCACTTAACACATTGCGTGGCATATAGTAGCCATTTGATTAATATTGTTTAGACAGACTGCATTTGGAGACTTTTACTTTCCTCTGTTTAGTTTTGAAAATTCATCAGTTTACAATGATCCTCTCACTACACTTATGATATCCCTTCCCATTACTTACAGTGACCATGAGTACTCCAAAAACTATGGTATTCAGGGTTTCTCTTCAATGATAGTCATCATGCTACTCTGACTTCCTTCTTCCATCTGTCTCCATGATTCATTCCTCTCCCTATTACTAGCGTTCCTCCAATGAAAACAAAGCCTTTTAATTTTGTAGATTCATGATCAAACACAGAGACGTATGCCTTTGAGTTGACCACTCTTCTAGTCAAAACCTGGAGCAGTTATTTTTGAGACAAAAGGATGGGAAATGATCAAAGGCTGGGAATTTTAGTGCAAATAAAGGTTGTTTCATGCATTTTAAAGACATGACATTCATAATATCAGAGTGCAAGATGAAATCGCTAAAGTAGAGATTGCATTTCAAGAAGGTAGTAAAACTTTCAGCTTCAAAGGCAGGGAGGACCAGCAACTTGATTGCTTCTCTCTACCTGCTTGAGGGAAATTTAAAAATGAGGCAGAAAAAGAGACATCTCTGAACTGAGTTTTCAAAAAGTCAAGGAATTACAAAATTGAATCTACTTTGGGATTTTTATTATGTAAAAATATTCTATGTATATAAAAGTGAAGTGACAAGATGAAAATGTTTTTTGAGGTAACAAGATTATAGGTGAGTTTTTCCTTTATTTCATTTTGATTAACAATCCTATTATCATGTGCAATATATAACATATTTTTCAAAGACCTCCAGACCTTCTGCAAAGTTCCAAATTATAATTACTGTGTATTTGCCATGTGCTAAGTTTCCTATTACATTATTTGAGTTATTTCCAAAGACATCCCTGAGAGGGTGATGTTGAAAAGGTTTAAAAAAAAAGATAGAAATTTGCTCCAGGTCCGGTACCTTGTGAGAGGCAGAGCTGGTATTTGAGCCCTGTTGGATCAGACTTCAGTTTTGATCCATTGTCCTTCTCTGTCTCCTTTTAGAGTCACTTTTAGAGTCACTTGACAAAATCTCCTCAAAGACTTTCCAAATTCCCTGATATTGTTGCACGTATTTCTTCCTCTGCTGCTTTTTTACAATTAGTTAATTATTTCAACAAATATTTATTAAACATTTGCATTATTATTCTGGTTTCTGGATCAACAAAGGTAAACAAAATGGACAAATCATTACTCTAAGGCCATCTAGTAGAAGAAAGATAATAAACTGTAAAAATAGCAAATAAGAAAGCTATGAGGTCACAGTTAGTGATATGTAGAGAATGAATGTTTGTTATCTGTAAGTGACTAATTATTGGACCCCAGAAGCTTCACATAGTGTGAAGACCTTGAATCTGAAACACTGAATCTGAGACCTGAATGATAAGGATGATACCAGCAAAGGAGCAAATTTTTACAAAGGCCCAGTGATGGGAAGAGAAGACCAGTGTTGCTAGAGCATAAAAGATGGAGAGGGATGTTATTGGAGAAGAAGCATGTAGCTAGGTCATGTAGGGATGTGTAAACCAGGGTAAGGAAAATAATTTTAGTTTAATGGACATAGAAAGTCACTGGAGGATTTCAAGTAAAAAAAAATACTATTCCTGTTGCTGAGAGGAAAATGGATGGTAGGGGAACAAGAGTAGAGACTCATAATGCTGCTTTGATATTGTCATACACTGACGCTGGGAGCTGACAGTGGTTTTGATGGGAACAGTGGTTTGCAGGCCAGGGTGTTTGTCAGAATCACTTGGATGGCCTGTTAAAACACAGATTGATGCCTCTTCCTCTCCCTCCTGAGTCAGTATTTCTGGGATGGGGCCTAAGAACTGTTCAGCAAGTTCCCAGATGATACCGATGCTGACTTGCCAATGGACAAAGATGTTAATAATACAGACAAAAGGGGAAAGATTCAGAATGTATTTCACAATTACAGTGGTAGAACTTACTGATGAATTGAATTTAGGAAGTGGAAAAAAAGAGGAATTGACACTTAGAATTTTGGGGAATTTGGGGAGTACTCTTTACTGAAATGAGGAGTTCTTAGGAAGGAGCAGTTTTTGGTGGGATAGAAGTAAGGGAAGAATCAAGATTCAACTAAATTAGCGACAAATATTTTATATATTTATACTGGATTATTTAAATATAACTTTACATCATTAATTACAATGATATAAATCCTTTCACTGAACGGGGAAAGTTAGTGCAGGTAGCATAGCTAGCTTGAGCAGATCCCAACTAAGTGTTGGGGGTCAAGATGGGGGCTAGAGCAAAAGAGGGCACAATGAGGCTGTTGGAAGCCAGAGGTGTGATTCAGGCCAGCTCAACTGACTGAATCAAAATATCAGAAATAAGTATGGTGGACTCTATATGATAGAGTTGGCTGGTATTTTTGTCTAGGGCATGTAGGATGCATTGTGTTTGGATGAAATAGACCAATTTACACAATGAGTGGCAATCCGGAAACATGTTTATCAATATGTACACATGATAATAATTACAACTAACCTTTACTGAGTGCATAGTACTTGTTAGGCATTGCTAAGTGCTTTATATAGATTATTTAATTTAACTCTTACAATACCCTTGCTAAAAGCCAAAAATTCAACTGACTACAGTAAATTGGCTTTACTCCACAATTGGGTTTTGTCCCATCTAGAAAGTAGAAAGGAGCTCTGAAGAGCTGTAGAAAGTAGAAGGCTTTTGTAGGCAGAAGGGGGCAGGAATAAGGATGTCATAAACAAAAGATAGTATTATTTCAGGCAAGCTGACCATCCTTTGGGGAAGGGGAGTGGACCAGGGTCTATTAGGCAGATTACCTCTCTGGGATTGATCAGTAAATTCCAGACTGATATGTTTAAAATTCTAGTCTTTGGGAGACATTGAAACTGCAATTAGGTTAGGTTTTAAGACCTTTTTTGCTGATGTAGGGCTTAGAACAAGTGACTCTATTTTGGACCTGTTGTGGTTTTTTGAACACCATATACAAGGAAAACTTCTTTCCTCGATTCTCACAACACTTCTGACACCAAATGTGTGGAGTTTTGTAAACCAAGCAATTCTCCATTTGTTGGAGGACACCAACTGGGAGTCCTACTATATAACCCAATTCTGACACTGACTGGAATTAGTGAAGACCCCACGGGTTAAGGGCTCATTCCCAGAAGAGGGCTCCCCACGTGAGACACCAATTACACGTCCCAGGTTGTCACCTGTAGTTCTGACTGACTTGTTATAAATCAGGGATTCTGCAAACCCGTCTTTGGGTTTGATAATTTGCTAGATGGGCTCACAAAACTCAGGAAAGTGCTTTGCTTATTATTATTGTTTTGTTTTGAGAAATACAACTCAGGAACAGACAAATGGTAACAGTGCATAAGATAATATATGCGGAAAGTGGTGTGGAGCTTCTGTGACTTCTCTGGGTGGGTCACTTTCCCCTCACCTTGATGTGTTCACCAACCTGGAAACTCTCTCAGCTCTTTGGTCAGGGTTTTTATAGAGGCTTTACCAGATAAACATAACTGATTAAATCATAGGCAATTAGTGATTAATTTAATATCCATCCCCTCTCCTTCACTGGAATGCTGGGGGGATGGGGCTGAAAGTGCCAAACTCTCATCACATTGTTGGTTCCCCTGGCAACAAGCCTTCCCATTCTTAGGGGCTTTCCAAAAGTCACTTCATTAACATAAACTCAGGTGTGGTTGAAAAGGTTTTGTTATAAATAACAAAAGATACTCCTTTCACCTCTATCACTCTTGAACTATATCAGGAGCCAGGGACAAAAACCAAATATTACAACTAAAGATACCCCTTACACCTTTTTCACTTAGGAAATTGTAAAGGTTTTAGGAGCTCTGGCTGGGAGCCAGAGAATGAAGACCAAAATACATATTGCTTGTTTTATCACAAATTCATGCTTTATGAGATAGGTATCATTATAATCCAATTTTATAGAAAAGGAAACTGGTTCTGAGAGGATCGAGGCAGGCAGGCAGTGTCTAGGGACCCAGAGGTAGTCCCACAGGACCTGTCAAGAGGGTCCTTGGCTTCAAGCGGGATAGAAATCAAACTCCAGCCAAGAGGAAGTAAGAGCAGATTGAAGATATATGGAGAGTGCAGATATGGACAAGGATCTATGGAATGACTCACACAGAAAGACTCAGAAGTCTCCATGGCAGGCCCAGAAAGAAGGTTGAGTGAGCCTTGTCCTTGCTTGGGGACTGGAGTTTTTACTGAAGATTGTGGTCTGGTATACGTATCCTCTCAGGCATCTAGAAACTGGTCAAAACAAGCACGAGAGTGCTCAAGTGTCCTCCATGATAGATGTTACTTACTGTGTCGGAAGACTTGAAAAACTCTTTGACCTTTAAGAAGAGGACATACGTTATCTGTTTTGTAAGTCATGTGTGTAAGTTGGAGGTAGAGGTCCTAGCAAAAATAGAAGCAGGAAAGGAGGAACAAAAAGTTTTCATGGGATTCCTTTAGTTTCCCTGTCTCAGGGTAACTTACCTGAAGTGACATAGCTAGATAATGACAGAGCTGGGATTCCAAACTGGGTGTTGTTCAATTTCGGTATAGTTTGGAAGGTTTTAATCTGTACCAGTTTGAAACAAACATTTTGCTGGGAAGATTAAACAGCTTTTTGCTGCCTAGTCTATAAAATGTTTAATGTCAGGCTTTAGCCAGGGATGTTATCTCCCTCCACCCACTTATGACATTACTTCTATTGAAGAAGCTAGATCTAGTAGCATCATATTATTGATTGCTCCTCTTCCAGGAGTGTATTTCATTGTAAGCTTGAGGACTGTTTGTGTGATTTGTGCCTGAATTCAGTATCTTCAGCACAGAATTAGCTAGAGTTTATATCACTGTTTTTTTTTAAAGTGTTAATACATTAATCATAGTATGAAAGTGTTAAATTTCCTTGAGAAGACTTTTTTTTTAAACTTCCTAGAAAAGGGAAAATCCTCACATACTGAAAGGCCAGGCTCTTTGTCTACTTCCCCTCCCTTTTCCTCATCTTATATCTTTGCTTTCTCTCCACTTGTCATACCCTCACTTTCCAAAATGATGTTTCCTAGGAAAACAGAAAGAACAAAAAATAGCCCAAACACACAACCCCTTAAAGATAGGTGTGCCTTTATTCTTTGCCCTTGCTCTGAATGTGTCCCTCTGCTTAGTACATGTCTCTTCTGAGCCCTGACTGTTGGTGTGGTCCCTGATAGTCCCTTACACAGACAAGAAGGAAAATTCAGTAGGTTTGCTTAGGGGATCAGAGAGGTAAGAAAGATATTTTCTTAACACATTAAATTTCATGGAATTTTTTTTAAGTTTAATTAATTTATTTTGAGAGAGAGAGAGAGAGAGAGAGAGAATCCCAGGGAGGCTCCACGCTGTCAGCACAGAGCCCTGTGGGGGCTGGATCCCACAAACCATGAGATCATGACCTGAGCCGAAATCAAGAGTCGGATGCTTAACTGACTGAGCCACCCAGGCACCCCTCATGGGAATTTTTTTTCTGCCCAGAGAAGCTTTCTAGGGCTGTCCACTTGCTATTTTCCCAGGTCTCTGAATGAGTTTTTCATTTAGACAACTTGAGAAACTGAGCAAGGGTGGGAATGTCGAGGAACTCCTGAACTGAACATAGGTTCTTTGAGGGCAGGGAGATAACTTTTATAAAAGAAATCTATTACTTTGCACCTACTGTATTATGTCAGGTAGTAATTTGGTAAATATTTTTCAATTTTTAAAAATTTCATAGAAATGGCTTTTCAGACTGTGCAGCAAAGACCACAGATACACAGTATGTTTAATCCATTGCTGGCTGCCTTTCATTTCTGCAGAAAGGACTTTCAAATACATCTTATATTTATAAGTGAATAATACTTGAAAAATAAGACTTTCCTCATTGTATGAATTTCTGTGCTTTGAAACAGTTCCAGAATTACAAACATAAAGCAAAATAAGTTTTGATTAGGTATTGATTTGAATTAAATGGAAAAGCAAGAAAATCCTGAGCTGGTCAAGTATATAGACAGAAATATGATATGATTGGAGGCTGGGAAGGTGCTTGGCAGAAGTTCTTGTTTCTAAATATTTCTCTAATAGCACAGAGAAGTTCTTAGCTGGGAGGAGTTGCTAATTTAAAAGTGATCTCTTGAAAGTAGCATCGAGTTGTCATTAACACTTGATATTGGAAATATTTGATATCTAATTAAGAGTAAGAGTTAATGAGAGTGGGGTCCAGGGTAGGTTGAATAGAATGGAGTTAAAGCATTTTGCTGGAGCTAGCTTTTTGTGGAGATGGGTGGGAAGGAGTGAGAAGAAAACAAAGACAAAAACTGCCCCTGTTGGGCATATAGAATCTCCCATTCTGAGGGGGACTGACTGACTGCCTTGCTTAAAACGCCTGCTGGCAGGAAGGTGGGGGGATTTTAACATACTGCATGACTGAGCTTTTCTTCTTTGGCCAAAACAGTTTATCTTGCTTAAGGGGATGGTAAGGGGGTAATGAATCTGAAATAGGGGCAGCTGTTTTATAGAGGAACCAATGACCTGTGGCATGGCCTAATACAACAAGGTGGGTTGGATCAATTAGATTGTCCCTTTTAGTTATTTGAACTAAATTAATGGAAAGAAGTAAGAGCTCGAGCTGAAAGGATGCTGTCGTGTGAAGCTGGCACCACAGTGGACCATAATGAAATCAAAGTTTTTAGGGAGCTGACAGAAACAGAGTGTAACTGGTTCTTCAAGCCTGTGGGTAATCTCATAATAAACTTTGCTGTTCTTATGATGGCCTATGCCAATCCCACTTGTAGTCAAAGGAATCCAACTAATATACTGCCTGATTAATTTTTGTTTAGGGTGATCTTGACAGCAAATATTGAAATATGTAATCACTATGCCACTAAATTTCTAGATATAAGAAGCAGATAGCGTTATTTAAAAGGAATGCATCGGGGCGCCTGGGTGGCTTAGTCAGTTGAGTGTCTGACTTCGGCTCAGGTCATGATTTCACAGCTTGTGAGTTCCAGCCTCGCATCAGGCTCTGTGCTGGCAGCTCAGAGCCTGGAGCCTGCTTCAGATTCTGTGTCTCCCTCTCTCTCTGCCCCAACCCACTCGCATTCTGTCTCTGTCTCTCTCAAAAATAAATAAACATTAAAAAAAATTAAAAAAAAATAAAAGGAATGCATCAAATTTAATATGTTCATTGGTAATCTAATTTCAGAATCTCTCAGCTCATGTCAGTCTTCTTAGCCCACCTACTTCTCTGATTTAATCTTGTATGAACATAGGTTCTGAGACTATGCATAGGTTAAAAGAAAAAAGGATGACTATTTTTGACCTAGAGGGATGTTAGTAAGCATAGGTAGACAACTATGAAATTATCTCTAGCACTTGATCCTATCAGATAGATGTGAGGGAAATTTCAACCAGATTTAGCTCAACACTACCATGTAGTGACATCAGGGTGTGCCCAAATTGAGTTTATTAAGCTTTTTTTTTTTTTTTTTTTTTTGATTAATCCACTTTAGAAAGTATACCTTATAGGAAAGTTTCCCTGTGGCATCATTCCTAGCATTTTGGTTCCCACAAACGATTAGCTGTATCATAGGATATGAAGAAAAAATAAGAGCAAAAGATCATGAAATGAGACCATATTGTCCAAACATGCTATGTATGCCTTGGCAAACAGAATGCATATATTAGGACAAATCACATCTAACTTGCCAGAGAACTGGATCAAAGCTGGCACAAAAAAAAGACTCTTGTTGGACAGATCAGTCAGCAAAGCTTAAACTGTGGTCCCTGTGAAGTAGGGAGATCATTCAATGTATCGTCCAGACTGGGACACTTTTGAGAGTAGTAGGGACACTACTATTAATTGCTAGGTCAGTAGATGTAAACCAGAAGGCTTTTAGGAAACTGGATGTATGGTTGCCCTACAAGGAAGCCAATTCATCATTGCCTCTGAAAAAATTTCTTTGATGGCCAAAGAGCTAAAAGGTAGAAAGTCCTGAATTTGAAAAAAAAAAAAAATCTAAAATCTGGGTCTCTTGAAAATGCATACTGTTAAAATGACTAATAAAAGTCAACATATCAGAATTTTTGCCTTTAGGGCCACATTTTGAGAAAGTTTATTTAGGCACTGTAGTGGGAACTTGACCTCACTTAAAAGCGACATCTCCAATACTGCTGTGAGGAGTCTTGGCTGCCAGGGGCCCAGATCACTTAGGCCAGGCACATAAACTCTGAAGAGTTTTGGGGCCAGATCACGAACACTGGAATTTAGTTTAGTTTAGTTTTGTTTTTAATTGAGATAAAATTCACATAACATAAAAGTTAGCATTTTAACCATTTAGAGTTCAGTGTCTTATGGTAGCACCATCACCATTATCTGGTTGTACAACCAGATGTTGTACAACCATCACCATTATCTGGTTAGGGGACATTTTTATTACCCCAAGAGGAGGCCTCATACACATTAAGGAATCAGTCTGTATTCCCCACTCTCTTGGCCCCTGGCAAGCAGTGAACTGTTTTTTGTCTCTATGCATTTGCCTTTTCTGGATATTCCATATAAATGAAATTGTACAATCTAAGGACCTCTGTGTCTGACTTCTTTCGCTTAAGATAATGTTTTCAAGATTCATCCATGTAGTTGCATGTATTGGTACTTCACTACTTTCCATGGGTAAGTTATATTCAATTGTATGGATGTACTATATTTTGTTTATCTGTTCATCTATTGATGGACATTTGGCTGTTTCCACCAAATGGAACTATTTTGGACTATTTTGAACAGTGTTGTTATGAACATTTTTACACAAGTCTTTGTTTGAACACCTGTTTTCAGGTCTTTTGTAGTGTATATACCTAGAAGTAGAATTGCTGGATTGTATGGTAATTCTATTTTAAACTTTTTGAGGAACTATGGAGTTAGTTTTGTGGGCAGAACAACGGTAAGTGTATTCTCATGGAGGTCACCCAGGAGAGGGAATTGGGAGTGCCCATCTATGTGTAGGACCATTTCCTCAAAAGATTGAGGCATAAAGATGTACGTCACTTTCTAACACATGATGGGTGTATATTTGTTTGGTTATTTCTAAAGTAGGAAGACTCAAGAAGGAAGCCTTAACACCCAACCACTTACTTCACCAATAGATTTACATATAAAACAAAGTAGGAAACTTGGCAGGAGTTTTTGGTTAAGAATTTTCTCTGTGTCGGGGCACCTGGGTGGTTCAGTTGGTTAAGCATCCAACTTTGGCTCAGGTCACGATCTCATGGTTCGTTCATTTGAGCCCCGCGTCGGGCTATGTGCTGCCAGCTCAGAGCCTGGAGCCTGCTTTGGATTCTATATCTCCCTCTCTTTCTGCCCCACTCCCACTCATGCTTTGTCTCTCAAAAATAAATAAATATGAAGATAATTTAAAAAAAAAAAGAATTTTCTCTGTGTCCAACACTTCTATTGGTGCTACTGAGTCCCTCGTATTTCTTAGATTTATTTTGTTTATGAACCATTACAAGTTACAAAAGGAAATATCCCTATGTTTTTTACTTTGTACTTGTCATATACCACTTACCTTCAGAGGTTAATCTTTTAGTATCTTAAGAACCATGTTATTTCCTTGTTTTGATGAGCAACTGCTAATACACAAAGAAACTAACATACGATATAAGCACACTATTTCTTTTCCCTTTACTCTTTATGAAAGTACTATATTTATCTTTTTGAAATAATTTCTTTTCTATGAAATAATTTATTTACTAGAAATAAACCTCTTTGTTGCATAAGAACAGAAAGACCACATGTCTTTGGAAAGCTAACGGATAGGAGTCTGTGTTTTTTACTATTTTACTAATATTGTTTCAGAAGTTTAAATAGAGAGTTGACTAGCTTCCAAAATTAAGTTGAGAGTACTGTAATTTACTTTGGTTTCTTTTGGATGGAGGGTCCAAGAAACAAGTTTTATCCTGAGTTTTGTTGTTTTCAACTAATGAACAGATATGGGATATCTAGAGGAGCAACACACATAATGACTACCTATTATGATTAGAAAGTGTTTCAAATTATTTCCCAGGTTCACAAAAGCTCTAACCCTCTGCCTTTTAGAATGTTCACTCAACAAATTTATTCAACTTCTTCTTCTTCTTATTTTTTTTACTTGAGAGAGAGAGAGAGAGAGAGACAGAGAGAGTTGAGTGGGAGAGAAGAGCAGCTGGAGAGAGAGAATCTTAAGCAGGCTCCATGCTCAGTACAGAGCCAGATGCAGGGCTCAATCTCACAACTGTGAGATCATGACCTGAGCCAAAATCAAGAGTCAGATGCTTAACTGACTGAGCTATGCAGGTGCTCCTCATTCAACAGATTTATTACATATGAGCACAAGATATAGTCTATAGATGTGAGTACTTTTGAGCTCATATGTGCTAATTTCTTTGCATTTAAATAGCATTGGGGGGGAGGTAGATTGTAGATATATACACATATTTATAATTGTATAATTGTATGATTATACAAGAGTCAATTGATTATATTTTCATTCTCCTTTATTTCAAGATATAAGATGAAAATATTCAGTACTCTGTCCTTTATTAAGAGACTTTTGAATATTTTTGTCTTTCCATTATTGTGGCATTTATTTTGCAAAACAAATTAACTTCCCATTTATGCTCCCAAGCAGCACACCTTTATTGATTAACTAAGACAATTATAGTTTTGCTTTATTAAATTCTAAATGTTTCTTATGTTATAAAACTAGCACAGATGATAAATAATAATAAAAAATTTAAGATGATAATAAAATAATTAGAGGCAATGGCAATAAGAAGGATGAACTAATGAGCAAGACTAGCAAAGGTAATGTTTCATGTAGACAGAAAATGTGTCTCACACACTGAAAACCTTGCAAAGATGTTGGAGGTCAGCACTTTGGTGAGATAATTAATTTTTATCATTTTGGAGATCCAGGCTAGTCCTATTGTATGTGTATGTATGTGTGTGTGTGTGTGTGTGTGTGTGTACACGTCTACAGAATCAACAATGAAATGTAGACCATAATTTTTAAGTTTTTTCCCCCAAATTTGTTCAACACTATTATTGCAAACCTTGAGGTCTGAACACAATATTTGGGTGTTCAGTGTTGGAAAGAGGATGGTTATCAAAGGAAAATCACCCTGAAGTACCAGATTCTTTTGAATGGCAAAGAAATAAAAATAATCAGGAAGAAAGAACAGCAGCAGAGGGACAGCATCTGTTTCACTTTTTTAAGAACCGCATCTCATGGATCCATTCATTAAAATTCCAATGTGCCTATGCTTGCTTTCTGTGAAGCTGCATTTTAACCCCATTAGATTTGGAAAAGAGAAAGAGAGGAAGGGCAAGAGGGAGAGGTGGAGGGAAAGCGTCCTCATTATAAGTGTTTCACATCTACTACATTGGATAATATCTACTATGGGGATTGTAAACTTTTAGGCACAGTGATATATTTTTGAACATCTGAGATACTACACACTGAAAACACCATGAAATAAAAATAATCTCTTCACACTTCCCAACTGGCTGTTTATCAACTTTTTCCTTTCCCACATTCATGCATGAAGTGTCCCTTTGCAGCCAGAAACCCTGTGGTGTTTTTGGCTCTGATTTGGACAGTAACTTGCTTATTTTCAGAGTTAATGGCAAAAAGCAAAGAAAAATGTAGTCCATTAGTGTGTTACGTTATGTAAAGAAAACAAGATTGCTAAATACTGCCATCCCGTATAGTTTCCAAGCATTTATTTAAAGCTCTTAATTTCAAATCAAACATCAAATCGAACAGCCCCGAATAATAGAGCTGGAAAAAAGTTAAGTCTCTGTGCGTCTTACAGTGATTGACCCACTTATTTAAAGTTTCTGTAAGCGCATCCTCCATCAAGCAACCTCCAAGGGGAAACACACAAATGTATATATACTTAAATAACCACAGCAAATATTTAATATTGACTTTCCTGTTTTTCTTTCCTTCCCTTCACCCCAAGGGGAGAACAGTGTAGGGTTTAATTCTCTCCATAGCTGCATGCTTGTGCGTGTGTGCGTTGCAAATTTAACAAGCAATGATGGTAAAAGATGAGCAAAGTGAATTGCTGGACCAAAAGGGTATGTGATCTAGAAACTTGCTTTTAGGTTCATCAGGTGCAAGTTTTTATAATGGATACTGAGGAAGAATGACATTGCTAGTTTGTCGATGAGCCTGAAGCTAAATATATGCTGTTTGGCAGAGGGTTTCAAAGGACATGATAGCGCTACTGAAGCAGATTTTTCTTCTTTAGTCAAGGGATGCTCCTGCTAATAGGCTATTTCAGAAGCTCAGTGCAATACTAGCTTCTGGGCCAATAGTTCCAAGGAAATGTTTTTTTTCTCAGAACAATTAATGAAATTATGCAATCATAGAATTAAAGGGCATTTTCTCTCAATTTATGTAAAAGCAAGAAAAAAAAGACATATCTCAATGCACTAATTATCTGTATAAAGGCAGTTGCGTATTCTTTATATCTTTATAAGTGCATAAGAAATAGTTTAGAAGAATACACTTCTAACTGGTAACAGTGTTTACCTCATGGGAGCTGATTTGGATTGGGGTGATGACTGGAGTGGGACTTTAGAATTCTTTGTACTATTTGTAGTGTAGTGCACATGCATAAATTTGTCATTTGAAAAATTAAAATAAGTTATTTTTTATTTAAAAAATATTTTTAAGGTTTATTTTATTTTTGAGAGAGAGAGAGAGAGAGAGAGAGAGAGAGAGAGAGAGAGACAGAACATGAGTGGGGGAGGAGCAGAGAGAGAGATGGGGACATAGAATCCTAAGCAGGCTCCAGGCTCTGAGCTGTCAGCACAAAGCCCGATACGGGGCTCGAACCCATGAACTTCAAGATCATGACCTGAGCTGAGGTCAGATGCTTAACTGACTGAGCCACCCAGGTGGCCTCCAAATTAAAATAATTTAAAGTTATCTTTTCCAGGTTCTTGCCCGACAGAACATCTAAGTTATTCAAGATAGCGTGTTATTTTTCTACTTAAAAATTTTATTGAAGGAAAGTTTCATTCCTAGGCATTCTAGTATATTTTAGACTCACCCATGGTTAACATTTTTTCCTTTATCTCTGAGTTAAATTAAAGGAACATAAATATCTTTAAGCATTTCTTTTGGTTCTCTTTTCTTTTTTAAAAGTTGAATATAAGTGAAGAATGCCGAACAATGTTTTGTGAAACAGCAGGGCATTGCTGAAAATACCCAAGTAATGGCAGCATTCAGGACAATTTGACTATCAACATCCCCAATAACATGAAATTATTGCTAGACTAAAGTGTAAGAGCAAGAGTAGGAACAACACTACATTTTGTGTATAAAGCCTTGACTTATGAATATCATAATCCAAAAGACTAAATTTGCGGGTGAACAGTGCAACACACATCAAGAGTTGTGTAGTGGAGTTTTCCCTTTCATCTGCATATGTAGCGTTTACTTTCAGTAGGGATATTTTTATAATAGAAGATATACCAACACAGTATAATTTGGATAAATCAATCCCCAGACTCTTGATGTATGGCTTTTCCCTTGCTAGGTTCCATTGAGTGGCTCACGCCTCCAGATGCCACATTGGCTAGAAGGATGGTATTGTATTTGTGGGGGCCAACCAGTTTATAAATTTGTCTAAGAATTTCAGAAATTATGCAAACAAAAAGGAAGCCCTTCCCCAACAGCACTCATGCATACAGATGAGGCCTGCATCAGCTCGTGTCCTTGGCTGCCATCAGTTTTCTTTGCACTGACATGTTCTGCTGCTGCTGAGCCCCAGACTTTCTCCATCTGCCAGTCTATGCAGCACCAATCTTTACCCACCTGGTCTTTCACAGGAAGATGACTCTGTGTGGTTTTCAGTGGGGTCTCAGTGTCTAGTCTTTAAAAAAAATTTTTTTAATGTTTATTTATTTATTTTTTTTCTTTGGAGAGAGATGGAGAGTGAGCAGGGGAGGGGCAGAGAGAGAGAGAGAGGGAGACACAGAATCTGAAGCAGGCTCCAGGCTCTGAGCTGTCAGCACAGAGCCTGACACGGCTCAGGAACGGCTAGATCATGACCTGAGCCAAAGTCAGCCGCTTAACCCACTGAACCACCCAGGGGCCCCTAGTCTGTTTAATTATACACACAACTCTTCTCTTTTGAGGCCCCATTGCTGAACACAGAGTTGCTTCAGTCTGCCCATTGAGAATCCCACAGTTACCTGGGTACCCTTCCCTCCTGTTAGACAAGGATATTACCTTCTGCCCAGAAGTTTACTCTCTAGGCCAGGCTTTTCTTCATTCATTTAGGGCCCTTTCATTTATTAGGCTACATCTGCTTCTCTTCGCTAAATTTCTTACCTGACTTTTCCTCTTGTTTACTGACAGCTATTTTTGCACCCCTGATATCTGTTTACTTAATTGCCTGATTTACATACTGTCCAGGCTTCCTGACTACTACTGCCCTTTGTTTAGTATGACACAAAAAGGTCATTCTTCTATATTAGCAAGCTATTTAACAAGATAAACATCTTGAGTTTCTAGTAATTGAGAATTCCAGGGATTGTGTCCCATGAAGCAAATAATTACTAAGAAGAATGAGATAATGTATGTTAAGTTGCATAAATAACTTTATGAAGGGTTGATTTATATTGAAAAGGATCGATGTATAAAAGCACAATGTAACTATCTTTAACTTTTTTTGTTTTAAATTTTTGTCCGTATATAATGGGGAAAAATCCCTTTTATTGCAAGCCCGATGTATATCATGATCATAACTATTTGTGCTGTTTGTGTGGCCACATCATGGTCTGAGCAGATCATCAATTACTTTTTTAGAAAAAGTACAATTAAAAATATGTTGGATGGGGTGCCTGGGTGGCTCAGTTGGTTAAGCGTCCAACTTCGCCTCAGGTCATGATCTCACGGTTCTTGGGTTCGAGCCCCGCATCAGGTTCTGTGCTGACAGCTGAGCCGGGAGCCTGTTTCAGATTCTGTGTCTCCCTTTTTCTCTGCCACTCCCCCACTCGCTGTCTCCCTCTGTCTCAAAAATAAATAAACATTAAAAAAATTAAAAAAAAATTTTGGAAAGCCAAAGCCTATAATTTTGGTTTACATATTCTAACAATTTAACATTGAAATGTTTATATCATCTTAGAAACTCTAATATGATAACTTTATAATAACTGAAAATATTAAAGAGCAACAGCTTTATGAATTTTTTGTAAATGATGACTTCTTCCAAGATACACCAGTATAGTTTTATTGAGAGGATATTAGCATCAATTTAGATTGATAATATTGTTACCCCTTTGCTTTTAGCTCTGCTTAGCTGACTAGGATTTGCTTGCATAGCAATTAAGGCTGTCAGTTGAGAAAACCTGATGAGGTTGCCACAGTCCTTAATAGCTATATTGTTTGGGCCATTGTTTTTACCTACATGTAGAATTCTCTTGTAAGGTTAAACATAATCTAGTCTTCCTTTTATGTAGTTCTAGGTCATTTAGCTTGAATCTATACTTAAAAATCTTTGTCCATGCTATAATATCCTGTGACCCTAATCTTTCTTGGAAAAGCTACTAAAACCAAGAAATAGGGGGAAATGGCTATTAGTAAGGGTTTTGGCATGTATTTTCCTTTTCAGATCTTTGAATTATACTGTTGAACATAGATCTATGATAACTTAGGTGAGTGAGGCTTGCAGTTTGATTTAACCTCAAGTACTTTTGTTAAATTTTGTTTTTTTATGAAATGTATTTCACTTCTGACATTAGGAAGATTGCAGCTTTGAAGAATTCATGTGGACCTTCGGCAATCATTTTATTTTGCTAATGAACTAGAATTGATCTCTGTAATTGAAAGATAATGATACTATTTGACTATAATGACTAAATACCAGATGAAACTCTGTACAAGTGAAATTCTACACAATCCTGGATATAATGTGACTGCTTTATCTTAATTGTGAAATCATATTGTGTATCTTCTTGAAATTGTTTAATTATTAAAGAAAAATATCAGATGAAATGAACAGTGAGAAGGATGCTGAAATAGGTGTCTGTGGACTTGAGTTTAAAACTGGATTCTTTGGAAAACCTTGGGCAAGTCACTTAATTTTCTTGGGACTCAGTTTTTGACCTATAAACCTGGTAGAATAAGGTTATTTAAGGTCTCTTCCAGCTCTTCCGTCTCTGGAATCTGAATCCCACCAAATTGATTTTTCATAGTCAGTAAAAAGTCTGAACAAAGCTGAACTGTGAAATATTTGACAAGCATTAACAGGATTGAACATGTTTTAGACATTAGGTGTTCTGTAGGAGAAGAGAACAGTTAAGATCTACTCCCCCCTCCACCCCACTTGTATTTTTAAAAATTTGTTACACTGTGCAATAGACAGTTACTCTAAACTGGTTTTATACTTCTTGTGGTAAGGATGGAGAGACAATGCTTAAACATATAATTTCACAGGACATGTTGTGCTTTATAAACACAGTGACAAACAGTGGGTTGGGTTGGAGATCTGGATCAGCTTGGGTGGTACATGGTCCAGACTATACTAGATTTATCCTTGATAAACAGGGTCATGAATCTTATTGAGATTTTTTTTTCCATGGAGATAGGAAAAAAAGGAAAGACAGAAGCAAAAGTGCCTGCAATACCAGAGCACCTGCTTTATTAAATCTTCCCCAGGGAGGTTCATTATTAAGCTCTGAAATATAAGATCTTACTATAAATGGCAGATAGGAACCTGTACTCTCTTCACTTGTAATATGCATATTTTACTGATTTCTTATTAAAATCAAATTTACCAATCAGCTTATGCACAAAAATATACTTCTTTGTAGAATTATATGAGTGGATACAGCATATTAAATTGTACAGAGAATGTTCACATATTCATTAATAAAGATTCCTGCATGAGACAAAACGATTCATTTTTATTGCCTTTGCATTTCTAGAGTCTGTGTAAGATAACTGTCTTAAAAATATCAGAGAGAAGATTTTAGAAACAGGTAAAACAGACTTGCTTAATATACCAAAAAATATCTAGCTTTATTTTTACTGAGAGATAAAAATAGTATATGCGCATATATTTTGAAATGAAAGGATATAAATAAAAATGCAGTTGTAGAGGAGATAACCTGAATTAATAGACTGCTATTTATCTGCCTTAGTATTCACATGAGGCTAGATTTTAGCCATTTACATTAATAAACTTTTTCCCAAATAACCTCTGAGTTACAATACTTGATTTCACTTAATATCTTTTTTTAAAGGGCAGAATTTTTTGAAGGAATAAGTATTCTATTGTGTTGTAAAGAAGAATCATATTCTCATAGTCTTTTGTCCTGAATAAACAAATTCTGTGTTTGCCACTCATTGAAACACTAAATAATTCACTTTAATTTAGACAGAGGAAAATAGAACTTTTGTTGCAATTCAGAAATTGCATAGCATTCAAGGACTGTGAAAGATAGGAGGTCTATTTTATTTAAGCCTGAAGAAGAAATGTGAAAGGAAGCATCTAGCATGGAAAATAATTTGGGATTAGGAGTATGTTACTGGAAGGTCTAGGTGAAATGATGGTGAACATAACATGTGGCTGAGGCATGTAATAAGCCCAGTAACAGCATGGGTGCACCAGTAATCATGACAAACCTATGTTAATTTTTCTGTGATTGGTTGGCTTGTCTGAAAAATGGGGACGATGGTAGAAAATATAAGGCAAAAACACAGCAAAATTTGCGTGGAAACTATAGTTGCAAATTATTTTGAAATGAAAAGTTAATTTTCTGTAGGAGTTTAAGCAATATATCAAAGTGGATTTTAATGTCGTAACTTACTAGAGAACTCCAGAAATAGGGATGTTATTTTTTGGGGGAGGATCCTTAATGCTCAGAAAAATGCAGTATTCATAATATGAATTGGAATAAAATCTATTCCATGATTTCAGAAATTTTCTAGAAACTGATAACAGATAATTTTGAAAATCTTCTGAAAAAAGAGGTAATTGTACTCCAATAAAAAAAGCAGAGAGAACACAGAAACATCAAGGCTTATATATATAATTAAAATCTTTTCCTATCATTAGTCACTTTCATTTTCCAAACTGACGCTATTTTAAAATCAATATATAGATGTATATATTGGGTTTTGGTGATTAACTTCATTACAGTTATTCTCCAAACCAGGAAAAAAAGGCAATGATGTTACAACTAACTGTGAGACCAGAGTGCTGAACAGGTTTGTTGAATTCTGTGCATTAGGCTTAGGAACCGGCAAATGCCTGGGTGAAATTCTTGAAGATGCTGCCGTTCTTCTGAGCTGGTTCTTCAAGCACAGGCAATTTCAGGTTTCCTTATCCAGGAGCTCTTTCTGATTCTTGTGACCTAAATTTGCTAATACATTATATGGGCAATGATAAGTTGCACTTTGATGCATTAGGTCTGTAAATGATATTTTATTTTAGAGACTGAAAAGAGGGTAAACTTCTGTTTGCCTAAATATTGATAGCTAGTGGGGGAAGGCAACGGAGATAAGGCCATCTTGCCTATATTTGGCCTCTATGTAGATTCTGTAATGATTTAAGAAAACTGCAGCTCAGAGTTCATTTTATAGTCACAAAATAGACAAGTGATCATGGCAAGACAGAATGAAAAAGAGTAGCTTAGAAATATAGAAATAGAGCTGTCTTTAGAATAACCTGATAGGTACACTATGAAATGCTTAGGGTATAAGTGAGGGTTTGGGGAGGGGGGAGAGAGAGAGAGGGAGACAGAAAGAGAGAGATGGAGACAGTGAGAGAGGGAGAACCTTGAGACTTTAAGGCTTTGATTGGCTCTTTTACAGTGTGTATGGTTTAATATTGCTTTTTACCTTGAGATTTACATGGGTTGAATTGGGATAGCGATTCACCTCAGTGGCAATAATCTTTTCAGTGTTTAGTGTCCCTAAATGCCTTAATCTGGCTTTGGGTACCTTGGTTTTTTGTTTTGTTTTGTTTTCCTGTGCCCTTCCAAATTTTTAACACTGTAGGTATTACCCCTATCTTCTTTCAGAGAGATGACAGAAAAGTAACGTGATATTGAATGTGATTTGTGTATCATGATCAGAGACGTTATTAGAAATAAGAATACAGCAGTTTACAGAAAACTGGTTTAGAGAACAGTAGTTCTTAAGATCTGAAGATGTGGCCATTGGGCCAGCAATAACAGTATTACTTGGAGGTAGCCAGAAATGAGAATCTCTTCCCCCAATACTGAATCAGAAACTCTGGTAGCAGGCCCAGCAATCTGTTTTAACAAGTCCTCCAGGTGATTCTTTGGTGTGCTAAAGTTTGAGAAGGACTGTCTGGAGCCCAGAGCTCTTTTCTCAGTTCTACCACTTTCTAGCTGTTAGACCTTGGTAAATTTGCTGAGCTTTTCAGAGTCTCTCCTCCTTGTGTCTGTAAAATGAGAGATGGTCAACAATGGCCCTTCCGGTTGTGACGTTCTGCGAGTGTGGGATTCTAAGTACTTGGTGAAAGGGAATGCGGTAAGGATAAACAATGCCAAGACACCCAGCTACAGAGATAAATCTGATATTGCTCAGTTACATGCTCCTTCCACATGTTTAATGTACAGTGATCCCTCTCAATCCTCATTAGCTCTGTATCTTTCATGTAGCAGTTACTGTTAAATAAAATGAGCCTGCTAAATAACTCAAGACCAGTTCAATTCCAAGTAAGTAGGATAGATTACAGTGATGTTATTTTTAATTGTTGAAGATGACACAAAGCATCAATGATATTATTAAATGTAATTTAGAAGTACACAGCTTTTAGTGGAATGGCTTTCACCAAATTCACTGTAAATCGAGTGTGCAGAGAGTACATAATTAAGTCTAGAAGCAATAATAGGGTGACATAGCCCCCTTTTTACCTGATATAATGTACTCAAAGTTTAGAAAGTGATAAACATACTTTTTAAGAAGGACCTGCTAAAGCACACTTTGGATAGCCCAGTGGAGATTAGTTAGTTCAAATGGCCAAAGGATACATCTTTTACTTGTAGATTTTCTATTCTCCTAACAGCAATTTTCAAATGGTTTTCAATTTTTGCAGAGGTATGATACATGATTTGGAAAGCTATAGCTTCTTCTGAAAAATGCTAAATGTATCTCTTTAAAAGTATCAGCTATGAACTTGAGTATTTGTGTAATATAAACCAGGATTCAGGTCTGCTCTAAGAAACTATGAATTCTGGATACTGAGAAGTGCAGGTGTGACATTTCATTTCGTGTATTTGGGTTACATCAATACTGCAGAGAAAATTAACCTCCTTCTTCATTCCATTTTTGTAATGATCTGAGTCACTATATTTTTAAAAGGCACAACAGCGATAAATTTGTTTTGAGTAACTTGAAATAATTGGGCAGAAGATTTGTTATGTTAAAAAGACAGATTAGCCCACCAGACACAAGTGGCAAAGGTATGATCTGGCTTTCCTTGTCTGTGTCTGTTCATAATCTCATTCAACCAAGTTGAGTACAAGATATACTTAGTAGCTTTGTTTAAAAGGCTCTGTCTATGTATATCCATGCTATTTTCTTTATACAATTGAATGCTTAGTAATTGTAAGCTTGTTTATGGTATAATGGAAATAATATGACAATAACAATTAAAAAAATTTTTTGCCTATATTCTAGCTATACGTAAACCAGGCAGTTATTTTAAAAAAGATGCTTGTAAATGAGATCTTGGAGTCGCTGCATAGAAAATTATGTAAGACCAATTTCAATTGAGGGTGACTTCTGCATTTTGTAGAAAGTTATCATATACTCTCCTTTACAATAAATGATACCAAATTATTTTCTTTTGGCTTTAGGTGGACACTGAAATTCTTTGCATCAAAACCTGTTGTTGAAGATACAAAAAGAAGACAATAATAAATGGTGGTATATTCTTTTAGAGTGGCAATGTCATTTGTCCAGAAGGGGGAGCTCTCAGTCCGCATGCAGCAGAGCAAAGCAGACAGTCTAGTATCTTATCTGCTGCTTGGAAATTGTCTGACAGGAAAATATCAACACAAACCATGCGATTTGCCGCTGGAGCACGCTGGACCTCATCTGCTTAAAAAGATGCACGGATATAGTCATCACAGTTCATAATTTAATAAACTGCTAAAAAAACCACACATTTTCATTTTAGCGACTTTGGTCTCACAACTAAATTCACATTGCTACAAAGACATTTGAATTTTGCACTAATATGTCATGAGCACTGCACCCATTGCAAATTAATGAGTCTCTGAATAGCACTGTGCATTTGTCATTTGAATTTATGCTAATGCAATGAAGTCTCCTGGTGATGCTGATAGTCCATAGCAGCTGCTCGAACCACAGAATGTACCGGCACTTTTCTTCTACTTTCTATTGCTACCTCTTTTCTTGGCTTTTCTGGCCTGTCACTTAGGCGACAATTCTGGAGCTGGTTATTGATAGGGCTGCTAATTATCTTTGACTTTACACTATTGGCCTGACCCCCAACACTGAGCAGAAGTAATGGATCAGTGTTGAGAGAATTATGTACATCATATGGTGACAGCCTCAGACCAGGAGGTCAGAAGGAGTTCATGGAGAACCAGTGGTATTTACAAAGGATGTTGGTATGGAAATTGGTAATATTTTTCAGTGATATTGTGTAATTTATATCGATAGGTCAATCTAAGAAAGTGACGGTATACTTTGTGATCATAATGAACAGCGTATGTGTGTGTGTGCAAAAAGAGAGGGTGGTCCTTTTTTTAATCTATTCTACTGCAATCTAAGAAAATGGTCATGGCACTACTTCTGGGTAATCAGGGCATTTGAGTCTTTGTTATGGTTATACACATTACTTATTGGTCAAAGAGATGTGTTGGCACATTTGGATCTAGTGGAGGGATTGTTGGCATATTGTGTGTAGGAGGGAGATGCACAAATAACCATTTTCATGGGACACAAATCAATGACAAAAGTTTCTCACTGTTATCTTCCTTTCCCAAGTCTTAATTATGAAATTAAAATTTTTTCTTAGACTATTGTTTCCATTTGACCTGCTTCTGGAACGAAAAATGAAAGTATGTAGAATTTATTCTAATAGATTCAGGAAATTAGATTTGGTGTTTAGTAATGTCATGGAAAAATTAAGCAGAAAATTAAAAGCTAAAACCAGAAGTATCCATTAGATTATGTATCTTTTGAAAATCCTTACTGAATTTAAGAAATGTTCTTTTTTCCTTCCCCGGGGCCAAAGAAAAGCATGCAGACTTTTTCTTTCAAATAAAAAAAAAAACATTTTCTTTACAAGGGACAAACAAATGCACACCCTGGTTAAAATGTGGCATTGTTAGCTTTCATTTCCTCCATTGTAAGAGGCTGAGATAAGTAAGACTCGATTCCGGAATTATCTCCAGGGGAAAAAAACATTCCAAGGCATATACGTATAATTATTTGTTCAGTGATGTCAGAAAGTACGCAGTATAGAAGTAAAAGTGACCGATCAATCTCAAATAGTGCCCAAGAGCAATAAGGCTGTTTTTCTTGTGAAACTCATAAAAGGAAGAGGATTTTTGTCCTGATTCCACAGGCCACTAAGCTGCTCAGGGCACAAGCCCCAGGAGATACTAACAGTTCTATTTCTCTCTACCTGTGGGTACCAACCTAAGGTTTAAAAGGCCACTCTAGAGAAAGAAACTTGACTGAGAAGGCAGCACATAGATTCTTACTACAGCGCCTCTGTTTTCCATCAAGGCAGGGAGACGTTTTTCACTCTTCTTGGAAAAACTTTGAAATGTAAACTGTTTCGATTGATGGCTCCTTCTGGCCTTGGCAACTCTTTTTGGTAGCTGGTGCTCTTTCTGTAATACTTGTTAAAAACGTCTCCGAAGCAAAGATGTTGTTTTTTATGTGATTTTTTTTTTTTTAAGTCAGCACATGTGTGAGTACAGACAGGCTCTCATCTTGCACGGCGGAGACTGGCAGGTGAACACCTTCTCCTGTTGCCCTTATTCATTTGCAATACTTTATAAGATTAGTCTCTTTGAAAGCTGTTTTCAGTCTAAACTGTCAATCGTCTTCGAACGTGGTCCCTCTCACTGGGAATGACTCCTTGGAACTCAAGAGAATGTTGTGGCCTGAAAGTCCCTTCCTTAGCCCAGAGATGTCTCTGTGAGCCTCTGTTATCTCGCCCCTAACCCTTCTACAAGACAGCCTGGGGGCAGCTTTCCAAAACAGGACACACATCTAGGGTATCATATGTTTCAGAGCTTTAAACTACAGACATTATTTCCACCTCCATCCACATAATTGTTACTGTTTTATCTAGTGTTGTAAATTTCATTTTTGGTCAACCATCTATGAAATGATTATGCATATGGGCTTTCTTAGATTCTTATAACATTCTTAAACTATATCCATGTGGAAAGAATTTAGGTGGTGACATAGATCCATCTGCTTAAACCAATTGATTTAGAAAGTGAAATTGTCAAACTGCATAAAGCAGTATGAAAAATGACCATTTAAATCAAAACATTGACTGCTTGTATTGATCTGTTGGACTTATAATGGCTAAATTATTTCTTTTCTTTTCTTTTTTCTTTTCTTTCTTTCTTTTTTTTTTTTTTTGAGAGACAGAGAAAGAGCGAGCACTCGTGAATGGGAGTGCGGGTATGAGGGTGGGGTGGGGGAAGGGGCAGAGGTTGAGAGGGAGAATCCCAAGCAGTCTCCATGCTCAGTGTGGAGCCCATGCGGAGGCTCAATCCCACGATCCTGAGTCGAAATCAAGAGGCAGACACTCAACCGTCTGAGCCACCCAGGTGCCCCATTATTTCTTTATCCTGTGCTATATCAAGTCAAGTTCATGAATTACATATTCTTATTTGTTGGGGACTTATTTTTCTTTGTCTGATCGTATTGTATGCATTATACTATTCTCTGTTTTGGAGCTGTTGCTTTCCTTTGGATGTATCACAAAGAGGAAAGCCCTGTGACCTCTTTCTGAGTGAAGCGACCCTCTTCTCCAGTGTCTTGTGCTCTGAGTTCTCTCATTGCCAGACACTCTCTCCACCAATAGCACATTCTGAGGCAGGCTGCAAATCAATATATTTTTGACTTGTGAGTGTTAAGGCAGGCACTGATTGTGTATAATCGTAAGGGCAGGAGGCCATGCTGGCTGTAGTCCTCTTCAGGTGGCTGCTCAGGGGTTCAGAGATGCTTCTTTCCTTCCATTCTCTCATATATTTGTACACACGTTCTACACACACACATTCCCTCACACACACACACACACACACACACACACACACACACACACACACATACTTGTTACCTGATACGCAGGCACACACATGAGGTTAGATTGGGATTATCATACTCTGCTATTTTTAGCTTTTCTAATTATAGGTAAAAGAGAAATACTTGTGTAAAGTTATCAAAAATATTTCTTAAACATATTTTTTAATTATTTGATGAAATATAGGTAAAGTTAATATGTCTTAAATCAATAGGCAACCTTTCATTTCCTTCTTATGACACTAAAATTTTAAGTAATGGTTGATTCCATTTCATTTTAGCGTTGAAGCACATGTGTGCTTGGTCCATTATGATTCCTAAGCAGTATGTATAAGCCCTATGCCAAGGTCCTTGCCTTCAAGAGGTTTTAATCTGGTATGGACACAAGATTAAAAATGACATAATATAAATAAATATAAAAGGTATAATCAATATAAAGTTCTTTTGTATTAAAGTGATGTGTATTAGGGAATACTTTTCAGAACCATGTTCTTGATTTCTTACATATAATTCTTATATTCTTTGTTTTTCAGAATATGTGAAAAAATACAAATCAGTAACTAAATGACATAATGGTTTTGCAAAATCAGTGCTTGGCTTGCTTCTCTTTCCCTCGTCTCCTCTTTTTTTTTTTCTTGGTCCTATTAGGGACCTCAGAGCTACACTGTGACCTCATTTCCCTTGCCATGAGGGGGGATATTTAAGCCAAGGAGAAACCAAAAAAGAATGAGACCTCTCTGTAGAGCCAAGTGGAAGTTCTGGTATCATTGGCCTTTTTGAAAAAGGATTCAGTTTTCAATAAATTCCTGCCCTTTCAAAGCTTTCTTTCTTTATTATAATGGGTTACATTTACTAAAGAGAATTATGGCAGTTTACTCCCAGGTAGGCCTTAATGTTCTCATTTCTAAAGTAAGATAAATTTGTAAAATTTATAAACGATTAGATGATATCTAACAAACCTTCTAAAGAAAAAAATTCTCTTTTCTATGCTTCCAAATGATAGTATCACAAAGTTCCAATTTTGGTTACTTTGGGTCCTGGAGATTAATGCATAGCAAACAAAACAAAACAGAACAAAAACCTAAAAATATTTAAATCAAAGTATGTTTTGAGTTTAATTAAAAGGTAGTGGAAAGAAAAAATATCAGTTCATCCTAGTAAGATTTTTATTTTAAGAATTGAAGATATTTGTAGGAAGAAGACAATTATATATATGTGTGTGTATCTATCTATCTATCTATATATCTAGAGAGAGAGAGAGAGATGGAGTAGGGTAGGGGAGAGAAAGTGAAAAATTAAACAAATTATTATTACTGTGGTGAGAACACTTAACATGAGATCTGCCTACTTGACACATTTTTAATTGTACTATACAATATCATTAACCACAGGCATTATGTTGTATAGCAGATCTCTAGAACTTATTCATCTTTGTGAGCGAAACTACATGCCAGTTGAACAACTCCCCACTTCTCCCTCCCTGAGGTCTCTGGTAATCACCATTCTACTCTCTGCTTTTATTATTCAGCTTAAAAAAAGGAAGGAAATCCTGTATATGTGACACCATGGACGAAATTGGAGGACATTATGCTAACTGAAAAAGGCCAGTCACAGAAAGACAACTACTGTATGCTTCTGCTTATATGAGGTATGTGAAATAGACTCCTAGAAGCAAAGAGTGAGCAATGTTTTAGGGAGTGGAGGAGAATGGAAGTACAAAGGGACGTCACATATAAATCACTTCTCTCAAGAGCGTCACTGAATCTCTGGTATCACCTTCCAAGTTCTTCAGCTTGGCTTTCTTTTACTAAATAACTCAGCTTTTCTGCTTCTTTCTGCTCCAGACACTGGAATATAAAAGTGTAAAGACTCTTGAACCCTCAAGGTATAAAACAAGTATGCACCATTCCAGTTATGTGTACTATGTGGAGGGGGAGGGGAAGGGCAAAGATATTTAAAAACTTGTAAGTGCACTGATAAGAGAAAAATTATTGAAGTGAGGAAATTTGAGACTACCATCTAACGTTTATTTAAGGTCACTTGAGAGAGCTTTTAAAATCATAAACGAGAAAGGGAAATTAAAATGCTAAGAATATTACTTGAACAATGTCTGCATAATATAATGATAGGGCATTTGTGGGGCCTGGTCCAATTTATGCAAGGACATTAGAGTAAATTTTCACACTCTTTTTTAAAACTTGGGAACACCGTGGTCGTGTGAACTAAGGCCCTGCAAGGGGAGGCAGCTGATCCTGAAAATATGATCCATGGCCCTTAATTTTTGGTTAGATGACTAACAAACTTTAGATTCACAAGCTTGCAAAGCCTGTGTCATATCCCTTGGCCTCTTTGTGTTTCCTGGAGGGCCTGACTTTAGGGTATGGCCTCTGCAGGGCAGGCATGTAGGAAGTGCTTGCCAAGTGATTTATTTTGCTAAAATATGATAATCGGCTTAGTAGGACTTGGTAGCTTGAAAAATCATAAACGGTATGGGAAAGATGTCTACATTTCTAAATCTTTCAAAAAAAGCCTTCAGAAATTTTATCTGGCACTATGAAAATAGACTCCACAGAAGATTCTTTCCCTTCCTCCTCCCACTCCCCAATTTAAATCAACTAATTAAGAAAGACTGTAACTAGAAGGGAATGATTAACTCATTAACTTAATCATTGTCATACTTGTGAATATGGACTTGTACCAGAGTTAAGAGGTTAATGAATTCAAATATATTGTCAAAACTGCCTATGGTTTTCAAAGAGGAGGATTTTATGCTCTGTAGTTTATATGCTTAGAAGTTAGGACTTGGCTGTGATAAAGTTTGACATCAATACAGGTTACTAAAATTGTGCAGAAAACGGTGAGTAGGAAAAACAAGAATTTCTCTTTATCACCATTGCCAACGTCACTGCTACCTTCAACGCCACTGCCACAAATTCTACCATTATTTTCACATGGATTTTTCTTTTTTCACCTGGGTAGCAGGGAATTGACCTGTTTGGGCATAAGGCTGCCCATACATAGTGATGTTTGAGCATATATCCTTACTATTAATGTTTTATAGCAATGGGTTGATGGATTAATAGCTAATGAGCCATTACCTACCCTGTTATCCATCAAATATAGCAGGCACTGAGCTAGGTACAGTGCGTGGATCCAGTGTTCAACAGAACAGATACTGCTCTTGCCCTGGCAGCCCTTACCCCTGGGGAGTTGCATTGAATATATGATACAAATAATTGTCTCATCATAAATTGTGATTAGTATTCACTAAAGCATGAGAGAAGACTAGAGATTATTGCCTCGTGATGGGACTCGATTTAGATTAGGAAGCTCCTCTATAGAAGCAGCAATTATGTTGGAACCTGCAGAATGAGGAGAAGTGACCTGGTGGAAGGTTGGGAGGGAGAGAAAACAGCACGTGCAGGAGAAGACCGTACCAAGACTTTGCTGACATGGGATTTAGGATTTTATTTTAAGAGAAATAGAAAACCACTGAAAAATCTTAGGAAGGATTGACATGATCAGAATTTTATTTAAAGAAAATCACTGTGGCTATTTGTGTAAAATGTGCTGGAGGAGAGAACATAGTAGAAAAATGAGAACAGTGGTCTAGCTAAGGGAGGATGGTGTCTCAGATAAGAAGGTGGAGATGGAGAAAGGGACATTGATTCAAGATGTAATTTGAGTTGATGGTTAGATTATGAATATTGAATGGATATTGAATTGATAGGTAGAATTGATAGATCAGATGCCTGTTGAACAATGTGTAGTAGGGAAGGGTTTGTGAGAATATCTCACTTGTCAGAGATTTCCTACCCCACTAACCATCCACACAATTGTATGGTAATTCCATCCTTAGAAGAGAAACACTGTGCAGCACAGTCATATAGCACAACTCCAGGGGAACTTTCACAATGTTTCCATATGTTTGGTGTCCCCTGGAATTGTGCATTGGAATGGCCCTGGGGCTATGGAATATTGATTGTGCTTTGTTGTCTGTAAGGATTATAAAATAGGGTGTTGTTTGCACTGAGGGCCCCCATGTATGGTTATGTTTTCCTGAGGATTTGGCTGGGGACTGGAAAATGTATCCTGTCATGGGACTGTGTCTTTCCCTAGGAAGCAGGCACTTTTTTCTAGTTGGTCTATCCCAACTAGGAGAACATTTAATAACTCACTGTTCAGAGTGTTGCTCTTGTATAATTTGTACATCCTAAAGAGTGATCTTTTTCTAATTATGTACTAGTTGTAGCCCTGTTTCCATTACTCAGATATACGTGTGCCACAAATTCACCTCTTCAAACCATACAAGATGTTGGTAGACAGGGCATTAACACAAACATTTATAAGTTGGAGATTAAATAGACATCAGAGGAAAATTATCCATAGTAGCAAGAAGAAGTCATTTGTCAAGGTAGGAGATTTGGAATCCAAAGCTTCCAGTTATCATTTTCAAATCCCAGTTACGTTCACTTGAATAAGTAAAATCTTTAAGCAAGCCACCCCTACATCATCATGGTCTGCTTTCACCTTGGAATTCTAGGTCCAGTGTCACTAGTGTTCCGTCCCATGTTCACAGCTGCAGATCACTGATATCACCTATAACAGATTCCTTCCTTGGCTAATAGGAAATAAGCCAATAGAGAGAAACTCAGTATCTGTCCTCCTCGCTCTCTTTCCCTATGTTCTCCAAGTCTAAAGGGAGAGCAAATTTAGACTTCCAAAGCTGTTTTTTTTCTGAGTTTGATAGGCCTCTGAGTCAAAAGCTAAGGAATCTTGATTCGATCTTTTACATTTAAATTTAAAGTAATCCAAATCTCCAGCTTTAGGTCTCAACAATCTAAAGCAGAATAGAACATCTATTTTACCCATAGTTGTTCTATCACTTTCTTCACTATTGCAGCGAATTCACCACCATCAGCCTGTTTGACTAACATGGATGTTAACATGACTAACATTGACTAAATGACTAACATTTCAGAACATGGACATTTTATAGTTCCTTTGTTCTCCTTTCCCTTCTCACCCTCATCTGGTCCCTAAAGCCTATTTCTTGAATCTTTCTTCTTTCCTCCATATCCATTGACCAAGTAAAGCAGTTAGAATGAGTTTTCTCAAATGCATATTTGATCACTTCATTCCATTGCTTAAAATTCTCCAGTGACTTTTTATTATCTTCAAATAAAATTTATTGGCAAGTCAAAGTCTTTAATAAACAACTGATGTCTCCCAGCTACCTGTTTGTCTGTTTTCATCCCCTGCCATTCCCACTTAAGTTAGAGTGAAATGTAGATTTTGACATACACCTGGTCTTTCATAAGGCTGTGACTTTTCATATTTTTTCTTTTTCCTGGCTCCCCCCTTTATTTTCAATGTTACAAATCATTCCATAAGTCTCAGGTCAAAAACTATCTCTGATAAGCACTGAAAGAGCCCCTGCACCTGACTCAGGCACCCCCTTCCTAGGTGGAATTAAAGGCTTCCCTTGCATTCTGTGCTTGGCTCTACCATGTGATTTCATTGTGTTGTCTCTGTTGGTTCATTTTTTGGTGTAGCTCTGGTGTATTGAAGAGTGGCTAGGAAGGTGGCCTTTTGGAGTTACACAGACCTAATCATATGTGTGACCAGGTAAGTTTGGGTTTCTAAATCTATTTTGATGGATTATTGATTTAAAAAGATAATGAAAGTAAAATGCATAACTGTACCTGGTGCACACTACGTGCACACTACGTGTATGATAAGTATTGTTTGTTGCTATTGGTATCAGTCGGAGTAGTATCTTTTATCCCTAGTTTCTAACATGATGTATATCACTTAACAGATACTTAGGACATTTTGGTTGAATATGTGATTAATGTTATTAACATACCTGATTAGATAAGATTATTTTTAGAACAATTTTTTAAATCTATGGATATTATTCATAATAACCAATATGACTAAGTCTTGGTTATATATACCACTAAAGGAGATTAATCGTGTGAGCAGCTCTCTAAATGTTTCTTTTATTGAAATTTGTAATATGCTTTGACATTATTGCTTGAATATTAAGTACAAATATTTGGTCATGGAAAAGAATTTGAACCAAGCAATAAAGACAAACTGCCAACCATAGGCAGCCCTGCAAGTATGCAGAGACTCGTGCTCTGATTGACAGTCAAATTTGGCGTCTAGGCTCTGAGGGTCGGAAGGGACCTTAGAGACCATGGAACCCAACTTTCGACACAACGAATGTTTCTCTTCGTGCCCTATCCCATAGGTCATTATCTAGTATCTTTCTGACCCTTTCCAGTTTCCAACACCTTTAGCTTATGAGACTTCAAATAACTCTAGGGAATGTTTTTAACTTTTTTGAGCAAAATCCTATTTTCCTGTTAACTTCTATCTATTTGTCTTAATTGTTCCCTTTGAATGTATTCTGAGTATTGATTTTACTTGATGAAAAGCCAAAACAGTACTTTATATCAAAGATGGTTATTTTATAGAGTACACTAGCACATTTCTACTAGAAATTCTGGGTTTCTAAGGTAAAAATCAAGACTTCTGTGATGAGAGAAAAATTAAATTATTCTAAAAGTTTTAATCATACTTCCTCTTTGGGAGAGACTTTTTTTTTTGTCTCTTTGCAAAGCAAATAATTGGGCCATTTGAGTGTGAAAAGATAGGTCTCAGGATGTGGTCTGGAAGGTGAGGACTCACTGGCTCTGCTTGAAAAATATGTTTTTTTCAAGGGCTTCCCAAGAGGGAGATGGTAATGGGCAGGGGATAGGGGAGAAACCAGTATCTATAAAGCAAAAAAGAAGAGGGTGAAAATATAGCCTGTGGAAAAAATATTGATGTGGTATGTTTGGCACAAGCACTTAAGGAGTAGGGGTGTCTACAATACATTTTTATTTTTTTGGTTTGCACGATGCTTCCATGTATATTACCTCCTATCTTCAGACACATTCTACTTAACCTGTAGTTAAAAATCTATGCTTCACACTCTGCCTTTTTATTCACTAGTGCCTTTCATTTTTGGTACTCAGGGAAGAATTGATGGAAAAATGGGCTGTATTTCATGATTAGGTGAACAGAAGAATAATAACAAAGCAGAAAACCTTGAGGATATTTGGGGGGTGGATGGGCTTGAGACTAGATTTTCTTTGTTTCTTTCTTTTTTATAAATGTTTATTTATTTTGAGAGAGAGAGAGAGAGAGAGAGAGAGAGAGAGAGAGAGAGAGAATGAGCAGGGGAGGGGCAGAGAGAGAGGGAGACAGAGAATTCCAAGCAGACTACACACTGTCAATGCAAAGCCCAACACAGAGCTTGAACTCATGAATTGTGAGATCATGACCTGATCTGAAATCAAGAGTTGGATGCTTAACCAACTGAGCAACCCGGGCTCCCAAAGACTGGATTTTGTATTCATCATATTGTGATATAAGGCTAATTAAAAAAAAATAATGCAGGGGAGATTGAATACAGTTGGAAGAGTTGAAGACACTCAGACTATTAACATAGGGTATCACTTAAAAAAATTGATATCTCATGGTTGGAGTGGGCTCCTGTGGATGTGTCTGGTTATGTTGGGGTGTGAAATGATGGGATTATCTGACTCTCCTTTGCTGTTAATATTTTCTGTGTTATCTGAGTAGAAGCACTGCCTATATTCTGTTAACATACCTCTTGAAAAGTGGATGGTCATTTCCCTATTTTGGATTTCTATATATTTAAATGATACAAAAGCATATTATCTGAGATAAGATCTAAGTATTTTACTTTCTTTCTACTCATGGACTCACCTCTTACATAGTTGTAAATCATTTGCTCAAACTGTGATCTTCCTTGGTTGGTGGTTCTAACTAAAGAAGTTCTATGGTGTAGGGTGAATACACTAAACTTGGAGTTGGAAGATCCTGTCTTGCATGTTAAATCCCTGCCAATCACAACTAAATGAATGCTTGGAATGTCACATATTCTGAGTCTGAATTTCCTTATCTATATAATTCAAATAAAAAACGACTTTTCTGTCTCCCTTATAGAATTGTGGTGATTGTCAAATGCCACGATATGAAAAGATCTTATAAACCAAATACCTTATATAAATAGGAAGTGATGTCATTTAAAATGTTTAATAAATACCCTCTAAAGAAATGGCATGAGGCATAAGGGATAATTAAAGCACACTAGAGATGCTTTTGAAATCTCTTCCTAAAAAAAAAATAACCAATTGGAAGAAATGGAGATAATATTTTTTTGCTTGTCAATGAAATCATTATTTTGTTTCTATAACTTTGTAACTATCTAGAATTGAGTGAACCATCCAAATGATAAATTTTCTGTATGTTAATTCACATCTTCAATCAATGAAATTCTTCAGATAAATTGCATGTCTTTTAAAAAAGTTGGTAACTATGTGATACAATTTACTGCTTTAGCAAAGTAGCTACTCAGTGTAGCTACTGTTTTTTTTTCCTGTGGAGGGCAAATGATCATTAGTCAAAAAATAAATAAATAAATAAAACAAGAAGAAGGAAAAGCCCTAAACTTCCAAACTCAAGCAGTATAATCTATTTTCTAGTGAGAGGCATAAATATACATTTCACAAATCATACAAAAATACAATTTTACTTTTTTGATGTTTATTTATTTTGAGAGAGAGAGAGGGCACGAGTGGTAGAGAGGCTGAGAGAGGCGGAGAAAGAGAATTCCGCAGGCTCTCCGCTGTCAGTGCAGAGCTTGACACAGGGCTTGATCTTACAATTGGTGAGATCATGACCTGAGCTGAAATCAAGAGCTGGATGCTTAACTAATCGAGCCACCCACATGCCTCAAAATACAATTTTATACCATGGCCAGTTAAGGAATGAGAGACACTGAGGGAAAGAGAAAAGGAAAGAGTCTGAGGACAGAATCTTTCATTCATTGCATTTTGAATTCGTATATTTCTTTGTTCTACCGCCTAAGCTCTAACTCTTCTTTCCAAAGGTTTGGAAAAGCATCTTTCTCCTACCCAATGGCTATTGAAATCCATGACTGTTGCCTGGTACCCAATATCTCTTTCTTGGCTGCTCTACTGGTTTTCCAACCCACGCCTCTGCCTCTCCTGGATACCCACCTTGATCTGAAGGCCAGGATCATCTCAGTGCCTGTGGTGGGAATGTGGGAACTAGCACATCTTTAAATCATCTCTCTTCTGGTGATTTAAGTCCTGTTGCTTTTTCAGTGTTCGTATTTCCTTCTCACAACCAGTCTTAACTGCTGAAACTAACTGCTTGGGACATACCTGACTCTTTATGAGAATCTCAGGATGAAGTGTTAGACATGATGTAGGGGCCTCAACCATACAATTAGAATTCTATTTTGGACCTTTGCACAACTGGATGAACTTATCAGTCAAGGAAGGGATGTTGGGTAGGCAATTAATAAGGAAGGTTGCCAGGGGCTTAATGAAATGAGGTTCAAGACTGGTTTCAGTTTATTGTCTGGCTCCCCCTCACCAGTCTAATTAAAGCACAGATTTGAAAGCTAAGGGGAAGAATTGAACATTATCCTGATTAATTTTCATACTGGTAAGATCTTAAGCTGATTTCTTACCTTCTCTGGGCCTTTTTGTTAAAAAAAAATTTTTTTTTACATTTATTTATTTTTGAAAGACAGAGAGAGACATAACACAAGTAGGGGGGTGGGCGCAGAGACAGAAGGAGACATAGAATCTGAAGCAGGCTCCAGGCTCTGAGCTGTCAGTACAGAGCACGATGCAGGGCTCGAACCCACAAACTGTGAGATCATGACCCAAGCTGAAGTCAGACACTTAACCGACTGAGCCACCCAGGCTTTTTTGTTTTTTTGGCATGCATAGAACAACTGCTTACATGGTGAGCCATTTTTCCCAAGAGACTGACGCTTCCAGAAAACCCAGTGGATGACTTTTCACATCTTATAACCTGGTGTGAACTTATGATGCTGTCAAATTGGAGGTCTTACCGAGCTTCAGTTGGACCAAAACACTAGTGAATGCTGAGGGCCAGCACAGTGCCTACTTAGTGACTGTTGCTGACTGCCTCAGCCATGCTGCTGGTGTTGAAGTTAATTCCATTTGGAAACAAGTCAGATTTTGGGGGATGCTAGAATTTTATAGTGTGTGCTTATGTTTATATAATCAGCACATTTTCTAATTAAGTGAGAATTAGTTTGTTTTACTAAGTATAGTTAAAAACCTTTAAAAACCAAGCTATACTGTAAAATATAACTTACACATTTATGCATAATAACAATATATTATATAGTGCTTACTATGTGTAAACATGATTTTCATTGCTTAGCCTGTATTAGTTCATTTAATCCTCACAACTCTGTGAAATTAAGTTTTTCTATTAACCTCAATTTACCTGTCAGGATATTAAGGCCAAAGAGGTTAAGTGATTTGCGTAAATTACACAAAAACTAATGGCTATACAAAACATCCCACCTTTTTTCTTGCATGACAAAAACATTCAACAGAATTCTATATGGACTCATGTTTACAGGGATTTGTGTAGGAAAAGGCAAAGAATCAGGAAATGGGTACCTGATTTAGAGATTTATTGAATTAAGATCTAGTGACCAGGAGGGAAGATTTGAAGACTCACATGGCAGTGTAGATGGTAGTATACAAAGTGTAAGAGTGCTGGAAAATTCAATATACAAGGAATATGTGTCTTGAAATTTTGTGGAGATAATCTATAGATGAAGTAGTGAGTAAAGATGGACAATGAAATAATTCGAGGAAAAGCAAGAAAGGTTAATTCAGGGAACTTGTGTGGACAAAGTATAGTCCTGATGCGGATTCATGGTTGAGTTGTTCAAAGAAGGCTGTTTTGATATTCAATAGAAAAATTGGTTGATACTCTGAATGAGAAGATTGGGCTGCACTAATGACCAAAGAGATCCTGTCTTTCAGTTGGGTGGGAAAAGGGACAAACTGCTGAGAAATTCACCCAAGCTGTGAGACACATGGGTGGCAGTCAATAACTGTATGCGTTAAGAATGGCTATAGGGGCGTCTGGGTGGCTCAGTCAGTTGGGCAGCCGACTTCGGCCCAGGTCATGATCTCGCGGTCTATGAGTTCGAGCCCCGCGTCGGGCTCTGTGCTGACAGCTCAGAGCCTGGAGCCTGTTTCAGATTCTGTGTCTCCCTCTCTCTCTGCCCCTCCCCTGTTCATTCTCTGTCTCTCTCTGTCTCAAAGATAAATAAATATTAAAAAAAATTAAAAAAAAAAAGAATGGCTATAAACATTGTACATTTGAGTCATATCTCAATCCAAAGGAATTGTCTAAAAATGGAGTAATGATCAGTTGGATGCAAAGATAATACCTTCTTTTAAAATGCCAACATTTAAAAATGCTTCCAAGAATTTGATGGGCCATGGTGGACACATTTTGCCTTTAGAGCTTAGTCCTCTTTGAACCAAAGTTCTCTTTTTACAATATTTATTTGGCAATATCACCTATACTTTCCTGAAATAAAATCCACAGATAATATAAAATCAATAACACTACACTATCAGAGGAATTCCAGATTCCTATATAGAATTCTGAAATTCCAGATTTCTATATAGAGGAAAATAAATGAAAATATTAATATTAAATTAGTATATATTTCCATATGTAAATGTTCTGGCAAAGTGACCCTGAAAGACATAATGAAGCAGGCAGGTGTATGCTCCTATTTGAGGAATTGCTGTGGATTTAATTATATAAATACAAACTGACACAGTTGTGTTATACTAGCAGTCCAGATACCATGAGTAGTATTGCTCTCAGTGATGTGATTTTCTAGAATGATGAACAACTATAAGTATGCTTTCAAACAAAATAAAATACAGTCTTCTCTCTCTTTCCATAGTAGCTACATTCCTTGAATATTGTGGACCTAAAGACTGTACAAAGCATACTTTGTGTTTATATGTAAAAGGAATTTAAGTGGGAAACTCAGGTTTTTCACCTAATTAAATATTTGGCATGATATTCTCAAGTCAAAAGAGGTGCTGACTAATTTCTTGTGGTGCAAGATGTCTGGCATTCCTGGGCCCCATGCACTAAATGCTATTAGCACCCTCCATCACTATGGCAATAAAATACTGAAATGCCTGATTCAATCTTGGGCACCCATAGTTTTTAGTCTGCAAAAGCATAAGAAATCAGTAGTGTCTCAAGATGATCAGAAGATCATTTTTGCTTTGTTGGCACCTGCCTAGGCCATGTGAAAGCAAAACAGTAAAATACCCGCAAACTGAATTGTTTAGAGCAACACCGCTATGTTATTTCTCACAATTTAGTTGATTGGTTGGGCAGTTAATTCCTATGAATGCCAGTTGAGCCTCTCTAGTTATGAAGATAGTCCAAAATTCCCACCTTCGTTTTTAAATTTTCATCTGGAAAACTTATAGTCAGTCTCCAAATCTCAGTTAGATATCACTTTATATAGGAGACATTTTCTGATTCTGTATACTAGACTGAATTCCCCTTGTAGTACTCCCACAACATTCATTTCCTAACACTCATCACATTTTTAATTGCTTGGGTATTTTCACTGTCACACTATGAATTCTGTGAAGGGGAAACTTATATTTTGTTCATCATCATATCTTGGTTATCTTGTCCCAGAGAGTTAAAGGAAACATATTTTTGCACTATATTGTATTAAGTTGATTTGAAATTCAATTATGGATCAATTGCCAAAAAAATGTGGCCTAATAGTTTTAGAAAGGGTTGGTGGATTATTTAAAATGTCATTGTATCCACTTAATTAACAAAATTTCCCTTGAAGATGAAAGGAAATGACATTTTTGATAAATAGAAAAATATTTGTACAAATAATGTATATTCACCCTTCAACGAAGCATCGTATCATTATGTTCTCCACTATTCTGCTAGTGGGTGCTTAGAATCTTCTTTGGACATGCATCCTTATCCATCTGGATTTCTAATCACTTCCTATCCCATATTTCTTGGGTACACACTCTGAATCTTGAACTTGCTTTCAATTTGTAATTATTTGTATGAAAACCCTGGATATCTTTTTTCCCCAAGAGATTTGTCTATGGTTTTGAGTCACGCTTAGGTCTCAGTACAGCGTATTCATCCATTATGCTTGATGGTTGGCTATACTCTCTCCTCATTCACAGGCGACACCTGATCGGCACAAATGTGAGTCTCAGACCTGCTATGTATCTAAGCCCATGTTTTGTCCCGAACCGGGAAGGAATTGAGGCACCCACAAAAATTGATGGAGGAATGAATCTAGAACATGATTCTTCGTAGTTCCACTTTCCCTCTGTGTGATCTCCAGGCAAATTATATTGGTTTATTCACTTAAAAGTCCCTTAAAATACATTCTTATCACCAATCTGTGAGTCCTGTCATGGTTCTAGGATTACAACTTGGGGAAAAAAATCTGACTTTAGTTAATATAAAGTCCACTTCTCAATTTTCTAGGATTTAGATCACAGAGGCTTTATTGAGCTATCATGTTAGCTGAACCAGTGCAATCTACTTTAACTACAATTTAAGTTCTCCCTGTGAAAAGCGGGCCCTGGTGTAGATAATTTCTAGAGTCCTTAGCAAATGCAGCATCAGAAATTCTGGAATTCCTCTCAATTGCTTCTTTGGGTATACCCCATTGAAAACTCTGGCTTACTGGTTTCTCTCTGTCTCTACTTGGTGCAGTATTAATTCTTAGGTAAGAAACTGGAACCTGGGAGAGTAAGGTGGGATGTGAATAGGTAATTTTTTTTATTTGCATGCTGCCTTACACATATGCTTAATCAGCCTTGTAGTTTGAATAAGTAGTAGAAGCAATGCATGTATTTGAGCTATTTTGAGACATTGAAAACATTGTGTCTCTTTCAAAATTGGCCATGTCTTTCTTGATTTTCTTCCCACTCTGAACATAAAACAGGTGCACCAGCAATAGTTGGCACAAAGTGAAAAAGTTTTTGCACTGAAGACTGATCATTTCTTATAGTTCACTTTATCTTAGTCATCACTGTTGATTCAGAGATATTAAGTATGGTAATAATTTGAAGCCAAATTACTCAAGATTTGGCCAGCGCTAACCAGGGTTTGCTTTTACTGTGGGAGGAACTTGCAAAAGGCAATATTGATTATGTCTGGTATATGCCAATTATAATTTGACATTCTGATTTCTGCTTTTTGTTTAACTTAGAAGCAGATTCTGCTTTGCTCTATTTGTGAAAGACAACTGGATGAGGGAAGATTACTACTTGCAATAAGACTAGCAATTTCTCTGAAATCAGAGGCAGAGAAAACAATATCTACTTTTTGCTTTTTCTGACTCAAAATGTGTGGAGATGAGGAATATCACTGAACATTAAGTAAAAGGAGAAAGATGAAAACAGGAATAAAGCCACACGTGATAGTTGAGATGAAAATGAAAACAAAATATAATTAAGTACTTGGAAGATTTAAGTATGATATGTAGAGTAATGAAAACAATGAAAAAATTATGTTGCCATGAAACAATAGTTGGGAACTGAAAGGATGCAGGGTGAGTTGATACATAGAAAATGGGTATTACAGAGAAATAAGTTGCTACTTTGTGATCAATACACTCTATAGCCCACAACAGAGATGCTATCCTGGCTGAGGTAATTGCACCTTAACGTGTGTAACAGGATGTTAAAATGAGGCCCTTCTCTCAGTTTTGGCTGAGTCATGAAGACTTTGGAGGCTACATTCAAGAATGAATTATGAGGGAGACCCCTTACCTGAGAATCAGAGAGATGACTATGAAGCTTATGTTGAGGACCAAGAAAGAGGGGAGAGAGCAGGATTTTGTGAGGGGAGCTTTTGGAGAGAACTCTGAGTTCTGTGAAGGTTCCCCCAGCCTCTACACAGGAGTGTTTGGAGTCTTGTGAGTGAAGTTCAGCTCAGGGAACTACCTGTGTGTTTTTTAAAGTTAGGAACAGAGAGGACTGAAGTCTGATTCATGCCTGAGTAAGCTGAAGCAGCCTTTAAGGAAAAAGGAACATGTCAGGAAAGTTTCTGTATATGCCTGTTAAGGGGCCAAAGGTGTATGAATTGTAGCCATGAGGAAAATTCAGTAAAAACATTAGCCTGAAGTCAATTAACCATGGGACTCTGCAAAAGAAGATGATGCATTAGGGTGAGGAGGTCCCAGAGTCAGTGGCTAAGGGGTATGCCGCTCAGGTCAGAAGCCACAAGAGGTTTAGAAGCAACCAGTCATAGGTGAGGCACTGCCTTGGTCAAGGGAATCACATTTGCAGGTGCCCAGCATGATAGTCTCCAAACAATCTCTAAAAACACCTATGAGAGAATGATTCTGTGAGGTCTGAAGAACATGGTACCTCTCCATGACAGTAAAGTTGCTAAGAACCTTTCTATGTCTTTTTCCTCTCCCACCTCTCACCACGTATTTGAACCTTTAAGAACAAGACCAAGCAGCTATTGATTATGGGAGAAAGATAAGAAAAGTGAGGGAAAGAGGGAAGAAACGGACCACATCTAATTCCTGAAGGCGGGTGGCCCATCTGCTGCCAGCCTTAGCTGGAGAGTAGTGAAAGAGTCTTAGCTGTGAATGAAGTTTGAAGCGTTCATTAATAGATTGGATTAAATACTGTAATGTCTGCGAGAAGGGTTAAAGTGACCATAGGAGTTTCTATTACCAAGAAGAGACTAGAAAATCATGGGGACTGCTTGACTTTTAATTCAATGACAGGCATGAATTTCCTGCTCTGATCACATTTAAAAGTACAAAGGAAGACAGAAATCATAGAGATAACTTTTGATTGTGTGCCATGAGCACTTTTCAAAGTACTAGCTCTGGAGGAAAAAGCCTAAGCCTTTTCTTGAAGGAGAGGTTCCTTTTAGTTAAAAGGTCATGAGCTTTAGAATTTGTTTTAAAATCTCTGATCTGCCATCTTAGCTATAACCTCGAATAATTTACATAACTTCTCTGAACCTCATCTATAAAATGAAACTAATAATTTGTGTGGGTCCAGATTTATGCCCAGGAAATATTATTTTTCTCTACCTTTTCATTCCCTTTTCAAGATAAAATTTGAATCAAGTATTTTAAAAACTAAACTTCATGAAACATGGGT